>NC_084768.1:21017163-22436663 GCF_028858725.1 Colius striatus
GGGCAGGAGCCCTAGGAAGAGGTCCATGCAAGGGCCATGGGTGCAGATAGCGCTTCCCAGTGTATCCCTGGCTTCAGATATACCATTGCACACAGAAGGCAGAAAGGGAGAATGAGGACAACTCACCGTCTTCCCATAGGAGTCGTGCACAGGCGAGACAATGCCACCAATGACAATGAAGCGTCCGGTCTTGTGCAGGTAATCCCGGGCTCGCTCTGAAGGAGGACAAGGAAAAGGGAGTAGGGACATTCAGCTGGACCCACTGCACCCTGCAACACGCCACTGCCAAACACTGGCTTTGCCCAGCACCCGTGGAGCAGCTCATCCCAACTCAGGCGGCACCAGGTGTGGAAGGTGACCAAGGGCTGGCTTCATCTTCACTGCCTGTCTCATTCAGTGCTGAGTGTCAACCTTCCTGGGAACCCCCAAGCTTTGAGGGAAGGAGGATTAGATGGAAGAAGGCAGATCTTTAGCAAAAAACTAAATCATATTCAGATCCCAAATCACCTTCAGCCACCTCGCCAGGGCACCAGAGGGACAGCCAGGAGCCTGCACTACCAACAAGAGCCACTCGGCAGAGATGGACTCTTCCAGCAGCTCTGGAAGGAGCCAGGCTGAAGTGACACATGAAGCTGGTTCAGTCACTCTCTGCAGACAAACCTTTTTATTTCTCTCTGCCTATAAACTATGTCCACACTTTCTCTTCCCATGACTTCTCCCTTCCTTGTGTGCTACAGTTGGGTACTGACTACCAGCCAAAAGCTTTCTTAGTAATTGGAAGGTGAACAGCAGCTCTCCCAACTCTTAGATGTGGGCAAGATGAAAAAAAAATAGGATAATAACAAAAGCTGCTGCCTTTGCCAGCACTGGGCTGTGAGGACAACCCTGTGGTTTTATGAGCAGAAAATGTTTTGCTGGCTCATGTGTTAGTGGTCGGCTGTAACTCCCTGCAGGAGAGTATCAATACAGACTAGGGGAGGGAGAGATGGAGAGCAGCCCTGCCAAGAAGGGGACACTGGTAGGTGACAAACTGGACAGCAGCTGGCAACATGCCCTCGCAGGCCAGCAAGCCAATGGTGGCCTGGGTGCATCAGCAGCAGTGGGGCCAGTAGGGCCAGGGAGGGGATGTTCCCCTCTACTCCCCTCTCCTGAGACCCATCCCAGAGCTCTGTGTCCAGCTCTGGGGGCCCAGCATGGGACAGACAGGGACCTGTTGGAGCAGGGACAGAGGAGGCCATGGAAACGGGCAGAGGGCTGGGACAACTCTGCTGTGCAGGAAGCCTGAGGGAGTGGGGGTTGTTCAGCCTGGAGAAGAGAAGGCTCCGGGAGACTTTATTGAAGCCTTTCAACATATAGAATTACCTCATAAGAAAGACTGAGAGTTTTTACCGGGGCAGGTAGTGACAGGACAAGAGGCAACTGTTAATTTTTTCATAATGAGGGTGGTTAGACACTGGCATAGGTTGCCCAGAGACATGGTGAATGGCCCACCATTGCAAGTGCTGAAAGTCAGGATGGGCAACCTGGTCTAGTGTAAGGACAGATGGGCTTTGAGAAACCTTCTCTAATGGAAGGTGTCCCCACCCATGGCAAGGGGCTTGCACTAGATGATCTTTAAAGGTCTCTCTCAATGTAAACCATTCTGCAAGTCTGTGATTTTAAGATGTGCTGTTGGTTGTCAGCCTAAATAAGAATTGCCATCTTGCACAGAGCTGCACTCATGAGTGGTTACCATGGCTGGATCCCTGACACCCTCACTGCAGGACCCAGATCTGTTGTGGAAAAGCTGAGGGCTCACCAGAAGAAGGATCAAACCAGGACTGAGATGCTCGTCCTCATCTGCTCCTTTCTGCTGGAAAGTGCTGCAGTGCTGCTGCTGAGTTCACCACATCTAGTTCTAGCCCTGCTTGCTTGAACCCTGCTTGCTGGAGCCTTGCTCACTCTCTGCTCCAGCCTTGCCTATATCCTGCTTACTCAAGTCCTGCTTGGCTCCACATGGCTCCCTCCTTAAATTGCTCCCTCCCTGTGTCAACATCATGTGTTGCCATGCTGAGAGAGCTGCCAGAGTCTCTTCAGCCCAATGCAGTCTCAGGCCAGCATTTCCAAAAGGTGACATTTGAGGATACAAATACTGGCAGAGTTGCTAAACTCCTGTGGGCTCTTTTGCTGTGTTCAGCCTCTCTCCCTGTGCCCCAGAGCACAGACATTTGTGTGCTGATCCTTCTCTGAAGATACTCTCAGAGAAGGTAAGACAGTTTCACATCAACACTGGCAGTGGAAGGTCCCATCTTTTTGTGCCATAGAATCAATACCTCCTGCCCCTCGAGATCCTGCAGCTGCATAACCCACCCCTCTACTCCAGCTTCTTGCTGGTGCCTCGTGACAGCCATGCCCCCCAGGCACCCTGCACCTGTGCATGGACCCCAGCACCACCATGGGGCTGAAGCCCAGCAGAAAGGGAGGAGGAAGAGAGGCGAAAGAGGCAGGTCAGTGGTGGTGGGGGTGGCCATGGCTGGGCTGGGCCTGCTGCCTCTGCCGAGCATGAGGAGGCTGCTTGGGCAGTGCACAGCCCAGCAGTGCCACCCCAGCTACTGAGACAGAAAAGAAGAGATAGAGGCTGTAAAAGCAAAATTGAAGTGAGATTGATGAGTCATTAGAAAGAGCTCTTTGCTTGTTAGTTTGTTTGGTTTTTGGCAAGCAGAGGATCTAGAAGATATTTTGCCTTTGCAAAGAAATGGAGCATTTCTGAAGCTAAGGTAACTCTGGGATCTATCAGCCATCCCAAGATGTCACCATGTACCACATACAGTCACCCTGCTCCAGCTGCCAGTGTTTCCCAGGGGATAGAGAATAGCCCTACCCAAGGGGCTGGTGCCCTCCCATATGGCAGCAGCAGTGAGATACTTGCAGGGAGCCTTCTTTCCCCCTGCCACCTGCACCCAGCCCCAGCTGGCACCCATTAAAGCTGATGCAAAGCTCTCCAGCCTGTGTGGGATGGCTCCTGCTTCCCTCAGTGGTATAGCTGCATTATTCCTTGTAAAGAAACAGCAAAGCTAGCTCCTAACATCTGGGGTAATGTTTCTCCATCTCTGCTGCTGAATGTGGCATTGGGGCAGGGAATCCACCCTACAAACCTATCTTTGCCAAAGCAGGCACTTTCCTTTTCCCAATCTGAAAGAAACTTTCCCAAAGAGAAATAGCAAAAAAGGAGAGGAAGGAGAACAGTCAGCGTTTGCCAGGCACAAGCACAGTCATCACAGGCCCAACGAGGTACACAAGCAGACAGGGGATCCTGCTGCATCTTCCGGAGCTGCTCTGCTGGACTGGGGCACCTGGGCTTTTAGTGGCAACAAAACCACCTCATTGTCCTTCTGCTGGTTGAAAATTAGCCACGGGCTCATTCCCACCTACCAGCACCACGAGCATAATGCCAGCTGGGTTTGAGCAGCTGGGAGCAGCTCAACATGATGGGCAGGAAGAGCACAGTTTGGCAGGTCCAGATGTGGGGAAAGGGACTTTTCCATGAGTACATCAATGGGTATTTTTTCCTGCACCTTTCCCAGTCAACTGATTGTCTCTGGGTGGTGTGGATGGGGTTGTGCTGTTTAGGAAAGGACTGTTACCCCGGCAGTGCATCTCTTCAGCTCCCATGCCCTTGCCCCTGCTCTGCTTCAGGGCAAAAATTCAGCTCTCAAATAATTTTAGAGCTCCCTTGCAATGCCTTGGAATGGATGAGGAGCACTCAGTGTGTCAAGGGAGGAGAGAGGGGCTGAGCAGGGCAGTGAAATGGGGATGTCACTGAAGAACTGCTTGGGTGAAATGGTTTTTTTCCCTCTAAACATTGAAATTTCTCCTAGGAAATACTCTTCAGCTCTTGGGTCAGTTAAAAGTCAATTAAGGAACTATAATTGCTATGGAGTCCTTTCCCAGCCCTGAGGGTGCTGAGCAGACCCAGGCCCCTGTGACAGCCTGTGGAAGATTTGCCAGCCTCAATAAAACCTATTCCTCGGACCCACCCAAAATATTCCCAGGCTCCCTTCCCAGCACTTGTGCCCCAGGGCGTGCCAGTCCCCAGAGAGAGAAAAGTGGGCTTAAATTGTTTGATCAGTGCAGGGAGCAAAATTCAGTTGCCTGAATTAGACATACTGGAAGTTTCCCTCCTGGCTCTCAAAACCCCAAGCTCAAAGGGTTTAACACTAGTAGTTTGGTTTGGACGATTTCATCTTTGCTGGTTATTTTGCCACTGGGAACTGTGTGGGAGCATCTTCATCTGCTAGAGGGCTGAGCTGAGAAAGGGAAGACTTGCCTTTTGGTCCTGTCTTGCCTATGACTTGCAGAGCATCTCTTCACACCCCAATCTGTTCCTTTCTCGTTTGTTTTTGGGGCAGAGCGTGTTCATTTGCTGGCAGGGCTGTGTCCATCAGGCAGCTCTGCCTGCTTGCTTGTGACGCTGCTGGCTTGTTTGTGTGTGTAGCCATCAGCTAAGGCAGATCTTCACAGCCATCCACTTCAAAGCAAATGCCACACAAAGGTTGTATTTTCTTAAATGACATCTCAAATCCTGTTAGGAGAAGAGCTGTGTCGCTCCTGGGGTCCGCACCACAGTGGGAGCTGCCATCCTCTCTGCCAGAACGGCAGCAGAGGATTTGGGGCAGCTGTCACTGGGGTTTTAGGGTGGCACAAGATCACAGTGGTAGTTTGCAGCATCTAGATGCATTTGCACTGCAATCATGATGCTGCATTTAAAGTTTCCTAGCCTGATGTACTCTTCAGTGGCTAAATGGAGGAGGTGACAGGCAGCCGTAGCCAAGCCTGTCTGAACGCATTATCTCATCAAGCCTTGAGTCTCATCCTCTGTGCAAGGCAAGACAAAAGTGCTTTAGCTCTTGTGAGAGACCCCTGGGATGTGGATGGTTCGTCCCCCACCCCAGGCTGAGGTCACAGTGCCTCCTGCCATATGCTGCTGGCATGCGCAGGAGGAGGTGTGGGTCTCAGCACCTTGAAATGATGAGTGATCACAGACATGGTTTTGCAAGTGAGGGGCAACTAGGAGCTGGGCAGCGAGACAGGATGAAGGTCATGGCTGGCACAGAAAGGGCAAAGACAGTGAGTCTCTTTCTGTCCTTGGGTCTCCTTCTGCCCTTGGATCTCCTGCCTTTGGGTCTTATGTTGTCTTTGGGTCTTCCAACCTGAAGAAAGTGGAGCTGTGCACAGTGTGAGGCTAAGCTGAGGAGCTCCATGCTCAGCCACGGCACTCATCGTTCTTCTGGGTTCCTGGAAACAGGATGCTGGATTTGGTAGGTTATTGCTTTGAACCACTGTGACTGCTCTGATATTATGGTGTTTCCTCCAAACCTCGAGGTCCATGCTCTCAGAAAAGATCTTTATTTAACAAAATTTGTTGCACCTGTCATGCAAAATACACAGTTTGTGAGGGCCAGGTTCATGGTCTGCCTGCAGACATAATTAACAACAAAGACACTGCAGTAGCTTTGCATTCCTTTTCTCATCCATATTCCTTATGATCAGCTGTCTGCACAGCTCCCAGCCTTCTATCTCTACTTGTGCAAAGATTTTTGCCTGGGAAAGAGTAGATTTTGGTCTGAAAAGTCATCAGTCTTAGAAGTCTTGGTCCCACTTCTCTGCCGGTGTCTTGGGTTTCTGGTCCACTCGTTGTCATTGAGCTAGGCCTTCTGTCATGACTTCCCAGCCTGTTTCTTGCTTGTTGGATCCCTGTGATGTCTAGAGCCTGTGCTGGATTTCAGAAAACACCCTCCAGTATTTTCACTCCCTATGGCCACTTCATAGCCTGCAACATCAATGCAAGGATGTTGGGTTGGACAAGAAAAGTTCATAGTCCTTAATGCTCCAGCCAGCCTTGTATGGCTTTTAAACATTGTTGACATAAATAAACTACCAAGGATGGGCCCTGCCAAGAGGTGCATTAGGCCACTGGCAGCGTGCTCATGCGATGGAGAGCTGTCAGCCAGGCTCCCCGGCTTCATGCCACCAGCACAGCCCCTCCACACTGCTGGCAGTTGACCTTAGCCTTGCTATGTTGGGGAAGGAAGGGACAGGGATGACACCTGGACCTTTCCCAAGCACTACTGGCACGTCCCCACTGCCCCAGCCTGGCTCTGCTTGCCTCTCCTGCAAATGCACTTCAAATATTTTGGCTCTACTGCTTTCCTGCAAGATGATGGTGGGGAAACACCAATCAGAGGATACCGTCAAAAACTGATAAGAGATATTTTTGTCCAGATTGAATGTAAAAAAATAGCATCTTGCTTCCCCAATAGGAAACCAGTGCTTAGTTAAGAGATGTTTCTTTTTGGTGGTTGTCACTGAGTATATTTAATCGCAATGTTTCGGCTCCCCTGGCACTGCTCCATCACCTAAATTGATGATAATGAAATCAAATATTCTTCATGTTCAATTTTTCAAGGTTTAATTTCAAATTGTGTTTGCTCTGCCTTTTACCCAACTCATCTGCACCCCTAGGACTTCTTTTTATCCTGCTTGGTTTTTGGGTTGTTGTTTTTCTCTACAGAGGAATGCCACCAGCCAGCTGATTTATGCTCCTCTCCCCACGGGGGCTGTAGCTGGCTGCAGCCCACTCACACTCTGTGCCAGCCCTCTGAAAACACACACAAGGTAGCCGAGAGGCAAGAAAGTTTTGCACAGTCTTAATTGCTCTTCCCCAAGAGGAGGGGTAGAGGACAGTGCACAGTTTATTTCAAGCAATTTGGCCTCCAACATCCTTGGATGGGAGGCAAAATGTGGCCATGAGGTGCCGAGGGCAAGGCAAGCACTTTCCTGCTGTCTAAAATACCTTCTCCTGCAGGGGAGAGTGACCCAGATACGCCAGCACATTCTGTTTTATTCTCAAGCTAGCAGCACTTCCAGGACCTAAATGTTGCTTCCTAACCCCGAGCCTAGCTTGGGCAAGGAGCCAGCAGTTACTCTCAGCCTAATTGAATGTGTGGGGGGTGTGTGTCTATATTCAAAAAACCCCAAAACTATAACTCTGCGTGCCAGATCAGGGATGTATTCATCAGAGATGGACTCATCTCAGAGCTCAGCTCTCCTGCCTGCCCCAGGGCAACTGCCTCTGCCCCAACCAGGGTCTTTGCCCACCCATCACCTACAGCAACATCTGGTTAGAGCTGGAGAAACCATTGGCACCTCCATTCCCTACACTTCCTACACAGGGGAGTGAAGACATTTCTACTAGAAGAACAAGCTCTGACCACTCTTCAAGGGAGTTTTCTCTTTAGGGAAGATGCAGGAGGAAGGGCAGAGAGTGGGTCTTCATCATGCAGTTGGCCCTTTCCAAGGCAAGCCTGGGGAGGTCTCAGTGTGTCCCACTGACCCAAACAGCCTGTCCTGCCTCAAGCTCAGTGCCTCTCAGATCATCCCAGTAAGATTCCTGAAAGACTTTTGGGTGGCAGAAAAATCCCATTAAGCTTTATCATTATCAGCACTTAAAAACACCTAAAGGGTGGGTGTCGAAAGGATGGGGCCAATCTTGTATCTGTAGTGCCCAGTAACAGGACAAGGGGTAACAGGCACAAGCTGTTACATAAGAAGTTCCACTGGAACATGAGGAGAAGCTTCTTTGGTGTTGAGGTGAGGGAGCCCTGGCACAGGCTGCCCAGGGAGGGTGTGGACGCTCCTTCTCTGGAGGTTTCCAAACCCACCTGGACATATTCCTGTGCTACCTGATTGAGGTGAACCTGCTTTAGCAGGGGGTTGGGCTGCATGATCTCTAGAGGTCCCTTCCAACACCCACCCTTCTGTGATTCTGTGAAGTTCCCTAAGGTCTAATCATTTTTGCCACCAAGCTAATTGCTCTGCTACACATTTTTGCCCCCACACTGTTAGTCCATAGCTGCACACAGGCATTGTAGAAGTCACAAATTTTGAAGAGATTTGCATGCTAAATGACTTCAGGTAAATAGCTGCACATTTGTTTTAACAGCTTTTCACAAGCACTAAAAAGCATTGGCCACCAAATACCTTGAAAGTCATGGTGGAAGTAGAGGCTCTGAAAGGCCCCATAGAATTGATGCTGCAGCAGCTGACCCTCCCAGCCCCCTCAGGACCCCCACCAGCATCCAACTCCAAGAGCCACCGGAGTGATGACTAACGAGACTCATGCTATCACCATCTGTTGACCACTCATGGGTTCATGGCAAAAAAGTGAAATTAGATGTTTAAAAAGAACCAAAAAATAAGAGGCTGAAGTCTGAGTCACAGTGAGCTGACCTAGAAATAGCAGAGCAATTGCTGAAGACCTAAGAAGACCGAGCCTGGGCAGGGTACCTGACCGGTCCCAGGTGATCTGGGTTTCTTACATGAAATCACAGAGGAACAGACTATTTGACATTACTGAAATTGAAGGCATCCTATTTTTACCTCTTTTTAGAAGACTGGAGTATTGAAAGTGGCAGCAAGTGTGTGAAGGTACAGAGGAGACTGGGAAGAAAACCTCCAGTTCCCAGAGCATCTGTGGAAAAGCCTGGCGAAGCAATCCAGGCCAAAGTGGTTTTCCCCAATTGTAGCATCTCATCCTACTGTGGTGGAGCAGGTGGGAGCAGGCAATGCCCATCAGGCCAATAACATGAGGACTAGCTCCTCCAGGTAGGGACAGGACCTAATTCTCCATCAAGTAAGTGACTAGCACAGTGCTGTCACTCTCACCACTTCTAAGGAGAAGCGGCATAATTTATTATCCTGATCCTGGTACCACAGAGAGCAGAGGAATACACTTAGCACCATGATGGGCCTCACCTGAAGGATGGGCAGCTGTGTCCTATAAAGGTAGATCCCCCCCCAGCACAGGGTATTTTACACTCAGAACTGCTACTTGGGTATCTTCTCTGTCTTGGAGCTGGTGAGGTGAGGAGCAGCACTGAACTTGGTAAGAGCAGCTCTTGGCAGATAAAAATGGATGAAGATGATTTTATGTAAAGGAGGATGGTTTTTGAGCTTCCTTCTCCAGGACAGCACTGAAACACCTTGTTTAGAGGCCCTGAGAGAAGGATGAGGCATCTCTAGGTGAGATGAGTGTCTGTATGCATGGTATTGAAGTGAAAGGCTTTTCCCTGGTTGGTGTATTGGCTGGACACTCCCTAAGTCAGCAAAGGCTGGAAGGTGATGCATGGTGGAGGAAAGTGAGTTTTCTTCTTCTAGTGTAGCATTTTCCTTGTTTTTTTTTTCCTGGGATTTAAGTGCAAAAGATGGGGAGTGAACATCACTGCAGTTGGAATGTGCAGAAAGATGTGGGAGTGATTTCAGCTGAGATTCATCTCTTCTATGGGGTTTCTGAGGCTAACAGCTGCCCAGCTGCTGTAAAGCCCTGTAAATGTTCTGCATGCAGTAAAGTGATGTCAATCTGCCACATGAATCTGGCCCAGGGACGTTCTTTTGTGCCTGTATCTGGGCTTCAATGAGAGCCTATATATCAGAAGCAAAAATAAACTGTTTGGCAAAGGGGAAGGTGTTCCAGATAGTCCTGATTGCTCTCTTTGAAAGGATTTTTATTGCCTTGGGCTCATGGATGGAGTCAAACAAGACAAAGGTAACAGCAAAAGGTACCTGGCAAATGTTTTCATTATCCTGCCATGGTTTTCTATTTCACTTCCACTAGGATGTTGGCAGCACATCTGAAGAAAGACATCTTCACATCTGAAGTGCCTTTTGTCTTTTAAAAATTAGGGGGAGGGGAAACCCCAATAGATTTCCATGCTGGTGTTCTGCTGCCCTGATTTCCCTGTGCACACGCTGTGTTCTCATTCCTGAGCCACTGTAGCACATCAAAGGCAGTGCTTTGTGTGCTGCTCCTTCGGGCTGACATGCAGGGGGAGCACAGCCTATGGGGAGCAGAGGCTTTACGGTCCCTGATTCCCCAGGGAGCAGGGGTGGGGAGGATTTGCCCAGTGGCAATTTGCTGATTGTAAGTTGTCTGACCCATTGCCTGTCTTTGGTGGCAAAGCATCTGAAGATGCTGACCTCGGCAGGGATCTGCGTTGGCTAAACCAGGACTATGCAGGCAGAAAACATCCTGTCTACAGAGATGTAGAAAGGTCAGAGAGTTGCTGGGGATGGCATGGAGTAGCAGAGGCAGCACAGGTAGGACTTCAGCCCTGTGGTGACACCAACAGGATGTCATGTTCCTGTTACCACAGCTGTGTCTCACATGGCTCAGCAAAACCCTCTCTCTCAGTAGATCTATTCCCAAGACACCATTTCCCCCCAAAGAAGCATCGGTGATGTCTTTGCACAAAGCAAAAGGACCAGAAGCAAAGCTATGCCTTTCAGCATCCCCAACCTAGCTTGTGAGATCTCGCTGGGAAAACTGAATTTTCTTACTTCCCTTGCCAATAAGCCCTAGAAAAATGCAGTCTCCTCAGGGAAGGCTTAAACTCAATTAGGGGCTGTTGGATTTTCAATGAAATGAGAAACCTTTGTGGAGCAGGGGCTGAGCAAGTCTTTCCTTGCCTGGCTCAGACACAGGCTCTCTGCCCATCCCATGGGGAGCTCCTCTGCATTTGCCTTATACTTCAGTTCCAAAACACAGTTATCCCACTTCATCTTCTCCTGGGGCAAGCCCTACAGTGGCTCTTGAAAAGACATATTTTTAAAGACTCTAGGGTTTTTTGTTCCCCAAATATGGATGTAGCAGTTTTCTGCTGGTATGTCCAAGCCACATCCAGCAGCTCAGGTTTACTAAGGGAAACTAGTTGATGGTGGAAAGGGACAGAGAAAGCTCATGTTCCAGACATAGGTTTTCTTCTCCAGGTGTGACTGCACACTATTAACATGTGCAAGCAGAACTGCTTTGGAGGGACAAGAGTTGTGCCATGGCCTCTTATTTGTTTGAAGGGCTGTGATGGGCATTACAGATTTTACCCAGCTCTATACTCAGGGTACCCCAAAAATCAAGGCCTGCTTGACTGGGCACCCGTGACACCCCAGGATTGCTTTGATTCAGGGGTTACAAATGCCAGGAAGGACATGCTGATCTGAAAATCCAGAGGTGCCCTGGCTATATCTGCATCTTAGGTTGATTTTTCTTTTTTAGAGGTTGTTGTGTCTTTCCACAGCTGCCTTGGGCTTCCTGGTCTTGGGTGGGGGTTGGAGTTAAAGACTGGGGTTATGTGTGCTGCACATTCAACACAGCTGGACTATTTGCCCCTTCCCTCCCAGCTGCAAGTAGTGGGACCCCAGCTCTAGTGAATCCCTGGGTCTCCTTCCTCAGCTCTGGGGACTCAGATGCACAAAGATCAGCCTAATTGTTAGCCACTCCTACTCATGTCTCCATCACTGCAATACCTGACACAAATCCACAGCAGCCTGGCAGGGAAAGCTGAGAAGTCAGTTCCCACCATTGCACCAGCTGTGAGAGATTAAGTAACGTGCCCAAGGTCATGAGAGACACAGGCTACCACTGTTGGGGTTTAGCATGCAGCTAATTGATACCCTCAGCATTGCACAGGCTGCTATTAAAAAGTATCAGAGAAGGTGACGCAGGAGGTGTGAGCATCTTAGTGAGTGCAAACAGGTTTTTAAACAGAAGTGGAGCCCTTGTTTCTTTCTTGAATGAGGTTGTAGAACTGGATTTCTCACTGCTGGTTTTGTTTATAGTCGGTGGAAGTAAGAGAAGCTACATGGCAGGTTTTGGGAGGTGGCATTGTCATAAGAGACAATGTAATGTCTCACAGACCGTAAATACTGCTAAATATTTCAGAGCTTATAAATATTTTAAAAGAATCCCTGAGTAGTCATTGATGGAGTTTAATCTGGTGCTTGGGAAAACTCTTCCTCTCTTTGGGTCATAAAAAGGAGACAAAACGCTTGATACTCAGGAAGCTGCTGATAAATGTCATGGAAGAGTTTGTATGGGGAGCAGTGATGAGAATGTGATGTTAGCTAATACATAATGACACTCAAAAGAGTCATGGGTGCTGCAGTCCTGCTGGTGCTGCTCTGTCCTCCTGGCATAGCACCCACAAAACTGCAGTGTCAGCGTGTTTTGGGCACGTGCTGGGAGTGGAGGTGTGTTGGTGACTCATCCTTCATGGCACAAGGGTAGGCTGACAGGTTTCTGCCATCACTTGAGCTGGGAGCACTTGGCCAGGCTGGCCATGTCTGGCCCCTCCAAATCCCTTCTACATGTGCAAGATTTCAACTATTTGCTATGATTTCAACAGACTGGGTGTCAGTGGAAGCTCCTCTAGGGCACTGCAGAGCCTGGACAGCATTCCCTTTAAAAAGTTGCTGATAGATGAGCATGAATGCTACAACTTCCCACAGCCAATAAAGAAATAAAAACCCAGGGTGTTTTAAGCAACCTCTGTCCTGGCTCTGCCCCGGGTTGAGTCCTTCCCACTGCTGCTGTGCCTGCTCTCCCAAGCCTCAACAAAGCTGTGCAGAACAAAGCTGGGGCTGAATCAGGCCCTCCCTGGCCATCATGTCCTCCCAGAGTCCCATTACCCACTTCTCACTCCATTGATTGCTCTGGTTCATTATGCATTCAGATTTCAGCCAGGAGATGAAAAGAAACGTGAGGCAGCTTTGCAGAGGCCTTGACTTTCTCATGTTGCAGACAGCAGAGGCAATGCCTCTCCTGAGCTCCTGATGAGCTTTTGCTAGATGGGGGCAGGGGAGAAATTTTGCTTTTGATCATTTGCAGATATATTTGCATTTAAGCAAAACGGGAAAGGGTGAGTTGTCCTTCTGCTCACATGTTTCTCACAGCTCTGTCTCAGGCAGTGAGTACTCCCATTAAACTGCTTTGCAGTTCACTCATCTTGACAAGATACGAGAAAAGGATTCTTGAAATTCAGGATATTAAAACACCACAACAGAAACAAAAGCCTCAGCTCCTGTCTCTTCCTTTTTTACTCACAAAACTCCATCCCTTCATCTCAAAACTCTTTGTGATGCAGCAGACCTCAGTGCTGCTCCTTGAGAAGGGCTGTGTTGAATAATCAAAAAGCAGCCTGCTGGGATTTCTAATTGCTCGATTTTCTTAAGAAACCATGCAATGGAGAGTTTTACTTTTGATGGCAGAAACTTTTTTCATTGTTTTCCATCAAAATGTTTTTTTTAAATCCAGCTGTTGGCTGGGATATAAACTGTCTTCAATAATAAATGCATATATAGGGACAATCTAATTGCAATTAGACAAAAAGGGCAGGGAAAAGGAGAGTGGAGATTTCTGGCATTTCAGGATTCCCCTATGTACAAGTTATGTTTTTCTGCATAAGCTCAGGTCTCAGCGTTGTCAGGGAAAAAAAGTGGGTGAGAAGCTTTGTGGCTAAACAGGTTTAAAAGATCTAAAGTGCTGAGACCCTCTAAGAAAAGGCTACATCTGAATGACATCACACAAACTCATTTCTTCTGTGAGTAGATCCAGAGTAACCCATCACTCCATAAACCAAAGTGCAGGAGATGAGACACCGTAGGTATAGACAGACATGCTAGATGTGATTAAACTTGTCTATTTGCCATCAAATGCTTGATAGTGCCCTCACACCCCCCCAATAGCTTTCAAAGAATTCTAGTGCCTCTGACAGTCAAATAATAATGTCCCAACTCTTTCCTTGGGAGTCACTCAAACTGCTGCCTCTGAGCATCCCCAAAACTCCACATCACTGGAACTCATGGGCATTGTGTGGCCAGGAAAGGGGAAGGACAGCTTGGAACCTTCCTCTCCAAGGGCAGGGAGATTGCCAATAAAGCTCTGTTAAGCAAAGGCTAATGAGCAAGGGGGAAAGGGAACAGTCATGTTAGAAAGGGTTGGGTTTGAGAAGTGATCCAAGCCCCAGAGGTGAGGCTGTGTCAGGCTGCTCTTATTGCTGTGCAGATATAACAATGTGTTTGGTAAGCAAAGCTGTTTCCTTGAAGCTGGGTTTGCACATGGAAGGATGGGTTATGAGGAATTTCAGAACTTTAAACAGGCAAAAAAAAAGGTCTAATGTGCCAAAATGGAGGAGTCACACATTTACAGAGAGGCCTTTTCTTCATCAATTTAGGAAAATAATAAAAATAAAATAGGAAAAAGAAATCTAAATCAACCCCGCATCTTAACTGACCTGAAAACTATCTTACTCGAAGAAACCCCTCATGTTTGCAGTCCGCAGAAATCATCACAGCAGCTCTCCAATTCTCACATAGCCACAGGACAGTACAAGGCCTTTCCCTCACAGAACTATAAAGAAACTCACTCATCCTCTTCTTTCCAGCTCTGGCAGTTTGTTGTCTCTCTCTCCGATCCTGGAACGCCAAGAGGGAGAGCCATGCAAACCCCCGAGCCTCTGCCCTTGCATGGTGATGACTTTAACCACAGCATTTTACCCAAGACCACTTTCAAAGTGAACCAGGATATTTTTAACTGAAAAAAAATATCATTTCTACCCTGTTCTGCAGGACTGCCCTTTGGTTTTTCAGGCTCTGAACTCCAGGCAGGAGGAGGACACAGCTGTGTTGGGGTTTCCTCAGCTGGGACAAAGTGAGGAAATTATTAAATTGTCAAAGCAAGCACAAGCCTGTCAGCTGGGAGAGCACCAGCACAGGCTTCAGTGCATTTGCAGGGCTGTGTAGATCAGATTTTGCTTTTGACATTGGTTAGATGGCTTTTGTCCTTTGGGTGGCTTCACTTGCATGGGAAGGAAGCAGTCGGTGAACTGTGACAAAGCCAAGATGGAGGGAGATGTCCTTCAGTTCTGTGCTACTCTGCATGGCCCCAGCGATTCGACACTGAGATGCTGAAACACGTGTGGGGTTGTCTCAGAGGTTTCCCTCCTGAGCAGGCTGCAGGGGAGGAGGATTAGGCATCCAGCCTGTGCTCAGTGGCTCTTCCAGTGTCAGTGGGAAATTCGAGTGAACTGCATTGAGTTGTGTGTGTGTACTGGCCAAGGTAAGCAGCTGAGTGCCCCAGCACCGAACAGTTGTGGGGTTTTCATGTGGCTTTAGCACAGGAATTTGTTCTGAATCTCTTTTTTTTTTTTTTTCCCCCATTATGAGAGCTTTTTGCATAGGATCTGGTTTTCCTTCTCCCTACTCCTTCAGGATATAAATGGAGTTTCATTTCAGGCTAAAGGCCACCAGTGTTCATGACAAGTTTTAAAAACAACCTCTACTCCTTTTTCTCCTCCTGCCTTTCCTCTCTCCACACCATCCTAAAGTGTTTCTCATAGCCACATAAAACTAGAAAATAAAACTCAAATTTGTGACTCAGAACATATGTATACCTCAAAGCATATTGATACCACAAATAACACAGTGTTTTCAGGGCTACGTGGGTGTTTATCTCAGCCCCTCTGTATGGATGGCTGTACAGCACCATAGCTCACCTTTTTTAATTATATGTTTTAAGGTAAGCATTAATTTATCTGTATTATGTTAATTTTATATACACAGACATGAATCAGCCTCATTTGGTGAGCCCTAGTGATCCAACCTTGTAACTGGCAGAGGACAGAGAGTGCCATGTTGCACTAAGTTCAGCTCCATGCAGCTGCGAGGGTCAGCAGTGGGTTACAATTGCAGGTCTAGGGTTGTAATGAGAATCCCAGCTTTCTGGAAACACCAGGAAAATTATGAAGCTGAGTCTTAAATTCATATAACTGATGGAAAAAAAGAATCCAGTGGAAACCTTTCCCCTATTAGAAGATATTTCCAAATAATTAACCCATCTCCTACTCAGGCAAAAATCCTATGGGAAAAGATTGGCTTTTGGCCTGAATAAAATATGGTAATATCCAAACTGAGAGGAAAGATGGCTGGCATATAATGGTATGTCTACAGTGGCATACCAATGTAAATTTTACACTTCCTTTTGGCTTAATTAGTGCCATGTGTTAAACGGATAAATTGTGTGTGTCTCAAGCAAAAAAAAAATCCTCCTATCAGGCTCACAAAGCCCAAATATTTGTCTGAAAGATAAAGACAATATTTTTGCACAAATTCAGCTGTTTGAAATGCAACACTTACAGGGTGGAGAACTGTTTTGGCTGGATTGGTATAACATAGAGCTAAATGAGTAACACAGATTTTGGTTGAGATTCCCATGGCTTCACATGCTTTAGAAGTTAAATTCTGTGTCCCTTCCTTATGGAAGACTCGTTTGTCCTTATCAGGTATCTCCAGGCTAATATTCCAGGATCTCTACAGGGCACATGCATAGAAGATCAAACCATTGTCTTTAAGCTAAAATGTGTCTTCCTGAAAGATATCTGAGTCTTCATTTACAGCCTAGATTACCTTCACTCAAAACCACACACCATCATTGTAGTCTGAAGCTGTGTGGTATCCAAACCTACTCCCAGCATCTCACCAGTCCTTATACTGCTGAATAAAGGAGCCCCCCTTCCATCACACACCACATATCCCTCCCACAAGCAGATACTTAAAGGCCATGATCACGTTGCTCCTTAACATCTTTAAGGATGGATCTAGACTGAGCCTCCCTAGACTCTTGCCACAAAGTCTGGTTTCCGGAGCTAATGTAATTCTAGTTACTGTTGCTCTGAGAAGGGTTTTGCTAATGTTGTACGTGAAAATAATACAATGTTTCTTCTTCTGCTTGATATTTTCCTGCTTATTTCTGCAAGGATTGCATTTGCTGCTTTATTTACAGCATCACACAGAGTTTGTATTCAGTGAGCCATATACAATCGCTCTTCAGTCCTTGACACAGTTGCTGTTTGGCAGAAGACATTTGCCTGTTGTTTATATTTGACGTGTGTTTCTCCTCGCTGAACATATGACTTTGCGTTTGACTCTGCTGTGTGAACAAGCCCTTTTTATTAAACAATATGAGCTGGGTAGCACAACTGACTCGTTACCATCATTAATTGCTATTCTACCCACTTTGGGGGTCATTGCCACTTTTGACTGGCAGGGATTATGTATTTTCTTTCAGGTGATTGATAAAGATACTGGACAGTACTGAGTGAAAAACCATATCTCACCAAGAGGCTACTGAAAACATCTGCTGCACACCAGTATCTCATCAACCACTTATTTTCTAAAATATATCTTGTTACTGGTTTTTAGTCCACTGAATATGGGCCACATTGATATTTTTAGTATGAATTTCTTAATCAAAATATCATCTTGGGCTAAATAATGTGGATTGCAGAAATCTGTTTTAACCAGTTGTTGTATCAAATTGATAGTTGCTTCTATCAAGTCCCTGTCATTTCCTTTAATTATGGTTTTTATTTTTAAATAGTCAATCTTATTTCTTGTTGTTTGCAATTGATTCTTGCTTAGGGAATAGCATTTTTTGATGTCTCAGGTATATTGGTGCCCAGGAATACGTTTTTCTGGCACTTATGAAATGGAATAACAATGTGATCATTTGCATCTAGAAAAACCTTCATTTTCTAGCCTGCTGCCCAACTCATGGCGATCTATGAAAATAAGGTCTGATGCAGAAATACCCCAAGCTGATTTCAATTATTTTTGCACTTAGAAACTTACATACAGCTTTCAGAAACCCCAGGGACGCTTCCCCAGCTGTAGCATGAGACCTTCAGCATCTGCTCCCCGGCCTCAAATCTCCTATCAGACATCAAGGAAGGTTCCCCTCTCTGCATTCCAAGAAGGTATGTTAGAAGAGTTGATCTTTCCACTCCCATTTTATTTTGTGGTCTGCAGTGGACACTTTACCCTCACAGGATTCCCCTGCCCCAGGTAACTCACTGTTGGCATAGGAATCTCCAGGCATTTTGAGCTTTAGCCAAACCATCAGTATTTATGGCATGTCAGACTGCTTTCGACAGCGACTGCCCTTCCTCCCTCCCTCCCTCCCTCTCTCTCTCTTGTCTTGCCTGAGCAGGCTGTAGCAGTGATTCTAGCATCCCTGTCATTTGAATCATCTCACACGCTCAGCAATATCAACCATCTCACATCAACATTTCCGATTCCTTCAACCTATTATCAGTCTAAAGGTTGGGTATTCAAATACGTCAACTAACTGCCTATATTTTTGTTCACTTCAGCCCTACCTGGCCCGGTCCCTCCCTCCCCGATCAGAGAGGATATAAAAGTGCTGCAGCAAGCGCAGGCTCGCAGACCCAACGGGCAAGTGGCAGCTTACAAATCCTGCCAGAAGCCCTTGCCGGGGCCGACCCCCCGGGGGCTGCGGGTTGCGGGAGATTGACAAGGTGAGTGCAGACGGGGAACCCCGCTATTTTAAGGGAAGCATAACGCGAAGCTGGATGCCCGTCCTTCAGCCGCTGGCTCTCGGCGGGGCCGGGGCCCGAGGCCCGCGGCGGCCTCCGCCCGCGCCGCCTTCAGCACCTCCCGGCGCGGACAGCGTCCAGCCCGGCCGCGCCCCCGGAGCGGGGCTGCGGCCCCCAGACACACCCCAAGCGCCCCCTCGCCCCGTGGGGCACCCCCGCCCCGCTGCCGGGGCTGCCGGCCGCACTGACCGAACATCTGGATGTGGCCCTTGGTGATGGGGTTGAAGCTGCCGCAGGCCAGCAGGATAACGTGAGTCTTGGTGGTCTCCGTCATGGTGCCGGCGCGGCCCTGCCCGGCCCGGCCCGGCCCTGCCCTGCCCCAGCCGCGGCTCTCCCTCGGTGCGGCTGCGGCGGCGGGAGGCGGGGAGAGAGAGGGAGGAGGAGGGAGGGATTAGGAGGCAGGGAGGGAGGGGAGAAAGGCCGATGCCGCCCCCCCGCCAGGCACGGCCCGAGGCATGCACACCCCAGGGCCATGGGACGGGGGCTGGGCACGCTGGCACCCGCGGGGAGGCGAGTGCGGGCAGAGCACGGACATACACAGAGGCAAGCGGGCAGCCCCTACTCGGGGACTGGGAGCTGCCGGCAGACACCCGGCTGTGTACGCAGGCGTATGTATATGTATACAGGTACACATGTGCACGAGAACACACACCCGCACCCACCCATCTCCACAGACACAAGCGTGTGTGCAGACACTCGCCCACCCACACATCCACCTGCACGCACATGCATACAGGCACACATCCAAAACACACACACATCTCCCTTCTCCAAAAAGGGCGGGGGAGACATGGCCCACAGACAGCCCCCTGTGCATGTACACACACACACGTGTACATGTGTACACATGCACACAATCCCCTCAAGCAGCAGTGTCACATTGACATCCCCAGGGCTGAGGAGATGCAACACCCATCCACCTGTGCACTCAGCATTTGAGAGCAGCTGCACTCTGCATGTCCCCCCAGTCCTGCTCAGGTGACCCCTGGAGACCTCAGGCCCACGTGGGCCACCTGACTGCCCCAGCCCCACTGCAGCATCGCTGAAGCACACTTTTCTAGGGCCTCATGGGGAAACTGGCTTCAAGGGCTTTAGCTTCACCCAACATCCCCATTCCACTTTCCTGAAGGAAGCAAACATCAAACAGATGCTGTGGGCGTGCCAAAAAATCAGATTTCATGGCAAGGTAAATCAGTACCAGACTGAAAGACTGACTAATTGATTTGATTTCTTGTTTGTATGTGTCATTGCTTTTCTGCACTAAAGAAGCTTCTCACCCCAAGAAAGGACCAGCAGAGCCCTCTCTGCTCACAGCCACTGCAGGCAGAGCTGTGAGCAGCTGCTTTCAACCGCTTCCCAAAGGCTGTCACTTATCTCTGGCTCCTACACTCAGCCTTTCCTCCTAGCAGGGAGTTGACACCCTTTTCCCTTTCTCTTCCTTTATCTGTCCTGCTCCCTCTGTCCAGAAGAGGTACCAATTGCAGGGCTTCACAGCCACCTCTCTGCCTTCCCTGAGCAGTGGCACTCAGCCCTGCCCACAGCAGTGGGTTGCATTTCTTTCTGTCCTGCTAAGAGGAGTTATTTCCAGTCCTTTTCTTGAAAACCTTTGCCATGCCAACTACACTGGGTGCTAGGGTGCTCATTGTTCCTGTCCCCATGAGATGTGAAGGAACAACACCCCTGGATGAGGAACCCAAGGAGATATTGAGGGGGTCTTTAAATCCTGGCTGCATACCCTTGGGAGCAGGTGATAGCAAGTGTTGGTCTCCTGCACCACATAAGGGTGCAGTAACACACCTCAGCATTTTTTTAATGTTGATTTTTAATTCAAGCTAAGATGGCATTGAGAAAGACTGATGTGGAGGCAGCTGATGTGCTCTGCCCCTTGCTCCCTGTCTCTCTCCTTTGACTCCATTCACTCCCCAGGGAGATGTGGGATATATTAACAGGGTGCTCTCGTTTGGCAACAAGCCATCTCGAAATCCCTTGGTGTTTGAGAGCTCACAGCTGCTTTTGAATAGGGTTTGCAGGTTGCAAGCTGCAGGACAAGGACCAGAAGGAAAGCAGGCAGAGCTGTCAGTACTGAAACAAACCATCAGAAACCCCGCCCATACAGCACATACAGCATGGAAAGGAGAAAGCAGTTTAAATGCATTAGCCAGAGGTTCTTACAGATAGGAAAAAAATTAAATAAACCACTAGGAAAATATTCTCAAGTAAGAGAAAGAAAATGGTGTTAAGGGTGTGTAAGTCTACAGTGAATCTTGTTTTCTCACCAGTGGAAATCCAGGTGGGGAGCTTGCTGATGCAAATGTGAAATGATTTGGGTTCTCAGAGATTCACTCTCTGAGTGTTAGTCTCAGAGCCCAACAAACCCCATATGAAGAGGCTGGTAGGTGACAGGGCTGCAGGATGAGCTTACCCCAAAAGGGAGAGATTTGCTGCTTTAGGAAAAATTGTGGCTCTGTGCAGTTTAACACTGGTGCTGTGCTCAGTATAACTCTGCCTTTAAAACGAGAGGCTTCAATTAGTGTTTATAAGCCTCAGGGTAA
Source organism: Colius striatus (assembly GCF_028858725.1). Lineage (NCBI taxonomy): Eukaryota > Metazoa > Chordata > Aves > Coliiformes > Coliidae > Colius > Colius striatus. Next base: position 21,037,976 of record NC_084768.1, read on the forward strand.
CAGCAGAGAAAGAGGACATTCTTCAATCCTTCCTCAGTCACATGTGTGTGCTGACTGACTGGTCCTCTGTGTGCTCATGTTTCTCCCTCTCTGTTTCACAAAATTTGTTCTCCAATTGTGTTAAAAATTAGACAACAGGTTCAAAAGATAGAATCATAGAATAATTTTGGTTGGAAAAGACTTTTAAGGTCATTGAGTCTAACCACTAACCAAACACTGTAAAATCCACCACTAAACCACATCCCTCAGCACCTCAGCTCTACGGCTTTTCAATATACATCCAGGGATGGAGACTCTACAAACTCCATGGGCAGCCTATGACAGTGTCTAACAACCCTCTCAGGAAAAATGTGCTTCCTAATCTCAAATCCAAATCTTCTCTGGTACAACTTAAGGCCATTTCCTCTTGTCTTATCACTCGTTACTTGGGGAGAAGAGACCGACCCCCACCTTAACACAACCTCCTGTCAGGTAGTTTTAGAGAATGATCATGTCTCCTGTCAGCCTCCTCTTCTCCATACTAAACACCCCCAGTTCCCTCAACCACTCCTCATCAGACGTGTTCCAGACCCTTCACCAGTTTTGTTGCCCATCTCTGGACACACTCCAGCACCTCCATGTCCCTCTTGTAGTGAGGGGCCCAAAACTGAACACAGCACTTGAGGTGTGGCCTCACCAGTGTTGGGTACAGGGGGACAATCCCTGCCCTGGTCCTGCTGGCCACACTATTTCTGATACAAGCCAGGATGCCACTGACCTTCTTGGCCACCTGGGCAAACTGCTGGCTCATGTTCAGCTGCTGTCAGTTACACCCTCAGGTTTTTTTCCTCCAGGCAGCTTTCCAGCCACTCTGCCCCAAGCCTGTAGCACTGCCTGGGATTGTTGTGGCCCAAGTGCAGCACCCTGCACTTGGCCTTATTGAACCTCATACAATTAGTCTCAGCCCATCAATCCAGCCTGGCCAGGTCACTTTGAAGAGCCTTCCTGTCCTCACGCATATCTACTCTTCCACCCAGCTTTGTATCATCTGCAAACTTACTGAGGGTGCACTTGATCTCCTCATCCAGATCACTGATAAAGATGTTAAATAGAATAGGCCCCAGCACCAAGCCCTGGGGAACGCCACTGGTGACTGGCCAACAACTGGGTTTAACTCCACTCCCCTCCACTCTCTGGGCCCAGCCATCCAGACAGTTTTCCACACACTGAAGCGTATGTCCAAGCCATTGGCCAAAGTCTAATACACCAAGGGACAGAAACTTCTTTCCCTTTGGAAACCAGGGAGACCTGGATTGCTGTGTTTTTAGTGCTGGTGTATGAGATGTTTCTGGGCAAGCTGGTTTCCATGCTGGCAAAGTGGGGATAACAATGCTTGTTCTCCTTTGTGGATGCTCCAGTGTCTCTACCAGAGGAAGCACTCATTGCTTGTGTGAAACAATGGGGCAAGCTGTCATGGTTCCTGCATGAGAACAAAGCTCGGGCTCCTCTTGGCTCAGTGATTTCTCCTGGTGATGGGCCCAGAGTTCTTTGGCTCACTCTACTGTACATCAGCACAGGTTTTGGATGAGAGCAGCATTGTGACACTACTGGTTTGTTTCCAGTGCAGAGCTGTGAGAAGTCAGTAGGGAACATGGTGCTTCTCTCCTGCATGTTCCCACCTAAGATAGTGTCCTACCCCCTTCCCTTGGTGTGATACAACTCTGCACCAATGTGAAATGTGGGGATTTGCTCTTCACAAGACTCCTCCACTGACATTTGAGATTGATCTTTTTTTTGCTAATTTTAACCCCATTCCCCACTAATTTTTCACAGGAAATTTGGGAGGGAGGCATCTTTTCCCTTCAGCTTTCTGCTGAAGGGTTGCACCACCTCCAGCCATGGGAGCATCAGGTGCTGCTGTTGCAGGAGAAGGTATAAATGGAGATAACTGTGTGTGGCCAAGTTCTCCCACTGCCTGGTGATTCCCACCAAGCCCAGCGGCTCCTTATGTGCATGGTCAAATCTCTCTGCCTGCTCCACTTCATGCTGGGCTTTGGCCTTAAACACCAGATAGTGAAAAGTTAAGGTGACATGTCCAGATATGTGTTCTGGGTGAGGATGAGGCCTGGCCAGCATTGCCTGTACCTCTTCCTTTGCCTTCCTGCTGCATGCCAGGGTGGGGATGTGGTTAAGCACCTGTCAGCAACACTGCTGGTTTTGGCACAGATAAAGCCTGCCAGGCTGTGTGTGATCAGCCAGCCTGAGGCACAGCCCCAAAGGTGTGCACCCAGGGCCAACTGCCTGGCACAAACTGGGATGGAGAGGGAGCTGCATGCATGGGAAGGGCCTTTGTGTGCAAAAGGTTATTTTACCTCTTTTTTCACAATGTTTTACAACCCAGCCTTTCTTTTCTTTGCTGCTTTTCCTGAATATATGGGTGCCAGTTTCCCACCAGTGAAGACAATGGCCCCAGCCACAGGAGCCAGATGCTTCCTGACAGCCCTCGCTGTGACTGCTATGCAGCCCCAGAGCGCCCTGAGATCCCCAGCCAATTTGGGCTCTGACCCAGTCTGTGGTGGCAAGCAACCATCTGCCATCTGCTAAGCTGATACAGCAGGACAGAGAGAGGGCAAAAGGATGATTAGCAGGGGTTTATTCTCTCAGTGACTTTCATACTCTGACACAGGGAGCTTGTAGCAGCACTGCAAAACCATTGCCTGTGGGATGTGAGAAGTGAGGCTAGACTTATTAAGCACACTTGAAACATTGCCTGTGGTTGGAGGGTATTTCTGCATGCAGATCTGTCCAGCTCCTTGCCATCCAAACAGCAGGGCCATGCAGCAGGAGGCAGCAAGATCATGCCTCTGTGTTCTGGGATGAAGGCTCCTTGGTCCTACCAGCACTGCCTTTCACCTTATTTCTCCCCTGGGGCTTGGGAGAAGGAAGGGTTCCATCTTATGGCTTTTAAACTGACAGTTTTCAAACTCTTTAAAACAACCCAAGTCTATTGGAGAAAAGGGTGATTCCTGCTGAGGGTCAGGAGCAGGAAAGGGCTGCTCAGCAAGGGTAGACGAGCAGAGAGCTGAACTTAAATGCACCTCCCAAACAGAGGATGGAGGCCCTGAGGAGGTTCCTCACCTCTCTCCTGGCTTCTTTGCACATGGATTGATCCCAGATGTGACCTGCTGTATGGGAAGTGCCCAAGCCCTGAGTTTGGGCACCCTTTCACCGTCTACCCCACATCACTCTGCTGCTGGACCCAGCAAGCACAAATCAAGTCCTTTGGCTGTGTCATCCATAGATGAGCAACTGTGAGGTGAGGAGTAAGAAGGGCTTAAGCCAGTCATGATCCCAGCTAGGCACAATTTGGAGCCTTCGCTGTCTAGAACTAACAAAGGGATTCAGTTCAGATGTTCAAACAAGGAGGGAGTAAGCAAGGCTGAAGAGCAGCCAGTTGAAAGAGATGACTTAAAACTGAGGGCTAAAAATTCGTGAGTAGCCTTGGGAAGTGTTGCCAGGAACCAACCAGTGGCTGCCTCCTCCAGCTCAAGAATTTTTCTCAGGGCATGGTTCATCATGTCCTGGAAGAAGCTGCCAAAGGGCATCGTGCGATAAAGCTCCCATGGGCTCCCGAACATGCATTGAGGTGTGGTGCCCTCTGCAAAATGATCCCAAGTGCTGTGCAGTGTCTCTGGGGCACTGGACTGGCTTTTCAAGATATCTCCTTGAAAGGTCAGCTTGGTAACAAATTTCTCTCTTGTCCATATTCAGCAGCTGAGCATTGGCCACAGATGCAATTAGCTCTGCAGGCATTTTAATGTCTCTAAATCTGTCTGAGGTTACAGCTCAGGCTCGCAGCATGGATCGATCTGTGCAGTCACAACTGGAGCTGCGTTGTGTAGGATGGGGGAGCCTCTCGGTGTGGCTCCCCAGGAACAGCTGCTATCTTTTTCCCTTCGAAGAGGGATTTAGCTTTCATTTAGTGTGAAAGGATACTTCTTTCCAGAACTTACTTACTCTCAAAGAATTAAACCCATTAGATGTCTTATGAATTATGAGGATTACAAGGGATTTCTTGAAGAGGTGACACCTATTTTACAATGTTTTTCTTTGTTCTGAGTGATATTTGTAAAGGAACAGTGAGACTTGAGAAACCTCTGTACGGTCAAAATTCCCCAAGCTTTGTGTATAGGCTCTATTTGGAGAAATGAGGTTATAATTAGGGTAAAATGAGGCTTTCATCACTAACAATTAAAAATCTAAGTAGTATAATCTGGGATGACAACAAATACATTTTAATCACATTAATATAATTACTGGGAGAGGTGAATATGGGACAAAATTAAGGTTGTTTAGGTATCTTCATACTTTGTTTTTTCTGTCAAGTTCTTCATTGGCTTTTGCATGTCAATTTCCCACATTTGCAACATTTAGGTTGAAATAATCACCAAACCTGCAGAGAATCTGGCATTTTACTATTCAGTTGTCAAGCTATACTCTCACCTTTCTTTGATCCCAGGTTTTCACCCTGAACAGCAGGAAAATGTGATGTCTCAAAGAGCTAAATGCCAGAGTGTGGCACTGAGAGGTCTGGCCAGTGCCCACATCTGTATGTGAAAAGAGAGGGAGAGTTTACACACACAGAAAGAGGACTCTGCACTGCTCACAGGATGTTAAAGATGTTAGTGTTAATGAAGAAGGATTGTATCAGTCTGTGATTTGGTCCCTCTCTTGGTTCCTATCTGTTGTAGTTTTGCACACCCAGCAATGAAGCACCACAACAGTCTCTTGTTTGGTGCCCCCCATTCAGCCCCACCCTCATTAGGATGGCGGAGGCCCCAGTGAAATGGGAGGAAAAAGATAACCAAGGATGTTATCCTGGCAGGGAGTGCTCACTGCCAATTATGGTTTTGGGCAAAACAGACTTGACTACTCAACTTAGAGCTGCCTCAATGAAGGGCTCTGCTCAGCAATTTATATTGGCATTAAGCGGGCTAAATAACACCAGCAACAACACCCATCTGATTCTCCTGAACATACCTAGGGCTACCTGTTCCCCACCGCCCAAGACTCAGAAGTTGATTCTGCCCCACATGAACCTGTCAGGTGTTTTGGAGTGGCTCTGGAGGTGAACTGGACTCAGACGAGACCAAACAAGGCAGCTGCTGACTCAGCACTGCCTGCTCCTTGCTTCTGCTTGAAGTGGGCATAAGTGCGATGCCTCAAGGGAACGCTTTGTGGCCTCCTGGGTGAAACCTGTGTTCATCTGCCCAATACATACTGCAGAAAGCCAGAAAGAGCCACCTCCTCCCTGGCCAAAATGCCCCAAAATAGAGTGTCTGCCTTTGAATTTCCCCTCTCCTGTCAACATACAAATGCAGAGGTCAGGGCAAGGCAGCTCTGGGAACTCCTGTTCTCACACATCCATCCTGTTGAGCTCAGAAGATCACTTGCAGTTGCAGAGAAGAACAGCCTATGCTCAGTGACTTAATCTAAAGTCCAGCACTGTGCTAAAGTGAACTGGAAAATAAAGGACCACCTTTTATTTTTAAGCAACAACAGTGCAGATTGATTTTAAGCAATAACACTGCTTCCAGGAGGGCGTGAGGCAGAGAATGTGCTGGCATGCTCATTACAATCTGGTAGCTACCTTGTAGTCAGGCTATATGATATCTTTCTCTCTGGGAGGAAGCATCTGGCAGGGGATCCTCTTCCACAAAAAAAAAGCAGAAAAAGACAGAAAAGCAACAGCTTGTTAGGCTAAACCTAAGGAAGGGAGGCAGAGTTCCTAGAAGAGCCCCTGGGAGAAGAGTGATGGAGAAAACTGACAGGAAAATCCCAAGTCAGCTTTGTGGGAGGCGGGAGGTTTACGGGGAACCTGCACTCCTGTGAGGTTGTGGCTTTTCCTGCTTAATCCAAGTTGTTCTGGTGGCACCACTCTGCTGCTGTGAGATACTGCAATCAAAGGACAGGAAGAAGATCTGGCTGTAAATGGGGTGAAAGTGAGGGGCTGGTTAAAGGGAAAGTGGTGCTGGCTTAAGGTGCTTCTGCTTTTCAAAACTTGGCATGTTCAACTCCCCCCTAAGGAGAAATGATGGGTCTTCCATATCTGAAGAGCAGAGGCAAGCTTAAGGTATCTGTGCAGTAGAATGCGCAGCCTGGGGGTCTGCTTGAAGATGCAGAGTCCCCTGAGCCCAGGAACCAGGACATGAGGCTCCAGATCACACTGGACATGCAGAGAAGCCGGGGGAAGTACTGGACAATGTGCCTTGAGAGATGAAGCTTAGAAGAGTGGCATGTGTGCATTGATCCAAGAGATACAATCTCATAGAGTTCCTGGGGCAGCTGTGCAGACTCATCTGGTTTAACTCAGGACAGGCTCCAGACAGGCAGCAGCAGTCCCAGTTTTCCCAGCACTCAACCAGTTTGCTCTTGCTCTGCATCTCAGAGCCTGCAGGGAAGGAGGCAGAGCCCTGAGCCCTGCTGCAGTGCCTGCCCGAGGTGCTGTGCAGGATTCAAGGGGAGGCTTGCTGGAGTGCCTCACTGCCCAGCCCTGATTGCACTGAAACCAGGAAACCGATTCTGTAGGCTTCTGTTTAAACATGTGGGGCCCTGAAAATCATTTCCCTAAACACATTCTCATTTCAACCTGAAAGTGCAGGGATTTTTTTTGAAATATGATCTTTCATCTTGTCCTCAGAGTCGATTACATGCTCAGATAACACTGTTTGCATTAGCCAGCCTCCTTGGTGCTCACCTGATCCCAAAATGTCATCTGCTTCATTTCTTCAGGCTGGTCCATTTAGTCAAATGGCCACAAAGTGGGTTGTTTCCTGCCTGAAAAGACAAGTTGAGCAAAAAATGAGTCACTGAGTCAGCATGGGCGGCAGCAGCACATGGTGTAAATAGTGTAAAACCTGCAAATATTTGTACGTGATAGACTGCTGCACGGAGGTGAGAGGCGACTGCCCAATGTGCCTGTGGCACCACCTCCATAGCGAGACCTGCAGCCACAGCACTGGCTCTGGAGCTGTGGGTCACATCCCTGCGTGAGGGATGCTACATGCCTGCACTCTTCACCTCCCAGGAGCTGGGGCTGCTGCCGCCAGCAGTTTCAGGTAATGGAGGGAAACTGAGATGAGGGCCATTCGAGATACTTTGGGGTGATCCCCGAGGCAACTCACCTGAGCAGCCAAACCCAGGGAATCCTTTAGTGTGGGCAAGCAAGGAGGCAGGGAACGGGCTGTCTGGTTCATGTGGGATGACCAGACCTACTAGCACCACTCCCGCTAAAGCCTCTTCTGCCAGGAAAGTGGCGAGGCTGCCCCTTGCCCTCAGACCGAGCGGCCGGGGCTCCCCCGCAGCGCCATGGGCCGCCGCCTCTCGGCAAGCCGATCCTCCCGCCCCCCCGGGCTCCTTGGAAGGGAACCGGTAAACAGAGGCGTCGCTTCGAGAGCCCCGGGGCGGGAGAGGCCGTGGCGGGCGGGAAAGCGGCGCGGTTGCCGTGACGACGCCCCGCTGCCCCTCGGTTGCTATGGCAGCGGCCGAGCCAATCGGCGGCCGGCGCCGCGGGTCGCTGGGGGGGAAGAGTTCGCCGGTGGCGCCGCCGGAAGTGCCGCTGGGGGCGGGGCCGGCCCCGGAAGAGCGGCCGGCGCGGCGGGAGTGTCGAGGCGCTTCAGCGGGGCGGCGGGGAGGCGGGCGAGGGCCTGCCGGCGGTTGCCAGGGCCTGCCGGGGCCTTTGAGGCCGCCGCGGTCCGCGTTGCTGGGGCCGGCGGGGCGCGGGAGAGGTCTGCCTGGTCGGAGCGCAGAGCGGGGACACTCCCGCCCCTTCCTTCCTGTCGCCCCTCCCCCGCGGCGGCAGGCCCTGCACGGGAAGATGGCGGCGGCGGCCGGAGGCGGCAGCGGCAGCAGCAGCGGCGGCGGCGCGGGGGCGGCGGGCCGGCCCGGGCTGTGAGACCCGCGGCGGGACGGGGCGGCGAGCGGCGGAGGATGAGCCTGCTGTGTGCGCAGTATCTCCGGTGAGAGCGGCCGGGAAGCGGCGCGGAAGGCGAGGGGGGGTCGCCGCCTGCTCCGAGGCGAGGCCGCGGCCAGCGGCTCTGGAGGCGGCGGGCAGGGGGAGGACGAGGTCCCCTGAGGTGTGAGGAGGCCTTACAGCGAGGAGCTCGGGACTATGAGGGGGATGTGACCAGGAATGTGTGGAGACGACCTGGCCGCCACGTTACCGAGCCCCGCAGTGCTGGTGGGGAGCGGCGACCGAAGCGGGACGGAGCCGCGTACCCGCAGGCGGGCGGCCCGAGTCGCCGCTTAGCTGAAGGCGGCCCGGCGCGGCGAGGGCTTCCCTGCAAGGTCAAGCCGGTGCCTTGCAGACGCGGGGAGAGCAGAGGAGACCACCGGCTTCCCTGCCGGGATTCTCCATCCTCGTTTGAGTAGGTGCTGTGATAACCTGCTGCTGCAGAACGACCGCCAGGTTTGACGCCGGCAGTTAAACGAAACGTGGACTCGCAGCCCCAAAAGGTGCTGTGAGAGAAGGGAAGCAGCAGGAATCGTCTCAGCTCTCTCCAGTCAGCCCGCGGCCTGCTGAAAGTCCTCTGTCACGGCTTGTGCAGTTGATCGATTTGGGGGATAGTCAGCTGAGGGTTTGGGAGAGCACCGAGTCTACCAGAGTTCTCCTGCTTTGGAACGCTTTGCTGGATGGAAACTTTCCCGAGACCCTGAAGTCGAGAGTGCTAGATGCTGCACGTTGATATGAGCAGGACTTTGATAGACTTTTGGGTGAAGTTATTTGGCTATAAAATGCTCTTTTTTTGGTGATTTCAGAAAGTTGTAAGATACAAATTGCTTCTGTAGCTATAAAATGCTAAATACTGTGTGGTCTGTGACATGTTGCTCCCTCCAGCCCTTCCAGAGCACCTCATGGAAATGAGGCAGAAATGGCAAAAGGACATCCACACATTTTCCGAAGAGTCTGGGGGCTTGGGAAGGATTTCAGAGGAGTGAATTCAGGGAGGTTTCTACATTTCCAAAACACTTTCTATCCAGGGTTCTGAAACATTTCAGCAGTCTCTCTACTGATTTTCCAAATCTTCCTCTTCTTCCTCATGTTGTCATGTGTCTCTGTCTGCTTCTGCCTCCTTCTAGTAGTCCAGGTCCTGTCTCAAGTTTATCTTTTCAAAAAAGAAAAAAAAGCAATCTGCTCTAACAGCAAGTTTATGGTCCTCTTTCTCTTCCAGGCTGCTAAGCCCCGCTGTCTTAGAAACTTCTGCATTGTTTCTTAGTACATTAGGGGAAAAAAGCTCTTAAATCTTAAATTAATGTTTCTGTACCAGTAGAAGAGTTGCTTTTGCATTGTAGTATATGTCTGAATATTATTGTAAGCCCTTGTTTCCCCCTTCCATGAGGTTTTGTCTGACTTGTGTCATTCCAGGGCAGTACTACCGAAGTCATGCTTGTCCTGCCCCACTCACCTCCTGCATTACTGGACTCATATTCTGCTGCACCAAGCTGGACATCCTCTTTACTTGCAAGCCTGTGGGCACTAATCCTCTATTTCTCCCAGCTGTGTTCCTCCAGCTCTCCTAGGCCTTTATCACTTTCATGGCTGCCTTGTTTGTATTGTGCCTCTTATAACCAAACTGAAGTGTCTGGACACTAATGTGTTAGAAGTAGTGATGCTTGTCTTTGTCACCAACAACCTTATCTCATAAAAAAACCTCAACAGGACACTCCCCCTCCCAAGCTTGTCAACTGCTTTGTAGTTGGCAATTTTCACCTTATCTGTCTAAACAACATTTGGGTTTGCTCTCTGTGTACAGGGTAAGCTTGGGTAAGTTTCCTTAAAAGCTGTGAAATGCTTTTCACATCTACAAAGTGTGTTTTTGCTCGATTTCCATAGGGCAGATATTGAGCTGTATAGTACTGCAGCCCAAACTCGTAAAGAGAACTGGGAATAGAGTCTCAGCCTCTCAGAGCCAGTTCTGTTAGTGCTTTGCCTTAAGGAAGAGGTCATTCTCCTTGTTTCTGTAGCATTACAAGCACAATTTCAGTTTAGTGGTGAAGGAACAAATAGACAAAAGTATGAAGATATGAAAAGGTAGCTTAACAAAACATTGTGCCAAATGAAGATGTGGCTCCTAACGTGTCTGCTAATTTTCATTGTCTTAAAACTAAGGAGGGACAGAAAAGCTTTAGTCAGAAATCTTTGTATTGCAAGTTTAGACAGAAGAGAGATGAATTTCTTAGATGACGATGTAATGGTCGAATAACTAGTGAAATAATGACTCTGCAAGAATCAAGATGCTGAAAAAATGAACAGGGAAGAAAGGAGTTTTAGCTGGACTGCCTTAACTCCTCTACTACCAGTCTCTTACTTTGTGTATAAGTGTATATGATTCAACTGTTTTAAAATGCCATCCTTAAAAGATTATGCCCCTTCAGCCAAAAGTGCAAGAACAGAAACACCTGAGACTCCTACAGAAATCTTACAGAAAGAACAAAGAAGGTCAGACTGTGTCTTTGAAAGGTTGCGAGAGAGTCTGTTTTTAACTCATCTTCATATGTTGTTAGAAAGAGTTGTTATTTTGCTTTCCTAGTCTTATTATCCTTTTCAAGGTCACCTTTTAGCAGTGCTGGAGTGTATTCTGTCCCATCTAGTTTCTTAGTTCCTTCTCTTGGGTCATTGTCTGAATTACTTCTCAAAGATTTGCATTACATCTGGTCAGTAGACCTTTCAGAAGGTTCTTTCAAAGAGCTCTGAGGAAAGACAGGCATGGGTCATGTGAACCATATTCAAGTGAACATGTTCATCTCATCTGGTTACAAATTTGTACTCATGTGATCTGTGCTGCTTTGAGAATTTACAAATATTCCCCGTAAATCAAATGAATCTCATGAGTCGGTCATCTTAACAACAAACATTTCATGAATCCTGCTAGGTGCAGGAGACACTTTCAAGCAAAATGCCACTACTGATAGGATTTCAACATAATAGCACAGGAACTTCTGAGCACCTCCTTTTCATAAGGCAGCATCCAGCTTTGGTCCATGTTCACTTTAAGGAAATGACCTTCATGGCTAGTTGTGTGTGTTAATGTCGAAACATAGTTAACTTGGATTCAGAAGTTGAGCCATTTGACTGAGATGTGACTGTCTCGATTGCATTTTGCGAAGATGTGAGCTCCGGTTACTAGTTAAACGTGGCATTACCCTGGTAAATTGTGGCTTTTAGCATTCTGTAAACACAGAGTGAAAAGTGCTTGAATTACAGGGCTTGATCACAGCTTAGAAATTTTAGTGCTGACAAACCAGTAGGTAGTTTCCTGTAGTCTTATGATGAGGCTATAACCAACTTCATTAAAGGTTTGACTGCTTTAATAATTTAAATTGTGGCTCTCTTTTCAAAGACTCATCAGTAGCTCCATTAACTTCTGCCTCTACCCTCTCTCTCCATTGGTGCTCCTTTGCTGTCTGCCAGTTTGTGATGCACTTCTTGCAGTGTTTCCTCCCTGTTAATGGAGGAGGGTAGAGCAGAGGTAATTTAGTGCTGCAGTCTGTGCGTATGAGCATGTCCTGGTACCCATTCCTGATAGGGATAATGTAGAGCTGATGATGGTAGTGCTGGGAAGGCACAAACCGGAATACTATTTGAAACCAAGAATGAGTCTCTATGAGACAGGCAGAGTCAATTATTATTTTGAGAGTACAGAGAGGAAGAAATTAATAAATATAACGTCTTAATAGAAGAATGTGTACCTGCAGCGTGCTTCCTGGAGATCACGAGGTAACTTGGGCTGGAGGAGACCTCAGGAGGTCCTTGTCCAACCTCTTGCTCAATGCATGGTCAGCTCTGGGATAAGAGTGGATCTTGCTCAGGACTTGATCCACTAGGGTCTTGGAAACGTCAGCCTTTTGGGGCATCCTGTGCTATTCCTTGACTGTCACTGTGGTGGAAAAGATCCATTCTGAACCTCTTGTTTCTTAACTTATGCCTATTATCTCTCATGCTCCATGTCACTGTGGAGAGCCTGGCTCCATCTTCTCAATCCATTCCTTGCAGGCATGTGGGTGCCCTCAAGCTTTTCCTGCCCCAGGCTGACCAAGTCCGGCTCCCGTGGCCTCTCCTCCAGCCTCAAATGCAAATGCTCTAGCCCTGAGTGCCCTGAGGCCTCTGCTGACCTCGCTCCGCTTGATCTGCATCTTTCTTGATTTGTCTTGATATCTGAACAAGACCAGTGAGTCTTGGAAAATGTTCCCTCCAGCCTTTTTTATGTCCTGAAATGATTAATGCTACTTTCATACATTGTTTACTTTTGAATTTTAAACAAGGGAGAAGTAGTGGAGAAATCAAATACTGTGTTGGCTTTTCAGGAGGCACCTATTAGCATGACGTTTTCTTTGAGGGGACATAAAGGGGAAAACATTCCTTCTACTCTTCTCCCTTTTTTTTCCTTCCATGCAACATTTTTCTAGCATTTGATAACTAGAATTGCTGCCAATATTCAGTATGAGCAACACTCCTTATCCCTCTTCAGGGGTGAGGGTAATGGTTTCAAAAGGCAAGTAAGATTGATGATGATTACTGCTTAGTACCAATCAACAAGCATTTTGTAGTGACCTGTGAAGTAAAAAGAATTAGAATTTAAAAAGTGTTAAGCAATTCTCCTCAGAGCTTTTTGATGAAAGAACTTCACCTTGCCGAGAGCCCTGCCACAGCACACCGGGCAGCTATTACTTGCTCCTTCCATGGGGATTTGGATTATTAAGCATCCTTCTGCCACCCAGGGATAACTAATGCTAAAGTCACAAGTTGGTTGGGTGTGCTATCAATCATAGCTCTGTTACTCTTTCCCAAGACTTGTGCAAACATAGTGCTTATCACTTTAAAAATTCTCTTTCTCAAATGTCTTTAACAAATGTTAGCAGTCTTCTACAGAGGAATGGAAGTTAAAAAGTTGGTTTTTCTGTGCATGGAATTTGAGTTGGCTCCTCTGTACGGAGTTTGAGTGCAACTGGTGCACTATGTGCAAAGAACGGATAGATCTGCATCCCTAGCAGTGAGGATTTGAATGCATGTCCAGTTTAGCAAGGAGTGAGTACCTTTTTCTGCTGGAGAGACTGACAGGAAACCTACCCTGTTTAGATGTCTGCTGGAGGTAAGAGGACTGCAATAATCAGAGAACTTGATGTTTTTTGCTTAGTACTTGTCAAAAACATGGCTGTATAGACAAAGAGTGGGTTTTAAACTTGATCTACTCCTGATAGATGTGTCCCACCCTTCCTTTCACCCTTTCCTTCTCAGCCCTGATTTGATGGCCAGATCTTCAGTATCAGGGCCAGATCTTCAGTGAACTGGACACTAGGTTAATACTGCTTTTGTTTTGTTTTTTACCCACTGAGTTTAGCCTGACTTGATTTCCTGATCCCATTCATCATGTTACCACACGATGTGCTGACAAAAGGGGTAAGAGTTTTGTGCACCAGGAATGAGACACTAATGCAAAGGGCAGGGTGGGAATGCTTCTTCTAGTGATAGCTATCATTAAAGTGCTCACTGACCCATAATACTAGTAAATTATGCCCCATTTCCTGGACTATATCTGTAGCTATATAGAGAGAATATAATACATACAGAATGTAGCTGGTGTCAGCATCACAAATAGTTCTCCTGCAGGGACCACTTCGCGGGATGGGATTTACAGACCATGCATCAGACCAATATGATCAATGCTGAAGCCGTTTATTTTAGCAGTCAATCACATGATATATGTTATTCTTTTCTAAATACATGATGTATTCTATTCTGATTGGATAGCTCAGTCTATCATACTCTGTTCATGCGCCTAATAGCAGAATATGATTTGTTAAGCTTAACTGTGTTAGTATCTTGATAGTAGCATTTTCTACATTCTTTTACCTAATTCCTTTTCCATCTAATTTCTATTCTAAGCTTACACAATTTCTTTCCCACATACAACTGCCTTTATATCTACATTCTAATAAGCAACTTGTCCTTGACTATTCTTCAGTCCTATTGTTCACTGTCTGATATACCTAAAATCCGAGACCTGTGTCTGAGGCCTGTGTAGCTTATGGTCTCATATAACCAAAGTCTGGGTGGGCCACATGTCCATTTTCCTTCAGGTACATTGCTACATACCCCTGTTTTCAGTCTGGACTGAGAGAGACTTTTTTTTTTTTCTTGCTGCAGAATACAGCTTATTGTGGGTGTTGTTACTGTGCTTTCTCTGTACAGTGCTTGAGGTTGCTTGCAAAACACTGTTCCAGTGACCTAGAAGTGCAGGTTAGTGTAAGTAAAGTTACAGCTGTATTTATTTATCTAGTTAGTTGTGATGGCAGGGATGATTCTTGTAGCAATTAGTTCTTGTTCTAACCTGCATATTCCTACGTAGTTTGATCTTTATTGGAAAGGAGAAGGTTCTGTTGTGGCAGTGAAACTAGGTGATGCTTATCTGAATTTTTGATGGGGCATTCAAGCTGCACCAAAGCATTTTGAGGAGACTGTCCTCTTCCTTGATTATAGGGTTTTGGAGGGTTTTTTGCTGGGTTTCATTTCAGTGCATAGTAAGAACATACATTTGTTTGGTAAACACTTAGCCATTTTGTTTAGGTACTCAATATAAAGTATACTCTGAAATCCAAGCTACTTGTAAAATCTGTTTCTTCTGTCCTAAGAGTGCATCTTCAATTTAGTAGGTTCATAACAAGTAACCCTAGCCTGCTCTGGTAAGATGGTTTTTTGCCTTCATATAAGCTGATGAGAGCACTGAATTATAATATCAACTTTTATGTCAAGCAACTTAAAACTTTATATAAATCAATCTATATCAATCTAAATCAATCTAAAGCTGCTCTGCTTTTCAGTTTGCCACCTTGGCTATTTGTGTGCATTTTCAGATGTCTCAGTGTTTCTGACTTGAGAAGAAAAGGTTGGCTGCAATCACTGCTCAGGATCACTAGGATTGATGGGAGAAGACAATGACTTGATGGACAGATGTCTTGGAATCTTCCTGGCACTGCTCAGCAAGCAAGAGATCACTATGAAAAAGACTGGAGATGAAGTGCATGGTGGAGAGGAGAGTTTGCTGTAGTGTCCGATTTTGTTGGATAGGGAGCTGCTAGGGGTTGTAGAGTTTTAAGGACCCTTCTTCACTGTTATTGGATCTTCATGACAGCAGCAGAGATCACTAGTAAGAGCAGACTTCTCAGAGTAAGGAATAGTAGAAGAGCAGTTAAGGAGTACAGCTATAACTTCTAAAGGGAGAGCATGTGGGAGGACATTAGTTATTGCTTTTGTTAATTTGAACTTGAGGCTTGTCCTCATCTCACTTGAAAAATGCACAGCTGCTGTCAAGCAGGAGGAGAATAAAACCACAGTTTGGTTTCCTTAAAATCATTAGCAGAGTTGCATACTTTGGTCCTGTACCTTTTAATATGTTACTAGAGAGGTCATAGATTTCTATGGTGCTTGGTAGTGTAAGTTTTCCTGTGCTCAGGGAGGAATATGACACGTTAACCCAAGTTCTCCATCTTACTGTCATGAAGAGAGGACTAACTTAATACTTATTGTAGAGTGACATGAGAAATTGTAGAGCTGATTCATAGGCTGTAGTTTCTCACTGTTTTGTATGGGACGAAGGTCTGGTGACTTTTTTTGTGTGGTGTTTGATGCAGTGTCTTCTTGAATGCAACCTTACAGTTGTACTGGTTTTGTCACCAGCTTCCATGAGTGCAGCTGACCTCCAAGTCCTGCCTTTAGACCGTGTTTCTAGACTTGTCTGGCCACTACTTTACTTCCCATTTAGATTTAAGAAGAACTTCTGATGGTCACCTTGGGGATTTCCTGGACAATCAAATGAAGGGGGAAAGGACTTAAGCAGTGTTCTGATATTGTGTATTTAATTTCCTCTCAGTTAAATCAGCAGCTAACTGTTCAAATCAATGTAATTCTGTGAATTGAGCAGAATTAGAGCTTTCTGAGTAATATTAGGCCTGCTTTCTCTTCTCTGTATTCCAGTAGGACTTTTCTTGGATTATTCACACTGGCTTCTGCACTCAAGGGATTATCATAAGGAACCAGAAGGCTGAGGAGTCTCTTGGGATTATTACACAACCGTGGGCGACAGACTGAATTTGACTGATGGGACTCAAATCAGAGATGCCCTTAAGGTACTTAAGAGTCCTGGTAGAGTTAATTTTCTCTCCCACCTTTAGGGAAAAGAAATGTAGTTTTTCTGAAAGTACTTGTGAAGTCTCTAATATATCAGCTCTGTATTTCTCATGTATTCACTTTGTTGTCTGTGGCATGAAAGTATCCTGTAGTGCTTAGCCCAGTTGAACGGTTTTCTGCTTCATCTGATATTGGTATGTGTAAGCTGATTTTTATTTTATTTCTGTTCCTTGTCTGTCCTAGCCACCCAGCCCTCACTGTCCTCTGAAGTATTGTCTGTTTTGAGTCTGTGGGTTCCACTTGTCATAGGGCTGAATTATCTGAGAGCTGCTCTCTAGCTGTTAGGAAGCAGAGAAATTAACTCTGAATGTATTTCCAGTGGAACCTTTAAGACTGATTCTGCCTAATGAATGTGAGGGGAAATTGAGTTATTTTTAAGAACTTTGTGTAGATATTAGACTTTTTGGTTGAATGCAGTAAAACAGACCTTTTGAGCATCAGGAGTTTTTATTCAAGACTGACTTTGGTAGTTTTTGATGCCTTGATGTAATGAGGCCTTGACAGTTGAACCTGTTTGAGACTACAGCAAAGAGCAGTTTATTTGGAGCCAGCCTGTCCTAGGGCCTCCTGGACTCCCCAGGGATCTGCACTATGTTATTTGTCACAGTTTGACTTTCCTACAGGAGTTGTCAGGAATAGAAAGAAATGAATTTTTGATAAATCCACTGGGAAGATAATTTTCCTCCCTTTGTTTGATGAAAATCTTATAAATTCTGCTACCCTGCTTTCTGTTGCAATGAAAGTCTCCTGGTATTTGCTGTGTTCTGTCTTGGTCTCACTGTGATTTGAAGAGAGCACGTGGATATTGCTATGTGTCAAACAGCTGCGACTGTGGGATAATCTTTTTTTAAACCAGGGTTTCCTGTAGCCAGCAAGGAACCTTTGACTGACTCAGTTCCTTCTGCAGTCAGTACTGGGTTTGGCAGTGCCTTTGAGCATTTGTGATCTTCATTTGAGGTACACTTGAGCCATGAAGAGGGGTCTTTTGGGTAGCCATTCCAGCATAGCCTAATAATAACTAAAAATAGAAATGCTAATCGAATGTACCCATGAAGAGGGGGAGAAGGAAGAATGGGACAAGACTTTTGTTGGATAGATGTGAGTTGTCTGTCTTGAAGCAGTGTAAATGTTTATCAAGGGACAATACCATGACAGAACTTCTGAGCACAGAGACTTGATCTAGCCAGCTATTTCTTGGAAAAAGCCAATCTACTAGTGGGTCTGTTTTTTTTTTGTGAATGGCAGTAAGAAGAGTGCCTAAAGAATTTAAGCCACATTTTTATAATATTAAAAAAGCCAAACCACCAAGAGTGTGTAAAAAAAGAAAAAAGAAAAAACGTGAAAAGTGTAGCAGCTCTCAGACCTTCAACATGAAGCTGCAGTTACTAGTAAAACAGAGGAAGTGTTACTCCAATACAAAGAAAAGGTGACATTTCTATATGGATTAATGATTATAAATTTAATTATTAAAAGATGCAGAGTAAGCTTTCAGTAAAAATCAAAGTGTTTCAGTTTGTCTTAGTACCATCCATATGCATGGAGTTGAACATACATGTGAAATCTTGAACTAGAAAAGTGATAAAATGTTATTGTTCGTTTGAATTAATACAGAAGGTCATAACTTAGGAGCAAGTCTCATAGTTTTAAGCTAGGACATGAACTTCTGGCAGTTTTCCCACCCAGTTTGAATGTAGCCTAACTATTTTGTTTTAGAGGTAAACTGTAGGAGTTATGGGGCTTGGGGCAAAGACAGTTGTAGGGGATTATGACTTGCTGGGTGTGCAGTTCAGCTGAAGTACTCATCTCCTGGTTTTAATATCAAAGACTAAAATAACTTCTAAAGATTGAAACTATCCAGAAAGATATTTCCAGTATCTCTCTAATGAAGATGTCAAATGTTTGTTGATGCTGCTTGTGCAACTACAGACTATTTTGGTAGCTTCCATCATAGATGGCTAGGCAGAAGTGAGCACTAAAAAAAGTGATGTGTCTATCCGTAACATTACGTTATGTAGTCAGAATTTGGGGATGCTCTTTCTAAATCAGGTAAAATTCTGTACACTTTTCATTGAACGTGGTTATGAAAAAATTTTCAATCATGTATCACCAGTTCCGTTAATTCCTGAAATAGTTCTTTGAGGACAACAAAGAGAGAAACTGCTATCCTGGAGTGTTAAGTGACATGACCCGAGAGTGTCTTGTCTTTAGGAGTGAGAGATCAAGAAGACATGAAGATGTTTAGGCCTTTAAGGACTCAACTGCAGGAAATTTTATCTGTATGGTTGAAAGTGCTGTTGAACATATGGTTTTCAGATTTTGGGGTTAGAGCAGCGTGATTCTCATCGTTTCCATGGTTTATTGTCAAATGCTGAAATGCAGTGCCAAAAGTATTCTATTTTTAAATTGTTTTGGACCTGCTGGTATGCTATATAAAACATTTGGTGGCAATATCCAAGCTATTGTGCTTGCAAACTGGAGTTCCAGGACTAAGTTGGCTTTTACAACTTGAGTAATACACAAGTGTTGAGTTAATAACCAGTAGTTGTGTGGTCACTTGCTGAATCTTTTCTCAGCATCATCCCTTCTTCCTTAATATGCTGCAAAGATTCAGAAAATGTCTTCTCAACCTAATCAGGTGAGGGCAGTCCCTGTCTTTTCACCCCCTTGTAAAGGTAGTGGTGGATTGAGTGAGGCTGTTGATGTTGACTTCAAGAACAAGCAACCCAAATGTTTGTTTGGAATAACATCAGAGTGAGGGAATGAACTGTGTAACCTTTTTAAGTATTTTTCAGCCTTAAGATTTGGTCTTAGGCTGGATATGTTAATCTATTCTTCTGAAGCCTTTTCTTCAGCCATTGCAGAAGGCAAAATGAGTGTCATGAACAGTTCTGATATGACCGTTGAAAGGGAGATTGCAATCTGGAAAACTGCATTTGGGTTTATGTTCAAGTAAAGATGTGCTAAACCCCCAAAATTTTCCATACATGATTCCTAAAGCAGATACTGATTTTGAGTTGGCTGAACATAGTATGAACTTCCTCTAAGACAGAGTCCTTTTTAGTTCTGCAGCTAAGATATTGAGATTTACATTTGAAATAAAAATATTTTTATAAAATCTTTTAATCCCCAAAAACAAGATTAACCAGGGAAGTTATAAATTTGTTGGGACATTTGCCCATCATCAAGTCATTAGTTTTTTAAACAGGAAAGATAGGTTACTGGTTAACTGGCAGTACCTGAGAGCACTCTGCAGGGCAGTGGCTATGGCAGTGGCAGCTCTGCTTGGAGGCAGTTTGGACCTGCTGCAGGCAGAGCTGCAGCGGTCAACTGGATTCAGCTAAGTGAGACTGGTTTTCCTCAGGACCTGTTTGTGTTCAACAAGACTCAAAAGCCTCAAGCTGTATCTTTCCTAGAGAAGGACAGTTTTTCCGGTAGCGTCTACATGCTGCTTCACTACTCCTTGGCTAATAAAATTTGCTAGATCTGAGCTAGTTGGATTGGTCATAAGTTTCTCCTTTAGCTGAACACAGATGAGAGGAATCTCCACGTATTCCAGGAGTACATGTGTTTTGGTGGTGGACTCTTGGGTTTTGATGGGACAGGCCCTCTGGATGAGCCACTCGGAGACTGTGGAGAACCAAAAGCAGAGTATTACAGGAAGAGTTGTGTGTTGATAAACCAGAAGCAGAATGTGAAGTTCAGTAACAAACTCTCCTTCCTGTAGCTTCATGCAGCTCAGTGTGTATCCTTAGTACCTTGTGTTGTGTTTATACTTTTACTGAAATAAATAGTGAATATTGCTGGCTGTGTGGTTTGAGGTGAGAACAATGATCATGCCTTTTTTTATTAGAAATTATTGTATTTGATAGAGCTTGATTAAACCTGTGGTAGTAGAGGATTCTACTTGTTTTTCTTAATTTCATGCTTTTTTTGGGGGGAAATTAATTCTTCAAATACTCTCTAGTTGAAAAGTAAGTATGTTTCAGAATAGCCTGTGTGTTTCTGATAGTGAATGGGGAACAGCTAATGAGACTCCTGTAAACTACTGGCAATGATGCACTGGGTACCCATTTAATTATCATAAATGACCAATATAATCCTTCTTGACTGGTGTTCAGCCTTCACATTGTTGCTGTGCTTTCAGAGTGTGCCTTGCATTTAGTGTCAAGATGGAGAATTGAAAATAATTGCTAAGATGCAGCTTGCAATTAGGATCATACTTGGATGTAATCTGAGTGTTATTTGTTTTAGCTTGTCTCAATCGTGCAGTGTCCTTTCACACTGAAAAATCCTAATTATGAAAGGCTGTTTTAAAACTTTTGAGCATGTCACATTTGTACATAGATGTGTTTTGTGTGATGTTTACATAATTGTGAGTTTATGAAAATGAATGGAGCTGGGCAAAAACCAACTTCACACAATCGTTGAACGACCACAGTGAATAATTTACAAATCATAGAATCACTAATGGTCAGTGACTTTGCTTTAGGCCTTTACATTTTTTGAGGTCTTGACTGTCTGGCATAGATCTCAGTATTAGTGCTTGGAGAGCACATATTCAGAATGGTGAGCTCCACTGCATCTGGTGAGGGGTTGCTTGTGTTTTGTTTTTGCCACCTCTGATGGTGACATCTAATGTATTTGTTCTTTCTTTATCTGCTGCTTGACAGTATCTTGAATTCCCAGTTAACTGACTTCTCTTTAATGGTCATTCTTTCCTCCGTCTATGGGAGTTATTTTCAGCTTGACTGAGCATAAACACCAGTGCTTGCCCCAGGATAATTTCGCTGTTGATGACTGAGAGGAATGGGGTCCATAGAAAACACCCAAAAAATGGATTTTTATATCCAAAGATGTTAGTGGAGACAAGAGACAACAGGAAGCTGCTAGAGATGAAATCGGGTTGTGGAGAGTTGCAAACATTGCCCTAATCATGCAAAGTGGGGTGGACTTTCCAAGGAAAAATGTATATCACCTTTGTAAGGACAAAGGAAAATGTATGTCACCTCTGCACTCCAACCCCCCAGCCAGGCCAAGGAATGTATTTTATCTGTGTTGCGAGAGTGTGGCACTAAATTGACTGTGTAATTACCAGCCTGTGAACTGAATACTGTTCACTTGCCTAGGAGATCTCAAGTAGTGTCCAGAGAGTTGACATCTCTACTTGGCCTTGGCTGATCAGGATTCTGCCAGGCTGACTTCAGCAGCATAACTCCCTGAAACTAGTGTGATAATATCCATCTGAACCCAATTTCTGTGTTTTCCATCATTCTGGACATAATTTTTATAATGCAAAAGCTGTTAAAAAAAAAAAAAATTATAGGTGTTAAAAAATTTATCTGCAGTTTCCAGCTACAGTGGAGATTTTACCAAGTTGGGAACTGTCATCTAACAAATGAGTCCTGGTGTTGCTATATACTTAATCACAACTGAAGCCTAGTATTGTGTGCGTTGTAATCAGAGTGGATTTGAAAGAGCAAAAGATAGTAATATTACAAGGCCATAATTTGTTGGGGTGTGTTTTGTTGTTTTGTGATGGTGTTCAGAACAATTCTGTGGCAATCACCATGGAAGCAAGGTAGTTTAGATGCAAATATCTCACGTTCTGCTTAGCACTGTAGTTGTAAGAACTAATAACCCTCTGTGTGCTTACGAAAAGTTACTACTTGTTGGTAGTGAGTGAGCAGAGCTTTATTGTTTTTCTCTCCAGAATCTGTGTACTTAAAGCTGGGTTGTCAATGGTTGTGTGAATTGCAATGCAATCTTGAAGATGTTTTTGTGCCTTCACACCTTTAAGATTGCTCTAGTTTTTAAAAACTAGCTTAACCAGTGGATAGTGTAAAATTTAAGGAGATACACAGGAAGATTGTATACTATAGTAAACATTTTTGTCATTGATTTGTTCTCAGGCTGACATATTGTCAGCAGTAAATGTGTTAGTCTATGGATGCCGATAAAGAAACAAAATATTACTACCCATGTCTTGAAGTACCACACATATTACATGTCTGTTCTTTCCTGAGTGGGCCTTTTATAGTTCTTAAATTGGTTTTAATCCTTTAGTAATTTGCTCTTAATTTTTCTGTACTGAAAACACTGTCAGGGTTACCTGCAGAGCTATACTGTCAGCTCCTGGAAGGTAAATAAGGTAAAGATAACTGTAGTTCTTGTGCTTTTCTTTCATGGACAGCATCCATTTAGAGGTTAGTTTTCCTCCTTACAGCTCCAGTAAAATTCCAGATAAGTAGTAGAGGTCAAGATGGAAAGTTAAAGAACTGCATGGTATTTTAAAAAGATGTCTACAAACCAGTGTAGACAGAATATGCACCTGAGCTTTCCTGAGCTTGTCTTAAAACTGTACATATATTACAAGCTTTTTGTTTGAATTAAAAAATGCAGACTGGTGAGTGTTTACCTTGCAGGTGACTTCCATTTTAGAACTCTATGGAATAGACACAGGCATATTACTGATCCTGCCTATGGACTAGGTCTCATTTCTGAGCCATTTAACTCACTTTTACAGCACTACTCTTCTAACAAAGCTCAAACTATCTCCTCTGCTTTATATGAGCTCTAAGCTGTAACACATGGGAGAGGGGAGACTTCAGTGGAGACAGTTGAATGCTAGAAGCCTGAGCAGGGTAGGAGACTTGTATTTCCCTCCCTGTGATTAAATTGGAGAGTAAGTGCATAAAAGCTACCCTAAGGGAAGTTTCTACCTATTGGGCACATAATTTTCAAATCTTGAGACAAAGGAACTGACTTGTATGAAACTGGAGGAAAACGTGAGTTTGAAGCTGACTGCAAGGGTACTTTCCCTCTTATTCAGGGAGGAGGATTGTCAGTTCTGATCAAACTTGGAAAGAGTTGATTTTGGTGGCTGCATTTTGAAGATGATTATTATTACCTGCTTCTAGTAGAGCCTGGGCTAGGAGAAAGAAGGAAGGTGGGATTAAAAAAACAATTCTATTGTATGTCCCCATTTCTCACCATCCATTTAGTATAAGTGGGATCAAGAGCAGGATTCCCTGTGGAGAGGATTTGGATTCAGATGACGATGCCTTGTTTTAGAATCTGCTTTCAGGGGTGGTTTTTACTTGCAGTTATACTGGCACTAAGTTAATTATTTGCTTAGATTTCATGTACAGCTATAATCTGATAAAGCCACTGGTCAAAGAAGGTAGCTGGTACCCTGAGTTCTTCTGTTTGTAACAGGAATAATAAGCTTTAAACTGGTTAGCACATAACATTGACAGTAAGGCAGTACTGTTGAAGGTGATTTTGATTGCCACATCTATGAAGACCGTCCTTTCAGTGTAAAAGGCATTTGGAGCGTTTAACTAAGTGACTCACAGCCTGAAGATGTCTTGCTATGTCCATAAGAGCTGGCATCACCAAAACCTGTTTGCTTCCACAGCAAGGGATTTCAGCACGTAATGAAAACTATGATAGTTTTAAATTAGGCAGCAACACTTTGGAAATTTGGAACATTAAAAACTGCTTTAAAAAGTTGTTAAATGGTACCTGTCTGATTCACAAGTGAGGAGGTAAAGTCTATAAACAAATAAATAAGTAAAATCTATGTTGGAGTCTCTATACCACTGCAAAATCCTGACTCCAATGCAGTTACTCTTTCAGGAAATGATGTGTCAAGGCTGTCAACTGGGACTGCTGTCTGAAGCCTGTTATGTTCAGTTGATGTTGAATTAATAGGTGAAGGAAATACTAAAGATTAAGTTTATCCAAAAGTTTCTTCTTGCAGTTTTGCAGGTGTAAATATCTAGGTTTGTGCACAGTCTTAAGACTGCTATAAAAATATTTTCCTTTGACAGGTGAGATATAGTTTATGTCTATGAAATAGTTCAGGAAGTCAGTTCTCTGTATTTCAAAATCCAACCTTTAGCCAAGCATATCAGCTGTAAAGGATTAGTGCCAAGCAATTATCTAAAAACTGCTAATAAAGCTTTGTATTTTAGCAAGTGTTAGTGTTTAGTCTGAGGAATGGAAGGGAGAATGCTTATTTTCTATAAAACTGTTGATCACTTATATCAGATGGTAATTCTGCTCAGTGCTGAACTCCAGATGTGAATTCTTTTGCGAGTATTTTAGGGACTTCTGAGCAAGCCAACTACCCCCTAAATCTTTTTTAGAATATTCAGTGCTTATGCATTAAGTGTTTTCTACTGCTTTCTCTTGCCATGAATGAGCAGTAGTGTACAACCAACCAACCCACGAGGTATTAAAACCATGTAAAATTTTTGTTGAAGTTAACTATTATTTTGAGGAAAATCTAAAATAGTCATTTCTGGGTATTGCTTTGGAGTTCCTTCTGAGTGTGACTCTTGCCACTTATTAGAATGATTAAAATAGAATAGTAATTTGTTTGAAGTGTAAAGTGTTTTTAGCATGCTAACATGGAAGATGTAAGATTTCTGACATTTATTCTATATATGTTCTATTTCGTCTTATTCCTTTTCAGAAGGAGGAAGACTTTCTGGCAGTGCCCTTGATGAGCCTTTGGGTCAGTTACCTTGTGCTAAGGCTCTCTAGGTTGTGGGCACTTCTCTCTGTGGTACAACTTCTGCACTTACCTCAGGGGAACAGAAGTGCTGGGGTATAAATGTCTGCTTGGAGTGAAACTACCTGAACCATTTCATATGGTTTTTAATTTGTAGAATATTCACAAAAGTGGATGGATTCTGGTTGCTTTTATATGTCCAGCCTGGATTCATTACCCATTTTAGTACTGAAAATCCTCAATTCCTTATCAGGTGGTTTGTATTACTGAGATTTGATAAGGGAACTGATACAGCTGTTGATGTTGCAGGGCTGCCAGGGGAAAACCGAGTGGAGTTCCCCTTTAGCCATAGTGGAAAGCAGAGCATTGTGTTCACTTGGTTGGTTTTTTTTTTTTCTTTTATAAGGTTGGGGTTTTTCCCCTTTGTTTTTGTAGAAATTGTCATACCTTAGCAAATCTTGTCTGGCTCATCCTCCTTGTATAAATGAGAGGAATGTGGTGTAAGTGAAGCTTGACTTTGACCAGTTGGACTTTTGGAAGCTGTGGGTGTTGGCTGTGTAACACAAGACTGCCACTTTGAAAACTTGGGCTTGGCTTTATTTGCTTTTTCATGCTTAATAACGAAGCTTGTTAGCAAAACTGTGCCTCTTTGGAACTGATGTTGCCCTTCTACAGATACAGCGTGGTGCATGCAGAACTGAAAACTCTTGTTGCTATGCATGCTTTGAATAATGGAACTGAACCTTGAAACAGATGAGCTCTTTTGGGGGGAACAGTAAAATAGATCCATTTGTTTAGTGTTACATGAATGGAGTTCAAAGGTGACAATAAGAGGATTAGAATACTTAGTTTATGAGTGTTCATGTTTTAGCCTACAAGAGAAAATGGATGGTTTGGAGTATGGGTTTAAAAGTCTTTGATTTTCTCAGTGACTTGCATAAAGCTCCTGCTGCATGAAGAGCTCTGCATGGCAGCTGGATGTGCTGTGGGGAAGACTGGGTTTGCAGCAGAGGGGCCTTAGGTTGACACTTCAGAAACTTCTAGACCATCAGTGAATTGTGAAACAGGGAAGTTGTATGTTCTTTTTTGTAGGATTTTAAAAACAAATTAAGCAAACCTAGTAAAAGTATAAGTGAGACTACGTGATCTTTGGGTGCACTTTTTGGCCTCTTGGTGTGATAGCTTAAACACTTTGAAATTTCACTGTGTGTGAGAGAATTGTCCCTGTATTTGTGGGGCTTCTGTACCGTTTATCAGCTGAAGGGAAACAACTTGTTTTCTTTTTCTACTTAGGAAAAACTCAATTGATCAAGAATGGTAAAACTTTGAAATTGGAAAAATGAAATGTATCTATCTTGATTCCTTTGCTAAATCTGGTGGTTCATTCCAGCCTAAACACAGTGTCTGAGTTCCCCTGAGTTACAGCAAAGTAGGACTTTATATACTGTCAAGTTTTTAAGAGAATAAAAGTTTCCATTGCTATTTGTGGGTACTTGAATTTCAATATGTGTTACTCCAGAACTTCAAAAGGAAGTTCTGACTACAGCTTTCTGAAGTGTTGAAGCTTTTCAAGTATCTGAGTAAAATGGAGATTCCTTTAACTGTCAAACTGTTTTACTCAATCCAGTGGAAGGCTTTTGTGTTTGAATTTTGTGTTGAACCAAAGCATGGTCTGGATTTCTATTTGGTTATGACACTTTAAAGAATAGCTATCACAATACATCAAGACGCTATATCATCTAAGAGGTGGTTGAAATAACTTTTTTTTTTGACCTATGGTTTGTGCTTACTTGGCTTTGGACCAACAAACTCGGGGAAACTTTACTTGGTAGACACTGAACTGCTAAGTCCTGCTGGGCAAGGACATTACTTGAGAATGTTCTTGAAATGATAAAATGTGTGAGCCATTTGTTTGCTGGCAGATGCTGTATTTTTTCACCAAAATGAGTCATTCTAATGCAAATTCAACATGAGACACTGCAAGAAAACATATGGACAGAAAAGTTTTTTAAAAGGTGCTTGACAAAATAAGAAGCCATTTGCACTGTCAAACTCTTGCCATTACCACTGAACTCCTATTTGTGCCCAGTAGGAGCCTCTGAGCACCAGCAAAGGCTTTTCAGTGAAGCCCGTTCAAGGAACAGGCAGTGCATCTTTTCTATCCAGATGCCAATATTTTGCCAGTGATGCAGAACAAATTTGGTACCAGGCTGCCCACTCTTATCCTGGCTCAGCCATGGCAAGTGCAGCTGTTTCAAATAAAAGTTGGGTTTAGTTTGAAATGAGAAACAGAGCATGCTAATGTTAGACTCACTTTAACAGTTGTTTTGGCCTCTATGAACTAGTGATATGATTTTAAATCAAACATATGGACTTTACAGTGATAATCCTCTTAATGTCGCTTGTTGCAGGCTTGTAAAAGATAAGATGCAGTTTGCTTTATGTCTAGTGAAGAGATGGGTGCTCAAGTCTATTGTTCTGTGAGCTCATCAGTATTATCCTTCAAAAAAGATATTAAAAAAAAAAAAAATCTTATTTTTGGTAAAAGTTCAGGTCCAGCCATATTATTAGGGCTGTGCATTTACAGAGCATCTGTCAGCAGTTGCACTGATGTGGAGGCTGAGGCTCTCTTCATCTAAATTCTCCAGGCAATAGCTAGGCAAAATTTGATTAAAAGAAAGCCTTTTAAATGGTGCTATTTCTACTTCCTCCTTAAAAGATTAGTACTTAACGCAGTGGAAGGTAGTTCTGCTCAAGCAGTTTTCAGAGGAGCAGTTTTTGGCTTTTTGAGGGCAGAACCTTTTTGCCTGGAGGAGAATTCCAGGCTTGTATTTGTCGGAGCAGTACTGTGTGTCCTGCTGGGGCTCAGCCTCTCAGTAGGATTCATGGCTTTGGCAGCACACATCCTGTTCTCAGCTGAAAGAAGTAGTTTGCACAGCTGGCAGGTGTTTCAAGTGCGAGCCAAACTGTATTAACTTGGCTGCCTTCTCAAAAAAAGAGAGACTTCAGCACCTGAGCAAGTCAGCTTTTCCTTCTGAGCAGCAGCAGCATTTCTAGCTGCCAAGTCATAGCATCGCAGAATTGGCTCCGTTTTCTGATTTGACTGGACTTGCAGGTCAGCGTTGCAGAGACTCGTTGCAGAGGTGCAGCACACAGACAAGATTGCCATTGGCTCTTCTTGGCTGTCAGGAGGAAAGAAATGCTTTTTCCCATCCTGCTAGCTGCAGCCATGGGGAGAGCATCGCTGAGGCACCTTTCCTTACCTCCATGTGCTCCAGGCATACATGTTTCTTGGCCTTTCAGCTTTCTCGTGACATGATATCTAAAATTTCCCTGCTTGTCTGTCAGTAACAATAGAATCTCACTTCTTCCAGTGTCCCCTGTTGTTGAATTGAAAAAAATGTATTCACATCTTCTTGAAAGAAACAAAGTAAAAGAAGTTATTCTAAATAATTGAATTTGTGAATTAGATGAGGAAACATAGAGATTTACTTCTGGCACCAGTTAAGATACTTTTAGCTGTAATTAAAGCCCTTGAAGCATCATTTTGCTTCATCAATGGTACACTGTGGTGACTGTGGTGAGTTGTTATGTATTCTTGCATTTAATAAATAAAAACTTCTGAAGGGACTTAGCATTGTATATCTTTCTAGTGAACCATTGGCACTATTATGATATCTTTTAAATTCTGATGTGCATCTCAAAACCATCCCTATAACTCATGGCCGGTAGGTAGAACCCAGAACAACCTGAAAAACTATTTTTGCAGTCATCACAACTTCACATGGGCAAGAGAGTATATGCCTGTCTTTGAAGCCTCTTGAGGGATTAGGTGGTGCTTTCTCTTGCCTCTCCATTTTTTCCCAAACTCATCTATCTTTCACAGTAGTCACAGTGCAACTTCCATCTAGATTTTTGCTGAGGGAGGCAGATGGAAGTGGATATTTCATATGTTAGGAGGATTCTATGTCTGATACAGAAAGCCTGCACTTTTTGCAAAGACGTGTAAGCATTTAAGTGCAGCAGAAGGAAAGGGACATGATCCACCAAAACCAAGGCCAGCCAGGTAGCTATGTGTTCTTTCTGCCTCTGCTTGCCCTGTGTTAATTCGGCATAATTTTTCTCAAAAACCTGATCAAACCATGACTCTTCAGGGGTAGTGTCAGGAAGACACGTATTTGAGGAAGTCACAGTCTCTAGTCCAGCACAGAGGAGCAGGGTGACTGTAGCAAAGGTATCACTAATATTGGCAGGACACTGCTGCATGGTAGAGCTTAAACTACAGAGTAAGGGTGAAAGAGACTTTAACCAGGGAAAAGTGAGCAATTGACTTTTGTTATGATATTAGAAACAACAAAAGCTCAAATCCATACTGCTTGGGTAAACTATAGCAGTTTGTAGACAGCCTCTATGCAGCTGTCACTTTTTCTACTCGCTGTTGGACGAATATGCTTTTTAGCACTATGGAATTATTTTGATCAGTCTGTTTCTGATTTATTGTTTTGTTGCTTTCTTACAGGCAGGCAGAAGTCCTGAAGGCTGACATGACAGGTAATTGCCTTTAGTACACAATTGATCTAGCTGTTAATACTTGATTCCTGGTTTTGTTTTCCTTTTGTATTCCTTACACTTCCAGTTCCTAAGAATTCTCTGGGAAATATGTGACACGTTAAAGATTTGTCCTCTGTATATACATAAATAGTATTGGAACAATTGTCTCCGTCTCTGGACCTAAAAATACATGTATTTTTGAAGTTGACTTTGGGTGCATTTAAAGTATTTGGAGATGGAGGTCATGGCTCTGCTCAGAGACTCCTGACCAGACTACTGCAGGAACTCCTGTGCTTGGGATTAGCAAGGATCTAGGTGGTTATGAATAACCTGAGTGATGGAAATGTTGATATGAATGCTACTGCATGTGTTATGAAAGTGAAGCCTGTAGCAGTTTATAGCATCTGTGTTTTAAGCTGTATATGTAAGGAATATGAAAATGTTTTATATTAATGTATCAGACACACAGTACAAACAGCTTGTGTAGTGAACCTGTGCTCAGCCATGCTTAGCACTTTGGTGTAGGACATGTAGGAGTTGGTGTAGTCCCCATGGGACCATTGGAACTGTCTGGATCCATCTGGCCCAGCAGGAGTGGCTACATCATCAGTAGAATGTTTTCCTGGGGGGAGGACCGTCCACTGTGCTCCCTCAGCCCGGCTCAACTGATTTTACAAGGTATAGGAAACTGGTGACTCCAGGATAGTGTTTGCATTCACCCTAAGTGGAAAGCCAAGGGTTCCCAAAAGCTAGAAAATGGCAAGCATGCAGTGGTACCTACCTACAATGTTCTCCTAAATACCAACAATGTTGGCTCTAGGGACTGTCCTATTTATCCCTTGATGGATTTATTTTCTGCTAGTTTTTTCAGGCTACTCTGGGACATTTTTCTAAATTCACTCAGTGGCAAGAAGTTCTGCAGCCTAATGACTTACCAAGAATCACTTCATTCTGTTTGTTTTGTGTTTTTTAACTTGCCAGCTGCTGACTTTGCTCACTTCTAGTTCTGATGTTGGAGACTGATCAGGTTGTCAGATCACCGATGAATCCTTAGTCCCTCTGTAATTCTTATATTTCGTTGTTCTGCTGAAACTGTGTTTGGCATTCGATATTTTACATTCTGCTCTGATCATTCCTTTGGTGGAGGTGTGAAAAATCAGTTGGAATAACTCTGTAAGTTTGAGTATTACAAAAAACTCTTGTGTTTTTGGTTTTCTTTTTGTTGCTCAGATTCGAAGCTGGGTCCAGCAGAAGTCTGGACATCCAGACAGGCTCTACAGGACTTATACCAGAAAATGCTAGTGACCGATTTGGAGTATGCTTTAGATAAAAAAGTGGAGCAGGACCTGTAAGTATTTCAATAAATTTGTATATGTATATGTTACTTAGACTGATGAGCAAGAAACTCTGAGAATTCCATCAAAGCAATGGTATCTTGTGAAATGGTTGTCTTATTTCCTTTAAAATGGGAGCTGTGCTGTGGATGAAACGTGTGAATGCACTGCAGAGTCAATGAAGAGCTTTCAGTAGGATAGTATTTTAGCTCTGGCAGTTAGCAACAGCCATGTCATGCAGGAGTTGGCTTTGGTGAGCCTGATGGAAGTGAGAGAGGAAAGAAGCATCAGTCTTCTGTGTCATTATGGAAGTTTGAAGTTTGGAGTTTGCAGAAAGGAGGAAATTTTCCTGAGGTAATCACCTGGAGCTTTGAGTGAGATCAAGTAGGAGCTGAGTAGCTGCCTAAGACCCTCACTTTAAGCCCTCTGAGGTAGGGCTGGGCAGAGGGAGCATAGCAGGAGAAAACTTTTCTTAATGTGCTGTGAGCACTAGTATCAGGGGAGGATCCTGCTGGGTTATCTTCATGCCCTGAGTCCATTTCCTGTTATTTAAGATGTAGACATGGCTTGTAACAGGTGCAGTTGGGAAGCGTCTGGTTCTTCTGGCACTCTGAGGGAAGCAAGATGAGTAGGCTGGCTCAGTTCTCCTGTTCATGCCTCCAGATGCTGAATGGCTTTTAACTGAAATCTCTATGCTGCCTAAAACAAGCAATTGCAAGCAAATATTAATGCTGTCACAGTGTTAGCTACACAGTATCAGAATTGGTTTCTCTAGTTAGTAGAGATGGAAAAAGGTATTTCTTCCGTATTTAACATTATTTGTAATCTGAATGCTGCCTGAATTTGAATATACTTTATTTTCATGCCTGATGCTATGTAATCAAACAGTGCTTTCCTATTATCTTATGCTGTCTACATTGACACTTCCAGAGTAAAAAAAAAAAACAAAACAAAACAAAACACTTATTTTGGTTTTAGTTGGAATCATGCCTTTAAAAACCAGATCACGACGCTACAGGGTCAGGCGAAAAACAGAGCAAATCCAAATCGGAGTGAAGTCCAGGCGAACCTTTCTCTGTTCTTAGAGGCAGCTAGTGGCTTCTACACACAGGTGAGTTGTAAAAAATATGTTGGCTGTGGTATATTTGCACAGTTTGGAAGCAAGTCTGCTTCAGTCTGATGCTGCTTGCATGTAGGTCCTTGATACAAACTTCAGCTGTTCAACTTTCTGTGCTGCTCCAGTAACTGCTCGTGAGAGGTGAGCTCCAATATCAACACCAACATGTAAACTCTATGAGTTTAGGAAGGGTGGGAGGATCACTTTTAGATGGGTAAACATCTCTTCTTTTCCCTTAGTGTAGGACATTGTTGCTGTGCTGGGTCAAGCAGTGTATCTTACCAACACCAGTGCTCTCAGTAGAATACATCTGCAAAGCTGGTGATGTGCATTTTTTTCAATCAGTCACAGACTTGAGCTTATCTGAAACTCCTGTGAATCTGGTAGTTGTTTTGGTGCTCTGCAAAAACATGGCAAAAATTTAAGTTTCTTTCTAATAGAATGGACTTTAAAGCCTACAACCCATTGCTTTGGGTAAGATGAAAGGTCCATTTAGCCTCATATTTTGTCTCGTACAGTAGTCTACTGTGACTGCTCAGTGCAAGTGTTAATGCAGCAGGAAAATGTAGAATGATACTTCCTTGCTCTAATCTGCTTTCTGGCTTTTACTGCCTTTTTGAGCTAGGGTGTATCTGAATTGTCTGGTATTCATGGACTCTTCAGTCCCTCTTGAAGCCATTTACTCTGATCTTTGCAGTGATTTGTGGGGAAGAATTCTGTATTTATATTGTGGTGTGTAAGAGTAACAGTTACACAAAAAATCCCAAACTCAACATGTTTGCTGATGATTTCATTGTACTCTTAGTTCTCTTCTTCTACCATTTCTTTAAAAATTCCCATTCATCTTCTCATGACTGTGTATAAATTTGTAGGCCATTGTCATAATTCCTTTTCATTTTGAAATATGAAACTTCCTCTATATAGCAAAGAATATGCAAAGATTACTTGGGTTTGGTTTGAGCTCCAGTTATTCCAGAACAGAAATATGTGCAGAATTTCAAAATGCAGATGCACTGAGGTTGTTATTAACACTGATATTTAGCGCTGAGTTAATGTTGTCCACAAACTCTTTATGAATAGTACATATATAGAATCATTTTGGTTGGAAAAAGACCTTTAAGATCCCTGAGTCTAACCACTCACCTGTGGCAAACCCACCACTAACCCATGTTCCTCAGCACCTCAGCTACATGACTTTTAAATATATTCAGGGATGAGACTCCACCATGTCCCTGGGCAACCTGTGTCAGTGTTTAACAACCCTCCCAATGAAAAAGTTCTTCCTAATCTCCAATCTAAACCTCCCCTGGTGCAACTTGATGCTGTTTCCTCTCGTCCTATCACTTGTTACTTGGGAGAAGAGACTGACCGCCACCTCACTACAACATAACACCTTGCTACAGCTTTGTTTTTCCTGCATAATACGTAACTTAAATGCACAACCATGGTGGGCACCGAGTAGGGTGGTTGTCTCCAATAGCATTATATGGCATTTGTAACATATAATATCTTGCTGGTATTTTAACAAGACTCCCAGGCTTACAAGCACATCTTCAGTCTTAATTCTAATTTTTTATCATCAGTTATTTAGAATTGCAAACTTCAGTTATAGGAACTTTTCTTCCCTTTAAGCAAACTTGTATTGTCAACTGCTCTTAAGTATCTTTTTGTGAAGTTTTCCATTAATTGCAAGAGGAGTGTGATTCTTACTCATATGTCTGTTTCTTACTCCCAGATTTTTTGCTCATACTCTTTTTTCCAGTGTTTTTCCAGTGACTTCAGTTTGTAGATCAAAGAGAATAAGAGCTGATGTGTGACGATGGCCTTAATAAAGATAACTTACCTTTTCTTTCCTTGTTTCCCCCTCTTTTGGTGTATGCTTCAGCAACATTATCGCTGCTGAGTCCTCCATCTCAAGTTGTGGTTTGACTAAACTTTCTGTTGTAGGTAGATTGCACTGTCTTCAGGTTACAAGTCACAGTGGATCATTCGTAACTGTATCAATTCATAGTTTGATTCTGAACATCTGCAAGGCAACCACATTTCTTTTTTCAGAATCTGTGTGATAATCTTGTTTTCCTTTGGCATTGTTTTTTTGGAAAGCTTCTTATGTGAAGCGGCAATCATGCCACAGCCTGTCAAACTGGCTAAAGGTTTTCTGTCTCTACCGTTTGTCTAGCAAAAACCTTGTTCTTCCCTGCAGTATCAGTGAATTTTGCTCATTTTGTGTATGACACCAAAGACTGGGTCGTCTTCCTCTGTTTACTGTAATGTTAATTGTCCCACTTTTAGTCTAAACATTTTGCTCAGGCAAGACACCTACTCTCCAGCTGTGAGGCCCATGTAAATGACATCTTTGAAAGAGAGCATGAATTCTCCTAATTCAGCATGTTGGAAGATGTCAAGTTTCTCTCTTTTATCCAGCTTTCATCTGTTGAGATCCTTCTCACTTAGGGATTTTTGTCTACTATATAAAAGACAAGAGTAAAAGGGGAGAGAGGTGTAACACAAACCTTTTTCTACAGCAAGCAAAAGAACCAATGTTGAATGTTTAGCTGTTGACAGAGTGCACATCTCTGTCAGCCCTGGGCTTTCTAGATGCTTTTGCTGGCAAGTGGAACCATAGTGCGGGTCTGTTTTTTTGGGAAGCTCAGTATATTCTCATCTGGGAGAAAGTCTGTCAATTTTCACTTGTGTTTTTAACTTGTAACATGGTAGAACAAGCACTTTTTGTTGCTGTGTGATTACTGTTACTTTCCAGAGTATTTGCTGGAGTCCATTAGGAAAAACTTCAAGAGCACTAGTTAGAATGGCAAAGTTCATGTTTTCCTTTCATGAGCTTTGAGATATTACATGAAGTAGCTGATACCTTGTTCTTTGGAAGAGTCTTACTGTACTGCTAGTCATTGTTGCCTTGCACTGCCTAGAACCTTGGTTTTGTCCTACCTTCTCTCTAAAGTTTAACTCAAGTTAGTGCTGTTTCTTATGTTGGAACAAGCTTCTTTGGAGGATGTGGCATTCCTTTCTATTACTTTCAGAGAATAGTGTTGCTTCATCAAGGTATTAAAAAAAACCTGTGTTCCTCTTGAGTGTCCTACTTACAAAAAACAACAACAAAAACCCTTACCAAAACTCCAAAACAAAAATCCCAGCAAAATGAACAAAACCTAACAAGGTTTGTAGAGACCTCTGATAATCAGTCTCCACTGATGCATGCTTGGTAATTTAAGCATCATGGGAATTGAGTTACTTACTGGTTTGGGATGCACAGCTCTTTCTTACAGAAGAGCAGTAAAACTTCTCTTTGTGGTTCTGGGCAGAGTAATGCAGCATGGAGCTCCATGACTTGTGTATGGGGAATGTAACTTAAGAGTCTCACTTTCAGTAACCTAGGTTGTTCACTTTAAGTATGTTTAGCTAATCTGTGACTCTTGAGTGATGCTCTGTTAGTTGACTATTGTTTCAGTGTTTTTCTGATTACTGTCTCCAGCTGCTACTAAACTAGACCTGTTTTTCTAGTTATTACAGGAATTGTGCACAGTTTTTAATGTAGACTTGCCATGTCGTGTAAAGTCTTCCCAGCTGGGAATCATTAGCAATAAGCAGACGCACACCAGCGCCATAGTGAAGCCACAGTCTAGCTCCTGCTCTTACATCTGCCAGCACTGCCTTGTCCACCTTGGAGATATTGGTGAGTTTTTGAAGGAAACGGTGGTGGGACACTGAGTTCTATCTGTGGTGAGCCCTCAGGAAGAAGGTTCTGTACACACCATGGGCAAATGCTGCACCAAGTATGCTCCAAATTAGTAGCTGGTACCTGATTGTATGTTTGGTAATTGCTGCAGGGGGGAAAGACTGGAAAGTAATGCTGTTAAAATGTGTGGTGCGTATTAATGCATGGAGACAGTTAATCACTAGCTTTCTAGTGATTTGCTAGGATCTGTCTTCTAGCATACTAATCATGTTCTAGCTGGTAGGCATAGTGAAATGTTGAAACCTGTAACTATTACAAAAGCTTGTTGCAGCAAGCTAGCACACTTCTCCATTTCACAACATTACTTTTAAGTATTATATAGAAAGACAACAGAAATCCACCTCTTTCATAAACGAGGTTTCCTTTTTACATTAAGTTCAACAGGTTTCTTTGTTGATTAGAGTAGAACTATGTGTTGTAGAAAGTTCTCTTTTCACATTAATCTGCAATTGCTTTTGGAACAACCTAAAAGTAGATCTAGTTGTTGAGTGTGCAAAGAAATATGAAAAATATTTGTAGCACTCTGTATGTGTTGCTGTTGGCACAGCATCTTTCTACATCAGAACTGGTAAGCCATGACATAAGATCTGAGGAAAACTAACTACTGCAAAATTCAATGTGTTCAGTTTTTGTGCTATTTGGTGTAATTGTATGTTCTTCTGATGCTTATTTCTAAAATAATAGTAAAATGTTCTTCAGGTAAACTGGGTTATATTAAAGTAAATGCAGGAGAGTTAATTCTATGCCTCAGCTTGAGGGTTTTTGTGTTGTTTCTTTTTAGCTCGCTATAGGAATCAGACCAGCCAGGCAGAGTCTTACTACAGACATGCAGCTCAGCTTGTCCCTTCTAATGGTGAGTCGGGAATACTTTTTAGATTCATAATTCCAAAAGAACATTTGGGGTGTTGCTTTTCTTGAGTGGCAATTGGAAACTTGGGATTTTATGTAAACCTCCCCCTCCAAATACCCAAACCAATCACCAGACAAAGCCTGACCTGTTGTTAAATCATTTAGATCATAGCTATTTGCCCAATGTGTGTCAGTTGTCTCCTTTTTGTGTGTATTGCCTTCCTTGTTTCTAAATCTTCAGCTTCCCTCCAGGGCTTCACTTCTGCTACATTCTACTGTGTTGCGTTCAGACCTTATGAAGTATGAATAATGAAAACTTGCCTACCACCACTGTGGTAGACAAAAATCTTGTGCCATATTTGTTGTCTGATTGTAAAAATATATATGTTAAAATATCAAGCAAAAAAAAAAAAACCCTGACCCCAGTAACAACCCCTCAAAACAAACAAAAACTACCACACCCAACCCCCATCCCCCCCCCAAAAAAAACCTGCAACACAAATTTAGAAACTTTCTCACTTGACCAGTACTGATATGAAGCTGGAGTAAAAGGGTCAGCAAATGAACCTCAACCTTATCTGTTGAAGAATTTAGGACTTTGTGCTGCCTTTTCAAGTAACCACACCTTACGCTGAATTCTAGCACACCTCACTTTATGACAACTTGTTGGACAACTTGTCTTTTTCTCCCTCAGGTCAGCCTTATAATCAGTTGGCTATTCTAGCTTCCTCCAAAGGAGACCACTTGACCACAATTTTCTACTACTGCAGAAGCATTGCTGTGAAGTTTCCTTTCCCAGCTGCCTCCACTAACCTACAAAAAGCACTTTCTAAAGCACTGGAAAGGTGAGACTAAGCATAACACGTTTCTGCTGGGATGAGATGGAGGAGATTTCTTCTAAATGCACTTCTACCAAATGTACTTTGGTAGTAGGAATAGAAGTTTCTTGACCCCTGTAGAGTCTGAGTGTCCTGATGTGTGTATGGAACAAAGAATAGCTTTTCTGGGGTGCTCCTGAGGTGAACAGTGATTGCAGGAAATAAGCATATCATGCCTACATGAGAAAGCGGCTTTGCATGGCCATTCCTCCTTTCTTGTACTCTGTAGAAGTAGTTTGTAATGTTATGTGCAGCTGTGTCTAATTCCAAAGGCTGAAGTCGAGTATTTCTCTTCTGAATGTAGTCGTGATGAGGTGAAGACTCGATGGAGTGTGTCTGACTTCATCAAGGCCTTCATTAAATTCCATGGCCATGTGTACCTGAGTAAGAGCTTGGAGAAGCTGAGCCCTCTTCGAGAAAAGCTGGAAGAACAGTTCAAGGTTAGTTCTAACAACATAATTAATTAGTGCATTGAGGAGAGTATTTTTAGCAGCTGAGTTCTGAAATTACAGTCCAATAATAACTTTTTTGCATGCTAAAATATAGGAAGGTTTGCATTGCAGCTAACTGGCTAGGGTTTTTTTTGACTTCTGCAATACTAGGGGGTGTTTTTTCCCATTTGACGTGTGCAATGTTATTGGTGGAAATAAAGGAGAAATCAATGACTATAGTTGATTTTCTACTCTTTAACCTGGATGATCCTTGGATACCTGTGAAAAACGCTTGATTCATCTGGGAAGTTTTGGCTCAGTTGACTAAGGAATTTTGAGGCCTTCATTTTTGGATGGCGTTCATTCACTCCCACTGGTTATTAAGTTTGCTTTTCATCTTCCTCAAACAGCTTGCCTCTCCTGTCAGCGGTTTGCCTTTAAAACAGAGTTCCAGTACAGCCTTAATGCATGTGTAGACTAGAACTGTTCAGAACACGTTTCCTCTGGAAAATCCAGGAGTACCCATTAATTATTTAGCCAGCTCATTCAGTTGGACAAAATAGCAAAGATTGAAACAAAGAGAATTTTGTAAGGTATTTACTGAAGGCAGCACAGTTTCAAAGTGGACATTAACTGTTACGACCCTTTTGCAAATTGCTTTGCTTCAGCATTTTCGTTTGCCAAAAGTGAGCAAGTAGTTGGATACCTTCAGCAGAAAAAAATGTAGTAGATGCTTTACCAAATTAAGAAAGGAGAGCTGGTTTTAGCAAGGTAAAGAATTGCAAATGTTTTTTACAGTGCCTGTTTGAATTTTTGCATTGAATTGCGATGCTAGAGACAGACAATCCTTAAAATAAAACAAACAAAACCTCAAAACTTGTGAACTGCATAGATTTTGAATGTGAACTGCTTGAATGCTGTGAGTTTAAGTAATGTTATTTCAAAATTAAGTAATTATAGTTCTCTTTTTTGTGTGTTGACTGTTGAACAAGTAGTGTTTTTTCCACAGTGCTTATAATCAATAATTATGAGCATTGCTCAGGCATGTGGAATGGTCTTATTTTTCTGAACTGATCCAGGGTGTTAAAAGAGAACTAAATGAGCCCTGCTTTGTTATTTAGATTACATTTTTGTTAACATTATACAACATATAGCTTAACTTACTAAAGACCACCTCTTCTGTGGATGTGAAATTGTATGGTGAATAATCACTTTTAGCTGTGTGGCTGATTTTTACCTCTGAATAAGACGAGCAGTTGTGTGGTTAGGAGCATTCAGCCAGGCCCAAGTTATTCTGTTGACAGCTCTCCTAGTTTGAGTTGTCAACTGTAGAGTGCTTCATGCCCTTAACTAAAAATCAAGGTTGAACATGGAGCTCAAACCTTTTCCTGATGTTTATGCAGATTAATCTACTTGCTGTCCTAACAATTATGTCTGAAGGTGATAAGTTGATTGTGGTTTAGGATATCTCTTTTTTTTTTTCCACAATGTTAAAAAAAAAAATTTAAATTTCATTTTCCTGTTTGTAGAAAGGTGTCCCTTGCAGCATAGTTACTGAAATGCATTTGTAAATAGCTTGTGCTATTTTAGTGCACCATGGCATTCCATGACCGTTGAAGTCAGATGTAGAATTAGTCTTTAATACATAACCACATAGCAGTTAATTTTTCCTGGGGTGGTTTTTTTTTTTTTTTAAATATCACTTTCTCTGTGCTGTTTCTTTGAAAGCCTGAAAAATAGAGTGGATATACATGTCTCTGCAATTCTTGCAGTTGCATTACAACACTGTCATTGCACGTGGAAGTTGCACTTTCTTCGAAAAAGAACCATATCCAAGGGGATGTTGATTTGTTGTGCAAATTAGTTGATGTGTGAGCAAAAGTCTTGGGCTTAACAGTGGGCATCTGCCCAAGTCCTCTTGGGAAGTCCAGTGCTGTGCTAATAGGAATGACCTGAAAATAAAGTCTGGAATGAATGTCACCTTAAGGGCAGAAGCATTAGTCAAAAGGTGAAGTAGCAACTACTAAGCCTTTCAAGGGTGTGTTTTACCATATAAAAATACATACATCGCACTCCTGTCTTTGTTGCAGAGATTGTTATTCCAAAAGGCCTTCAATTCGCAGCAGTTGGTCCATATTACAGTTATCAATCTGTTTCAATTACATCACCTTCGAGACTTCAGCAATGAAACTGAGCAGCACAGCTACAGCCAGGATGAGCAGCTCTGCTGGACGCAGTTACTGGCTCTCTTCAGTAAGTGTGGAAACAAGCTGATTTTTGTAAATCTCCTTTATTGTTATGTGGACTCTTTTAGTAATTTGCTGTCAGTATCTAGCCTGATGATTGTGTGAGAATAGATGAGAAAGTTGAGAGAAGATGGTTGTGCAGGATCCTTATGTCTAGCAGTGCTGACTAATACTGGATTTACGTGCCCTGGACTTACTCCATTTGAAGCCTTACAGAACTCTGTGTCTTCTTCCCGGTTCTGAAAGAATTTTTCAACTTGGGTGTAGAGTTGGATCCAACTTGGCAGTGGGTAATACCCTGCTTGGGAGGCCACTCTGCAGTTGGCTGTGTTGTGGTTTGAGTTGCTTTAAATGGAGCTAGTTCTGGTTCAACAGGTCTGAAACTGAAGCTGACTGAACTAAGACCTCAACTACTGCTGTGCTCTTGATAAAGCTAACTAGAAGGAGATAAGGGGGAGTGCAGAGCATTTGAGGCTCTGGCCACAAAATGTTGATATGCTTAACGTGTTTGCACCCATGATCACCTTGGCCTTGTTCATAAACACATTTCTAAATAGCTGAATTTCTCTGGATTCTAGCCTGGAGTTGATTCTGAAAGCACTATGGTCATGCTTGTGTGGGTTACTGTTTCTCAGCTTGTGTTCCCTAATGGGTTTGAGCTGCCTGCAGAGCTAGCTCTGAAGGATTTAGATGCCCGCTGACCTGGGAAAGAGGATAAAGTGCGGGTAGATAGTTGAGTTGATAAGTTCAGATAAATGAATGAATATTTTTTTAATGGGCTTATCTCACTGGATTTTGTTAACTTGTCAAGACATTTGCCATGATACTTAAAAAGGAGGGAGGGAGAAAACACCACAATTTTGCTTCATGGTAGAAAACTCTTCATTGAAAAAAAGATGTTGTGATCTGCTGATGGATTTTTTAAGGTTAAGTAACTGGGCTACTTTGTTCTAAAGAACTGGCTCTATAGGGTTTACAGGTGGGATGTGACTAAGTTATTTGGTCAACTTCTAAGTGTCATTCCCTCATCATTTGGTTGGGTTTTTTGTTTGTTGTTTGTTTGTTTGTCTTCTGCTCGGTTTCTAGTGTCCTTTCTTGGAGTTCTGTGCAAGTGTCCTTTACAAAATGACTACCAGGAGGACTCTGGGGCTGCATATCCTCTTCCAGCTGTGAAGGTTTCAATGGACTGGCTGAAACTTAGGCCCAGTGTATTCCAGGAGGCGGTGGTTGATGAAAGACGGTAGTGAGTGTTAATCTTTCTTTTGATACATTTGATCACATGAAGCAAAAGCTGGTGATCCCCAAATTAGTAATGGGGAAAGTGATCATATAACTTGTTACTGCAGACATCAAAATAATAAAGAATGTATGTGCTGAAAAGTTCATCAACTAAAACATGAGACTTGTGGGCTACAAGGCAAATTGTTTAAGATGATGTCTGACAAACATAACTACTGAGTGTACTTTTAGTCTAATCTATTATAGTGATTTCTCAGATTTGTTGAGGTGGGTGGCATGGGAAT
This sequence comes from Colius striatus, assembly GCF_028858725.1. Lineage (NCBI taxonomy): Eukaryota > Metazoa > Chordata > Aves > Coliiformes > Coliidae > Colius > Colius striatus. The sequence goes on from NC_084768.1 coordinate 21,079,399, forward strand.
ACTTGTCTTAATTTTATGTATTAAGCCATCTCTTGGACAGTGCTGGAATCCAATTTTCCTGGACCATCATTCAGGAATTAAATTTAATTTAGTAGAGAGAGTCTTTAAATGTCAGCACAGGCATTACTCTTCTTGACTGTTGCTCTTATTTTTGACTTCTGCCTCTAATCTCGTAAATTTAGGCTTTTCATGAATTACAGCAATCCAATAAAGTGTTTCTGACCTGTAAGATGTTTCTTCAGATCAGAGTGACTGATGCTGACACACTTGAATGAGTATTTTTTTCTGGAATGGCCACCATGAGGAAAAGAGTGTGAAAACAGCTTGCTTAGTTGATCTTGTGTGGTGTGCTACTGTGGTTTCAGCTCTCTTGGCAGTGTGTGCTCTAAGATGTGATTCTAGCCAAGGTTCACATTTTCTGTACATTGATGTGTGGGGAGCAGGGTTCCCTATGACCTCAGTTTGCTAAATGAATAATGAGATGCCCTCAAATGTGTGGAAAACCTAAAGCCCATGCACTTTGAAAACCTGAAGGCAAGGTTAAGGAAAACAAGAGTTCACACATTGTTTTGAGATGGTAGTAAATATTGCTGTATGCATATTCTGAAGGAAAATCTTATACCAGTATTTTAATAAGGAATATAACTACTTGATATGAAGCAGTCCTTGCAGAAAGGAGATCCAAGCAGTAATTTGTGGAGTATCAAAATGAATCTTCAGGTATGAATGTGTATTTTGAGTTAGCCAGGATAGATCCTTCTGCCTATAAACTATCAGGCTCTCTTGAAAGAATATGTGTAGTGTTAAAACTGGTGTGATAATGTCACACAAAGGAGTTGTGAAGGGGAAGCAAAACAGCTGTAAAATGCAGAGATAAACTTGAAAAGAAAATTTAAGTACTGCTAAGATTTCTAAAAATGGACTTTAGTTGCCAATACATTTGTTGGCTCTAAAAAGTAAAGATGAGCATCCATTTTCCCCTGTTATTTCTAGGGATAAGAAGTTTATTTCTGTTGGAAGATCCTAACGAAAGTAATTCTTGGCAAACTACATACACCCCCCCCCCCCACCCCCCGTTTCATTGGCCTCTGTTGAGTAAGCTAATGACTGCTCTGTATTGTAAAGTCTTCCTTACTCTGAATTCCTATCCAGTTGTGCTTTTGGTTGAAGAAATAATCCTTATTCCTTTTTAAACTTTGTTGTCCCTACTATATGCTTATAATTTTTCTGTGTATGATTAATCCTACCCTACACTGAATGAGCATCTGGAATAGGGAGGAAACGTGTTTGCCTGGAGAAGCAGATGAATCTGTAGGCAAGAATTGGCTATGTCACATATTGGCTATGTCATTGGCTATGGCATGTGCTCTTTGGAAATGAGCTTCCCAAACCTGCCCTGTGGAAGCCACATTAGGTCTAGATTTTCACATGTATCCCTACATTGCTCTTCTTTAGGGATCTTTTATTATGAAATCTTGTTATTTCAAATGTTATACAGGAAGATTGCAACTTACTGTAGGTTGCACCAGACTTGCACTCTCCCTTTTCTCATCCTTCTGTTCCTTGTCAATCATGGAAAGCAGCTATTGTTTACTTAACTGTAGAGAGTAAGCATAAAGATCATGTTTCCAGCCCCTGTGGCTGTGCAGGAAGGCAGCTGAGCTGAGGTGGATGTTGCATCCAATCCAGGTGCTGGATTGTGCCTGAAAGCCTTGCTGAGGGAGCACAGATTTGTTTCATGAACACTAAGCACAATGGGCACTTTGCAAAAGTAGTTTTCTGTTGCCTCCATGGCCTTGGTGTCCATCACTAGAGCAGAAGGAGGATGCTTAGGCTTTTGAGTTGGAGCTTTTAAAACCTAGGAGAGAGCAGCCTGTTGGTGGCAGTTACATGTGAAATGTTAACCTCCTCTGCAGTGAGCATTGCAATTCTCAATTCTTGAGTTGTTTCCTCCAGGGCCTTTGTAAAGAATTTTCAGTCATTGCTTGTACTGGTGCTGCCAGTGCAGGACATGTAGCCTGCCAGTTAACAGTTTAATGGTCTTACTCAGTGCAACCCTCACTTAGACCTTCTTATCTTCCTGCTGAATGTTTCAGTGCTGCAGTATTGCGTTAATGTTCACAGAACAGAAGTGCTTTTGCACAGTGATATCTTGATACCTTGTTTTGCTTCTCAACTAACACATTTATTGTGCCTTTAGAGCAGTCAGCTTTGGACTGCAAACAGGTGTCCTGCACTTTTCCTCATACTTCAGTTTTGTCCAGTGAAACTTCTTGCAGGCTTTCTGGCTTCCTGGATAATGAACACTATGCTGCAAGAGCCTGGCTGCCTTCTACCTTTAGAATGACTTCTCAAAAATAGGGTTTTTTTCAAGTCTTCTCCCTTACTCTTGAGGAAAACTTTACCTTTTCTTGGGAATCAAAGGATTGATGGAAGCTGTGACTGTGTAACAGAGCTCAGTGTCTTCTTGGTAAGGTGGTAGATTCCACATTTTGTAGTTTTCACTTACAGTTTGTCTGTTTTCTGGTTTGTAGTATATGGCCCTGGCTGATTTCTCTTCTAAACAGCTTCCAGCCTCATGAGGAAGATCTCTCCAATAATAATGGTAAGGCTACTTCTAGTCTATGCTGTAGAGAACTGGGAAGGATGCACATTTTTTCTGATGTTGTAGGGAACTGCAGTTGAAGAGCAAATCAGGGACCAAGTTGTCTTCTAGTGTAAGTTCATTTGAATAATTTGCAAATGTTGCTTTTTTTTGTGCCGAGCAGACTTTGCCCTACTTCAGCATTCCTAAACTCCTCAGAATGCAGGGTTGACCAGTATAGATGAGCATGTTAATAAAACACTTTATTATATATGGTGACATTGCCAAATTGCCTACTTACAATAGTGTACTCAATGCCTTCACACTTTCCTTATGTTCACTGTCTATTCAACAGCAACTCCCCTTCCAGAAGAATTTGAGTTGCAAGGATTCCTGGCTCTGAGGCCCTCATTCAGGTGGGTGACAGCCGAAGGAGACTGCTCTTGCTGATATCCCTATTTGATAAGACATTGACTGGTTATCTACAGTATCTTATTTAGGAATACTTACTGCTGTATGGATTGATGTAGGTATCTCTTTGAAACAACTATAATAGCCAATGTAGTAAAACTCTGGAGAAAGTCAGAAGCTTATAGTATTGCTCATGACTCTGGTTTTCTTTTGTATCTGCCAACTAGGAAATGGAAAGGGAAATATATAAGAAGTGAGGAGAGGAACACTTTTACATGAAAGCTGCTTGATGTGTGTTTGCCAATTATTTTTTCTACTCTGTTTCTCACTGTGTCCCTGTACCTAACATCATGCACAAATGCTGACTAAATATTAGATGCATTGACTCAGTTATTATTTTTGTGATTTTGATTATCACACAGATGTTTTCAGCCTTTTGGTTGTTTTAATAAACCCACCAAGACTCTTCAGTGTCAAATTCATCTTACCAGGAGGTAAACCCGTAAATGAGACATCTGCAATGAGCGTGTTTTGAATAGGATCTGGTGAAATTTCACAGCTTAGAGTAGATCAGTGCTGACCAGTTGTATTTTTTAAGGAATACAATGTTGCAGAGGGTAATTGTGTAACTATATTATTCCTTCTCCTATGTCTATACTAGGAACTTGGATTTTTCCAAAGGCCACCAGGCAATTACAGGAGATAAGGAAGGGCAACAGCGTCGGATACGGCAGCAACGTCTGATCTTCATAGGCAAATGGATTGCTGATAACCAGCCGAGGTAATTGCAAGTAGCTGCTTGCTGCTGGGAGCTTGGGCTATGCAGGAGTTGTCAGAGCTGAGCTTCATTTTTGTCACTAGTTGACACAGCAATTAGATATGTGAATGCAAGATGCTGTGAGCACTGATAAGATGTTCAGTGGGTCAACATGCCGTTGCTTCATCCACTAATCATGATAGGGAATGTGTTTGGAGTAAAGCATCATTTTTGAGGCCTATTTTAGCAATGACTGCAGGACAGCTAAATGGAAAGAGTAGTTGAAGTGGTAGCAAGAGCTTACATCATGCTAGAGAATGCCCTTAACTGGGAGATACGATATAACTTCTTCTTGTCTGGGTGAAGAGAAGTATAGAGATATGTTGACTTTGTGCCTTTATGACCTGAGGAAGTGGTTTACCCTGTGAAAAAACTATTGCCACTTGCTTTTCAATTTCTTTCTTTTTCAGGTTGATTCAGTGTGAAAATGAGGTAGGAAAGCTGTTGTTTTTGACGGAAATCCCAGAATTGTTACTAGAGGACCCTAATGAAGCCAAAGAGAGTCTGGCCTTGCAGGAAACATCTATTGCAGAGCCGCTGTCTACAGATGGGAGCCCTGGACTCAAATCAGTTCTATCCTCTGGCAGAAGCCTGAACAACAACTGTGATGCAGGAGAAAAACCAATGGTCACGTTCAAAGAGAACATCAAGCCACGGGAAATTAACAGAGAGCAGGGGCGAATCTATCCCCCTAAAGATGTAGGTAGGGAAAGACGGGACTACAGCAAAGGAATAGTAGCCAATAAGAACGATGGAAAGAAGGATAACAATAAAAGAAAGAACGAGACCAAGAAATGCGGCTTGGATAAGATGCAGGAAGCAGGAAAGCAGAATGTGGCAGTTCAGGTAAGCCTTTAGACAAAAGGAGTACTGTGTCTTGGGCAGTCTGATGTTCGTGTCAGGGCTGTTGCTGTTTGTGTACACTAGAGTCAAGGTCTCACTGTGGCCCTGCAGGTACAGCTAATGCACACCAGAAAAAAAGAAACATTTGTATCTCAAAGATCAGGTGTTAATCATGTTTGGGCCTCTGCCCTTTTCCTTGATGCTGTCTGAATTTGTTGGGGAGGAAAAGGTAGGGAACAATGAAAAGTGATTTTGCTATGTTAACTGTCTTAGAAACCAGACTTCAACCTGTTGTTCCGTCAGTTACTCAGGCTCCCAAGGCAGTTCTCATGGCCAGGTGTTAGTCATGCTCTTGGTCTGCTATGAAGGAACTGTCTACTCTGCACTTTTGGTTCAGTTAACTTGTGTACAGTCAGTAGATTGAACATGTTATGTGGAGTATGATCCTCTGTACTGTGCATGCAGTCAGGTGGCCCTCTGTGGAAGTAAGGAACACCACACTGTTTAAACCATAATTCTGTGCCCAGATGCTTACTCAAAATTGTTGGTTTGGACATCAGCTGCTCTTTTCTCAGTCATATTTTCTCAGCATGCTTTCTGTCCTCTATTTCTGTGAGCACCGTGTAGAAAAATTAGTACCTTGTAAGTAAATAGTGAATTTATTGGTCTGACTTCTATTGAGTTGCAGTAAATAAGGGTGTAGAGTTTCAGGGTTGATCTGATCTGTACCTGGATAGTTTGACTGCATCTCAGTCGTTCCCTGATGAGGCATTTAATGATAGTGATGGAGACTCTATTGTTTCCTGAGAGAAACTGTGTCAGTTCTTCACTGTTCTTGCAAGTGGAAATTGTTTCCTAATGCACTTAATCTCCCTTGCCTCTGTGTAAGCCTATTACTGCTTCTCAGGACAGGTCTGGAGAATAATTTTTAAGTCTTCCTCTTTGCAACTGCTCTGAAGGCCTGTGTAAATGAGGTCTTGTTTGGCCTAGGCTATACAAACGAGTTCTTACCCTCTTTTCAGCTTGTGTTGTTAGGACTCTTGGATCATTCTTTTTGTTTTCCTCCTGGTTATTTGCTATTAAACATCATTATTACAAAAGGAAAGGACTGAACTGTCAAAAGTTGTTCAGTTGGTCAGTTGTTCAGGAGATCCTACCAAGGCTGGGTAAGGGGGAGCAGCCTACAGAAACCATGTGGCAATTGTTCATGAGTCACTGAAGAGTCTGGTATCTGAAAAACAACTTAGGTAGGTGAGTTAGAATAGCAAGTTTCTTATTTATTTGTTGAACACATCTGGAGTGTGGTTGTAGGCCTGAGCACAACTCCCAATTTCTGTGTTTGTGGTTCTGGCCTGCAAAATAAGGACTTGAGGCTGACAAAACCCACTGGATCTTCTAAGAAATGGGGGGGGGGGGGGGTTTTGGATAGAGAAAATACTTGAACCCAGCTGATTTATCAGAAATTTGCTTATCTTAGTCTTAAGAAATAACAAAGCTAGGAAAAAACTTATTTCAAGCCCAGCTGTAGGAGAATCTGTTCTGATGTAGTTGGTCACCTTTCGTCTCCTGTTTAATAGAAATTGTTGACTTTTTAGTTCCATTAGCTATATTTGTTATTACAACTGATTCAATGAAGTGCCTCTTCTTTTATATAGTTTGATGGACTTGTTTATCCAGATCTACTCCAGAATGTGGGGAGGTTTTGCTTCCTGCACACTGAGGAGAAATCAGTGTACTCACTGGTGGTCTTAGTGCTGTGCTTTGGGTTGCCTGGAAATTTCAGACATTATCTCTTCTGTAGTTCATTGCCTTTGGAAGCCTAAATGCTACAAATATTGCAGCTCCTACTTAGCAAAAGTGTTAAGAATGTTTTACAGAAGTTATTCGTCCTGTTTCGCAGATAAGTTGTGTGCTCAGGTGGAATTATGAAAGTGTGACATAGATTGAATTTCTGCTGTCTAGGAAGAACAATGTTGAGTGCCAAGGAAGGTTTAATGCAGACTTACTCAAGGTGTAATGTACTCTTTAAACGGTCACTGGGATGAAATGGAGCTTCTCTTGAGCACCACGTGGAAGTCCTCAGGGCCATATGGGGAGGTGGTAGCATTAACACTTCTGAAGTGAGGTCAGGTTGAAGCAGGGAAGCAACTGAAATGTCTCAATTTTAGCTATTTAGCTGTTAAAAGTTAACTATAAATCAAGCAGGATGGAGTGGAGCATTTCTTTTGGAAGCCACCTTTGGAAATGTGTGACAGCAGCTTTGAGTTTGATGGGCTAGAGCTCAGATTTTGAAATCCCACAGCAGGAAGAGTGTCTGAATTCTCTGACACTGATATAAAAGAATGATAGCTCTCAGTATGGGTTATAAAAATGTTTGACTCAATGTAGAGAAAAGAAGAATTCAGCATGGTATATGTTGAATATATAGGAACGTGATGAAGGACAAAGGTGGGCAGTGAATGGCTGTGACATGAGCAGGGACTGCCTCATCCATGGTGCTTAGCATCAGCCAGATCCCAGAGGGGGAGTTCTCTCCCAGCTTTTTCTAGTGGGAGATTAAAAATACACCCACACCTCCCAGTCTTAAGATCTACTTTTTTTAATTCAACTAAAAAAAAAAATGAACTACAGTCCCATAATTATTAAATGGGGAAATTCAGAAGGTTTTGAAAAAGAACTGAAGAAAGTGTTTGAATGCATCTGACCCCTTAGCACTGTGTTTTGGCAGAAAACACCTGCCCTCTAACTGCTTCCAACTCCGCAGCACGAAGCGTTAAATAAACTCCCCACGGTTTTGGTTGGTTTGGTTTGGATTTTTTTTTAGTTTGGTCCCTGATAAAACCCTTTCTTTCACTCACCTTTGAGGCTTGGCATCAGGTCTGCTCCTGGGCCCTTTCTGTATTGCCCAGGTTCCTTGCTTGCTGTCTTTTTCCTGCCTGCTCCATCTTGCATTCCAGGCAGTTCTGCCGAGCTGAACAGAAAGGGAAAGTAGTCTTCCCCTCTGTCTTCCTCTCCAGGAAGACCCAGACCGCAGCAGGCTCAGAATCAGGTAAACATTACATTACATTCTTCTCTCTGCCTTTAATTGGTGCAGCTCTTTTAACGGAACATACAGCAGTTACACAGTAAACTGAAAGAGGTTAAACACTTCTGCTATTTGTCTTGTATACTCTTGGTCAAAAGAATTTCATTATATGCAGGAATTTGTGCATATATACATCACCATATAGATTAGGCTGAAAGAATTCCCTAGGAAAGAAGGTGGTAGTGTTTGTTTTTTAAGGCACTGCAGGTAAGTAGCATGAGTTAGGCTGAAGCAGTGCCCTAGGACAAGCATGATAGCATCTGCACTTTCTGTTTTGAAGATGCTGCAGCTGAGCAGCATGCTAAGTTCTTTCTATGGTCTGAGGATATTATGATGGCTGCTTCCCATGCTCTTGCTAGAGAAGGAGCCTGTCACAATGTTCTTGGAGTTCAATGTTCTTATTCTGCCAAAATATCCTTAGAGTGCTGTTGTGAGGCAAAGAATGCCTGAGGACAGGCAGGGTACCCTGCCTGAGGCCAGTGAGGAGGGAACTAGGTTCCTGTGTTCCAGTCCTTTCCCAGTTACTTAGGGAAAAGAAAATAATCTCCCAGTCTGGGAGTTCATTTTTTGGCTTGAGACATGATGTGGACAATTACAGGAGAAGTTATCTGATTTCTTCTTTCTTTCTTTTGCATTAGGTGAAATCCCAGACAGAGATGAGGAAGACTCCGGTGTCTGAAGCCAGGAAAACACCTGTAACTCAGACTCCAAGTCAGGCCAGCAGTTCTCAGTTCATCCCCATTCATCACCCAGGAGCCTTCCCTCCCCTTCCTAGCCGGCCAGGTAATTTGTGTCATTCTTCTGAAGTGCAGTTTACTGTTGACTTACAAAGGAAATCCTGTAATAGTGGTTGTTACAGCCTCCCAAGATAGTTTGATGAATGTGCATTCTTATGTTGAGAATCTTACAAATAGTAAAGAAGGGGCATAAAGGAACTGAAACAATATAACTTATGCTTTAGAATCAAGGTATGTTGTGAAGTCTACCACCTTCCTTCTTAGTTAGAGGGTGGGAGATCATGGAACTTCACAGGAGACTGTTTGTGTAGTTAGTTAAACATGACAAAGTCTTCTCCTAGCACAAGATGAGATATATTCTGTATGTGTAGGGCTCAATTACAAAAGATCAATCACACTGCCTCCTTCTTTTGTAGTGGTGTTCATGTTTCAAGCTGTAATTTGTCTGGTCTTATTTGCTGTTGTTGCTGCCTTGTGTGTCCCCATTTTGTTGTGGAACGTTCCTGTCGTACCTTGCTGTCTGTGTTTGCTCAAAAAATAACTGGAAGCTGTATCTTTCCCGCAGCTGTTAAATGTAGCTACTCAATAGAAATTAGAGGGCCATCTTCCCTGTCCCAAAGTCAGCATAAAATCTGTCCTGTGAGACACAGAATTAAAGCTTGCCTTCCAAACCTGGCATTTCAGTGAGCTACAGGAAAGAAATTGATCTTGCGGATATGGGGATTTGTTTGCTTACCATCTGTCTCTATCTAAATTGATCCAGAGACTGGTGATCCTCTGGGAGGAGGCAGTAGACTTATTGATTGCTTCCATCCATTGCTCTAGAAGTTTAATCCCTGAAAGTGTGTGTGTTTGAGGGGGAGGGAACACTGCGGGTAAAGCATCAAAACCCCCAAAATGGCAAAGGAAAAAGGTAGTGGGGTGGTGGGAAAAGTAGGCAGATGGAGGTGTGTGTTTGGGAAAACATGACTCTCCCAGATACTGCCCTGGCTGTCTGTTATCAGTGCCTGGAGTATTGCAAGAAAACTTGAGAATAGACTCTGAATCCCCCTGTGATTGCAGCCATGTACCTGCAAAGGTGAGAAAGGACATTATAGTGCATGTATGCAAACTGATGTGTCCTGTTCTCATGGTCTAGATGAGCAAAATAAGAGGAAGAAAACCTCCAACCCACTAAATGTTTTCTGGAGGGAGCCATCTGATCTGCTAAATTGCAATTAAAGGTGCATTTTTGCCTTTTCCAGGATTTCCACCTCCAACCTACGTGGTCCCCCCTCCTGTGGCTTTTTCCATGGGCACGGGCTACACTTTCCCAGGTGGTGTTTCTGTCCCAGGAACCTTCCTCCAGCCCACAGCTCACTCACCTGCAGGAAACCAGGTGCAAGGTGGGAAACAGTCCCACATTCCTTACAGCCAGCAACGGCCCTCTGGACCGGGGCCAATGACCCAGGGACCTCAGCAAACACCACCTCCTTCCCAGCAACCCCTCTCATCTTTACCAGCTCAGGCAACAGCACAGTCCGCAAGTCAGTTACAGGTCCAAGCTCTGGCCCAGCAACAGCAGCAGCAATCCCCTACAAAAGCTGTGCAAGGCCTGGGGAAGAGCCCACCTCGCCACTCTGGATTCCAGCAGGTAAACTCAACTAATGCAATGTGCTAAGCTTCATTTAAAAATAAATGGCAGCATTCAAGACACAGTTCTGCTTTACCTTTTCAAAAGTGTTGTTAAAGGCTTTGGTGAGGAATTTTGATCTATGAACTTGTGGGCAGATTTGGAAAAGGGATGAAGTTTAGTGGGTGTGACTTGGTAACTGAAAGGAAGGTATCTACTGGAATGGGAAGATGGTTATCTGTTTTCTGTGTGTTTCTGTTTACAAGATGTGAAGGTTGTATTTCTGATCAGGTATCTCTAGAAAGTTTTCTTGTGTGAGTAATAAGGACTGAGTCCAAACCTTCACCTGCACTCTGCTTTTGACTAACTAGGTTGTAGTGTCAGTTTTCTCACAGCCCTTAGTTTTATGCTCACGTCATGCTGGAGAAAATCTCCCTTCTGGCTTGTGTGGACTTGATAGTGAGACCCTCCTGCTGTTGTAGGCAGCAAAATGCTGTCTAAGTACCTTAGTACAAGGATTTTAAGGTACTGGATTAGAGTAAGGATTATACTTGGCTGTTAGCATAAAGCTTGAGTAGAGAGTATTAGATGCCTTTCCAGACTGTGCATTTTAGTGAATAACACAGCAAATCAGAATGTTCAGGGAGTGTCTATCACAAGTGAGCCAGGCTGAGTGTTTGAATGCACTTAGGTGTTCTGTGATTGTTGCTACCCCCTGGTGAAATCATGCGTCTCTGCCTCAGTATTCACAGACAGACTCATCAAAGCAGCTCTGGAGTCCACCTCAAGTCCAAGGCTCACTGGGGAAGATCATGCCTGTAAAGCAGTCCTATTACCTGCAGGCCCAGGACCCTCTGAAATTATTTGAACAGTCATTACAGCCTCCTGTGATGCAACAGCAACCTCTGGAGAAAAAAATGAAGCCTTTCCCAATGGAGCCATATAACCAGAACCCCTCAGAAGTCAAGGTGCCAGAATATTACTGGGACTCTTCCTATGGCATGACTGACAACAGGGTAGTGGCACAGCAGTCCAACATGGACCGCAGGGGAAAACGACAAGGAGTCTTCCGCCCAGAGCAGGATGCTGTCTCCAGGATGACCTTTGAGGTAAAAATCTGTGCTGTAAGTGGTGAAAAATGGTGAGGCTCTAGTATTCCTGACAAGTACAGGAGTTCCCCTGTTTCAGAAATGCCTTGTAGTCTCAGTAGGTCTGTGTAAGCCTGTTTGGTAGGGAGATGGGTTATCAGTAAGCGGAGTTCCGGCAAATAGCCGTTTTAGTTGGCTGCGTGTAGGATCCAGCTCTTAAAGATTTGATTTTAAGTCAGTGGAAGTCTTTTTGAATGTAGATGTGACATTGATCTCTGCACTGATTCTGTCAGGTGGAGAAACATGGCAGCTGATGGTTTTGGGGAAGATTCTTGTCTGGCAACTGATGAATGCCATCCCAATATTTGCAGTTGAATTATTACCCTTTAGGTGACACTTAACACCCATGTAGTATCTTGAGTATGTTGAATGGCTGAGGCTAAAATAGGCAGACTGGGGTTGGAAATGGAGGATGGTAGGAGCAATCTTGTCTTGAGTGATTTTGTTTGTTTGTTTTTCCTGCAAATCCCACCACACAGCAAGAGAGCTGAACAACTTCCTCAGCTCTCGATTGCACTAATGGAATACTGTTCATGCAGCTGTGCTTCCTGTTGCTGTTTATAAAACCTGCAGTCTTTGTTATTTATTAACAGTCCTGGAATTGTCTGAGAGTGCTTTTGGTGGTGTTTATAAGGAAATTTAAACAGAGGCCTCTTTAGACTTTTGGTTGGTTATGGCTCTGTAAATGCACTTGGAATTGTCAGCAGGTCAGCTGAGATCACTTGGCCTATCCTTCAGAGAGAAAAGCCAGACAATATACAGGAGTCTGTCTCTACTCTGGTGTCAGACTGTGGTTTTCAGCTGGAGATGGGGTCAAAGCCTTGTTCTCATCCCTAAAAGGGAAGCATTGCCTTGATGCATGCACAGTGCACGTTGGCCAGAGCTGTGCCTGTGATACTTGCGTTTTAAGCAGCCCTCACAAAAGTCAAGACGTCAAGTTGGACCAGTGCTCTGCGGGGTGTTTTGGCCCCATAGTCTGGTCAGTGGTATGTTGGCATGGCAGCCATTAGCAGTGGAAGTAAGTCTCATGGGATTTAAACTCCACAAATAGAGGAAGGAAGAAGATGCAAAGGTAATTTTACTTGAAAGCTGAGTTAGTCACAGGTCAGCTATAGAGGACTGCTTGTAGGATTTCGTGTTCCTCATCCTTGAGTGTGAGAACAGGGGCAGTGTTTGATGTCACTGTGATGGGAAGCCCATGCTCCACTCATGAGCAGGAGCTGCTCCTTGCTCCCCTCAGGTGCGTTAGGCACATGGTTAGTCATGTCCTCCCCTCAGCCTTTTCTCTCCCTATACCTCAACACACTGGTGCTGGCTGCTGTCTCACTCGCCCTTCTGCATGCTGCTTGCTACCTTCCTCTTGCTGTTTTCTCTTGGTCTGCTGTGGCTTAGCCTCTCCTCTTGCTGTTCCCTCTTCTGCCTTCTGTTGTCTCACTGTGCTCATTTCTGTCACTAGGACCCCAAGAGCTCCCCTCTGCTTCCTCCGGACCTGTTAAAGAGTCTGGCTGCCTTGGAGGAGGAGGAAGAGCTGATTTTCTCTAATCCTCCTGATCTTTACCCAGCTCTGCTGGGGCCTCTCGCCTCTCTTCCTGGACGAAGCCTCTTTGTATGTATTTGATGTAATACTGCTGCTTCTCACTCTTAACTGGCCTCTCTCTCTTCTGTGAAATGATAAGAAAAGTGAAATTCCTTCTCTCCCTAATCCCTCCTTGTCCTCCTGCCTCACCCTTGAGCTAGTCTTCATGCAAGAGTCCAGACCAGCTGAAGGCTTGGGGTGTAGCTCTTGGGCTGAATCCAGGCCTGCTACTTTCGTCAGAGATCAGAATATCAGTGGGGTTTCTTGTAAGTACAGTCCCCAGTAGAGACACTGGTGCATCATTAAGTGCGCTTGCTCTCCTGCAGTTGCATGGGGGAGCAACCCACGGATTCAGCTGTGGGTAGTCATCAGAACAAGTGTGGCTTATTATATATAATCTGCATATAAAATTCCATAAAGGCAGGGGAAAGCTGCTCTACTAAAATGCAGAGGAGACTGTAAGAGAGCAAGGTGGCTGTGGAAGAAAATTGCAAGCAACTGGCTAAATAATTGGTTACTCCTATAGAAATACAGTCATTTTTGACAGACTGAGAAATACTTTTTTTTCCCCTACACTTATGTGTTAAAACCTTCCTTATTCATGAGCTGGAGGATCTTGGAGCTGCTGAATTTGTAAATTGCCCTTGAAAATGCAATATGCCTTTGTAGAATGGCTAAAAGCACGTTCATTAAATACTGCTGTTTCAGATTAGTAGCAATAACAAAGAAGAGTTATTTATGACTCTTCTCATAATCTCTGATTAAGTCTATTCCTCAACTATATTACATGCCATCCCAAGGAGCCAGTAGCAAAATAGACACCCATTTGTGTCTCATTAGATACCTTTGAGAAACTAATAGCTGCTTCTCCAGCAGCTTCCTTTGAAGCTCCTACTGTTGCTGTCTGCTGACAAATGGAAGGAAATTCTTCTCTGTGCAAGTTGTGTGGATATGCAGAGTGTGAATTTTGTCTGCCTTTTAAAATGAGCTTTCAGAGTAATGAGTTGGCACTTGGAAAATCTGACAAGCTAAGAGCTGCCTGCCAAGAAAATGAGGCTGTTTGTCTGAACAGGATAAAAGCAAAGACATGCCAGATATTGAGTCCATGTTAAAGAGAAAGCGACGCTAGTTCGGGTTTGTGTTGCTTGAACAATAAATTTAGAAACATCTGATATGCTAAGGTGGTATGAGTGCAAGAGAGCTTTTACTTGGAACAAGACTACAGCTTTCATTTTGGATCACACAGAGTTTTACTTAGGGCTTCACTCGTTCCTTGGGTTGGTGATCCTGAGCCTAAGTTTGGTGGTGCTCATTGTCCACCTGCTGAGCTTTATCATTTTTCCTTGTTTTTTGTATTGATGTTAACTGATCCTATTTCTTCCCTAAATAGGCTTATTTCACAGATGCTTTATTTCCTTACTTGATCATAGTAGGAACCAAAAAGAATCGTGAGAAATACTCCATTGGAAATAGCAACTGTATCAGAGGGGGTGGTGTAACTGATGGAAAAGGTCATGGTCTGTAATATCTTCACATGGAATCCCAGGGGAGTTTTGGAACTCCTGTTTCAAACATTGTGGATGTATTTCATCCTCTCTACAGTCATTTAAAATGAAAATGAAAGCATGCTAAACAAAACTCAAACTGTTTAACCCAATTAAAAACGTCACAGTGCTTGGCTGCTCTTGCTGCTGAAGAATGTCATTATAGCAGGGATGCTCTCAAAACTGGAAAATATGACAGTAGCAATAGACAAGAGTCTAATGATGTTTGAAGGAGTCCTCTGCTCACTGGGAAGGATTCTGTCTCATTTGTACAAAGTTTTATTCAACAGTGAGTTGTTTTTTGGAGGGGCTCTCTGCTCTAGATATATCAGATAGTGTATTAGGATTTGAAAAGCTGACACTGGGAGTCTCAGCTGTCATGACTGTTGATTTTTAGATATTAATTACAACTGGTAGGGGTAATACTGATGTTCTGCATTTGTTAATTTGCTCCCTCTGGCCTCCAAGATGCTGGAGCTAAAATACAAGGAAGAGTTTTCAGTATGACCAAAACCACTGCTTTGGTTTGTGATGTAGCATACTTCCCTCCTGCCCACTGCACTCAACACTAACTCATCTTTTTCTCTTTTTGGTTTCTGAAGAAGTCCCTGCTGGAAAAACCATCAGAATTGATGTCTCAGTCATCATCCTTCCTATCCCTCAGTGGCTTTTCTCTTAATCAGGTAAGTGATGACCAGAGATTGCAGCCCTTTGCTTTTTGACCTTAGGATTAAACTAGGTGACATGGCAGAGATTCAGGGATATCCTTTAGTTCAAGCAGATCAGAAACCTGAAATAAACCCACGTGGGTGCCAAATTTCAGTCTGTATCAATAAGATTAGCTTTGCCTTTATTAGATGTCTTCCCAAATTCGTCCTAGCTATAGGTATGCAGTTGTATTCTTGAATCTTCTGGGTTCATGGGCCACTTGTTCATAGTAGTCTTGGAATTGACTGAAAAAGTGCATCTCAAAAATGTTCTGTGTAGGTTTGTATTTCCTGAGCAGTGACTTATCCATTCTCTTCCAGAGGACTGAGCACAGTCTTGATAGAATGTGTTTGAGTACTGGGAATGTAAAGAATTTGTGAAGGCATCGCAGTTCAGCCAGGAGAAATCTGTCCTGATTCAGAATGTGGTGGACTTCAATAAAATGGTCAAAGAGGAGAGAGGCTAGGGAGTGAAAAAGGAGTCAGGAGAATATTTTGAGCTGTAATTGTTTTCTTGGTACAGTCTCAGTGTCTGAAATAAATCTAGTACCTAAATTCTTATCTTCTTTTTTGTTTTGTTTTGCAGGAAAGATACCCAAATAATAGCATGTTCAATGAGGTGTATGGGAAAAACATGAATACCAGCACAAAAACAGAAGTCACCCCTTCAGTTGCCCATCAGGAGACTTCATTGTATTCTCTCTTTGAAGGGACTCCGTGGTCTCCATCCCTTCCAGCCAGTTCAGGTAATACTGCTGTGGTTTTCTTGTGTCTAGTGATTTTAAGAGGATTTAATTCTGAACGTGCTCCAAGGGAAGTGTAACTGGAAATAAAAAGACTTGCTTCACAAGGTGTCTGAAGATTTGTTTGCTTTTCTGTAGATGTCTTCAGCAATATGAGGCGATTCTGTAATTAATATAGCATAAGAACCTGAATTTTAATTGAAGTGGCTAAGCAGGATAAAAGTTGTAGGAGGTGTCAAATCCTGAAATCTCTTCAACTTAGATTCCTGACAAGCATTTGGGAGCAGAGCTTTAACTCAAACATCCATATACTTTCAGTGTTGCTTCAGAATGTAGATACTTGAAAGAGAGAAAAGGTATAGAAGTGAAGAGATTGGAGGAAAATGGCAGTGGTTGGGGGGTTAGGGTTTTTTGGGGTGGGGTTGGTTTTAGGGGGGAGTTACTGTTAAAAGTCTACAAAGCAAAACAGCTTTTTCCTTAGTAATTATCTCAAATGCATAAAACATAATTTATTATTTCATCCTCACTAGAAACTCGAGATGAGTGTGAGGGGAGAATCTTAAAATGCGAATGGATTTTAAATAACATCTGCACTGGTTGAGGTTTTTGGTTGCACCGAGACTTTTGCAGCCAACCAGGAATAAGTATTGTGGGTGAAATGGAAGGAGTTGCAAAGTGCTTTTATTCTAGCAGGACTGATGGCTCATATGCTTTCAGCTTTCTCTCCCTTCACCTTTTTTGTTCAAGATGGAATAGTCTCCTGCCACCCTGCTGTGCTGTGTTGTCTTCAGACATCTTTCTCTCCTGCAGACAGGCTTTTCTATGCTTGCTGTGCTCTTTCACTCAGTATTGGGTTATGGTCTGAATTGCTTTAAGAGTTATAAAAATGTAAAGCATTCACAGACCTGGGCCTTCAGTTGTGTAAACTTGCAAACTGCTCAAGATCTAATGTAATTTGTTAGTTCTAGGTTGTTGGTTATTGAAATTTGAGAAAGGTTCTTCAGGAACCATGGGGAAAACTCGCTTTGGCTAGCCAGCCCTCCTGGGTTTTGGTTTTCCTCCTAAGCACATGTTTGCATTAAACACAGCCATTCTGTTCTTGTATACGCACAAAAATTTTCACTCAGGATTCTTCCTTACAGTCTTGTAATGAAGGGAATAAAAAACTGACCTTCTGCACTGGAGAGCTGCATGATGGCACAATGTGCAGCAGCACTGAGAAATTAAAAACTTGGAGGCTCCTGATGTTTCTTTTGACCTTTTTCCTCTTGTGTTCTCATCACTAGATCATTCGACACCAGCCAGCCAGTCTCCTCACTCCTCCAACCCCAGCAGCTTGCCAAGCTCCCCTCCAACCCATAACCACAATTCTGTTCCTTTCTCCAACTTCGGACCTATTGGGACTCCAGACAACAGAGAGAGGAGAGTCGCAGATCGCTGGAAAACAGATAAGCCAGGCAAGTGCATGAGGCCAGCCAGTGGCCCTGCTGCTGCAGAGCTTTTGGTACGTTCCTTTCAACTTCTTTCTCTCCCATTTTAGCCATGGGAGGGTTTGGTCTGGACTATCTCCCAGCAACATCATCGTCTTCGGAGAGCAGTTGGCACCAGTCCAGTGCTCCCAGTGGCACCTGGGCAGCCCAAGGCCCTCCTGCCATGGAGGACTCTTCAGCTGTGCTAATGGAGAGCCTGAAGGTATGTTTGGCTGCAGCAGTGCTCAGGAATGGATGTTTATCTGGGAGGCTGGAAGATCCGGTGCTGGGCGTTAGCCTGTTGCAAGGCTCAGAGTTCAGTGTTGGAAAAGGAAGGTTTTCCTGTCAGATTCACTTACACAGGCAATGTGGGAGGTGTGACCAGTGCCGGATGATGTCATGGTTTTTCCAGTTCTTGCTGTTCTAGAATAGATTTGCATAACAAGACCAGGCCGGCAGAACTGGAAGAAATAACATTTGCTTTGACTAGTGTAAAGTTAGTAATCCTTAATGTGGGATGGATTTTGATGGTGATGAGGATTCAGGAGGAGCCTCCCTTCAGAAGGCCTTCTTTGAAGTCTGGATGGCTTTCATGATAAGCCAGGTACGAGTGATAAAGAGGGAGAATATAGAAAACTCTCTGCTTTCTCATCTATGAGGAGGGGGCTGCCTGACTCCTGGAGGTGCTAGTGTTGGCTGTTTGTTTTTAGTCCATCTGGTCCAGTTCCATGATGCACCCTGGACCCTCAGCCCTGGAGCAGCTGTTAATGCAGCAGAAGCAGAAGCAGCAACGCGGACAAGGCACCATGAACCCGCCGCACTGAGACAGAGGTGACGACCCTTGCAAACGAAGGCTCCATAAACCATGGCATGTTGGGTTTGCAGGACTGGCCCACACGGTCCTGTGCAGGTGGCAGCCCTCTCTTCTGTTCCTTGCCGTCAGGAGGGCGTAAGTGCTCCACCGACGCACTGAGTGTGCACAAAACGCCCGCAGCGCGAGGAAAACAACATCAGGATCTCTCCCATCCCTGGGCCCTCCGGAGGGAGAGAGGAACTGCTGTTTGTCTCACTCAGTGACCCGATATCACCGCCTCTCACCTTCGCCATCGTGCATGTCCCCAGCCACATGGGAAGCAAAAGCTGAGAATGAAAGGCAGATGGGAGAAGCCAATGAGAACTTTTAAATCCTTTTCCTCTCTTTGGGGAGATAAACTAGGAATCCATTAATGATTGCTTCGCTGACTGAGAATGTAGTTGAAATTTACTCCTAAACATCTTTATTACTATCTCGGTAGTAAGATCACACTGAATTCTTCCGTACACAGACGTGCTTCGTAGTCAGTGTGTAGCAATGAAAACCCCAGTTGCCGTTCTGGTCAGAGGCGGTTAGTGGCAAGATGGGGCTCTCTCCTGGGCTAGCGAAGGAGTTTCATGAAGGAGAGTCTGGCACTTGACACCACCCTTCACCCACGGGCTTTGGCCAGCCGACGGGTGGCTTAGAGACTCCAGCATGAAATGCCCTCCTCTCAGCAGGTGTTGGAGCCGTAACCAGTGATGTGGAGCATCGCAGTGCTCTGCTGGACAAGCCACTTAACTGCTATGGGGTTTTAAATTAATGTTTGATTCCTGTACGTTTTACTGTAGCATAGTGGCTAGCCCCACCAAGGGCAGGCTAGTCTGTGCATTCACAGCCTGACTCATTTTCATAGGTAGGTAGGAAGCTTTCAACGCTTTTTGGTTTGGGTTTTATTTTTTCTCTTTCTCTCTCCATCCTCTCGTCTTCACCAGACGCTTAGTAGTTTCATTACCAACATGCAGCATCTTGCAGGAAATAATCAGGGGTCCAGCAGGGCTGGGTAGAGCCGAGAGTCAGCCCTGGCAGCACCTCAGCTCCACAGAACACCCCTCATCCAGCTGCAGCCCCAAACTGTCTGCGCCAGAAGGAACCGCAAGGCGCCTGTGGACACGCGTGTGCGTAACCCTCACACGGAAGGAAGCAGAGTGCTGCTCATAGAGGAAAAGGTGCAGAAGGGAAAAAGAAAACATTTTTGTTTGCTATTTATTAGGGGGAAGGAAGACTGGAAGCTTCGTTAATGAAAAGGACAGCTTTTTTTGTTAGGTTTCCCAGGGAAGTTAAGGAAACAATCTCAACGTCCGTTTGCTGTGTTTAGCAGTAGGGGTTTGTGTGATGATTCAGGATCTCTGAGCTGGAAGTCAGCTGCAGAGCAAAAGCAAAGCACATGCAGGAGCCGAAGCGACACGAGCCTGGGCAGCCCCAAAGAACACAAAAAGGGAAGACGGAGGAGACCAGATTCCCCCACCCTGGGGGTACGAGCAGCTCCCCATGATCTCCACCTGAGCAACATCACTCTTCTCTGTGGCATTTCGAAGCTGTATTTCCTTTAAAAAGTCCAAAAAGGTGAAGTTCCCACTGGGTGGTCATCTGAACCGACCCCCCTGTCCTTCCTTCCCTCCAGCCCTCCCGGTTAGTGTCCTGAGCTGTGCACCCAGGCAGCTGCCACATTCCAGTGGTTGAACCCTCACTGACTTGCACCCCAGACGAGCTAACCAGGTTCTCCATCCCACTCTCGGCTGTGCCAGGGTCCCGGCTGCGCCAGGTCCCTGCAGCCGCACAGATCCACTTGTGCATGAGCCTCTGGCCTGGGGAATGCGCCCGGCCCTGGGCTGGGGCCACTCCCGGCCCCGGGGCAGCGAGGGAAGGAGCCCCCCACAGAAACTGGTTCGTGTCGTAAGCTTTTTTTGTGTTTTTTGTCTGTCTGTGCAAGAACTGCAGCTGCTGAAATCAGCTTTGCCTTTAATTAAACTATGTTCTCTCCATCCAGGTCTGTGTGTAGCGTTTATTTCCTGTGTGGCTTGGCTGCAGGCCTTTAAAAACGTGTTATTTTTTTCTGGAGATGTCAGAAAAAGGTTTGATTTTTGAGTTTGGTGGCTTTTTTCTATTTGAAAGAGAACTAAATAAATGGCAGAGATTCTGGCTTGGGCTCGGTGCAGATACTGGATCGTGGTTTTGTGCTGCCTGTGTGCAATGTGTTTTACCAAAACTATGGGATGGGAGGAGCTCATAAAGCTCTCTGGTTGCAATCTGAACCTGGTAGAGCACAGAGATTGGGAGGACATAGATCCTTGTGCTGTTGACCTGCCTGCAGATGTGGCTGTTGGTGGTTTGCAGCCAGCTGTTAAAAAGCAATCTTCAGAATGTGTGAAAGCCAGCTCCAGAGGTGTTCTGGTGTTGCACTGGCAGGTGTTCATTGTGTCCAGGCAATTCTTCAAGAGCTTCTCCTTTCAAATTCAATCTGGTATTTAGGTTATTGAGACCAGGGTTGTCCAGAGCTTGCACAATGGGATCTGAGGTGGAGAAATCACAGCTCTTTGAGGCTGGATGCTCTCAGTGGATGTTCTGAGGATGAGGCAGGGCAGATACCAGAAGGAACATTTGTCAGCAGCTGGGGAAGGGAAGTGCCAAGGGCAGAGAGAGGGAAGCCTTGGATGGGAAAGAGGGCATCCAAGTTGTGGGTGTGTTTAGAAACGGAACAACTGTGCTGCTGTATGACCTGCTGAGATTCCAAGCAGTGTCTTTCGAAGTTACTGTCTCTTCTGATTCCTAAAGATCTAGCTCCCAATGGTGAAAAAAGGGTGTAGATTTTATTGGTGGGGGGTTTAAAGTCACAGGGTTTTGAGTCAAGTTGTCAATTGGAGCAGCGTGAGGCTGCCCTGGGGCTCCTGAGCTCTCAGGTCAGAACTAATGTTTTAAGAAAGCAGATGCTGTAGATCTTTCCTGGTCGGTAGCTTCCTGAAGACCAGTTCCTCCTTTGGATATGTCGGCAGGGCTGTAAATGCAAGTGGCACCACCCTCTCGAGGGTTTTCCCAGCTGCTGGCGTGTCTGTATAAAAGCTTTGTTCAGGGCAGGGCAGGTGAGACAGAGCAAGTCTCTTGGTAAACACCAGTTTTAGGACTGAATGTGTGCCTAACAGGAGACAATTAGCAACTTTTCATAGGTACCTCTTTTAGAGGACAGTGCAAAAGGTAAAATAAAAAATAAAGCTTTTAATAGAAGTAGCAATAATACTTAAAGTTCCTTTTCAGACACAGTGACTAATACAGAAACTCCTTAATTGCAACGGTTGAATACTTAATTCCTTTCCACAACTTTAGCTCTTCTGAAGTCACATCTCTGGGTCTTTAGTGTTAGACTTATGAACAAAAGCAGATGGGAAGATGCCAACGTTGCCATTGCACTGGCCTTCCAACCAGTCTTCATTCACTGGGAAAGAAAATCAACACAATTTTTGTGACCGGAGGGACATACAGGAACACAACATCCTCCCTGTGCTACAGACAGGCCCGAGATCACCACTAGGTTTTCTGCTGATAGACCTCACAGCCATGCTAAAGCCTGGCAGAGGTGAATGTGGAGGAACAGGGCTGAGGGGAAATGCATCAGGGAGCAGAGCTGTAAGGAAGAAAGCACTGCCAAACAAAGGTGGGAAAGTCTATAAAAACAGAGACCAAGGAGCTTGGAAACATGAGGAGGACCTTCTTTGGTGTTGAGGTGAGGGAGCCTTGTCACAGGCTGCCCAGGGAGAGTGTGGAGTCTCCTTCTCTGGAGGTTTCCAAACCCACCTGGATGTGTTCCTGTGTGACCTGATGGAGGCCCTTACAAGCTCTGCCATTTTGATTCTGTGAAAATACCTTGAACAGAAGACAGTGGAAGCCAAGTGAAAGTGAAGAGCATGGAAAAGGTCTGAGACCTTGGGCTGTCCTTTCCAAGATGCCAACTAAAGTGTATTTTCGCTGGCTGTTCCATATCAAAAACCCAGAATAAGACATGAAAGCCTCTGCCTACCCTGGGTTGAGTAAAGCTCAGGAGCTCTGAAAGCCCTTGCTGTGAGGACCCAAATGAGGTGAGAAGCAACTTTTTAATGGTAAATACTTTGCTTAGCAGTGAAGCGGGGGAGAGAGGATTTTGGGGTGGGGGGAGCCATTCAGTTTGTATGGTGCGAAAACTCACCCACACAGTGGCCAAGGAGGTACTGCTGCTGGAGCCTGCCTGCCTGCCAGCACAAACCTAGGATGCAGCTACATAGAGGAAAGTATCATCCTTTTTTTGTGGGTTGGGGGTTTTTTTCCCTTTAAAATGAATTCTGATGTCTTGATTTCACTAAGCTGAGGAGAGAAACAGATGCAGGCAGGGCCTGTACGTCATTCATCCCCCGATAAAGGCTCAGCAGTAGCTTGTGCAGAAGCACAGTAACATGCTCCTCCCTCCCATGCATCTGCACAGGCTCAGAGGCATCCAGCTCAAAGGCCTGTACCAGATCCTGCTGAGAGTTAGGCTGGGTTTAAGCTATTCTCATAGAAGCACTGAAGACTAATATTGAAGGGGAGTGAGGCAAATAGAAGATTGTACCCTGAAAAAGAAAGCCAGAAAAAAAGGTTCCAGGTGAGAGGAAAGGGAGTAAGAGCATTGCCCCATGGGGAGGCAGCAGGCACAGTGAGGCAGCTCCTTCAAGAAAGCCAACACAGATCAAATTAAACTCTTCACATCCTGGAAGTGTTTGGGGAAGGGGGTAACAGAAAAGAGTGTGTGATGAAGTCTGTTGGAAGTAGAGTGTGTGACAGTGAGACTTGGGTGGGGAGCCTACAGTGGAGCTGGAGGAGCTCTGCACAAGGCAGTTGAGGCAGAAGTAGTCGCTTGTACAAAGCAATCTCACAGGCTTTAGGTCCTGTGTGTCCTGAGTCTCTAGAGAGCCTCTGCTAAGCTGGCCTTCAGCAGGAGCATGCAGAGCAGAGGCTTGAAACACCTCAGGAGGCTGAGGGACATGTTTTTTTCATCATTCATGAGGATGTATCAAATTTGCGCCATGAAACTGGGAGCTGGGTGAAGAGCTCTTAGCGATGTAAAGGAAAACAAGTCTGATGTGTCTTTAGGTAGTCCTTTCCCCTGGGTTCCACCTGCCACCTCACACTCCTGCCAGCTCTGCAAGCCTCTTTTCTAACCTATCTTACCAATTGTTGGTGTTCAGTGTGAGCTTTCTTAGCGTGTCCTGTGGCAGAAATCTGAACAGCCCCTCTTCCATCAGAAGGCAGCAAACTGCAGCTCGCAGACGCTTTGCTATTGATGAGGGCTGTTGTTCTGCAAGTCCCCAAGCATGTTTGCTTTGGGGGACAGGAGGATTCAGGGAAGGAGAACCAAGTCTCTAGTGAAGCTTGTAGGCTCCACTGAAGAACCAGTCAGTCCAGTGTCTGACCAAACACACGAGAGCCTTTGGGCTGACTGGCAGATGTTGGGAATCCACAAGTTCCACTGAGCTGAGCAACAGCTGTGTCAAGCACTTGGCATCTCAGGGTCAAACCTGTGCTCTTTCCAGAGCTGGGGGGTCCCTCCCTTCCCCTGTCACAGAAGGAGCATGATTACCTTTGGATAGAACAAGTATCACATCTCCTGCCTGAAACTCCAGGTCTTCAGGCTGAGTGGCTTCGTAACTGTACTGAGCTACAACTTGAGTTGGTCCCATGTCCTCTGGTGTTGCCTCCAGCAGTGGCTCCTCTGGTTTGCTGTCCAGTAAAAACCCCTCTCCCTAGGGCAGGAATCAAGCTGGTGAGGACAACTTTTGCCTTCTCTTTTTTCTTTGTACCAGGGTAAAAGAGCTTGTGGCAAGAACAGCAATGGCAACATCTGCTTGGGTTCCTTGCCAGGAGTGGGCAGAAGAGGTGGCTGTCACTCACCTCCGTGATGTCGCACCAGACTGTCAGGCAGTTACCCTTGCTCTGACTCCAAGCTGCCTCCAGGTTCTCTGCACACAGAGTCCCCAGCACTTGGCTCTCAGTGGGCCTGTACCTGTGTGTGCAGGGACAGGGGCTGAGCATGGGAGGCCCTGCACACAGAGCTGGAGCTCCCCATGCCCAGCAGTGCCTCACCTCAGCAACGTGTGCTCAGGCTGGAGCTCCAGTTTCTTGCAAACCAGGCCCAGGAGCTCTGTGTAGGAGAGGCCTGGCTCGACTCGCAGGGCAACGGTGTATTTGTAATGCACCTTGAGGATGTGGGGGCTGGAGACAGCAGCTTCGACCTCCTGTGGGCGGTAAACTGGGTGTCAGAGCTTGCCTGGGGCTGGGAGGAGGAAACTGCTGTTGTCTGAGTTGGGTCTGAGCTGCAGGGCCCTGCTGGGGGGAACGTCTCTGCTGGCATGGGCAGCCTTTGGTACTTCTGTCAGGGCAGGTCAGCAGCCCCCCAGGCTGCGGTTGGATTTGTGGCCCATTGATGGCCTGAAGCTTCTCCCATGAGCAAGGGCACTGATATGTTAGGTGCTTGGCAACCAAGTTGTGGCTTTCAGGTGAATTCAACATGTGTTCACCCTTCAACCCTCTTGTTCTTTTTGGGCTTTTATGAGTTGGGATTGTCATGTTTTTCCATCTCTCTCCCCAGCATGATGACATGATGTGCTGAGCCTGCCCTGGAACATGCGTGTTACAGCCTGTTTCTCCTTTCTGGAGGGCCACAGGTCAACCAAGATGAGAGTGGTACAAGGGCTCTGCTGACAGCCCCCAGGGTAGAGGACCTGGGGGAGATATCCCCAAAAGCAGCCCTAGTCACCTAGTTGGTTCCCAATGACCTGTTGCCCCCTAACACTGATGCTTTGGAGAAGTTCCTGAATGGTGGGAACCTGCACCACTTGCAGGGCTGTGGGGCCTGCTGGGCAAGCCAGCACCTTCCAGGGGCAGGAAAGGCAGATGTGTAACACCCCCAGGGCCTGGGGCACAACGTGTTACCTTTGCTGTGGCTCTTGGCTGCGTCACGGGAGCCGGAGCACGGTCTGAGGAGGAATGAGGAGGTGGTCAGCACATGGGGCAGGGCAGGCACTGCTGCTCTGGGCCTGAATATGCATCCAGGTCTCCTGCAGGCCCTCTCCTCAACAGCCATCACTGTCTGCAGCAACACCAACCAACCCTGGAGCCAGCAGTGGCCACTGAATGGACACAGCACCCACTGCCATAGGCTTCACCTGTGAGATTTAGATAGAACCACCAAGCAGTTTGGGCTCTGTGCCTTTACTTTTGCAGGGGTGGGAGCTTCACTGGTGAGAGCCTCATGGTTAGGATTGAAAAAAAACCCAACAAAACCTTCTGAGGCTTTGGTTTTAGTGTCTGTGCTCTTCTCACCTCCCTAGGTCCACCCTGTAAAGCAGAGGTAATCTCTGTCCTTCCCCAGGGCTGTGAGGCTGAATGCAGCCCCAGGTAAGGCGATCTCCTGCAGGTTGGGTTAAGTCTCCTCACAAGGATCTGCTCTCCCTTCTGTCAGTGCTTTGACACAACTGTGCTCATGATGGGAAGAGACAACTGCTCTGTTGAATGCAGTCTTGTGGCTACCTCTGCAATGGCTTTTGGTGCCATAAAGATGCTGTTTGAAGCTGTTGCATCCCTGAGCTGTTGGCCCTTAGCTCTCATGAGTCACAGTTGTCTTCTCTTAGCAGCTTCACCGCTGGACTGCCTGAGCCCTGTCCTGTCGTTAGTGGTTCTTTGGTCCACCTTTCTCACCACTGACCGGCTCAGCCCACCTGGGAGCAGGGGGCCTGGCACTCGATTGTCCATACATCCTAATTTTTGGGGCAGATTGGCCATTGATAGCCAGAATAAACTGCTGTATGTTAACACTTAATGTGTAACAGTCTCTGTGTGGTGACATTTTCTCCACCCGATGGGTTTTCCTGCAGCAGTCTGGAGCTTGCAGCTCAGACAGGGCCTCCTGCCTCTGAGCTTGGGATGTTTTCTACAGAGGGCAACTCACAGGACTTCCTCCCAGCTCCTGTTTTTGGCATATCTTCTCACATGGCCATGACCCACGTGCTTCCCCAGCTTTAAACAGCAATTTTGGGCTGTGCACCTGAGCACTCCTTCAGCAGTGTGGATGCAGGCCCTGTTTCAGCTTCCCAGCATCCTGAACCAACTGGGGACCATGCTGGGGACAATGTGGTGGCCCTGGTGCTACCATTCCTGCTTCTAGCTGGAGATGTGGGACACTGGGCAGTATCAGCCAGGAATCCCCTTCCCAGGACAACCAGAGCTCATAGAACCTAACCCAGCTGACAGCAGCACTAAACCCATCCTAGGTGCCCTGCTTTAAGGAGAAGCCTGTAAGGAGCTTTCTACTCCAAGATCTGGACAAGCTGGGTCATTTGCCTCATTCCCATCCTGAGGCTGTTTTTCCCACTAGTCTCTGTGCTAATTAAGAGCATGGAGGAGTTTGCTTTCCTCAAGGACCCATGTGCTATATTTTACTTCATCCTGCATTTGCCGTCTCTGCTTCCTGTTTTGTCTCCGTGTCCTTGGCTACAGATGGTTTCAGGAAGGAAAAGGAGCTCAAGCCCCTGTGTTAGTGTGTGAGGATACAGCACCAAGAAGTCAGTCTCAGACCTGCCAGTGGGATTTTCTCCCCTAATGGACCCCTGTCCCTCCAGCCCCCAACCTGACTGGCCACCCGCTTCCTGACCTGGTGCTGGCCGCCGTGGCCTCTCTGGAGCACTGGAGGTGGGTGGCTCAGGGATCTCGGCTTCAAGAGGGGTTTCTTCCTGCACCAGAGGAGAAGAAGGCAGTGCTATAAATCCCACCTTTCCAAAGGGAGCTGTGGCCTTGTGCAGCCCCCTTCCAACCTGCTGTTTTCCCAGTCTGTTTGGAGTCTTGAACTGGGGAGAGGTGACTTTGTACCCTTTATATGCCCAGCACTGCCAACCAGCACCTGAGGGGCCTTCAGCAAAGCATCTTCCCAGATTTTGCAGGTCTCAGCTCAGGGTGACCATGAGCCAGAAGAACCAAGCCCAGCATTAGCAGGGGGCCAGTTGCAGGAATGGGTCCTCCTCGGAAGCCCAGACTAGGTGGTGGGTATGTGTCTGGGGATGTGCCCTCCCCAGGACCCCCGCTCCTCTTGGGCCTCCTCACCTGGATCCGCAGCTGGTTCTGGAGCTCTGCAGGCTCAAGGAAGTTGCAGGGGACGATCCCTTTCTGTGGGGAAAGGAGACACGAGTGGTGATTGCTTGAGAAGGAGGCAACCTGCTGCTGGAGGACACAACTGAGCTTGTCCTCGCCCTGCCCTGATGCCGGAGAGTCCCTGATACCGGAGAGTCCCTGAGGTGTGAAGGTTAAGTTACTGCAGGTTGATTGGGTTTCACTGAACCCTGTGGCCTAAGCCAGGGTGGGCATAAGGGGCTCAAGTCAGAAACTCGTGTAGTTGCTGACGGCAAAGCTTTGCCCTGCAAGTCCTTCACAGAACCTCACAGCCTCATCTGCTCCCTCCTGCCAAGCACACCCCTGGTACCTTTCCGTTGAACATCACTGTAGCCCAGTTGTCTTTCTCTTTCTTCAGGACAAAGACAATGTTTCCTGGCAGGACCGGCAGCTCCTCGGCGGTCTCGGGGATGAACTCGTACAGGACACGGTGCGGCTGCCCTTGGAGGGCCCTGGGCCGGGAGAGCAGGGTCAGGAAGGCTGGTGACACCATGTGTTGACTTTGTAGGGTGAATCCAGACCTCTGCCTCCGTGTTTATACACTGTTCCCTGTCCTGCTTGAGTTTTGGGCACTGGCTGGATGCTCGGCTGTGGTGGTGTAGGGGTTGGAGCTGACTGCATGGGTTAGCAGCACAGTCCATCCTTCATCCAACTTACCTGAGGATTTCTGGGGTCTTGGGCCTGGGTGGAGGACCAGAGGCCTGCAAACAAGAAGACAATTGGTCATCTGGAGGATCTGGGTTGCTTTACAGAAGGGTCCTGCAGCCTTCTACCATGCCTGCTATCACTCCTACACAGTTCCTTCCTCCTTGTGATGGTGTTGGGTCAGTTGATTTGAGCCTAAAGAGAGTCTCCTGCCTCTCTGCCGCCATCTGGCAGCAGGTTTCCCTGCTCTCTGCTGCCCTGAGGCATAGAGCAGCTGCTTTGAGGGCTGTGAGGAACAACCCTGGCAAAGGAACAGTTTCCAAATCCTTCTACCTGTGGCTGGTTTTCAGAGGTACAATACTGACTGCACTCACGACTTTGGTTTTGGCTCTCAGAGGGCTGAGGTCAGGGGATTTGAGATCAGCTGGTTTAAACTAAGTTGTGCTTCCCTGTCTCTTCCCATTGCACTGCTGCCCTTGTAGTGCTTTATGGCCTCTCCTGCCTAAAGAATTTAAGGTCTCATGGATTTTATCAGTCCTCTGATGAAGCTGCTTGAAATAGGCCTGAGTGCTGCAGTGAGATGCAAACGCTTGGCTGCACTGGGGCCAGTGTTTCAGCTCGTGTGATGGTGCTGCAGGCTGCAGTGGTTATGCTTCCCTGCATCCTCTTGAAAAGATCCCATAAACTTGTGTCTTTAGAGATGGAAAGATGCTGCTGCATTATCAGGAAAGCGTCACGGGAAATGCAAAGGGCTTCAGGAACTGTGAGGAGGACAGAGAATGAAAGCAGAACTGCTTCTGATTCTCCACTCAAGCTTAGACAGATGAACCTTAATGAATCTTAGGGGGCGGGCCTGAGACAGGACTGCTGCTGCAGCAGAGGATGTGCTGCTGGGCCACTGCTTCCCTGTTCAGGGATCGAGCTGAACCTCAGCTGAGATGTCAGTGGGTTTGGGCTGGGCTTCCTGAGGATGGAGAGAACAGCTGAGGTGTGGGTGCAGTGCCTGCTGCCTCCCCACTGTGAGCCAGAGCCCTCGTGAGCTGCGGGATGAGCCCTGTCCTCCTGAGCTTTGCTGAGGGTGCTGTTCACTGGGGGTGCCTTACCTGGGGTTGGAGTGGAGCAAATCCTGAAAAATCGTCCTTGTCCACCACAGATGCCACCACCTAGAGCCAAAGACAGGCAGGTAGTGACTTGGTGCTTGTAGACCTCTCTTAGACCTCTGGGGTCCACCCTCCTCCTTTGCTGTTGGCGAAGCCAAGCTCCTTGGGATGCTTAGGTTCAAGAGACTAAGTGTTTCTGACTGCAGGGTGAGTGCTCCTGGCACCAAAATTCCCCTTTCAGCTGTGGTAAATTCTTAGCTCTGTTAACTGTTAACCACACTGTTACTATGATTAGAGGCATTGTTACCTAAAAGTGTCCCTTTATCTTTCGAGCACAAAAGTGTGTAACTCGAGCCCTTACCTCCTGTTAAACATAAATGTTTGTGTGCCTGTTTATGGGGCTGCTCTGACACCAGAGGAGCTGCCTGGCTCTTGGGTGCCCAATTCCCCAGCACCTGCCCCTTCCAGAGGAGTGCTGCCTCCTGGGACCTGAGCCCAAGGAACATGGAACCCAAGTGCTTGGATTTTGCACAGTCATGGGAGAAAAGCTTGTTTGCTCATCTGAACTGAAAAGCCCTTCTCAAATAGAGCAGGGGAGGAACTAGAGGTAATTTGTGACTGCTAGATGCTAAATAGCTTCTTTTTTTTTTCCCCTCCTGAAAAAAAATCTCTGCTTCAGTTGAAGCTCCAGTGGGACCTTTCCAGCTTGTTGCTGACTGATTGTCTCAGGAGAGAAACTGAAAATAGGCCATGCTCTGCAGAAACATGCTTTCAGCTCCTCTGTCCTTGCAGAATCCCTGTTCCCCATGAGACCCCTGCGTGCCTTCCTTCCCTCAGCCCCTGGGGGGATCCCCGAGGCATGGGCCGGTTCACCGGGCAGCAGAGAGCAGCTCAGAGGGATGGTGAGAGGGTGGTCAGCAGCTCTCCTCAGCCTACTAGCTTGGCCTGAATAAATAAGACACTTCTTTCTTACCGTAGCTTTCCCCAGATAGTCCTTCTTCTCCAGCTGAGCAACTTGCTTTTCATTTGGTCTAAACAGCTTCCCCGCAGGAATGGCCACCAGCTCGCAGAGCTTCTGCTTCTGTACACAGAGAAGTCTTAGTGCTCTTCAGAGGTGAGAACAGGGACTGCTTCATGTCCCCTTCCATAGTTAGAACACCACTTTGACAGCCCAACCTCAGCCCTGACGTGGCCCATTTTACTCAGTTTTTCTGTCTCTGCCTTCCCAGTGACCCAAAGCTCTTCCCACCAACTTGTGTTTCACTACAACCCCCACATTTTTCTCACCCTTCTGCATTTTTCTCCTGCTCTGCTAAAGCTGTAGCTACAAGGTGGTTTCTCTGTCCCTGGGGTTTTTCCCCTTCCTTCCCATGGGCTGCTGTGAGCAAGCACAGCACCGTAGGCCCTGCTCTCCCTACCAGGATGGCTTCCATCGCCCTGTCGATCTTGTTGTGCTGGGGCTCACTCTTCATCCTCATGGCCAGCATCAGGTGCTCCTCAGCTTTTTTCCAGTCCTCCATCGTAGCATATACCAGTGCAATGTTGTAGAGGATCTGCCAGAGGGATGGGAGCAAGGAAATCAGCTCTTGGAGCAGCTGGGCTGTTGCCCTGGAGGGTGGTAAAGCAGGAGACAGCAGGGCCATGGCACTGCAGAAGCCCCCTTGCACTTTTGCAAGGCACAAAAAGAGAGATTAGCTCTCTTCTCCTTAGGTTTCTTAAGCTGGTGAACAGACCTTTGGGAATCAAAGCTGTCTGTCAAGTCTTTCTCACCTCACAAGCAAAGAGCCTGTAGCGCAGCCCCAGGATCTTGTAGTCAATCAGCTCGTTGCCTCGCAGCTGGGCCAGCGCCTCTTTGAAGTCCTCAATGGCCTTTTCATGGCTGTGGAGCAGAGGACAAATGTGTCACCACCTTGTGATGGCAACCTGCCTGCCTCCAAGTCTTCACTTAAACTTGTCAGAGTTTAGTTGGCCTCTCCTATCTCTCTGCAGTGTTTTCAGACACCCCAGGGGGAAGAGAGATGCTCCAAGGCAGGTGCTGATTTCAAGACCTTACTGATGATGATACAGGAGCCTTTTTTTACCTCTATGAGTTGCAGTCCAGCCCCTGGTGTGCCAGCCTGCCTGAGGCTATCTTCAGCCAAAGGCTGGCATCTCTGCAAGCCACACAAATGAAACTTTCAACCCTTCCACTCACATCTGCCTCCGGTAAAACACGATCGCCCGCTGGAAATAAGCCACAGCCAGGTGCTTGTCGCAGACGATGCTCCGGGTGAACGCCTGCACGGAGGTAGGAGGGGGAAAAAATGGGGATGGAAAGGCAAGACCTTGACAAAACCTGAGAGTATAGAGTGGTAATAGCTGTTCTGCTTTAGCCAGGTGGCCAAAGCTGGGCTCTGTGGGCTGTCTCTCCCTGCAGCACTGGGCACTGAGTGGTGATTTTGTGCTGGAGCCCGCTGCCACCACTCACTCTGTAGCTCAGTGCCTCTGCAGTTGCCCTGCACCTCTTCTGCTGCTTTGCCTCTGATTCACTGGGAAAACAGGTCCAGCAGGAACAGCCCTGCGTTGTCGTGCTTCCCCACAGCTTTGAAAGGACCAGAATCCTTCTCTTAGTCAGACCATGGCCCTTAATTCCTCCCTTCCCCACTGCGTCCATCTGTCAGGCAGCTCTGTGTGCGAATTCCCCGGGGCAGTGCCCTGAGGGCTGTACCTTACCTCTTCTGCCTCTGCCATCTTCCCCAGAACGAGGTGGATGCAGCCAATGTTAAAGCAGATTTTGGCAGGGGGGTTCTGGACGGCCGTGAAGGCCTCCAGGGCCGCCCCCCACTCCTTTGTGTCCGCCGCACACACCCCTTCTTGCCACAGCCGGATCGTCTCCACCAGGGACATGGTGCGGTGGGAGCGGGATGAGGGGTGCCCAGCCACCTCCGTCAGCCTCACACTCTCCTCGCCCTCCCTTGTGGTACTGCTCGGGCTCTCCCAGGCTCCTTTCTGCCTGTACTTCTGCCTCCCCCGCAGCCCCTGTCGCAAACCTGGCAGGAAGTGGCCTCAGTCGCATCGGAGACACGCAGCCCCGGGATGGGGAAGTGGGGCAGAGGCTGCCTGCGCTGCACAGGGTTTCCACGCTGTGCTGCCACGGCTGCTGCACCGGGTCCTCTCCAGCAGCCACTCCTCAGGTTTTGCTTCTCTGGGTGTTTCCTGGAAAGATGTGGATTTTATTGTCTGGGTGGTTGATTAGGTCAAATTTAGGGTTGCAAAGCATTACAGAAGAGCCCCTTGTGCCCTCCAAAGTGTGTGGTCCTCGATGGAGGTAGCTGCTAAATGCAAGCATCTCCTGAGCCCTGAGCAGGAAGGCAAAGCCCAAGGCACAGCCTGGGAAACCTTTGTGACTGCCCAGTGAGGAGCTCAGCTGCTGGGGATGCACAGAGCTGCTCAAGGAGGGGTGGAAGGGCAGCAGCTGTGCCACACTGAGCCCTGAGTAATTCATGCTCAGCCCAACATCCCTTCTGATGAGGTGTTATGGCCAGAGGAACATGGCCCAGCTCTGGAGCAGGGAGGACAGGTGGACACCAAGCATGTGGCAGCCACAAGGCAGTGACGCAGGGGACTGAGCTGCTGACTCAGAAGCTTTGGAGCTGGGTGCTCCAGACATGGTTTCCAAGTAATTTTGGATGCACTTTGCCTCTCCCTCAGCTACCAGCAATGTGAGGCATATTTTGTAAGACCTTAAAATATGTCAGCAAGACTCGGCCCTCGTGCATTTACTCACGCTTTCTCAGCAAGTGGCATAACGCCACAAGAGGAGGGAGACTCTGGAGGAGCCTTGTTTGACTTCTGCTCAGAAAGAGCAAATGGTTTTCAAGCAGAAGTATGACCAAGCATATCCCTGAACCCAGGGCTGTCTTTGGTTCTCCAGCTCTAAGTGTGCCCTTGGCATCCCTCTGCACCCAGCCAGCTGCTGTGGGCTTCCTACAGGAGCATGGAAAGCAACAAAGCATCTTTGTCCTCCAGAAAAATGGAGAGAAATGCAAGGAGCCAAAGCAGTGTGGGGGAAGAGGAGTGGGAATAACAACATGGTGAGCATGAACACACCCCTCTGAGACACCTTTCCTCACCTCTGAGGAATGGGAGGCCCTGTCTCGTAGGAAATGGTTCACCTTACAGTAGGATAACTTTCTGCTCTAATTATCTGAATTGACTCACTGGTAGGGTCAGGTTGATCCCCAAATTGGTACAAGGGGAGCTGGAGGACAATGCGAGATCACCCTTGTCACAAGCACTGGGGTTTTTTTCCTTGGTGTTTGACAGAAAGATGGGATCTGAAAGATGTGAGCACAACAAATGCTCAGAGCAGCTGTCCTGCTGCCTGCTTATTTTTAATGCAACGTTGAAGCGATTTCAAAGCTGTGATAAACACACCCCTTCTAAATAAGAGTGAGGCTCTTGTTCCTCTTTCTCTTACCGAGTTGATTTAGTAGGAAATTTATTTCTTCTCCAATAACGTCCAAGAGGAAGCGAGTAACAGAGATGGTGTCACCTCCCATGGGGGATTCCTGGAATCCAGCACAAACACAGATCACCAAGAGACAGGTGAGAAATACACAGAAGGCTCAACTTGCAGCTGAGGTGCAGCAGTCCATTTGCCGTTTGCACAGCAGCAGCGTGCAGGAGTTTATCATCATTTCTGAGAGAAGAGCCCCCAGAAAGATTGATCTGGGCACTAGAAAATATTACACAGCAGGTAAGACTGGGGGGACTGATCTTGTCTGGGAGGAGATCCATGGCACAGGGAGTGGGGAGACAGAGCATGTCCAGCTCCTTCCCTGAAGACAGGTCTGAGTGTTCTCTGCACAGGACGCGAGGTTTTGGCTCATTCCCTGAGCGGGATTGAGATGGGAGGCTGTGAGCACTCCTTGGCTGAGTGGTGGATGACCCGGAGCTGTGGGCAGCTGGAGGACAGCAGTTTCCTTTGGCTGTTGCCAAAGCAGGATGTGACTGATAAGGTGCCATTGCCACACCCTGTGGTCAATGCTGAGGGCAGCAGTGGGAGGTTTGGCAGCACTGAGCCTGCCCAGAGAGCTCTGCAGATGCCCTCCCCCTGCCTGTAGCTCTGACCTGCACCAGGGGCATTTTTCATTGAAGGTTTCTTTCTCCTAATAGGAAGGGAAATGGGGTTTGCAAAACTGAATTGTTTGGGGAATTTTTTTCTTCCTTGCCAATCTTTCTCGGTTTTCCTCTTTTAATCCTTTCAATAAGATGGTACAATGAGTTTCTAGTGTCTCCCCTGCCTTTGTACGTGCCAACAGCCAGTGTGAACAGGGATGAGTGAGGCTCGGGGCCAGGAGCCAAGGACAACCTCCACCAGCCCCAGCTGCTGTGAGATGGTTGCTAGCTCATGATGATGCCTTTGGTGAGCTCCTCTCCATCTTACAGGCTGGTCCCATCGCCAGACTTCACTGCTGAGTTCTTGTTAACTCCACGCCGGAGGGTTCTGGATGTGCTGAGAGCACTTGGTGCCCTCCACCGCTGTGACTGCTGGGGTACCACGCTCAGGCTCTGCTCTGCTGCGGCCAGCTGGGACATGAGCCTTGGGGTGAGGTGAGTGCAGATATACACACTGGCCCCTGCTTGGCTTCCTCCCTGTCAGGCTATTTGTTCTGTCCACGAACACAAGCAAGGCAAGTTTTAGAGGAAAGAGGTTTGGAGGTTTTAAACTAGATTTACTTTCTGCCTTCATAGGATGATAAAATGGTTTTGATTGGAAAAGACCTTTAAGATCATTGAGTCCAACCACTAGTCTCACCCTGCCAAGCCCATCACTAACCCATGGTCCTCAGCACTTCAGCTTACCTGGCTTTTCATTATCTCCAGGGATGGGGAATCCACCACTTCCCTAGGCAGCCTGGGACAGGGTCTAACAACCCTCTCAGGGGAAAAGTGCTTCCTGATGTCCAATCTGAACCTTCTCTGAACCTTGTCTTGTTACCCAGGAGAAGAGACCAACCTTCACCTCACTACAACCTCCTGTCAGGTAATTGTAGAGAATGATCATGTCTCAGTGTCTCAGTCTCCTTTTCTCCAGACTAAACACCCCCAGATCCCTAAACCAGCCATCATCAGACTTCTTCTCCAGACCCTTCACCAGATTTGTTGCCCATTTTTGGGCATGCTCTTGCACCTCTGTGTCCTTCTTGTAGTGAGGGCCCCAGAACTGAACACAGTACTGGAGATGCAGTCTCACCAGTGCTGAGTTTAGGGGAATAATCACTTCCTTGACTTGCTGGCCACACTATTTCTGATACAAGCCAGGATGCCATTGGCCTTCTTGGCCACCTGGGCACACTGCTGGCTCATGTTCAGCTGCTGTTCATCAACACCCTCAGGTCTTTTTCCTCCAGGCAGCTTTCCAGCCACACATCCCCAGGCCTGTAGCGTTGCCTGGGGTTGTTGTGGCCCAAGTGCAGGAGCCAGCACTTGGCCTTGTTGAACCTCATACAATTGGCCTCAGCCCATCAATCCAGCCTGGCCAGGTCCCTCTGAAGAACCTTCCTGCCAGTTAAGAGGAGAGATTGTCTTCCTGCAAACCTTGCACTGCCATCATGAATGTGCATGGCTCAGCCCTTCCCTGAATGCAGACAGATGTATACATTTTGTAAACGGTTCTAAACACATAGTGCAGCCCGAGATGAAGGTGGGGAAGCTCAATGTCCGCCTTTGTTTCTGTAATGCCACCTAGAGGCAGCTGACCTGTTTGACAACAGTTGTTTTGGAAAATATTTCTCGTTTCTCTGGGTTCACAGCCTTTTTTTAAAACATAAGGATTGATGGGTGTCTTCTTAACAAAATTCAGATGAATAGAAGGTAACTGAGAAGCCAACAGCACCCAGGAGAGCTGTGACCACACTCTGCCATCTGCTACCTCTGTCCTCAGCCACAGTCACCCACCCACCCTCGGGACAAGCCCAGGGCTGCATCTGGCCTTAAAGGATTACAAACAACGATTTAATATTTCATCTCTTGAAGACAGGGAAGGCCAAGAGACAAATGCAAGCTGTGAAGTCAGCTTTGCTTCACATGGCAGCCCTACTAGGCTGTTACCTCCTTCCTTCTTTTGTTCTTGATAAAGCAGCCACTGCTACTGGCTGCGAGAATCTGGAGGAGCTTCAGGGCTTGTTGTTTTTAGTCTCATCCATCCTGGAAGCGGAGCCTGCTGAAACTTCAAGGCATTTCAGACACTGAGTAAATATTCAGTGACGATTTATTGTCTGGTCTTTATTATTAATACAAAACCAAAAAGCAGATATCAAAAAACAGCAAAGATTTCACAAGTTTCTCAACAGTTTTACACGACTGAACTGCAGTAAAATGGTGAATGTAAAAACACATGGATTTCAGTCCTGGCCCTAAACCTTACATGGTGAGCTGTGGTCTGGGATGCCCTGGGCTTTCCTAATTCTTTTTAAAGTACTCCTCTTTATTTTGGAACCCCTAACATGCTGCAGCACAAAGCAACAGGAATGTGAACTGTCCCTACAGATCTAGGAAACAAAGCATGGGAGCTCTGGAAGGATTGTGTGGATACCAGCACACCTTCCTCCGGTTACCCCAGGCAGCCACGTTGTTGTGCTTGACAAAATCAAATAACTTTCAAGTTGCTGAAAGGTGACTTGCTGTGTGAAAGCTGCCGCTGCTGCTTTTTCTCTTCAGGATCTTGGCTCCCCAAAATAAAGAGAGTTCACTGGGCTGGGCTCCAGCATAAATGGACCATCAACCTTTCAAATTCTCCCCTCCCAATTTCACGACGGACAACTTCATCCCGACGGACAACTTCATCCCATTGTGACTTTCCCACTGCAGACCCAGCATCTGCCTGACCACGAGGAACCCAGACAGGCCGCGAGAGGGGAGGCCAGGAAGGTACTCGGCTCTCTGGAATGGTAACTGGGCTTGGAAGGGAGCCTTTGCCTTCTGTCCTGTTCACGGCTGTAGGTTCAGAGGTTGACCAAAGGAAACATGGTCCAGTTACCCGTGATTAATAGCTGCCCCACTTCTCCAATACAGACCTTACGGAGAAACACTGCTCGGCTAGCAAAAAGAATTAAGACATTGCCCTACGTCCCTCAGCATTTGCTCAGAAAGTCGGGTCCAAATCTGCCAAGATTATACACCAATGCGAATCACCCTAAACACGAAGCTGTCTGCGTCGCTCTACGTGTCACTGAAATGTTGGCCAGTACCAAAGATTCCTGTTAGAAATAAAATTGCACCTCGGTAATTTTCCAGACTTTAACCACAAAGAGATCACGATATGCATTACTTGTCAGGTATGAAAGAAGCAGCGAGAAGGCAAGCTGAGAGACAGGCGCTGCCCACGGGGCAGCAATGGCATTTGGTGGTTTGGGGTTTGTACCAGCACGTCCCACGCCGTGGATGGCAGACAACCGCTCGCTGCTGGATCTAAACCGTCTTCCTGGCAGTCAAAACGCGGACGATGGACCCTACTCCTCCTGCAGCCAGGGCCTGAGAAACAGGGCGATTAACACCAGGTCAAGGTGGAATCACAGAGCCATAGAATCATTATGATTGGAAAAGACCTTTAAGATCATCGAGTTCAACCACTAACCTCACATTGCCAAGCCCACCACTAAACTAGACCGTATCCCTCATCTGTGCGTCTGGAATATCCCCAGGGATGGTGACTCCACCACTTCCCTGGGCAGCCCGTTCCAATGCTTAACAACCCTCTTTGTGAAAAAGTCCTTCCCAATCTCCAATCTAAACCTCCCCTGGCGCAACTGGAGGCCAATCCTTCATGTCCTGTCATTCATAACTGAAGAGAAGAAATCGACCCCCACCTCACTAAAACTCCCTTTCAGGTAGCTGTAGAGAGTGATCATGTCTCCTCTCTCCTCTTCAGGCTAAACATCCCCAGCTCCTTCAGCTGCTCCTCTTAAGAGCTGTTCTCCAGACCCTTCACCTGCTTCACTGCCTGTCTCTGGACACGCTCCAGCACCTCAAGGTCTGTCTTGCAGTGAGGGGCCCAGGTAGCTACAGGCTGAAATGGCTGCTAGTTTTCCTGACCATCCTTCAAATGAGCATCTCTTTACACTAAAAAAGAAACCCTTGCACTCAGAAGGGCCAGGAAAGGACAATGGCATTTGCTTTGAAGACAATTATTTAACAACCTTTTACTTCCCTGCATAACCAAGTCGTACTTCTCTCCAGGAAGGAAATTCTCCTTCCATCCACTTGAATCGCTGGATTGATCCATTTTGCTTACCCCAGTCTAACATAAAACTGTATCTTAAGTGTAAAATCTCTACCCAAGGAATCAGCAGCACGTGCGGGAGCTCGTGGGACCGCACTCCCCTCACAGCATGAACCGGGGCACTGCACTGTTACCAGCCAGAGAGGCAGTCTGTGCCAGGCTGGGTGATGTGCCTCAGGTCCAAGAACCTGCCACCTCGGGGAAGCCAGGCAAGAGTACATCCTCCCAACGCACCTTCTCGTGCCACTGCAGCAGCACAGCGCTGCTGTTGTCCGAGGGGCTCTCGAAGCCTTTGTAGATGTACTTCATCAGCAGGTCCACACCGTTCTTGTCCAGCGACTGCACCGCCTTCTCAATGTCGTTAGCTTTGAAAGAGATGAGGACCTTCAGGACAATGCTTTCTGCACGATCCTGTCAACAGACACAGCAGGCAGAGATACAGTCACTCCACTAGAAGGGACATTCAAATATTTCTCATCTCTCCAACAAACAAAACCAGATTTGGCTTAAACAATTCTAAAACCTGTTGGAATAGGTCAGCCAGCGCACAAAGCCTTGTGATAATAATGTGCAACAGGTACATCCTCCTGAGGATAGACAGGATAAGGAAAAACACATCTGCTCTGCTCTAGGTTTTCTGCCTCTCTGCTTATTTGCACTTCTCCACCTATAAAATGAGGTTACAGCTCAAGATTAAATTTTCACACTGAAACTCAAGGTCTGTGAGCTTCCAAAGGAATTACATGAATCTTGTACTTGACTGGCCTCCCTTACCACTAGAACCTTTTCCATGAGATACAACTATTATATTCCATGGAAATGCCACTGGCCAGCCTGGAAGAGGGGACTGCTGGAAGCCACCTACTTTCAACACAGTCAACTTCTGTCTCAGGCATGCAGGATACAAACTGATAATATTAATATTTTATGTTAATATTTTGCATTAATAGCCACTTGCAAGTTGATTTGGATATCATTTCAGGACCAGAAATGTGTGTGGTGTGATTATAGCAGATTAGCCATGTCATCAGCAAAAAGCACCTTCTTTTGTTCATTCACCTCTGAGGGAGGATGAAAGGAAAAGGTCTTGGGTGTGCTGGACTTTTGAATAATTCCACTATACACATACTTTATGCATTTTTCTCCTTCACAAATTATGGATGTTAGTTTTAATAACCAGAGCTGCTTGGCTTAGCAAGACCTCACTTGAAGAACTAAAGGAAAAACGTGAAAGTTCTGTGAGAACAACTACAAATTAAGCCCAACATTAAAAATCAGGCATTCTTCCCTCTTCAGTTCCACTGCCTTCAAGGCATCTTCTTAAAAACAGCCATATGGATCTAACGGAAGCAAGTGAGGACGGTGAGCAGCACACGACCATGTGTGTAGGACTCCTCTTAAGCAGGGAGAACAGACCTCTTGCAGGCGTTCACCACCTGGGCAGATCCAAGCCTTATCTGCCTGTTCCTCTCACCACTGCAATCATGAGCCACCCTCAGTTTGTTCTGGGGAGAGTCAGAAACACATACAGGCAGCAGACTCTGCAGGTCTGTCACAGGGGCAGGGCTTGCATTTTCTGAGGTTTCAACGGCTTAATTTTGATTGGATGTGATAAACACCAGTTCTTCCTTTTTTGTAGGTCCACAGTCAGGCTGTGCCAGCAGAGTTTCCTTAGTCAGAGGTGACTACTACCACAGTTGTGGTTCCTTGATCGCTCAGTGTCAGCTCCAGCTACGTGCTGCCAGGGCTGGATCAGGCACAGGCACAGGCACCTGGTGATGTGTGGAGTTAGCCCAGGCACACAATATCCAACCACTACAGCCCAGAGAACACACAAAACCTGACTTAGCACCAAGTTACAGGTAGGTGGACAGATGACATCTGAGTTATGGTATTTTAAACAAGATTAAAACCCCTCAGGTCATGGCTGTTTCGACATCGAGGAACACCTAAAACAAAACCAGTTTGCCTGTCTTCCTCAAAATACACCTGGCAGGGTTGTAGAGCTTATAGACATAGAAAAGGATTTTTAAGGAGGGAGTGAGTTACTATTTCACCTTCACTGCCTGGTTCTTTGTGTTGATAGGAGGGTTCTTCAGAGCTGCCTGTAGAGCAGCCATCATGTTTCCTGTGCCAGAAGGTTAAGGACCAGACACCACGTATATGGAAAGCAACAGAACCAGCTCCAGGACAGCAATGCTTGTAGCCAGCTTGTGCACGACTGAAAATACTTAGGGTTCAGTGGATGCAACGACTCCCTCAACGGACTACAGAGATGACAGTGTTCGGTAGCAATTATTAGGCCATTTGAGGAAGGAGCAGCACCAACACGAAGCGGTACGAAGCGGTACAGCTCCAGCAGCGCACAATACCTCTTAGGCCCCTCGCTGAATGAAATAATTGATTCTCTGCAAGTTGTAACCCTCGCGAACAGGCCTCTCAAGCTCGGCACATCCACCTCCCACAGCGGCCGGGGGGAACACAGAGGAAGAGCTGCTGTGGAAGCGGGGCTCCCGGCACCGGGCGCGGGCACACCGAGCTCTCCTTTCCGCCTCGGGAAACCCCCTTCCTCCGCCCGTCCCTCCCGCCGCCCCCAGACATCTCCCCGCGCCCCTGCCCCCTTCCCGCCGGGTCGCCGTCCCTCGGCGGCAGCGCCGGACACGGATGTTCCCATAAAAGGCGGCCCGGCAGCGGCGGCCGCGCCCGCTCCTGACGGGGCTCTTTGCCGCCCGGTACCGGAAGGATATTGCCGCAGGCACGAGTCCACCTCGCCCTCATCGGGCCCCGCTTGCCCGTCACCTCCATCCTCTTCGTCCACGAACTTGTTCTCGTCGTACTCGTCCACATCCACCCGGCGGAACCGCGCCGAGGACACGGTGTGTTTCGCCATGGCCGCTCCCGTCCGCCGCCGCCGCCGCGCGCAGGCGCCCGCCGCCACGCGCCCCCGCCCGCCCGCGCCGCGCGCTCTGCGCAGCCGCGCCCCGCGGAGCGCCGCCCGCCCCCGGCGCTAGAGGGCGCCAAAAGGCAAGGCAAGGCAAGGCAAGGCAAGGCAAGGCAAGGCAAGGCAAGGCAAGGCAAGGCAAGGCAAGGCAAGGCAAGGCAAGGCAAGGCAAGGCAAGGCAAGGCAAGGCAAGGCAAGGCAAGGCAAGGCAAGGCAAGGCAAGGCAAGGCAAGGGCGCGGGTCGGCGCTGCAGGTACCTGTGGCCGGCGGCGCGGCGCGGATCGGTGGCCGGCTCTCTCCGCGGGCCTGCTGGCATCAGGCGGTACGTGATGCCCTTCGGGATCGAGGTCGGTTTCACACGGGTCTGAGCGAGGCAGGACCCTGCCTGGCTAGAGGCACAGTGTGGGGCTCGCCACAACGCAGTGGCCGCATCTGGGATGTGCCTCGGGGCTGGGGTGCGGGGTTCGGCTCTCAGCTCGGACGCCCAAGCTCAAACACCGCTTTGTTGCCACTGGATGTAAAAGACAGCGTTAGCTTTATGCCTCCTGGCAAAAGAAGGCAGCCACCCTGACAGTAGAGCCCAGGCGGCTTCCAGTGACCGTTAACATTTTATCAGAACGTGTGGCATTAATATGACCTAATTCAAGAAAGCTTTTCTAGAGAAGCACCCAGGCCTTGTGAAGGTTAGGGATCTGGTGGATGCTCGCATTTGTCTCCCTTTATCACACTATCACAAACTTCCCCGTAGGTTCCTCTGCAGCAGCAGAACTCCAGCTACATTGTGCTCCAGGGCCACCTCCTCACGGAGTCACAGCCCCTCCAGGCACAGACAGCCCTCCAGCGTGGGCTCCTCCTTGCGCTGCTAACGGATCTCAGCTCCCCTGTTACCCTCCGTGAGCTGCAGGGGAACAGCTGCCATCTCGCCACAGGATGCAGGGGAATCTCTGCTCCAGCACAACTCCTCCTCTCTTCCTTCACTGGCCTTGGGATCTGAATGGTCACTTCTCTCTCATCCTACTCCACCAGCTCCAACTCTCCTCTTCTGGCTGCTTCTCCTCAAAACAGTGACTGCAGAGGCGCTCAATTGGCTCAGCCCCAGAGGTGGTTTCGACTCAGAGATGGGGAAAGTTTTGAGCAATTTCTTACAGTGGCCATCACTCCAGCCCCTGCCTCGTTACTAGAAACTGCTCCACACAAACCAAATACGGAGTGGATTTTTGCCAACTGTGATCTCACATTTACATTTTGTATCATCTTCAGAGTAGGTGTCAGCCACTTGGAAACATTTCAGAATTTGGGTTTCATTGAATTATTCCTGTGGCATTTTTAAATGCCTTACAATGTTTTTAGGCCTGGGGTGTAGCTGTTCCCTCTGAAAGGGCAGAAACATGCCTGGGAAAAGCACCAAGTGGCTTTGAGACATGGGAGGTAGCAGCCTGGCTCTCATTGCTTGGAAAAGCTGTTGGGAGGCTGGGCTGGGAGAAGAAAAGGCTTTTAAGTTCTGCTGCACAGCAGGCTTTCCCTGCACTGCCTGTGGAGGGGCTTGCTTAAAATACAATTTCCTTCCTGTTAAATTGTTAATTTGATGTGGATTTTGTCCATCTGCTAAGGTTCTTGATGGTGGAGTTGGGTAATACAGGATTGACCCTGGGATGCCATACACAAAGTGGCAGAGGAGGTAAGGCCAAGCCCCCCCAGGCAGTCTCTGCAGGGTCACCCGAGGCCACAGGCTGGAGAGGCTGCGCAAAGCTTCTCTGTTCCACCACGCATGGGGGGAACGGTCCTGGATGTGATAAAGCTGAGAGAAATAGATGCAGAG
Organism: Colius striatus; assembly: GCF_028858725.1. NCBI lineage: Eukaryota > Metazoa > Chordata > Aves > Coliiformes > Coliidae > Colius > Colius striatus. Next base: position 21,122,463 of record NC_084768.1, read on the forward strand.
TGTGATTTCTGGGTACTTCAGCAAGAAGTTGTAGATCTTACTTACACAGCAGTGGTAAGCCTCGTTACAGGGAGAGTAATTTGAAAAGAGGATGATGTATCCAATGTTTTCATAGGCATCTGTAACTGCGTCCAGATAACTGCCCACCTCAAACAGCATCGATTCAGGGTGGGTGTCTTGTTTAGTACAATTTGTAGCACGGCCTTTTTGGACTACTCTTCCTGAGAAACTCCTCAGCTCATAGAAGAGAAGGTGTTTGTTTTGCAGAGTTGCTGTTGGTCCGGATGGGAAGCCAAAGACACTGTGAAATTCTGTGTAAGGGACTCTCGCTTCTCCACCAGTCCGTATGTGGTAGGGACACTCGCCACAGACCTGGTTCTGTCTCTGCCAGCAGTAGGGTTTTACCACAGTCCCTTGGTTTGTCAGATATTCTTGGAAAATTGTTTTTTCTCCTGGATTCATCTTCTGTTGAAAAATCTGCCTGGTTATGTGCTAAATAGCTGACAGTCCTGAATGAAAAAGGAAACCCATGTTTTAATTCAGCCCTTCATTTTGTTTTGCAATTGAACTACAACAATAATAGGGGATAGTCTCTTCAAAAACTTACTGAAACTTGTAGGAGTACATAGAAACTTGGTTGATGACACAGAGAACAAAGCTTCCTTGCAGCCTGCCAGCACTTTTAGTTTTCACAATCTACCCTTTTTGCTGAAACCAGGAGTATAAAATATTTCCCCGGCTTCTGCCCTCTTACCCTGTACAGGAGAAACTGCACCATTAAACAGCCCTGCTTTTCAGGAGTTGGGTAGCAGATGAGCCTTATGCAATCTGGCTAAACAAACAAGTAAACACCAACCAAAAAAAGGTATAATTACCATCTCAGCAGCTCCAGATCAAGGTATCAGCAAATATTTATCTGGTTTCCTTCACTGGCTTTTAAAGATTGGTTCAGAGTTTCCACTTTACTGATATTGCAAGGTTTCTTTTGAAGATTATATGAGGAAGAGGAAAATTACTGTTGCCTCCTTGGTTTTGGCAGTTCAGCTGTAGAAGGATCTTTCACAAGTGTGGTAACCTCGCTCCAGTTGCAATGGTGAGGGCAGGCAGGCTCCTTTAGGTGTTTACAGGTGCTAGGAGACGAGAAAACAAACAGGAATTTCTTTAGTAGGGCCAGCCACTTGTGGTGGTTAAGCCTCTGTTCTTTGCCTATCAATATTTGTTTCCTATCTTAAGTGATCAGATTTCCTTCATTTCTTTAGTGCTGTTTTGATGCAAGATTGTCATAGCCAAAAGATGGATGTTTGTTCTAATGAACACGTCACTGAATTTGTTTCCAGCTGGTTGTTATTTCTGTGTCCATCTGTCTTGTGTCAGCTGGGCAGAAGGCTCCTGTGGTACCTCTGCTCTCTTACACAGGCAATGAGGTTGTCACTTCTTTAAGTTTGTGTGTGTCTCACTGAGGCAGTAATTCAAGCAAGCAGTGGGCAACAGTGAGTGAGCTAAATCATGCCTGCTTTGCTTGGGCAGGGCTCCAGATGAGTACAAACACAAGTTTTGTGTAGATGAACAGCTTTTGACTCAAGCGGATAATTACTATGTTTTTTTACTGCTGCTGTAGTTGAGCCACTTGTCATCCCTGTACCTGGTTTAACTGTGTTACTACTTTTCTGACCATGTACAACTTTTCCATCTGGAGGTTTCATTACAACTAGCTTCTGCATTCCACATTGTTTTGCCCTCTGACAGCATTCATTTTTCTCTTTAAATTACTAATTTGATTCGTTTGCTTTGTTTTCCACTCCAGACTCTATACCAACTGCCATTTATTTTCCTGTGTTGGAGCTCTTTGCTGATCCAGACCATTGTGCTATTCCCATTCAGATTCCTTCTAAAGATTGGCTTCCTGACATCGAGAATGCTCCATTTGTCATTTTTGACATTTCTGTACATTTCTGATATGCAGCTGTACTCTCTGCTGTACTCTACACTGTGCATTGCAACATAATTGTGTCTCAGAAATGAAAAATGTGTTTGCTACCTGATATTAAAAAGAGCAGGACTGAAGAAGTGAGTATTTTTCTTTGTAGAGGGGTGTTGTGAGGGAGTTATCACCACCTCTCCAGCTCTCCCCTAGGTTGCCAATATTATTAAAGGCAATTTAAAAAGCTGCAAATTTAGGGCAAGGTTCTGATTCCCTCTGTTGCTGGTGGTGTATTTGCAGAGCTGGAGTGGCCGCATGATGGCAATCTTGCCCACCAGAGATGTCTCCCATTTAGTGCCTGTTAGTCGAGGCAAATGCTTGAACTCCCTTTCAGTGTGTTTAAAGGGATTTCACTAGAGGCGCTTGAAATTTTACATCTCCCTCTAAAACCCACCTTTTTTTATTTGTTTGTTTGGTCATTTGGCCTGATAAAAACGCAGAAAACATTCAGTCTTCTCAGTTAGTAGTGCCATCTCCTTATAGGATGGGAGTCAAATCCCAAACTACCCAGTTTTATGGATTAATTGGAAGAGCATTCCCATTCAGTGTATTTCTGTGTGTGCTGCCCCAGCCTTTGGCTCCTCTGCCAGTACTGCTCCTGGAGGCAGGCTGGGGCTCCAGCCTTCCCACTGGCCCAAAACCTCTGCCAGCTTTGATGAGCAAAGTCCCAATGAATCTGTGAGTACAAATGGCAGAGGCTTCTCATTTGCTGTGTACATCAGTCCTGTAACCGATCATTTTCGGGGTGCAAAGAGGAAGGATGCTTATGAAAAGTGCATGTTGAGCAAAGTGGAAGAAAGCTGACTAGTCATGGTGTTCTCAGAATGGACCCATTTCTAGCTAATAAGAAAACAGAAAGTTGGTTTTAATTCCTTTTTTTGCATGATTTTTTCCAAATTAGAAAAAAAAGGTACAAATGTTTTCTTAGAATCGTACATTTGTTTGGCTGGAAAAGACCTTTAAGATCATCAAGTCCAACCACTAACCTCACACTGCCAAGCTAATCACTAAACCATGTCCCTCAGCACCTCAAGCTTTTAATTATACCTCCAGGTATGGGGAATCCACTGTTTCCCTGGGCAGCCTGTGCCAGTGTCTAACAACCCTCTCAGGGAAAAGGTGCTTCCTAATCTCCAAACTGAACCTCCCCTGGTGCAACTTGAGGCCAATTCCTCTTGTCCTGTCGCTTGTTACCTGGGAAAAGAGACTGTACCCCACCTTGGTACAACCTATCAGGGAATTGTAAAGAGTGATCATGTCTCCCCTCAGCCTCTTCTTCTCTAGAGTAAGCACCTCCAGCTCCTTCAGCAGCTTCTCGTCAGACTTGTGCTCCGGACTCTTCACCAGCTCTGTTGCTCATCTCTGGACACCCTCCAGCAGCTCAATATCCCTCTTGTATTCAGGGGCCCAAAACTGAACACAATATTTGATGTGCAGCCTCACCAGTGCTGAGTACAGGGGCAGACAAAATCTCTTAAAGTGATGTGTATGTGCACCTACACATGGATGTGCATGTATGTGTGTGGATTAAGCAGCTAATAGCAGCACTCATCATTCAGCTGTCTTGCAAAAAAACCCCCTTGTTCTCCTGCACGATTTTATTTAGTAATACTGAACAGCTCAGTAGCATCTGTCATCTTCAAAGCAGTTTATAAATCTGACCAAGTGGTTAAAATGTAAACTGGTCTAAATGGCTCTTCTGCTATTGCTGCTGCTCAGTGTCACTTAGATCCCGGGCAGTGGATCAAGAGATCAAGGGTATTCAAGGGGCTTCTGACTTTCAGAGTGCCTAATTTGTCATAGTGATCCCAATGCATCTGCAGAGGTACTAAGTTCTGCAGAGTTTAACCAAAGTTAATAGTTATATAAAGTTGGAAATTTGGAATTCTGATTATTTCAGTCTGGGAAATAAAAAATGACAGTGCTTAAAAGTATTTCCCTCTTTTAGTAATTTTTATTTTGAATCCAGTGTTTGGAATCCTAATTGAGAGGAAGGAAGAATTTTACTGGATCAGGTATCATGTTTGGTTCTGTAGTTCCTTGTGTCTCTTCTATTGCTTGTCTCCAGTACCTCCTGTTGGCACTATATAGTTGTAAAGTGCTCTGAAGTCCTCAAGACACCTGGTGTACTGTGGTGTTTCGTATAGCTCATTCTGTTTCATTATCTTTAAAAAGCAACACACCAATCAAAATAGTCAATGCCCTGGTATAAAAGCAAGATATCCAAACTGTCCTTTTGCTTTGTCTGCTTGTCCCATGTGTTTGAGCAGAAACCTTGCCCACATCTTCTCTACTCTTTCTCTCAACACACAGGCCTTAGCTCATAGGCTGTTTCACATCCTCAGAAGAAATGCTTGATTTTAAGTAGGCTGGATGAACTTAAGGGCAGGTCTTTGAACGCTTGAAGTTGTTAGGAAAAATACCATCTTCATCTGTCAATTTAATTGCATGAAAACTTCATCCTGATAGAGAAGATGATGGCTAATGAATATGATTAGGAACTCAAAACAGATCCATTTCCCCTTCAATTAAATTTAAAATTATAGTTACTTCCCTGTCTCTCCCAACTGTATTTGAAGGGGACAGGGATATAATTATAACTTTAGGAAATCATTTCACTTACTGCTAGAATGCAGTCATCTTTGGGGCAGAGGGCAGTAGCTGTTTAATAGTGCTCCACAACGAGGTACAAATGTTCACAGGAGGAACTAGAGAGGAATGCTTTATCCAGTTAAAACCACAGGGTAAACTTCTGTGGTCAGTACGTAATTACTCAGGCTGGAAGTTGGCCAGGATACAAACCATATGTTCTGGTCTTAGGGAAAAAAAGTGTAATGATCTGGGCTATGATTTTCTTTTTTTTAATTCAAATATTATCTAAAACCTGGTGTCTCTTCAGGCTAAAAGGCACACAGAAATTCTGAGCCATCCCAATGTGGCTGATACTGGTTTTACTTGGGATGCTGTGATTTATGAAGATGTCTTTTGGAAGCGAAGTTGCACGTATTGATTAGGCAAAGGCTGGTTTTCTCTGACGTGTGATTATATGGAAATACGATGATTTTTTTATTCCCCAAACTAAAACATGATCTACTTCCACAGTCTAGTCCAAGTGTAGTTCTGTTTATGTCAGGGGACGTGGTGCTTCCCCAAAAAGCTCTGCACTCAGTACCAGAATGGTTCCTTTTTTTTTTTGCTGCTGAAGTATGAGTGTTGAAATTCTGTTGCATTTCTTAGTACAGCTTGGTTCAAAATAATCTCTGTTGGAAAGTATTTTACACATGACTTCATTCAGTAAGAAGTTTATCTGAGTTCAAAGTACAGAGTCACATGGTCCTTTAAACAGCCAGAGACTTGATGCCATGGTGCAGACCCAGGATTTTACAAATCAGAAGTGAAGGAAGAAGCAGAGTGCTACTCACAATTGCTAGTAAAGACATCCACACCGACAATTTAAACCTGAGCTGTTGTGGCATAAATTGCCTCCACACTTAATCTCTAGTTCATTTAAGATGTGAGTTTGGGATATCCAGTGCTGCAGGAACACTGGCTCACAGCTCCAGAGAGGAGCCCTGGGATTTTGCATTCTGCCACTGGGCCGTAAAGATTAGCGAGGATTTAGGTCCCGAGTTTGGAACGCTTTGTGCTTGAGCTCCTGTGAAAGTCAGGCTCACAAAGCTGTTCCACCAAACTTTCCTCACCTGCCTTGTCCAGCCTCAAAGTGACTCATTATCACCTCACTTCCAGAGGTTTTCCTGGGGCTGCACTGCTTGTTTGTTTGTTTCCCTTTCTCTGTCTTTACATCTAAAAATAAGTATTTTTCCCTTATCTGTTGATTCACAGTGGAATTTAAAACCACAAAGTTTGATTACTTCTGATATCTTCCATCCCCTGATACATTCCTGAAGCCTCTAATAACGACCAGCATTGTTACATTGGCATGTGGATCAGCTAATGGTGATGGTGGAAATGAAATCCTTGCTGGGCACGCAGAGCATTGTGCCATACCCAAACTGTGTGTCATCTGGGAAGACTCAATGTGAAACCAAGCATGGTTGGATGGGCAGCAGGCCTCCTGATGCCTGCAAGGTATGACAGGGGCTTGGGTCTTATTTATCCCCACTTCTTTGCCTTAGAATTACTGCTGGGGTTTGTTTTGGCATTATTTTGGCATCAATTATAACCTCACCCCTAATACTCTTTCTGAACCATTCCTCTCTGTTGCAGCATCTCAGCTCTCTGTTAGCTGGTCAGGAAAAGGGGTTGTGATGTGTTTCAAACCATGTGGGTCCTGATCAGCTGATGGGGAGGTAGCGGAGCATTTAGCTGACACGCTACACTCACACATTTCCTTAGTGAGAGCATTTTCTTCCATCTCTTATTTGTCAGCTAATTTTCCAGAAGTTAGTAGGAACAAAATGTGTTGCTGACTTTTGTCCATTTCTCAGCTTGGTTTGGTGGGTTTGAGTGAGTCAATGAGTTCAGAAATCGCCCAGGTGGAGCAGAAAGACTGCAGGATTGCATATGCTTTGCTGCTTTAGGATTTTAGGCTAATAACCCTACAGAAGCAGCAAAAAAAAGAAAGAGAGAAAGGCCTATTTTATATCAGTTGAGTCAAAAAGTCTCAGCATGAATTGCCTGAAATGCTTAAGAAAGCTAAAAGTACAAAAATCATGGAAACTTTGCTGGTTCTCGTTGGAGTTGGTGTTGATTTGTTGAGTACTCCAGCACTACACAGATGAACTTACTACAGATTGTTCTTTGTACCAGAAATTCACCTCCTATGTGCATGAACTTTAGATGGGGTAAACGTTATGCTGCAGATGTAACTTAAGTATGTTTGAAAATGTAACCTAGTGAGAGCTGAGTGGCACGGCCATGGAGGTGTTATGGCCTGGGACTGTAACATGCAGGGGCCCTTTAGTATATTGAGTATTAATGCACTTCAGCTATGTCCTTTCTGGTTTTGCTTTGTTAGGGAAGTCAAGAATCAGGCCCCCTCCCCTTGGCATCAAGCAGGGCAAAACCTGTTGCATGGAGACTGCAACGAAGGACAACTAATAGCTCATATGCTATTAGTTGTAGCAGCTACAACAGGCAGTAGAAAAAATGGACAAGCAAAAAGCTTACAACCAGGAACTGCATGATCTCAAATCAGGAAGAGCAAACAGTCTTAACTGACGTTTCTAGCACTCCTCATACTTCAGTGTTTGCTCTCTCCAGAAGCCAATATGCCAACAGTGTTGATTTATTACTGTTATTAAGTAGCTGCTGGTGACCCAGATGTGGCCATTTAATAAAATTTTGTCAGTGAATTAGGCCAATATTAGTGAAAATAGATCTGCAACATGCTAGACTGACCTATGAGCCACTTATTCTCTGCTTCATTTAGTTTAAATAGTCTATGTAGATCACTATTCACTGTGATTATAAAACCGTTGAGGCAAATGGCCATAACTGATACTCAAGTGTTTTCAAAGACTCCTGCTGTTCCTTTTGATGGCATTGACTTGTGCACCAGCAGACATCTAAAAGGGCCCTTGAAAGATTTTCTGTGCTTGGAGACACACACTTGAGTCTAAGGCCACTTGAGAAGGCGTCATGAAAAATGGGAACCTGAAGACACAAAGTGAAGAAATCACGATCATATTTATTTCAGACTTGGCCTTGATTTGCTTGTGAGAATCCTAGGCAATGCCCTGATTCTACAGTTTAAATTAACAAATGGGAGGGCTCTTGCTAATGTCACTATGAGTGTTTACATGGATAAAGTTAATCAGATGTATAAAAGATATGGGACTAAAATGGTAACATCTGCTAAAGATGATTTAGTTATTGTATGAGGGACGGTACTGGCTGTGAGCAGTCATTGACATTGCGTGAAACTGGTCAACTGTTGTTACTGCCATGGATATATATTTGGATCAATATGTAGTTGGACAAAAAAGATAGAAATAGAGGTTAGAAAAAAAGATATGTCCCATGGCAGCTACAAATGCCATATTTCTTTGTGCATATCCCAAATACATTAGGATCCATGATTTGCACTGGTATCATTTTGCCAGCTTCCAGCACTTCACAAGGCTGATGGGAAAGTTAAACCCCTTTTGCTGAAAAAAACCCCTTATCTGCTTCCTGACATCAAATCTTTCAAACTTTGAAAAAGCGAGAAGCACTGAGGTTCTTCAGCAGTAATCTGATTTTTTGAGCTGAGTTCCTATCTGAAGGAGTAAATATGAGCATTGCTATCCAATAGTAAGATTGTCTGTACTTTGCATACATTTGTATGTCACTTTTTCAGGTACAAAGTTGTTTTTCCCTTTTGTCTTGGTTTCATCTATAGCACCAGCAGAATTCAATGTGGTACTTTCTCTCTAAATGTACATGTGGTTCTGAGTGGATTTGGTGAAGGTCTAGATCACGAAAGCAACTGTTGGCATCATTTTTCTTTTTTCTGTTGGAAAGAGGAAACAGTTTATTTCACAGCAGGGAGGATACTGAACCTGCTTTGTGTTTTTGCAGACATAGGTGAGAAGAAGGATGGTGTCCATGTCAGTGAGGTTTGCATATAAATCTGGAAGGTGTCTCATACTGCAGTGTGAAGCTTGGTATTACATACTTGTTGCTTGCCACCTGGATTTTCCAGTCATTCCTCCTTTTTATCACTTTGTCTTCCTGGCCAGGTCATGCTCCTCTCCAAGGCTTTTGGAGTCCTTTAGCTCTGAAAAAAACCAATCTGTTTTCTAAACAGCTCTGATCCACAGTATACTGATGTCATCAGTGTCTGACTTAACTTTTATTCCTCCTCTTTTCAAAAGATGATTTTTTCAGGTTCTGCCTGAAATCTAGCAGGGGTGCTCAGAAGTCCTGTTTCCAGATCTGCAAGGTGACCTTTCTCATCCTCTTTTTCAGGCCTTGGCCAAGCATTTTTGCTCCTGAGTTCTTCCAGCCCACGGAAAGGAAGGGGAAGTTCCAAATTTGCTAACTAACTGACTTTTACTACATTGACTCTATCTGTAGATAAGTAATAATGAAAGATTTCTGTAAGTTTTGCTCATCTTTTCCCATGTAAGGTATGGTTTGCACACTCCAACACAGAGCAAACATAGAGCAATGATCAGAACCAGACATTGATGTGCTCAGGTTTCAGGGAGCCACGTGGGTACGGTAAATGAGAGAGGTTTGCTTTATCTTCCTGTATAATAATCTCCACAAAGGCTGTTGTGTCTTCAGTTTGTGAAACTCAAAACATATATATGCCTTTCTTTTGTGCTAGAAAAGTACTGTCCTCACCTATACATTCTCCTAGGGAATAGAAACTGACAATGCAGCAATTGAATCTAATAGAAGGATTTCAACAAATTTGCATACAACTCTAACTGCTGAATACTATATGCTGTTGGCAATAAGGCATCTCAACATGTTAGTTATCAGTATCCTAATTTCTGGCCATGCAGCAAATACTCTGAAAAGAATGTGAATTTCACTGCACAGAGATTGGTAGTGGCATTAGCTTGTTTGGGTTTGAGTTCCTGTTTGTTTGGTTGTTTTTTTCCATGTTCCTGTTTGTTTGGTTGTTTTTTTCCATTGTTGTTAGGTAAGGATGAATTGCTGGAAGTTTGGTTAGTGGTTTGCCAATTTTTGTATATGTTACAGTAGGTTATTCCTGTGCTTGCATATGGGAAAAATCTGTCTCTGTTTTTATTATATTCACAGGCTTAAAAAGTGGAACTAACTGCATCATAAAAATAAAAAAGGATATATTTCATTGTTAACTGATCAAAAACTCCATCTGTCACACTGTTTTCAGTCAATATTGAAGAGAAGGCAAGAATGTTATTTGAAAAAAAGAAGATTGCAATTGTCTAGATCAGGCAGAGAAAATGAAAGACAAATGCTTGCTGGGTTTGGAATATTGTCCATCTTGAATAAAGCAAAAAACTTTATAAGCCGTTAAATGCCATAGAGCAGGGAAAGGCATCAGTCTTTATAGTTCATGACCTTTGTGTAATCGTGAGATAGATACACACCGTTGCATCCATTCTCAGGTAAATGAGTCAATCCCACTCTGACTCCTGCCTCTTCCTTTCAGCAGTTTTCCTGTGCTCTTCCTATTCACCTCTTCCTGAAATGTGATTTCTCTCCTCCTGATGGCTCTTAGACCAGGTGTTGCTCCTGTTTGACATGACAGTCGGGCAGCCTCCTCATTAGTCATATTCGAGGCACACGAGAGCCACTGCAATCTGTTGTGTTGAAATGCAGATTTGTCCCATAGCAGCAAGCAATCTGTAAGGGGAATGACAAATCAGAAACACTGAAAAGTCACAGGCAAAGTGGCCAGTTTAAATTTTAGGACAGCAGAAAGTATAGAGGAAAGTATAGATGAATTAGCCCAGGAATTTTCTTGGGTTTTAATTGTTTTTGGAAAATTCCCATTCTGTTGAGTGCGGTCACACTACAGATTCTAGCTTGAGAAATTGCTTTATATTGCTCAATAAAGTGTTATCAGTACACTTTGTTTGTCAAACAATTGGATAGATTTCCTGTTGGCCTATGAAAAAGCCAGCAAACTTGCCAAGAGCCTGTGTTTCTAGATAGAAAACAGAAAAGTCTAAAACCTAAGTTTAGAGACAGAAAGAGAAGGGATTTTTATTCATATATCTATATATATAATTGGGGTTTTTTTTAAAGGTAGATTGATACTTCTGAGTTTGGTCCTGTGTATCAGTTTTTACAGGAGTGAAAAATTAAGCAGATCTCCAAAGCACACTGTAATACACGTGAAACACATAAAGTAGAAAGAGGCAGCTTAACAAAAAATGATTGAAAACAGCTACTAACTAACTGGTAGTACTGTGCTGCTTCACCTTCTTTCCATTTAAAGTGGGGATGATTCCTGTGATTGAAAGAGCCACATTTGATTCTTAGGAAAATCAGTTTAAAAATTAATTAGTGATTTAGGGTCAAATAATTAACGTGTACACAGATTTGCTTTGTGAAGATCAGTAGAGCTGCAATGGTTCCCAGAAGCATAGGGCCAGAGAAAGTTTTACCAACTCCTTGCATAAGTGTTATGAGACAGACAGAAATGTTAATTTTAATTTTTGTATGAACTGTGAGCTATGTGCATGGAGAATATTGCACCAATATTCTTTCCAATTCTGATCTCACTTCCACTTGTCTAGTTTAGGGCCCTTCCTTTGAAGTAAATGGACTCACACTGGCAACTGGTGACTCCACTCTGTTAATGGTATAAACTAGGCAAATCAGAATTGGCTAGTGCAATAAAGGATGATTACACCTGTCAAACCTTCCTTCTAAAATAGCTGTCTAGTGATTCAGATCAAACAGGCTGACAGATGCTGGCTGGATGGCAGTGAGAAGAAAGAGGAGGCAGAATGTGCCATTCTTTGGGAATACCCAGAGATGCCTAGGGATGTTTTAAGTGCAGCCCTTGAGCCTGGGTATCCCAGACAGCCTCTATGGCCCTTATGACTTTTGGGGTTGTTTACAAGAACAGTTATCAGAGAACCAATAAATGGGATGATGTGGTGTACATTTCCAGATGGTTTGGCAGGGCTCAGGGTGTTGTTTTGAGCCAGTTCAGTCTTTAATCTAGTCGTTAAAACGGTAGGAGTGGAGAAAGAGTCACTAATATTTCTCGGCTTTGGTGACCTCTGTTCTTTCACTGTGCAGAGATGAGTGTCAGCTAAATAACACAATTTAAGATGTGCTGGTCTCTAATAGAATAACACTTCATAGGGCAGGAAAATCTGCTTTCAATTTCTATTGTTAGGCATTATTTTAGTCAACGAAAACAAAGTGTGCTTGAGAAGCTGCCTGGAAGACGTGTGATTTCAGAGTATTGCTGTTTTCCTTTTTATGAGAAAAGAGGCAACTTATTTCTTTTATGTCATGGTTGGATAAAGTGATGTATTCGGTGTAGAGGAGGGGAATTCACTCAGACTCCTTTGGTACATGTAGGGCAGCTCTATGTGCTTGCTCATTGTATAGGGGAAACTGTTTCTGTGTACAGCACTGAAGTCTCTTATTTGGTCTTGTTCAAACTCATGTAAACTACCTAAATTCTCTTAGTCACCTCAAGGTCCAGTAAAAATGTCAATAGGAAATAATATCCCGTTTGTAGGTGTGTGCATTGTGCAAGTAAAGCTGGGGTTTTATCAGAATCATTTTGGAGAGAATGAGGCATTTCCTGGTATAATTGAAGATAAGACAATGGGAAGTGTGAGGGTTCGACTACTTCATGTTAGTTGCACTGTGGATAGGCTTGTGAGGAGGGAGGAATATAGGACAAGAAGTGCATAAGATCAAACAGAAAAATGTGAGAATATCACTGGCTGTAGAGTACTTTGCATCAATGGGAGAGCAGATTTCTTCCTGCTTCCTTCTCTGCCTCCTTCTCCCTTTTGCCAATGAAAAAACTGCAAGAACTGCATGACCTCATGATTTCTTGACTAAATCTCTTGAGGTTTCCTGTGTGTCATGCTTAGTGGTGATGGGCAAACCTCAAAAGGTTCAGATGGCAGATGTAGACCAGATAAGCCATGAAGTTGTCTATTTGAATCAAACTTCATGGGTCTCCAATCTTGTCCTTCCTGCTGCTGGTTGAAAATACCTCAAAGCTCCTGTTTTCAGATTTCTGTCCAGATATTTCAGACTCTGTAGGCTGTTTAAGGCTTGCTGATCTTTTAGATGGATAAACTTAGCCATGAGGAATGTCTTGTTATTTTTTCTTTATTCTGAATATGACTAAAGATAATTTTCAAAGTATTGATGCCCTGTTCTGCTCTATGATCCTTGTTTCAGGTCTTTAAAAACACTTTTATAAATACCAGTGAACTAGACTGTGCATTTCTCTGAGCAAGCTAAAACTATGAATTCACTGTACTAGTAGCATTCAGTGTAACAGAATCAGAATGCCTTATGTTCAGTGTACAGAGCAGGAAGCCAAGGTACAGGTGAGATACTGACTGAGCCAGGAAAAAAAAAATGCACGTTTTCCCAGCTTTGTGTCAGCAGCAAGATTAACTTTTTCCAAAACAGCAATTTCTTCCAGTGCCCTGATGTTTCTGTATGCCAACTGTTCCCATTGCAAACCAGATGTGCAGTAGCATAAGCCAGATGTGAACATTATTGGGAGATTTCTCACATTCTCCTAGAGCTGACCCTTATAGAAACAGATCAAAGAACTCTGACTAGATCAACATCACATCTGCCAAAAAAAAAAAGAAAACCAAAAAGACTGATTTCAGACACTCTGGAGAATCCCAGACTCACCTGTAATTCACTGAATTATGCAGTGGGCAGATCCTGTCCAAAAGCTGAGGGCCTGACAGCTCGTTTGGTGATTGTGCTAACCAGTGTGCTGCAGATGTGCTTATTCATATCAATATTGAATCTGCGTGTGAAGTTTACTGGGTCCAGCTTCTTGCAGCTTTTCCTTGGAATGGAGTCAGACTGTACAGGAGAAAGCAGCATAGCTTTTTACCTATATGTATACTTGCTGTGTGTTTGCTTTTAATGAACGTGTTTCTTTACACAGTTTATTATATTTGGATGTTTTGGGGTTTTTGGTTTGTGTTGCTGCTCATGTTCAAAATAACAGGCTAATTCTTTCTAGGTATTGCTCTGCTGTCTCCTAACAGCATGTTTACAACACCCTGCAAGATGATATAGAGGGATTACCCTGTCCTATACAACACCTGGGTAAGTGGCTGAGGGCTGAAAGCGTGGTGAAAAGATGGTCAATGTGGTGTAAACACATTACCCTTCTTCTCTCTCAAACAGGAGAGCTAGATCTTATACCAGTGTTGGGTAATCTGGAAGAGGTGGGCTCCTGGTTTCTCAGTCCATTCACCACAGACCCAAAGGACATAGTCTTTTGGGAAATTGCATCAGGGACATGCAATTATTTTCTGGAAGCACTAGCCAAGGGGAGCAGTGACATGAGTTTTCATGTCAAAGTGACACCAAAGTGCTCTCCTGATTATACCCCACTCTGCTTTCAAGATGGGTGGTTGGCAGAAGCTCTGCAGAAAAGGAGGCTCTGACCTTTGCTGCCCACCTCACTGTGTCTGGCTGATCTATCTGTAAGGTGGGTAAAAATTCTCAGGGTGGAGGATTTTAGCCTCAGAAGGCATACATTCAGATCCCAAGGCAGCATCTGGGCTTAGAGCTCCCTCTGACCCTGTGCTGCATGGTGTACAGGGAACAGTAGCCTGAAAAATAACATTTAGGAGCCAACATTTCTTCAACTGTTGGCTCCTAATTGTTGTTGAGGTAGCACTGTGAAGACCTTCTGAGGAGAGGAGTGACAACTGAACCTACTGGCTAGAGTAAGGAACTGTAATTCTATGATTTCAATGATTTCTTCTTGGCTCTTGCCCAGAGACAGTCCCTCCCTGTATTTTAACTGTGAGTGGCTCAGCTCGTGCTCTGTAATACTCATCCTGGTAACATTTCACCCTTGCTTCTTAGAGCATTGTGGGATGTTCAGTTCAGTAAAAATCTGTGAAATGTGAGCATATTGGATGATAAAGGATGTAATAAAAGTGCTGAACACTACAAAAAACCAAGCTGTAATGCCCCAAACTGTGTTGGAGTTAACAGTGGGTCCTTTGTGCTCATGCTGTTTGCCTACAAAGGCAGATCATAATTGAATGTAATTTATTGTTCCATAAAACCATTTGATGCTCTTCAGGACGAAGGCTGTAGTGTAAAACCATGCCATTCTAAAAGAGGAATTGAAACAGATTTGATTGAAAGAAATGCACATCTGGTATAGCCATGCTTTTAGCAAAGAGCTCAGGCTTTTATATCCCAGAGTGAGAGAAAAATCTTACTGTGATATAGGAAATGCTTTCAGAACTGCAATTTCTTTTTCTTTAGCCTTTAATAGGGCTGTGTCTGGATTTCTCATCAGATCTTAGGAATACCTTGGATAATTCATAATAGCATTTGCAAATACAATGCAGAATGGCTTGTGTGTGTGTGCTGGGTGTTGGTGCTACAATTCTTTATTTTTCCTTATTTTTATATGCATTTAGAGATCTATATAGATTAAAGGTTAAAGTTTGACAGCTGTGACTGCTACCTAATTTACCTCTTCTCTCTCTCTCTCTCTCTCTCTCTCTCTCTATTTTATGGTAACTCAACTTACAAAATGCTGTGTCTCCATTTTGATAGCAGTCTGGAATCCAGCAGATGAAGTATTTTGCTGCCTCTCAGTTTCTAATCCTGTGTCCACAGGACACGAGGGGTTTTTTGCTCTCTAGGACCATAACTCATTGATTCACTTTCCACAATCATAGTTTCTGCTATTCCCCCAAATACATGTTCAGATGCATTAAAGAAAACAGGGGAAAAAAAAGAAAAAAAAAAGTTTTGTTTACCTCTTGTATTCTCCAATCCAAGATTTTGAGAAGGGCATTTGTGTACTCATACTCTTTGTAAGACTCCATTCTACTCTTTTAGGGTGATGTAGTTTTTTCCCCCTTCCTCAGAACTTAGCAAGAAAAAGTGCACTCCAAATATCTGTACTTTGTGTCACTCAGAATAATACAATTTAAATGATCTTGGTAAACAATGAAAGTAAGTAAAAATAGATGATGATAAAACTTGTTTTCAAAGTATGAACAGAAAATAAATAGAACTCTGCACAGGAAGAAAGGAGCTGTTTTCTGGTCTGGACCAGGTGTGATACTGAGTCATGGCAAACCTGTATTTCCACCCAACATATGGCTTGCATTGTGATAGCAAAGCATAGTTCCTTTACATGGAAAATGACCTGCTGGTTTAGTTGCTTTTAATACTTTAAAAATAATTGAATATCTCCATAGCACCTTCAGTCTGATGGCTTCAAAGTGTTCTACAGATGCGGAACTAAATGCCTTGGGGCAGGAAGAGCCCTGTTGTATTTATTTATCAAGTGTCTGATGCAGCGTTAGATCTTGGTTTTGCTGTATAAGTTCTATCGTATGTGTAAGAGGCAAGTGTATTTTCCTGGTGAGCATGAATGGGAAGGGCTTGAAGAGATTTCTTCCTTTGTGGGGACATAGCCACAGCTGAACACTTTGCTTTTTTGTGCACAGAAGGATCTCAGGGATGTCATGCTTATTTTGTCTGGTTGGGAAGAGGGAAAAGATGGTGGAGGAAGGTAACTGAAATTGCATACTGTCCTTTGTGAGGAAAGAGATGTCTAAAAATTCAGAAAGTCTTACTTTTATTTCAAAGCTTGATTTTGGTTCAAATAAGCTAGTTCTCACATTTCATGGAAATGAGAATTCCCCTAGATTCTGCTGGATTTTGGGGGATTCTTTGGGTTTTTTTTAAATGTCTGTAACTAACATTTGTGTTAGTTCCATTATTTCAGTGATT
The DNA here is from genome assembly GCF_028858725.1 of Colius striatus. Lineage (NCBI taxonomy): Eukaryota > Metazoa > Chordata > Aves > Coliiformes > Coliidae > Colius > Colius striatus. The sequence continues at coordinate 21,138,841 of NC_084768.1, forward strand.
TATAGTTTCCAGAATCATGAGTGCTAGTGAGCCTCTGGCCAGGGAGAAAGATGGCAGGAGCCTAGAGAGAATTCTGCTGGAAAGTCTCTCAGTTTGGGGGAAAGATGTTTCCAACTAAAGGTGCTTCTAATGAATCATGTTGACTCAACACATGACACATTTGCTGATTGAAAAACCTTAACATCTGAAAAATTTTGGAGTGATTCTATGTGTTATCCATGTCTTAAACATAGGTAAATACATGAAACTCTTCCTAAAATTATGAAAGTTTCAGAAAATTCTGCTAGGCAATGCCAAAGCCCTGACTCCCAATCCTCAATGATCGTCTGTTCTACCTTCCTTTTGTACTAGTTTCCTTTTGACCCAAGCAGCTTACCAGTATTTTGGGTTCTTACAGACTTTTCTCATTAGAAAGAAAAAAAATGATTATACAGTTTTTAAACTTCAATTCAAAGCAACAACTTTGTATACAAGACGTTTCAAACTGCCAGGAGGTTTTTTTTCTTTCCAGGTAGCACCTTTCCCACGCCTCTGTTTGTCATTGCACAGCTTACAGGGTATATCCATCTGCCATCATCTCTCTTATTAGGATTCTTCACACACTCAATCATGGAATATAGAATGCTCTGGCTTTGTGCTAAAACGCAAAACTAAACATTTCTGTTGATGATGGCAAGTAAATTTATCTGGGAAGCCAGATGCAGCTACTGCCCTAGCTGTTTTGCATGCCCTTCTGTTGAAACTATTGTCCCTGTGTGTAAAAGTGACTAAACAGGATATGTAGCTGCTTCCAAGTTAGCAGAACTTTTATTACAGTTCACTACAGTTGCATTAATGGAAATCACCAATGGACTGTACATTTGTGCAGGACTGTAAATGGCTGTCAGTCATCCAATCTCAGTGTCTGTAGCTCTTTTTTCCTGGGGGAGCCTGAATCCCAGTTCTGTAAAAGCTTTGTGAAGGTCTTCGTTTTGACTTTTGGTTGTTTCCAAAATCAACTGTATTATATTGTCTTCATCTGTTTTAGTAATATTACACAAAATCCCTTTCATGCCTAAGAAGCTCTTCCCCCTCTCCCCTTTTTTGGGGAGGGCAGGGTATCTACAATTCTAAATCAAATCATCTCTTCTTAAAGGTTTCCTAATTTACTTTGCTGTAGAACTTCATCTCAATTTACAAGGATGTTTTCAAATTCTCTTTAATTTCAAAGCACTTTTTACTGGCCTCAGCGAGTGAGGTTTGTATGTGTATGCTTCCTTTTAGCCTGTCTTTCTATCGAATCTCAAATCGCTTTGCCAGAATTAATGAAGCCAGATTTTCCTCTAGTTTGTGTCTTGTGATTGATTCTGGATTCTAAGGTCATGTGTGCTCAGAATGAAATCCCATGATTGGGTTGGGTTTTGTCAGTGAGATGCTAGAAGGGCCTTTCTTCCTTTCCAGCTGCAGAAGATTTCCATCAACCGTACAGCAATTCAAGGTTCTGTCCAGCCTGGCTTGAATCCACTTGTTGAAGGAGAAGGGTGGCAGGCACTGTCATTGCCTGGGAAATCAAGCCAAAAAAACAAATCAAATACTGATCTAATTCCTTCAGTGTTGTTTTAAAGAGTTACCTAGCTGAGCCCTCAGAGTAAGGCTGATCCTTCCTAACATCTCATCAGGTTCTGACTGAGAAGGCTCAAACAGGTCAGTAGTGGCTTCTCTTGAGGGCCTCCTTGAACTATTGTTGTATAGGTGCTCTCTCAGTTTTAGTATCATTTTTCTTTAAAGTGGGAACATGATAAACTGGAAAAAATCCTCTAGGGACTTCACTAAATATTGTTTTAAGATACCATTGAGTCTACTCTGCACTGTATTGTGCTGGCCTGACTGCCTAGATCAAAGGAGGCTGTAAAACAGTTCCTCGAGTAATTGAGCACGAAAAGGTAAAACAGTGACCTAGATAAGAAGCATTTTCACAAGCACAATAAGCATAATGAAGTCCTGAAGAGGGACTCCATAGTCCCCTTGGTGTCTGTCTCCCATGGAAGCTAATTAAGTTTTGCTGTGGATTCTCTTTTTAAGCATACCTGTTTAATATCTGCATTTGCTCTGGGTGTTGTACTTTGTTCTCTTATAAGCATAGGAGACCCACAGATTATTGAGGACAGGTTAGCACAGGTAAAGGATTTGTTGCCATGTGACTGTTAAGGGAGATGGCTAGCACTGTATTCTGATCCTGAAACTAGTCATGACTTGACTGTTTTTCTTAAGTTTTTTGTTAAATGTGTAGGAACAGGCAAGTTACATGCCCTGTATGGTACATGCATGATACATGTGTAATGTAGTTTTATGTTAATCAATCTGTTGACTATTAGTTTGGAATATTTGTTTCCATCCTTCTCTTCTAAATACTGTTGGAGGAACTGCTTTCCTCATCCCTCAATTGCAGACAGAACCAGAAGAGTTTTCCATTTGTGCACTGAGTAGTCCAGTAGTAGTAACAAGGTTACAGTGAAGGAAATCCACTGTGATTTGAGAAAAAGAAGTAGGGAGAGAAGGAAGAGGATGCATCTTGTCTTTCAGATGTGAGCAATATGAATGTTGTGATGACACAGCTTCAGGAAGAGGACAGACCTTCACATTGTAAAGCCTTAGAGGTAATAAAGCTTCTCTGTCCTCTCTTCCTTCACCCGCTCACTGAACCCCCGGTAGCCGGACTATTGTAAAGGCTTAGTTAGTTAGCATTATCTAGATATGATTAGTGATGAGAGGCAATTAAAAAGGTCACCTTTCCTTAAAAGGAAGAAAAGACCAAAGCTGAAAAAAAGAGAGAAAATGCAAAGCAGAAGTGTTATCCAGTATCAGTGTAGTAAAAAACAAATACATATCCTTGTCTGAACCCAATTATCAGCCTTGCCTGACTTCTCTGGAGATTTAACTGTTGGGTCTCTTCCAGAATTCAGCTATGATCTCAGATGCTTTGCATTTTGAGATTTAAATGTAAGGAAGTGTGCAAGTAATATATGGATTTTCAAATTAAAGCCCGTGGTGCAAGTCTGAGTTAGAATAGCAAGACTTCATGATGGTAATCCTTGGATTAAACATTGGCTTTCCCTACACATCTAAATAGACACTGTGTTCCTCAGGAAAAAAATAATGTCCCTCAAAATAATCTCACAGCCTTGGGAAGATATGGTGATAGCTGCTTTTTAGTATTGCTTTTCTACAGAGCAGAAAGGGATTTAAAGTAAATCTCTTGGTGTTCAGATTAAATTGGACTATATCCTCCTGTATTTGGATGACAGCTGTTAAGATTACAGCCACATAATTATCCATCCCATCTGGCAAACTTCTTCCTCCCCAATATGATGGTGACATAACTACAAAACTTAAAAAGCAATTGTGTTTGCATTATCTTCATTTTTTAGCTGTTAAAGGAGTGACTGGGGGAACCATATCAAGATACTGGAATATATAAAATTCTTTGTATGTAAATGAAAGGCAAGACTTTTCAGGGACTAAACAGGAGGGAAGTTATTCAAAGAAAATGCAAAATGAGGCAAAATTTTTGATATATGGCAAGATTGCTGCCAGTATCACTTGTATTAGGACACATGTCTGGCCTAGAAAATCTATACTCGAGCCTCAGCACATTCATTGGGTGATATAAATTGGTGCTTTTCATTACTGTTGCTATTTGTTAGTGCTGCAGGCTGCATTCAGGTTCAGGCTGATGCAGCAAGTGCTACTCAAGCCCCACGCCCAGGTCATTCCTACCTAGTATTTGCAGCAAATCCACTTTCTTCTTAAAGTTGCTCTGATTGCCACTTGAACTGAAGCTTTCCCACAGCTTCAGCTTGTTAATGAGGTCTGTGTTATTGTGAGAGACTGAATGTGTTCATTTAAAAAAAATGAGCTGCAAATAACATCTTACAAAAGTCATCTTGCATTTCTTTGTCAATGATTCTTTGTTGGTTACAGCCTGTGCTTCTTTTTGTAAGGATCCCTTCTTATGCCGCCAGACCTGAAGAGAGAATAGGAAGTCACTCCAGCTGTTTTCCTCATGTTGGCACTCTGTGCTGAACAGGAATTGCTGAGCAAAGAACATCATTTCCCCAGAGAGGTTTGCTGGGGTAGCACAAAGGCAGTCTGGATTTTTTTTTAATTAAAAGTTCCTGCCAAATACTATCATCAAGGGTTGGGGAAGGCAAGGAAGGAGGGAAAGAAATCTATAGTCCACTTGGAAGGGTGAAAAGCCCATGCCTGAGAAAGCAAGAGAGCAGTGTTTTTCTCTGACAAATTCCTTCTTCTTTTAACATATAACCACTCATCCGGAAAAGAAAAGGACGGAGATTTTTCCTTTTCCTGCGCTCTTCTGTGAATCTTAGTTCTGACTTTTGCTTCTCCAACAAAGTTGGAGGGATTGTGCAACTTTGCACTTGGTTTTGGACTAGCTAGTGGAACAAAAAATAAGCAGAATTCCTTCTCTTAAGTGGGTGCCAAATTATCAACTGACACATCACATTCTAAGGGGTTTTTTCTTAAAACAAAAAATCTTTGTGCTTTGTAAAAGAAAGGTGAATAAAATAAGCCATAAAGACTAATTGACATGTATTTAGGGGAAGAGGAAGACAGTCATTTCACTTCCTGCTTGCAGGTTTAATCCAGGATAGATCCATAATGACTGAAGCATATCTGCCACCTGATGCTGCCTGGTGTGGGATGAGAAATGCATCGGGCGGTTTATTCCAGTCCTTGGTGCACTGGTGATCACTTTATAAACTCCTTTATTGTCATTGACACTTTCTGGCATTCTTACTGGAAGTATTACTAAAGAATTGCCTTACAGGTTGGATAGTCCTCTCTAGCAAGGCAGTTTCAGGTAAGAAATGATTTGTGGATGAAAGACTGTATGTTTTAGCTCATTCTTTGAGTCTGCTGTTAAATCCTTGTTTTGTGGAAGGCAGCTATTGCTACGCCAAGATTGACAAACTGCCTATGTAGTGCATATATAGCTCCTGACAGTTCAGTTGTGGACAAGTATGGAATAACTTCTTATCAGAGAAGTTCCTCCATGCAGCCTATCAAGGTTCAGCTTATAACCCAAAGTGAAAGAATGTAATATTCCTTTGTCTTCTTTGTGTGTGTTTCCGTGTTGTTAAATATAACTGCACAATTACCTGCTCCAGGTTTTGATTTCCAATCCAGTTCATCTCTCTGAGCACAGTAACATATTGCACAATTAATTTGCTGTTTATAATACTCCTTTGAAAAGAGTATCTTCCATCCTGTTTATTGGTGTGTTTCCAACTGGTCTCTGGAGAACAAAACAGTTGGCTTCTGCTCAAACTTCTGTGTTACAATGATCAACCTTGTCCAGTTTTGAAGTTCTTAGTTGTTTTTGCTGAGGAGAAAGTATGTTTTACTTCAGCTAGATCTTTGTCTATGTAAAAACTTCAAAATATGTCTTTAGTAATGTCATCTTGATAAAATGGTTAGAGTTTGAGTTGACTAGGTAATGCTCTGTTGCCAGTAAGCTAGATGCTTGCTCAGAATTGCAGAAAGCTGATCTACAGTCTGGCATGCTCATTAGTAAGTTTTCTTATCTTTTCTCTAATAGACCTGGTGTTTTATGTTCATGTATTAATTAGCAAGAAGGCATATATAAGCTAAAGGACATTTCTTGTCTGAACTCGTGGAGGTCTTGGAAGTGGATTGGATGTGAGGCTTCATAGACCTAAAGCATTCACGTACTATTCCAACCATCACTGCGATGGGTACTTTGAAAATACCCAAGCCAAATATCTTGTTAATATGCCCATCAGAAAACACATTAAATGATTGGTTGGTTGGTTTGTTTATTGATTTGTTTGTAACTAATTTCACTTGTAGGCAGACAACAGAACGTCTCAGAGAGGAACACAGTCTTTTGTTCTTGTTACATCTCATTACCTTCATGTTGCTGTTCTACTCCTGCTTTTATAGAGACCTTTTTTTTCCTAACATCATGTTCTAGACCTGGATTCTCTCTAAAATTTTCCACTCTGCTGGTATCTGAATACAAGAGGATTTCCCCTTCACAGAGTTTTGTTTATGTTTTCATTTTGCTTTTTAGAGTTTGCCTAATTCTTCAGTAAAGATCATATGGAAGAGAATTGGGGGAACTGTCAAAACACGGCTGTTTCCTGCCATTGTCTAGAGTCTCAAGCATTGTGGACTTCCATCTCCTTCCTGACTTTTGTCTCTGAGTCAATAATATTGTCTTTAAATAATTTAAAATAAAAATAGGTGTAATAGAGCTGGAAATAGAAACTAGTATCCTTAGATGAATGTCTTTGCAGTCTGAGCACAGTGTGCCAATAATAATAACATAATCCCAGAGGGTACTGAAGTGTTTACAGCCTGTGGTTCTAATCCTGTCACCTTTCCCTTGTAAGTGATTCCACTGAAGCCACTAGCAACACTTCTTCAAGGGAGTGATAGATACACTACTGTAGCACGCATGTAGCAAGAGCACAAGCAGTAGGGGAATTTCTCTTTAGCTGAGGATGCTGAGCATACTGCTTCCAAAAATTCACAATTCTTTATCAGGCATTGATCTCAATTTGTTCAAGTGGGTTCTTGATTAAGCTACATCAGAATGGCATCAGTTGGTGTTATTGTTGGATATATGTTGGACTCTGTGGATCCCTTGTATTGTCTATATTTGAAATGTAATAGTGCCTAAAGGTCACAGCTGGGGTCTCTATCATCTCGTTTTGGAACATTTGCCAGTGGGTAGAAATCTGTCTCAAAGAGTGTAGTGAAAAGGAAAAGGCAGCACATGGGTAGAGTGAACAGTGGGAAGGATGTAGGGCAGAGTATGAAAGTAAATAGCAGTGAGAGCTGTTATTTATAGATCACACATCAGTTGCAGCTGTAAATCATTTAAACAATTTGTTAGTAAAGGAAATATTGCTTGTGTCCCACAGAGTCTTTATGTCATTGTTGTGAAGTGCAGGTGTATTTTTGGCCTCAGAATAAAGGTGCATCTCAAAGCTGGGTTTATCCATTTGAAATGGTTGCCGGGTGTGGGTTGGTAGCATGTACAAGAAAAAGCCCAGCAGTAAACTCTACCATTGGGAGCTTCTGGCAGGCATTGATCTGTGAGAAGAAGCATCAGTAGAGGTGAGAGACTTCTAAGAATCATTGAATCATAGACTAATTATGGTTGGAAAAGACCTTTAAGATCTTTGAGTCCAACCAATAAGCAGAGTCAGAGGAAAAACCAAGGTCTGAGGGATCTTAAAAGTGAATACTAAATAACCAAATGAGAAAGGAAGTCTTAATGCTGCATTTTGACTGATCTGGAGGGTAGGAACATGGGCTTTGGAAAGCTCAGAGTTCACAAAAGGTGAAGATGACAAGAATCATAACAGCATAAAGGGAAAAAAGGTTAGAGTTGACCTATTGCTAGTAAAAGCATTTTTGCCTCTCCTAGCAAAACAGGTCACTTACAGAAAGATGTTTAGTACCCATTCTCTTAATCTAGAGATATTCTGATCAAGGAAGTCTTAGCACTGTTCTTACATATGAAGTGTAGTCATGAGGGAGAGGTGGCCCACCTCCCCAAATCTCCGTTCTTCTTGTTTTCAAACAGGTACAGAATTTCTGCTTCTGGAAGTTGTATTGTCAGGCATTTGGCAGAAAGCAAAGGAGCAACCCACCTAAGCAAGAAGTGTCCACAGAGTCCACAGAAGGCAAGTCACTGATGTACAGACTGTTGTATCTGACTGTGGGATACTTTAGAGATGGAAGAGCTAAAAACAAACAGAAAAACAGCTCAAAAGCCCCAAACCCAGGCTCCCCAATCCTGGACTTTACGACACTGCTCTTGAAAGACACCCTAATGTAGAGATTTCTGTGTTCAGGGCTGTGGTACTAAGCAAAGCCTTGAAATTTTATTTATTCAAGTGGTATGTATAATGAAAAAAAAATAAGTGGTTGCAGAGAGACCAGGATATAAAGTTAATTGTTACATATTTGTTTACATTTCTTTTGTTCTTTGCTCCTCCCTGCAAATCTAAACAGCATTTAAAGAAGGCTGTGGAGTAGGAGTCTGATTTAATGGTGCCTATTTGGATGTGTAGCAAGGCTGTAAGAGGGTAATAAAATCCTTGTAGGATTTGGTGAAATCAGATAGAATAAATGTAGCATTAAAGAAAACAAGAGACTCACAGATAAGCTGAATTCTTGCGTCACTTCAATTATTTCCCTTTTAACCCAAGGAAGAGAAGAAAAAAAGATGACAACTCTGGCTTACTGTTGCTCAAGGACTGGGAGAAAGGTGGGGTCAGTAGACCAAGCCAACTGGAAAATGAGATTCTTTCTCATGTCTCCATTCCGAGCTGAACTGAAGCTTATGCTCTGTTTTCTGTTATGCTAGTGGGAATCCTTTGTTGGCTTGGATTAACAGCATTGCTATCTGAAACCAGAGAATCTCACAGAGTGCCCATCTTACATGAAAGCTTGCAAGAACTTGTTTTAGATCTGGCTGAGAAATCTGTCCATAGGGTTCAGCAGTCTTCAGCATCCCATAGAGCTCTCTTACATGACTGGCATTCAGCAGGCTTCTTAAAATGAGATGTGGGAATTTCTGGGTGCTTTGAGCTATGTCCCCCAATAAAGGGAGACATAATTTTAAAGTTTAATAGGAGTCATTTAGAATAAAAACACTAAAAAAAATTAAACTATGATAGTAATACAAGGATTTATGATTAATTTATTCCTGTTATTTTAATGGCCAGTTTGAGGTTAAGAGTGTTGTGTTTGTGCACAATGTTCAGAAACCTTATCTTGGGGGTCACGATTCACAAGATTGCTTTCTGCAGATTTTCCTCATGTTTTAAGTCTAAGCTATGGAGTTACTTTTGGACATTTTCATTGTGATCTCTAACATACATAATGCTGTTGAAAACATGATTACCAGGATTTTTTTGTAGGAACAGCATTTAAATTGAAACTTATTTACTCTTTCTGGAAACTATGTATGCATGAAGTGAATGAGTCAAACCTAAGACATGCCATCTGATTATAACTCAATGGGTGAGAGAGACAAAGTCCTTGGGCTTTGAACTAGTTAGATATAAATACAGAGCGAGCTGGCAAAGGTCTGCTCAGAGGAACAGGAGGCTCCAGATAGAGTGGGAAGTACTCCCAGTATCCTAAATAATAGACACTCCAAGATAATTATTAAGCTTAGAGTCCTCTGGAGGGAGCTTGGCTTTAATAAAGTGATAGAGACATTCTAGGAGAGGAATATTTTTTTTAAGAGGAAAAATGAAGAAGACTCTAGAGCAAAAATTAAAGAGACTAAAATCTTCAAAGTCAACAGAGATTTATACTGTTTAAGCGTACTGTAACAAGGCCATAAAAGGCATTTGTGCAGTATATCTGTACCCAAAGCAAAATGAAAGAGAGCAGAAAGGAAAAGAAAGTTAAGTTTGTAAATGGGAAGTTTTGAGAGACGATATCATCAAACAGTTAAATTTCTTGTTCTGGAAACTGAAGCTTGCCAGAAAAGAACGTGAGTTACAGCAAGTAATTGGGAACGAGGGGGAGGTTTGAGTACCGACTAGCCAATAATATAAACAACAAATCTGGAAATGTATTTTGAGAAGAGTAAGCAGCTTCTCATGGAGAATCAGCGTGTTTATGGAGAGAGCAGTTAGGAACAACTGGAATTCTGTTAATCCAATCTGTGTTTGTGCCATCACCAATTTAATTATTAAACTCTACTTAGGTGCAATAAAGATTTGAAATACAGAGAAGGCAATCCTTTGAGTGAGACTTCTATATGTGAGCCATTTGATTCACAATTCAGAAAAAGGGTTTTCTTTTCCTTAATTCAGCTGATGCAAACAAAATTATCCATTTCCATCACAATGTCTGTAAGATTTTTTTTTTCCCCTGGTTATTGGACTTAGGATGCTGTCTAGGAGCTGTGGCAGAAAACTCAGTGGTTACAATACTGGTGATACGATTGTGTGTGCACTTATGTGTAAAAGATAGGAAATTCAGTACTCTTTCCTTGAACAAAGAAGAAGTCAGTGAGCTCCATCTCCCTGTCATCTCCTTTATATGCATGCTTGTCTATTCTTCTATGAAGCAATAATAAGATAAAGGAACATAGTCCCATTGTTTACAGAACAATCTCAGCAGCATAAGCAACTTTCACTTCATTAATACCCCCCTATCCCCCAAGATAACCTTGTTTCAAGCACTGTGTGGTATCTGAGTGCTTTGGTCACTGCTTCTCCAGGCCTAAACCCTTAACCTCTTACAGCTGTTTTGTACCATCTGTTTTGCAAAGAACTTACTGACATCAGCTTGTGACATTGGGTTTTTTTTGAGATATGATTGAATTATCTTGAAAGGGCAGTAAACTCATGCAACTCATAGGCAGTTCAGGTATGAGTCCACACCTGAACTATCAGCTGGGCAAGATGTGGGCAGTGCTGGTCTGCTGCAGGATCCCAGTCTCCATATGGCTAAAGTCACCAGGTTTTCTGCTGTTTGACCATGGCCAGGGAGGATTCATGGGGAGCCATTGTCCTCCTCAGTCTCAAATACTTCTGGGAGCTCTCCCTTTTGACCATTTTTCATGCATTTTGTGACACACAGATTTTGGTATGAAGATTGAAGTTTTAGGTATTTTTGTCTGCTCTTTCATGGCAGTTATTTTTGTCACTGTTCTTATAGGTATATAAAGCATTCTGGCTATATTAGCTTTCTCTTTTGAGTCTTCCATAACTTTTTGTTGGAGAAGGGACTAATAATTTCTATATGTTCTGCGTGGGCACTGGGGTTGATTCTGGTCTCATGACAATGTAAATGAGGAGACATGGAATTGACATCATGAGAATTACCCACAGTCAAATTTGTAATTGAGCAATGCCTTTATATGATGAAAGTATTCTTTGCTGAAAGTTTTAGAATTGTTCAGTTGAGGCCCTTGGACTCTGCTCAAAGGTGAAATTTTTTGGAAAGTTTGAGTGAAAACATTTCATCCATGTGTGAGTATGAGGAGAGTGGAAAACTATTTTTCCCCTCCATAAAGGCTTTTTGCTGCCTTCTCTTGAACGGCTCTGCAGCCCAAGTGGCTGAGGTCTGTGTGCTAAAATTTGGCATTGAAAAAGCCATAACTATGAAGTCTCTTAGTTTTGGCTTTGATTTGATTGAGTTATGAGCCCTAGAAAACCATGTACTCTGCATGCACTTCAGGGTTTTGTTTCTTCCTTCAAAGCTTGTGAAGAGTGCAGTCAAGAGGATTTGCTGTGAACACCTGAGCAGCTATACAGCACAAAACTAGAGAAAGATATTTCTTTGAAGCACTGGGAGCATGAAGAGCTGGAAAAGAAACAGAAGACCTCATAAAACACTTATGGCCTAAGAAATGTTTCTGGGTGTTTTGCAATATATGCAACTGAGACAGAAGTTCCTAGGACCTTATTTCTGCTCTTACAGATCATTTCCAAAGAGCTAGGAGAGGTTTCTGCAGACTGAGAAGGGAGCAGGTAGAAGATCAAGCTACACTGTCACTACTTAGACTCCTCTTGAGTCAAAAGACACAAGGGACAGGGAGTAAAAACACTGTTGTTTCTCCATATGATGTTGCAGGTGGTGCAGTTTACCAGTGATGTGATTGTGGTTTTGCAAGCAGCATTGCTTTGAAGTCTTAACAAATGGGAGTCTAAGGACTTGCCGTTCCTGAAGGAGATACGCCACCTTGATCTGAGATTATGCAAAAGCAGGCCCTATCCTATCAGACAGCAGAGCTTGTGAAACAGTGCATGCCTATCTAATTGCAATCACATGTGAAATGAGAGGTCAAGGGAAGGCTGGATGTGCTTCCTTAACTACATCACTTTTTGACTTAGCATCATTAATTACACAGTCTTACAAATCATGAATTTAGTTTTAACAGCAGAGCCCTGCTGCATTTCCTCTGCCATTTTACAGTGAAGCTCATTAATATTTCCAATTATTTGAAGGCCTCTATTTAATTCTAGTGTCACCAAGGACAAATACTTGTTTATCTGGTTCTTTACTGAGTTGCTGCTGCGTTGTCACGTCTTTCAACGCTGTTCTGAGTGAGTGGGAAATTGTTTTTCCCCTTTTGCACAGGAGTAAGGTTTGCAAAGGTTGCAGACACTGGCATATCAGATGAGTAGTGTATAATGTAAATGTTTCTTTTGCTTTGATTAGTTAGTGGTTTGAAATTCAAATTTAACTTTTCATACCAACATTTTGTTTCTTACTGGCTGACATGTAGTGACAGTGCTTGTCATTTCTGGAAAGAATATAAACATCCCAAATTAATTTATTTCCAAGTGAGGAAGAAGGAGGACATTACGCTCTACATCAGCATGCAGCATGTGCAAACTATTGCCCTGGTACTGATGGAAATGACTGCATAAGGTATGTGCCTGTGAAGTGATTTGTGCTGTAAAGGACCTTCAGTGAGGGTGAGATTGTAGCTCACTGAATGTTAAGCAGATCTAAAGCACTCCCTGACAAACAAACTGTGTCATTGAGTGGAAAGAAGGAACTCGGGCATGCACAATGTAAAGGAATATAGTACTAGGTGATTTTCATAGGGTAAGTGTGGTGAAGAACTCTGCAGCCAAGTTACAGGTCAGAGTCCACAGTTACTAAAACACAAAATAAAACCGATTCATGTTTGAATTTACACAGAGTCTGCACTCTGTGGCTCATCTGTGTGTGATTTTAGGAAAAAAAAAAGTTTCAGTCTCAAGAACTGTAGTCTGCAGCACCTGTTAGTTATTAAATTGAGGGCATGTGCCATGAACAGAAAGCAAGAACTAAATGTAGTTATAAAGAAACCAGACAAGTAATAATTAATGAGATGGTCTTAATAGAAACAGCATTTATTTCCTTTTGTAGGCATTAACTTCTAATGCATCATCTGTTGCAGGGGTATCTCTTTGGACAGGCTTTATTCTATATGATAAAATCTCATATTTTCTATAGGATGAGCTGCGAGTGCTGGTTGATAATAAACTGAACATGAGCCAGCAATGTGCCCTCGTGGTCAAGAGGCCAATGGCATCCTGGGATTCATCAAGAAGAGTGTGGGCAGCAGGTCAAGGGAGGTTCTTCTCCCCCTCTACTCTGCCCTGGTGAGGCCTCACCTGGAGTCCTGTGTCCAGTTCTGGGCTCCTCAGCTCAAGAGGGACAGGGAACTGCTGGAGAGAGTCCAGCACAGGGCCACCAAGATGATCAGGGGTATGGAACATCTTTCACATGAGGAAAGGCTGCGGGAACTGGGGCTGTTTAGTCTGGAGAAGACTGAGGGGAGATCTTATTAACATTTATAAATATCTAAAGGGTGGGTGTCAGGAGGTTGGGGCATCCCTTTTTTCTATAGTAGCTAGCAACAGGACAAGGGGTAATGGGATGAAGCTGGAACACAAAAAGTTCCACTTAAACATAAGAAAAAACTATTTCACTGTGAGGTGAGGGAGCCCTGGCACAGGCTGCCCAGGGAGGGTGTGGAGGCTCCTTCCTTGGAGGTCTTCAAGACCCGCCTGGACATGTTCCTATGTGACCTGATCTAGGTGACCCTGCTTCTGCAGGGGGTTGGACTAGATGATCTCTAAAGGTCCCTTCCAACCCCTGCCATTCTATGAATTGACAGGCTGTCTCATGGAATCCTTCCTTCCAATTAACAGTCACACATGAATAGCTATTGCCCTTGAGGTGGTAGCCACTGCTTCTTGAAAGGGAAAAATAGGTAACATTGTAAAAATGTTTAATGCACAGGTATGGTTACCAGGAAATGTCTAGCATATCCAACATGCAAACATTTCTAGCCCCTGGCACAATCAAATACCAGGGACTAGAAACTGCTTGAGCTGGTAGTGCTGTGGAATGGAACATCTTGAAACTATGGTCTGATTACAGTTTTTGTAATGCAAGGAGGGTTTTCCCTTTTTGGTGGGGAAAAAACAGCAAGGAGACAGTTGTATGTTCTTTCTTGTTTCCCACTGAGCATCTTTTCCCCATGAAGCTAATATATAGATCTCTGGTACCTGGCTTCTTTCCTTTTAGGTCGTGTGACACCTTTCTCTCACAGAAAAGCTATCTGGGATGATTATTACATCACTTGATTACTTTGTCCTTTTCCTTTGCTCTCCCAAATATTTTCCTTATATGTATATCTCTGTTCCCTCTCCTCCTTCTATTAGACCCTTAGCAGAGGCAGTCAGACTAGCTGTTCTTTATTTCCAGCTGGTTTATAGGTCTTTTGCTTTGTCTTCTCATGAAAGCGTCTGCATGCCAGCTGTAGCAACAGCTGAAAACAAGGAAAAGTCATCACTCTATGACTAATTTATTTCTCTGTGGACAGTTGGCAAGTTCTTGTCAGGCTGTAAGTGGTCAATGATCTGCAGTTTGAGAACTTTCCAGACATTAAAGTAATTTTTTTATATAACATTTCACTGTGAAAAACGTAAGGTTGTGTTCACATGTGGATTTGTATTTCTTTCTTGTTGCAAGGGGGAGGGAATACACGCTCAGCTGTATCAGAGGAACGATTCTGGTTCAGTAGAAAGGGCAGCAGCAGGGTGTGATTATGGCAGGAACATAGTTATTGCATATGAACATGATTTGGAAAGTACCAAATATATAACACAACGTTGACCGTGAGAGTGGTTCATTGGTATAGATCGGTTTCATGATTAAAGACTGTTAAAAGAGCAAAACAGCAGTTCTGCTAAACCAAACTGCAGACTGTTCTTAGTCCTTTTTTAATGTTTCCTTTAATCCTTGAAATCTTTACAGAACATCTTTTAGATTAATCAGCCCCTGCTTTGTCTTTGGGTTTTCCTGTGCATTCTGATCCTGTCTCTCTGTCTCGCCTAAGTGGTTGAACGCTACATATTGGTCTTAGAATGCAACTGAATTAAAGTTAAAAGTTACATATACTTTTCCTCCTTTCCAGTATTAAATAATCTGTGTTTGGATATAAGGCAGATTTTTAGGAGTCTAGACTGAGCATAAGGATTTTTCTCTAAAAGATCAAATAAATACACATATGTTATGCATACATACAAAGACATGCATGTTTTGGTAAAGGTATTGACAGGAGTTGAAGTGGGTCTTTCTAAAGTTCATTTTGTAGTCAGTATTGTATGTCTCATTCACTTGGAAAGATTCGGTCAGTCCAATGGTCATTTCTTGTGTTCCATGTAACAACATTGTTGTAGCTATGAGATCTGATGATATAAACACAGACTAGATCTGTCAAAAGAGGCAGTATACCTAAATTGTCTTCTTTGTTGGGCTGGAAGACAACCAAATGCTATGGTATGAGAAAGGCACACTATGCTGGAAAACACCCTCCCATCCCCTGTCAGCTATTTTAATGAAGATATTACCCTATAAATACCCTTTTCCCAAGTGAGACAGTTATCCATAGAATGCACCCTTCCAAGGAACTAGAAAACTGAAAATATTAGAATTGACAGAGGAGAAATAGTTCTTCACTGGAAACCTGTTGCAAATGTCATTGCTGGGCTTTTTGCAATGCAATGTTTGATGTAATTCGTGTGAGAAGATTCAGTCCCACAGAGGTTTGCACCTGCAATTCACCTTGATTTCGGGGTCCAGGCCCCCGAATCAAAGAATCTTAAGAGTTTAGTTCCTTTGATGTGAATGTTTTGGGCTCACGCTGAAGTAAAGCTGCTGCTTACACGATTTACTGAACTGGCATACTACAGAAAGATTAATTTAATTTATCAGACTAGGTTGCACTGTGTGTTGTCCTGGCCATCTTGCAGTTTTCCCCTTGCAGCTAAACTAGTTAATGGAATCAGTTTCTAGAAGCTTAATCATGTAAACTAATTTAAGGGCCAAATAAACAGATTTCAGATTAAGATTTCAATCAAGTAAATACTGAAAGTTTCTACAAAAGACAGAGTATTTTAATATTGCGTTGAGATTTTCTTGTCTCATCCTCAAAGAGCAGTAAGTTAGCATAGACAATGAATTTTTCCTTCAGGCTAATTCTAGTACTTCCCTCCTGGGTCAGCTGACTGAGGACACTACAGAACCAAACATCCTGTTGTATAGTCTTCAAGGCTCACTCAGAAATCTGCCAAGCTGGGAAATAGCTGCCTCTTAAGTATATCAACCTTCACAATTGCATTGAGCACCCATGACAGCAGAGGGTAGATGACACTAGAAAGACACAGATAAGCACAATTTGCCATCTCGGGTGCATGCTGGCAGAGCTGAGATCTAGAGTTAAAGATTTAGACCTTCAGAAACTTCAACTTCTGTAAGAGTGTAAGTAGTAGCTCTTTGTTCTTGTAAAATATACATATCTCTTGCCATATAGACCTCATCACCATGGCCAAAACAACCATCTCCACTTCCTGCCCTGCGTGCCATCGTGCATGTTGTAGGTTCTTGTTCAGCAGCCCAGACAGTGCAGTTTATGCAGTCTGTTTGTGCAGTCCTTGCAGTCTGTTAGGATGAAAAGCAACGTGTAAATTCAAAATAGTGTTACAAAAGTAGGGTGCAGTTCGATATCCTAGAGAATTATATGCCTGATTACTGTCCCTCCTGGAACCTTTCACTGTGATTCTGTGGTTTACATCTGTGGGGTTTTTTTAGAAAGATATATCTATGATGAATGTTACAAAATCTGGGCAGCATATCTCACTAAAAGTAATCTGGAAAATAATCCAGCTCTGAGCAGGACTAACAGCAAATCTAATTAATCAAAAGGGTAGCTTTTTGCTGCTTGCTAAACTGGATGAGTTCATCTCACACTCCCTCCTGACAGCTCCTCTATGACATGGCAGTGACCAAGAGGATTAAAAGTCCTGAGCTTATCCCTCCATGAAAAGGCACTCCCTATGGATCCAGTCTGTGTGATTCAACAGAAGCTAAATTGACTCAAATACATGTGCTTCTTCCCACTGTATTAACTCACTGCCATTTTCTTCTGAATAGAAAATCTGAATAGAAATAACTGCCATTTTTTGGTGACTGCCATCCACAGTAATGGTATGGGCAGTAGTGCACTTCGTGTGGTACCAGAGCATCATACCATGCTGAGCTTTTATTAAAATACAGAATAATTCTTTGGCTTTGGTGTTATATTCCTTGTAGCTGGCTATCCATTTCCATATGCTAACATTAAGTCTGTCCTGTTCAATAGCACTTTGTTCTGAAATGCCTTGCACGCCTGCTGGGCTAGCTGCATGAATTCAAGGCAGAGTCCATTTTTTCACACCTAAAAATTATGACGTGGAAAACCCTTTTGCAAAACCTAAAGGGTTCAAAATGCTCTGTGCAGTTCTACAGGAGAAGCCAAGGGACGCTGGAAAATCTAGACTTTGATTTGTATGTTACAAAACATTCTAGCCAGAATTTTACAGTCTGTATCTGCCTCAGCATATTCTGGATCACTTTGATATTATGCAAATAAACTAAATGCATGGGCTGCCAAATGATCAGATCAGTTCACCCATGACAATACAGCTCAATCTTGGTTTTCGAGCTTAAAATAATGTTCCTTGCTTTCACGTTTCCTCATGTTAACATCTGCAAGTGATAATAGTTTCTCTGAACCAGCACTGCTCCTGAGATATTTGGTAGTAACACTTGCATATAAGTATGTTCTTTAACTGGCTGTTAGTGTTTAGGTTCAGGAGGTCTGAACTTTCTGCTTTGAGTCTTGCCTCTTTCATTGACTTGTAAAGTCATTTGTGCAGTCAACTCATTTCTACTTCCATTTGTAAGTCCCAAAACCCAGGTAGCTAAAGAGAGTTCAGCAGGCCACTTAAGTGTTTTGAAGGTGATTTGAGATCCTTATGTTAGCATGCTGATATATCTGCAGAGAAGATGGTCAGGGTTCAGACAGGTTTGTCTGTGAGCAAAGCATTCCCACAGAAAAAAAATATAAGGGTATTGTGGATTTAGTCTATGTAAAGAAGTAGGTGGAAAATTAGAATATAATCTATTGGTTACAAAAGGAGTATGAGAAACTTTGCTTCTTGAATAGAAAAAGTTGTTCTCCTGAAGCAAGATAGGTGAAAATAGTCAGGACTTGTTTCCTAATGACAATTGTGCAGGTCAAATGGGTAGAAATGCTTTCTCAATGCCTCACTTCCCAACACTCTAAACCTTATCTCACCAAGCCAGGAGCTCAGCCCCTTTCCCCTCCACATCTCTGACGGCACAGCTTATGTCTCTGCTCCTTGCTCCTCGCGGCTCAACTCTTTAATCACCAGGTCCTTATCTGCTGCTACCCACCTGCACATCCCTCGCCTCCATCCACTCTTTGCATCTCCCTGTCGGGAAGTTTTCTGCTGATGGTCATGGGGTGAGGTTGCTGAGGGCTTCGTCTGCCCGACCTGGCACAGCCTGGCCAGGACAAGACCCTCACTCTGCTCCAGTGTGAGACACCTGAATTGCAATGGTGGCTGAGTGCCGGGCAGGCTCCGCACAGCTCTGCAGAGCGGAGCAGCAGCGTGGAGGGTCACTGCAACGCTTCGTTTCCTTGCTTTCAAATAAGTTTTTGAAATTAAACTTGTCATAAAATCCCTGCCTTTTGTATATGTAGGTTTTTACAAGTGCTGCCCCAAGGCGCCTGGGGGTGCGGGGAGCACCGCGGGTAACCCCCCGCTCTCGGCACCTGCCGGTGCGGGCTGCGCCCGGGCGATGGCCGGCGGGGCTGGGAAGGAGGAGACGCTTCCTCCGTGCCCCGTCCCCACGGGAGCCGGGCGCGCCGCACCTTATTGCTCCTGCAGTAACAGCGGGCCGCCGGAGGACCAACGCTGCCCTTCAGGCGGCGGACCCTAAGCAGCCGCAGCCCCGCCGCCGGCCCTAGCGCGCCTCCGGCCACGGGCAACCGTGTCGGCAGTAACTTTTCCGCCGGGGCTGCCCGCGGTAAACAGGAAGCCCCTCGGCGGGGCTGGGGCCGGGCCGAGGCGGGGCCTGCGGCGGCCGCCCGCCCGCCGTCCCTCCCGCGCCGCCCGCCTCCCGCGCCGCGGAGCTCGAGGGGCCGCTCGGCGCGGCTCGGCCCGGCCCGGCCCGCGGCGGCGGCGGCCGTTGAGAGGGCGGAGCGGCGGCGGACAGCGGCGGTGTGCCCCGTCGAGGCGCCCGGGAAGGCACCGAGAATGAAATTGCTGTGGAAAGCTAAAATGGTAACCGGGTGCCCCGTCCCTCCCCCCCCTTCCCCAGCCCGCTGGGTGCCGGTGTCGGCGGGGTGGCCGCTGCAACGCCGTGCCTTGTCGCCTGCCTGCTCTTCCTCGGTCCCAGGTGATGCTTGTCTTGACGGGTAACTGTGTGTGCCTGAGACAAGGAGGATGAGGAGTGCTCCGGAGTTACCCGTTGGAGAAACGCAGATGCTCCGGAGTTACCCTTTGGAGAAAGGCAGATGCATGTTTTCTGTCCGCTGGCAGCGGCTTGGGCTCTTTTGTAGGGCTCATGATCTAGGAAATGAGGCGTCATGGCAGCACACGTTCGGTTAAACTTGGGAAGACGTTGCGTTTTCTTTTTTCTTCGTTGCTTTCTATTATTTGTGAGTTTTAAAGCCTCGGCTCTGTAATGGTTTGGTGGTGGGTTGGTTTTTTTTTTGTAGCTTGAAATAATAGGTTTTGGAAAAGCAAACCACAAGCGCTTTAGATCTCTCCTGTCAAAAGAAATAAAGGGTTGCTGTATTTTAAGTGCTTGTTAGTTTCAAAGTTTAAAGGCTGTCTGCCTAAGTAATTCAACAGTTTTTTAAAAGTGCAACTCCTTCTATAAATGAAGGGCTAAAGAGATTAATTGCTTCAGAGAAGTGGTAGGGGGAGGGAGAGGGAAGAGAAGACTGCTAATCAAAACCAAACTATTTCCTTAGAAAAGACTTTATACAACTATTTAAAATATGTGCTAGTCTAGGAAAAATAGTTAAATGGAAAGTCAGAGTATCTTGATACCACAGGAAAGAACAGCTTGCCAAGAATATCTCCAGTGTTCACTCAATCTCAAAGTATCCTGGGCTGCTTTGATTGTTTTATTTACTTTCTGCAGCCCATCTTCTGCCTTTAGCTCTGCATGAAGCAGCAGAGCACCTGGTATAGATTGTGGTTAGCAGAAGAGGGAAAATGTTCCTTTCTGTCTTATGTTGTTTTTTTTCTCTTTCCCCTTTTCCTGGCAGAGCACAATTCAGGACTGGGGTGAAGAGGTAGAAGAGGGAGCTGTTTACCATGTCACCCTGAAAAGAGTGCAGATTCAGCAGGCTGCCAACAAAGGAGCAAGATGGCTTGGGGTAAGTAAAGCTGGCAAGGTGGTATTTTGGAAGGCTGCTTATGGACTTTGGAGTCTGCTCCAGGGAGCTGAATTCTGCATGAATTGTTATAATATTAACTTTCAGCACTGACTGTTCTCACTATTTAAAATAACCCAAAACGTTGAAGTTATCTGCTGGAGTCATCTGAAATAACTTCTTGTGTCTTGACATTTAAAAAGATTTGACCACTTGTGGCCATGGATCAGATGATACTGCAGCAACAGGGATGTTAGCTTGTGGCCTGAGATGTTGAGCATTTAACAGTTGTTTCAAACTGGACTATGGCTCATACCTGCTATTAGGAACCTCTCTCAGGTCTCCTGAACACATAGTCATGGTTTTTCGAATATCAAAGGTATCTCAAAAGTCAGCAGAAACTTCCTCAGAACACAAGTGAATGTAGATTTGAGTCTTATTTTTGTATTGCTGTGTCAGCCAGCTGAGAAATTGATTGTCTGTGATTCTACAAGAATTACAGCTCTCTACTGTTTTTTAAAGCACAAAGGTTTTAGTGGTAAGTAAAACGAGCTTAAATGCACACGCACTCAATTTGGCATGCTGCTGAGTGCCTTCACCTTTGTCAGGCCAAGTCCCCAGCTGATATAAAATGTCCTCACTTCATTGGAATCAGTGCAGCTGTGGCAGTTTGAGCCAGATCTTCAGGAGGTGGCTGTAGCTTTCATATCATTTTGTTATGTTTTTATATTTTCATTGGGATCAAAGACAATCATATAAAAGCTTGGTTTGATAAAGTATCCAGGTTGCTATTTTAAAGACTTTTAAAACTACCCTGAGATTTATATCAAGTCATTTTCTTGTAAAATTCCCTGGCATAAAGCAATACAGCAGTGCTGAAACCACAGTCAAGAAAAATAAGCAAATTTGTCCTGCATGCAGATAGTTCTTAGAATCTCCCCTTCCCTTGTTTCCAAGAAGTACAGGGAGTTCTAATCAGTGCACATAATTTCAGATCTGCTTCCTTTGAGTGGCAGATTTCCCATCTCTGCCTCCTGTTTTTAACCAGGAAAAATATTAGAAAGTATATTTGCACTCCTGTAAATTTCCCAGCTGGTGGTTTTGCATAAGAGGTGGAGATTGTTTTGAACATATCTGTGTACATACTCTAGAAAAAGTGGGTTTTTTTCCTATTTTGGCTATGTTGTTCCTTGATTGTAGAAGGAGTTTGCCAGGTCTGGGTCGTATTCTTAAGGAGTGCATATATATTCCAGAGATCACCCCCACAGCTGATCCTAATAGGAGGCCAATGGACCACAAAGTCATGGAAGTGACTTTTAGCTTTCTGTGACTAGTGTTAGCTTTTTCAGGCCAAGACTGAACCCTGTTTGTGGGGAATAAAGCAATGTGTCAGAAGTCTGCACCTGTTCCAGGCATAAATCGATGACTTTGGCTTCCAGGCTGATGTCTTTCATGAGCAAAAAAATCTCATGTGTATTATTTTAAAATATTTTTAAACATATGGACTGTTTGTTTTACTTAAGCTCTTCAGAACATAAAATATTTTAAGCTCTTTTTGTGATTTTGTTTTATTAATGGCTTTACTGTGAATAAATAGCCTCAAACCCAGAACATTATTTATGAATAGACATCCCTGCCCCCAGCAGTTTTGCCTTGAAAAGCGTAATTGTCTCTCTTGTATTTGTCATCAGGTGACTTTTTTTAATTTGGAGCTTATAAGGTTTAATTATGTTATTTTTTTTTCTATGCTTTGAAATTCATAGCACTGAATTAATCATCTGTTGGATTTGTCAAGGTCAGTCAATTTTTTTGATGGTGTTCTTAGTCAGACTTAGGTTGAGGGCTGAAGGTCAACTGAAGAGTATGGCAGCAACCTATTTGTACATCAGCAAGTATTGAGCCTTTCTTGTGACAAATACAGTAACTCTGTTACTGATTACATGCATGCCTGGATTTACTTTTGAAAAAGCTACTTTTTCAGTGCCAGTTTGCACCCTGTAAAGGTGTAGTCAGCAGTTTGACCTCTCTGCAGCCCAGGGTTTCTCCTGGTTTATTAGTGCAACTCAAGTTCCTTGTGACCAAGTCTTTTAAAAACCTCAGTGTTGCATGTGTGATATCAGAGCAGGGGTTTGATCTAGCAGTACAGGTACCAGTAAGTGAATGAACCTAGATCTTTCACGTTTCAAAAAGTCTGATAAGCCTTCGTTAAAGTTCTCTATCCTAAGAACCCACACGGGGTTCTTGAGTGGTTGGCCCCATTTGTTATAAGAGAATGATCTGTTTAAAAGCCAGTTTTGTAATATTAGAGCTGAAGCACCATGAACACTTGCCTATTTAAATACAGAAATGTTTTTCTTACGTTTCAAACTTCTACAATTAATAAAAGAACAAGACAAACAGACTGTGACTTGTGCAGTCATCAGCAGCTCCATAATTTTCAAAAGTGGGAAGCTTTCATATGAACACCAAATTTCTTAGATTTAAATGTAATATTAAACATCAAAGGATGCCAATAATAGCTACTGGTTTTGCCATTAAATATTTAGCGAAGCTTAAGTCTTTAGGTGCTACAGTAGTCTGAAATATTGAAAGCCCTAGTAGTAGCTCAGTATTGTGATAGATTCTGCACAAAAGCACTGTCCTACCTAAAAAGAACTTACAGACCAAATACCCAATGAGACTTGTTGGTACACATATGTTGTCTCAGCTGATGATTGATATCTGAGTGATATCACTTTTACAACAGTCTGGGGATTTTTTTTCAAATTATTTGTAGACACTAAGGCAATGGAGGGTCTTATTGACACTTACAAAGTAAAATGTAATTTCAGGCAATGTTGAGGGAGAACTGCTCCCAAGCACAATAAGCTCAACAAGAGAATGCATGAAGACGTTTTCTAAAATGGAGTAAATTTTGCTGTCTCTAGGATCTTGAGAGAGATGATGTGGAGATTGGGACCAAGGCATGAAGGCCATGGGAACTGAGAGAGAAGAATGGAGAAGCAGAGATTTGTGTGTCACAGAATCAGAGAACGGTAGGGGTTGGAAGGGACCTCTAGAAATCATCCAGTCCAACCCCCCATCTAAAGCAGGTTCACCTAGATCAGGTCACACAGGAACACATCCAGGCGGGTTTTGAAAACCTCCAGAGAAGGAGACTCCATGCTCAAAAGAGGAGCTAAGGAGAATGCTTTCTGTAGCAGGCTTTTGAGTGGACATTCAGCATGGTGTTGAACGGCATTACATCAGGCAAAAGCAACAGGCTTATCAGTAACTGAAATAGTTTTGAGAGTGCAGCAAGGAATTTTAATGATGTGGCTAGAAAGAGAAGGTTGTATTTTAAAACTATGACATAGAAAGAACCTTGAAAAATGAGATTGAACTTACCTCTGAGGATGCAAAGACAGCCTGTAGGGAGGCTGGCACCCTATGTGTCAGACAGGATGGTGCTATTGT
This sequence comes from Colius striatus, assembly GCF_028858725.1. Taxonomy (NCBI): domain Eukaryota; kingdom Metazoa; phylum Chordata; class Aves; order Coliiformes; family Coliidae; genus Colius; species Colius striatus. The sequence continues at coordinate 21,162,599 of NC_084768.1, forward strand.
CTGTGTAGAAAAAGACAAAAGCAGAAAAGACAGGTGAAAAGTTGAGAGTTCTGTGGGGTTTTTTGATCTTGAACTGACAGCCAGGTACCCATGAAGTAAAACAGAGACAAGCTGAATCATCTCATAGCCAGAAACAGATAAGAACAGTAAAGCAATGGCTGTAAAAGTAGATCAGTTGCTAAACACTTGAATTTCCGGTGCCAGGAGCGGTATGCTGACCGAGTGTGTATGGCATTAGAAGAGGTGAACTCCACTCAGTGATTTATTGTAAACAGTAAACTGGAAAGTAAACAGCTAGATGAAAGAGAAAGGAAAAAGCAGCAGGTAGAGAAGTAAGTGGAGGTGTGAGGGACTGTTGAAGAGGTAAGAGACTAGAAAAGATTTTGACTGGGAGGATGATGGGGCTGTGGGATGCAAAAAGGTAGAAGAGAAAGCAGTATGAAGTGGGATGGGATCTGCTGGACAAGTGAAAGGATTAAAGAACCACAGGAAAGAAATTTCTGCACTTGTGGTATATTCAAGGCATCCTTTGCAAAAAGGAACAGGAGCTGGGAATGCAGATGTGGAATGAGATTAAATTTACTGAAATTGCTTGACTATGGAGTGAACAAATTTGGAGAAAGAGGGAAGGAAAAAAGGCCTTTGTAGTGAAGGTAATTGGCCTGTTTGTTGTTATTGTGCCATATGCCAGTGGACACACATGTTGAAGATGCACCAGGGCTATTCAAAGAGGCGAGTGACGGAGTCATTTAGGGCTACCTGGTCTTGTTAACTGGCAAGAATTGAACCAAGGCAGTAGATACTATGGCCAGCTGATTCCTTCACCAAATTTGATTGATTGACTAAGAGGCAATGCTCTGTCAGTGGAATTTGTCTTAAATTCTATAGAAAGTTGAGTAGAGTAGGTCTGTGAGATGCTTAGTTTTACAGTAGCACACTTAGAAACTGGGGGAAGTAGTTGGTGAGGTCGAGTAGGAAGTTCAGCTAGTTGAACGTGTAAGCTTCTGAATCTGAACTGGAAACAGTACCATGACTTCTAGTTTGAATAAAGGAAAAAACTTTCAAAAAAGGTTGAAGAAATAGTCATCTAAAAAAGATTTTTTTTATGAATTAGTTTTTGAAAAGTACAGAGAAGCCCTTGCCAGCAAAGAAAGCTGTATCTAAGAGTTAGCAAAAGTCAAGCCTTACGGAGCAAATGAAAACAAACAGCTGAAAATTGTCAGCCATATATAAGAACAACAAAAAATATGCCTGCTTCATAGACAGAATGAGATAGGAGTCAAAGTTAATGTCTAGATAATAAAACTAAATTATTTTTTGCTTATCTTCTGTCAGGATGACAAAGGTCAACCTAGAGGTTGATGGTAACAATGGCATCTGGGGCTTTCACATGTCTTCAAGTTTTGCCTCAGCCTGAGAGCTTAATGTGCCCACGCTGGGCAGCTGGTAGTGTTCAGTCCAGAACTACAAAGGAACTGGGGAAAGAAATGATAGCCAAGCAGCAAGGAGTTTGAATTTGTCAAACAGTTCAGAAATGCCATTGTATGACTGGAGAACAGCAGTGGGGCCTGTATTTGGAGTGGGGGGGGAGTATGAACTAGACAGGTAAGAGGTGTTTGTCTCATGAAGAGAACCAATCTTCTGGCTTTAAAAAGGCTATGGGTTTAATCCATTGGTTAGTTGAAATTCTGCTCCTGAAATCGCTCAAAACCAATTCTCTAGAAAGAATGAGCAATTCTGAAGTATTATCTAATTAATGTTTAGAGATATCTAAAGGGCAGGTGTCAGGAGGATGGAGCAGGCTCTTTTCAGTAATGTCCAATGATAGGATGAGGGGCAATGGATACAAACTGGAACATAAGAGGTTCCAAAGAAATACAAGAAAGAATTTATTCACTATGAGGGTCAGGGAGCACTAGAATGAGCTGCCCAGATGGGTTGTGGAGTCTCCTTCTCTTGGGATATTTAAAACCCACCTGGATGAGTTTCTGTGTGACCTACTCTAGGTGGTCGTGCTCTGGCAGGGAGTTGGACTAGAGGATTTCTTGAGGTCCCTTCCAGCCCTTAACATTCTGTGATTCTGTAGGGCCTGTCGAGGAAGAGCCTCTGCTGAGACTAAAGATGAAAGGGGGACTGTTGGTTTGGAGACAGGTGCCTGTGGGAGTTCTTACCTGAGTCAGTCCCGTGACTGAACTGCTGTCATGTGTTCATTAGGGTCAGTGACATAAAAGCAGAAGTATGCTGACAAAATCTGACCATCTGGCCAAGGAAGGGAGGATGACCTGGAGGATGGAAATATCCTACAGGCCAACATTCAGGATTGCTGTCACAGAAGTGGCTTGAAATTAAGTAGCACAGAATGCACGTTTGTGAAAGGATTAAAATAGTTTCTGCTATAGGATGAGAATTTTTGTCCTTGTCATTTCTAACTTTGAGTGCATTCATTAGTCAGCCATAGGTTACATGAGCCGCCAGCATGATGCAAAATAGAAAAGGCAAATGTGATGCTCTGTTGTTTTAGATTATTACCAGCAGAGATGGGAAGCAGGAACTCCCTTGTCGACTGTCCTGGCTCACAGTCTTATTTCTGGTCATTTCTGAGACAGTTAATTTAAACTGGAAGGGGTCATCAGGAAAATGATAAGGCTGAAGTTTAGTTAGGTTAACAATATTAAAATGTAGGGAGTATACATTTAATATCTATAAAAATCGTTAAGTAAGCACAAAGGAAGAAAAGGAACCATTCACACCAGCTATAGATTGATGTATAAATTATTAGAAATTAGAAGAAAAGTTTCAGATCATCAGAGCATGAGATAGTGGAGTGACACTCCAGCAAGAGTAAAGCAAGCAAGGAAACCAACAGCATCAGCATTGGAGCTGGATCAGTTGGTGAAGGGGTTTATAAGGTGGCTTCCTTTGGTAGCAGAACACAGCATCCTCCTATTGCATGTTACTTAGCCAAGTGGAAATAAAAGAGCAAGAAAGCATGCAGTGAAGAAAAGGATTGGGTTAGATTACTCTCATGAAAGTTGTGTTTTTGAGAAGAAAAATATGAGAGTTTGTGACAAGAGAAAAAGAGAGAACCAGATATATAATCAGAGAAGAAAGTGGATGTTGTGGAGCTCATTGTAAGAGTTGAGGGCTAGAGGAGATTCTGGAGAAGAGGTACTGCAGAGAGACACTACATTAGGGAGCAGCTGCTTTGAGGTAGAAGCCCCCCATGGTCTTATTCGGACTGATGAAGAAAAGGTGTGCCTGTAAAGCTTTGGTTAATTCAGGGTACACAGTGATGCTGGTCTCTCCTGCTGCTGGAGAGACCACTATGTGAAGCAGAGATTGCTGTCAAGTTTTAGATTCGAAGTTGTTGTTGTAGAGGCAGTGAGAGAAGGGCAGGGGACATGAAGAGTGTGTCTTGTTTGTGTGGATGTCTGAGTACACACCGGGGAGCAGGACGTGGAGAAGTGGATGCAGAAGAGAGAAGTGGTAGAAAATGTTGGTGTGGAATTTGAAGAGAGGGAGTGGTGGTGTAAGAAGAGTAGAAAGGTTGCAGTGCTGCAGAAGATGGGTGGTGAAGGGCACGGGTGTGGCGAGGGCAGAAGGATGAGGAGATTGCAAAAATGAAAAGCAAACAAGATCTTGTTTTTAAAATAGTGTGAAGTGACTTTTGTAGACCTCCCTGTTAACTAGGTAGAATACTTCACCTCACCCTTCCAGGGGTCAGGGAGGGGTGGGTGGGTGGCTGGTGTCCAGCCATCGAGGAATCTGAGGGGAACAGTGAGGAATTCTTTGAGACAGGAAGGGCTCCCTAATGCGTGCAAATGTGTTTCCTATCAGAGTCCTTTATCTGGGAAGGAGTGAGGAAGAGACCTGCACTCTGCCTCTGGAGTTTTTACTGGGGCAGGTCACAGGAAATGCAGCCAAGAATGGGAGTTTCCCCAAGCCTCTGTGCCTGTAGAGACTGTATCTCCACATCTTAAATGATTGCTAAGCTTTTGCAGTCAGTGCTCAAGCATCGAGTTTCTTGTTTTACTGATGGATGACACAGGCTGCTCTTCCTTTGGGTCTTAAATATCCAGATAACAGAGAAATACTATGCTCCCTTATGGCCAGTGCTGCCTGGTTCAGTTAGCCATTAGTTGCACGTCTACAGCAGATTTTAGACAGGTCTTTTCTTTCTGCTTTGTTTTTCTATATTTCCTCACAGCTGAACTTCTGGCCCTGGGGATTATTCAGGCAGGGATTGATTCAAACCATTACTTGACTCAAGATGTCTTTAATGCTGTAGCATGTATAGGAGAATATACTTTTCCAAAACTGAGAGTTAACTGCTGTAGAAAGAAAAGCCAAAAAAGGTGAGTAGCCAAAAAATACTAAATCTGTCATTAAATATTGTGATGTTTTCTTAACACTGATATTATTTGCTAACTACTTTTTCTGAGAATGTTGTGGTGTTTTAAAAATGAATTTTGAATGATTATCTTGTGCTTACACACACAGATTTGGCTTCTAAAAGCCATTCCAGTCACCTACATTGGCAGGAAGTTTGTGCTGGAGAGTTCAGTCAGAGAAACATCACAAAACCACCTGTCTAACTAATCCATATCCCAGTTAGGACCTAGGACATAACCTTCTCTTTGACTCAAACAGTTTGTCAGAAAAAAAAGTTTTAGTTTGCTTTTTTTTTTTTTCCTTTCCAATACAGACCTCTTAAATATGGGTTAAGATTGAAATGGTGCCTGGAATCATCAACATTTAAGGAACATGCAAAACCTCAGGGTTTTTCTGAGTTTGCTCTGCCCTCCCATATGCGCTTCTGAGCCAGCTCTGTGATTTCTTTTTTATTTCACTCTTTGGTCACAGATGTTGTGGTCAAGTGTAGTTTCCTGAGCAGCTAGCAGGCAAGGACTTGGCTGATCATTGTCCTTGCTGCAGCTTGCTGTTTTGTCTCTTGATTTATAGCTTATGTTGGTCCCTCTTGGCTAAATCAGACTCTTTGGAATCGGGTTCCTGCAGCGAGTCCTGACCACCCAGGTCAGGGTGTAGCTCTGACTGTCTGTTTGGCAGAAGCAGAAAAGCAGTTTCCAAGGAGCTGACAGGCTCCCTACAGAAACCAGGTTTATCTATTGTCTGTTCCAAATGCTATCTTCTCTGAGGAACTGTCTTGGACAAGAAAGAAAGATGGGGTGTGCTCACATTGTTTTGGCATAGTGGAAGATGCCTGTCAACTGCTGGAGACCCACAAAGTAGGCAGATGGCAGATTTCAGAGTGAACCAAATTATTTTACCTATAGACAGGTTATCAAAAAGACAGTTATCAAAAAGAAAGCCTTTGCATCTCATTCAGCTTGCCTTTTCATTTTGAGTAGGCTATGTCTTCCTGTCCTTTCCTTCAGTTGTGGGCATAATAGTACCATAGTGTTGTAGCCTTTATTAATGACTTGTTATTGAATATTTTTCTCCTTACTTCCTAGTTCAGGCACAGATCTGTGTTGCAGGGATATTCCAAGTAGCACTCTTCAGTGCAGTCATCAGCTGGGTAATAGAGGCTATGTGTGCAACAGACACTCAAAAAAGAAACCTGAGCTTACGATGAGTTTCAAAATGGAAGCCTGAAAGATTACTGTGTTTTACTTTCCCAGTTCCAAATACAAAAGGCATAATTAGAAGTGTAACTGGCTTTGTAGCACAGTGTCATGCTCTCAGTCGAGTTTAAAACCTCCTATTCCAAGCTGTCAAAGTGTGACAGGGTAGCAGTGCTTTAATCTCATGGTGTTATTAATGCTGAGGTGATGTTGTAGGGTACTCCTGTGAGGATCCTACATGAAACTAGGGGAAGAGACACAGGCAGCTTCCCTTCCTACAGCGCTGTGCAGAGACATCTCTTGCTAGTGATCGTTATGTGAAGTGGAAGAGCAAGAAGGGAGGCCTCTTGAGCAGAAGTTCCTGGAGACAGCACTGTTCTGTTTTTCTACTGGCTGCATGTGACTGCATTTTGGAAATCCCACAGTCTGGTTGCTTATGTACAAAAGCTTGCCCTTGGTATAATTTCAATTTACCTGTGACATGTAAGAATATAATGATATCCTGTGCTATAATTGATCCCCACTGGAAATTCCTCTGATAGCCAGGATACCTGTCTTTTTAAATGATGCTTCTCAGATAGTAGAGGTTCTCCCTTAATTCTAGCATCGTGACTGTCTTGCTGCTAACACACTGAATGTTGTTTTGCTTGCTTTTTCAAGAAGTGAAAAGAATAACAAAAAAATTAAGCTTGCTCTGCAGAGAAACTGGCATTTTCTTTCTGAATGCTAGAAGATCTAGGTCACTTGTTGGGCTGAAGAAGTGTTGGCAAGGAATGTGGCTATGTGTCATCGGAAAGCCTGGGAGAAGCAGTGTACGAGCTGGACTGAGATGCTGTAAAGAGAATAGCCCTGGAGAAACCATTAGTTTTACAGTTTGGGGTTGGATGTTTTCATTTAAGAAACAGGCTGAAGCATTGCGAGCATGTTAGTCACGCTTGGATTTAAATTTAGCCTTGCTAAAACTAATTAAAAATATGTTTAGTGACAGCATGGAAATGCATGCTTTGAACTTGCATCTTTGCTACTGCTGTAGGAATCTCTTTTCTAAATATATAGCTTCTTATAGCCAGCACTGTAATGGAGTACAGTTGTGTGAAAGGAACAAGCACAAAGTGATGAGGTTATAGCCAAGCCCCTTGAAGAAAATGGGGTGTGAAAGCGGTAAATGAACGGGGAGCTCAGTGTGAATCCTGTTCTTGCTTGGCTTTGTGTAGCCAGTGTGTAGTGTCTTGTAAACAAGAAGCAAAATATGTATGATGTTTTAACATTGTTTATCGCCCCCCTAAGATAGAATCAGTCATTATAAAACATCTTTATGCAGAAGACCTTTTTTTTTTAACATCAGAAGAACAGAGTGTCTGTCTCTCATTGAAAGGTTATATTCCTAGCAGATTGCACAGATAGCAGCAGAGCTGCTTTTCTCCAGTGGACTGGGTAGATAGACTGTTCTTTGAACACTGGGACAGTACTTTGATGTGTTTTATTTGCATACTTCTCTGTATCTCCTATAGTTAATACAAAGAGGTCTCAACATTGTTTCTCAGCCTTTTGGCTGTGTGGCTGACCAGTAGTTGTCTCCAGGGAGTCATCATGGTTTACACCTGCAGTCTCCCAGAACTCCTTTTGCCCTTGACTCACTCCCCACATGCTCTCTTCATGTTCAGTGGCCACACAAACTCTCGAGAAGTGACTTGTAGTTCTTCATGGGTGGTACACCAGCACGTAGCTTTATGTTTAGGGCTGAACTACAAAGTCTGTGTTAGGTTTTCACATCTTCTGGAACAAGAATTTTGTTGACATATATGAGAATGTGGAGGGTTTTGTTTGGTTGGGGCTTTTTTTAAATAAAGTTTTAAAACTCTACTGAGGAAATACGTGTTTTGAACATAGAAGTCCACTTCTTGTTTATGGAAATTGCTCTACTTTGAACCAAAATGAACTGCTGCTAGCACCTGAATACAGCTGCTCTGTAGTTCATTTCAGCACCGTGCCACCAATAGTTTAGGGACTGGAAGGAAAGTAAAAACCCATCCAAGTGAGATGATATTGGTCTTGTGTTCTTATAGCATCTTTCAATCCAAATAGCATCAAAGCATGGTCACAAATTTTCACCAGACAGACTATATGAAATATGTTGTAATGTAACATAGTACAAAAGTGTGGTCTGGGTGGGGCTTAAAGCTCGGCAACAATGCTGTTGCCTGGAATTAGGTAGAATTCCCTTTTGTTTAGGGAGGTGGGAAAGTAGAAAAAAGACTTTCTGGGACAATGCAAATTTTAAAAGGCTATTTTTGAGGTTATTGAAGAGTTTGAAGCATTAGGGGAGATGGATTAGCTGTCAAAGATGCATGGTAATATTTATTTAGCCGCTTTGTGGTGTTATCACATGGATATTTTCTCCACACGTGGCATATATGCCACAAGGAGCAGCTGCTTAACAATGCACAGCAGCACACTGAAACAATTTAGCACCAGAAATGAATTAATTAAAACCATCTGGGGAGAAGACCTGAACTTTGAGAGTCCAGAGTTCTGGGGAAGTGTTTGCCTACTGTACAAGAGCAGTTGTGAAAGACACCTCAAATATTAAGCTAAAGTGGGGAATGAAGTGATGTTTAGAAAGTGCTGCTAAGGAGATTACAGTAGCACCTGATGTGTTCCCTCATCTCAAAGATAAGGGAACTAGAGAAGGGATCCACAGATGGGAAAGGATTGTTGGCATTAAGAGACACTGAAAAGGTGAGGAGTGTTAAGTTTGCATCTTGGAGCAACTAGGGTTGGCATGTAAGTTTAACAGTTTCTTAGTTTGACTGGCAATGAACAGCAGGATATAGGCAAGGCATTTTTAAAAGTGAATGGAGAAGAGACAGTCTAAGGGAGTGCTTGGTGGTTTTTGAAAGCAAGATGGGGGAAAGAAATGTGTAATTTTACATTGCATAACATTAACTCAAAGGGACTTGCTGCTGGAAGAAATAATTGAGCCCAGCTGAGTCTAGAGGGATTCAGAAAGAATTAGACATTTCTATAAACAGTGGGAGCAAATGCATGAATACTGTATGAGACTGATATGAAATATAAGATACAGAACACTTTGTGATTTTTAGGTATAAAACAAACACCTCTTGCAGTTGAGAAGAATCTTTCCCCTTTAGACTGGTTATTCAGTGTGTTACAGGTGCCGTTTCTTCACCTTCCTCTATGGGATCTAGCCATTGTCAGAGCTAAAAACCTTTTAGTTTAGTTTAAAATGCCAATTATTACATGTTGCTGTTTATAAAGTTCTGGTTTCAATTTGTTTGCAGCAAATATTTAACAAGGCAGAATAAAATTGAACACAGGCACTCATAAAGAGAACCATGAGAACTTCAATGTCCAGAAGATGTCAGGGCCATTATTGCGACATAGTATGGGAGTTTGTTGTGGGCCTGTTTTCCAGCAGCCCTGAAACCCCCTCTGAGGCAATGAGAACTCAGGGTGCTCAGATCCTGCTTTTTTGTGTATCTGTAAAACAAAAGTGTGCGTCCTTGCTGTTTTAGACCTTGCAAATGTAGGAATCCTGTGGGTTGCCCTTTGCTTTACCCCATTCAGCTTCATAATAGCCGCTTTAAAAATAAGGCAGCTAGATCAGAGTATGGTACTCTACATGTGGTCTCATCAGACCTTTTATGCAGTGGAAGAATAATGTCCTTTGACTTGCTTCAGTACCCTTTATTTATACTTTGCAGAATTGTTTGCTTTTTGTTGCTCCTTCCAAGAGTTGTGCCGAAAGATTTAATGTTCTGCCACTCTAACCCTTCAGATCTTTTCTCTGATCTGTGTGCCACAGTGTGACCTTTGAGGGTAGTACTTTCAACAGACTTTTTTTGCTGGCCTCTTACATTTCTCTACATTTAGTTGCATAAGCCATCTGTTGCCCATCAGAGTGTAGCTACCCTTTAACAGCTTTGGCAATCAAAATTAAACTCTGGGAGCCTCCACCTTAGGTGTGAAGCTTTCTGCCAATTTGCATGCTAGTGCTCCTTAACCTTTTGCTCTGTCAGGTTACTGGGTTACAGTCTGATGGAATTTTCACTGATTCTTCTTTGCCACCAATTTGTGTCTAAATACCAATTTATGTCTGGATTTTTGCAGTCGTCTCTGTGTAGCTCATCCCTTCATCAGTGCAGGAGCTACTGCATGCTGAAACTTGTGTTGATGGTCCCTTTGCTGTTGCTGCTTCACTTGTCTCCCATGACTTAAAAATAACATGAAATCTTCACTGAGAATAAACTGTCCTGTGATACTGAGCATGTGAATTATTGTTTATAAAGGCCCTGTCATACCAATTTGAGGACAATTGTGATACTGGATTTAGGAAGGTACAAGAAGTCAGGAGTCTCATGCTCAGTATTAATTTGTTAATGACCCACTTTGTGGCTTGAACTGATGAACTTGTCTCCCAGAGGTTTAATTTTCTCACCTGTAATATACTTGACTGTTCATTTTCAGATCTGGTTGTCTGAGGAGAGTAGAGGCAGACCCTTACGCTTTAGCACGAATATATAGTATTCAAATCCAAGAGAGAAAACTCTTCTGTTCTGCTGGACATGTGAGACAAGTTCTGCAGCAGTGCAAGATCCTCCTGATATGCCCTATGATTCTGTGTTCCAACCTTCACTGTTGAAATTTTGGAGCAATATACTGAGCTGCCTATAGATGCAGAGGCTTGGCCCTTCTCATCCCTTCAGTGAAGAGAAAACCTGTTGGATGAGACACCAGAGGTCAGCTCCTTTATCCTCAAACCTTCCAGCCAGACCCCAGCAGTGTGCTGTGCAGCACATGGAGGAGGGCTTCTCCTGTGGGTTGCAGAGGCTTTGAGTGCTGTATGGGTCTGCAGCCCATGGACTACAGCTAACAAAGCTGCCATTGGGCTGCAATAGCACTAATGAGGTGTAGGCACTTAATGTGCTTTTACAGAGTGATCCTGTTATTATATTCTATTTCATCTATTTTCTTCTTATGTTCTTACTACCTTTTCATTCTTCAAGACATTTAAAGGATTATTTTCTTTTCCCCTCCCACCCCCTCAGCTGCTTTGTATAGTTGCCTTTCTCCTTATGAAGGCTCAACCTTTCTCCTAGTCAATAGCTATTTCTTCCTTTCTAAGGAGTCCATGGGCTCTTTGTGCAAGTAAAACAACATGTTTTTATTACGAAGTGGCATTTTCTGTTGAAAGGTCTCAGAGTGATTGAACAATGTGGAATGACTGAATACTTTGAGATACGTTCAAATACAGTGCTTCAAACTGGAGACTTGTAATATCTCATGTAGTAGCTTAGACATTCTGATCTCAGTGGCTTCTTCTGACTTTGAAAAATCAATGATCTAAACTTCTGAGGTTCTATATATCTTAAAGCAGAAATAGACCATCACATATTAAAGAACTGTGTGTGATTTTGTTTCCTCCTATATATAGTGTCTGCCCCACATAAACGTGCATAAAAGCTTGCATGCATTGAATCATATTGAGTTTTTGTTTTGACTTGAATCACATGCAGCGTGTCTTTCAGTTGTTAGTAGTATTCATGTGCATAGAGCTTATTACATGACACTGGTAACGTTTCAAAGCCTTGCTGGTGTTGGGATGCAAATGACAAGTCAGTACACCCTTCAGGATTAACTGTTGTTTTCAGTGCAAGAGATTGAGTTAACTAAATGCTCCTGAGGTGCATTTGGAAGCCAGTTTAAATATTACATGTAAATACAAGAAGAAACTGATAATGAAGATATGCCTACACATCCCTTTGTCTGTGTGCTTGGTTTGTAGTAATCTCTGGTTGTACCTGTGGTGCGTTTTGTATTTTTAGAGGAGAAGCCCTTTAGGGCAGGGATGGTGCCTTGCATTTTGACATGGCAGCCATTGTGCTGCTGCTGGAAATGGTTCATCAGGAACAATAATATATTTCGTTTGGAAGTCAGATCTTATGCTTTTGCATTCCTCCCATTGAGTGCTTCAGATAGAATCAGGCTGTGCTTTCAGTCTGTTGGCTCCCTGCAGCATACAAAATGTGAATGAACTCTTGCACACTTTACTTAAACCACAAGGCTTGCATTCTTCATGCAAAACCAGTCATTTTGTTTAGAAAGCATCAGGTGGCCATAAAGTTAGAACAGGATGGACAACAGAGGTATGCTATTAACTCCTGATGAGTAATTAAACAACACACACACACACACACACACATACCCTTCCAAAACCCCAAACCAGCCAACAGTAAACATGGATGACTTCTTTTTTATCTTACAGCCTGACATTTTTCCACTTTCTTTCCCCCTTACTTGTAATCTGTACTTATTTTCCATTCTGACTCAATACTTCCACATAATTATGTGTGTGTTTTGATTTGTGTCCATTGCCTAAGGATTTAAGTTCAACTGCAACACAGCATTCTTGAACTGAAATACAAGTATCTGCTGCGGGTTCAGCGCCAGATCACGCAACGCATGCTACTTTGTGCTGTGTCAAGAGAGACACAGGTTAATGGCCGGGTGCTGTAGTTACAAGAATGCAGCTATTTCTCTGGGTATGCATTATGTTTAGTTGGCATATGCTTATGCAGTTTGTCATACAAAATGCAGAATGTGTCACAGTAGAAAGTACCTACAGGTGCAAGGACATTGCCATCATGGATATGGTACATAGAGATATGTAGTCATACATAGGCACTCACTGCAGTTTGTCCTGAACTAATGATTGAATTAGTATCTTTGGACTCTTTCAGCGCTTAAGAGTTACCTGCTTGAACATTTGTCTAATATTAGGTAACGTTAGCTTACTATTACTGCTTATTCTGCTCAGACCCCCACCCTGGAGAGGTCTCAAAAAAAAGGGAGTAGAAAACACAGCAGTTGAAATGCAGTTTGTAATGCAGTATAGGTATGTTATGTATTCATGCTGTGGCCATAAAAATGGTTACTTAACTGCGAACTTATTTCTTTTATGAAATATTTTAAAAGCTTGGCAGTAGAGATTGCTCACAGTAATTATTTTGAAACATGTAATAACATTTCCTGGATATTTTCTTCCACAAAAATACCTTATGTTTCAAATTCAATTTATTTTAAAATCAAATCTGAATCAGTCTTCAGCTAAATATTGTCTCCTCTATCAGAATGCATGTAATGTGCCCACACCTACAATTTTGTTTTCCAACTATTCATACTGTTGCCTTGTTGTTTACACTGAGTGCAGCAGCAGTTTACACTGATCTCCTGAGTCAGTATAATTTTAATTTCTGTGTACTGTTTCAGCAAGCTTTACAGTGTGAAAGGAAAGCCAGCAACACAATCAGGATGAATAAAACCATTTGGGGTTATGTAATGTGCATTCATGCTACTGTTATGCAACAGAGTTATTACTTGCGGCATCCATAAATCCATTTTGAATTCAGCAGTGTTGTCTGCTGTCTCCTACAGGACGCTCTTTGTTTCTACTCACTAAACAAAAAGTGATGATGAGCTTCACAATTAAAATTACATTCCTGGAAGGGAAAAAAATAGTGTGACTTACCACAGGAAAAGTGGCACCAGTTTTGATGACCAATGGCCACTAGGTACTGGTGAGAAAGGGTCATTACATTTCTGAATAGACAAAATAAAGGGGTTTTTTGTGTTTTCATTAAATTGTGTGACTCGTGCCGTATGAAATCTGTCAGTGTCAGTGCTGCTATCTGTCATCCCTTCTTTTTGCTATACTTGATGTTTATTTAAAAATGACAGCATACTTTCTTGTAGCATTTTTCATGAGAGAAGCATGGCTAATATTTTTACCAACTGGTATTTCACAAGCAGAATTTGTACAATAGCTTTCCTCCAATATCTCTTAGGGTAGGCATAGAGATATTTATCGTCCAGACAGCTTATAAATATGAGGATAATTGAGAATTTTCAGCTCTGTGCAGTGATGATGTCATTGGGCTGATACCATGGCAGTACAAAGTGGCATCAAAATTTAGCTGTATATTATCGTGCATCATCTAGCCTTGTGTCAAAATAGTCTAGGGTTATATAAGAGTAAAATACAGAAATTTGGAGATGGGATGGGACACAATATTAAAATTGCAGTTCCATAGCAATTCTCAGAGTTTAGTTAGCCTTTCTGTAGGAGATGTACGCACTAATAAGTGAATTCCATTATGTGTATTCAGCCTGGCTGCTTACAATGCACATCAGTGTGCAGAGTTGCTTAACAGAAATATCATAATGATTTTTTACAGTATTCTTTTTTCAAAGTATTGGTTTGTACCTGGGTTTGTACTACTTGCCTGCTGTGCCCTTAGTTCTTGGCTCGTGACGGTGTTCTGCAGTTGCTGGGTAACTGTGGAAAAGCTAAGGCTACACGCAGGTCTCTTTCATGGAACACTTTGGTGTCTCAGCCCTCAGTTAAGATCTAGACTAACTGATAGTGCATGACACTGGCAGGTGACACCTCTGAAGTAAAATGGGTGAGGGGAAACTTGGGTGAAATTTTCATTTCATCAAGAGATAGTTTGTTTTCAAGCTCCTAGTAGACCTTGCAAAGAACTGAGGTGGGATTTGGTTTTTTGAGCTGAATGCACAGATTTGTTGTGTTTTCAGTTGCCAATTTTAGCTTCTGCTGTCTCCTTGTTGCAGCTAAACTGGGTTGGTTTAGTGGTTTTCTACATGTGCTATATAGACTCAATGTAGCAATTATATTGCTTAGTTTTACAGAGTGCTTGTCATCTGTGGACTCTGAAATACTTTGTAGAGGATGTCAGTGTCAATTGGCCTTTCTGTAACTGGAGAAGCTGAGGCACACAGAGGTCTTGCATGTGGCTCTATCCAGGGCTTGAATTTCTAGAGAGTTAAGATTATCTTGAGCCACTTTTGAGGACCTCCCAGGAGGGACTTGTCTTCCTGCAAGACTGTCATCTGAAGAGCTGAACTTCCTACCATCTGTAGTTAACAGATATTCTGCTTTGTGCCTCTAAAATGTTTGAAATTATTTAAAATCTGTGAGCAGAGGAAATAGGTGCACTTTTTGCAAAGGTCAGCTGGTAGGTCTGGCTAAATTTAGTGGTGGCCAAACACATATTTAACTGTGTAATCTGTAAAACATTGGACAAATATGATCACAGAATCTTAAGAATTGGAAGGAACCTCGAAAGACCATCCAGTCCAACCCCCCTGCCAGAGCAGGACCACCTAGAGTAGGTCACACAGGAACTCGTCCAGGTGGGTTTTGAATGTCCCGAGAGAGGGACACAACCCATCTGGGCAGCCCCATCACCATCACAGTGAAAAAATTCTTTCTTGTGTTTCTTTGGAACATCTTATGTTCCACCTTGTACCCGTTGCCCCTTGTCCTATCATTGGACATCACTGAGAACATCACTGTTGGACATTGGACATTACTGGACATCACTGGACCATCCTCCTGACACTCATCCTATACATATTTGATATGGATATTAACTTCTGGGAGGATAAACATTAGCAACATCCTGCTTGATTATGCTGTGTTTTCAGAGAATCTTAATTGAGGCTTGCATTCAGTATGTAATTACAATATTTGCTGGTTTATGAGCTTGAGTATCTGAATATTCCTCAGATGGAAGGCACAGTATACCCATAATCTATAGTTAAGACTACTGAAAGGTGTTTCAGAGAGAAGTGAAATATTTGATCTGCCTGCCACTTTTTTGTATTATTTTCCCCTGCTCAGCACCCCTTTTTCTCCTTCATGGTTCCTAGTAAGTCAGTCAGACTAGGAACTTTAAACACACTTTGACACCTACAAATTTCGAGGACAAACTGGAAGCGGTGAGAGTGTGGGGAAGAAGGTAGAGACGTTAAGATAAGGATTGTTAGCAGAAATAGTAATTACTATTTACTGTTTCTGAAGCACAGAGGAGTTGCCTCAGCTGCCGATTACCCTTTCTTGGGAACCCGCTATAATCCATACCTCTAAAATCTTGTATTAGTTTAGACAGTTAATCTCTGTTTTATACAAGTTCAAACGCGTTATGTAGAGCTCTTCCCTGTGGAAATGCTACATAACACTTCCTTCATTTGCAGAAGTAAAAATATTTTACAAATTGGACTGATTGTACTGCTCAAGTGGGTGATAAAACCTGTTTCCTTGCCTTGGTTGTGTCTACTCACTTAGCTGTTTATTATTTTGAGTATTTATTTACTGCTTTGTTTGGTGATTTGACATTTTGGTGTCCCTGTACACTAAAGAGAGGAGGATGCTGAGTTTTACCGAACTAATTATCCTCTAATACATAAGGGTTCTGAAAAAGATATTAAATATGGGACACATTTGTTTGCTGGGTTAGAAGAGTGTTTCTAGTAAATGTCGTTTGATGACAGCTATTCATCACACAATGTAAGATGCACATGACTAGGAGCCTTACCTGACTTACAGGTTTATTTTTCTTCCTTTTCTGTTTTAAACTAGGAAATTGCAAAGCTTCAATGTCCTATCAAAACTGCCACAAGGAATATTTATACATACTGATGTATTATGAAAATAATACGTCCTTGGCATGCTTAAGAAAAAAACAAGATTGTGGTGAACTGTAGAACTGTGAAACATGACAAACAAATGCAAGTGGTTTAAGTAATCTTGATGTTTCAGGTTCAGTTAACTCAAGACAGTCAGTCAGACAAGAAGGCAGTAAGAGGACTTGTCTTGATTTCTTTAGAAGTCCTTCTAGCAAGACAGGTGAGAGTCAGGATGAGAACTTTTTGTAGATGGGAAGCAATGAGGAGTCAAGTGCATAATCACAGAAGATACTTAGAGATTTGGAGCTCAAGTGTTGGGGTAATTTAAAAAGCTTGCATGCTGCATAGTGAACCTGACAGAGGACTTGATTCTCCCAGAATAATATGGCTACGTTCCTTTGCTGCACAGATGCTTCTGAGAAATGGACCAAATTCAGAGGAGGAATTTCTATGTTCTGAGTAAGGTCCACCATTTGTAAGAGCTGGTCGTTGCCATTTAAGGTAGACCTCTTTGAAGATTCGATTTCTTAACACACTTTCACTCCTTTAGATGCTTGCAGCAGGCAGGTGATGTATAAATTAGGTTTCATTACTTTTGCTTTGATTCATTTAGAGCTAGTCCCATGTAGTTCACTGATACCCAAATGAGTCTAAATTTGCATAACTTCAGAAGGTGTGAGAATGCACAGCTCAGCACCCTGGTATGCTGTTGTTTCTGATTTTCCCCGAGTGGCTTTAACTAGCTGCGAGGTGCCTGAATGAAAGGGTTCTAACTGAGCAGCTCATTTGTGTAATAGGCTTTTTTTTCCCCCACCCTTTTTTTTCTTTCTTTCTTTTCTCTGCATCTGACCCACAGCTCTCGTTACTGTTTGCCAGCTCCTCAGACAGATACCAGCCAGGCAGTGAGCTCTAAGGATACGAGAAAATGAGAATGCCTTTTGTATAATGATCATGGAATTAATTGGTCCTGGAAACTCTGGATTGCTGCCAAGAAAAGGTTTTTATGTGGTAAGAAAGGAAAGGAAAAGGGTGGAGATTTGGAAATCCAGGAATACCCCTAGCTGTTGGATCATAGGAAAGAGCTCATGGGGTTATTTTGGCTTCTGAGTTGGTGCAGTCCACACGCAGAATGCTGATTTTCTTTTTTTTTTAGTAGTCTGAAATGAGTGTTGGCCAAGTGGAGAGAACTCTGCAGAGAGCTCCACAGTCATTTTATTTCTAAGTGCACTGGATGATAAAAGCAGCCACTTTCGCAAAGGCAAAGCATCTATGCTTCCTGGAGTCTCCAGGCTGCAAGAGATCCTAATTCTGCCCACCCACTTGCATTTCAAGCCACAGTATCCTAGACTGCAAATTCAGTGTCTTCTCTCCTGCAAGCAGTTTTCCAGGCTGACAATTCTGCAGAGTGGAGGCCAAGGCCAGAGAGGAGAGTGGTGGGATGCAAGCTCTTCAATACAGCCAGCACTGCAGCACTGGTTGCAAGCAATGGATGTCTACACTTCTGGGCTTACCCTAAGGACACTTGAGATACTTGTGACTTGGTTTGATAAGCTTAGTCCTGTTGCTGCTCTTTCTCATGTGCACTGTTACCTGGTATTTAGTGCAAAATTAGCATTTTTCACAGGGTTTATGTGGTGGAGCAGGTTAGGGGTTGGAAATCAATGCAACATGTGCAAGTTTGAGTCAGTTCAGCATGGCTGTCAGCTGCTGTGGATTTTATCTGTCAATATGCATGCAGGACAGTCTTGCTTTCTTCCTTTTAAGGGGAGCAGGCTCAATTACAAAGTTTGAGATCTTTGTTGGAAGGAAATGCTGTGTCAAATACCTTGCTAATACATTTGCAGCTGTTCTTTACAAAAATACTAAAGTGAGCAGGAGTCTCATATAGCTCCTTGAAGACATTAAGTTGACATGGAACCCAGTTGCTCTTCAAGCAACTTTTCGGTTTTATCTTTCTTGCTACTTCAAGTGATATGTGACTGCATGTTAAGTGAAGGCTACCGAATGAGTGTCGATATTGAAGACTTTATGCTGGAGAGTCTGTGTGTAAGAAAGCAATACCAAAAAAATACGGGCAGAAATCACAAAAAGCATCTTATTCTTGTTTTCAGAAGGTTAAAGCTAATTCACATTTAGGGAAACAGTGAAATGAAACAGTCATTCTTGATTAGAGTGCTTTACTTTTGCTTAGCTTATGAATTACTGCACTTTAGGCAGTTTTATTCCAGCATAGTATGTCTGTCCAGTAAGTTAATTAAAAAAGGTAGAGTGGAAAACTCCCCATCTGTAAAAGCTGTGATATTCAAGGAAAGTCAAAACCAATGTAAAATATCTGAGAAAACCAGTAAAAATGGAGTTTGAGACACTGGTAAGTTAGGTGAGCTTGAAAATACTTTTGCAGAATTCCTAAATAAAAGAAGTCTGCAGTAAAATGTTAATGTTTGAAATGACTAAGCCTGAAGAATATTTGATAGCTCACTTATTGCTCATCCCAGTTGTTTTCTTTCTGTATTTTTTTCCAGTCTGCCTAATGAAAAACAATTATACTAATTTCATTCCATGATTCTAGCTGTCAGAATTTCAACAGATAATATTTGCATTGGAAAAAAAAATCTGCAGAACAATGTTTTTTTAAGTAGAAGCGTTTGTTTCCAGTGATGTTTCTGAAATAATGACTACAGTTCTGTATGTCATTATTCGGGTAGCAGCCTGGTTTTGTACTGTTTAGAATTTGAGCTGCTATTTTAACCTTGATTCTCTACTCCCTCTTGCTAGGATGTATCATTAATTAGGAGATGATGGAGTTTATAATTAGGCTATGATCCCATTGAAGTTTAACAGGTAGCATTTGTACTTTTGACCTATTAGGCTATGGGATCCATATCTGTATTTTGTCTGTCAGAGTGAAATATTTGGCAACTTTGGGGCATGGGGAGGTTTTGCTTTATTTTCCTGTCACTGGTGGAGAAAAATCAGTGTATCTTGCCCAGCTCTTGGAGAGGAGGACTGATGGGAAATAGAGGTTGGGATATCAAGGGTTGCACATGATGTCTTACCGGATTGATAAAGGAGTGTTGCTTTTACACACCTAGTAACAAGCTGCTTGTAACCTAGAACCTGCCTACTTCAGCCCTGTGTTGGTGGCTGTAGCAGAGAGATGTCTGTTGGGTATTATGCTGATATTCATATCGTTTCCTCATCCTGCAATTGTGCATGTGGCTATCTTGAACTTTCACTATGCCTTGGTGAGTCAGTGAGATTGTGTGTGGGTTCAGGAGACAGCCTGTACAGGGCAAAGTCAGGACCTTAATCATAACCAGCTTGGAACAGAATTATAACCCCTTCAATATGGGTCATCTGCAGCTGCTTTTGGAGTCGGTGTTTGAAGAAGTTTTTAGGCTGCATGTTTTTTAGTCTGCAGTGTAGCTCTCCTAGTTTCAGCGAGAACTGTGTATAGGTGGGTGAAGTTTTCTGCTGAACAGCTGTAAGATGATGGCCATAAAAGACAGTGGGCCTCTCTGAAGGGGCAACATTGCAGAGGATTAGTAAAGATGTTAGCGTTACACTAGATCAGTATCCACACAACCTCATAAAATAAGGCCTTGCAATAATATACCTCAGTTTAGTCTTTTTTCATTTGCCTTTGAAAGATACTATCTGGTAAAAAAACTCTTTGCTCATCAGTTATATTTGCAAGTTATCGAGGCCATAATTCCTTGCCTGAAAAATCAAAGTGAGACTTTTAAAAAAATATAAACTAAATCAGACTATAAAATGCCATAGTTGTTTATTTTTAGCCTTGTAGAGGACTAAGAAAATCTTACTGAAAAAAAAAAAATCTGACCTGAGATGACCATTGTCAGATTGCTGGATATGTTGATAGGAGATGAATGGAAGGAGCCAGAGAGAAGGTGTTTTGTTGTACAAAACACTGTGAAACTTCTGGTGCCTTTACCTGATACCACAGCAGTGATCACTGTGTGCTCCTGTCAAAACTTGCAAAGACTCTTTTAATACAGTACATACAGTATTCCTCTGAGCAGACAACAGAAAAGCAAAGATGAAAACTTTTTTGCCTTTGAGTAGCATGGTTATGTCAGTAAAGAGATGGCCCCTTGATTAAATCCAGACTGAGCAGTTTCCTGTTAGCATGCTAACTCAGCCCACAGTGTCTTATTCTGAAAGTCTGTTATTGAGTTTGTCTGCCAAGTCCTTCTTCCTTTTCAACTTACAGGCAGAATTGCTAAAATAATACAAATGCAAACAATCCCCAAAACTCTCTTGAAATGTTTCCTAGCAGTTTAATATTTTGCTGACAAACTTAGTTTTAAATTTTCAGGGTTTGGGTTGTGTTTTGTTTTGGTTTGCTTTGGGGTTTTCATTGTTGTTGTAACATTCTCCTAATAGGATGACTTGGGGAAGTTGCAGTGTTGCAATTAATGGAAAAATTTGTGCATATATCAATCTTGGAAGCAGATTCTGCCCTTGTTGTGTACACAGTCACAGCAGTGAATGGGAGGTTTTTACACACTAGAATATGGCTGTAAGTCAATACACCATGAGTAGGGCAATCTGCTGGATAGAAAATTAATAGTTAAATACAGTGGTGCAGACTTTCCTGTTCAAAAACAGTTGTATTGTGAAACTGGTTATTTTCATATCTAATTGTAAGATGAAAAGCCAGCAAGAAAATGGTGTGGTTTTTTTTTTTTTCTGAGCAAGTTTTTTCTTAGGGAAACTTGAATGAAGGAGTCATATAGTATGGTATCAATGTATACCATTTTAGTGTTTCCGTGTTGGTGGTGTCATTTATAATTCCAAATACACCTTTAGGTAAGATAAATAACAAATGATACACCTTTAAAACAGCTCCAAGGACCGTGGAACAAGATTTTGTGTTACTCTGGAGCAACACCATTCATTTCCTTTGGAGTTACACTGGGGAAACAGGGGGGTTTGGTGCGGTAGTACCATGCATTGCCTTGTCCATTTATAAAAGGCATGAATGGGTTCATGACACAAGACCAAGTCATAATTTCACAGTCTGTCTGAACAAATATAAACCTGTGGTACTTCCAGAAATTGTCTTGCATCTAGCACCTAAGCTTGTTTCTATCGTGTCAACCTCTGTGTTTCTGCAGCTGTGGTGTGAACAAGGTTGGGCAACTTATCTGGATTAAACCTGTGCCCACCAAAGTTTTTTCTGTGGCTTAAACTTGATATGGAATAGTCCCATTTTATAGAAGAGATGCAGGTTTCCTAGGACCTCTGCTTACCTACTGTGTCTGTTCTCTTTACAGTCTAATGACAGGTCCTCGTGTCATGGTCCTACACAATTTTCCTGGCCCTTCCAGGGCTTCCTACAGACACAGAGACTGCTGAAAAACCTGTGCCTGGGCCCACTTCTTGTTAGAAAGTCTAAAACATTGTGGGTTACTGCTTTTATTCTTATTTTTTCTTTCCCTGTGTAGTCTGTTTTGGGTGGGTTTTTTTGGTTTTTTTTTTGTCTTTAATGCAGACAGCAGGTTGTATTTTAATGTAACAACAGGAGTTTCTGGGTCATTAAACTGGGAAGTGAGATGTCCTCATGCAAGGATAGCAGAGCTTTAGAGAGATATGAAAAACATCTGTATTGTTTAAAGCAAAAAGGAATTTCTATTACAAAAATTCAAAAGCAATGGAAGATAGTGATGTAAATATGAAGTGGGTAGGATATCTGTTCTAATTATTTTATGAATAGATGATGATTTTCTTTGTGTTTTGTCATTCTACCATTTTGTCAGAGTTGGTAGTGACTATATGGTGTTAACATGCTGTCCTTGTGTCCTCAGTCTAGTACCAAGGTGTTGTGTTAATGTTGGAGCATTGTTAGCCTTGTTTCTAACTCACCTTAGTAGACAGTTTATTGAGCAAAACTTCTGGTTGAAATGGCCATGTGTTGGGTGGTATTGTGTCACAATGAATTTGAGACTTGTCAATGAACCATGGAGAAACCCCAAATGTGGATTGTATTGTTATTTAGGGGAGTCTCTTAGTCTGTATAAATCTGTATAAATCCTGACTCAATATTCAAAACCCAGAAGAGCTGAAAAATTATAAAACGTAATGCTGGAAAATCTGACCTAATGATGTATTGTTATTCTCTGGTATCGTGATAGAGCAGAAGCTGTTACATGGGAGGGGAAAGTTGTGATTTGGAAGAGAGCCATCACAGCAGTCCCAGTTGAAAGCTTACTGTGGGTGTGTATGTGAGGAGGAAACCTGCAGCAGAATAACGCTGCCATTAAAATGAGCTGAACTCCTTAGTTTTTATCCTGAAATTGTAGAATTGATGGTGCAGACTAAGCTAGAGTGTTATGTGTTCATGCACAATTCAAGTTTATTTCCTGTTAGTATTTTTCCAGTGATATATTTAATAGAACCTAAAAAGACTGGAGATTTTTTTTTTTACACAGTCTTGAAAGATTTCATGATGAGCTGATTTTTTCCTTGCATAATCTCATTAATTCTAACTTGATTCTAGGCTTGCCATCAACAAAATACTTTCTGGAGTCAGTAAATGGGAATAAAAAACAACCCTATATTTCAAAAAGACATTTCATTCATTCACTCAGTTTATTTATGTGAATCATAGTGATGTCTGGGGATTTTTGACACTTTTTCTTTTCACTCATGGTTGCAAACTCTTGAACAAGCTTGAGCCATTTCTTTCTTTCAAGAAAGACAACTTCTTCGTTACTGAAGTTTTATTAATGCTGGTGATCTGTGATTATAGTGATTCAGTAGTGATTATGCATGTCATGTAATTGCGATCGAGGTAGACGAGTGAGTGGGTCACAATGTTTGAATGGGGAACTGTATGCTTCCCCATGCTGCCTCTGTAAAATTCAGCCTTTCTTACATTAGTGTCTGAATGTTCCTTACTAGAGATGGATGAACCAAAAGGAAGAGAGAAATTTTCTGTCAGATTGCTTTTGATGATGTTTTTTATTTATAATTTTTAAAAAAACCCTTATCACACATACTTAACAAGGAGGTAAGTATGATAAAAATAACTTCCTGAACTGTTCCCTAAATAGTGACAGAATTTAAGACAACGTTTCTGGTTATTTCAGACTTAAAGCAGCCTGTGTGCATTAAAAACAAATTACCTCCCCCAGCCACCCAGACACACAGAGCAAGCTCTAGATTTACTGACAAACATGTGCCAAATGGAAACTCTAAGAGAAAATGTAAATGTTATAATGGCACGTTTGCAGGATGACTTTGACACTCTCATTGCAAAAGTATCATAAAATGTTTCACATCCCAGTGGGTTTGTGACCTTAGGTTCTGTGTGACAACCCAAAGGAAAGGAATCTCAAGTGCCAACGCTAAAGCTGTGACAGCTTTCATGTTTGTTCACAAGTTAAGTGAGATACTGAATTACCATTGTTTTTCCCTCTAGTAATATTATTATGGTTTGTGGAGTAATGGATTTTCGTTTAGATAATAATAAAAATTGGGATTCTAAAATAACTTGATAGCAGTTAGACTCTAAAATGTTCCATGGAGCATGTCAGGGAAGTATCTTAAAGGTAAACTTAAAACCCTCTCTTATTTGGTCCAGCATTTGGTGTTTGGAGGACAAAATTGACAGAATCACATAGTAACTAAAGACCAACTATTCCTGTGAGAAGATGGAATTTAATCTATGTTTCATTGTGGAAGCTGTGTTGGGGATCTGGCTTCCATGTGATTTTTGTGCTTTATTTTTTCTTTCAATGTTGTAGGTTGAAGGGGACCAATTACCTCCAGAGCATACTGTCAGCCAGTATGAAACTTGCAAGATAAGGACTATAAAAGCTGGAACTTTGGAGAAACTCGTGGAGAACCTTCTGACAGCTTTTGGGGACAATGATTTTACCTACATCAGTATCTTCCTCTCAACATACAGGGCTTTTGCTTCTACCGAGGAAGTACTGGAACTTCTCCTTGACAGGTAAGAGCCAGTACATAACAGAAACAGAGTCATAATTTGCCTGATAGGGGGACATTGTCAGGAATTTCTTCCATTACTTTTAGTGGACCTGGACTTAACCTGATAGACAGGTGTCAAGAATACTGCAAAATTCAGAATTTCAGCATGAACATAAAATGTGCACATCTCTGCTGCCCACATCCTGACTCTCATTAAAGCAAATTCACCAGGTGGGGAAAGTGCCATGTGTGACTGCTAAGGAAGCAAACTGAGGCTGACACAGGAAAATTAATGTAGCTTTCCCCTCAAAATACCAGAATGTGTGGGCTGCAAAGTCATACCCAGAATAGATTTCTGCATTTTGCTGGATACTGATATTTTTAGACCTCTAACTCTCCTGCTCGAGAGCTGCTGATTTGAAACACAGATTGTACAAACAAAAGAAAGAATTCACTGTTGCCTTCTAGTATTTCACATGCATGTACAGTCATAGATTTTTGCAGATAGCACAAGAACCATTTAATGTTGTAAGAATAGCTGTTTATGGTAAGATTGTTAAATAGTGTCTGCTGTATCAGTGTAAATGCTTAGAACCCACAACACAAGTTTTCTCACCCTAAATTCTGACTGAGACATGACTGAGTCAGAGGAGATCTTATTTTGAGAGTATCAAATTTATTGCATTTTCAAAATCAAGTGAGTCACAGATACAATTATTCTGGCATATAATAATGCCAGAGGAGCAGCATAAAGAATCCTAGGTTTTAATTTTGTCTCTCCCACTAGGTAGGTAATGAACAAGGCAAAGATGCATTACCTGTGCTTTTCTTTTGTATATGGAAAGGAGCATAATAATACTTGCTTTGAGGAATGTTATGTGGCTCAATAATGATGTTGAAATGCCTAGCTGCCAGTCCTGCTGTGATTGTAATAGCTGTGTTTGCTCAAACACAGTAACTTCACAGCCAGGTAAGAAGTCAGATGAGGAGAGAGCAGCCATCCTGGGAAGCAGACTATAGAGTTTGATTTACTGCTGTGAGCATTACGTCTCAGTCCATACCAATTCCAATGTGGAACATGAAAAGCAATAACAATTGTCAGTGCATTTGTACAAGAGTATAAAAATGTTGAAGAATTCCTTCTTTTGAATTGATAATTCTTTCTATACCCTTGGATTTGGATTCTGTCTGTTGATGTACGTATCTTCAAAGAATAAGGTATGAAAGGACACCAAGTTTTTGTGTATTCCAGTAACTTTTTAAGAGGAGATGACTTGCCAAGTGACAGCGTGTCATGAAAATCTGTGACTTCCTAAGCATATGAATGGCCAAAGAGACAAAAGTTTATAGGAGAAACAAATAGTTGTATGTGTTGTCACTTTCAGCCAATAACATTTCATGCATGATTTATTTTACTTTGTTTTGTAGAGACACATTTTAAACAGAAAAAGTTGGAGTAAAGAGATTAGTAGCTTTTGCAAGAATGCTTTGTCCAAAATGCCTGTTTAAAATATAATTGTTGTAACAGTGTAGCTTTTGTTGCTCTGTGCTGTTGGGTTGCCAGACTGCTCTTTTGGAGTTCTTATGTATTAATTCATGTGTATGTGAATAAACTTTCTTTCTGTAATTGATGGGAACTTGAGTGGCTCAAATAATGTGAATCAGTCAAAGGTGGCTCTAAACCCTGTGATACACAGCTTGCTTTTCAATTAAAGGCTCTTAAGTCATGACAACTTATTTTGTCTTAATGTGCATTCATATATCCTTGTTGAATGCCCAGAAGGCATCGTTATGTACATTCCCCACCCAGTTCAACATAGTTTTGATTTTCAGCAGTTTCCATTCTTATTTCTCTCTTATTGAGATACTTCAGTAATTCAAATAAATGTCCCACCTGAGACTGTGACCTCATGTTACAAATCACTGTCCAAACATGCCTAGAATTTTTTGCAACAACTCACTCCCCGAAGACCCTCTGCTGTTAAGAGATGATAAAGAAAAATAGTGAAAGGAATAGGCTATGATGCAGATACTTAGGAGGATCATACTGAGGGAAAGTGAGAGTTACTGTTTAACTCTCAGTGACAGTTTTGGGATTTGACCTGGGGGTTTTACATGTTCATATCTGGTGGATTTTTGCTGTCCTCAGGAGGAAGAAGACTGTTACGCAAAGAGCAATTCATATATTGTGCTCATTTAATTTGTGTAATTATAAAAGATTCTGTCTATCTGACAAGCCGGTCTAGAATTTACTATCAGTTCTGTGGATGATCACCAAACTGGTGTTTTTGGAGAATTCTTGGCACTGAGAGGCTGCCTTGTGTCTGTGGCGGTGGGCTGGGTTTGATCAGTACAAAGCCCCCTGGGCAGGACTAGGAAAGGGATCTTGTAGCCCTTGGGCTGATTTATCCTCCTATGTGCTTCTGCACAGAGGACTTTGTGTGTATAATCTTTGTGTGGGACAGATAATTATTTCATGGGCAAGTGTGTAGATTTTTTTCCTCTTGGTCAGCTCACCTGGCTGGATTCAGTGGGTTCTCCAGGTGGTTATGCCCAAGAAGCCAAGCTGTGGGTGCTGCTGGAGGCCTCATTGACCTGAGGCATGGGAAGGCACGTTCAGCAGCAGTGTCCCAGATCATGCTTCTCTCCCTTTGCCACTTAATAGGGGACATCACTCTTTAGAATTGTCAATTCAGCTCTTCAGTGACTGCTGAAATAATTAAATCTCTCTGTAATTGAGGATTGAAGCATTTTATACTTAGGATTCAAGCCAAATGTGGAATCCATTGAAAGAACAGTCCGTCTTACAGTCAGTTAGCCTGGTTATGGTTTTGATTGTTCTGTGGTGTTTCATCACTAGCCATTAAAATGTTCAAACTCTGTTAGGCTGCGCTGTTACAAGGATGATGAAAAAGTCTTTTGGGAATCTTGCTTTTGACGTACAAAAATGTGCAAAAGTAGGGAAACATTGAAATTACAAAATCAGATACACAAAGATCAGGAATTTGAGAGGGGGAAGAACTCAACATCTTTAGGAAACTCATTGTCATGAGCTTTAGTTTCTGGGGTTTTTTTCTGTATTGTTTTCTTTACTGCTGTTATTAATGATAAGATTTTTAAAACAGCCTGCAGAAATTAACTAGTAATTTTCTGAGAATCATGGGTCATGAGACACCTGAACTCTTTGGGCTCCTGTGAAAATGTCAGCTCCATGTAATTAAGGTTTCTGTAAATTGTATAGCTGGTGCAGTTTAGCTCAGTTAAGTCTGAACTTATGTTCTTAATATTATCGTATCTGGGAATTACACCTCTAATATTACAATTGGATTGCAGCACAAAAGAAGTGGCAAATCTGACTTAGCAGTCTTTCTTGCATTTTCTCAGGAGGATATCAGGAGAGAAAAACAGCCTTGATTGGAAAACAAATTGAGCAGACAGCACTAACTCAGCTTTTAAATGTGTGCACAGGGGATTTAAAAGGTATTTCATTTGAGCATTCAATCAGTAACGAACAGGAAAAATGGGTGTCTTCTTCTAAAGATGATGTGCTTGTTTTTCACTGTGTTGTTGGCTGATGATAGAGAGGAAGGATCTTGAGCCAGACTTGTGCACTGCTGTATCTTTATGATCTTGAAGAGATTGAGTTCCTGTCCTGTTGGTTTTTGGTAATGTGCTAGCTTGGTAGAAGCTCTGCTTTGAGGAGGGACATCCTCCTGGCTTTGAGGGTAGGGAAGGAGAATAAGGGAAATTCAGGTACTGCAGTTTTGTTTCAAACAAACATCTGAGACATTGCTATAAATATTATTTTGGCTAAATTTGGGTAGTCAGGTTGTTTAGAGCAGCAGCAAGTCATGACCACTCATGATTGTAAAGAAGCTGGCCTGCTCTGCCTCCTCTGATTCTGCTTTAAAAAGGTGAACATGTCAGAAGAGGGCAAGAAAGCACAGGGGAAAAGTCTCCATAGGACTGAACTTGCTTTTCTGAGCCCAATTCTGATCTTACTGGCTTGTGTGCCTCAGAGAAAGTTATAACATCTCCTTCAGAGGAAGGGCACGTAGGCTGTTTGACCTTGTCAACGTTATCCCTAGCCTTTTGTAATAGATGGTAGAATCCACAGGAAATCCTAGAGGTCACCACTTCCTTCCCCTCTTGCAACTCGGGAGTGTGATGTTTAAAACTCCATGGATGTTTCTCTTGGCTTTTTGAATATCATGGATAATCTAGAATTCTGTGGCTTGGGACAAAACGGAGGTGATATTTAAGCTACAAAAGTTAGAATGATTTTCATGCAGCTGGGCAATATGGACTTGTGAAGAAAAGCATATGTTATAAGGAAAAGTGAGAAATGGATAGTGATTGGATTTAACCAGCTTAGTTTTCATCTCCGCATTAGCACAGAATAGGTAGCAAAGAGTCTTCATTTTTGCAACTTTCTCGTTAGTGATACTTGTACAGAGACTAAAGTGTGTGTCAGTTGTACTTAAGAGAAAGTTGAAGTGTTAGGGCAGAAAAAAACCCTTTTAAATGGTTTGAATAATTCAGAATAACATGCTTTGGTCAAATCGGTCAGCACTGTGGTGGGTATTTGTGACATTTTCTGGGGAAAACATTTTTCCTGGCTTGGGCTGTACTCTGTCAGAATAAACTGAGATCTGCCCTGTGAGCATCTGAGACTCTGCAGCCATTGGGAGCTCTGAAGCCACCTTTCTGGGCTGCACACTGTAATCTGCATTTCTTGCCCAACCGCAGGGGAGTTAGTAGTTTCCTCTGTCTCAGTGTGGTAGGATAGACTGCAGGGACACATGTGTTGCTTACACTGCCTTTCCTCCTCTTCACCTGACATCAGAAAGTGGGAGGAAGTCCTCCCAAAGCCAAACACATGTGGCTTTGGTTATGTCACAGCAGGAATCTCACAGTTGCACAGTGTTGGTCCTTGCAGTGTCTTTGACTCCCACAGCCCGTGCTGGTATTGTCATCACAGCACAAACCAGCACGGCAGAGAGAAACGCTTCTGGAGGCAGTTTCTGCCATACAGTACATCAGGTGCAGTGAGTGGAGCCACAGAAGGTATCAAAAAAGGCATACAAAAAGGTTTAAATTGTTAATGTACACCAATGCAGTTCCCTGTGTTTCAGTCAGAAGATACTGGATTTTTAGTGCTATGCTACTTATTGTAATGGGCTTTAAACTGGGCCCTTTGATAACTGTGCTATTTGCTCACTGAGTAACTTTTAACACTTCTTGGAGGCAGTGGATGAATCTGTGGGATTTTGTTGGTTTTCTTTCTTTTTTTAAAAGAAAAATTCTACTCCAAGCTTCAAATTAAGCCTTTGCTTTTTATTAAATATGAGACTGGAGCCCGATTCATTTTTTTGGCTGGATTCAGCCTATAAAGATTTTATTTTAACATAGAGTAGAATTAAAACTAAACAAAGTCTTAGGCATAAACTGGTAGGTTGAAAAGTGAGGGGGATGACTTGTATTTTCAAAGGTATTTAAGAGTAATTGGACATCCACATCCCTTTAGTATTCATGGGAGTTTGGCATCTAAATGCAGCAGACAGCTTTGAAAACCTGCCAAGTCTTTAACACTATACTTTCTGATATTTTCTCCTTCTTTGGTAGAAGTGGATAGGGAGATTCAAAAGGAAGAAATATCTTGTTGGCATTCTGATGTGAAAACAGAAGTTCCTAGAGAGAAGGAAAAGAGACCAGCTCCTCCTGTCTTTGGGTGTGGGGATACAGCATGATGCCTCCACAGAGATCCTTTGGTATGCCCACTGTCACTGGTTATGCTCTGAAATTAACTGTTAACAAGTGTGTTGGAATCCAAAGATATTTAGGTGTTCAGATGACAGCAGAAGCAGGCCAAACTCATCTGTTAATGTATTTTAGTTTGTCCTGGTAATCATGTTCCTTTAGAATGGCACATAAAAGCAGGGCCATGCTATGCCTGGCACAATTGCAGATAAAGTAGCAACTGGTCACTATCTTGAGGAGTTTACAGAGAAGGGAATGGATAATGTCTGAAGGGAGAACTATACCTGGATAATAACAAGATAGTTTTACATTTTCAGTTAATTCCTTCTGCTGGAGGATGGCTCAATAAGGGGTAAATGAAGAGGGAAATAGAGGCAAAGAGGAGACATTGAAGGAATAGCTCCTTTGTAGCAGACTATGCCTTTAGGAGAGTAGCTTTATATGGCAATTGGCTCACTATTGTTCCTGTAGCATCTCTTCTTTGTTTTATACCAGCTGGTTTGTCTACTCAGCTAAAGAAGTGACTTCATTTCCAATGATTCTATGTGTGTGTAATTCAAAACACCTTATGACTCCCACTGAGTACATGTGCTTCCAAGTTGCTTGTTTGGATGCTTAAAAGCCTTATTGAGGGCTTGCTTTGGAGCATTTGCAGGGAACCACTTTTTCTTGTTATTTCTGAGTCATCCCAAGAGTATTTTCCTCCTGTTTCTTCCCTTCTTAACAGAGATGCAGGGCTGCATTTTCTACTCCTCTTTTCAGTATTTAAATGTTTAGAGCTACCTATTACATTCTGGTCTCATTTGCTTAGTCAGTCCCTTTGAGTGGAGTCTATAAGTTTCCAAACGCCAAGCAAGGCTGAAAAGTTGTGTGGGCTACAGGATGCTTTTGTTTCTCATGTCTCTTTTTGTATGCAAAGCATTCATACAAGTCTGAGTAGTGAATGGCTCTTTGTCCAGGAGCTGGTGAGAACAGAGCAGTGGAAGTCTGCAGAAATGCCGTTCTTTATATCAGATATCTAGTTAACTCCTCCTAACCCGTATTTAATGACCTGTTGTTCCTGCAGTCATCTGGCAATATAACAAAATGTTAAATGCTTCTCCATTTTTGTACAGAAAATTGCCTGCTCTTTATTACTGTGTTATGGATCTATATTAGAACAATCAACATGTATCTCTCTACTGGGATTTAAATGCAGACACTTAATATTCTGTAAATACATATTTTATATGCTGTGCAACACTAGGACAATTACGCTCTGAGTCATCTCAATACATTTTTCTCTTAAGAAGTAATGGCAAATTTCAAAAAATGAATATAAAAAATGTAATTGTTACTCAAAACCTGACCTGCCTTTGCATATTTCTCACAGCAGGGGGGAAAAGTCTGTCTTTTGTCTATTGGCCAAGATATGTTTTAGTCATCTTAGCTAGCAGATGGCAGTGGAGAGTGAAATCCTCAACCTTTAACAACAGAGCAGGAGCAGCCGTCGTAGCGTGTGATGTGTGTAATATGAGCAGCATGTCTTGGTTCTGTCTTGGGTGATCTCCACTGAGACAGCATCAGCAAATATCCCCCCTACATGGTTTTTATATCTTCTTGGTAACATGACATATTACCTGGTGTTACAGTATTTGGAAATGCAGAACAATCTACAGGTCTGCAAGAGCAAATATTGAAACCAGTAGAGTTAAATCTAATAAAAATTGGTTAAACTTTACACTTCAGCTTAGCAAAGTGTTGGAAGCATTGCTCTTAATTCATCTTCTCTGATGAGATCTATCCTTGCAGTAAAGCAGTGGCAAGTATCTCAAATGGTTGATTTAATTCACTGTGAATGACAAATGCTAGTAATGAGTGTTTAGGGTATGGCTGAGAGCTGATAGAGGCCAGGTGGGATTAAGTGAACTTGGGTGTAGCTGAGAGTGGCAAAGAAGGTGTCTATTCAACTTCACAGCTTGTGCAGCGTTGATTCCAATAAAAGAAGCCAGATGGGGTATGAAATTGCTTGGGAGAATATAAGAGAAAGAACAGAGGTCATTGTTGCACCAAAAAATTTCAGAACAAGATTGACAGCCATTCTTATACCCAGGAGTGATTGCTCTGTGAACACTCCCATTGTGATTCACTGTGACCATCAAGGTGTTACTCAGCATGTTTAGAAGTGGATCCTTATCCCATTGTCAGTTTCACTAAGCATATTTTTTTTTAGCTGTTTGGATTAGCTCTGTGAAATCACAATGGCAAAATGGGTTATCCTGTAGAGACATCAATCTCTAAGGACCTTTTTGGTTTTAAGAAGCCCTAAAAAACTTGCTCTCTTACTTCTGCTGTATTACAGGACAAGCAGTACTGTATTATGATGACTGAGCTCTTTTAAACAAGAGTTTACAACCTTTTATGCAGGCCTTATGCTCTTCTTTTTTCTTGATGGAGAAGTGCTGACATTTCAAAATCTTCACTACTGCTGAGGGAACTTAGGTTGAATGAGGGACAGTGTATTGGTCAGACTAAGCTATTGAGTCAAGCAGTCATGATTTTGTGCTTGTCACAGATATGTGGTAGCAACTGGTGCAAATAGTTTTTGTTATGTCTACTTTGAATGTGGTTGGAGACAAAAGATCTGGCTTTATATGATCTGTTTCAGATAAAGCAAGTGGTTTTAGCACAGTACTCTCAAGGCTGTTTGCCCATCTGACCTCCTTATGACTAGGGCTTTGCTGTCCCTATCAGAGGGGTTACTTGTTTGCCATTATTGGTTTGGGTTTACTTTGCAGCGTGCTGGAACTCATGCAAACCCTCCATCCATCAATGCCTCAGCTGCACCATCCGCAGTGTAACTGTCCAACATTAAGCCTTTGTTGTAAGATTATTGAAATAAAAGTTTTTATTTTAAAGTCCTGTGGAGTTCTGAGATTGAGCCATGACAGTGTAGCATAGCAATATGAGTGTGGTGGATGGTGAGACTCAAACATGTTCTTTATGATCTGTCAGACTGTGAAGCTCTAGAGAATGAGCTTGAACCCAGTTTTGCTAGTTGACTTTTTTGTACAGATCTGGGATTCTTGCACGTGAAGACATAGGCTGATACTTTAGAGGTGTGTACAACTACCACTTTTTATTTTTGTCCTTTCAAAGATTTTTGGATGAATTTGCCACAGTTCTGACATGACCCTTCTAGACCCAAACTGACAGCCTGTTATATTTCTGATGTTGTAGCACAAACACTTAAGAACAAGCTCCTTCTTCTAACTGTTCAGATTAATTGCAGGTGCCTGACACAATTAGTTGAGTGCAGAATGTGTAAAATCAGCTTGCCTTATTCAAGACTGAGTAATTGTCCACCTTCATTAAAGCTGCCTGTAAGTAACCATGACATTCTTTATGCAGCTGTAGATCTGAAGCAATGGGCACTCCCACTGAAAATGAGGTGCATAATCCTGCCTTCAAGGCACATGTGCTGCCTGTGTAGGTAAGGATTTTGCTTTGCACTGTTGCAGTTGTGCTCATCATTTCCTCTTTCACAGTGGCATTTTCACAGGGCCACGAGCCATTCCCACTCGTAACAACTGTGTTAGTTTTGGCACAATTGGATGCTTGCCACCTAGAAAACTTTACATTAAATCACACTTGGAGATTGAAGGAATGACAAATGCTGAAGAAAGAAAAGCTATATTGGAGAAAATGGTTGTGCTACAGCCTCACTGAACATTGGAACATTGCACTTGGAAAGGATGGAGTGAAAATAGACAGAAAGGGTCTTGAAACTGTGAGCAAAGAAACTGCTTTGGTTGATTCCTACTATGTGCAGGCTACTTAATAGAAATTAAGGAATTAAGTTGGAAGATACTGGCTGTCTCTTGAGGATTTTGTTTCCTCCTAAATTAAATACTCTTCAAGCTCCTTAATTTTGACCAACTGTTAGATGCCATATTATTGTTTGAACTAGAAACACTTTCTAGGTTTTTATGATAATTGGATATGAATGATGCTATTTGGGATTTTGCTTTTATTCATTAGAGGTTCCTCTAAACACCTGTCTCATTTTTTAGGTATGGAAACCTGGAGACCTCAAGCTGTGAAGAAGTTAGAAGCCAGAATTCCTCTGAATCCAAAACAGTACTCAGGATGTAAGTTTACAGCACTGTTGCTTGCTTAAACAAACTTGTGTAAAGGCTAAATATCAACTGTCTGGTACCATAGCTGATAATACAACCCAGAGTTCTCTCCATCAGGGAAATTGTCTCAGAATTAAACATGAGATGAACACATCTAGGCAAATGTTTTGTTGATTAGACAACCAAGGAGTATTTGTTTCCCCTGCCTTATCTATAGCAGTAAATGGTTATTGCTTATGACTGATTTTATTGTGCATTACAACAGTCTGCAGGCCAAAGCTGAGGTTGATTCAGGCAGCGTGTGTATGCATGTATCTTTTCCATTAATGCCCCTGTGGAGTTACGTGTTGCTTTTAGAGTGAAGTTTAAATTCTGAACTCATCCTGATTTGCAAACAAAATAGCTCTTTTGAAATGCAGTCTACATGGGGAAAAAAAAAGAAGTGGTTTGGTTATCCCCTAGCATGATATGAAACTGTGCTTTATCTTCAGACACTGAGTGTAAAATGTGCCTTAGGTCATCAGCATTTGTACTTTGACATCTGTATGATCTGTGATTTGCATGCATCGTGGCAGTAAAAAGTAGTTGCATTGTTACATTTGATCACAGTATGAAGATGCTTTATTCTTGTCAGCATTGCTGAATGTTGTTTTTCTATGAGTTTATCTCAGCTTCCAGCACTTAAGAAAAGCTTATTTTTTTAATCAGTGCACTGATTTCTCAAGGTATAATCGAAGAAGCAGCCTTCTAGTTTCCTTTTGCTTTGAGATGGAAGAAAAATGTTGAATCATGAGGTACACACTCCAGTCAGGACTGAGAAACACACTGCAGTATTTTTCTTCCTGAGATTGAGGCAGACTGTCAGTTCTATTCTACAATATGGGGCCTGGTTTTCCCGCTGCTTACCTCCATCCATTTCTGGTGGCTTGTGTGTTGGGGCACGAGTGTTTCAAGTCTGACTTGAAATGATTAAAATATCTCTAGTCCAGAAATGTGCCATTTATATCCTGAACACCTTCCTGTCCTCCGTTGTCTGAATGGAGTGGTTAGACAGCAGGGTTGCTTTGCCTTCTGTCATCCATGTGGAAACTATTTTGTTTAAGCACTAGAGATAAATTGGTAAAAAGCTCCTTGGCTGTGAGCATTTCAGTAGCGGGCTCTGAAAACACAATGAATTACACTTACTTTACTGCAGAAGAAATGTAGAGCTTAATTAATTTCTGTACATGGTACAGGATTCTCAAAGACTTTACTTAGAATGTTACTGCCTGAAAAATAATTATTTTTTGGTTTTAGCACTTAGCAAGGACAGGAGGCTGCAAGCTCTGATTTGGGCTGTTCTTGTTGTCCCACGACACTCAACACGGCAGCTTAATTCTCCTGTTCTTTCCTGGCTGGTGTAACAGAGAGCTGTCATTATTTTCCTGCTGTTTTGCCATGAGAACTCATCAAAGAATAGTTGGTAGTTAAATCTCAATCAAAAGCACCAAGAAGGGAGTATTACATGGTGGGTAGAGGCACTGATAGGCAACCCATGGGTTCCCACATTCCCATCCAAAATGAGCTGTAGAGTGTCTTCCAGCTTTGGGCAAACCATTTGACCTCCCCCTATCGCAGTCAATCCAGCTGTAAAATATGAGCTAAAGCAGTACTCATCCTGCAAAACAGATTGAGGGTTTCTACTGGGGATGAGGAAGATATTTTCACCAGTTTAAATCATGTTCAGATTAATCCCCCAGCTGCATTTTCATGGACCCAAAGGAGACTGATTATGAGATGGAGAGAAAAGGGGTGGAAGTAATCTTGATGTTAGTGCCACTCAGACTTTGGACAAAAAGTGTCAATTTCTTTTACGCTTGGAGGTGAGCGTGCAAGTGAAGTAGCATTTAGTTGGAGCAAATTTATTTGAATTTTTTGGTCAATGTAATTGTTTTTCTGCTGACATACACCCAGTTTACCATATATCCCCCCTCCCTTCCAGTTCCCTCTGGCTGTATCAGTGCTGTGTTCCTTCTTGGCATGTAATCATCATGTGATGCTTTTGTTCGACCAAGGACTGACAAATGGATAGAGTCTGTGGTACTATTCCTGTGATAGCACAACTTCTGATGAGTTTATCTGACGTAATTTTCATGAAAATAGTTGGCACAGCTGATTTTGGCCCTCTGACCCTTATAAGATACCTTTGTGTCAGAATTTGATACTTTTTACCCAGCTATTTATTTACAGAAGACTCAACAGTGAAATTGTGAACAAGGAAATCTGTCAGATATATGTGTTTTAACAGATCCTATATAAATGTTAATTCACTTTTCTGCCTTAAAAATTTCCATTGCTCTCCGTCGCTCTGGCTTCTTGTCTTTTAGATACGATTAATGGTATCTGGAAAAGAGGTTGGCTTTGCAGTCCTGTGGTGAAACACGTAGTTCTAGTAGTTCAGGTTTTTTCTTCTCTGGGATAATTCCAATATAATTGCATTTGCCCTCTTTTCTCATAGAACAGAAACATGATATAATTGTGCTTTCAGTTTTATATGACTTAGAGGAATGATAAGAAGCAGAACAGCCATATTATTTCTTGCTGTTAACTCTCTATTTCTCAGAGGAAAAACATCTCGTGGGGAAGCCTGTGGTCTGTGGCCAGAGATCTTCTGCATTTGTCAGACTCCTGTTGTGACAGTTCAAATGCTTTAAAAGCCCATTTAAGGCATTAGAAATGAGGATGCAATTTAAAGCATTTCCACTGGTCTGACACAAAAAACCCCACTACAGAATTTAGAAACAACTGCAGGAGAATTTATGGCTCTTTAAATATCTCATGGAGCTTTAAAGAAGAGAGGGTTGTTTTTTCAAAAGCTTAGGGTACATATGGTAGGCATATTATGTCATATGTGGTGTGCTGTAAGCTCACATCTTACTGCTTTCTGTGTTGAGATTCTCTGTTTTTTGTGCTTGTAGTATAGAGTGATTATCTATTTTGAGATGTATGTCTGATGTATGTAATTAAAAAAATGATTATTATTATTTTAACACTGCACCCAGTGTTCCTGTAGCTCAGAACCTGGAAGTCCTGTGCTAGAGGAGAGCACATGTGTGGCACAGCCTCGCTTAAGAGACTTGTGGGAGCTATAAAGCTACCCTTCTGGTTCCAAATTTTGGGTCAGAGCCAGCAGTTACTTCTCACACTTGTTGCAGTGACATATAGTTGTTACTGACCCAAGATCACTTCAGCTATGTTCGGAAGCATGCCTTCTAAGGATCTGTTCTGCCGAGGGGTTTTTCTCCTGTTCGCTTAAGCATCATTCCTGACATTTTTGGGCTGTGGGGCAGTCAAAAGATTGACTTTTTCAACAGGGATCTGACTTAAGTGCATCTGATTCAAAATGTCTTTTGGGCTTTTTGTTATAATTGCCAATTTCTTTAAAAGTACATTCAGTAATACACAGATTAAACCAAGATACTGTAATTGCGTAACTTCAAAAATACAGAATTTGAATCTTAGAGTTATGAGTAAGCTCTCTGAACACTGTCAGAAGTTTTGAAAGATTAAAAAAGTCTGCCATTCATAACTCAGCCTTTTTCTTTTCTTTTTACTATCAGGACCCACCTTAGCTTTTCATGTTCGTTAGTTTGCTTTCCACTCTTCTTACTACTCTCAGTCAGTCAGAAAGGTTATGATTACAAGTAACAGAAGAATCCAGTCCAGAAAAGGTCAGATATTCCAGTCAAATGTCTGAGTTAGATGGACTTCAGCCTGTTTCCAGAAATACGATGCCATGCCTCTCTTAATTGTCTGATAAGAGAGCTGTAAGAAGTAACTTACTTGACCCTTTACCTCCTCCTACAAGTGATTTTCAAGAGCTCCTTTTTGCTCTTCCTTGCATCATATAAACAAGATTTCCTGGTGCTGCTTGTCCGTTCTGCATGTTTATGTGTCGAGATGTGACAGCATTGCCTCGTCTTAGGTCATCATTATCTTTGGAGTTCTCTTTTGCATTACATGTTTTTAGCTTAGAATTTCTGATGACTTTCAAAAGGAAGAATAGATATAACACACCAAAACATTGACAATTCAGAACAAACCCATAAATACACTGAACATAAATAAAAATTATCATTGTGATGCGAAGCATCAAGAATTAGAGAGGTCCATATGATAGTACACATTAAGTCAACTGTAGGGAATTTGTACCACAACTAAATTACATTTTTGTTTAAGTGAGGTGTTACAGCTCAAATGTGTGGCTTGGTACATGTCACCCCTCAAAAAACCAATGAAGAGAGAAAGTAGAGCAAAAAGAAAGAAATTACTTTCTCTTGCCTGTGTCTAATGTGAAGACTCCGCACATCTTACCAGCCAGGAGTCATGGGAAACTTAAAATGAGATAATCATGCCCAAGAGATCTGACACCTTTGTGTAATCTAGGAAGAGATCAGCAAGCCAAGCAACTAATACTGTTTGGGGACTTCAGTCCTCCTGAAATGCTTGTGTGCATTGTCTACAAGATAGTGATAAACAATGCTTTTGGTGATACATCCTGATCACTGCGATCTCTATTCAGAGCAGGAGAGTTCCTGAGTTAACATTTAACTTGCTGTTAAAAGGTTGAATTTTCTGTGCAGAATGGTCTGTGTAATAACTTGTGCCCCGTTTCCATCCCTCTACTGAAAGATGGTGTTAATTTTGATCTCTGGGCAATCACTGCTGGCAGACAACTGTACTCAAACCACAGACCCCATGAATTTAAAGAGCAGATATATTCAAGGAGCAGAACACTTCTTTCCCAGAAGATAGGCATTAAAAACCTGGCTGGAGCTGGTTGAGGTCTGAGAAAAAAACGGTAAAGGCTTCCAAGTATAAAATACCGTAGCTGCTTGCACCCTTTGGAAGTCAATAGCTTTGCTGGATACTGAGATACCTCTGAGTAATGGGAGAGTCTGAAACAGTGCTGAGGCCGTGTCACTGACATGACTTGCTAGGCTTGTGAGCCCTGGAAAGCTGATGCAGCACATGATGGATAAAAGGTGCTGAGCTTGTTGCCACGAGTTTTAAAGATTTATTGTCAGTGAAGTTCTCAGAAGTGATTAATTCCTGTTTAGTGCAGACAGTAAAACATCCAGCCTGACCTGGGCTTGCCTGCAATGTTTGCATTCGGAGAAGATTAGTTTAATGTTAACTGAATCTAGTTACTTGAAGACCTAAAAAATATGGTAATATGAACCCGAGATTAGCTGCAGGAGAGGTTTTTCAAGAGACAGATGATGTTGTCATATTGGTCCATGGACTTGGACCATGAGTTTTTTTCTTTGTTTGCTTTCCAGAGGTCTAACATTGGTGTGTTTTCTTTAAAGATACCCTTTAGGCATGTTGGTAAATACGATGGGGAGAGTAAAAAGCCTGCTGTCTCCCTCCGTATCTAGAAATAACTCCTACGTTTGTAGCTAGCAAGAGACTACAGACAGGGCAAAGGCAAGGAAAAGGAAATTCTGTGCCATAAACATTGAGCCATATTCTGATCTATTCATTTACATCTTCCCATCTGATGAAACCAAAGAAGTTGTAACAGCTTTTATAAATCCCAGTTTAGGTTCTGTTTCTTAAAGATACTAAAGAGAAAGCAGTAGAACAGTAAAACTGGTCTCCTGGTTGCAGTATGAGGTTTCAAATGGGGGCTTTAATGATCTTTATTTTTTTTCCTGGCTACATTGAATGCTCACGTGCCCACAACTCTTACTGGAGTTGGACTAACTGAATGAGAAGCAGAAACAGCTTATGTAGTATAAAAAGTAAAATAGCTTTAAGCCCTCAAACTCTCCTCTTCTGTAGTCTCAAGCACCACTATAGCTGAGTCCTGAGGCTTTTAAATCTGAAATGAGTCACAGTAGAATTTATTTGAAGCCTCCTGTTGGAGTATAATGTTGTGGTTTCCATCTACTGCTGGCTTTGGTTTGCTGATTTGGAGTAGATTGGTGGTGCTCTTGCTGAGATGAATGATAGGCCACAGAAACTAATTAAAATACTTGGGGCTTTTTTTGTTGTCTTGAATATCAGCTCTTAGTTGCATCTGCTTTATTATCAAAATAGGGAATTTATTCGTTATGAAAACTTGGAGTGTGGCGGGATTGACAACCACAGACAAAGCAACTCGAAACTAAACTGAAATCTCATTTCGTTCCACAGCAATTGGATAAAACAGTTTAAATAAAGAAAAATAAAGAACTGTTCAGTTACCACATGACATGTCTTGCATGTTTACTCCTCCTTTTCTGCATTAAAACAGCAAATACCAAAACTTTCAGTGTAATACTGCAGCATTTGGAGTTTCTCATATCGATAAACAAACATTGTCCCTTAGCTTCTTGTGTATTTAGACCTTCCTGACAGAAAACTTGTCTGTTGTTTCCTACTGAAATTAACAGTCCTGCTGGAAAACAATATGAATGGCTACAATACTGCAGAAATAAACTTGGACCTGAAATGTTTTACTTTAGGAGAGCAGACACCAAAGGAATGTGAGACAAATGGAAGAAAGTTGGCTGGAAGTTTCTGATGCCTGGGAAATCCATGGCGGGAAGCAGTTCAGATGCATTTGAGAGAGCAACAATCAACATTCATTCCAGTAAAGCCAATTAAGCTAAAACAACAGGAGAAACCAATGCTGCTACATGAGAAGCAGAGTCAAACACAGGGCAGTATAAGCAGTGGAAGAGTGGGAGAGTTGTAAAAACAAGCAGGACCAGCATAAGAGCGTAATTAGAAGAGCAAAGAAAAATAATGACTTGCATCTCAATTAAAACAAAGAACTAGCAGAGCTGTTCTCTTAGTGACTTTACATGTGTCACAGCAAAAGCCCCTCTCTGTGATATTGAACCAGTTGTGCCCAAATGAATAGCTGATCGTTTGCTGGAAGTTGTCAGCATGTTTTTTATAAAGGACTGTGTGTGAGAAGCTGCCTCAGCCTTTATTTGCAGTTTACATACATTTACCCATGATTCAAAGCTGAGATTTAACTGCCCGTGTTGTCATTTAACAAGCAGAACTTAGAAAATACATCTGGCTTAATTTAATCTGTGTAAGCAAGCCTGAAAGCTATTGCATGGACAGTGCAGGAGAAGTAATATCCTTGTGTGAAGATTATTTCCTTGATGATCTTAAGTATATGTTTGGGAAATTGCAGATAGATTTGTGCATGTTCCTGCCTAATTTCTGAACTGAGGTTCATCTTTTTCTCCTTAATTGTTGGGAAACCCTTCTACTCATTCTTTGGAAAGAATTGTGTTGGGAAAGAAAACATTGCTTTTGCCTTCTTGGCAAGAAATGATCTCTCTTGTTCATGTACAGAGCTTTTCAGGATTACTGTTGTATGTCTTCCCAGTTGAGAAAAGTCTATGCAGAATATCTCTCTAACCTATTGAATCATTTGTGACTATGTCATATGAAGGCCTCATTTTCTACCTCTTATGTGCCCTGCTAGCTCAGCTTAACAGAGAGGTTAGACTTGAAGCTGCCACAGTCTCATCATGTTTAAGCTCATGGGTAAATGTGGGTGGATGAGTAGTTCTGTGTTCCCAGGTTGTAAATGGCAAAATCAGATATGCTTCTTCCACCTAACAGCAGGTAGATTTTGGAGACTGAAACCTTCAGAGATGGGCGTAAAGCAAAGCTGCTGTGGAAACTGGAAGACTCTTATTTCCAGAGACGGGTGTGAAAGCCCAGAGGCTAGGACTGGCAGGTCAGGAGTTAAACATAAAAAGTTTTGCCTTATAGGCAGGAAAGGAAAAATTTATAGCTCATAATCAAGCCATGAAAAATGTAGTCTGTAATGTTTCTTTCCTGTCTGAGATCTTGGAAGGTTCTTGTTCCTATCTGTCTGCATCCCTCTGAGTACAGGGAGTTTCTTCTCAAGGGCAGCAAATATAAAGCTACTGCAAGATATGGGCAGTTCTCCAGCCCCTTTTCAGAAAGCCTCCATCCCTGACATACAAATTAAACAGTCAGGCGATAGGAGGTCAGTAGGGCACACTGTACCTTTCTTCGCTTTCCTTTTTTTCCCTCTTGACTGAAATTATTTTGCTGGTGAAATTCAGTGTCTGTAACAGCTGTGAACTCTTCACCCTGTGAAGGGAGACTGGGTCTGTCTTAAACTCTGTTTATTCTTCAGCTTATGAAAGTGGCCATCAACTAAGCCTCTGAAAATTGGGCTTAGTACAAAGAGTGTGTGAACAGTATTAATAAATGAACTTACCCTGTGGAGAGGCTTCTTCTTCCAAATCATTGCTGAGCTGGTAAATGCTCGTAAGAATAGAATAACCAGCCTAGTTTTTGGTGGTGAAGGCAGCAGGGAAGGTTGTGAGTTTGTGATGGTGGTAGGGAAAAGAAGCACAGAGCAGGAGGAAACACAATTCAAACATGCAGCAAGACACAGTGTTCCCCTGCCTTCAGTGGAAAAGAAAATACTGTTGACACAGGGCAGTGGTGTTTGTAACTCTAAGTGCTGTCGTGGTGCAGCATTCTAGGTATGTGTAGGGCTAGAGAGGATGTTCAGAAACATGAGGAGAACAGGAGAGTGGAGTGAGAGCTTAAGAGCATCTGTGTTGTGGCCTTTCTTACACCTGGGGATGTGGATCTGAGCTGGCACTGTTGGCTTCCTCATGAGGTTTGTGGAGCACTGACTGTTGTGTGACACCTATCTTGACTGAGAAAATGGTCCTGAAGGTCCAGGTAAAAAGTGTGGTCATTGTGAGCCTAATCTGTGAAGGTCCCACTGATTTTGTGTACAGTGGAAGCTTGTCTGAGCAGGGGTCTGAAAATTTGACCCAAAATCATTTTAAAACGTGAAGAGTCTCCCAAGCTGGACAATCTGTGTTTCATATTTGCAATGAAACCTGAAATCTAGAATGTGTTTGCGTGTAAATTTTTGGTTGTAAATACTTTTTGTAGCTCTAAAACTGTAATTCCAGAGTTGTTTTATCAGCACACCTAACCCAACAGCATTACTGATAGATTTCCAAATACTCTTAGAAGTTCAAACTTGCCAAATATCAGAGAAAGAAACAGAAGATGCAACAGACTAAAATGGAAAGGACTTGTAAAATGATATCTATATGGGATTAAAAAGGAATTCAGTGTTGAGGAAAAACAATAGTGTTAAAATGAGAGACGGAGAGTTGGGAGAAATTTGTCTTTTTCTTAAGTGTTGGTTTATTTGAATGCTGGCGAGCAGCTGAGTTAACCAGATATTGCCATGGTTTCCCTACTTGCAAATGTGCCAGTATTTGTATGCAGCTTCAATATGAGCTTTTGGGCTCCTAGTCATCTATATGTTAAATTCATGTTTGTATTTGAACTCCTAAAACTTACCAGCTGAGGAAAGAGAGGTCCTTCTGGCACGCTTGTCCCTTTCCACTCTGCAGCTATTAAGACGATAGACCTGGAGACACTACATCTGTGGTTTTGAGGATTTGGACTTAAAAAACCAAGCAGCAGGTTGTTGTGATCACAGAGGGTCTCTGAGCTGACATGTCAGTGTCTCTGACTGGATACTGGTGTGATTAGAGGTTTTTACTGAGAGCAGAGCCCTTCTCTTAATAGAAAGCCTGGGATACCTTTCCTGAACACGATCCAGCCCTCCTATAACTCCTTAAGTGTTCTTTTCTTGAACTGCCAGTGTGACAAAGATACCTCTTGTCATGTTATAATTTGACAGCCCCTCCTTGTCTTCAGGCTAAGGATTTATTATGCATTTTCCCCTAAGATTAGCCAGAACATTGTGTCTTCTGGGTTTAGCTATCCTGGTGCTTCAAGCTTGATATTGGGCTCTGCCAGCACAGTGCTGCGTGTGCTGCACATGTAAGGGTGCTTTATCCTCATGGACGAGGCAGTCTCACCGTGTGTGCTCATGGATGTTAGGTTCAGACTTAGACTGCTTTTCACAGAACCCAAGATTTCATGAAAGGGCAGTCTTTCTATTAAGACAGTAGATAATGAGTAATACAGTGTGGAGGAATATGCAGCTTCAGTCTGGTCCACAGACTCGGCAGCAGCGCTTAATGAGAGGAAGGGCACCAAAGGAAGCGTTTGATTTAGCACTTCCACTGGGAAGCTGCCACCCTGAAGGAGCCACAAATACCTTGTTTCCTCCCTGCTATTTTCCCACAACATCCCAGGGCAGTAACAGAGCAAACGTTGCAGCCTCGCCAGGCCACAGCTTTTCCCGCTGGCACAAGAGGGAATTAAGAAATTATGTTCTGCTTTTGATTGTGTGCATAATGTCTGGTAGTTATTCAAACATGGTCACGGTACAGCTAAGCAAAGATACTTCAGCTGATTAAAGAAAGCATAACTCCAAGGTAATTTGCAAGTCTTGCCTTGCTAGCTTGACACACAGTACAATACAGGGAAGCAGGATCATAATGAGAGCCAGTAACAGAAAATTAGTTGGTTTTGTCTGAAATGTTGGCTTTATCTACTTGGGAGAGGGCAATTTTTGTTTAGTGGTTGCAATGGATACCAGAACACTATGAGGAGCATCAGCAGTGGTGGCAGCAAGCAGTGCCCAGC
The DNA here is from genome assembly GCF_028858725.1 of Colius striatus. Classification (NCBI taxonomy): domain Eukaryota; kingdom Metazoa; phylum Chordata; class Aves; order Coliiformes; family Coliidae; genus Colius; species Colius striatus. The sequence goes on from NC_084768.1 coordinate 21,207,090, forward strand.
CAGGATACATGCACTGATGAGTTAGTCTGTAGGCAATTAGGAGAAACTTCTGCATTGGTAGCCCTAGTTATTAGGGGAGATTTCAGCTTCCCAGACATCAACTGGGAACATCATACTGCTGTGACAAGCAGGTCTTGAAAATTCTTGAAGTTTGTAGGAGGTAACTTCTTGTCACAGGTACTCAGTGAGCCAACTAGAAAAGATGCATCCCTAGACTTGCTATTTGTGAACAGAGGACTCGTGAGGGATGTAATGGTCAGTGGCTATCATGGACACAGTGAACATGAAATCATTGAGTTTAAAATTGTCAGTCTAATGAGAAAAAAGGAGAGCAGAGTTGCTACTCTGGAATTCTGGAGAAGAAAAATTAGGCTATTCAGATTGTTATTTAGCAGAATCCCCTGGGAATCTGCTTTTGGGGGCTCAGGACTCCGTAAGTACTGGTCAATCTTTAAGAACCACCTTTTAGAAATACAAGAGCAGGCAGTTCTGTGTCAAGCAGGCAAGGCAGAACACCAGCTTGGCTGAACAGGGAACTCCCTGTGGACCTCAAGAAGAAAAAGAAACTGTGTGATCTCTGGAAGAGAGGTCAGGCTTCACAAGAAGAGTACAGAACTGTGGTTCATTTATGCAGGGAGAAGATGTGAAAGGCCAAGGCTCAATTAGAGTTGAAACTGGCCAGCATTGTGTATAACAAGAAGGGCTTTTTAAAGTATGTTAATATCAAGAGGAGGTCTAAAGAAAACATTAGACCAATACTAGTTGAAGATGTTCATCTGACTTATAGAGATGAAGAGAGAATAGATTATTTCAGTTGGAAGAGACCTGTACTATCTAGTCCAATTGCTTGACCAATTCAGGTCTGACTAAAAGGTAAAACATGTTGTAAAGGGCATTGGCCGAATGGCTCTTAAACACTGACAAACATATTTGACCAACCTGCCTTCATGTGGGATATGAATATCTGAGGTTTTTAATTGTTCTATAAGATACGGATACATAGGGTGGCATCAACACATGCTGTGTACAACCAATGTGTTCTCTTTTGGTTTGCTCTTAGTGCAATAGCATCGATCGTACGAGCCTGGCTCGATCAGTGCTCTGAAGATTTCAGAGAGCCACCCAACTATTCGTGTTTGCTGAAGTTGCTGGATTACCTGAAGAGGAATATACCTGGCTCTGACCCAGAGAGGAGGGCGCAGAACCTCTTGGAGCAGTTCCAGAGCCAAGAAGTGGAAAGTGATGGTAAGTTACTTTTCTCTCCTGTCTTTCTGTTCTCCCAGACTCTATGGTACTGCAGGGATTTATGTAAAGCATGGTTCATTAACTCTTATGCTAATTGACAATATTGTTAGGCTCCCCAGTTATTATTTTAAATAAAAATGCCTGTATAAGGCTGCAGGTTCTGTGCAGGATGCAAAAATCTTACAGTGTGGGTACCTATGCCTATTCATTCTGGGGTAGATTGGGAAATCCAGGAAAGGTTTGAGATTTAGACAAAGGTTTGAGAGTGCTGCAGCAGCCAAGTGGTTAATTGTCAGCATGCTTCCCATGTCATTGAATTAAAACACACAGCTGCTCTTTAGCTGGTATTCTCATTTCAATCCCCCTCCCTCCCTCTACCCTCAAGAAAAGCCCAAACCAACAAAAAGCAAAATGCAGAGCTGAGACAAACTACAGCTTGAGTCACAAGCCTGTTGTCATGAAGCTTTTCTTCCTAGTTACCATCATGTCAAAGGAAGTGGCTGTGGCTGTTTTTTCCTCTTGGAGTGGCCGGCTGCTGGTATCCAAGGACAGAGGAAAAACTTACGTTATTGGGGGTCACATTCTACTGAAACAATAGTGAACTGTAGTAACACAAATACACTGTGTGCAGCGTCAAGCCTGACACAGACCCTTATCCTGCTCAGAAAGCTTCCTGTGGCAGAAGCTGAAAAGTCACAGCAGCTCACGTAGTGTGTGAATGAGAACCAGAATTGGCTTCCAGCTTTGGTAGAGGGAGTAATTCACGTAATAAAGGAAATGACAGGAAAAAAACCCATTTCATCCCATAAAAATCCTGTCAGCCGGATGTTCCAGAAATACCATGTCAATGCAGAATACTGTGAGGTGCCAAATTAACTTGGTCATTAACACATACATAAAAAGGAGTAGCTCACAGAGCCCAGGCGTTTTCCCTATTGAAGTCAGGTAAGTGAAACAGGATTGTTAATATGTGCTTCCTTTCCTGGGTTGGTTCCCACAGGTCAATCAAAGAAAGCTCACAAGAACTCTATTTGGGTTCACCAGCTCTTCAAAGTGAACTGAAGTTCCCAGCAGCCCTGCTTCTGCATTTATTTCCTCAAGTAATGACTGAGAAGGTTCTTTTCTGAGTTATGAATGGGTCAGTTAGAATGATGACATTCTCCACATTGTGGCAGAATAGAGACTGCTAATTAGAATAAAATAAGAGGAGAATACAGTTAACTTGCAGGGCCTGCAGAGAAGAGTTTAGAGTTAGCACTTTATCAGAGCTCCATCTTTGTTAATTTCAGAGATTTCTTGTAAAACTGTTAATGTGTTGCCTGCAATCAAAACTTGCTGATAATTACTGTTCTGAAACATCCATATTGTGCTATGAATTTACAAATTTGTGTCCTAATCCTACAGTTTGACCTGTGTAATCAGACCTCCATTCAGTGCTGCCATCAGCCATGCCAGTAGATTAGATTGCAGTAGCAGATACTTAGATAAAAAGCTGTTCCTGGCCTCAGTTCTTGCAGCTTGAGCAATGCAAAGCAAGGTGAGTCAAGAGACTGCAAATTCAGAAGAGGCACGTGATTGCTCTCAGTGAAGTCAAGAGAGCAATTGGGCTTTGAGAGGGCTAAATGGATCAGAGCGATATTAAGATGATGAGGTACTTGAGTACAAGAAGATTCCAGCCTCTTGGAGAGTAGGGAAAAGGCTGGTTACACATATATGGATGTGAGACAGAAAGGAGAAAAGAGATATGAGAAAAGGAAAGTCTTGTATTGCACTCCAGGATCTGATTTTAAGGGCACTGTGAGGTTTTGAGTAGAGTTGTAACTTAGTGATGAGGATTTTCAGTTGACTTTCAAGAGCTGAAAGATAAATGAAGAGTTATGTAGCCAAAAAGAGAGAGGGAGAAGGCATGGTGCTTGCATCAGTTTAGTAGAAGTCCGCTGAATTAGGCATATCGTTACAAAAACAGCCACAGAAAAATAATGCTGGAACAGAGGTTTCTGTTTATTGTGTTTAGTTCTGTCAATACATTGTGCAATTGGAATGTACAGATGGAAATCTGGATACAGCCTGTAGTTATAATTTGTTACATCAGGCCAGTAGCAGTTTACATCAATGATTAGGTTTTACTAATTAACAAAGAAAGGATAAATGAAGCATTTAAAAAACCAGTGATGAAGTATCACTTTATCTGCTTTTGTTGCTTTAACATCCCTCCTGATTTAATTGGGTATGAAGTATTGCATAATATGCAATGTGCTGCTTGGGTCTGTTAACAAAATCTCCCTAGTAGTGAACTCAGGATTTTCCTTGTTAGTCTTCAACAACTTCATTTTATTTTGTCTCTGTTCTTAGGGAGTTACTGTGACTTTACAGTAAAAGGGATTAGGAAGAGGATTTATTTTAGGGGATTTTCTGTTTGACTTCCTCCTCTACCATGGGAAACAAGGGCCTATTTCTTTATGTTTTCATGTGGCTTTGTTCCCAACCTGTGAGAGCCAAAAGGTGACCTGGGAAAATCTGTGAAATCTGTTCCCTTCTGCACTGGGTCGGGTCTCTTGCTGAGGACAGTGTTCTCACCTGTTCACTGCTGCCCAGTGCAAGTTTAGAAGCAGCATTCAACTGAATGCTGTAGGTGCTCACTGTATTCCCCTTTCTGAGAAAAATTCCCAGAGAGGGAAAGTGAGGGATGGTGCAATAAACTCTCTTCAGTATAGTCCATGTAGACACAAATGATACCAAGAAATATGATATCTCCTTTTATGTCCACACCTGGGAGATGAAATATGGTTTGAAGAACATTCCTAAGGCGATATTTTGGGATATAACTGTGGTCTTATCCCTTTGCAGTTTGGGGAGTTTTTTGTTTTAGGTGATACAAGGCATAAGTGCTAGAGGAACAAAATTCTGCAATGTCAACAAGGAATTTTTGTCAAGGTGGTGTTTTTTCTTTCAGAAGTATGCTTAGGGTTAAGCCACTTCTCTGCTGAGAGACCTCGAACAGCTCAGTTCTCTCTATTTCTTATTCTTCCATCTGTTCTTTGACAATGTAGTGTTCTGGTCATCACATTTCTTACCAAAAAATGCAGCACAATGGGGCCATTACATCAGGCAGAATTCTTTGGGCCTTCTACTATAATATGTATAGTGATGTGTTAAAATAAACAGACATGTGCTTTGATTCACTGTGTAAGTTTACCAAGTTGTGTTTTCCACCCTGGACAGATGGGTTCCATAACATTTCTTCCTGTAACCTGTACGATGAAGAGGAACTGGAGCTCAGCAGTCCAGAGGAATTCTCGTCTTTCCAAGAAGACCTTGTAGCAGAACAGTTGACGTACATGGATGCAGTATGTAGAGCATATGTACTACTTGAAATGCTAGAGGAAATAGTGATATGCTTCTACTTTGTTTTAAAGTTAAGTCAGGAGAAGTGGTCTGTTGTTGGGACGCAGACCATGCCCTGCTCTGCTTGGTTATCCAAACATGCTTTTTTTCCTTCAGTCATTCAAAGGCTATTGTGGGTTTTTTGAGAAGTGTGATGGATACTGCATAGCCTTTTTTTGCAAAGTTTAGTGTTTGACACCTGAGAAGTAGCACCTTTTGACTGCATTGCTCCCTGGCCTAAAGATATATAGATATTCTCTGATTTGGTTTGTCTCCTTCAAAAATATTATTACATGAAAAATTTCCCCCTTGGTTATATAAGTGATATAAAGGTGTCTCTTATTTTCCCAAGACTGTTTAGCTGACAGTTCTCATAGGGCCCATAAAGAGTATGCCAAAACTAAACTAAACCCAAATATTTACCTTTTAATACCGTATTAGATTTCAATCAAATTTGTACCGTAAACATGCATTTCTTGTGGACAATAGAGATCTAGGGGAATCCTGCTGATTTACACATCTCTATTTCACACCAGAAACTCTTCAAGAAAGTTGTGCCCCACCACTGTTTGGGATGCATCTGGTCTCGAAGAGATAAGAAAGAAAACAAGCACTTGGCACCTACCATCAGAGCCACCATCTCTCAGTTCAATACAGTCACCAAATGTGTGGTCAGCACGATCCTGAAGAGCAAGGAACTCAAAACACAGCAGAGAGCCAAAATCATTGAGAAGTGGATTCATATTGCACATGTAAAGCATTTACTCTAGACTGTTTGATGTTTCTTGTGTGGGTGCCTCTGATTGAGGGAGCTGGGAAGGGCGAATGGGAGGGCAGAAAGGGCTTGTGTGCATTGGTCCCAGGCCAGTGAATGTCTCAGCTCTAATTCTTTCTATTTTTGACTGACTTTCTTTGTAATAGCAGATGTATTGCCCTTCCTCTCTTTAGTTCCTTCCCCATTATGGAAATGGAGCTGATTCTTGTCTCTTCCCAGGGATGGGAGCGCTAATTAATGGGTGAGGTAGACACAGTGTCTCAAAGATGGGGAGTGCCCTGTACTTGATAATATAACATTTATGGTAAGATAGTTATAAATTTAACCAATTCACTTCCCTAGGAAGAAAATACTGCTCAAGTCAGTGAAAGAAGTGATAGTTGATACCATCCAAAGGTTAGACTTGTTTTCAGAGGAAAGTTTAAGAAGAATGGAGTAGTACTGGCAGGGGGGCAGGCAGCAGGCACAGTCAGAATAAGCTTTGTGCTTACCTGCCTTTGGCTGTTCATGTTCATGCAAGGTTTAAAGTAAGTGCAGACAAAGCTAACTTACTGACAGGAGGCAGTAAACCCTTTAACATGGAAAAAATGAAATTATTGTTTGTACTCTTTTGTTTTGAAAAGTTCTTGAGGCTGAAAGGTCATGTGCCTACTCAGTTATTCATGGCTTACATTAGGTCTGTGAACCAGCTGGGTTTGAAGGGGGTGAGAGATGCAAGCAGTGACCAGAAGAAATAAGTAGAGTTACTATATAGTACTAGTCTCCTCATCTTCTTTGTCATTGTCTTATGTGTTTCTCTCAAATGGAGTGTTTCTTAATCTTTGCACAAAAGGATTTTGCATGCCTTCTTTACATAACCCTAGCTTGCCAATTTCTAAGATTTTAATCTTTACTATTTTACTGTAACCTTTTAAAGTCCCCTCAGAGCACTGGGCAGCTCTCAGTAAACTAGATCTCTGTTCTGCAGCAAACATTTAAAGCACTTTCATATGTATGTGTGTTGACTTTTGTTTTAAGAATTGTATGGATTATTTCCGAGCTGTACAAAATAAGCAGTCATAAAAAGCTCAAGCAAACAGAGGCTTTCCAACCTTGACAGTGCACTTCTGTGCTTCCAGAAGCAGTATTGTTAGTCCTGGCACCTAAGCTCTGGCAACTGCATGTTTCAGGAAGCTGATATGGGAAAGTGGTCTTTTACTTCTCTTTTGGCACTTAGATTCAATGCATTTTTGTTATCACCTGGTGGCTGCTTTACAGCCCGTGTGAATGGACTAGGATGGTTGCTCCTATTTTCTGTGTGCAGAGGGTACCAACTCAGGAGACCTTTATGGGGCAGCCTGGGCAAGCAAGTACAAAACAGCTTCCTGCCCATCACAGGTCAGCAGGGAGGCCTAGGGAAGCCAACACAGGCACCACATTCATCATACTTGATCTGTGGATGGAGAACTTTGTTCTTCACCTTTGTTGATTAGTGCTTCTTTCTTTATGTAACTTATGTAATTCATAAATGTAATTAAATACTCCAATCTTAGCTGAGCACGTGAAAAACGCATGTGCACGCTCTACAAAATAATTGCACATGTAGAACCAGCTGCTTGCATGTGTACTTAGCTGCCCACTTCTGAAGAAGGTTGCTTGCTTTGTGCATGCAAATGGCTGTCTTGAATAGTTAAATGCCTGAATTAGAAAATAATCCACTCATTAAAGTGCGGTTATTCATTGACAGCTAACTCTGGAAATTAGCAGCATGAAGTTTGTTATCTGTTCATGACTTTTGGATCCAGATTCTTGGGTTACAAAATAAACTGAATACTTTTTCTAACTGCCAGCCCTCTCTGCCCCACCTAGATCTAAGGTTCCTGAGCTGGAGCAGCCAATTTCACTCTCACAATATTTTCTTTAAAAATAAAAAGTAAAAATGAAATCATTAATGTCCTGTTATGCTTCATTTTTTAAAATCAAAGCTACTTCTGCACAGGATTCCTTCTGATTTTCTCCTTGTGAAGGACACAGCGTGAAACAAAGTTATTCAAACCAGTCTTAAAGGATCTTCTTATATACACATGAAAGCTTGATAAAGTTGAATCTGCAGTCAGTTAAATCATTGAGAACACAAAATCCAATATTGAGTTCCGAATGTGCTCTAAATTATGCAACGTGCAATTAAGTCAAGATGTTCCAAGTTGGATCTTCCAGTCCAAACTCCTGCTGTAATCGAAAAAAAGAGAGAAATGCTAAGAATCTGTGCCTCTACAGCCATGTTTTCCCCAACCTGAATTTCAAGTTAAACATCAAAGAAAGAAGGATCTCATTCTTAAATCATTCTTAAATGTCAGTCTCTCAAGAGGAGCTGTTGTGTTGCTTCTTTGGCCCCAAACCGTGCAAAAATAGCTTTCAGGTCTTGTGTGTCTTACCACATGATCTTGAACTTGGTCTTTATTTAGCCTACCTGCCAACCTGCTTTTAAGTGCTGTTTGTCCAGTCAGTCTTCTTAAGCCACACTTTGTTTGATGTAGCCTCCTAAGTTGCACAAAAAATTTTTTGTTAGTTAAATAAATGGGAGTAAATTCTTGCCTTAGTTGTTCTGTCAATGCAGCTCATGCATTGCTGATATATTAAGGTCTGATTTTTGTTTGTGCTAAGGTTGCTTTACAACCTGCTTTTCAGACCTGCAAAGGAAATAAATGATGCCTCCCTTCACTGTAAGGATCCTTTCCATCATCAGTGTTCTTGGGGTAATAATCAGCCCCATAAAAATTGGCAGCAGTGGAACTGAGGTTTGGATACATCCTCATCATGTGCAGCAGTCAAATGGGTGTGTGTTTTGTCTGCTTGATTTCCATGGATAGACCCCTGTTTGTGAGAGCTTCTCTTTGTGAGAGTTCAAATCTGTGGTGCCCATGCTCAAGTTCCTGAGCTACCAACAGATTTGCAGAAGAGTCACAGGCTGGACTCGTCCCTTCTTGCTACCATCTGTTTACCAGGACTCTCTGCTATTTTTTAGAGATTTAAGTTTTTTCAGTATCCTTTTCCATCAAACCCTTTGCCACAGAGAAGCTGCATAAAGGATGTCTGTGAACCAGTCCCTCTGTTAGGATCTCATCCCAACTCTGGAAAAGCTGGAAGGTTTTTCTCTTTAACCATGTGCACATACTTGAATAACAGGTTATTCCCTTGCATGTATTTATTTTTAATTGACCCTTAGATGATTCAGGGCTTACATTTTAAATACCACATACAAAGAGGCAAAGCCTGCTTTCTCCCCTAAAGGGTAAAAGGGATTGTAACTATAGAGAGCTTTTTAAGAAGTGTAACATTAGTGCTTTTTAGCCTGACTTCATGAACTCAGTTCCACTTTTATTTTTACTAGCAATGAAAGCTGTAACACTGCAACATCACCACAAATACATGAAAATGAGGAAAACAAGATATAAGTGCCAAAGCCCATAAAGTGTTTGGTGACTGGAGGAGAGAGTGATATTTTTGATCCTCAATATTTGTACAGCTGCCTGGTTGGCAGTGAGAATGTGTAGCACGCATGACACCGGTCAAACAAAAGAGCACTAACGTACTTGTGATGCTGACATTTAATGCTCCTGTACTTGTAACCACTCCTTTCACAGGAATGTAGGATCCTGAAGAACTTTTCCTCCTTGAGGGCCATCATATCAGCACTGCAGTCCAACTCCATCTATCGGCTAAAGAAGACGTGGGCGTGTGTTCCGAAGTAAGCCTGCCTCTCTGCTCCCATGGCTAGCCCTAAACAATCTTCTTCTCAGCCTTCCTACTCTGCTCCTTTATGGACATCCACTCTCTTAGAAGAACCTCTCATTCCTGTGAGGCTCAGACTCCTTTTATGAGTCTGACTGCTATGAGCTGCTCTTTTGAATTGAGGGGACAGCCTGCCCTTGGGGGTGTTAGATATCTCCTGTCCTTTATAGCACACACAACCTATTTTGAAAAACTGTGCTAGCTAATCACCCATCTCATGCACAGCACTCTGGAAAGGGTCAGCAAAAGGGCACTGTGATACTTACCTGTTGTCTTCTCTCCCATGAAGTTGGAGGAGGTCCAGGGTGCTACAAACGCTCACTAGTCCTCTTCTGGTCCTGACATTTCCAGAAAATATATTTTCTACAAATTCCAAATCTATATTGAAGACTATTTTTTACAGGAGAATATGTTTTTGGACAACTGGCATATTTACTGCATGCCAAGCAGATGCCAGAAATCTCTGTGTACAGGAAAGATGATGTTCTGCTCATTCATTATGGAAAGAATAAATTTTCCTTTGCCTTTGATAAAGAAAAATGTCACTCAGCCATACAGTGTACTTCTGTATTTCCACTGGAGAGAAGTGGGTTTTTCACTGCCTGGTGGTCCTGTTCCTGATCAAAATATTGCCATCTTGTGTTTGTAGTGTTGGGTAATAGAAAGGGACTTGCAGAATTTGGACTTTCCAGAGGGCATGGAACAGGGCCAAAGTGAAGTACATAGGATACCTTTCTCAGCTATTTTCCTGTTCCTTTGTATCCAATCTGATACCTTGCAGTGTGATTGAAAACCCTGCTTAGGGTCTGTGTACCTATGGCATTTCTTTGTGATGCTGTCAAATAAGGCCTGACTTTGCTGGGACCTTTAGAAGATCTCAGGGAGATTCCTAGTAGAGGTGCTGCATGTTATTGGATACATTTTGATGGTATTATCTTTTATATACCCACCTGTTAATGATTCATGAGGAAAAGTAGTAATCTGATCTGATTTAGAGTGCTTACTGATAACCTGAATGATTTCATTTTTTTCCTGCACAGGGACATAATATTGATGTTTGAAGAGCTGTCTGATATCTTCTCAGATCATGACAACTATTTGACAAGTAGGGAACTGCTAATGAAGGTGAGAATTACCTTGAGTTGCAAGGCTTGAGATCTCCACTAAAGCTGAGGTTAGCCCTTTTTCTAATCAGCTGCTAAAGCTCATCTCTCCCTGAACTACTGTATGTGGTGCTTTCAGGGAAAACAGGTCTGTAAAACCTGTGCTTTTCTGCCAGGATGAGGGGTGATTTCTTTGTTCCTGAAGACCTACACTAGAATGAGCCTGTTGAGCTTGGATACACAGGTAGAGCAGGCTGCAGCAGCGCAGGCTGAGTGGATTTCTTCAGAAGTCTCTGTACTTCACACTGGTGAGGCCGCATCTTAATCTGTGTTCAGTTCTGGGCCCCTCACTACACGGACACTGAGGTGCTGGAGCGTGTCCAGAGATGGGCAACAAAGCTGGTGAGAGGTCTGGAGCACAAGTCTGATGAGGGATTGTTGAGGGAACTGGGGTGTTGACTGGAGAAAAGGAGGCTGAGGGGAGACACGATCACTCTCTACAACTCCCTGACAGTTGGGAGTCCATCTCTTCTCCCAAGTAGTGAGTAATGGGACAATAGGAAATAGCCTCAAGTTGCACCAGGGCAGGTTTAGATTGGAGATTAGGAAGAACTTTTTCCCTGAGAGGTTTGTTAGACACTGTCCCAGGCTGCCCAGGGAGGTGATGGAGTCCCCATCCCTGGAGATATTGCAAAGCTGTGTAGCCGAGGTGCTGAGGGCCATGGGTTAGTGATGGGCTTGGTAGGGTAAGGTGAGTGTTTGGACTCAATGACCTTAAAGATCTTTTGCAACCAAAATGATTCTATGATAAAACAGCAGGTTGGGACCCCTTGGAGCCCCCCGAGTTGAATGTCAGGCTGCTGTAGTTAGGCAGCTGGTGCTGGGCCTTTGGGCATAGTGATGTCTAGCTCAAGAAGGGCGGCCTAAGCCATATGGTGCCTGTCATAGCACTGGAGCCACAGAGTAAAGAGATGCTGCCCAGGGTAATTTCACTGAGATGAGTTACAGATTAGTACTTTGGCTTTGTACTGCACTGTGCAGGGAGATGAACCACTGGTTTGTGCACCCTCAGAGCAGACCTGGAAAGGCTTGGGTTTTGCATTGATGATGAGCAACTCCAAATGAGATTCTTGACTGGATTGCACCACTGTAGTGCTTTTGAGTTCACTGGAACAATGCCACTCAGCTTCAGCTAAGGAATTCAACCAACATGTTTATCTGACTATCCCATACCTTTCTTGGAACTAGAAAACAGGGCTGGGAATTTTGAAGGAACAGGCTTCCTGCTCTGTGTGTGGCCTGATGGACAACAAAGCAAGCTCTGTCTGAAACAGTTTGACTTGTGCACTCTCCTGGGTGAACCCCAGCAAGCTCAGGAGCTTGAAAGGAGTGATGGAGAATAGCAGGGAAAAATTACATTCTGTAGAAACTAAGGAATGTTTGTGGCATTTTTTTTCTACTTACATAAAAAAGTTCCTATAGACTGTCCCTCCAGTTTACTTTTTGACAGTTCTGTCCCATCAATGTACCTTACTTCCTTGCCTTGGTATCTGAAACACTGTGTTTTCCTCAGGAAGGATGAGTGAGTGTGTCCAAAACTGTCAGTCTGATTGTTTATCACCCATTTATCAACATCTATAGCTGCATTTTGAATCAGGGGAGACAATAATAAGTGTAGAGTTCAGAACAGGTTATTTAACTAAATATTAAAAAGACAAAAGAACTCAGTCAGAGCCCAGACCTTCTGGCTCCCAGCAAACCTCTCTTTCCAACTGCTGTCAGTAGATTTGCAAAACATTTTGAAAGCAGTGAGAGGACAAAAATTGCACAGAATAGCTAGAACCTCTCCCCTACTTCTCATCTTGGACCAATTTGTAATGATTAGAGGATTAATGTCTCCTGAATCCTTAAAGTCTTTGTTTTCTTTCACTATAAATAGTCTCTCTAGGGAAGCTGTGTTTGACCTTGCCTATCCATCCTGCAAATTTAAGTGAAGAGCAGACAAAATGCTGTATGAAACAGGTTGGCTGGCACGCAGAGAGAGCACTGTGTTCTCTCCTCCCCAAACAATGGCTGGCTCTGCTGCCTGCTGCACTTTTAGCTTCCGTGCCTGCCCTCGGGCTGCTGTTTGAGGCTCAAGTTTACCTTTCAGTATCTTGAAGACATTGAGACCACACTCCTTCATTTACTCCTGTTTTTCAGCCGAGGAAGGAAATACATTTTGAGTGATCTGTTTGTTAACTGTGACTGAGAGAAGTAAAAGTTTAACGAGCAGATCTTTACAAGTGCAGGCTGTTGTTTTGTGCCTCACAAAAAGACACTGATAAATGATTCATGCCCCATCTGTCTGACCACTGGAAAAAATAACTAACTCCCAGCATATCCCACGTGGATCCAGGGAAGTAAAGGCTACAGATCTATTGTGAAATATCCATTCATAGGGAAGCTTGAATTGTGGAGATGAAAACCTGTGACTTTCATTTCCTGCATGGTTTTGGATTAGTCAATAAGCCACAGAGGATAGTTGCTGGATCTGTGTGCTGTGGCATAAGGAAAACAACAAAGTGTTACATAAGACTAAGGAGATGTTTACTCACTGCACTCCTGGTTGGAAAATTAAGCAGAAGTCCTGAGGTCAGGAGTGTCAGGATAGAGTTCAGAGAAGCATCTGGACACCTGAAGTCTATCTAACCTCTGATTTCAACTCTCAGGAGATGTTTCCAACAGCACTTAGCTTTGGCCAGAGTAGAGCCATTTTGCAGAACAGTTCCCTTGTAGTAATCTCCTGGGATTTTGTCCAAACTTCCCATTGGTGTATGAGTCCCAGACAATTAGCATGTGTCCATCATACACGCAGGTACCTGCACAGCATATATTTTTGCTGGCCTAGTTTGCCTGGTTAAATATATTTGCAGTTATTTTGCACAAATGTAGTTGCTAGCTTACCACTTAGCTTCTTGTTTAATTGCCTTTAATTCCTTTTTCAATCACAGGAAGGAACATCCAAATTTGCGAATCTGGACAGCAGTGTGAAAGAAAATCAGAAAAGGACACAGAGGCGACTGCAGATTCAAAAAGATATGGTATGTTTGGGGTCCTTTTGCTCCCCTTTTTGAACTGGTAACATGATTAACCCTAACTGGTGAATTATAGAAGCAACAAGATCTGGGAAGGTATTTAGTAAAGTGAATATGCAGTAGGTAATGCTCTTGAATGTGCCCTCTGTCAGGAAGAACAATGATGTCAATACTATTGATTAGCTGATGCAAAGCAAGTGAACCGAAAGGTTTAGACTGAGTATACAGTCAGGATATTTGTCCCTGGAAATCTATGCCCAAAGCTGTATGTTCCTTATGCTGTGGGTAACAGTAAGCGGCTAATAACTTGTGTATGTATAACATGCATTATGTCTACCTACAGATGAGTCCCCCCACACTTACATCTGTATATATAAACAGTGGGATTCCTGCTGCACCCAGCTCAAGCTGTAGGGCTGGCATCGAGCTGCCACAGCCACACTCGTTAGTGCAGCCCAGCTGTCCTTTCACTCCAGTAACACCCACCTGTGTGCTGAAGTGCAGGAGGAAATGGATATGCAGCGCATCTTCTGTGATCTGATGCTGGGAACACTCAAAAGCACCCAGCTTCCCCTGTTCCAAGCAAGGGGACAGCGGGGCATATAGACTTGCTGCTCTTGTCCCCACTCACTCATGCCTCACATCCCAACCAGATGTCTGGGAATGATACAGAACCAAGAGTTTGGCTTTAGTTTCAGGTCTTCCAGGATTTTACTAAACCTGTCATATTTAAAGGATAAAAAATGATTGATGAATATTAACATATGTTCATTATTTTCAAACATCTTGTGTCTGTCCAGCAGGAAACGATTCCCTTAACTACTCTGGTCATGCTTTAGAGAGAAAAACCAGGAAAGGTGCAGAGTTTCCATGTAGTAAAATACCTAATGTAAATACTCTAATTCTTGTGATAATCAGCTCTGGCCAGAGCAGAAATCTCATTTACTTTTGAACAAGCTCATCAAGCTCTGACATACCAGCTTGCAAATTGCACAGACTTCTCTAGAGATTGCTCTGTAAAATGTGTCCTGTTTCCAGTCTGCTGGTGCAAACGGCTTTTGTCTCAAAGTTGGCAACAGTTTAAAAGGACACAGGGAGGCAAATCTGGGATAGGGAGGCAAAAATGCTGAATATGACAAGGTTGTTTTGGTCTGTTTGTTTGACTGGACAAAATATGGATCCTTCTGCATGGTAGAAACAATGAATAATGGCTATTAAAATGTGATGAACAGCTGGAGAAGGTGGTCACTTCTTGGGGGGAAAAAAACAAACCCCGTGATTGATTTGACTTGACTATCACATGGTATAACATCCTTCAGGAAAAATCCACTGGAATGAAGCAGAGTGAAACTGCTTACAGAGGCTGGCCAGGCCCATTCCCAAGCTCTTGCTCCCACTGCAGGTAACGGAGGGACCCTTGTCCCTGGGCCTCAATGCTCCTTCCATCAGCAGAGCTTCCTGGTGACCTGCTCTTAGAAACCAGTGTGTGGTGGCAATATTGTCACATAAAACCACTCATCAATCTCTATGAGAGCATCCTGCTGTTATTAGAATTTGATTTAAATTCTGGATTAGGTCCTGAGGGTGATGTAATGAAAGACACAGAGTAATTTGTAAGACCACTCTTTGGATAAGCAGACTACTTTTATTTCCTTTGCTAACACAGGAGTATTCTAGCCTTCAAGTTATCACCATTTCTTAGTCAGTTAATGCAGCATTGCTCTGATCATTTGCAGGGGCTAATGCAAGGCACGGTACCTTACCTTGGTACCTTCCTCACTGATCTCATCATGCTCGACACAGCCCTTCAGGACTATATCGAGGTAATTTGGGGCAATTTTTTGAATCCTAAATATTCTCCCTGCCTTCCCAGCACTGAGTGTGTCTGTTCCTGTATCTTCTGCTGGGTTCTTGTGCAGTTCTTAAAACTGGAGGAATCTACTTTCACAAGAAAGGAAGCAATGTGAGGTTTTACTAGCAAGAAGAGCCTTGAGTGCAGTTATCTCAAGGGACAAGCTAAGTGTTGTATCTTGTCTTGTTTTCTTAGGTTAGACAAGATGAAGAAAGTAGGCTTTCCATCGTGTTTTCTTTTTCCAAAATCAACATTTAAGTGTAAAGATTTATCTGAATAATTGGTAAAATACACGGAATCAGCAATTCATCTCTTCAGAGCGATCACTGGAGTGCTTCGGTATTGACTCAGTCATGTCTGAGCCCTAAAGTGGCTAAAGACTTGGGGTTTTTCATTTCTCTTTAACTGAACAAGCAGGGTAGCATAGGAAAGGAAAGAAGACTGCATGAGAGGCTGGTTGTTTAGCAGAGACTGAGGATGGAGGCAATTTTCAACAGTGTTTGTTCTGAAGGTTTTCAGACACCTTTGAAAATTGGCCCTGTTGATGGAGATGCTGGAGGAACCATGCTGCAGGTGCTCAGCCTTCGTTGGGCTGGACTTGATATTTATGATAAGAATGGGCAAACACTTCTGCCTGGGCTGGTAATGGTTGCTGCTGTGTCTGATGGCTGGTTGTTTTGCAAAACTGCACTGAAGCAGGTCTGTGTAAGGTTGCTATATATACATTTCCTTTTTATACATTTTGTTTTTAGCAGTTTCCCTTCTATCCATGCCGTTTGTTCTGTTGATGTTTCTAAAACTCACTGGGAACTCCAAGCTGTGCTAAACTCACAGCACAGGCAAAAGCCAAATTTGTTTCTTGCATGCAAAGTCCTGCTAGCATTCTTCAGACCTGATCTCAGCAGCTTTTATGAGCATTGTTGCATTGGGCTTTTCTCCTTGGGCATGTTGCCATTTAGGCCATGAGGATAGATATCCTCTGGACACTCAGATATCTCAGTGCTGTGGTTTATACCAGATCTAGAAACAGGTATTTTTAGAAAGTCCTTGCACAGGGCAGGTCTGTGCTTTACATTAGCCTCACTACTTCATCCTGTTTGTGATTGAATTCAGATGAGCATGTGCTCTTCTACTCTGATCCCTTCTCTTTCCTTCCAACAGGGTGGCCTCATAAATTTTGAGAAGAGGCGAAGGGTAAGTTGAATGTTGTCTGAATTTTAGTGTACTGATGCCCTCTTCTAGAGCACCCTCTTAGTGAGACCATTTGTCCTTGCTCAGGCATATACAACAACTGCTGATTTTAATGCAAGTTTGTGAGGAAGGAATAGGTCCCTGAAATGCTGTGAGCCTCTGTCAGACTCTGAGGGGTGACACCTACTCTAGACGTGTTCAAATGGGGCATAAGTTAGTGGTGGACTTGGTAGTGTGAGGTTAGCGGTTGGATTTGGTGATCTTAAAAGTCTTTTCCAACCAAAATGATTCTATGATTCAGCAGGGGAAGAGGAGCTGCAGGCCACTTAGTTACATCAGGGGCATGCACATTCCCTCTGCTTGGTGTTCACAGGAAGACATTTCATCTGTGTGTCCCACGTGGTGAATGAGACCTGGTGGCATGACAGCTTTGCCTACCTCAAGATAGAGTTTGTAGATGTCTTTCTGCTGCTGCAGTAAACCATTTGTAGGTAAAAGGCTGCAGAGAGAAAACTGAGTACATAGGACTGAGAAATAAAAGCTACCAGTCTTTCCTTTTAGCCTGATCCTTGTTGGTCAGAGATAAGTAATGCTGTGTGGGAGTAAAGGTACTAGGGTCACATCTGCCCCAGTGAAGGCATGCCAAATCTCCCTTATGGGAGACTTGGATTTGGCTGTGATGGAGCCATTTCCTTTCCTTAACTGCTTCTGGCTCTACAAACCACTTCTTAGACTTGCCCTGTATATGTGACTGCCCAGTTACATGATACATGAGCTTCTGTGGTCATCAGTTCAGCTTCATACCCAGCAGTGGCTGAGCTGCCCTCTGAACGGGGCCCAGTACCCAGTCCTACATCCCCATTCCACAACCTGCTCTAACACCAAGGGGGTTTTAAGAATTATTTTGGCCAAGTGTGGGTGCTAGTAGAGTTACAGAAGAGCTGTGCATTCTAGCTTTATGTACTAAAGACAGCATTTTGTGTTCCTCTGGTGCAAATGTGAGTGCACAACACATGCAAAGCCGGGGAGGATCTGGCTCTGCTGTCACCACAAGCACCCCTGATCATTCCCCTTGCCTGCTGCCTGAGAACCACCCAAGTCCAGAGCATGATTCTTCCCTTGGACCTGGTCTGGCCAGCACAGAATTTGTGACCCTTTGCTACCCTTGTTCCTGGAGGAGCAACCAGCAGTCCAGCTGTTCAGGGGCTTTGCAGCAGCATTACACTTCAGTTAGTACTTGGGAAGTGGTGAAGTATGATTTCTTGGGTTTGTCTTCTAATTTGTGCATGTCTGAGAAAATGTTCATTTTTTTACAGCATGTTATGGATGCTGGAGGGGAAAAAAAAAAGACTTGTTTGAAAAACTGGTTCTTGAAACAGTCACTCAACTGAAACTGAAGTTCAGGTCAAACAAAGTTTGTGCTGGAACTGTTGCGTGTGTTTAGTAAATGAATGAATTTCTTTGACTTTATCTTGTTTTCTAATTAGAATTCTTATTTCCTTGTTTTCTTAGGAATTTGAAGTAATTGCACAAATTAAGCTCTTGCAATCTGCATGTAACAGCTATTGCATGACACCAGACCAAAAATTCATCCTGTGGTTCAGGAGACAGCAGCATTTAACTGAGGAGGAGAGGTAGGTTCTCAGTCCAGCTGGCAAAGCAGGTAGGGTATGTCAGCCTTGAGTTATCCTCTCACAAGAAGTTACATATATTGCTGCTCAAGGAGAGTGGAAATATTTCTGTCTTCTGCTAGACAGCTGTAGAGAACCTGTTGAGCACTTAGCAGGGTTAAGTTTTGAGACTGGAAATCAGATTTCTGAGTGCAAGATGATTGTCTGTTGTGTCTTGGGCAGTCTGTATGCCCAGGCACACACTCAGCTGAGCTTAAGGGACATGAAGATGTAGTCACTGAGCATTAGGCTGGTGGATGCAGGCAGCAGGTAGCCAAGGCATTTATCTGAGTCCTCACCACATAAATGTCTTCTGGGCATCTGGGGTGGGTTTTGCAGCCCTGCTGAGTTCCATGCTACTGCACATGCTGCTAAACCAACCCCAGACAGTCTGTTTACAGTAGTTCAGTATCTCCACTGTGTGTTTGCATACCAGTCTGCTGCACTGTCTGAGCGAGTAAGCACAGATACATACTGCATTGTACCGACTTGTAGTAAAAAATGTGTCAGCTGATCCGAGATTCACCTAGTATTTTAAGTATTTTCTTGATTGTTTTTTTAATATAAAGTTGTGTTCATCCAAAAATGAACCAGTTTTTAAATTATTACAGAGATGTGAAACATCCCCTTCACCATGTACAGAGCTATGTTCCTTTTGGTGGGGTTGAAACCTCCTGTCAAGTGGGAATAGCTGAAGGTTTCTCAAATCTCTTGAATACTTTGAGGCATCTCACTAATAGTTTTGTCTGTACAAATGAATCCAATGTCCTCTGTTCTGCAGTTACAGCCTTTCATGTGAGGCTGAAGCAGCTGCCGACACCAGCGCCACATCACCGAAGTCTCGGAAGAGCATGGTGAAGCGGTTCAGCCTGTGAGTATGACGGGGCCAAGGGGTGTTTGGTGTGTTCCTATGAACCAGCACAAACCTAACAAGCAGTTCTCCTTTCACCAGCTGAAAAACCTGGCTGGGAATCCAGACCACTTCATTACTTTAAGGAGACACCAGTGCTAGGAATGTGTACTTCTGTCTGAAGCTGTCTCTTTTCTATTGTTACAAGTAGTCATGAGGACTGTTAATGATGGAAGAGATGAGAAACAAACCAGGTGTCAGAAAAAAGAAGGATTTTAGTGCTGTATTATAAATTCAATATCTGTTGTGTAATAACTTTCCTGAATGCAGTAGCAAAGCAGAGTAAATGAGGATAATGTCTAATTTTCTGTCCACATCAAAAATTCCTTTTAATATGAAAATTAAGGTTAGCAAAAAGGCATTTGATAATAGAAACAGTCTGAAGGAAAAGGATCATGGGGATGTGGTCCAATTTAGTCTAATGCTGAAAAGATTCAACCCAGGAGCTGGGTGGAGAACAGGGGTGTGCAGCTAAGCAGACATGGGAAACAACAGTCTAGCAGGAATTCAGGGAAAGCTGCAGGGAATGAAGGCAGAGATCAAGGAGTGAAGTAAAAATATCTGTAAGGGTGAGAAACTTGAACCTGATGCAATGGGAGATAGGGACTCCCACATGCCAGTGGCATGATCAAGATAAGGGCAGAAATGGATGGATTTAAGTGCCCTATCACCTCTTAATTGCCCTTTCCTGTGTGGTTCTTGTGCCTCGTTTCCTCAGAACAGACAGTAGCCATTCACTTCACCTCAGTGCTACTGTGGGTTAGAGTCTGAAGGAAGAATAGATGGTTGCAGTCTGGAGTTCTGATATTCCAAAAAACTGCAGGCAGCTGTTTGGAAAGGGTGTCAAGTAGTCCATCTGAGTTGATGGTGACATATTATGTGAAGGTGAGCTTTGAAGGTGACAGTGCCTGAACTCTCAGTGGCCTCTCATTCGTGCCTCCCTCGGCACGTGCCTAAGCCATGTGTAGGAGTTGTCGCTGCAGAGCATGGACTTTATTCTCTGATTCCTGACTGAGTTTCAGTGCTGTAGCATTGTAATTTACTGCATTGGGTTTGTTAGCACTGTGCAGTCTCACCTAAAGAGTTGTTTCATCTGCACTCTGACTGTATTTTGCAAATGAGTACTGTAGAAAAGAGTGGCATAATTCATCCCAACAGTGACACCTCTCTAAATTGTTGTAAATCATTTACTGTGTGCTGACAGAGCATCTAATTCACCTTGCTTCTTGACTTCATACAAGTTTGTTTCCTTTGACACTCCTTTCAATTTACTTGACCTGCATTTGGAAATTAGTCTTGGAGAAGGAGAGCCTGTAATTTCCACTTCCTTGTGATCTCCTCATTGTGTACATCTCCATTTGGACTCAAAGAGAAACTGGTATCTGTGGCAGCTTGACTGAGAGAACTTGCAACGGGGATGCGTTTGCCTGTTGGAGACCTTTGCCTGGTGCAAGGCCATGTGTTATGTTTCATTCCTGGTGCCCCAGTAGCTCTTGAGCTGCTCCATGCCAGAGGGACCAGAGTGTGAGAGCAGTGAGATGGAGTCAGCTGCCATGCCCCCAACTTGCCCCTCATCCCTTGGTTTGGAAACACATCAGGTTTACCATCAATCATTCCTAACAGGTCTGAAAAGTCAACAGAGCGGAGTCTTGGTGGTGGGACTTGGGCATGAGCTCTGATTCTGGCCTTGCTCAGGAAGGTATTGTGCTAGTGTGGAACAAACTGTCTTGACAAACCATATAAACAACTGAGAGGAAATGAAAAAAATAGGCTGCTCAAGATAGGAAAACAAACCAGTACATAAGATTTTTGAACCAAGTGGCAGCTTTGCTCAGCCCAGCTCTGTTCTATTTTCACTTAGTGGCTTTTATGCTTGCTTTTCTAGACTGTTTCTAGGCTCCGAGGTGATCACCCCTAGTACACCTAGCAAAGAAGAACCCAAATCTTCTACTCCAGTTGGGAGTTCTGGTGAAAGCACAGACTCAGCCAGCGTCTCATCCTGTGAGTTTAATCACTCTGAATCTGAAGACGTCTGCATCAGTCCCATTGGCACGCCAGACAACACTCAGAAGAAGGTACGGCCTGGGCCTTGTCAGTATAAACAGCCTGTGAGAGATTGTCAACACTGCAGACAGGCTGTAGATGCTCACTAAAGCCTATTGATCATGACTAGAATTATTGCTTTAGTGGAAGGGAGAGACTCTAGAAAGAAATGAGCAAAAATCGATGCAGTCCAGTCAGGATTTTTGCACAATCCCTGATGTGTTGCTGATACACAAGGCAGACTGAAGATCTCTTTCCCTGGAATGACATTTTCTTGTGGGTCCCTGGCAGCAGTTTTGGTTTAGATGAGGCCTTGGAGAAGCATGAGGTTAATTTTTGGTCCCTCATCATGCTAGGCAGGCTCGCAGCATTAATAACTTTGAGCCTGTGGGAAATGGAGTGAGGAGCCTCACACTTGCTCATGGCATGTGGCAGCGTGACATTAGCAGAGGCACAGGGGATTTATAAAGCCCCCATGAACAAAACAAGTGAAATGGGAGATGGGATCAGCTGAAGAGGAGTAGGATCAATAGCTAGTCATTTCTTCTTTGAGTATCTTAGGTTAGATGAGTTATTCTGCTGTTAGCAGCCTACTGTGGTGTTCATCATGCTCAGTCAGCTGTAGCTGGAAAAGGAAGTTTGACTTCAGCTCACCAAGGAAAGCCCAGCTGCAGTGAAGTGGGACTGCACTCTGGGAGAGGTGTTTTTATGGGTGGGAAAATGTGTGTGCCTCAGTAACAGCCTAATCCTGGGAAAGGCAGAGCAGCTGCAGCTGGCCAAGTGAGAGGCAGGTAAAGGCTGGAGCTCACCAGGGGTTTGGCCTCCCGTGAGCTCCCTGCTGCCAGGATGCACCCAGTGCCTGGGCTCGGTGTAACCTGCTGGGTAGGTGGGAGCGGTTGCTGCTGCCGCTCCTGCCCAGCAGCTCCCTCTCAGCACCTGCAGCCAGCATCTGCCTCGCACCAGCGTGCCGGGAAATCCCTCCTGTGGCAGAGGAGACAGAGCCCTGCAGCCTGTAGCACAGGCTGAGGCTGGGAGCGCTGGTGCTGAGAGCAGACAGGCCGTGTGTGCTGTCACCATCCAGAGCGAGGGGCTGCATGGAGAACCAGGCAGCACAGGGGCTCTGGGGTGAACCACAGGCTCATTTTCCCTACCAATTCTTCCCTTTTGAACTAAATTGCAGCTGTATTGTGGAAGCCCTTTGCAGGGATGTTTTTTAAGGAGTGTCACATTGGGGTTTAGCTTATGGATGTTTTAAACTAAATCATACTAAATGCTCTTAAACCAAATGAAACACGATGTCCCAGACACTGTCATCCATCAGTCATTTGAAGTGTTGAGCTGGAGCACTGGTTAAGGGGGTTGTTTTAGTTGGAGAGGGAACATCACCTCGGCAGGTTTTGAGCAAGGCAGACGGACGGAAGGGCAAAGCCCCGGGCAGCAGGAGGAACGGGGCAGCCGTTTGCAGCGGAGCAGAGGCGCGTGTGGCATCTGTGGCACCGGGCTCTGGCACATGTGGCGTCTGTGGCGCCGGGCTCTGCCTGGGCTCTGCCCGGGCTCTGGCTCTGGTCACGGCCGCGGCACCGTGCTGTGCCTGGGCTCTGCCCGGGCTCTGGCTCTGGTCACGGCCGCGGCGCCGTGCTGTGCCCGGGCTCTGCCCGGGCTCTGGCTCTGGTGACGGCCGCGGCGCCGTGCTGTGCCCGGGCTCTGCCCGGGCTCTGGCTCTGGTGACGGCCGCGGCGCCGTGCTGTGCCTGGGCTCTGCCCGGGCTCTGGCTCTGGTGACGGCCGCGGCGCCGTGCTGTGCCCGGGCTCTGCCCGGGCTCTGGCTCTGGTGACGGCCGCGGCGCCGTGCTGTGCCCGGGCTCTGCCCGGGCTCTGGCTCTGGTGACGGCCGCGGCGCCGTGCTGTGCCTGGGCTCTGCCCGGGCTCTGGCTCTGGTGACGGCCGCGGCGCCGTGCTGTGCCTGGGCTCTGCCCGGGCTCTGGCTCTGGCCACGGCCGCGGCGCCGTGCTGTGCCTGGGCCCGCCCGCAGCCCGGGGTCGCTGTCCGCAGCTGCTGCCCCCTGCTGGCGCGGCCTGCGCCGGCGGCCTTGGCGTGCACACGGTGCCCTGAACCCGGCGCAGTTGACATGTCGGGAGCTGAGGAATCCCCCCGCCAGCCCGCGGGCCGGAGCGCAGATGGCTGCGGTTCTGTAGAGGCCTTCTGCTTTCTCAAGGGCTTCCTCCAGAATCCCCCACGCAGACGTGCATAATGTCTGGTTTATGATGGTGGTTTTCTTTCTGTTGTGTAGCTCTCGGAATCCTCCTCCTCTTCCTCCTCCTGCTTCTCCACCACTCATTCTATGGACACATCTTCCTCGGGGATGTCATCTCTAACTTTATCCCCTCCCTTGCTGCCCTCCAACGAGTGCTCCATCACCATGACATCCGCTACCTCAAAAGCACTGCCTCCTGTTTACAACCAGCAGAACAAAGACACCTGCATCATCCGCATCAGCATAGAAGACAACAACGGCAACATGTACAAGAGCATCCTGGTGAGTAGTCTGGAACAGCAAACTGCTGTCAGCATCCAGTAAGACTTAAACAAATGATGCTTTTTGTTCTGAAAACGCCTGTTACTGGAGCCCACTGGCCAAACCTGCCTTGGGAAGGGAAAATGCCAAATCTTACCGTGCCAAACTTGTGGAGCTTCATATGAGTGAGAGGCTTGAACACAGCATCTTTGTGAAAGTTTCTTTTCTTGAAATCCGAGCTGTTATTTTATAAAAAAGTGAAGCGTTCTGATCAAGTTCAGGCTCTGCTGCCTCGGACCTTCTGCTAGCACTATCTGCTTTTGCTCTAGCTCAGAATTTGCTTGTGAGTTTTGACACAAAATGCCCCATGCCGAGTTTTTCCTGGAGAAGCTTTCCCTGGGAGCTGCCTTCTGGAAACAGAGAGCTGTACACGAGGAGGCTCATGAGCCCTTTAGTTATGCAGCTTCTCTGTGGTGAAGGTTCCAGACCAGCAGGAACCAGTGTTCAGGAGTTTCCCTCGATGCTGTTTCCACTGAGGGATTCTGGCAGGGGTGGGCCACGGGCCAAGGGAAAGAGTGCATGGGGCCTGGGAGCTACCTTGTGATTTTAGTGGTCTGACCTCCCCAAATTGCAAAGAGCTGATCCCCAAGGGCCTGACTAATTTGGTGTCTGGTGAGACAAATCTTCCTTTCGCCTGCATCAGGCTGTAGAGGAAGCCATGTGTCTGCTCTGGATGCACAGCACCTCCACAGCAGACAAAAAGCCAGTTACAAAGCCCAAAATCTTTGCAGTGTGTCAAAGAAAGTATTTAGCACAGGAGACTGCAGATTAACTGATGTCTGCAAACAACAGATGGGGCGGTTATTTATGTGTCCTTTTGTGGCTGGTGAGAACAATGTTCCATCTCTCAAAGTGTTTGCTCAGGAGAGCAGATGCTGGGATTTACTGCTGTCTCTTACAGTACACTGTCTTCTTGAACTAAACCCACCCCCCACTCCCCAAATATTCCAGCCCCCACTGTTCAGTATCTTGCAGTATCTTACCTATTGCTTCAGTACTTGACTCATCATATTTTCTCCATTCTCTGCAATCTTTTCCAAGCTCAAGTGCTCTGCAGAAGGGGAAGCCTTTGCTAATTATCAAATCATTATGTGGAGTGAATAAGTGGACTCTGTCATTGCAACTCTCTTTCCAGCTAACCAGCCAAGACAAAGCTCCTGCTGTCATCCAGAGAGCTATGTTGAAGCACAACCTGGAATCTGATGCAGCTGAGGATTATGAGCTGGTACAGGTCATCTCTGAGAACAAAGGTAGGGGAGAAAAACTGCTGCTGCTTGAGAAGTTTTGCTGCATTTTGAAGGAGTAAAATTTGAAGCAATGTTAGAGATGCCATGGGCATGTTGTCACAGCCACCAGTGAGAGTAACCCCCCTCAATAAGCCATGTGCAGGGCTGAGTTCTTGCAGGGGGGATTGGGCAGGGGAGGTAAGTCCCCTTTGTATCCCCCTGCAGTGCCCAAAGAGCAGCTGCCTGGGCCCAGGGCTGGGGGGCAGAGCATGACTCCCCAGGGAAAGGGAGGCCTGGATCCTATTGCTGTCAGGGGGCCCTGCAGACAGAGCTTTTGGCATAGCCTCGCCTCTTGGAGTGGCTGCCAGGGCCTCCATCTCCTCTACTCTGCCCCCCTGCTCCTTTTCTGTGGGGCAGCAGCTGTGGGTGCCACCCAACGCTGCTCAGCCCAACAAGGACAGGGCCCAGCACTGCCTGCACCTGCTCTGCCTGGGCACCCAGCCCCAATTCTCTCCTGGCTTCCCTCTGCTACTTGTAACCCTGCGAAGTAACACATGCTCGGGTGCCTCTTTTTGCAGAGCTGGTGATCCCGGCCAACGCCAACGTCTTCTATGCCATGAACAGCCACGTGAACTTCGATTTCATCCTGCGGAAAAAAGCTTCAGTGAAGGAGCAGGTGACAATGAGGAGCCGCTGCAGCCTGACGCTGCCCAGAACTGCCAAACGTGGCTGCTGGAGCAACAGGCACAGCAAAACCGCCCTGTGAGGGGCAGCCGTGGGCAGCGCGGGCTGGGAGCTGCACCTCCGCTACCATCCAGTGTTACAGCAGGTGAATGTGTCAGTATTCAACTGGGAGAATATTTGAGGCTGCAGTGCAAGGTGAGCAGTGGGTAGACCTTGGGCCAGAGGGTCTCTACTCCCTTGATGCAGGATATGGACAGGTGGACACAGACTTTGGAGACAGCTGGGACTGGAACTTGTCTGTTTTGCACATTGGCTGAAGAAGGCGAGCGCCCCGGGTAGAGGGGAAAAGGGGATGGCGACGTCTGTCTTAACACCACACAAGCCAACTCGTTTTTGTGAGAAAACAGTTTCCTTTGTGCCAGTATTACACAGAAGAAGGTCTAAATTTATTTTTATAAAACTGGAGAAGAAGAGCTGTGGAATCCAAGGCTGCTGCCTCCAGCACGGGGCGGGTACGGCCCCACAGTGCTCAGGCGGCGCAAGCTGCACGCGTGGGCACTGCGGTCACACAGCTGGCAACCTTCTTTTTGCACTTGTTCATTGCCAGAAAATTACCTGTTTTGGATTTCTCGTTTTTTTTTTGGCCTCCAAAGAACTTTAGAAGAATGGACTGCACTTGCTTTCAGATGAATGTCACGGTTTGCACATGAACAGAGCAAACACTACTTCTCTAGACTTAGGTCGTGTCTTAATGCCACTCCTGGGTGGTTTTCCTTCTCCTTTGCTAACCCTTGGAGCAGAAATCAATGCCTTTTGCGTGTACTCTGGAATGACTGATGTACCTCTTTGTCATGTGCAATCACTTTTCAGGAGCAGAACTTCTAACTCACATTTTCATTAATGAGGGGCAACTACACGAGCTTTTATTTTCGGAGTGGGTGTGGAGAGGAGAGAGCCAGGTTTTACACATTACCCCAACCCACCAGAGATCTTATACACTTGTAGCATTGTTATATATGTCTATTAAATGAATTTCCTGACAGGGTACAGCCTTTCAGCTGGACTAAAGGATTCAGCTGGAATAAAGAATTTAATAATCTGTTCTTTGTGAAGTTTTTAAATGTTAAAAGAAAGGAGAGTTAGAGATTTTATTTTAAAAAGCCATAAAAGAGACATTGGATTGTAAACAGCCATTACTGAAAGGGCTGTCTTGGAGATAGGTTAGTAGCAGTTAAAAAAAGCCTTAAGACTATATCTTATCCACGTCTGGGCCTTTTATCCCCCCAGTTCTGTAGCACTAATTTTCACAGCTGGGCTCAGATTGCATTAACGACCGGTGATAAATGTGCCATGCAAACCAGGGTGGGTTGTACTATGGTTTTACACAGATTTATCACCTCTGTTTACAAGTAGCAGCAAGTAGGTCCTACATTAGTTAAAAACTCCACTTGCAGTTTCATTGTGAGGGTGAAGGCTGTGAGTTTGTAACTGAGCCTCAACCTTTGCCCAAAGTTAGGGCAAGATTACAAGAAGTTCAGTTTTCGTTGCATTTCAGCGTAAGCGTTCATTGGTGTCTGTGTGGGAGCAGCTGTTGTAGTGTTCACTCAGAGGTTGTATGTCTGGATTAAGCTGAAAGGTGAATGTTCTTGATTTTTAAAAGGTTATATATGAAATAGATTTTTTTAATTGCTTCTCTGTAATCTTTCTACCATAAGTATATAAACTTTTTTTCCACTAATATTTGCCTGGAGTTAATCTACTTCCTACTGTTAGACTTTATTACTGTGAGTTGTGGGGTTTTTACATCTCACACCTTTCTCCCTCACTTTTACTGTTTCAGCTGTTCTCAGCTTCTTCCAGCTCCCTCAACTCTCCTTCCCAGCCACCCAGAGCTTTCAGTTTAATGATTTCTGTTGCAACTAATGGGGTAACTTATACACAAATTTTATAACTTCTTCATGAAATCATTCTCTTGGGCCACTAAATGAGTTCTGCAACAAGTTAATAGAAAAAAAAAATGCAATTGCTTTGTGTGTTCCCATCTTTTCCCCATGGTAGCCATCATGGCATTCTTTCCTCCTGGCTCATTGGGTTTTTCCCTGTCCCTGCACACAATACAAAGTTTGGAGCCTCAGCTGCTGCTCCTACCTTTGAGCTCCTGCAGCTGACCAGCCAGTTCACAAGTCACACCAGCACTGGGGGATATTGCCACAGCTGCCAAAGTCACACTGTGAGGCCCTGAACTGTGGCAGCTGCACTTGTCCCTAAAGAGCCTCTCATCTTACAACAGCAAAGGCAAAAGAAAGAGAATTTAAGTTGCAATTTTCTTTTTCCACCACTGCACTCCAGAGGGAGAGAAAACACCTCCTCCCCGCTCCCTTACTCCATTTCCTCCACTATCAAACCCATCGATTGGTGAACCAGGCATTTCCTACTGTCATAGTGAGGGTACAACACCACTTTGTTAAACAAAAGCCAGAGTTCTTAGGTTACAAGCAGACAATCAGTTTCGGCTCTGTCACCATCACCTTCCCTGTGCAGAAGCTGCCTCTTAGCTGGCTGGCTGCTGACCCTGTGGAAGCTGCTCTGGGCTCACACGGGTCTGTCACCACACGTGCTGGGGCAGCTGCTGTGGGTGCTTATTCCCTCATTCTGGGGCTGAGCTCAGATTCTCCACAGAACAGTAACAATCTCCATGCTGAAAGGAGGAAAAGTGTGTGTAGGGGGGGAAGCAGCTCTCTGGTTCATGAATCCCAGAATGGTGGGGGTTAGATGGGACCTCTGGAGATCATTCAGCTCAACCCCCTGCTAAAGCAGGTTCCCCTTGATTGGGTCACACAGGAACACATCCAGGTGGGTTTGGAAACCTCCAAGAGAAGGAGACTTCACACCTTCCTTGGGCAGCCTGTGCCAGGGCTCCCTCACCTGCACAGCAAAGTAGTTTTTCCACATGTTCCAGTGGAACTTCCTGTGTTCCAGCTTGTGCCTGTTACCCCTTGTCCTGTCACTCAGGCAGGACAGCAGTGTGGCAAATTCTTACTTACCCCTTGTTAAGTTCTGCTAATGGAAAATCATTTTCATAGAATCTTTAGAGGTCCCTTCCAACCCACACCATTCTGGGATTCTTTGATGCTGTGAGGGGATACACAGTGGTGATTGTATGTGTGATCATAAATGAGCTTTTACATGGAGAAGCAGCACTGTATCAGATGAGCGACAGGAGACCACGCCAAAGGGAATTACCTGCTCAGCACTGGCTCCTCCCTGTTGTGCCACTCCGCTGCACATGACAGTACCTGTGCAATGCCCCACAGGATGCTGGCTGCTTCATTTCACAGACACCTTGCTTCTGAAGGCCACACCAAGCTTCTTGCCAACATCTCTGAGACTGCCGTGCTTAACAGTGCTTCCCCCTTGTAAAGCAAGAGGAGGAGGCAAGAGGGCTCATCAGGGAAGAGCAGGCCCGGCTGTACACAGTACCTGCAGCAGCCTCATGCCCCACACTCACCCTGTCACAGGTGCCTGCTGCAGCCCACACATTGGAAGGAATGTGGCCTCCAGGCAGCAGCTGCACAACAGGCACAGAGATACAGCCAGGGACTCCACGGGGAGAGTGACATGGCTGAGAAACTCTGGAGCTGGCCCTCCCTGGCCAGGGCTACTCCCACCCAAGGAAGAATGCACACAGCTGCTCATCTTGCACCAGGTTCTATGTATTATCAGACCAGCTGACGGGCAATAACATGGCTTCTTGAGCAGAAAGCACAACATTGATCAGCAATTATTAAAAACAAACAAATTCAAAAATACCCAGCCAACCCAAGCCAGCCACACACACTGAGCTGCACAGACCTCCCAGCAGCTGAGGCACTGCATGGCTCAGCCAGGAGGGCACCCTCCTGCTGCCACAGCGGCCCATTGCTTGAGCTCTGTGCCAGCTGACCCTACACGCTGTAGGCCACGATCACCCGGCTTCTGAGCAACGTCAAAAAACCAACAAACCCAAACACCATACTGTGCTGGCATGAGCCAACAGCAAGTACATCAGAACTCACCCACAGTGAATAACAACAACAACAAGAAACACAAGTTTGCTCCTCACGTGAAAAAAGATCTCAAGGCAAGTTGCCTTTCCGTCCTGGAACCCGCAGTTCTATCGAGGAGGCACGAACAGCACCGCTGAGAACACTCACAGCTCTGAGGTTCTTTTGTTTCTGTAAAGGCAGGGTCAAGCAGTTCATAACCTACCTGTTTGAATTTAAAGTTCCTAGAAGGCCCACACTTGGGTTTCTGGCCTAATTAAATAGGCTTTGTTTTCCTGAAGGAATAAATTGAGGCAGGGGGTGAAGCAGGACACGACACAGACTAACTCCACTGCCTGTATTCCTTCAGGCAGTGCAGAGACAAATGAAATCAGCCCCCTTCCCATTCTCTGCTAGCTTCCAAGATTTCAGGCATGCCAAACATCAGCTCTGGATGGGGAGGCCTGTTTCGATGGGACCTGGCAAGTTTTGAAACATGCCAGGGGAAGGCAGGAATGCTTTTCCATACAAGTGTGAGGAGGGAGAAGGCACGGCAGAGGAGCGCTGCTCCAGCACACTCAACATTTCTAGCAACCACCTTGATTCTGACAGGGATCCCTTTGAAAAACAAACCCAAAGAACCCAACTGCTTGCCTGCAGTTCCTCTCAGTGAGCAGGGTTATAAAAGCCTACAAACCTACAAGGAGAAACAGATACCCAGCCCGGTTACAG
The DNA here is from genome assembly GCF_028858725.1 of Colius striatus. Classification (NCBI taxonomy): domain Eukaryota; kingdom Metazoa; phylum Chordata; class Aves; order Coliiformes; family Coliidae; genus Colius; species Colius striatus. The sequence continues at coordinate 21,237,349 of NC_084768.1, forward strand.
CTATCCAGAAAGGTATTAACATTTGTACACCTCTATATATTAATCTTTATAAATAGAGTATTCTACACGAGGAACTGTAGAAAGACGTCGTTCATGGTTGGGTTTTTACAAAAGCCTGTGAGGGCTTTTGTTCAGATCTCAGCCTTCTTTCTGCCAGTCTGGAACACTTCTTTTTCCTCCTCCATCTCCCACCCGGTCCTAAGCGGCCTGGTTAGCTGTCAGGTCCAACCTCTGCGCTTTGCCCTTTGGAGAAGTGGGGAGGAAACCACAAGAATAGCTGCTCTACAACTTTCAAGGGTGAAAAGCTGAAGTGTGTGAGGCAGGTTCAGCTGTCAGGGTCCCGGGGAAGCGGGCAGTCATAGCTCATCCCTGGAGGCCGGGGCGTTGAGGGACGACTGGGAGGGCAGGGCGTCCTTGTTCTGGGCGTCACTGTGGATCGTGCCCTGCTGCCGGGATTTCCATGAGTGTGTTCTGTCCCAGTCCGTTGACACGGTCTCGTTGTCCCAGATTGTAGAGGTCTCTGTGTCACTGAGGTAGCCTGGCTGCCCTGTGTAGTGGGTGGGGTAAACAAGCAGGGGTTCTGCTGAAAAGGCCTTCAAGTCTCTGGACTCGTAGTACTCCATGTACTTTGCACTAAAGAAGAGAGAAAAATTATCAGTAACAGAGTGAACATTCATCAGTGCCACTGCTGGTAAGTGTGACATACAACTCACCTAGCAAACAGCTCCCAGGGAGTGGAGGTAGTTGCTGGGGTAGAATCTGATTCTCTACAATCAGAACCACACACACACAACCCAGACAACCAAATCCTCTATTACCAGAGATAGCCAAGTGTCTCAGAACCAGCCCACAAGCCCTGTACCAGGTAGGGACAAGAACCCTTCCGCAGCAGGTCTGTCACTTCCTTTGACCTGTGTCAGGAGCTCTGCTTCAGATGACCAAAAAGCATGAGGAGTAGCCCTGTCACCCACCCAGCAAGGCTCCAGAAATAAGACACACCAATATGACCTGTAAGGCCACATCTGCAGCATTGTGTCCAGTTCTGGGCTCCCCAGTTCAAAAGAGACAGAGAACTGCTGGAGAGAGTCCAGTGAAGTGCTACAAAGATGATGAGGGGACTGGAATATTTATCTTTTAAAACCTGGGGCTGTTTAGGCTGGAGAAGAGTGAGAAGAGACTTGATCGGTGCTTATAAATACCTACAAGGTGAGTGTCAAGAGGATGGGGCCAGTCTTTTTCCTCTGGTGCCCAGTGGCAGGACAAGGGGTAACGGGCTCAAGCTGGAACACAGAAGTTCCACTGGAACATGAGGAGAAACATCTTTCTTGCGAGAGTGAGGGAGCCCTGGCACAGGCTGCCCAGGGAGGGTGTGGAGGCTCCTTTTCTGGAGGTTTGGAAACCTGAACTCATTCCTGTGCCACCTGATCAAGATGAACCTGCTGTAGCAGGGGGCTGGGACTGGATAATCTCGAGAGGTCCCTTCCAACCTCCACCATTCTGTGACCTGGCTTCAGATCATTCAGCAAGACCCATCTGACCAAGGAACACAGGCATCCTACTTACACTGGGTGCTTGTTGTACATGACGGGCAGAAATTCATCTACAGGCAGCATCTTGCTGAAAGGCTCCGCTCCGATGAGTTTCTGAGCCCCTTGGAAAGAGATGGCATAGCCCAGTGTCCAGTAGGAGTAATCAGCTTCCACCAGGTTCATGACATTGGGAACTGCTTTCTCAGGCTCCTGCACCTGCATCCTTTTCCGGCCAATGTAGCTTAAAGGGTGAAAAGACCAAGCCAGTTGGAACCAAAGTGACTCTACAGCAATTAGGACCACACAACTGTTCACGTCACCCAGGAAAGGGCAAAGAGTCAATCCAAGAAGCAATCCCAGCATAAGCTCACAGATTTCTATCCTGCATCACTCCCCAGCTTCCATGTCCAACCCAGAGGGTGGTAGAGCTGTGAGAGGCTTCATAAGAGAGCTAAGATGTCACAGGCCAAGGCTCAGGGCTGAGCTGTGTCAGTTCCTCTACCAAAGAGGCATCTCCAAAGACTGTGGGATCATCCAACACTGCCTACAAAGGGAGGGACGGTGCCCAGCAGGCACTCCAGCAGCAGCCTGCCCCAGGAGGCAGATCTCTCCTGATGAGAAGAGTCACTGCAAAGTCTCTGTCACCTTTCCCTGCACTCCAGCATCAACCTGCATCCCTGTCATGACAGAGCAGGTGCTGGTAACCTCCCCTGTGGCCCTGCGAGTTCCCAGATGGCTGAGGGCCAGTTACTTACATAAGCTCCCAGTCTAACTGGGCTTGTTCAATGTCATCCATCAGCTTCATCAGCTTCCTTTTAAACTGGTGTTCAAAGCGCACATCATCCTCAATAACAAGCGTCTTCTCCAGTTCTCTGTTCACCACCTGAAACAGGAGGGTTCAGAAGTGACCATGGTAGCCTGAAATTGCTGGGGGTCATCCTGACCTGGCACTGCCTTCTGGACAACACAGGTGGGAGGCAGGAGAAGCCTTCCTCATTCACAGCTCATCTGGGAGAGGTGGCAGGAGCCAGTGTCAACAGTCCCAAAAATATTCCATGGCTCTGAGCATCTGCATCGAGGAAAATCCTCCATCTGAAGTTACACCATCTGGAACCCATGAGCTACCAGCTAGCATGGCCACAACAATGACCTCCTCATTGCTGGGGTTCTCATCCTTGGAGACAGGGACAAGGGTTACTGATGGGCTTGGCAGTGTGAGGTCAGTGGTTGACCTTAATGATCTTAAAAGGTCTTTTCCAACCAAAATGATTCTGTGATTCTATAAGTGACCTTTGATGCCAAGGCTGCTTTGTTGGAAGAAAGTGTTCTTGAAGTCTGGGAAGGAGGACATCTAGCATATCCAAAGTCTGGCCCTGACAACATGGAGAACACACAGGCAAAGGCAACGTGAGACCCTGTGTGCAGGGTCCAACTGATGACAACTGAGAAGCCTTAAGCCCAAAAGCAGAGCCTGACTTCAGTGCCTTCAGCCCTTCTGCTGGCTCCAGGCTGTTGGGATCAATGCCCTGCCGTGCTGAGGTGCTGCAGCCCACACCTCTGACAGCAGCTCTGCATTTGGGCAGCCCCTGTCATTGCCCAGTCATCTTGTAGTACCGTGTCCTCTCCCCTGCCTCCACCATACCTTACTTGAAATAATCCCTCCTGTTGATGTCAGGCTGTGTAACTCCAACATCTCTGACCAGCACAGCCCAGATCTTCTCAAGCATTACTCCCCAGGTGACTAGGAAAAGATGGAAGCTACAGTTTTTACCACCTAAACAAAACCTCTTATCTCATGTAACAGAAGTCCCTACTGTTCAGAATATTTATGATATGCTGACTCAGAAAAGCCAGCAGAGGTACTGGAACTTGCTTCAGTCCAGATGCAGAACAAGGGAGAAAATGAGTAGTTTTTTAAACTCTATTTGTTCTTTAAACCCTTTAAAACCAGTTGGGCTGGGTGATCTGTAGAGGTCCTTTCCAAACCCCTCCATTCTGTGATTCTGTGATGCTTTGCCTTATGATTGGCTGTGCGTGGGCACAGGCCCACAGCACCTTCCTGCAGTGGCACCCACACACTCCCCCAAACTCCACACCTCCTTCCAGATGTAGTAGTGGCTGAGGAAGCAGCCAATCTCTCCTCTGGTTAGTGGCCTGGAGGAATATGGGTCCCGGTAACCTGGGAGCATATCGATGCTGAGAGCTTTGAGCTGACTTGTGTTGAGCGTCCTGGGAAAGACAGAACATCACAATTTAAAACCAAAATACATTTAAGTCAGACAGAGACATGACATGGGAGATGCTGTTCAGAGAAAAGCCATATCTCAACAAATTCTACACTTGTTTTGCTCAAAAGCCTGGAGAAAAATGAACTGCTTGTTTTACATTTGTACATCAAGCTGACATCACACCCTGAAAGCTCTGCCAATGACTTCTTGTGGGACCATTGACTTGTCAGGGGCTTGCCTTAGATTATTTCTTTAAGAGGTCTTGATGTGTACCTCAATCTCAAAGGCCACTAGATGGCATGTGGGTTCCTATATTCTGAGGCCTTTTTGCAACTTCCAGATCAAAAATGTCTGCCTTGATTTCTCCTTAGAAAAAGGTCTTAACAGGCCTTATAGTAAGCTTGGAAAGGGCTGTGTGAGGGTTAACACTGTATCAGAACAACACTGTAGCACTAGGCTGGGCAGTCTTCCCAGCAGATAACTGTTCTCCACCACTTGTGCTGCTGACTCCCCTCAACTGGGCAAGTGTTGCACTTCACAGAAATCAGGAGGAATTTAACCAGGTTTCCATCTTAGTCTTAGTCTGCTCTTGTTCTCTCCTGGAGACTGACTGAATGCAAAAGAAGAAAGAAACCCAAAACTGCCCCAAACAGATAAACAGGTAAATAAAAGTGACCTGCCCCTCTCCCCTCAGCCCACCCTTCCCCACCACAAGGGAGGTCAGGACATCCCAGGAGATGGTGTTAAGCCGTTACACATAAGCTGCTCGTAGCAAACACCAGCAACCCCGGCTCAAGCTCACTTTCCATCCACAGCCTCCACTATCTTGACTGCAATCTCCTGCTCCTGCAGCGTGCGCAGCATCCGATCCCGCCTGTCCTTCCGGCGCTTCAGGTTGATCATGAAAATCTGCCCAGAAGACAAAGAGATCAGCCTCCCAGCCTGGGAGTGAGGAAGGAGCTCTGATCTGCTCCTCTCTAGAAGTCTCACCAGAAAAGCAGCTCTTAGGAAAATACCAGGTGTGTTTTCATTTCAGGTTGCTTAGAACTTCTCACAAGACTTAGTTTGGGGTTGAAAGCTTAGAGGCTTGTTCTCTACCAACTACTTTTTATGGATGTTCCCAGGGTAAACTTGCTCTTTGAGGTGAGAGGAGACCAGTTACAGCCAAGTCTGTAATTTCTAAAGATACAGGATGATTTATATTAAGCACACAGTAACACAGCCATCTCCAGCCTCAGTCCCAGAGGAACACTGCCCCACATGTTTCTGCACAGCAGTGCCACTGCCTCTGTTTAAAGAAGATAAGGAATGTAAGGAAAAAACTATTTGACTGCTGAGGTGAGGGAGCCCTGGCACAGGCTGCCCAGGGAGGGTGTGGAGGCCCCTTCTCAGGAGGTTTCCAACCCCACCTGGGTGTGTTCCTGTGTGACCTGATTGAGGGGAACTTGCTTTAGCAGGGGGGTGGGCTGGATGGGCTCTAGAGATCCCTTCCAACCCCCACCCTTCTGTGATTCTGTGAGTTAGGATTATCAGGGGGATTGCCATCCATGTACCAGGACAAGGTAAAGAAAGGATTTCTGTAATTACTTTGGGCACTGAAAACCCACTGCTGGCCCTGTCAGGGCAGAAAACCTAGCAGAGAGCCAGGACTGGGAACAGAGATGTCTGGGCAGGGCTCCATCCAAGCCTTGAGGAGACAGACTCTCTGGTAGAGGGCAGAGGACTGAAACCCTCATTTGCAGGTAAATTGCAGAGGGTCAGGGAGATTTCTCAGTCCCAGGCAGACAAGTGCAGCCTTGTAACCTGTGAAGCAAGAACTCATCCCAGTAAGAAATGGATAAAATTCCAGGTCAGTACAACTGCAAAAATAATAAATTGGACTAATAAAGCTCAGCCACAAAGGGCAACATGGAAAAAAACCTGCAGCAGCTGTGTCCTAAACACAGACGCTCACACACATAGCCAAATCAGGTTCAGACTTTACAAGCCACATAAACAGATGCAGCAAAACACACCAAAACAAAGGCTCCCCTGATCACTGCAGCTCCCTCAGTGCTGGTGCCACTGCTGCCCTGGCAGCTGCTGCCTCTGGGAATAACACAGGCAGTTGCTGGCTCTGGGAACGACTCAGACACTAGTTAATAAAAGCACAATAGATTCTTCCCCAGCCTTCTCCCCTCCATGCCTGCTCTCTCCACAGCATGAGGCACTGGCACGAAAGGAATTCTTGCAGGGTCTTTGGGCATTACCAGTGTTAGCAACTATCTTTCTAGTTCATTTTGACTTAAGGCCATAGAAAAATGAGGCAACCAAGCAAGGCAGGGGGAGAGCTGCCACAATGAGGAGACAGCAAACATGGTTTTCATCACTCCTGGATGTACCTAGGTTGGGCTAGAGCCCAGCTGTGAGCTTGGCTTCCCCAGATGCTCCAAAGTCTCCAGTGTATGTGTCTTAGGTGAAAGCAATTGTTCCCTTCTGCCACTGGAAAGCAGGAGAGGTTTCCCAAATGTTTGATGGTCACAGAAAGGAAGGGCTGCTAAGCTGCCCTGCAGAATCAGATGTAGAGGGGACAGCACAAGAACTGGGCAGTTCTTGGGAATTCTTGAACCTGGCTTTCAGCCTCACTTTTGCCATCTCCTCCTGGCTGGATTAAAACATCCATACCACAAAGACAGCAAGCCCAAAGATTCCCTTGCATACAAACCTGCACTTCTGACCAGGGGTCTTGTGGCAGATACTAACTGCCCACAGACCTGACTGACCTCGTTTCACCACAGCAAATGCCAGAGGGAAGGAATGCTCCCCAAGCCCTTCTGCTTCCCTGAGCTCAGCAGCTCACCCCAAATAAGGATGTTTATTTTCTCCTTACAAAAAGTTTAAGTTCAAAAGATGAGTGATTAGGAAAGAGTTAACTATGTGGAAAGATAATCACTCCAAGGGAAGCAACTGGAAGCTAAGCTACAGGGAGAACTCAGGTCCTCTAAGTGACAAATAGGAAGACAAGACAATGGCAACAAAATAGGTTCCTTACTTCATCAAATCCCATCTTGTCAGGGTGTTTTGGAGGAACAGAGACATACTGAGAGGGTTCAATGGGAGGACGATCGACTGCAAGAGAGAAGAGACGCCAAGCTCATGTCCAAGCTGCATTTATACAATGGATCTGCGTGTGTTTTCATCACTGGGACATGAAGTCAGTGCAGGAGTGGGTGTAGCAGAAAGCATCCAAGTTGCAAAGCAGAAGCCAGCAGCCATGTGCCAGAGAGACCTCATGACAAAAGCGAGGTTCTGCAGCATCCTTTCCACATTACAGATGCATTTCTGCATTTCGTAAGGGGTTAAGTGAAGAGGTTTTGTGAGCAGGGCAATCATATCCCTAGGTAGAGAAGTGGGAAATTTACAACTGCATGTCAAAGCAGGATGAGAGCAGTCAGATCTGCATGCAGACTCTCAAGAAGAGAGTCTCTCTTCTGGGAGAAGAGCTGTACAAACAGTAACTTGGAGGGTTCTTATGGCAGGGCACAGCAACTTACTCATAGCTTCAATTAGCGTGTGCACAAAGTTCTCGGATTCCTCTTGCAGCGTCTGGTGGGATTTCAGGGGCATGGGAAGGAAACCGTAGTGTTCACGGTTGCAGATGAACATCTGGACTCCTAGGGATCACAGAAAACCAGAAATTAGTCAGGTCCTCTTACCAAATCTTCTTACCAGTGAGTTTTGCTGCTCTGTTGCTATGTAGCCACGATCAAACTTATGCCAGGACTTCAGTCACAAGTTCTGCTTCATAAACAAACAAGTCAAAAACATGACGGTGCCATTTTCTGTTTTATTTGGCTGGCACCAAGTAGCCTCTCCTGGGAAACCAATTTCTACTTGCTCCCTAACAGCAGGGGTTTTTGTTGCAGTTTTCTCCCAGGAGAGACTGGGAACACCCTCATGGCCCATAGAGAGGGTCTTTTTTGGCCTTTGCCTTTACGCCATGAAGACAATCCTACAGCAGAGGACAGAAGCCACCTTTAGCAAAAGCAGTACCTGATACAGCAGCACTACTGCAAATAACCAGGGAGCACCACAGAAACCTCATCCCCCAAACCCCACTGGCACTGCTCACGTCTGACAAGCCCTTCACAGACCCAGAGCCAAAAGCAGGAACAAGTTTTCATGCTCTGAGTGAGCCAGCCTCAAGCAATGCAATGGCTGACACAGGAGGCAAACGGGTTCCCACCTGCAGCTGTGCTGGAGAAGCAGCAGCGGCGGTCCCAGGACATGAAGCCTCTCTCCCTGCACAGATCCAGGGCTCAGCAACAGCTTCCAAATCACAGCTGAGAAAATGAGGATCAAAGGTGGGGGAAACACATAGGTTTCCAAGCTCAGAGTGAAGGGCAAAAGCATTTTCCCCCTTAAATGGGCAGGACTGCTCCTTGCAGCACAGGGAGGTTGCTTTTGTCACACACCTGGGAGGGGTGAGGTGGTTCCAATGGAAGGGAAGCAGTCCTAGCAGACACCTGCTCCTCTGCTCCCATGCTCACAGGGCAAAGGGGCCTCCAGGTCTACCAGAGCAGGCTAGGGGTGAAGGAAGCTTCTGTCTGAGCCTTGCAAGGATTCTCTGGCAGCTAATGGTAAATAGAGAATGACTCTTCCAGGGTGGAGGAGCCAAGTCTGATCCCCACACAACTGGCCAAATGCAGATCACCCAGGATCATGTGGCAAGGCCCAAGGCTTCAACATAACTGCAGGGTCTGTTGCTAGCCTAGCAAGGAATTCACTCTGGGGCTTGCAGTCAAGCATCTTTCTGCTGCTGTTTGCTTTAGCTAGAAAAGGAAGACATTTTCATCTGCCTGGACAAAAGATTTTGAAGAATACATCGAATAATTATCTTGGAAGTGCAAAGACTACCAACAAACATGGTCCTTTCCTCTCCAGGACTAGTTTTTAACTGTGCCCTGAAGATAGAGGAAAATCTTAGAGAGAGACACCAGCAAGGAAAACAAAGATGCCTTCAAACAGAGGTGAAAATGTGACACCCTTCTACTCAGCTTTTGCAACTGCTTGTTCTGGTGCTGAATCTGAAGGTGCAAAACAAAGAGAAGATGCAAAGTTTCTCTTCAAAGCAAGTGCCTTTGCAAGGGAGAGAACCACTCACTACTGAGCTTGTTCACAGGGAATGTCCCAGCACACTGTTCCCTCTGGACTGACCAGAGGGTTTACTTGTTATCACCTCTAACTGCAACAGCACTGAGCCTGACATCACATCAGGCACTGCACTCAAAAACAACATCCAGAGAAGCCAAGGCAAAGTATTTCCATTGTTTTTCCTTGAGCTCTGCTGAGGTCCTGTATTAACCACAATCTCAAAGCTGCCAGAACCCATGCAACTGGCCTAACAGATTTTAAAATTAATAACAATAAAAAAGCAAACCTGCTTTTCCTTTTCTTTCTTTAAAGGAAACAAGCATGACCACCCCCTTGCCTCTAGGAAATAAATGAAAAGCAGAAACTACTTGATGTGCTGATACTGTCATGTTAGTCCCCCTGATCCTTGGTATTCGTGGCAGAGCAGAATTGTCTGCATTAATGACCCTGGTGTTTCCACCATTTTCAAGTTCTGCAAGCAAATTGCTGGCTACATTGCTTGCCAGAACACATTCAGCTGTCAGCTACAATTTAGCTAATTGGCAGCATAAAAAGTACTACCTGCTGACATTAATGGATTTGGCACTGATCTGATCAACTAATCTTATCTGGCTCACTGATCTCAGTTCTTATCTTCAGCACAGTTAATCTGCAGAGTCTCATGTGAGTGTTCCTCTTCCTTCTGAGATAAAAGCTACTTTAGAACCAGAAAGGGACCTTAAAATGGGGAGGGGAATTTGCCCTCAGCTCTGTTCCTTTTGCTGTTCCTCAGCAAGATAAACCACTGCTCTAAGGGATAGAAAAGCTATAGATATTTGTATTATTAGCCTTTGTGAGGCAGTGACCAAGATTCACAGCCATGCCCTAAACCCAGGGCCATATTTAGGCAATCTAAATTTCCCCTATGTCTGTGTGACTAGATTTTCCTACTGGCTGGCTCTAAGCCCTCGGAGCCCCAGGCTGAAAGGAAGCTCAGGAGATGTGGCTGGCTATCTCACAAGTGCAAAGGGCTGTACAGAGTCCACCTTCTCCAATGAACACCCACAAGGAGTTTTGTTCTGAGTCAGCACTCCCACCACAGGCCATGTCCTCATGGTCTCTTTGGAGCATCACGAAACAGTTGCTTTGAGCAGTAGATTCACTGCTGAAAATTGATGGTTTGATCCAAGAGATGTTACTTGGCCTGGACAAAAGCCAACATCATTTGTAACTTCAGGAGAGCAGGTGCAATTACTCCAGAGAGCAGTTTACCTCAAAGTCCACACATTTTTCACATTTCTGAACTTGGATGTCATCCTTTTATCCTGGGTGGCAACACTTAGCCCAGGACACACACCAACAATCTAAATGGATCAGTGCGCCAGACTACTGAAGCAAAACCTTTCATGTCATGGGTCAGTCCTGGAAAAAAGCTAAAGTGTTCTAGGATGGAAGGAAAAAAAGGATAGATTTGAATCCTCAAAATATTTCTTAAACAGCTGGAGCTAATGCAATGCAGTCACCACACTTGTTGGATGCTCTATTTCTGGGAGAGCTGTCAGGGGAAACAAGTGGGGCAGGTAGATTTGAAGGAGCCCGCTTTACTTTCCAGACTTTAACCTCAATTATCCTCTGGAGCCAATATACCAATGTCCTGACTCTGAATGTCAGGGCCCCAAAGGCACTCTAAGTTCACATCTTACCTCTGCCTCCCAAGGGCTTTAATTTAAGCTCTTACTGCCTCTCCTCTCATTTGATGGCCTTCATCATCTTGTAGTTGAGTTTTAAAAAGTCCTGTTTAGTCTGCCAAGACAATGCCATCTTTTTCAGTGCTGTCAAGAACTCAAACCAGAAACATCCCTAAAAGGAAAGCTGCAAACAGCTGGTGGTTGCTGTGCTGCTCTGGAAATGGTGGGAAAGACAGGCTGGCATTTCTGCAGAAGGAACAGCCAACGACAAGCAGCTATACTTCTTCACTTTATCTCTGCTTGTCTATTCCCCAAGAACAGCCCTTTCCTCTCATCTTAACTTTTCTTCCTTTATAAACAGAAGACAGGTAATACTGATTGCTTGTGACTCAGAAGACCCATAAACAACTTCTCCCTTCTGATCCACCTCAGTGAACCTGCAAACCAGTTGTGAAGCTCTGAACAGAAGTGCATTTCATTGGTGCTACTGAGGTTTCATCAGTCCCTTTTTTCTTATAAAGCCCCAACCTTCCCCCTTTCCACCTCAGCAGAGCAAAGAACAATACAGAAGTCCACTACAACCACCTCCTTCCCAGCAGCTCCTTTCAGCTCTGACACTGCCAGATACAGTTCTGCCAGACAAGACTTTGCTGGGGGCAGAATACCCAGCAGATCCATTTCCCAAAAATAAATGGGACCAAACATCCTCACCAGCAGTGCAAAGAGCAGTAGCAGCAGCACTATCTGATTTTTCTGAGATACCCAGAGCTGTCTGCAAACAGCAACAACCATTCCAGATGCTGAGGTTGTGACTTGACCTGAAAGGATCCTTGTATTTCAGGTCTAACTGAAATCCCACTGGCTGGTAGAAGCTGATTTCAGTATCAGCTGGAGTAGTACACATTTTCTCTTCATCCGTGCCCCAAGGATCTCAAGGCAGCTCAGTACTTGACTCACTTCTCCCAAAATATCAATGATACAGTGTCAAGCATGCAGGGATTTTACTGCTAACACACCAGCTCTAACCTGCTCTTGCCTGCAAGAGATTTCCTCTCAGCACAGCCCAGGCTCCACATCATTCCCCTGAAAGTTGTTCTGATTCTGCTTTCAAAAAACACCCTCCCTCCCTCTCAGACGCTTCCTGCCGAGCCGCCGCAGAGCAAAGCCTCACGGACACTGTTGGTAAACAACCTGAGTTTTGTTTGCTACAAGGGTTGCTACATTCAAAATAAAGAGTCTCTTGTTCTCACCCTCTTCCTCATGGACCTCCTGGAAGTGGTGACTTCAGATACCTTACCCACAGACTTCAGAATAGCTTCCACTCTCACAGTATTCACCTGTGCTCACTACTGCCTCACTGTGACACAAATCAAGGGTGGATACCACACATTTTGTCTCTCAAACGCTATCCCTGTCCCAAGAACAGCTCCCGTGTCCTTTGAAGCTAGCTGTGATTCAAAACTGCATTGCCAGTCACTTGCTGCTGCCTATCCCTGTCCAGATCCAACAGAGGAAAGAGAACAAGGTCTTAACTCAGAGTAGAGGTCTGCATGTCTCCACTAGCGAATCCTTCCCAGCAAAGGCCCAGACATACCTGCTTGGCGACTGGAGAAGGCAAAGACCATGATATCATCAAAGCTCCAGGTGTAGTCCTGGTGTGGGGGGTAGAACATCAGCTTGGAAGAGGCTTCTTTCCTCAAGTCAATAAGGAAGGTGGAATGAATCATCGGGACAGCAAAACAGCCTGTCCTCTTCCATTCCCGAATCAGAGGATAGTCCAAGGTCCTTTTGTAATAGCCCTGCAATCACAACGAGGGGGCTGCTTGTTACAAGAGATTTCTGTTTCATAGATGCCCCTTAGCAAAAGCTCTCACCCTCAGCCCTCCCTGGCAGAGATGGATCAAATCTGACTTTTAAGTGTCTTCCATTTGGAAAGGGCTCAGTCACATATTTAGAAACAATCTCCATCCCAAAAGTTAAAGCTTGACCTTATCTCTCCTTTTTTAGCAGCTATTGGAAATCCAAGCCTTTCCAGTGCAAAATCCCCTTGCAAGAGAGCTTCAAACCTCAGGTTATTTTCTCCTGGTTCTCTTGCAGAACACCTCTGACATCCTCCATGTTCAATGGGCATAAAGGACACTAAATACTGTCTCACAGAATACAACTCCATCAGCTGTGTAAGAATCTCTGCTTCCTTCATCCTGGGGCAAGCAGGCTTAAATTCCTGAGCTCTCCCCACAGAATGTGTCTGGGGTAAGCACTTCAGTCAGCTTATTTCTCTGTACTCATGAGCTCTGTAAGCCTTCCAGCACTGTGGGTGCAACATCCATGTTTTGACTCACAGCTGATTTTGCAGGTACAATATGGCTAAAGCTATCAGGTTTGGAAGTGAATAGAGCAAATTCCTCCAGAAAGAAAATCCTAACATCCCAATTAGACATCTGGGCACAAATGATGTTTGAATCCAGAGCAGATTCTGGTCTTTACAGAAATGATGAGTCACTAAAATAAGTTGAAGTTACTTTTACGTTCTATTTTCCATGAGCATCCTGGCAACAGCTGAGCAAACCTCTGCAGAGCCACTTCATCCTGGTTTGGTGTAGAAGCATGGTGTGGTACATTTGTCTATCTGTACATCCTCCCCTCTGCCTTTCTGACTATACTGTGAGGACTGAGTATCTCAGCCACAAGTGGTCTGAGTTTGATGAAGAGGAGTGAGCAGCCATTTCCACTGAAGGAAGGGTTAAGAGATTCAACCTTCAACAGATATCCAAGAATCCCCGCAGGTGAAAGATCTGGAAACTAAATCTTTCCTCCTTCAGTAAATCACTATGGGATTTTGGGGCTTTCCACTGCTCATAAATAGTCAAGAAAGACTCTTAACTCATCAGCACTGCTGCTGTGCTCTCCTAAGCTGAGCTTCCCAAGAACCAAATGTCAGGCTGTCTGAGCTGGGTCTGGTTTGGTTTGCTGTTGCTCAGTGCCAGAGGCCGTGTTTCAGGGCGTGCTCTGGCTGTTGCTGCCTCCCCAAGTCCCCAGAGAGAGCAAGGCTGAGAGCATAAAGCTGTGGGACTGCGAGGAGAAACAAGAAACAGCAACAGAGGGAACTTTCCTATTCATTTGAGCAGCTTTTTTCAACAAATTCTGCAAGATGCATTTGCTGCTAGGTTTTTACCAGCATTAGCCAAGAAAAGGAGAGGGAATGAACGATGGAAACTTCCATGCAGGATGTGTATTGCTTTGCCCATACTACAACTCATAAGACAAAAACCCTGGAAGACATTTAGAGACTGCAATGTCCCCTTCACCCTTATTCCCAGATTCCCTACCCACACAAGATTTGGGACGCCATCACTGGGAGAGGAGGAAGCTTAGATGACTGCACAACACCACTATCCTCACTATATGCCAACACTACCTCTGTACACCTCAGAGCTATGGCAGTGTCTTTTCAGGAAGAGGACGCTACAAAAGCAGAAGGAAACGCCCGCAGAACAAAAACAATGCCCACTGCTTCACAGCCACAAGGCAGGAGGCCTTTGAAAAGGTAACTTGGGTAACTTGCACAGTCACTCAGCCCTTTCATGAAGTCACTTGCCTGGGGAGTAATGCCACACCAGAAGTTGGAGTAGAGAGAGCGAGACTCAAGCATTGGTGCCACCAGTGTCTTGTTTTCTGCTATCATCAAGTTCAGGGTTTCTGGGTTGGTCAATAAGTTATCTGCATCCACAAACTAGAGAAGGAAGGGAGGAAGAGAAGAAGAAATTTGTGATTAGATGAAATTATATGCTTCCCCTGACAGTTTTATGCAAACCAGGCAGCCAAAGGCATGAAGTACTGGCAGAAACCACAGAGCTGGTGGTTTTGATACTGCAGGGCACGTGGCTGTTGTGGGTGAACCCTGGGGGACCATCTCTGGGATGGGATGGCATAAGATGCAGAGCTTCCCTCTGACACCACTGAACATTACTCCAGCACAGTGGCAAGGGAGCTGTGAGGGAAAATAACACTGCTGAAAATCAAGGTTTATTCTTTTAAGACGACCAAGGTGAACTCTTGACCTTAAACTCCAGTTTGCAGGCTTCAGCACTTCTGTCCTTTAAACCAGTACTCTTTACATGTACACTTCAGCACATACACTCCCTGCAAGGCAAAGTGTCGTGTTTGTATTAGAGAAAAATAACCTATACACAATGGAGAACTGTAGGAAGAAAAGCAAATTCCTCTCAGATTAGTGTCACTATGTCACAACTGGCCTCACACTCCCATCTTGTTCAGAGGCTGTGGGAACACCACCAGTAACTGCTGCTGTAATGACCAAAGGCATTCACCTTTCCACAACTGTTCTGTAGAACTGTTTCCTTTACATTTCAGCAATAACAGGTGAGGCTTCAATCTGGGGGATCCATGTAGATACCTACCCACCACCAGCACTGTATTCAATCCTGACCCCTGTTGAGAAAGCTTTGAGCTTACCCAGGGGACTCACCTCCCTGGCTGCAAAGTCAAGAAATGCCACACAGTATCTCACTTCAGAGAGCTTTGTCTTTAGATGGGAGAAGAAATCTTTTGGCAGCCTCAAGTATCAGAGTGACTAATGGGAAAGCATTCGCCTGAGGAGAGTTAATAAATCAAACCTTGTATTTACCAGGATGTAGTCCGACCACTTCTCTCGTGCAGCGCGCAGGGCAGCCTGACGGAGTTTCATCACGTGAGTGAATCGGGAGCTTGGCCAATGTTTTGGCCCAATTTCTTCTGGGTAAGACCTAAGAAAGGAAAAAAAACCAAGTGACTGTAACCCATGTCTGGGCCCTATTACAATAGTCAAAAACAACTCTCCACAACCCAACTGAGTGTTCCCTTGCTGCCTTCTTTCCAAAAGAAAAACATCATGAGAGTCACCTCAGACAACCCAGGAGAGGTTTGGAGGAAGAAGGATTCCAAGTTTCATGCTGGCATGTGTACAAAGGGCACTGGAGAACATGCAGCAACCAAGTGGCCAAAAGCAAAATAACACCAGCAAGTCTAGGAGCTGCTTCTGCAACAACAGGCCCTCACCTGACACCAGAGGTCACCCCATAGAATCACAGAATGGTAGGGGTTGGAAGGGACCTTTAGAGATCATCAAGTCCAACCCCACTGTAGAAGCAGGTTCACCTAGATCAGGTCAAGAAGAAATCTGACCCTCTGGTAAAGAAGTCACCTGTTTTAGGTATTAAGCTTCCTTAAGTCCAGAAGAATCAACACAGCCAAGGATGTCAAGATGAAGGCAATTTGGATCCCTCGGGGTCTGGGCATTATTAGTAGCTGTTAACACATCGCAATAGCAGCTCTTAAATCTACGAACACCCAACATCCAACCTCATGAGCTCAGTCACGTGAGCAAAATCATGCACAAGCCTCTGCTTCCAGGATCAGGTCCAAAAGCAAATGCTTTGTAACAAAGACGGAAGGAAACTTAGGGACACATCCCAGTGTGGAGTAAGAGTTCAGGACTTTGGAACAGTGCCAGTGTAAGTCAGTGACTAAGACTTTCAAAGACTTCTTACAGAACTTTAAAAAGTCAAGTTTGACAGGATTAAGCAAATTCAGTTCCAGTGAAAGGATTAATAAAGTCAATAAAACAAGCATTCCCTGTGGGTTTGTACCACGAATGCCTCAACATTACACTGAGGGCCTTGAAAGTAAAAGTCAGCCTAAAGAAAGGGGAAACTGACAGGAGAAACAGAAGTCAACAAAATAAGGAACAGGTGATCTGAAAATAAAGCAACAAAAACTCAACACATCTGACATTACATTACAAAGCAATGATCCTACAAATCATGCAAAGGTATCACATACTGAATTAAATCTAGTTCTAGAATTAAATCTCTCGTTCTCTTTGGCTCAGAACTCACTGAGCATTTGAGGCCTCAGACAGAACTGTCATAGACACTTCAGGCATGTGCTATGTTTTTTCTGCTTCCCTGCAAATCAAGAATGACAGTTTCTATTCCCTGTAGGCTTTGATATGATTTGTTTACCATGCAAAAAGAGCAGCTGCAGATGCTAAATAACTAAACGGAAAATGCTTTCTTCTCCAAAGTTTTGCACGAGTTGCTTCACTGAAGTCAGAGACCTTTTGATGGGTTCCATAAGACAATTTTAACAGGACAGAACCCACCAAAAATAAAAAAAAATCCCCACGTTACTGCTTGGACATTTAGTCTATGTCCTGCTTTAAAGACAGAACACCTAGAAAATTTGCCATGTACACCCAAGAGCTTCAGTCAGGCCCTCACTGCAGTACTCACTGGGGGTCTTCCATCGGCCTCCACTCCACATCGTGGTAGAGGTTCTGCACATTCTTCAGCCACTCCCTAAGGATTGCTGTGGTGTTATCAACATTGTGGTCAGTGGCTGCCCTGAAAATGAGAGCACAAAGATCCTGGTTAGCAGCACAAGATTTAGGTCCGTTGCTTTTTCCCAGCTGTTAAATGAAACAAACAGAGGCAGAGTCTATTTCTTGCAGGTGCATCCAGCTCCTGGCAGAACTCTGGGCAGCTCTGCAGATGTGCAAGTGCTTGTTAATGCACACAGCAGAGCCTCCCTCCCCCACAGAGACAGAGCACTCCCAACACAGGCATGCTTGTCCACTGCTCCCCTCTCGCTCATCTGCTCCTGCCTCACAGGAATCACAGCAACTTGGTCATCAAGATGATACAGGACTGAACTCTCCATTTCGTTCATCCACTGGGAAAGAAAAAATGGGCTGTTTCAAAATGAACAGCCCAAGGTAAAAGTCCTGTCTCTAGAAGTACCAGGGTTTTGCTCTGTGTGCTGCATCATCCTGCAAGCTCGCCATTCAGCTGCACAGCCCAGCTGAGAGGACATCTACACCACTGCCTCTCCCTACAGCCCAGGGATCACTCATGCCAGGGCCAGGGGCTCTGTTAAGGCACTGGGAGATGTTCCAGCTGACAAGCTGCTGGGGCAGGGAAGGAACACCTATCTTGCCACTCTACAGCCTGGATAATTAATGCCAAGGCCTAGAAAGCTACTTGTCTCCAATTTGCAACCTGCAACTGCCTTGTGTATGGCCAAGAGGAGCACAGAGGTGGCAGGGGAAGGTAGGCATGCTCGACACATCAGCAAGCATCAGACCTCGACTTCTCCTCACCCTGCTACAGCCAGCAAGCAGTGAGGCTGAGACTGAGAGATGCAGCTTGCTTTCTTACTATTTCCTGACACAGCAGTGGCAAGTTTGTGAAAACACATAGGGGAGCTTTGTTCTGTTAAAACACCGCTGTAGCACTCAGTCTCAAACAAGAAGATGGGACAAATCTGCCTGCTTCCTCTATGGTCTCTGTCATCCTCCCTGAAAGCAGCATCTGAAGAATGTTTTTTCCTCAGGGTCCAGTAGCATAGCTGGACAAACTGGGACAGGATGCACAGATCCAGGCTCTAACAGTAACCACGTGGAAATGCTCTCAAAGGAGCCAGAAGCTTGTCTCTGCCTGGGATCCTCGAGCCTTCGGGTCACAGGGCGAGAGAACCACGTCACATCACATTGCAGCTGCTCCCTTCCAGCATTCCTTTCCCTGGGACCAGGACTTTGCACATTCAACACCTGGCTGCTCACGTGGTCACAGTAGATCCCTGAAGTGAAAGGGTTGCTCAATTTTCCTGGCCAGAAGGCAGGAAAGCACAGGCCTGTGGTAGGACACAGCGTGGGCAGTCACAGCTAGGCAAACTCCAACCAAGAATTTACAAAGCTTTTATATTCCTCTGGGAGTATAAACACTCCCAAAAGGTCCCATGGAGAGATAGCAAAGATGGTGTGAAACACATCCCTCAGGGGAGGGCACTGGCAGGCCATGCTAAGCCCCCATCAATGGGTACAAATTGCCTAATTTGTCCTCCAGTTACAGATCCTCCATGTGGCATTCTCCATGCCACTTAAAGCCATAGATACCTGTAGGGAAGGGTATGCAGAAGAGAGAAAGGGGGCACATCCCAAACCCTAGAGCTACTCCAAGCTGCTTCAGGAAAATACCTCCAGCCCAAGTCATGACTTGATGCTCTAGATGAGAATCGGGGCATGAATCCTTTCTAGCTCATGAAACTATAAGATATGATTCCCATGAGGTTTGGCCTGCTTGAAATTAAATCAGAATGGAGATTTCAGATTTGAAGTTTAAAATCAGAAGATCACAGTCACTGAGGACAGGAAGCTTTTTTGTTGAATATTTATTCCTGTCTATTAAACAAAACAATGAAAGTTCAGCAAGTGAATAAAGGCTGTTTTCTTTGCTGCTAACTGCTCTCCTATGACAGAGCAAGGCACACCTTCAGCGTTTGCTTTTGACCAAGACCCTGGGTCAGTGATGTTTAACTGGACTAAAACAGTCATAGTGCTGACTTGGTAGAAGAGACTAAGGCAGACTCACAACGTGTATTTTATAGACTCATAAAACTCACTCAGCTCATCCACTCAAGTGTCTATTTCAGCATACTTGCTTGGGCCCCCCACAGCCACTGCACATTTCACTAGCCTTGTTCTGCTTTCCTCCCACGCTCCAGCTGCAAAGTCCATGAAAAATAGCTCCAAAATTGCTAAAATACCAGAGAACTCTGAAAATGCCTTTATGTTAATGGTCATGACTGGACTTAAGAGTGGCACCAAGAAGCTCCTGCTATGCAGTGGGACCACACTGCAGCAATTAAGTATTATGCAAACCAACAGAAGACAATGGTGACCAACCTAAAAAAACATTGGAGTCCATCTTACACCATACTCTTTGCCAGGTCCAGGCTAGTCTTAAGGATCCTGCAGACCCTTAAAGCAAGTACACAACTCCAACAGTCAGGTTCGTCCACCCACTTCCCTCAGGAAGCGTCATCCCAGTCCTTCTAACCTCATATAAGACCAGTGATGACATATAGAGGGGTCTGCAATGGTCTGGGGAGGAAAAGGGGAAGCTTCAGCTATGTGCTGAACATCAAAGGAGTCTTAGTGTTATGCTGGCTGCTCCCTCATGTCATGAGCCAGGAGATTTGTCTCCGTTCACCTTTGTGCACAGTGGAGCTGTTTGCAGGGACATGCAATGGAACCCACAGTTCACAAATAAAACATAATTACCTTGACCAAAAAAACAAGTAAAAACACAGGGACGTTCAACCTCAGAGAAAATTGTTAACATGATAGAAGGCTGTTTCCTCAACTGCTCATTTAGCTTCATTAAGCCCAAAACTTGGACTAGCAGAAGAAACAAAGTTGAAAATCAGTGGTTGACAGAATTATTGCAGCTCTGCCCTTCAAAGCCAGCCCCTACTCCAAAGTCAGCCCCCATTTCCTTCCCCAAGCAAGATAAGGAGACTGAAGAGTGCTCCTTCTGTCATGTCTTTGTTTCCAGTTCCTGCAAGACCACAGAAGTTTTCCTGCATGGACACACCACCATCCCAAGAGAATGGCACAGCACACCAAAGACTGCAACTACTTGATCTTACCCTCCACCATGGGCTAAAGGGCTTCCCAATGATCAGTAAGACTCCTCACATATGGGGTTCTCCATCCTGCTCCTGGTAGAGCAGCATGCCCTTGACAAAACTCACCCTGGAAGACCCCAACAGCTAACGTCCTGCAAACAGAGATGAGACACATGAATAAGAGCCTGGAGGAATATCTGTATCTACCCACAAGGAAACTGCTAGAAGAAAAAACAGCTGCCCAGGCTGTAATGGCATTATGCAGAAGGCAAAGTCACATCCCAATGGACCTTTGTGAGGACACTGATGAGACAAAGCTCTGGCAGAAAGGAAGGACTGCTGTCTCCAATCCACCCAGCAGCATTTCTAAGCCCAAAAGTTCTCAAAGGCAATAAAGTTTGTCACACCCTGAATGAAACATGCCCTATGACTTGCAATTTGGCAAATCTTTTTTTTTCCAGCTTTGAGTCTCCAAAAACAACCCAATCAAAAAAAACCCCACCAACCAAAAAAACACCACAACCAAACTAAGTTGTTTCCAAAAGAAATTATCAACATTTCATTCAAAACAACTCAAATTTAATATCAAACAAAATCAGTACTTAGTTCTATTGAAATATCAAAGCAGTCCACCTATCCCACTAGCAAAAACCAGCATCTATGGTGTCTGCAATACCACTGCACAGAAAAACAGGCACAGACTTTTTCTGGGTTTTTCTTTTAATGACAACCCCTGCACAAGAAAAACAGGCAAATAAAAATGTCAGCAAGAGCTTCTCAAGCCCAAGAGGTATTATCAGGATATTCCTCATTATAAGAAATTATTCTGTAACAGTTTGTAGGACTTCACAAAACTGAGTATACAGTTAAAACTTCAGTGCTCTAACTCAGATGGTCAGACCAGCTGGACTCTGTTCATTCTTCAATCCATGTTCAAGATGCTACCACAGATCTTACCACCACCACACCAGTGGTCTGTTGCCCTTGGTGCACATCTGCCCAGTTCTGGAAAGCTGACTGTCCCTTCCCTTGATGACAGTCACAAAGGGTTGAGACACACAGAAAAGAGCAGCCAGGGCTTGTGCTGCATCTGGTACCATGGGACAATGAGCCATGAGATAAGACTGTTCCTGTGATAAGCTGAGGGTAAGGTGGCAACACATGAAAGACTGTGCTGGCTGTGTCCTGTGCTGGCTCCTCTTGAAAGAAGCCTACAGTAGGTGATGTAAAGCAGTACTTCTAATACCTGTAGAAAAGCTATTTCAGTCTGCCCAAGCTCCTTCTAACGTGCTAATGGAGGGGGACAGCAGAGGAAAACACGTCTTCTTTGCATGTCCTGCAAGCAAATTTGATGGTGAGAGCACATCATATGCTATCAGTTCTCCTCACTTGCCTGTCCTGCAAGGTCACATCCTCTGATCCTTGCTGGTCCATGGTATGCACTTGGCAAGGTGAGGAGAAAGGATCAACGTAACCCAGCTCCACATAGCTCGCCAAGAACAGTCTTTGCATGTGGAAATGCAAATGGCCCTTAGACTAAGGCAGTGCCCCTATTTTTTTCAATACATTTTTGAAAGTAGGCTGCTGAGTACAGTACTATTATTTCAGTTTATCAGTGTTATTCTTGGCCTGTTGTCAGGTTCAAATCATGCTTTTTTTAGTGGATCTGTTTGGAACATTTGTGCAGTCAAGACGAAGCAGGAGCTACAAGGTGTGCTAAGTGCAAGGCCACAGGAGGTGGAGAGGAGAGCTGTCTGGCCAGGAGTGCAATTCCTACCCATCATTCTCCAACATCTCATTGTCTTCATGATCTCATCACTTTTGTGGACTCTCTGCTGGACTTGCTCACATTTGCTAACATTTTTCTTCACCAAGGAGGCTCAAAGCCGGTCGTAATAGTCCAGATGTGATCAAACAGTGCCTTGCAAAAGGAGAACGACCCCTCCCATTGATCTCCTGGCTTGTGTCTGTTCATGCTGCCCAGGATGCAGTTGACCTTTGCTACCAGGGCCCACCACTGGCTCACATTCAGGTTGCCATCCACCACTTGGGGCCTTCTCAGCAGAGCTGCTCCCCAGCCTGCGTCACTGCAAAGGTGCAGGACCTGAAGAAGCTCAAGAGATTCCCCGCAGGCAATTCTCAACTCAAACACAACACATTGCCTGCAATTAGTAACTGAGGGAGAAGACTTCAACAGAGGGTTGCTCTCAAAAGGGACAGGTTGCATCAATGACATTATGCACCAAAAGTGAGGCAACTTTATGGTCAAGAGCTGAGTGACAAAGGCTATCATTGATTAAAGCAAAAAGGTGTCCTGCAAGATTCACAACTTCCAGCCTGTGTAACACGCCCAGGAAAGACTGGTGGAGTCACCAGGGAAAGAACTTTAATTCCTGCTGCTCCTTTCAGAAAAGAAAGTTTAATAAACTAAAAAGGAACAGACCTCCATGTGGACATTCCTACTCCAGTAACATGGCAGCCTTTCCTACTCTGATTTAAACTCATTTCCAATAAACAGAAGTTATATTTTTGAAAGGCTTGAGAGAGAACCTTCACGTAGGGGCTTATGTCGGCGGAACTATAACCGCTGTGATATTTACTTTGGCTTTAACCAGCAGTCCTATGATGGACACAAGCCCTCATTGTCCATGCTCACCAAAGTATCCCCTCCCCCAAAAAAACCCAGGTACCATGAATAGTGGAAAGGTAAGCACAACATTAAGCACCTACTGTTTTAATGAAGTCACATGTAAGTAGCAGCATAGGAGGAAAACTGTTCCTTTTACCAACTGCTTCTATTTTTAGCCTGATAATGTCTCCTCAAACTACATTTGCAAGAGGGAGTTAATTTAGGCTTTGATAGTTATCCTCCTCTTTTCCTATCCAAACATGAAAAAAACTTAAAAGGATAAAAATCACCCTTTTTCACTTCTTCACATCCCAGCCTGCTCTCCCAAGTTATTTACAGTTTATTTACCTCAGCCACTGGGTCAGAGGTGAAAATTTTCACCTTCACCATGTATATAGGAAAAGTACTACAGGACAAAACCAACACTGTGTGCCTCTGGCTTGTCAGAGCACAGGTCACACTGCAGCACAAGTTGAACGAAACTCTGTGGCCAGGGCGTTGCAGTAATTTTCCTATTGAATTTAACATTTACCAACTCTTTCCTTTGGCAAACAGGCAGGGAGGAAGGGCTTCGGACAGGGGCAAGTACTTCACATCCAAGAAGTGCAAACTGCAAAGCACAGTCCAAACTGGAGGCCGCTAGCTTTTGAAAATGAAAGCTCTAAGGAGGATCCTTTCCCTTTCTATCAGTGTTTTGAAGACTGTAGGAATTGAGGAGGTTGCTAGGTTCTCCCTTTACTGCTATAGGACCCAAACTGAGACACCTGGGTTCAAATGGACCCTTCCTATCACCCTGCCAAGTACATACCACACATGACAACAGTCAGGATGCTGCTGATGGTTGGGCTTGCACTGAGAATGACTACACAAAGAGGACATCCATGACTTTCCAGGGTTCCTGCTGCCTATCCATGCTGCATAAAGCATTCAGAGAGATGTTACATCTTAAACTGTGATGGAGGAAGCACATTTCTATATGCAGTATTCCACAACTGTGCTAGCGGAGCTGCCCAAATACTCAGGTTGGATATGAACTCCTCCATGCCTTCACATGTTTGAAGCAGTGAGACTGGTCAGGAAGGAGTTCAGCTGCTGAGTCCTATCTTTCCTGCTTTATTCAAGATGATACTGACTCATAGGGAATACAGCAGTTCAGGTCCAGCTCTCCTACTTGAACAAAAAGTTTGGCAAGCCCACTTAACGTGCCTCCTTCCAGCTTATTAAGAGATGCTGAATTCTACAGTTATTCCTAAAGAAGTTATCTCCTACAAGCACAAACTCTCATCAGGAATGTGGCTAGTCTGGGCTCTCTCTTATGCCTTGGGGACATAAAAGTGCTGTCACCAAATGTCAGCAGAGCTGCATCTCCCACTCTTCCTATAAGGGCTATAGCCAAAGCTGGGCCCATCAGTTTCCCCATGCTCTGGGAAACACCAGGGACATCAAACCCCCAAGCACTGGAAAAGCCATGCTACTTCACCCAGTACTAGCCACTCCTAGCAAGCTGCTACAACAGCCCAATGATTTTTACCACAGCTCTAATGACACGTAATGAATGACACACAGTATGTGAATTTTAACAACTTAAGTTGAACTAAAGAGAAAGCAAAAACAGCAACATACTTCTAGCTTCATAAAGCTCACTAGAAGCCTCTGACTTGTTTGGATCCTGTGGCAAAACCCTTCAGCTTTCAAGCACTTTGGGCAGCTCAAAGAGCTCCCTGGTCTGAGTGGAGAGCTGAGCTCAGTGTCATACAGACTACCTCTGCCTGATGACTGTGCTTATTCTGGGTGTGAATTCAGCCCTGCCAAAAATAACAACAAATAAAATCCAGCAATGAAGTCCTAATATGAGTCAAATACAAATTTGGATTTATATTTCCCAAAACAAGTGGTAAATAAAGTAACAGGCGAGTCATTTCTCCCTGCCTTTTTGTTTGAATGATGCCAGACTTAGAAAACCAATTCAAAACATAAAAACCACCAAACTGGCAGTTCCCACTGTGAAGCAAGTGATGAATTACCTTGACTAGGAAACAGTGCAGCTGGGAGAGACTGCAAGAGAAGGTACGGAAGGGAGGGAAGAAAAATTCAAAACAAGACAGAGGCAAAATACTTCTGAAGCCCAGAGCGAGCAAGTCTGCCAAGGCAGTAGAGAACTACCAGAAGGCAGTTGCACCATTACAACAGCCTGAGACAAAGCTTTCCTAGCCATGGGCCTATCACTTTTTCCCTGAGAACCACAGCACACTACCTGCCTCAAAGCAGTTGGCTTTTACCACCTCTAGCATGGCTCGATGCGTGAGAGCTGATCAGCAGTATACTCCAATCTCCCAAACTCTAGTGTTATATTTCAGCTGTGAAAACATCCCACTTAACCACAGAGGAGCAAGGGGAGTTGTTACTATTGACAACTTTTGCATTCTCCTGCTCAGAATCTTCCCCAAAATGCAGCAAACCAAGCAGGGCTCACAGTATCTTTCCAAGCACTCCCCCACCATACAGGCAGGTTCACCCAACACCAAGAAGACTCAAACACTTTTTTTTAATCATTAGAAACACCCTGTTGCTTTGTAGCTATTTGTTCTGCTCCCTGGACTACCAGTCCTATCTTTGCATCTATTAATAAGACTTGACTCCTCCAATCTCAATCGGATCACAATGTGCTCGTAGGACAACTCACCATGAGAGGCCATGGAGATAGCTCACAACAACACAGTTTGGAGGCTGTGAACAGATTTAAACCTTCCTGGCCACCACTCATTTTAGCACAGTTATGCTCACACACTTCATTAATCAGGTCTGAACATTCAGGCCTGAGTTCAAAGAACTGTTTAAGCATTTAAATAAGTTACTAAAGTCTTAATGTATGTGTAAGACTTTTTAGCTTCATAGGGACTTGGCATTTGGCCTAGTGTTTTCCTTAATTAAGGACAGACTTCTAGAAGTATCTTCTTTTGTTTTTTAATTATTTTAACTTGGTCTATAAGATGTCAAGAGCTCCCAGAGGAGAGGCGTTCTGGGCCCAGATCAGTGGCAGGGATTGTGTGGGAGTGTGGAGTCAGTAACACAGGCTGGGCAGCTGTACAAGAACAGGACCTCACAGTACAAGAATGCAACAAATATGTCTCTTCTCCTCTAACTCTTTCCCCGTGCCCTTCAGCAGCTTGTGGATAATGGATTTTGCTGGCAACAGCAGCAGCAATTTTAAAACCTTCAATGATCGTCCAAGTGAATGACTCACAGATGTATATAAATGTGTACGTACACATTTCATACACAGAAGGATCTTTGCTCTTTTCACACTACCTCAAGAAATATCTTTCTTGTCTTTCACTCCCTGAGATCTTCAGGTTGCCCCTGATGGTATGGTGTCATGATAGGTAAGTGCTTAAGCCCAGTGAGCATGATGGACACATCTCCCCAGAAAAGCCATCTGGCTGGGGCTGCCTGGGACTGTTTTGTGGCAAAAGTCTAAAATCTGTGTTGAATGGCTTCTCTGGCAGAGGTGAAGGGGAATTCTCTTGTGGTGAAAACGAGGTTCCTGTCACTGCAATCTCAAGTCCTCTTTTTGTCTTGCTTTAGTTCTCCCAGTGGTCACCCCACTGTAGACAAAGCTTTAAAAGAAACAAAAATACCTATCTACATCTGGCCTCATGAATATTTCCAAGCAGACTTGGCTAGAAGGGAACAGCTCCCATAAGGAAAGCACAGGACCTCATATGCATGGGATCAGGGCTGTGACTAGCCTCTGAAATCAATTTGCTCAAAAGAGGAATTAATTCCAACAGTTCTGTTATTTCTGAAGGGGTAGCTTGTTCTCACCAATGCTAGTTGAGACACCAGCTAATGCAGCTGTTCAAGATTATGGAAACTGTGTAAGCCACTGGGAAGGAACACTTGTATTTAGAAATAGTCTTGTCTCTGGTAACAAAAAGAAAATTGATGGGTTTTGAAGGGCACAATCTACTCAAATTTAGATGCTCAGTACTACTGATTTTCAATGGGCACATTGAATATGGGTCCATACCACATTACCCAGGGTCCCCCAAAGTAGAAACATCTGAAAAGCTCTCAGTCTCTGTACCGAGTACAAGGTTGCCACACTCTGCCTTGTCTCCAGTATGACAACTCAGATCACGCACCACTAGACACCCAGCATAGGAGGCAAAGGTGGATCCAAGTCATTCCACTCAGTAAATTACTTTTTAACATTTAGTTTGAGGTTTTTTTCTTTTCCCCCAAAGTTATAACCATGTCACACAAGTACCAGTAAGCACACACACAGAGTGCCTGCCTCGCAGCCACCACACCACACGACGAGAGCTTTCATCTGGAGGGGTCTCTCACACGTGTCACTTTCATACATACAATATTAAGAGTTTCAGAACATAAAAGCAGGTTTTACAACATGCCAGGAAACAAAACCTAATAGCTCTCCATCTCTTCCTTTACCTTTTCTGCCTTTCCCTAAACGTCACCTCCTTTCCAAGCTTACCTTGAGGCCAAAAGCTTGCTGTTATTACTGCAAATAGTATCTTTCTTTGGCTGACTCAAAGATAAAGCCATTGTCCATACAGCAGTACTGCTATGGATTGACACACTTCTTTCCCTCTGAAGCAGACAAAGAATAATGAAATACCTATTTCAGGACCACACCAACCTGGAGAGAACAGGATTAGCTTAATATAAGTATGTTATGTGGTTGAGACAGATATACTCCATTCTTTCAAAGTGTTTAAGGATGTACCTTTCCAGTCAAGACATTTTTAGAAACTCTTCATTTAAAACATGAAATATGACTTCCTTTCCATTATGAATGGATCTTAAATCACATCCTACAAAACTGAATCAAAGTCATTTGAACAGACATAAAGCCACTTTATTGCAATACAAATACTGTACAATTAAATATGATTTTTTGGGGGGAGGGGTCATTTATCCAGTGCAGGCTGACAGAAACAATATAAGAAAACAGGAAATGGAAACGAATATTTTAAAGCATGTCACTAATTAGGAGGAGTTGAGGCAGCACTAAGAAACACACCAAACTAATCCTGGAACAAAGAAAAATTCTTTTTTTTTACCAGTCAAGAATCTGCTCTGTGATCTGAAAACAGACATATTTTGTGTGACATGAGTTTTACACTTTCATGGAAAAACTTTGCTATTAATGAAACAATAAAGACATTCTTCCCAAAGGATATCTTGAGGCACTCGGAAATACAAAATAGGAACACAATGATTTGCATCTCAAACCAGATCAAAACAGAGGAGCAACACAATGAGCTCTAGTAACTATTCTCTGACAGGAAACACAAATTTAGCATTTGGAGATGAGATCTGCTTCAAAGTGGGGAAGAACTGCAAGAGAAATTAAGAACAAGCCATAAACCGTTCTTACTACAAGCAAAGTGGCAATGGACACTTGGCTATTCAGAAAGATTTTGCCTTTGGAAAGAGAAAAATACTTAAGGAGATAAGCTAAGTAAGTATATAAGCTCCAAGTTAAGTAGTCACTGAAAATCAATGGTGTTTCTTATTTGTACATCAGACTCTCTAAAATGTCCAACCTCTTCACACAGCCTGATGGAAATGTCACTGAAATACACAGATTTCTTTCACCCTTTCAGTGACCTTCAGCTTACTGCTCCTTGGCCTTCTTATGTTTAAGGAAACAATACTATTGAGTGTCTTAGAATTTTAATTTACCCTTCCAAAAGCATCAGCTTCCCCTTTAAGCAGCTACACAGGTGGAGCATACGTAATAAAGACACACCAGGAAGTCCCAGGGCTGCATTCATTTTCAAATCAGACCTTCTCCTATTGAAAGCACAGGTACAAATCCAATACAATCCTCCCACTAGCATACAAAGCAGGACTGGCACTGTTGAACTGATGAGCTGTGCTGTGCTAAGCACTCTCAGCATCCTGCAGACTTTCTGCCAGTGACATGCAGGCTTCAAACTCATAGCTAGTTGAGGGGCAATGAACACACCTCAGCAAGAATGAGTGAAACAGTCATCAGGCAAACAGGATGATGAGAGTCCCCAGTGCCTCTGAACTGCAAGGACATATCTCCTATCGCTTGGTCACCCTCTAGCCTGGTTTCAACAAATCAGGTCTGCTCTACAGCACTAACTACTTTTTTTGTTAGCAGTCTTTCAACAAATCTCTGTGTATTTACCATATGCATCTATTTGAAGTCAGCTCCACTTTTAGGACTGATTTGCATCCAGACCCTGTGTCTCTCCAGTCAACCAAGAATTCCTTTGCTGTTGCTGCAGACTGTCAATAGGAGAGCACCATCAAGGCCTCCAGACTTAAGTCTCCAACAAGTTGCTACATGCCTAAATACTCAGGTGCACAGAGACATCACAAAGAAAACCTCAACACTGAAATATTTTGTATATGCATAGGAGTTTCTGAAAAAAAAAAAAAACCAAAAGGGGGGACAAATGCTAGGAGACATCTTTCTAGTTCAGCAGGACTGGAAGACTTTGAGGTTTCAGGTACAGAGTAACAGCTTACAAAATTCCATCTCTGTAGGCTTTGGGACGATAATCATATTATAGTGCTCTGTATGAAACCTGCACAGCTTAATGGAAAAGCTCATCCTTTCCTGTAAGCTCTACTGCACTCCTCCTGGGAAGAGTCCCTCAACACTGGCACAGAGTCAGAAAAAGCTGAGGCATAGGTGTGCCACATATGTACATGTCCATTCCACCAGAAGCAATAATCTGTCTTTGCCCACAAATGCTTGGAAAAAGAAAGTTAAAAGCAAGAAGAAAGCATGGACTCAGCCACCATCCCAAATTTGGGACAGCCCAAGTGCAGCAGCCTCACTAAAGTGTCTCCCAGTAGCAACACCAGGAATGGTGAGAAGTAACCCATCAATTTCCAGAGGGCTGGGATTTTTTTCCTTGGCACTCCTGAGGCACACAGGCCAACATGAAAACACCAAGACAAAGTGGAGGACACTCATTGCTCAGCTGAAGAGCTCTTGGCCCTCTGTATAACCTGCCCTCCAACAGACAAGGGCCAGCCCTCAGCTCCTCTGTTTGCTGGCAATGTACACACTGGTATCCACTTACACCTCCCCTGTTCCAGCTCTGCGTGGCTCACTCCACGTGTAGCTGCTGAGAGAAATTAGCTTGGCTAAGCCTGCACTACAAATAAATCCCTGGCCAATTTGCACTCAGAAATATGACTCTGCACTTCTCTTTCATGAAAGGACTCACTGTCTGGGCATGGAGAGGGCTGTGGTAGGAGCATGTACCAGATGAACAGATCATTAGAGACACATGGAGAAATTCCAGTACAGAGTATTGTTGTCAAATGCACAGCTCTCTCTTTGCCATGTTCTCACACAAACAGTTTTGCCACATTTAAAGGTTTAGACCTTGAGATCGAGCTTCAGGTTTGCCTTGCACAGACAAAAGCATCAATTTAAGGTTTTTTTCTCATTGCTCATGCATGTGAATCTCCTTTCACCCTCCTGATCTACAATATTATCACCAGGAGTGAATGACAGAATCATAGAGTCATAGAATCATTTCAGCTGGAAGAGACCTTTAAAATCATCGAGTCCAGCCTTTGTCCCAGCCCTATCAACCACTAGACCATTTCCCTAAGTGCAACACCCACCTGTCTCAAACATCTCCAGGGACAGTGACTCTAGCACCTCCCTGGGCAGCCCGTTCCAATGCCTGACAGCCCTTGCAGGAAAGGAATTCCTCCTCAGATCCAGCTTCAACCTCCCCAGGTGCAACTTGAGGCCATTTCCTCTTGTTCTATTGCTTGTTATCAGGGAGAACAAACTTGACCTTCACCTCCCTACAGCTTCCTTTCAGGTAGCTGTAGACAGCGATAAGGTCTCCTATGAGCCTTCTTTTCCCCAGGCTAAACAGCCCAGACCCCTCAGCCGTTCCTCATATGAGATGTGCTCCAAATCCTTTACCAGCTTGGTAGCCTGCCTCTGGATCCTCTCCTGCACATCAATGTTCCTCTTGTAGAGAGGGGCCCAAAACTGGACACAATATTGGAGGTTGCAGCCTCACCAAATCCAAGTGCAGGGGATGACCTCTCCGCTCCTGCTGACAACACTGTTCTTGATCCAGGCCAGGATGCCATTGGCCTTCTTGGCCACATGGGCACACTTGCTGGATCATGTTCAGCTGCTGTCAACCAACACTGCCAGGTCCCTCTCTGCCTGGCAGCTTCCCAGCCACTCCCCCCCAAGCCTGTAGCACTGCTGGGAGTTGTTGTGGCCCAAATGTGGCACCCGGCACATGGCCTTATTGAAACACATGGCATTGGCTTTGGCCCAGCCATCAGCCTATCTACATCCCTCTGTAAAGCTTCCTTACCCTCAAGCAGATCAACACTTCCACCCAACTTGGTATCTGCAAACTTAAAGGGTGCACCCTATCCCCTCATCCAGATCATTGATAAAGATGTTAAACAGGAGTGGCCCCAGCACTGAGCCCTGTGGGACACCACTCATGACCAGCCACCAACTGGATTTAACTCCATTGACAACAAGTCATTGGACCTGACCATGTAAGCAGTTTTTCACCCAGGAAAGTATCTGCCCATCCAAGACAAGAATAGTCAATTTCTCTAAGAGAACGCTGCAGGAAACAGTGTCAAAATGCCTTACTAAAGTCAGGGTAGACAACATCCACAAACTTTCCTTCATCCAACAAGCGGGTCACCCTGTCATAGAAGGAGACCAGGTTTGTTAAACAGGACCTGCCCTTCATAAACCCATGCTGACTGGGCCTGATCACCTGGCTGTGCTGCATAAGAGAACTTAAGATGATTTGCTCCATCAGCTTCCCAGGCACTGAAGTCAAACTGACAGGCCTCCAATTTCCCAGGTCATCCTTCCATCCCTTCTTATATATGGGTGTTAAAAGATATGGAACTCCTCACAAATTTGTGTATCACCCTTGTGCAGGGACCATCCTAATCTTCTCTGTATTGTTCCAATTTTAGTGTATGTGCTGTCAAAGTACAGACTACAAAGACAAATCTAAACTCAGGATGAGTAATTCTTTTCCTACACCTAGGGCAGAGCAACCTCAGCTGTCTGGGTGTGTTGTACCAGACTTACAGAAACAGACGAAGTTAGCAAGAATTTTCAAAGGAATTAAACATCAGGATGGCTTGAGAACAGTAGTTTTCAAACTGTAATCAGCAGACATCTGGATTATGTCTAGCTTGTTTGTGAAAGGTAACTTAAAAACCCCCCTGTTATACCTAAGTCAAAGTTTGCTATGCAGGCATCTGCATACCCACAGGAAACATGGTGGGTTTACACTCAGATGACAGAACACCATTCCTCTTTCACTTGTACTAGAAGGATCGGTTCCAATGTCCTCATCTAAAACTTTACTGTGTGATCCCCAGCACAGTCTCAGAAGGCAGCACAATAAGCCATTTGTGCACTAGAAACTCATACAACTTTTGATACTAACAATAACTTGAGTTTATCCTTATAGTGCAAGATAACAGGATCAAGGCTGGCACAGGCACATTTTAAACACTGGTGCTTTTCTGGGAGGGCTGTGAATTATGGGGTGCCTACAGGCAAACTGGGCAAATGTAAAGATGATAAAACCCCAGGTGCTTGTAACAGTCAAGATACTGAGGAGCAGAAACACAAGTAAATTTCTTGACTGCTTCTTCTACAGCCTCTGTGTACTACCAAGTCAGCATCCTTCGAGATGGAAAGTGTTAACACGAAATCTGCTTTTCAAATATAGCCAGGAGGTACAGTAAGTAAAAGTCAACCAGGGAATTGTAATAAATTCCTCACACAGACGGGTGTCACCGTGCTTGTACTTCACAAAAGATCCAAGCACTAGCCTAGATCACAAGCAAATCTGTGAGAAAGTTGACTCTCCTGTTGCCAAAGCACCTCCTCTTCCACTGACCACAAAGCACCATTCCTTAGAGCCCTTAGAGGAGCAACTAACTCCAATGTTTCTGGAGGCATGATGGTTAACAAGGACCAGTCCTAATCACCCCCTAGCCTGCCGGTACACCAAAAGCACAAACAACAATGCACTGACACAAACCACAGGAAAATCTGACCTAAGAGCTCATAGCTCCAGATGGATGCTGGAGACAGCACAGGACAAGAGTTTCAGATGTCATCTCATAGACAAGTCACATCACAGCTGACAAGGGATTTGTATTATTTATCCATCTAACATTACCATGTGCTGAGGTACGTAGTTAGATGATTAGGTGCATAGCTGGTGGAAAGTATCACAGTCTTCCAAGAGGTCATCGAGCTAATGCCTCCCTCCACTAAAGAAAAAAAGGTTCTGCTCTTTGGAACACTTCTGAATCTGACCTGCAGTATCAAACATAAGCAAAGAAACTTCAAAACACAACACAAAAGTTAGCTGTGTATTAGATACTTCTGGGAAGACTGAGGCACGAAATCCACCCAACACTGTCTCAAGGTTCCAAAAATAATTAAGGTGTTTAACAACAGCTGCTGCTGATGGGAGCCACGTGAAGGAAGCTCAACACAAAGCTAATAAAATATCCCAAAACGTGCAGGCCAACATGTTGTTGTTTGCCATATGGTAAGGAAATGAGAGGACATGATGGGTGCAGGCTAGGACAGTTTGTCTTCAAGGCAAGGCATGTGCACCCTAGTTAGTTGGGGATAAAAGAATTTTGCCTTTTCAGGGATTATTAGAGCTTCTGAGAGTGCTCTTGGAAAAGAAGAGAGGCAGAAACATGGAAGTCATTTAGTTTCCCGGATTCTGGGATCAAGGAATCAGCAATAAAAAAGCAAAACCAAAGTGTTAATTCTGGAGATATGACCAGCACTTCCTTCCTGGGATAATCAACTCCCTAATAGTTTAATAGCCCAACCATCCATAATTCCCCTGAATTTACAAGATGAAGTTAATCATATGCAAAATCTAATGACATCACCCTGTCCCCTTCTCTTGACCCACTGCAAATTTGCAGCAAACAAGCAGTGTGGGTTTCATTATCTTCTCACTGGCACAGGTTTCACTTGGCAAAAAGGAGTTTATGCCAAATTTTCTTTTCACTGACATTAAGCTGAAGCTTACAGTCATGAGCAAGTTATTTTAATGAGTAAGACTTTTCTGAAGCCAGCATGGAACTTGAAACTTCATAATTTTTACCTAACCTTTCTCAAGTAGCCAGTTACACTGGAAAATGGAGATTCTCTGAATGGCATGGAATAGTACAGCGCTTAAAAATAAATGGACTATGTCATATTTGCTGGCAAATGGCTGAAAATGTTTTATATATAATTAAATGGAACAGAAAAACAACCACTGCAGCCAAGCAGGAAAAAAATAAAACTAAACCTTTACATATGAAGTGGAGAGTTTTCCTGGATATCACCTGTAATTGTGTCCATCATGCCTCAGATGAGGAAATGGCTGAAAAGGTGACAACATCTCATATGCTGAAAGGGTTCTGAACATGGAGGAGAAAAAAAAACCCAAACCACTTTGCTAGTATGAGATAGTCAATTTATCAATTAAAATTTTCTGAATTTCTACCAGAGACAGATTTTACAATGTTCTTGATTTGAAAGGCTAAGTGTATTTCTCAGCATGCCCTGAGGGCCCTGAAACCCACTGCAAAGGTGTCGACTTCCCCAAGCACTGCACTGTGGCAGCATTACAGCTTCATTTTGCAGAGAGAAACAGCCAAATAGATTAATGGATTTTCAGAAGTCACAAAAAAAGAGTGGATGTCAGTGCTGGAAAGGATAAAGCAAGCCCACATTCCTTCCAAAACACATGCTGAAATAAACTACAGATATTTAGCTTTTGTAGAGCAGTTTACTTAACATATTCACTATTTGACAGATTAGTGGTAAATTTGTGGCCATGGCAACCTCAGAAACTACTTTTCCTCTGTGTTGCTTTTAAGAAACTCTCACAAGCTCAAAGCCAAAGCCTCTCTTCCTATCTAAGCATTTTATCTTCAGAATCCCTGGGATTCTGGAGATGTGGTTTTTGATTTGTTTTTTTAAAGCAGTGAAGTGCTTGTACTAGCGAGGGAAAAAACCCCATCAAAAACCACCCCAAACCAACAAAACAAAAAATCCTCAGGACTAGAAACATTTTGCACGCACTTGTAAGACACAAGTAGTTGAATTTTACCTAGAAGCTAAGGCCCAGCCTCCAGCTTCCAGAGTGATAAGCATGACTTAACTCTGTTGTAGTCCCTCAAAATTAGGCCCAAGACTTTTGAGTTCCTTGCTCAACAGACTGCTTATTTGCAGAACTGACGATCCCTTCTCAGCACCAGCTTCGCAGGCAGAAGGGGTGCAGATAACAGACAGCTGTTATTCTGTGTCCATTTATTAACTGCCTTTCATCTTTTTGTATGTTGAAGGGCTTCTAAGCAAGCTGTCAAACCAGGCAGCTAATCCTGTTTTTCCTGCCTAACTCAGCACTCGAGGCAAAATCCCTTTTTTTCTGTCAGCTCAGACAGACAACAGCACAGAATAACACGGTCCTCTGAACTAACACTACATCATCAACAATCTCATCACTTAACAGTTATGTGTAAGCAAAGCACTTCTACTCTCAAATTCCAAATACTTGGGGCTAACTAAAACTCCTGAGTCTGAACCAGATTTGTGATCTCATGTTTCACTCAGATACAGGAATCCACACGGCTTCTCCCATGGAGGGAGGTATGGGGCACATATGTGGGACACGTGGCTACCGTTTGGTGAACACACGTGACATACTGTGGATGCCAGAGTCAGAACACATTTTCTCTTGGAAGAGACTGACTCTGGACTCAAAGTGATGGAAAACTGATGCTATGCTGATGGCTGACTTAACCCTAAAGAGAAAAGAAATTAAAACAGTGAGTTCTCAACTTGTCTCTAGTCGTGTAAGCTAATAGCTCTGCAGCAATGTGTATTTTTCATCCTCAACTGAGGAAAAGGGAACTTGGAAATGAGGTGGCATTTAAAGTATGGGATTGCTTCCCTTACAGTATGCAACATTGTAGTTCTCACTTCCATGGTGCTCTTTGTGCAGGTTGCAGGTAGCATCACTGGAGAGGTAAAAATTTCAGGGAGAGCTGAGCACAGGAGGCTGCAAATGCACATGGAGAAGAATACAAATGCACGGTCTATTTTAACTACTTAAGGTTTAATCTTGACCACAAACACACAGCTTGAGGACAGTTATTTTTATCCCTCTTATTGCCTGGATGTAAATAAAGACAGAAAACAGGCACTTCCTAGTAAACTGACTGCGTAAATGGAAGCCCCGTAATACATGTATGCCTTTATTTTGTAGAGCATGGTTCTTAACTATGGCATTTCCAATTGGGAAAGATTCACAGCTTATATCCATTGCCAGTGAATGAAGTGCACAAGATAAAGTGCTCTCTAACCTCACTGGAGAGACTCCAACACACATCTGCAGCCGTTAGCCTTGACTATCCCAGTAGGGATGGGCTCTGACCCAGACAGCCCTTGCATGCATCCCAGCACTTGTCCAGTAGCATTCCTGTGCTGGGACATTTGAGCTTTGAGGACTTTAAGGCAATTTCAAAGGATGTAAATCTGGATTTTAGGAATAGCTGATAAACCCATCACAAGGGACTGCTGTGGTAGGGATGAAAGAGCAAAGATGAAAGTGACAGTCTGGCTTCAACAAACCCACAGTCCCCTGGCTGAGTGAGCAGGAAACCAGTCTCAGGCTCTCCCTCTGTCAGCAAGAAACACTGTCCTAACCACGATCCCAGTACTGCAACAGGGGATAGCAATCTATAAAACAGTGGTTGCATGTTATCTACAAAATATGTATCTACTTCATAGAAAATAACATTGGCTGTCTTTGGAGACATTGGGTTTTACACACAGATAGGACGTATAAGGAGCCAAACTGAAGTCTAATTCCTTTATTTGTTGAAGCAATTAAGTTTCTTAGAATTTATGTTATCAAAGGTGTCTAATAGATCATTTAATCTGACCTACCACATACCACAGGCAAAGCATCACTTAAATGTCCCCATAAGTAATTGAAAGATTTTAGCATCACCTGCTTGCAAACTCAAAATACACCTTTTTTTTCCCCTGCTTTTCATCTGAAACCGTCTCTGTTTTCTGAAGCCTTTCAAACAATCCATCAAGAGTTTCATCTGAAATCCATACAACAGCAGCAACTGATGTGAAAAATCAGCTGCAACTGAACAATCAATGTGTCATATAGGTAACTGGCCACCAGAGGGATTGCTGAATAGTTCTCCTCATGGCAAAACTGAGAGACTAGTGCTGTCTCATTTGAGAAATCATTCTGCTCTCTCAAACATCTGCCAGTGTCTCAGTTGCTGTCTGGGAGAACCAATAGAGCAGATCACAGATGGTTTAAACCAGCAGGGCTGCTGAGCACCTTCTCAGTTAGCAGCTCTGTTTCTCAGCCTCCAAACCTAACCACCCCAGACAGGCAGCAGACACCCTACCAACCATTTCTGCATAAATTATTTCTGCCCTGGAACACCTGGGTAGGAATTTATTATGATCACATTAGCTAACAGAAGATATAACAAGTTGAAGATCCTCAGTTTCTTTGGCTTCTTACTTGGTTTCTTCCAAGTATATTCTTAACTTATATGCCAGAGTTAGCACAACTTTATAGCTTTACCTGTGCTGCCAGTTCCAGATACCTGGAAGAAATATGCCTGTTGGTTCAGTAGGTCTGGCAGAAGTATATCCTCCAGAGCAGAAAAGGCTGACATTCTGGTCCAGCTATGTGCCTATATAACCAGGTATTTGTCTTTATCTATGGGCTACCCCAAAAGTGGAAGTGTGGTAACCAACTTGACAACACATTTTGCAGCAACAGAAGCTGGTCAGATTTGTCAAGCAGGTGATTACTGCTGTGAGATGTAATAACACACAATTACTTTTCCTTAGAGATTTTGTTTATTGGAGAGGTAAAAATAATTGAGAGATACTTGAATCACGTTTCTCCTCAGCAAATCTCCCCTATAGTACGCTAAATTTATACTTGCTGTCATTTGCAATTTAGATCCACCTACCGTGCAGTGGTGGGGCAGTCTGCATTCAAACAAGGATGCAATCTGTAATCCAAGTGCAGCAACAAATGATGCACCTTACAGCAAACACTACAGCAAACCTGAGGGTGACAGCAGCTGTTCACAGGTAGTAGGATCAACCAACACCATTGTACTGGCTTTCTAATTTGTTGAGTGTAGAAAAGAAATTACTGTTTGCCTTAGTTCCAGTCTTGCTCTGGACATTTACCCCCTGCCTCAGCAGTTGACAGTTCAATTCTTGTTCTGTAATACAGAGTTTCCTTTAAGACACAGGTATGAAGCAAAAAATCCTGGCAACAGTCTTCAGTTGTGTGAAATCAGAGCAAAGTTCTGCCAGCAGACAGCTATGAGCTCACTAGTCTGAAATAACAACTCATTGACAAGATACTTTGTAGAAGCAACAAATAACTTATTTGTGTGAGAAATAATGGATAGTGGTGAGCGATTGTGTGCTAGGAGTGATAAATGTCTATCATAAGCCCACTCCATGACGTACCAATGATAATTTGCATTTAAATCCTGCTTTAAGTTAAAAAAAAATCATCATAAATTAAGAGAAGGTATTTAGCAGCACTGACATTTTCATATTCCAGGCACACATACTGAACTTATTTCAGATTAGTGTTTTGAAAAATGAGTGTAACCGAGTTTCTGACAGCCAGAGCTGGAGGAAAAATATATTTAAAGAGGCAAAAGATCCAAAGGCAATTATTATTCTCTGTTAACCTATTTAAAACAGTCTGGGTAGGCTTCTCCAGAGCCCTGGAGTCAGTCATCTCAGAGACAACTAAATGGAAACTCCATCCAGAACTTCCTACTGAAGAAGGATGTAGCATTTGGAGCAAACACCAGCAGCATCCAGAAACTGATTTATGTGAATGAGTCAAGTAAATCTGATGGCATAAGACTGGGGAAAATGAGCATAGTGCTGGGCTGCTACTCTGTTGTTCATTGCTTGATTACAAAAACCGGTTACATTGATGTCTCTTCCCAACAGACTGCTTCTTTCATTTCAGAAACTCCTCTGAGTAGCAAATGTGAGGCTAAATCTCAGGATCATGGGATTTCACACCTAAGACAGCACACAATATAGGCACCTAGGACATCAGTGCATACAGACAGAATGAAAGGGAAACAGCTAGAAACCTGTTCACTTCCATGTATCACCACCTCATGGGCATCAGGGATAACATTGAAATTGACATCTCCAGCAGTGCCAGTGTTTTGAGTCCCTGCAAAAGAAGCAAGGACAGACTTTGGCAAAAATGTATTCCCATCCCAAAAAAAAACAATATAAGCTTTCATGCTTTTACCTGTAAGGGCAAAAGACACACTGACTGTGTAGATAATTGGTCAGAACGAAAGCAGATCTACCAGCCTTCATTTCCAAATAAGGAGGTCTCATTTCCCAGCATGTCTTGCAGCTTTCTCAAACAAGCTATCACCTCTCTCAAAGCAACATAAGAATACTACGTGAACAGAATTCCTGACCTCTGCATAGAAACTCCTTATTCACTCCCTGACACAAAACTGAGCCATTTACTTAGCAGTGCCACATCTGTCAAGAAGAAGATTGAAATGTAACATTACAAAACATTATTACAACCAAAGTGGTTCTCAGAAAACTCTGGTGACTACACTCCATTTGAAAGCACATACCAGTTCCACAGTCAGCTGGTAAAAGTTTAAAATCACCATAGCTTTATTAGGTCTCCTGTTAAACAGATATATTCATGAGTGCACACACACATAACCAAACCCAATCACTTCTGCATTTAAAAACTGGATTCAGCACTGAATGAAGCACACTGTGCTTCATTTCTTCCATTCAAAGAAAGAGAAAGTATTTCTTTTCTTTAATGATGAGCCTATTTGCAGTGCCACGTGCATGTCTAAAGGAGATGAACATCTTTGCAGAAGATAGCCAAAACTCCACCTTGTAAGGACACTAACAATATTTTTATTCCTGTCTTTCTTTAGCCTGAATTTTTGATGCATGTGGGCCCCATTTAGCTGTAATCCACCCTTGGCCATGAGCATCACGGACTGTGCTTCACTAAAAATGAAGGAAATGAGATGTATGTAAATATATTGAAATCATATGAAGTCCAAGACATCATCCCACAGGAAGGAAATTCCAGGTTCTGACAGACAGCACCCTGCATCATCTCAGTCCTCCCTCTGCCCCGTAGCCCATATGGGTCTTTCTTTCAAGACCAAAGAGTGCCAGTGAATGCTGGCGATGGGCAGCTCTCAATGTTCTGCACACCATGTGTTTCAAAGATGTTTAGAGAATTCTGACCCAGTACACAAAGAACTTTCAGACCCAGGGGACTCCAATAAATAATTGCAGATGTTGTAATATTTGACATAAAAGATGGAAAATGCCCTTTAATCTATGGTTCTGCATGCACCCTGTTAGATAACAGAGCTGGCTGCTTTGCTATTCCTCTGGACCCTCAAACAAAAACTCCTTGTTTTCCTGTCCTAAGGCAGGCCTGTGCCATACCTCCCAGGAACCAACTGTGCTCCTCCACCTGTGCTCAGACACCCAGGAGTCTGACTAGCAGGGATCAGGCAGTTTTCTGAAAAGAAAGCATGATCAGTTTAGCAGAAAGAGCATGCAGAGGGGAGAGGGGAAGGGGAAAGGGAAGGGGAAGGGGAAGGGGAAGGGGAAGGGGAAGGGGAAGGGGAAGGGGAAGGGGAAGGGGAAGGGGAAGGGGAAGGGGAAGGGGAAGGGGAAGGGGAAGGGGAAGGGGAAGGGGAAGGGGAAGGGGAAGGGGAAGGGGAAGGGGAAGGGGAAGGGGAAGGGGAAGGGGAAGGGGAAGGGGAAGGGGAAGGGGAAGGGGTCAATCAGAACAGCAATCTTCATGCCCACCTGTCTTCATTCCACAGGTCTGGCACCCAGCGAGACTCACCCTCAGTTGATATGAATTTCTAAGACACTCCTTGTCAGTGACTATCTCATTAGAACAGGTTGTCCAGAGACTGTGGAGTCTCCATCCCTGGAGATATTAAAAACTTGAACTGATATTGTCTTGTGCAGCCTGTTTCAGTGAAGCCTGCTTTAAGCAAGCGTTGGGATCAGACGATTTACAGAGGTGTCTTCCAACCTTAACCATTGAAGAATATGCATGCGTTAGCCTTGGGACACTTCGGTCAGAGAACTACTGCAGAAAGGAAAACGGTTTTGTCCTTGTAACAAGCAATGACATCAGGAACTAGAGAGACTTTACCTGGATCAGACGTAACCAATCCCTGCTTCCAGATTCACCAGAAGTTAATAAGCTGAAATAGCTTGTAAACCAGGAATGTACAAGTAAAATCATCATTTTGTTTTTAATTAAAACCAGCGCTTTACGCCAACACTGTTTACAGCTGGTCCTTTGACACACTCCCACAGCTGCCTCCTACTTCTCCTGACTTGAATAAGCATTAGAAGACATGACAGTATACAACCTTGACAGTCTAAGCTTTGACTGGATAAAGAATCCCAGGGATGAAGGATTGATTCATTCAGGGATGAAGTGGGATCCTGCCCTGGGCAGGAATGAACTCCTTGAGATATTCTCACCCTGACTTTGTACATACTACAAGATCTTGAAAACAAGCTCTCCCTAACCTTTGAAAGCATCAAAAGGCTTATCATAACCTCTGATATCAAACCCTGTCCTGCTGTTTCTTTGTGACATCTTATTTTATCAGCATCTAGCCTCCAAACACCACACCCGCATCACAAGGCACCAGACAATCACATAAGTAACAAACAGGTAAGAGAGCTGACCCATCTCAAAATATGGTATCTGAAAGATAGCAGACAAAATTAAATGGCTGCTTTTTCAGAGATACATAGCATGCAGGATTCAGACAAAACAAAACCCCCAAATCAAACACACTCAACATATTATGATCCCATTATCTTCAATGATTCTACTACCTTCACTAACCTTACAGAATTTCTGCACATTTCAAGACATCATTTTTACAATATAACCCCTCCAGCTCTGGAGGGCTACTTATTCATTTTATGAAAGATCCCAGTGCTCACATATGTGTCTTGTAGCCCCTAACATAAAGCGTGGGACATGGAGCTCTTTAATGAGATAAAAGACACATCAAAATCTGTCCATTTGTGAGCAGAGGAGGAAAAATAAACTACTGCTACTAAGCAAATGTTTGCCATCACACAGTTGATGCTTAACATTCCTCTGCAGAAATGCAAAAATTTTAGCTGAAAAGCAGTTTAAGTCCTGCCATGCAAACCTCAGTGAGGCACAGCAGTAATTTTCGGCTTCTCTTCAAATGTTTCTACTGAACAATTTCATGATGCCATTTGTTTAGGTTTGCCAAGAATTACATGAGGGAGATAGACTCAAAAAAGTTATTGTGGATATTGGGATGTGATCATTTCTTTAGCCTTTCCTGGTTTTCCATTTCTTATGCAATTCACCACACTTTAGTGTAGCAGTGACCTCAGTAAGAACGAACAATCAAGAAATGTCAGTTGTGAATGCTGCCTCTGCTCTCAATAAATTCAAGAATCTTGCGTAGATTATTTAATCTTTCTCCTCCAATTTCCCCAGCTAGAAAATGGAAGTATTTTACTCCCATTCTTTCTCTTGATATAGTCATCTTTAGACAAGTTCTTTGGAAGAAAGACTAGGTGACATCTTGCACAACAGGAATGTTGCCTTAATCCTAACTCCAGGGCTGTGCAAGTCCCACCTCACTCTTAGCCTCACCTAGCCTATGATTCTGTTCTTAAAGCTATATAATAAATAAAAAATATCTACAAACATGAATGGTAAACTAAATCTCACAAGTTTAAACAACAAGCCAAGTGAAAAGTCAATTAAATTTAGAAAACTTCAGTTTTAATATTGGCATGTGGAAGTCCCAGCACAGGTATGCAAATTTTAAACAGATGTAAAACACCACTGGACAGAAGCAACAGAGACAGAACCAGCAGACTGGAACTGCAGCATTCCTAAGTGATTAATAGTGACCATGAAGATTAAAAGGACCTTATTGCACAAATGGAAACAAAGTCAGAAGACATAGTACATTTGGAAGCCAAGACTTCCCAGTGAGTAATAACGGCCATTAAAGTGTCAAATGATCCCTGTATCTTACCAGAAATTGTGCTCTATGTAGAATTTTTCACATTCAAAAAGTAAACTGTTGAAGAATAAGAAACTGCTCAGAGTATCACCAGCTAGTTCTAGACTAATAATATAGAATGATGAAAGTTAACTGTTAACTGATCTCATCAGCTTCCATTTTTAGCTACAACTGATTCCTTTAAGTGGAAATCATTCACTCTCTGAAGCCACTGTTACAGTATATCCACAGATCTCTCACCTGGGATTTATTCCAGCTTTCCATCAATTCCACTTATGGTTCCTGTTATCATTTCTGAAATATAAGCATACTCTAATCTGCAAAGCAGGCACAGATTTTCAAGTACAAAGGAATCTAATTATCGTTTCCAAGCACCAACTAATTTGTGCAGCTACTTAATCTCCAGGTTCCTAAAAGATGAGAGCAGTTGGCCCACAGCTATGAGCAAGCAGATATTTAAAGATGAAATTACAGACAACTTTCTTTGCTATACTGTCGCTTAATCTGGGGCTAAGGAAAGTGTATGTCAGTATGATAAACTGCTGAATACACATATTTTTACATTGCCTTTATCTGTCTGACAAGCAAACACTCCTTACCTATAACTGAATGGATTTCAAATTAAGTCAGCTAATGCTCACAAAAAACAAGGCCAAACCACCCAAAAGAGAGTTGGGGCATACAGACTACATAACTCCTGGGTCATTTTTGTCCAAGATAAAGAATAACATTTTTCCCTCCCTTTGCAATTCTCTAACACCAACAGAAACAATGCAGTAAGTCTTCTTAACATGTCCAAATTTCCTAACTCAGCTAGGCTGGGTTCTCAGCCTTGTGTCACTGACATAGCCCTGAGAAAAGTTCAGCCCACCTTAGCAAACATGCCAAGCACAGCCACACAAGGAGCCTATTAGAAGAACACTCCCTAGCTAAAAAATCCATTGACTAAGGTCCAACAGCCATGTTTTCTTAAGGCTCTCTACTGTTGCTGCACACTAGTCTGTTTCTCAGTGTTAGATATTTTTGAGATAAACATTGGCTAAGCTATCCACCAGCACCTGAGGGAAAGGCTCTGACTCCTTCCTCATTCACAAGAAGGGACAACCATCATCTCCAGAATTACTCTTCCACAGCTACATAAGCACTAGCTTGCGGAGCAGAGAGGAGAGCTGAGTTCTGCTGCTAAGGCGGAGAGTCTTTGCTGTTCCTACCTCAGTGGCCAGTACCAAAGGCTCACAGACAGACTGCCTATGGATGAGTCTATCCCAGCAAGCTAAGCAGGGCCAGGACAACGACTTGAGTACTGTTTCACAGGAATTTGCACCATTAAGTCATTAGTACAATGCCAGGATGACCTGGCCTGTGCCCACTAATACCCTCTGAGACAAGGAGGGCTAGGGTTAATGCAGGCCAGTGACTATCTCTAGCAGGGAGTTTTGACACAGCTTCCTTATTCTTGTAGGAGGAAGGAAGAAAGGAAGGAAGCCTTTAACTGAAGGACATGGGTCACAACATGCCAGTTGGCCTCAGACCAAATGGCCTGCTCAATTCATTAGTAGCCAGCAAGTCCTCCCAAGGTTGGTCACAACCATAGAGAATGAAGAAGTCAGAATTAAGACCAAAGGGAAGAAAGAAGTACAAGACTGTCTAGCACACATCTTTTGCTCACTAACAGGCTAACAAAGATGGAGATTAATTGGT
This sequence comes from Colius striatus, assembly GCF_028858725.1. NCBI lineage: Eukaryota > Metazoa > Chordata > Aves > Coliiformes > Coliidae > Colius > Colius striatus. The sequence continues at coordinate 21,281,924 of NC_084768.1, forward strand.
ATAGACTACAAAAATAAAATCCAGTGTTTGCTTCATACTCATTTATTGTTTCTTAACCCATCTCTACTGTCACTTGGGAAACTTCCACCTTAGAAATCTGCATTAGGCAAATTTAAACCCTTCACCAACATAGAGAGCATATAGAAGTTTAAGATATTATGTGTTTTTAATTTGCATTCTCAAGACCTACATTTGGACATTTTAAAATGTTGACTTACTCAAGAAAAATTTGAAGTGACATAGAAGTGGCAATGAAGGAATGCAACACTGACAACCACCCACTTCACTGCCCTTCGCACCAAGCTATCCATCCCAGTAATGCAACAGCACAGCAAACACAGGTAAATCCTGGAATTTACCTGTTGAAAGGACTCTGTCAGGCACAAAGCCTGAAATAGAAGACAGTTCCAGAAACTGCTTGTATTCTTTCATTTGTTCTCAAAAGATTTGATAGACACTGTCTATGAGCTTCCTCTCAATGCACAAAGTAGTGTCCTGAACATCCCCAGCTCTGAAAAAGCTTATCAGGGAGCTGTAGTGAACAGGACTAAACCTTTCCAAGGAATTGCTGCTACCCTATAGGGACTGCTCACTCTCTGGAACAACTCAGAACACCTAGATAGTTTTCTTTCCAGTGTCCATAATATTTTAGTCATTGTCATTTTAAAAAGCCTGACACTTTCAACAGCAGATACTCCAGTTTAACCATGCCTTGCATCTGTGCACAATCCTCTTAGAAACTGAGTGATATTCCTGTAGGAATCTTAACTGTGTAAGATAACCTCAAATATGTTATACTCAAAATCCACCTGGATGAGTTCTTGTGTGACCTACTCTAGGAGGTCCTGCTCTGGCAGGGGGGTTGGACTGATGATCTTTTGAGGTCCCTTCCAACCCAAATTCTGTGATTTCATGAACACTCCCCACTTTCACACAATATTGCAGAAACATTAACTAAGGCTGATTATACATTATACTGATTATACCAGTTTCTGCAAAGACCTGCAGAGCACTGGAAGACAAGTAACAGCCACATTCCTGAAGCACACATGCAAACATCCTATGCTGTCTACTTAATGATGCATTAAGATCAGTGATGTGACCGAGCCCTCCTGACAACCCTTTATAGAAAGCAGCTTTGTTGGTGTTTTAAGTTAACAGGAGCCTCCCCGGTGACTTCAATGAACTTTGGATGAGGTCTTATACCACCATGTCTTATTTTACACAATTATCACACTTAAAAAGAAAATCTGGTTTGGGTCTTTCCTGTTCCTCCCGACATTTACGTCAAGCAGAAAGATTCTTTCTTTCTTTTTACTCCTATAAATAAAGGCAGATTGACCAGTTTCCAAATTGGTCTAATTCCTCCATCCCCACACACATTTGATTGCCGCAGCTGCCCCCATGCTGCGATTTCTGAATACATCTTTGAATCCATCTTCCAGACTACAGCCTTGCAACAATGCTCCTTTTCAATGCCCATCGGCACCTACTCCGCACGTCTGCTCTCCAGCCCTGGCAAACCCTCACCGTCTCCCCACAAAGCCTGGTATTTACCAGCCCAGGCAGCCAAACACCAGGTTCCCACCCCGGACTCAGTTCGTGTCTGCGGATCTGGAGAAATGCTAAGGCGGTGAATGTTGCCAGGCTTCGGGCCAGCTTCGCTCCAAAAACTCCATCTCCCTACCACACAACCACGGCAAAGTCCTCTCGCCCCTCCGGTGCGGCGGGACCGCGTTCCCCGAACACGCGGGGCGTGGGGCCGCCCTCGGGGGGACCGCGCGGCCCGGCGGGCGAGCTCTGGCCGGCGTGCCAAAGCCCAGCGCCGGCTCCGCCGGCGGGAGCTGCGCCCTCGGCTCGCCGCCGCCTTCCCTCCGGGCCTCTTCCCCGGCATGGCCGGGTAGCGGGGCCCGAGACCCAGCTACCTGTGCCGCAGGGAGGCCCTGCACTCCTGCCAGGGAGCGGGAAGGGGCGGCCGGAGGAGTAGGAGACACCCCCTTTCCCGGGCCCGGCCACGCCGCCGGCTCCCCGCAGAGCCCCCTCCCGCGCCGGGAGCGGGAGCCCCCGCGGCCAGGCACGGGCGGGATGGAAACCGCGGGCTGGCGCGGCCAGGGCTCTGCTCGCCCCCTCCCCTGGCCAAGACACAGCCCTTCGCGTCGCCCCGCTCCCTCCTCCCCTTACCAGAGGGCGATCCTGCTCTTGGGGTAGTGCAGCCTCTCGACGCAGCCGAGGAAGTGGGGCAGCGTGTGCGCTGCGTTGCGGGCGATAATGGCCAGAAGCACAGTGGGCTTCTGCAGAGCCGACTCGGGCAGCGGCTGGGGCTCGGGCTCGGGGGTCGGCGGCGGTGGCGGCTCCGGGGGCAGGCTGGCCCCGCAGCCGCCCAGCAGCACGAGGAGGAGGAGAAGGGGGGGGACGAGGGGCGCACGCAGCCATGATGGGCGCGGGGAGCCGCGCCGGCTGTGCGGGGCGGCCGCTGCAGCGCGCCCGGCGCCGCGGGGCGGGGGGGAGAGTAACGAGGAGGGGAGGAGGAGGAGGAGGAGCAGTGCTGCCGCCTGCCCGCCCGGCCCCGCGCCCCCAAACCCGGCCTTCGTGGGCAGCACGGCTCGCCGCACCTCCTCCGGCCCGGCCCTCCCCGCAGCAGGCTGCGGGTGGGAGGCACCCAGGTGGAAGCCTCTCACGTCCTGGGAGGCTCCGGGGAGCACAGCCAAACGCACCTGCCTCAGTGAATGCCACAAACCCTGCATTTATCAACCGAGTTTTAGGTTTATAAGAGCAGTTTGGCAGCTGCCGTTACAGCTTGCCCTCCAAATAAAAAATTCTCTCAGAGGCAGTTTTCGTCTCATTTAGACTTGTTTCTCATCAAGTAGAAAACAGAGGATTCATCCTGCTGGGAAATAGATATGGACCTACAAGGCTCTACAGATTAGTCTATTTCCTTGCATTTGCTTCTTCGCCTCTGAGGACTCAAATTCATCAAGTGATGGTGCAAAGGCAAAGAGATCCCTCGCTCATCCTTCCCGTCCCCGCCCACCCCCCCGCTAGGAAATGAAGGGTACTTCGTGCTTTTCTGTCAAAACATGCTTTGCAAACATGGCTGGGATGTTAGCCTGGTGCACAGCGCTCATCCTGTGCTGCAGGGGGACGTGCAGGGTGCAGTTGTCCCAGCTGGAACGTGGCTGGAAGGTGAAGATACTCTGTTTCATTGACTTGCCCACCATGGACATGCTCCCGTGAATGGACTGATGACAATTTAACGACAACCTAAATAAAACATGTTACAGCAATTAAAATTATTGGGTCATGATCTTAAAAGGGGCATAGTAATCACAGCTCTCTTAGAACTTAATAGGATTTAGGCACGTTAAACCCTTTTCAAGATGAAATCTCTAATTAACTCTAAGGGCCCCATCATGGTGTATCCGGTTTTTACTGTGGGTGTGTAGCTCCTCCAGCAAGTACAGGTTCACTTTAAGCAGGCAGCTGTGGAGGAAACATTTAGCAACCAAGCAATTGTTCATTAATTATCCATAACCTCACTGGGAATTCTTTGCAGTCCAGGTAGCATATATAAATAGTTCATGCCTGCAGCATGCCTTGTTTATAGAACACAACTTATCACCCACACCAAATGATATTGTCTCAGTTTCCTGATCAGATGACTCCCCAAAAACTATCACTAAATCCTAAGAAAACTGAGGTCAAGTCCCCAAAGATCAAGTCATCTACACTAAGATCTGAGAAACTTCTGCAATTTGTCAGCCTCTTTCTGAATTATTAATGAAAATATATTCTTTGTTTGCCCTTTGTGACACCTTTATAATTGTCCTTCTAGAATGATACATTAATGAGGCTTTTATTTCATGGTTAGTTTGCCACATGTTGCTTTTATGCTTGGATTCATTAACCAAATAGAAGGAGCAGCTTTGTAGTGTGTATGAAGTGATTAGGGTTTTGCAGCAGCCAGCCGGCTCCACATGCACAGAATGCCGCTGTTGCCCAGGGGACCACTCGCGTTTGGAAGATGTGGACTGAATGCTGTTTGACGTGGAGGTCTGGCAGCCAGTATTTCACATCCACTGGATGTTCATGCTGGGTCACAATCCCCTTTTCAGGAGGCTATGGGGCAGCTCCAGCAGAAATATGCACATCCTGTTAACATCTCTTTGCGGTGCCTTTGCTGTGGATGCCAGTGCAACAACAGGAGCTGCGTACAGAGCGCTCGCTTCTCATGTGACAGAATGCAGAGTCAATCTTGCCCCAAACCCAGAGCCAGCACGGCCCAGTTAGTGCAGGGGCAGGGCCAGGTAGATATTATCTCGCCCTAGAAACAAAAGAAGACCTGGGAGGCAGGGACTGCAAAGCTATGGCAAATTAAAGTGTAAAGGTGCGATCCAGTTATGTGTTATTGAAGTCATGCTTGCATGACCATGTTTGCAGAAGATGGAGTGTGATTTCTAGCCTGTACAGCTCTTGATGTCTTCAAAGAAATGTAAAGTGGCTTCAGCTTCTTTCAGACTACTCCCTTCTTTTTGTTCTGTGAAGAATATCAGAACCCTAACGATTTGCTGGGGGCAAATGCAATGCCTCCAACAGCATCTTACAAACAGTAATTTTCTCCTCAAAATGACTTTCCCCTCACACAACTCGTTTGGCTGGCTGCCTCATGTTGGTACACAAAGGAAGAAGTCTGTCCTTATCCTGGAGCCACCTAGGTGCCTGAAACATGAGATGTTTCTTCAGAGAAAGCAGTTAAAGGAGTTAACTCCGCTTTGTTTCTTGGTTTATAATTCAGGTCACTTACCACTATAAATGAGCATACCTTTATGTGCATATGCAAAGACATCTGTATACATTTTTGACTTCTTTATTAGTGGCCAAAATTATACTCTATTATTTTTTCAGCCAAGACTCAATCCTGCTGTGACAGGAAAATTAACCACCCTGTGGTGAAATATTCTAGCTTTGAGGAAGAAAGAGCATTTTGCAGACATGTCCCACATGCTGACGTAAGTTCCACATAAATAAATTCAGGCCATTTGTTTTAGCCTCCTTTAAATATACACACCAAACAAGAACAGTCCAGCTGTGAGAACTGTTCCTGGCAGTGGCATACTGCCTCAGTTTGGCAGGTAAAAAATTCTCTCAGAGGCAGTTTTCGTCTCATTTAGACTTGTTTCTCATGAAGTAGAAAACAGAGGATTCATCCTGCTGGGAAATAGATATGGACCTACAAGGCTCTACAGATGAGTCTATTTCCTTACATTTGCTTCTTCGCCTCTGAGGACTCAAATTCATCCAACTCTTTCCCCCAGCAGCCAAGTGAACCACAGGACCCAGCTCTTCCATGACTCTGAGTGTCTACAAACCATATATCAGTTTATGTACCAAACACATGTAATTTTCATTGATGCTTTATTTATAGGTTGAATGTTTATTATGTAACAAGAAGAGTTAAACATAACACTGTTCATTTTTCACTAAGCCCTGCCTCAACCTCAGTCTCATTGTCTCAAGATCATACTTGGTGTTTCCTCTAATCAGTGTAGCTGTTTGGCATTTCTAATGTCAGACAGATTTTTCTCGCTGTAGGCTGATCAAGGACGAGCAGAGTATACGAGTGAGAACTTCACAGTCTCTCATCTGATGCTACAATATGCTCTGTACAGCTGTTAAAAGCAGCACACAGGGTTTTTTTGAGCATGGACACCAGCTTGAAGCTATTCAACATGCTGTAAGAGACAGGCCCGACTTCATTTAAGCCAGTGTTTGAAATTTATCAAATGGAGTTGGTAAGCCAGGTCTGGGACATTTTGCATTAGGCAAACCATATTTGCATTAAAAGTCAGATATATTCCTAAGTAAAGCACTTCAAGATGATTTAATAACAATATCTTGAATCTAAATCTCTTAACCAGTCTGTAAAAGCTTCAGACACCATACATCAATAACATAGTCTGCTTTTGTTTGTTTCACTCTTCTTCTCCCTTCATACTTTCACTCCAGACACTCTCTCTCTTTCTAAGGGAACTTTCACTCAAATCAGGTTTTGTTACACTAATCTGCAGGTTATTCTCCCCACGATTATTCTCCCCTCTTTCCCTTGAATTAAAATCTTCCTTCTTTTACACAGAATCCCTCCCATGATACAGAGGTCACTGCTTCCCACTCCCGGCCTGTCTCTCACCCCTTTACCACAGCTCCCCAGGCTTCCCTCCCTCCTCAGAGCTCCAGGGGCCCACCTTTCTCTGAAAGGCCTTGCTGGCTGCTCCGCTGGCCCTCTGGTAAGGACAGCAGACACTGTACCCAGGTGTGGCTCCAGGGAACTCAGACAGTCCTTTGGTATCTGTGTGCCATCTGTGAATGAGAATAAAAAAGAATTAAGTGTGGAGGAGCTCTATAGAAATCTGTAACATGAAGTATTTCTGAGATGCTCTCTGCCTCCTGTAGAAAATATTCTAAACCCAAACAGGTTGAAATTTGTGCCTGGGTTATAAACCCTACCTTGTTCCCTTAAAACTACATTTCTCTGAGCTCCACATCTTTTTCATGGCCTCTTCTCTCCTGCCAGGAGTCTCCACACTGGACGAGGCAGCTTCAAGCCCTGCTTTCTGGGCTGCCTGCTTAAGGCAGTAGTTACCTGAAATCCCCAAACCTCTTTACGAAACAAGACCTTGCACCTAGAAAAAGGGACTGCAACAGGTCCCCACTGTGATAATCATAGAATGATATAATTGTTTTGGTTGGAAAAGATCTTCAAGATCCTCTAGTCCAACCACTCACCTCACACTGCCAAGCCCATCACTAACCCATGTCCCTCAGCACCTCAGCTGCATGGCTTTGCAATATCTCCATAATGGGGACTCCACCACCTCCCTGGGCGGCCTGGGATAGTGTCTAACAACCTTCTCAGTGGAAAATTTCTTCCTAATCTCCAATTTAAACCTCTCCTGGTGCAACTTGAGGCCATATCCTCTTCTCTTGTTACTTGGGAGAAGAGACTGACTGCCACCTCACTGCAACCTCCTGTCAGGCAGTGGTAGAGTGATCATGTCTCCCCTAAAGCCTCCTCCAGGCTAAACACCTCCAATTCCCTCAACCACTCCTCATCATACTTGTGTTCCAGACCCTTCAACAGCTTTGTTGCCTGTCTTTGGACACTCCCCAACACCTCCATGTCCCTCTTGTAGCTTCACACAGCACTGAACATAGCACTGAAGCTGAACACAGCACTCAAGGTGTGGCCTCACCAGTGCTGGGTACAGGGGGACAATCCCTGCCCTGGTCCTGCTGGCCACACTATTTCTGATACAGCCCAGGATGCCATTGGTCTTCTTGGCCACCTGGGCACACTGCTGGCTCATGCTCAGCTGCTGTCGATCAACACCCTCAGGTCCTTTTCATCCAGGTGGCTTTCCAGCCACTCTGCCCCAAGCCTGTAGCTCTGCAGGGGGTTGTTGTGGCTCAAGTGCAGCATCCCGTACAGTTGGCCTCGGCCCATCGATCCAAAGGGCTATAGGTGTATAGATAAGGGATACATACACCATCCTGGCTGTGAGTAGGTTGTAATGCAGCACTCCAGGCCGTGGAGGCTGAGCCCTGGCTCGGCAGGGCCGGAACGCGGTGTCGGCGGAACGGGAGCGCTGCCGCAGTTGCCGGGGAGCCGCCCGGAGCGAAGTGGCGCTGCACGGCGCGGCCCATGGAGGCGGCGGAGCGCACGGAGGCGGCGGCTGGCGCGGCGGAGCGCGGCTGCGACCCGGCGGGCAGCTCCTCCGCGGGCGGGCGGGAGGCGGGGGGCCGCGGGGGCTGGGTGGGGGGCGCTGCCTGCAACTGGATGGCGACTCACCCCACGGTAGGCCCGGGCGCCGGGAGGGGCCTTCAGTCACTCGGGAGGGGGGACCCGTTTTTCCGCCCATACCCGGTTCCCCGGCCCCGCCGTGGCTTTGAGGAGGTGATGCCGAGCACCCCGAGGCCGAGGTGACGGGGACGCGTCTGTCCCGTCCCATGTTCCGCGTCCCACCCCTCCTCCCAAAAGGAGTGCAGGAGGAGGAGATTTTAATCACCGTATGCCGTTATAGTGGGCCCATTGAGGTGCTCGTTTGCCGGCCCGCGAGGAGAGCCGGTGGAGTTGTTGGGGAATTCCGGCTTTGGTAGGAGAGGGGGTCGTAAATGCTAAAGTCCCAGCTGGAAAACGTCTCTCTTAAACTTTGTCTCTTAAACTTTGACTTTATTTTTAGTCTGCTGAAAACGTGGAGGTGTTTGGTTTGGCCGTCATCTTATGTTGATGTGCGGCAGCAAAAATAGCCCTTCTGCACAAACCTAGATCTGTTCCAGAAATAGTTGCTGTTCCTCACTGATTTGTTTATTTGACTTGCTTTCTGAAGGGCTGAAATAGGAGAAATGTGGAAAAAAAGAGCCCTTAGGATAGTGTCAGAGAACAAGTCCTGTTTTTAATTGTCTGTTACTCCTTAAAATTGTTTTCCAACTTATAGCTCTGCAGATTCTGGGTTTAGACTGTTCACTCTTTTTATCATTTCTGCTTTCCTTCATCAACATTACTTTTTGGGTTTCAGTTCACAGAAATGATGTCTCTTGATATATCTGACAGTGCTCAAATCTATGCTGCTTTTGTGGTATACCTGGACCTCTTAGAAGGTAATTCAATGAAGTGACTGAGCAGACATCCCTACAAATGTGTTTGCCTTCAAGTGCTATTAAGTTTGTGCACTAGCAGGAGCTTTCCTACAAAAGTCCTTTGGGTTCTTTCAGGAGCTTAATGCAGTGATAGTTACCTAAGAAACAGATGGTGGTTTGATGCTGAATATTTCTATCCTGTGCCTCCCTGGAGGCATAAAGGCACATGGTATGGGAAAAAAACAAAAGAGGAGTAGAGGAAAGAAAGGGACATCGAAAGGTAAAGTTGCAAGTTCAGGGGTTGTGCTGGTCATGGTTTCCTCATTTATGGGTTAAAGTCAAAGCTACTAAATCAGAGTGTTTCACTAAGAGTACCATTTAGTAAATGGCTGATGTATGCTGGCCTGGTTACTGGAAAGAGCAAGGATTCCTATGGTAAAGGAGATAATTTGGAAGCCTGGCTGCAATAATTATGTTAAATGTAATGTAGTCTTCTGCTGTCATGTAAGAGTGGAGCAGTTCCATGATGAATAAACCTCTGCCTGCGATTTTTCTCAGGTTGGCTTTATTGCAAAGGGACTGTGAGTAGGCAGGCAGCCAGCCTAGTAAAAATATTTTAGTTTCTCTTGGAGACTGGGGCTTCTCAAGGGCAGGGAAGTGAGGGATTTTACGGGCCAGAAAGCACTGTGTCTGTTATTGTTCTACTTCTGAAGAAACTGCCTTAATAGGCTTTAAGAAAAGGCTCCTGTAGTGCTGCAGCAAAAAACTTTTATCCTTGTCCCTTTGAGCAGAAGGGAAGAGCTGTGTATTATCATTAATCATGCTTTTAGCACCTGCTCCTTCACAGTTTAAGGTAATGATAAAGTCCAAATTAGCATTGCAGTTTTATGCTGCAAATAACTAAAACCAAGTGGTTTTTATCTTCTTGTTGCCCTTTACAAACAAAGCTTTGTCAGACAGATCCATATTGACCATCAATCAGTGTAACTCTGGAGTCAGCAGACTAATACTGCTCCTGTGGGTTTCTCTAGCAGGGTTGTTTCTCACAAAGGGAACTTGGTGGTTGACTAGGGTAGTTGTCTCATGGGAAGCATCCTGTTGAGGAGAGGGAGGGAGAGCAGAACCTTAGATGTTAATTTAAATAGGAAGTTTGATGTCTGAATGATTGAAACTTGTATTTTGTGTTCCTGTTTCTTCTCATCAATAATAACCCTTCCTAGGGAGAAACTGGCCTGAAGTGAAGCACGTTGGAGTAGCAGAACTGCAACTTGTGTGTTTACATGCGCGTGCAAAAGAACAGGACAGCCTCCAAGTGATGGTGCCAGTGCCTGCGCACATGTCGTTAAGCCACGAGAGGTGAGGATGTGGTCAGGGTTTGGCTTGCCTTGCCAGTAAGATAAAATGAAGAACAGATATATTTATCAGGCTGCTACTGACTTTGTCAAGAGGGGACGGGAGAGGAAGCAGTAGAGCATCAGAGGAAAGCAGTATCTCAGCCTGTGAGCAGAGTTATTTTGGGTGCTGCAAACACACGTGGGGAGTTGAGTTTGGTGTTTTACCTTTTTTAAGCTGCATCAGTCTCTGCTTTTCCCTCTCTGAAAGGGATGATGTCAACTTTCCTGCAGCTACTGACTCCTGATAAGGAAACACTTTTTGTATTTGTTTAGAAGTTGCATATGCAGCAGGAGATAACTGTGGAGATCAAAGTATGTGTTTGAGAGACAATGTTACAATGCAGGACCTTCACAGCTTGTGTTTTGAACATTCTTGTACTGCTTGTCTGTAGTCTGGGAATTCTAGCACAACTTTTTGTGTCACTTGGCTGTAAAATACCTAAGAAGAAATAAATCCTCTCAGGCCTGTCTTAAGAATAGTTTCGAAGGTAAAATTTGTCTGCTTTCAGCCTGAAATTCTTTCTTACCCAGAATCTAATGTATAACTGTCCCATGAGCTGTGATTTTTACTTGCTTTCCTTACACATGCAAGACTAAGCAATCCTCAAGTGGAAGACAGCACAGCCATGACTTTGTGATGCTACAGGTATTTACAGCCTAGAGAAATTCCCCTTCAGTTATTTTACAGTATATTTTAACTGGCCCTTAGAGCAGCCTCAGACACACAGTATGATTTACTCTGATAATGGCTGCCTTCTCTTGTTGGTGTTTGCTGTTCTTTCCTATGATGTCCCTGAAGACCTGAACTATTTCAGCTGCATCATATGGTGGTACATTTTTCAATTTCTTCTGTTCCTGCTCTTTCTAGGAGCATGTGCTCAGGGCTGGCTTTACAAGTCTTGCTAGTGTTTGCTGTTTCCTCTTGCTCTGTGGGCAGCAGCCTCACACAGTAGTAGGTAGCTAATGAATTGCATTTAGCAGACATTTGTGTGTTCTGGGAATGATGATTTAGACATGCTTTGTTTTTTCTTTTTCTGCTTTTTAGGTTTTGGAAGTGCCAGATTGGTATCTTGCAAACAGACTTTCATTTTAATTCTGCTGTGTATTTTCCTAAGACTGTATGTGTGAGGGGGAAAAATGACTTCTTGATGGATTTGAGTACTGTCTTCAGTTTTCAGATAATTGGTCAGTCACTCTTGTGGGCTTGGTCTTACAGAGAAATAGGGTGTGATCTCCATAACAGAGGAAAGCTGCTGAGAGGTTTTGCAGGATGAAATGCTGAGTCATTTGGGCTCCCTGCAAGGTGCAGATCACACTGTCTGTATATGTGTGTGTGTGAGTGAAAGGGACACATATTTTCACAGCTCAGACTAGATTTTAGGTGGGAAAAGAAAGCAGCAAATTAGGATATGTGATCTTTGAGAAATTAGGCCTATGTGCTGTGTTGTTGTGCTTGTTTCATGTAGTAGGTTTCCTCCTAGGCTGGAAACTTTGATGCTTGGCATTGGATCAATGCCAGCAAGTATGTTCTGATTGGCTTTTAATGAGGGTGAGGTGTTGCACTGCATGCATGTCCTATCTTCTACTGTTTCATTGGAGCTTTTCATTTGGAGCCCCTGAACTTGTTTGTACTGTGGTGATAGTGTTTGCTCTGCTCCTGGCACCGGTGTGGATGGAATCCATTACTGGAAGGATGTGTATGAGAGAGGCAAAGAGTGAATGCGTCACATTGATTAAAAGTACAGTTTGTGACCAAGTTTTGCTACAGAGGCACTACACAGAGTGTATTGTCACTAAAATGAGCTGAAGGCTGGGCTGTAGTGCTGGGAGTGTCCATTAAGGCCTGTACGTGCTCAATACCTGCAGCTGCTGTCAGGCAGGAAGATCGTATGTGCCCGTGTTTGTGTTACTGAGTGTGCATGTACATGCTTGGAATTTCATTAGCAGCTCACCACTGATCAGAGGGGCCTGGTCTGTCTTTGTAGAGAAAGGACAGCATCAACACCCTTGGCTCCTTTCCTGGAACAGTAGGCCAAAAGCAGGGGGTGTAGATGGTAGCTGTAGCTCAACGGTGCATAGCGTAGAGAGAAGCCATTAAAAAGGCATCCTACAGGAGGACTTGGGAATAGTTATGCTTTGTTCTGACAGTGATGAATGTTTTGTTGCTGTAATTATTGATAGCAAGAGGCTTGTTGGGTATCTGACAAACTATATTTTCTCACTTGACTTACAAGCTCTAGGTTAATAGGAAAGCTTTTGTGTTTAGCTGCTTTGCAGTGTTGTTCAAAGCAATGCTTTGGATTTTTTAGTTACCTACTGAAGGTAGAGGAAGAGGTATGAGTACAAGTGAATGCAGCTCACTTAATGCTGAAAGAGTTGAGAAGGAAGCTGGGAAGGTGAATGGGTTCAGTCCTCATTGCCTGGTCTAGGAATGTGTCAACTGCAAAAGTGACTAGCAAATGGCAGCACTTATGAGCAGCATTTCCTTGCTTAACCAGTAAGGCCTGGGAAGGGGCTGCAGGGGTGATTTTCTTCAGCCAAGCTCTGCCTTCTCAGGTGTCTCATGAAGATTCCTACTAGAAATATGAATGCCCAACAACAAAAAAGTCTGCTCAGTGTTTTATTTCTTTAGCCTGCTTCGTCATGTCCAGTTTCTGCCTGACAGTTAACTGCTTAAGGCAAAGGCTGTTCTGCTTATTAAGCTCACTGTCCACTTCTGCAAATGACTTGATGGAAGCTGACCATCCTGTGTAAGGCTGCACAGTAGCTCACTGAGTCACAGAATTACAGGGTCTGGAGCAAAGGGGACCACCAGTGCAAACAGCAGTCTTGTACAGACTGAGAAGTGGCTTCCTACTGTGCCTGCATGCTCTTAAAATGAAGATTACTGAATCTTCTGTGAATAAAGAGCTGGAGAATAAGATGCAACTTCTGTCTTGTTTTATCTCCCAACCGCACACAGCTGACTGAGGTCTGAAGAACCTTGTGTTTGTAGCCTTTGAATTTACCACTGATTCATACTCAAAGGAGGAATTTGTAGGTCTGTTGGCTGGACTACATTTGATGTTCAGTGCTGCAGACAACATCTTTGGGGAAACCAAGTACCTCGTTGTTGGTACATTCCAGAAGGATGGCTCCCCAAAGGGGATGCAGCAGTTAAATACAGGTAGTCCTGTTTCAGAGCTGGCAGCATTGACTTGCATAAACCAAGGTGTAGGACAGCTGACAGTGCTGACAGCTGGATGTTTTGTAGATAGCCTTGGATCCTTCCAAGGACCAGGGAGTCAGATGCTGGATCTAATGGAGTTGTGTTGTCTGTCTCAGACAAATAACATTGTCGAAGCAGAATGTTACTAACACACTGGTATGATAATACACCACTGCTCTGATTTTGCAGTGTTGGAAATGAAAGGTGAAGTCAGTTGCATGAGGTTACGTGAGCTGCAAAGTTTGCTTTTTGACTAAGAGGGAAAGAGTTGTTTTGTTAAAGTAGTGACTTAATTGTGGAAAAAGAGTACCTTAATATTTCATTTGAAAGGTGCTAAGTATCCTTAGAAGGAAATCTGAGTACTGGAATCAATTGATCCTTTGTAAATCTGTAATTTGTGAAATAGGTCTTCCTGTGATCTGAAGTGGCTGTGCTTGTAAGAAGCATTGTTATTTGAATTGCACTGGAGGTCTGACATGCACCTTGTCTTACATCCTCATCATGGTTTGTCAGTAGCTCTTCTTCTATAAGCATTATTTGAGTATGCTCATACAGTAAGTCACACATTGAAACGGGAATCGATGGCTTCTGAGTGCAAACTCTTCATTAATAGTTTGGAAGCGATGGATGTGGCTCATAGAACTGAGTTGGTTGTGCAGTACTATGAGTGAACACCCTATAGATGGTGTATCTTGTAGGGCTGTGCTGAGTGTTTCAGTTTTGCCTGACTGGTTTCCTTTTTCAACTTCCTTGGGAAAAATAAAGACCTTATATTCCTTGGGGTTTGAATTCCTTTTCCTGACCAGTGAGGCATGTGGTGTTCTCTCATAGTGTTATTGGTTTTTCCATTACAAACCTGTAAGTTTCTTCTAGCACCCCATGTTCCTGGAGTTTGGAATCACATCTAAAGAAACAGCGGTGGTCATTTCTGCCTCCTACCACCACCATGTTCTTCCTCTCCTGTGTTTTAAGACACTGAGTTAACCAAGCTGTAGCAGTGTCTGGAGCAGCGTTGCTGTGCTGTTTTTGTCATGCTGGCCAAATCCAAGGTACTGTGCCTCATGGGAGGCTTCCTCTGCCTTGGTTCTCTTGTCACAGGTCTGCCTGAAGACGTTTGGTACAATGGTGCACTACGATGCACAGAGGCCAACTTGTGTGGACTCTCCAGCCCTGCCTTGCATGGAGGGGAGGGAGCTGTTGGGGCTAGCCAAGCCTGCAATGAATTATTTATCTAAGTATAAAGGGTAGATTGAAAACCTTTGGCTTTTATGGCTTAAAGTGCAGTACCAGTGGAGCACTATGCAGCCTCTGTCAAACTGTTCTGAGCTTCCAGTGTTACTGCTGCTTCTCAGAGGTGCTTGCATGGGATATGTCACCAAAATACTCTTTTATTTGTTGCAAAACTTTCTGCCTCTGTTCTTTCCTTCGTCATTCCATTCTCTTTTAGTTTTTGGACAGTCAGTTAAAACTTCAAGCTACATCTGCCTGAAGTTCACCAGTTGTGTGCCCGTGTCTTCCCCTGCAGTGAAAAGGACTGGTATCTTGTTAGGAGCAAATCATTAGGAAGGACAGTACAGGTTTCTGATGTGTGTTGAAAACCTGCCTAGCATCAAAGTCTTTTGTTTATTAAAAATGAAGATGAAAGCTGGAAAAATTCCCTCTCTTCTTTTGTACATTGTTTTGTGTTTTAAGCTATTAATTGCAACAACAACAGAAGACCAACTAAGCTCACTGTCACCATTTAGTTTGAATGTAGTAGTAAAGGCAGATGTAGGATGACATTCGTAGTGCTGTTACCTTGTCATGCAAAGACCACTGCAGCTCTTAGGTAAGTTAAACCTGCTCTTGTGAGTAATTCTTTGATAGAAAAAAACATTCCCTACTGACTGTAGTTTGTAGGTATCTAGAAAGCCTTTTCTAAAGCCCACTCTCTGATGTAGAGGACTTAGAAATGCCAGCTCTTTGGATAACAGCATCTTCCTCAATGGTTGGGATGGAATCCTTTTTGTTTCCTGCAATGTGAGTTGAATGGGAGTTTGCTTCCTAAATGAGAACTGAGGGCTTCATCCTGCTTGGTAGGAGCTTGCAGTGAGGATTCAGGTGCCATCATTTTTTAGAGCTGGGTTTTCAAGCTATTCTGAAAACTTTGGAGCTGTATGATCTGCCACAGATCAGAATCCTTATTAAAAACAATCTTTAGTCTTATTCTGTTTATAGGACTTCAATACAACCTTCCAGTGTTTCTTGTGGTGTGTGTATTACTCTAGCTTTTAGCAGTATTATTTTCCTTTCACTGTGCCTTTGTTCAAGTCCTACCTTTTTTTTGTGTGTGGGAAACACTTAAAGCTTCTCAGTCGCCTGTTTGAACATTAAATGGCTTTTCTTCATGGGGAGAGGGAGAGAAGGGAAAGGTGTGGCTTCAGGACTCAGACTTCTTACCCTACACACAGCAGCAAGTTTGACACCCTTTATAACTGGCATCACTTGTATGGTGTAGCAGAAGTGCTGGTCATTAAGGAGCTTATCTGTAACAATTAACTTAGTAAATGAGGTCAGCTAGCTGTGGAGGGGGGAATTGTTAGCATGCAGGCTTCTTGTTTAGGACTTCATTTTAGTGCTTGAATGCAGCTGTTGAGTGAGATGGGGAGCCTAGAGGGCTGTATCTCTTGGAATAAAAGCTTCTTGCCTTGTTTAGGAGGTCAAGCATCCATTCCTTTGAATTTCAGAAGGCCAAGAATGCTTCTGGCACCGTTTTTTTTCCCCCATAGACAGTGTCTGATACATCAAAAACATTTAAAGCCCCCTATACCTTTACTGCAATATTTCATCTTTCTGTTTGTTGCAGGTAGCAAGTGCAGTGACATCAGTAGAAATCCAGATGTTCTTTGTACTGTCCCCTGCTACAGAGAGACTTTATGAACATGCTGGATGCAGAGGCTAATGGTGATGCCTTCAGGGGAGGAGAGAAAACACAAGCATCTGACACAGACTTCCTGAATTCCAAAGCTTATTCCTTTAAAAGATACCTTCTCCCTATTCTGCAGATGTGTTGCACTGCATTGTGGCCAGTTGTGGAACGAGAGCTCTTGTTTTGTGTCTGCCTGTGCTGAGAAATGGGGAAGGGAGGAAACTTACAATTGCAGTTGTAATTCCTTATGGTGAAAGAGGCAGATTCCCCACGTGCAGAGAGCCCTGGGCTCTGTGGACAGCAGTGTTAGCAGGTCATCCTCAGACAAAGCCTTCGTGCTCCTTATGTAAAGCCTGAACTCAGTCACCTGAAAAGTAAGTCAGGGATGCAAAGAAATGGCATCAATCTATTGTCAGGACCTGGCAGCCTTTGGGATCATGATGTGTCTTCCAAGCCTAAGTGCCAAAGAGGGGGAAATAAAGGTTCAGATATCTGTACTTGACAGTATAAGAGGATATCATGAGTGATGGGAAATCTAGATCCTAGGCCTTGCTATTACATCTGCCTACCTAATAGATTAGAAAGAGAAACCATGAGAGTTGTTACAGAAAATTGGAAGGAGCTTCTGCCCTGGCTGACAGGTGACTACAGGGCACTGCCTGGGTCTGCTTTGAGACAGGGAACTGTCCACACTCAACACACGTTTAGTTTGGGTACCAAAATGTTTCTCCCAGGTGGTTGTTCCCTTTTATTTGGCTTTTTACTGTGTGATGGTGTAGCCCTGGCTGGGGGCCGAGTGCCCACCAAGTCTTTCTATCACTTCCACCCCATTCAACTCGACAGAGGAGACAGAAATATAACAAGTTGAGATAAGGAGAGGGAGATCACTCAGCAATTACTGTCACTGACAAAACAGACTCAACTTGGGGAGAAATGGTTTGACTTACTAACAGTCAATCAAAACAGAGCAGGGAAATGAGAAATAAAACCCGAATCTCCTCCTTTGTTCCCAGGACTCTCTCTCTTCCTCAGCTGCACAGGGGGAGGAGGGAGGTTATTGCTAGTCCATTGCAGATGGACTTTGCCCCACTACATCTTCTCTGGAGGGGCCTCCTCACACTTCCCACTGCTACAGTGTGGGGTCCATCCCACAGAGTCACAGCCTCCTTCAGGCATCCACCTGCTCCAGTGTGGGCTCCTCCACTGTGGTCTCCATGGTCTGCAGGGACACAGCTGCCTCACCATGATCTTCACCACAGTTCAAAGGGGAAATCTCTCTCCAGTATCTGGGTACCTCACCCCTATCCTTCTCCACTGACCTTGGTGTCTGCAGAGATATTTTCGCATTCTCATTCCCTGTTGGTGCTGCTGCCATTTAGCATCTGTGCAGCAACTTCTTCCCCCTCTCAGTTACGTTATTCACAGAGGTGTTACCTCAGTCACAAATTGGGTCCACCTTAGAATTGACAGACATTGGCCCTGTCAGCTACAGGGGAAGCTTCTGGCAGCTCTTTGTTTAAAGAAGCCACCCCTGTAGCCGCCTTCTACCAAAATCTGGCCCAGACAAAACTACTACATATTGCTGTTTCTATTTCACATTCGCAGAAGAGAGAGATTAATATCTACTGATTCATAAAAAGATGGTTCTTTCCTCACTGGTTTTCTGTCAGTAGCTGGCTCTTGCCATTAACACCTTACTCAGAACTTCCTCCACACACAAGCTACCCAGGTGTGACAAGCAGGTACTTGCTCTGTGTGTATGTAACAAGCCTGGAAAGACATCAGGAATCCTTTCCCAGGCCCTTGTCACCCAACAGAGCTATGGCAGGACGGATTGTGGTGCTGGAGGTGCCCTCAAAAAAGGGCTGGCAGTGACCAGAGCAGAAGGTGGCCAGCATCAGCACAGAGGTCCAGTGCTTCACTGCTCTGCCTTAAGACATTCAGTCTATTTGTTCTCACTGGTGCCCACTTGCACCCCTGTGGTTCAGCTGGAACTGGTTCACCTGGTACTTAGAGGAGCAGCTCCAGCAGGCACGTCGCCTCTCTCACTGGGCACCCCTTTCTTTCACTGGGAGGCTGTGCTGTGTTTGGGGCATTGCTCACAGTGGGGTGTGTTTCTCCCTGGCCATGCTGATGGTAAGAGGAGTCAAATACGGCTTTTCACAGCCTTAGTATCTCTGTTGCTTGAAATGAATAACTGTATTGTGTTGCCTTATCTTGCATTATGTATGGGCCAGGAGTGAAAGCTAAAGAAAAGGCACTACTGAATTCAGCCAAGTTGAATTAGGAACAGTTCAGAACACAGATGGATACTTGAAAGGGTCACAGGTCTAATAGCTTTCCAGACCACTGCTTATTATCTGACACTCTCCATTTGGCTTTTGTTAAGGGCTCAAAGAGGTTTGGAAGGAAGATGATGATTAAAGTTTGAAAGATGATGCATTTAGAAAGAGCCTTATTTTCAACTGCAGTGCTCAGCTTCAGAAACACGTGTTTCCTGGTGAATGAGCTCTCTAGGACACATGAAGAGAGGGTTATTGTTCCCACTGCATACCTGACCTCTCCCCAGAGCATAACCTGTCCTGGCAATCCCAAATGAGCCCTACCAGAGCAGCCCTTCAGGTGAAGGAGAAGGCTCCTTGTGGAAATGCTTGCTGTGTTACTGTTCTGCCCCTGGGCACTGCTCTCCTTCAGTCCTTGCTCCCCAGTGGGAAGAGTAATACAAGGACTCGAGGAATCACTGTTGTCCTCAACTCTGACCTGAAAAGTAACTGGCATGTAATTCTTAAAATAAGCTGAACAGGAAAAGTTGCATAACTTTGTCCTGAATTTTTAAGGAAGACATTATTTATGCTGACTGTCTTGAAGAAGAACGTTAGTCTTGTGGCTTCTAGTCTAGACAGGGAGGTAGAGAAACCTGGCTTTGCTTCCCAGGTCTTCCACCATCTGGCAGAGAACTGTAGCACAAGGACTGGAAGACTTATCTATACAAATGCAGTAAGTCTTATTTATTTTGTCCCTAATTAAATACCATGTGTTATTCAATTAGAAGGATTTAATTTTTAACATCTAGTGAAAAAAGGTCATTGTGATAGTTAAAGGATGGTTGAGGCATGTGCACAACAGTATGCCTAAACAAAGCTTGGAAGCATATGTTGAGCCATTTCCAGCAGAGATACATGTACCTGAGTATATTACAGAATCTCAAGGGCTGGAAGAGACCTTGAAAGATTATCTAGTTCAACCCCCCTGCCTGAGCAGGACCTCCTAGAGTAGGTCACACAGGAACTCATCCAGGTGGGTTTTGAATGTCTCCAGAGGAGACTCCACAACTCATCTGGGCAGCCTATCCCAGTTCTCCCTCAACCTCACAGTGAAGAAATCCTTCCTTATATTTCTTTGGAACCTCTTCTGTTCCAGCTTGTACCTGTTGCCCCTTGTCCTATCATTGGCCATCACTGAGAACAGCCTGGCTCCATCCTCCTGACACCCACCCTTTATGTATTTGTAAACATTAATGAGATCACCCCTCAGTCTCCTCCAAGCAGAAGAGCCCCAGCTCCCTCAGCCTTTCATCATAAGGGAGATGCTCCACTCCCTTTTCATCTTGATGGCCCTGCACTGAACTCTCTCCAGCAGCTCCCTGTCCTTCTGGAACTGAGGGGCCCAGAACCGGACACAGTTTTCCAGAGAGTAGAGGGGGGGGAGAACCTCTCTCAACCTACTGCCCACAGCCCAGGATGCCATTGGCCTTCTTGGCCATGAGGGCACATGGCTGGCTCATGCTCATCCTGCTGTCCACCATGACCCCCAGGTCCCTTTCCCCTACACTACTCTCTGAGAGTTCATTCCCCAACCTGTGCTGGTACCTGGGGTGATTCTTTCCAAGGAGAAGACTCTACACTTGCCCTTGTTGAATTTCATTAGATTTCTCCCTGCCCAGCTCTGCAGCCTGTCCAGGTCTGGTTGAATAGCAGCACAGCCTTCTGATGTGTCAGCCACTCCCTGCAGTTTCTCAGCGTCTTTGTTACATAAAACGTTGGGTTTTTGTTCAGACAGGTGTTACACTTGTTTTTTCAGTGAAGATGAATTTGCAGGATAAAAAGAGGCTGAATACAAAGAGCAGTGGTGTGCTTCTACCTTTGTGGACTCCTTTCTAACCAGTTGTTTCCTCTTCTAGGATAAGAGAAATCATGATGAAAGCAGCTCTCCCACAAGAGGATCCCGACACCCCGCTGTCAGTTACCTTGGCCATAGTTGAGTCAGACTCCACAGTGGTCTATTATAAAGTGACTGATGGCTTTGTGTTACCAGATCCTCCTGACAGTACTGAAGATGGGGACAATAAACAGTGGAGAAAGAAAAGAAAGAAGCCTTTCAAATGATGCACAGCCTTTTCTTGAACTGCTGTCCTCAAATCCAGGAAGTTATGTATGCAGATGAGCAGGGTGCTGAAGTCTGTCTTCTGCAGGTGGAGCATCGGCACGGGGAGAGCGGAGCCTTGTGCGGCTGCACTGCAGGGAAATGCCATCACAGGGAGGAAATGGGTCCCTCTTTGGGACAGATTGCTCCTGACTAATAAATAGACCTGAGATGTTCCCAAAGCTGGTCTCTCCTTTGTGTCTCTGCAGGTACATAACAAACACATCCTTACCCATATTGCAAATCCTAGTGGAAAGGTACATCTTAAAGGTTTCTGGCAGGAGTACTGATACTAAATGAAGGGCTTTGTAGTTGACGGAGTGTCTTTGTTTTAACAGCATGAGCAGCACTCATGCTACCTCCCAGGTGACATTTCTGAACCCTGACTTTCTTTCCTCTGCTTTTAGAGGAAAGACTTTTCCACAGAAATACTTTCTTTTCCATTTTGCTCCGCAGAGGGAGAACTGACTCTGGCAATACCAGAGGCTACTAGAACAAAGCATAGACTGGCATGATGTTGTCTAAAGGGTGACCTACCATCTCTGTGTAATTGCTGCAGTGTGCTTTCCGTGGTTCCCTGTGATGGCAGTACTTAGAGCTCTCTGCTTAGGAGTGTGACAGTGGGGAATGTTTTGATCTGTCACCAAAGTGTGTCTGTCACCTTCTATGCCACGTGTGGACACTAGCTGTTCCCTGCTTCTTGCAGCAAGCAGGTTTCTAAACCTGGATTTTTTAAACCTGTCATTTCTAGGAGATGGGGTTTTTTTCTGACATAGCTTCTACTTTTGAAACTGAATGCACAAGAGGTGCCTCAGCTAGGAGTAAGGTAAGAGGAAAAAACCTGACTTTGAGCTTGTACAGGAATTTTCCATCTCTTTCACATAGAAATCTTTCTCAGGTTAAACTTAGACTTTTTGGCAATCAAATAGCATCCCAGAAGCAGCTTCTTCAGTACAAAGATGTCTGTGTGACATTTGTGTGGCCAAGGACCACACATTCAATGTTTGAAGCACAAGAGCCTTTCCCCCCCCCCCACCTTCTTAGTTCTTCTGCATGGCTGTAAGAATGGGAGAGGACCCAGAAAACCAAGCTGGAAATGAAAGACATTTCAGCTTTCCTATCCCTATGAATAGAGTGGATGTTTTCATCATTGTTAATCTGTGAGGAACAGGCTGCTGTGTGTGCCTGGGTGCTTCCTTGAGCCTGTGGCAGCCTCACTAACCCAGATGTCAGCAACTCTGATCCTGTCCCTTGCACTAGGGCTATGTTTTAAGTCTTTTTGTTGGTAGTATTTCTGACTGACTGTTAGCATGGGAAGACACTGGGTCTGTGGGCTTCAGTCACGGAGAAAGGCAAAGAAAAGTTCCCCCTTTCTCAGTCCTGTTCCCTTCATGGAGGAAAAACATAACATTCTTTTGGTTTGGTGCCATGCTGCCTTAAAAGAGTACCTGTGTCCAGACTTCTGACATGCTGTGTTTGACCTTAACATTGATAATTCATGTACTCTACTGCTTATTCCATAAAGTAAATCTTACGCCTTGCTAGGCTACATATGGCCAGGTAAATTGTCCTTGTCATCAACTGTTAAACACTTCAGCCCCAATGTGAGTGTGTGCTGGAAAAGAGCAGGTTTTGTGTAAAGAAGGCTGGAACAAATGCTACATATTGCTGGACTCATGGTTAAGTGACACATGCTTAAGCCCAAAAGCAAACTCTTTTTGCACTTGTTTCAGTTTCTGGGCAATATTGTCATTCTGCAGTTTGCTGCATGACTGATACTTGTCCTTTGTCCTTATTTCTGTGCACAGAGAGAGAAGCGTAACTTGAGCCTCCTGTTCTATACACTGAAAACTGCTTACCCAGTCTTCAGAAGTGCAGTTGGAGAAACGATGTCCAGAGGCTTTGATTTCTGCTGTGTGTCCCACTGAGAAATGATTATATAGGCCTTTTTCCAGCCTCCTCAGGTTGTGGTGATTCTTTCTTTCTGAGGAGAAAAAAAAGGGAAGAATTAATAACATCAGTGCAGTGTTTCTCCCCTATGTATGATAATGTAAACAAGGGGATGTTAAATAAGTTCAGAGTCAACTGTGCTGCTCCTTTATATTCCACTGAAGTATTTCTTCTGTGTCAAGTCAACAGCACACAGACCAGAGCCTCTGGTGTTCCAGGCACTGAATAAAGATGGGAAGAGACTTCCTTAGGCAGCTATCAGTTCAGAGCAGCAGCACATTAACATTCCTAAGTCTATGGTGCCTTGATATGCTCTGCCTCAAGTATTCAAATGTTCCTCAGCTTTAAGGGTTTGTGAGATGTCTGTGGAAGTGTGAGCTGGGACATCTGGCCTTGACACCTTTGCATATTCAGCTCTTATTTCAGCCCAGAAGATTTTACAGGCTACATCCTGCCGTCTTTTTAATTTCTGTTCTCCAAGTGTTATTTGCCAAGCCCAGCTTGATTTGTTTTACTCAGCACCTTTGATCAACAGAAAGTCTATTTTAAAAGAATCTCAAGAGTATCATTTTCTAATAGATTATTGTTTCAAGACTTTGGAGAGATATTTGCATTGAAGCTTCCCCACTGGGTAAAGAATGATAGAAAAGCAAAGGGATATTTTGGCACGGATTTGACAGCGAGACTCAATGCCCAGTTACATAAGTAAGTGTCCGCTTCAGTTTATGTGTTTTCTTGAGGCACTACCATCACCCCAACTGTCCTGCATTCAGCCTGACTGCAACCCACACAGAATGCTTGCTGCTGAAGAAACACCAGT
Organism: Colius striatus; assembly: GCF_028858725.1. Taxonomy (NCBI): domain Eukaryota; kingdom Metazoa; phylum Chordata; class Aves; order Coliiformes; family Coliidae; genus Colius; species Colius striatus. The sequence goes on from NC_084768.1 coordinate 21,305,257, forward strand.
CAAGAGCAGGAAGGCTGTCAGGTGCATACAGAGAAGCTGTGGTGGCCAGAGTGGCCAAGAAACATGTGCTGCATGCGCTGCAGCCCACAGCTACCAAAAGCCAGCAACTACTGCAGCTTTCCCTTTCTCCATGCTGGGTAAGCAGCAGCACATGCAGAGATGCTGTGGGTCAGCTCAGCATGGAGCAGGCAGGCCAGCAAAGGAGGCAAGTGTGTCGGCTCCCGGCCTGGTCCTGTGTGCCAGGGCATGCAGGATTGGCACGTGCCAGTGGTGTGGGCCCTGCCAGTGCTTCTCAGCAAGCAGTGACCAGGTGAAGGGGTATTGCTTCCAAACCACACTCAGAGCAGGGTCCTGACCTCTACAAAATGGCCCTCAGCATCCCTGCAAAACAGTTGTGATTTTCAGAAGTCACTGGAAGAAAGACACGGTCTCCTCTTGTGACCCATTCCCAAGCCAGGGAAGCTTTTCCATCAGATCTTTTTCCCTGGACACAACACTGAAATATCAATAACATTACAAAAGCCAAGCAATCTTAAGCTTTTCCATCAGACCTTTTTCCCTGGACACAACACTGAAATATCAATAACATTACGAAAGCCAAGCAATCTTAATCTTTCTCTTTTCTGGGGCAGCAACCCAACAAAGCTTTTTTGTTTCATTTAAAACTTTTTTTTTTTAAAAAAGAAACAGTCTGAGTTCATTAATCACCCTACTAGTGCTGCATGTCCATAGGAATTAGGTGGTTAATAGGTTGTCCCAGCAGTTTTCAGGAATCTCAGCTCCATCAGCTAGCCATAAGTCCTGCCTTCTATAAATGGTCCACTGTTCATCTCCAGCCCTCCAGGGCTGGTTCAGTCCACCATTGTAACCCAACAAGTTAAAACTTCCTTAAGCCATTAGCCAAAGCAAATAAACTGAGATAAATTCAGGCCCTGCTAACTGAACGTTCTCAAATCCAATGGCCTTTCACTTCTGCTTCCTTTAGTCCTATTCTGCTTTCATTTTAATTGTCTCGTCGACTTTGCAAGGCTGAAGCAATAATGTTGAATTCTCCAGCCCATTCAATCCCTTCTGTTAAGAGAATGATGACTGTCTTCATCTCTCTCCCATTCTGCTTTCTCATGAGCTTTCTCACTGCCCTTACCTTCCATATAGCTGCATTACACCTCACATGCCATGATTTTGAGGGACTGGGAGGAACCTGGTCCATCCCTAGTACAGATCCTGCCTCAGCACCCCCAGCTACAGCAGACACCTGGCAGGTGAAGCAACACTGGCCAGGACTGCAAAGGATCTCAGACTATATCAACCAACAGCATATTGCCATGCTGGCAAGTGACCCCTGTGCAGAAATGAAGATGATTATAGAATCATAGAATCATTTTGGTTGAAAAAGACCTTTAACATCATCAAGTCCAACCACTAACCCCACCACTAACCCATGTCCCTAAGATGACATGCTATGAGTAACTAGGGTTTCCTAACTTCAAAACCAGCTGCAGCCACACCTCATGTTTCAGAGTATCCCAGGGAATTGATGTCTTTTCCATTTTCTTTCCATCCTTTCTCTGATACTGGCACTCTGGTAACACTGTGAGCCGGAGGAACCCCAGACTCCACTGTTATCTTCAGCAAACCTGACTGACAGCCCATTTGCTGGAGTGCATTAATGAGTGTTCCAGCTCTTGATTAGTTACATGCTGTGTGTTATCTTCTCCACACCTGACATAATTTATTGCCCTGCTGCTTTATCATCTCATTAATCATGCTTTGTATCCCTACCTAGCTACAGGCTTCTCCCCATATTTCTTGTCTGCTCATCTGAGTTTTTTTTGTGTGTGGCTTTTTTCCCCCTTTCTCCCTGCTGGAGTTATCCTGAGTGCAATTTTTTTTGCCACCATTCCCTGCCCTGCTGGCACTTTTAGTACGTTGCACAACATCCCTTAAATTAAATTACCCTCACATTTATGCCATCTGCCCCACCTGAGAGCACCTCTTGCTTTCCAACCTCTCTGCTGTCACCCTGTGTTCTGCTGGAGTGCCTAGATGGGCTCCAAAGAGCCATCTGTGCTTTTCTCTGTCTTAATCGAGGTCCCAACCGGGTGTCTCAGTTATAGCAGACCAATCCCATTTACCACCAAACATCTTGGTACAATCTTGAGCTTCGTGCCAAGCTCCAGCCTGCAGAAGAGGCTCTCTCTCGGAGGGTGCTGCCTTCATGGCGCAGGGTAGCTGTCACGCTCCTTCCCAGCATCTGAAACACCCAAGTTAACCCCCGTGGTGGATGTTTGCTGGGTGAATCTGCAGGGCAGAGCTGGCCGCGTTTGCACCAGAGGGCGCTGACAGACCGCCGAGCAGGCACCTTCCTCTTCTGGGAAAGCCAGCGCTTTGCAGAGCTCCCCTCGCGCTCTGCTGCCCGCTCATCAAAAACAAAAGGAGGAAAAAAATCTCCAACCCTGTAAGCAGGCACCCCTGTGATGGAAATCCTCCCTGCCTGAACGCTGAAATGATGCTACAAACACGCGAGCCCTGGCTTGAGGGTGAAGCAATGGTGTCTCAATCTGAAAGCCAGACTGGAGGCTCATGGATGCTGTGAGATTCAGTCCTGGATCTCTCCAAACAACTGGATAAAGGTCCGTGGAGGCTGAGGCTGCCCTTCCCCTCCTTCCTGGAAGCTGGGACACTCACACACACAATATCCTTGGTAGAGGACTGGGCTTTTGTCCCTTCCCCACTGTGAAGCTGTCTCATGAGGTGAAGTTCTGTGCCCTGAGCTATACAGACCACAATAACTTGGTTTATAATTTAGAAGTCTGCAAGTGACTTTGCTGTGGTTTTGTATTCTCACAGATGTATGCATTGAAAATCACAGAAACTAAACACATCTGAAGGTATCCTGCCTGTGCCACCAATGCCTGCAGGCAGCGAATACCAAATCCCTCTGTGGGCCCCAGGACCCCTGCCCTCCCCATCCTCCCTCGCTAGCACGCTCTCAACCAGCCCAGCCCAGCACAGCCTCAGAAAGAGAGCTAGATCAGGAAACATTTGCTCTGATGTCTCCTTCCTGACAGGTGAGCATGTCTTCTACATCTCTCCTGGTGTGATACGACCATTCTGCAGGATCACCACTAAATCGGTGGCTGAGATTTTCCATCGGGGCAGAGTTTTAAATAACAGAGTGAAAGAGAACATGATTTTGGCCTTCCCTGGAGGCTCAGCTAAGCCATCCTGTTCATTAATAGTGTTACATGACTTAATTATACTGAATAGTAGAAGGTTCAGGAGACTGATTGTTGCCTACTTCTCTACCTATTAGAAAACACAAGAACAAGACTGAGGTGTTTAAGTCCCTCCCCACTGTCTGGGTTGTCCGTGGCTGATTTTTCCACCCCAGTGCCTCAGCAAGAGAGGCAGGGTGTGAAGCAAGGGCAGCCTTGCCAAGCGTTACAGCAAAACACCACAAAGGAGTCTTTTAGCTGACTGGCGCACATCACCGCTGCTGTCTGCATATATTAGATACTGTGGCAGCCTCTGACTAAACAGCCAGCATGACAGGTTGCTCAAAACCTGCCCCAGCCCTTATTCTTTCCTATTTAATTCCACCTTATAAGACAGAAAATTACATACACTGTGCTAGGATGTTGGCCCCAGCACAATGGTAATCCCAGCTGCACAGCTCCTGCACAGAACCTTGCAGTGTACCTTCTGGACTCATGCATGCATTGTTTTGAAAGTTTATAATAAATATCTAGAGGGAAAATCCAGCTTGAAACTAGCCAGGAAAAGATCATAAGATGATGTATTACTGTACCATACAAAAGCAGTGACTGAGAGAGACTAGAAATGCTTGCTGTACTTTAAAAATACAGTACAGTGCAGAAAATACCAGAGTAAAGGAGAAAGTGGCCATTCTGCCAGTGAAAATTGATTTACTGAAAAAACCTGAAATTGAAAGTAGAAGGAAACTATTAACTCCCTTGAACCACAGCATTTGAAATAGAAAGCTTCTTTTCCTGAGAACCAGGTTGCTACTAGTTAGGCATTTCTAGTCATCCCTGTCCCAAGAAAGGAGCAGGCTCAGCTGAGACTCTGACCAAGCCATTGCTAAAGCCCCATTATCAAAACAGAGAGCATTTGTATTTGCTGGCAAAATAGGTTTGGAGAGGAGATGGTTTGGAGATGAGGTGGTGTGATTGATGAGAAACTCTTCAGGAAAGAAACCATGAGTTGCACATATCAAGGGAAAATATCAGGGTGGGAGGAGGTTACTCATGGATTCACTCAAGTATTGATCTGGGGTCTGTTATTATTCAGTGTTTTAATTGATGGTGTTGGACTGAACACAAGCACAACGCTAATTAAGTATCAAGGCAAAAAAAATTAGGAAAGAGGAAGAGGCTATCATGGGAAAAGGCTCAAGTGACACTGAGAACCAGGGAGGAATACCTCTGTCCAGCCTGCAGTGTTGCATATCCAGGTACCAATTTTGTGCTATAAACTTTGGTTTACAAGTTAGGACTGATGGAAACCAGACTCTGAACATAATAGCTATTGTCAGTGAAATGCCACCAAATAGCATGTCCATGAAAACACAAATGCAACTTCCAGGACCTCTCAGGCAAAGTATTTCCAGCAGAGACATATAATCCACTACAAACCAGCACCAAGGCACTTGCCCTGTCTCTAGGATACCCTGTGCTATATTGAGTATCCAGATCTTGTGAGTCAGGCTGGGTAAAGGTGGAAGAGATAGCAGAACATGTTCAAAGGCTTCTTCACCATCCAACCAAAGCCAGTTCTCATGGAAATGGAAGCACAAGAGTTGGGTAACACTGCAGCACAGAATGTCACATCAGCCAATGCTCAGCTGTCCCCTCCTGCTGACGGAGGAGGAGGAGACGGTTACTTGGAGGACATGGAGGACTACTTAGAGGTCTGTGTGGACCACACAAACTTTCTTCACTGTACTGGCAGCAAGAGAAACCAGTTCCTGCATGCAGGGTGCTTTGTACAGCATGGATGTTATGCTGGGATTCTGGGTTTGTTTTCACTGGAAGGGAAATGACTGGAGCCTGAATAACCAGGCAAAAGATTTACCTTCTTGGCTTCTACCTCTCTGTGTGAGCTCTGAGTGACTGGCAAGGGAGGTTTGCTGGGGAGCTGACAAGGAGGGTCAAGAGAGTACCTGTGTCCAGGAATTTGGTTTCAAGCCCACCAGGAGAAGTACAGGCTAGGATCAGAGCTAGATGGAAACATTTTTAAGTGTATTTTTTTAACACCAGCTATTAAAATGTGCTGTCAAAGTAATGCATTCTGTTAAAAGAGTAAGCTGAGCAAAGGGAATTTACATAGCAGCACAAAACACCCAAAAACCTCTGGGTGATAATTTCCCCAAGTCAGACTAATTCCCATCCAGCTTGTTCCCCAGCATCATCTTTAATTGCTAGAGCCTCACAGAAAGGCCTGTGTAAGGAAAGGAAGATAATAATTAGCCTAGCATTTTTCTTGCCTTTGTTGTGAGTCTGCAGGGACTGATCTTTCCTACATTTATTATTTAGTTAAATCATTTTGTTCCAGTGGGTTGATAGAAGGGAGAACTGGGGTGGAGGCAGGGTGTTTGCATTGTGCTTTGCAAGCATTGCAGCTTCTAGTGCTGGCTTCAGGGAGATGAATTTTGTTGGCACACATAAAGATTTCTCTCCTGTTCCACAAAATCATAGGTTTTTTTAGGAATATGAGAGGAAAATCCTGATGCTAACGTTGGGCAGCTTGGGCACCCTAGGAAAAGCACTGGGCAAAAGACCTGAAACTTTGAACAAATCCAATAAAAAGCAGAGCAGAGCAATAGATGGAGTCCATTCCTGCTGCCAGCCCTCTTCACCTGCAGCACCCATCCAGTTTCACTCCATGGATGGTCATTAAACAACAAAAAGTGGGGAAAAAAACCCCTCACTGACCCTATAGTTGGATTTTTTTCTCAGTTAAGAAAGCACTAAGGACAGCTTGCACAGGAGAGGGTTGCTGGAGGTTGCAGGGAAGATTGCAGCTCTTTTGTAGGAGCCATCTATGAACTGTAAAGATCAAACTCACTGTGAACCATTTTAGTGTGGGAGCTTTAAATTCTGTCCGTGACCGGTCAGATGGGCCAGGTAATAGATCTGCAAGGTAATACGACCATTCAGGATGTGGTGGGACCTCAGGAGGTCGCAGTCTAACCTCCTACTTAGTGCAGGGGCAGCTCTGGGCTCAGATCAGATTGCTGAGGGCTTGAACCAGCTGGGTCTGAAAAACCATTGGGAATGGATGCATAATATTGCTGGGTAGGCTGAACTCTCCTTGGTCACCCAGCATCATCCAGCCCAGAGCCAGGGTCCTCTGCGTGCTGGACTCCAGAGGAGGATTTGGAGGGCTCCCTGAGCAGCCTTGTAGCTGGTTTTCACCCCTGGAGAACTCTCAGAGGGACAGACATTCCATTTTCATCTGATTCTCATCAGCATGGTACAGTGGGTTGGACTGTGAAGCGTGAGCATCGCAAATGGTGAGCAGAAATCAGCTGACTGTAAGGGGCTGTCTTCCCTGCAAATGAGCAGCATCAGGGAGAATAAGATTAAACTAGGACCAGTATAAAGGGAAGGTCAGCTCACAAGCCAAAAATTGTGCAAGGAAAAACAAGGCTAACAGGAGGAACTAGTTTATTAGGCTGCCTCTGCAGAAACAACCTGTGAGAAAATTTGGGCGATGACACACTTGCAAAGGTATTTATTGTTGGACGGTGTTATTGCTGTGTCCCAAAGGAGGTGCTCTAACTGAAAGCCTCACAACAACTTCAGTGGGGTGTGGGAAAAAACCTGGGAATATAGCTTCAGCAAGACAAATGAGAAAACTGAAAGATTACCTCTTTTCAACAGGAAAAAGGAAGAACCATTGCAAACCCGATGGGAAGGGCATCGATCTAAAAGGAGGCTTTGAGGAAAACTCATTTTCTCAGCTGCATTCGGAGGAGCTACAAGGCAGCTGGGATCCAGGTTGAGATTCAAAGCCACCCTAGCTCACTCCAAGCACAGAGGCTGAATCTACTTTTTTACAGAGACACAAAATGAGATTCAACAATATCAGGTTGTGAGGCATTTTTAGAAAATGCACAAATAAACAAACCAAAATACAGGAGCCCCAAAAGAATAAGAGGTATATATATTTATGCAGTCCTCTTCCAGCAGCCCATGAGATCAGTAGTTCTCCCTTTTATTTTTCAATAGTAAGGCCTCCTTGGAAAACTCAGTCCCTATCCAGCGTGGAGGTAAGCAAATAATTGAGATCACAGCATAGAGGAAATGGCAAATTATTTTGGTGTGAGGAAGAACAACAGATATTTAGACAATGAACTGCAGCACCAATAGTTATAATGAAAGATGATGATTTATCCCAGACCTGCTTGGGAAGGGGCTGGCAGCGAGGACAGAAACTGAGCCAAAAGAGAGATTCTTTGGGAAACATAAAGGCTGAGGCACCCTGATTAGGGCACAAGTGTGGGAAGTTATCCAAAAACAAACAAACAAATAAACCACCAAAGCTCTGAAGATTTCAGCAGCACCTGGAGACTCTGGGAAAAGAGAAGCAGCTTGCTGCTGTGGGAGGTATCAAAGAACAGGGTTTATATATACACGTACAGATGTATGAAGATGTATATCAAAGCAACGCACATCACCGACAGCGACAAGTCCAAGGCTCAGAAGTTGAATCCAGCCACAGATGTCTGAAGTTCCAGTCTACTTGGAGGAATGCTGGGGTTTGGCATGTTTTGTTTTACTTCTGCTCCAGCTTACTGCAAAAAGCTACTCCCCGCTCACCTGGCACGTTGCCTGTGCCCAGTGCCCTTGGGTGGTCAGTACAGTGAGCAAGTTTGATGGAAGGACATAGGAAAATAAGTGGCATATACCCCAGCAGGACATTACAGGGTGATGTAACAGTAACAAGGATCTTTTAGACCAGAAGCAATAACAGACTGTAATGCAAATCCCAGAGTAAGCACCATCTGAGAAGGGTACAGAAAATCCATCAGAAAACCAGCAAAGCTGGAAAGGTGTGGCAAAACCCAACAAGATTTGATATTTGGTTAGAAAAACAATCCCATGAGGAAAAAAAGAGATGTTTTTGCCAGTTTTCTGTGCTAAGGTGCCAAGTGCTGAGAGAGGCAATGCTCAGCCAGAGCCCAACTCCCAGTCCCAGAAACAACATGTTGCGGAACTATGCCGAGCGCTGGCTGGGAGACCAAGGTCTGTAGTTAACTTTACATTGCTTAATGCACATGACTGGTCTCTGAGATGGAAAAAAAACCCAAAAAAGGTGGTGATGGGCTTTAAAAGAAGGTGTGATGTATTTATGTCAGGATGGATGTAATGATGCTCGAGTCTTCAGAAGAACCATGTTGCATCCCAAGGCAGTGGGCTGACGTACAAGTCATGAGGAGGTCGCTTCTCTTAGATCCCAGTCTGGGCCCCTAAAATGAAGTCTGTTTCAATATGTGGAGAGTTTTTGGTTTAGCTATTGCTTCCATAAGAGGCTGAACCAGTGAAGTGCTGTTGAATTGCTGGGCATAAGCAGATAAATGAAATGAAATTTAAAAGTTAAGGTCTCATTATATGAAACTGAGCACTGGAAATTCACAGACACGGCCTTAATCGCTGTTCCTCAGATCTCTAGCTGAATAAGGTAGCAGAATCACCCCTGTCTAATTTCCTCGGCTAATTATGTAGGATTACAGTGCTTACAGCTCACTGAAGTTTGTGCATCGTTTTGATAGTCTGGTGAAACACCTCCAAGGCAGGACTTCTGTATTCAGTGCTGCAACCAGACACTCTTTGATTAATAACATATAAAACAGTAACATGCTGATGAGAAAGATGGGAAGACTATTGAGTGACCTCCATTTACCAAATGGAAAAAAATAGCATTGAAACCTGTAATGAAAGACTTTTTTAACACTTATCCATAAGAAGATCAAGCCCAGGATGACAAAGAACATCAAGTCTGGGATGCATGGGCTGCCTGAATTCTGGGATTTCCTAGTGCCAGGCTTTGCAACCCTAAAACTTCCTGTAACAGACCCAAGTTGCTTCCTGTGCTGTGATACTGATCCTGAGGTGGACCTTGTAAGGAGATGTCACTGCTCTTACATCCACCCCAGCTAATGGCCAGCAAACATGGCAAGCCCCAGCTCCACCACCAGCCTCTGCTCTCGTGCCTTTGGGGAATCAGCCCGTTAGATCAGCATTAGGCAAACATACAGCTGTAATCAAGGATTTTTTTATGAGGGGAAAATGCCAAGCATCTCCAAGGATAGCAAAATTATCAGCCCTATGGAAGAGCAGCCAAACTGTGCATCTGTCCTGTTTTCCTGGTAGGCAGATGTGGCTGCAGCAGCATTCTGGCCTTGCTCCCAGCCACCAGCACCAACAAGTATTTATCCAGTACAGCTGGAGAAACCCTTCCTCTGGATGTAGTGTTGCTTCCCTACATCAGGGCTGGCAAAAAGCCCGGGTCTAACTCAATGAAAGGTTCATATTTTACGATGGATGTCAGTCTTGGGGAAAAAAACCCCTAATGCTTCTAATTGCATTATACCAGCATTAGGAAAGAAACAAAATTTTAATGGAAAGCTGGAATGTTTCATAGTTCTTTTTTTTTCCACACAAAGCCAGGGTTTCCTATCTGAACAACTACCTTGCTTGCACATCTCATGCTGGCAGCTGGCATCCTCCTGGCACAGCCTCCGCTGTGGCCAGCAGCTCCATCACTCTCTGCCCCACATCGCTCCAGCGGAAGCTGCACGGCCTCTTTTTGCTGCCTTTGGGTTTGGAGCGAGCACTGAGGCTCATCTCTCAGTGAGGATATATTTAGCTGCTGAGCAGTGGCATTTCCAGCTTTCTATTTTTGTAAATGCCGTTTCCCAGGAAAGAGGCTGCACTGCCTCTGATCTGAGAGAGCAGCGGGAGACAGGAGCTGGATCTTTGCTGTACACATAGATGATGACACCTGTGCCAATCACAGTGCTGGTCTGGCTAGCGCCCATGGCTCTGCTGGTGGGATCCTGATGCACAACTTATTCCCCATCCCTTACTGCAGCACATCCCACAGCTATTCCCACAGCACCTGGATAGATTTTCCTCCTCCTTGCCTACATCTGTCTGTTGCAATTGCTTTTGTGGAAAGGTAATCACAGAATCACAGAATGGCGGAGTCTGGAAGGGGCCTCTAGAGATCATCCAGTCCACCCCACTACTAAAGCAGGTTTGCCTTGATCAGGTCACACAGGAACATGTCCAGGTGGGTTTGAAACCTCCAGAGAAGGAGACTCCACACCCTCCCTGGGCAGCCTGTGCCAGGGCTTTCCCCATCCAAACACCAAAGAAGTTTCTCCTCAAGTTCAGGTGGAACTTCCTCTGTTCCAGCTTGTGCCTGTTACCCCCTGTCCTGTCACTGGGCACTACACAAAAAAGATTGGCCCCATTCTCTCAATATCCATCTTCTAGGTATCAATAAGCATTGATAAGGTCCCCCCTCAGTCTTCTCTGGGCTAAACAGCCTCAGGTCTTGCAGCCTTTCCTCCTAAGAGAGATATTCCAGTCCCCTCATCATCTTGGTGGTCCTGTGCTGGACTCTCTCCAGCAGTTCCCTGTCTCTCTTGAACTGGGGAGCCCAGAACTGGATGCAGTACTCCAGGGCAGAGTAGAGAGTGAAGATAACCTCCTCCTTGGCATCCTCCCCAGTGCCATCCCTGCTTTGCCTGTCTGGCCTGACACTGTCTGCCTGGGTCAGGGCACTAGTCCCTTTCCGCCCATGTAGTGTTGCATGGAGATAGAACATAAACAGGGATATAATATGCAATGAAGCACAATAAAGTGATGGAGAAAGAAACCAGCAAATAAATTAAGCATGAGAATATTAGTACAAAAGTAATTCACATGACTGTCTGAGATTTTCTTGGTGGACCAATAGTTTTAGGCTGCACAGTGTTATTTCTTAAACACCTTTAAAACCACTCACCAGCAGCAATGTTCACTGGAAAGACAGCAACTGGTTACTATGGCTCTGAGACCCTTGGCAGGAGATCAAGAGGGATTGGGACAACATCCCCCAGTGTGGAGTCACCTGCTCCCCCCAAGACACCTTTGCACCTCACAGCAAAGGCAGTTTCGGAGTTTTCTCCCCAGGTAGTAAATTCAGCAGCAGACTTTTACTGGGTTTTCTTTAGGGTGAAGAGCTCTTTTGTTTATGACGGTGTGATGTGTCAGCCTAACACAGCCCTGAAATGCAGCACAGCACAACATGCTTGGCTGGGCTTTTAGGCTGTAAAAGGCATCTAAATCTCCCATTTCTTTCCACATCTTTCATGCAAAACCTTTTGGGGTTTCCACTGCAAGGGGTGTCAGGGGATGCCCTGGCAGACCCAGACCCTGCAAGACTCCCATAAGCAGCTCCCACTAACAAAGCTGATAGAGGAAAAGGACAAAAGTGATGTTCCAAAGACAAACACTTTTGGGTTCCAACATGCTCCTTGCAATGTTTCTCTCTAATGCAGCATCTCCTTGGTCCAAGAATAACCTTGTACCCCTTTGAAATTATAGTTAACAGCCTCTGGCCAGACAAGTAGAGGATCCTGTGATACAGATAGGCCTGATTTTTCCCTTTCTTAGTGTTCAACAAGCAGCAGCTACCTGAAAGACCATCTCAGGCTGAATCTGGTCTGGCTGCTGTCAGAGGTATTCCTAAATGCTCCTAAATATGAGCTATGCCAGTGCAAGTGATGGAACTGAAGAAAGATAGAGCTGTTTAGAGAGACGGTGAGTGACTTGGATTGGCCAAGCAGGAGCTGCAGTTGCACAAAAATGGCCATCCAAACACTTTGGGCCACTCATATCCACTTGTCATCCAAACACTTTGGGCTGGAGCTGTTTTTTCTGGATATCTGAAGAAGATGTATGCCAGCGAGTGCTGCCCTCAGACTGTGATTGAAAAGGATATCACAGTGTACCAGCATAGGGATGGAATTTAGATGGTTGGGGGTTTTTTTCAGCTGCCATGAAGAAAAAAATTCCATGCAGGGCAGATTTTGCTCACTGTCTCCATTTTTTGGAAGCCAAACTGGTCCCTGGCAGTGTAATTCAGCTCATGCAAACAAGAGACTTGCCTAAATTATGTGAATACAGTGACATTGTCAGGCTCGGCCACAAGAACCAGAAGGACCTGAAGCTAAAAATATAGCTCAGTGATTACTCCAAGCCCTGTAGGCCTGGTGGAGCCTTCATATATGAACAGTCTACCACCTGACACGTCACTGCATACCGGCCAAGCTGAAGCAGAGCAGCCACTGAGCTGAATTCAGCTGCATCTCTCTGTTTTTAAAAGCTAATTCACTCTTTGTAACTTGCAGTGTAAATCCATTCACACAGAAAGCACACTGGTGCCTCTGAAGATGATATATTTAACCCAACATTGTCTCAAAGCCATATTTAGTTCTTACGCCATTTTCACACAGGAATGTGCTCATGAGGAGCAACAGTTTCCTTGGGTGACTGTTCTGCTATAAGTCAGCCAGAAGCAGATCACCAGCTTCCAGCAGTTCATTGATGAGTTGCAATAATTTCAGAAGTTGCACATTCTCTCTTGTAACCTGCCTTACCTGCAGCAAAATAAGGTGGGGAGGAGCAAGCAAATTCTGCCCTGGATTTTTCTTTCTTCTTTGCAATCAACTCTAAATTCTGTTCCAAAACTGACATGTTATGATTTTCATTTCAGTTGCATTCTGAGTTCAGTGCTTTGTGGGGTACCTGCTCCTGAAATAGTCCCAAATTCCATCACTTATTTGCTTCAATGCCTTTTTCTTCCTAAATTATTCTCTGGGTTTATGACTATTTCTGTCACCACCTACTCTTTAGAGGGCCCAGGGCACACAGACAGATTGATCACAGGGCAAACACCTGTCTGCTGTTTTCCAGTATCCTCATGAGCAGCTCACTCATGGTAGACAGCCATTTCCCTCATCCAGTGTAGCTGCATTTGGGATTCCTGTGCTCAGGCTTGGGACTGCTCTCCCATCTGAGATTTCAAGCAAACACCTTGCAGAGCCCACAGATATCACCTGGTATCTTAATGGTTAAAGATGTCCTCAAAGCCTAACATTTCAACTACAAAGCAGCTAAAATATTAATTTAGAATCTTAAAACAGACTTCATGCACTCCTGGCTGCATAAAGGCAGAATACATCCCTATCTGCAATGTCTATTTACAGCCCAGAGCTTTGCAGTCAGTTCTCATTCACTGCCCCACTCCTGCACCTCCTCCCCAGGGAATGGGTAGGTTGTGCTCACTGGAAGAGCCTCATCCACTCCTCATTTCTCCCCAGTGCTGCTTTTTTGTGCAAAGGGTTCTGTCATTGTGCCCGAGAGCCAACACAGCGGGCTGATGGCAATGGGGATAGAGCTGATTGAAGCATAGTTACGTTAGTATATGCTTCTAATAGAAAACTGGACACATACAAGCCAAATAAACTATTGCCAAATTTCCTGACCCCACCACAAAGTCTATTCCTCTGTCTCTCTGTCACTCACAAGCATCTGAGCAGACAGAAGTCGAATTTTCTCGAGCCCAGCAAGCAAAACATGGAAAAGCCAGACTATACCTCAGTATTGAACACTGGAGAGTCCATTGTACCTTCTCCTGCCCAGATAAGTTTCTTCCATCACCTCTTCTTCTCCTCAGACAGCATTTCTCTGATGTTTTTCCAGGACTGATATCAGGCCCCTTTGATGCACTGAAATTCCCCAAAGAACAATACTTAGCTTTGGCACACAACCCCCTATCTGCATAGAGATATAGATAGATAGGTAAATAGATAGATAGATGTATATTTCCTTCTCTCCACCTCCAAGGAATAGTTTCCTATGATCTTCCAAGGTTTATTTAGGTCATTTTTGTCTCGATCCAATTTCCTCTTTGGAGAAGAAAGCCTGCATATGTTTCTTCAGATGTCACTCTCCCTCCTGTAGAGTCACAGTAAATGGGCAGCCATGAAGTCTTTGTGTAAACATTGAAATATGGAGGAAATGTCTTTTCCCTTGGGGTAACCACTCACCTTGAAGTCTGTACTGGCTCTGGTGCTCACTTCAGTTAGCAGCATTGACCCCACACCCAGGCAATTTCCAAAGCTTCCACACAAGTTTCTACTCCTCCAAAGTCTCCAAAGACATATTCTCCCTATCTCATCTGAGTGCAGTAATTTGCTGTAACCACAGGACCTTAAAAGATATTTTTCATAGATCTGATCATTTCTAATCTAATAATCTGAATTTTAAGTGAAATTCATCCCTCTGGATATGAAACTGTTCAAGAGTAGGAGTTGACTCTGTCTGGAGGCAGCCCTGTCCTGCTCCTGCCTGGGTAAGGTCCCACCGTCTTGATTACCAACTGCCCTGCTACAACCAGCCACTACAGGATTCCAAGGGAGGAACAAGGCTGTATTTTTATCTAATTATCAGGTAGCAAAAGTAATTCTGAGGCTGACAAGTCGGTATTTGAGAGCCTAATGAACATCTGATGGTTTCCTCAATTTGGCATGTTCCAGGTATCACCCTCACTCATGTAACCGGTTTGTTCTTCAGTAAAACAGCCTCCAGCTGTTAACACCCAGCTGAGGGGAAGGAGAGCTTGCTCATTGCTTTTCCAGCTTCCAAGCCAGAGGGACTGGAGCAAAATGAGGCTTGAGCCAAATTCTCCCATGTGGGATGAAGAGGACAAATAAGTATCTTTAAGATTCAGCTCACAGGCTTTGGGAGATGCTAAATGGGTAGGTGCTAATGGGTTGCTGGACTTTTGTAGGCACTAATCTGCCGACATGGCAACTGGATCCACTTGGGTGGGTCCTCAGATAAGCACAAATTTCCATGGCAGGAGTCTGTGTAGACAAGAAAAAAAAAAAGCCCCTTGGTGCCAAGGGAGCCAGGTGCCAAATCCTGCTTGCTGTAATCTCTCCATTGAAACCACTTATCTGCAAACGCAGGAGGAAGCTGGCTCCAGCTCTTTGTATAATTAGAGGCCTGGTGCTCTGGGCACGTACCTTTGGAGAAGAAATCTTATTCTTTCACTTCTCCCACAGAAACATGGCTTAGAGTGACTTGGAAATGTACAGGACCAAGACCTATCCACCCCTCGCTTGCCATCTGATTGGTTCAGTGCCAGCTGCCAGCCAGCTGCATTTCACTATTCACACCCACACTGGTGGGAGCAGACTTGACATTTCAGCCATTAACATGGGCCTTTGAGATGAGTATTTACATCTCATCTCATGATTTAAAAGCTACTTTAAGTTTTAGGAATAAATACTCCTATATTTATATATATGTAGTCCTATATATATATCTCTATATATCTGTGTGTGGGTGTGCATAAAACCACACAGGTATAGCTGAGAACTATATTATTTATATTATTATGTATTATTTATATTATTATTTATATCAAAAGTAGACTTTTAATAAGTAAAAAAAAAATGGATAGCTGAGTATCTGGGGATGTTTGGCTATGTCTGCTCAGTAGCTTGCTTGCTGGAAGTAATTTCTGTCTGCAATGTAAGTACTCATTTTTTTCACCCAGAGAAAAGCATCTATTTAACCAAGCCCCTGGGAAAGAATAAAGATTGAACTGTCCTACTTACATTAAATAATTTGTTTTTAAAGGGTTTTTTTTATTCCTTAAATGGGCCTGTCTTGCCAAGTTTAATAATTCTCTCTTAACCTCCATTTGTAACTTGTCACAGTAAGGTGAGAAAAGGTCATTATGCTCTCCCTTGGAGAGGAAGACAAACTAAGGAAAAAAACCCAAACCACCCCATCACTTTGTTATAGCTCTACTATTTGTTTCAGCAGCTCCACAACACAGGCCCTTGCATTGTTTTTCACTGCTCAGCTTTACTAATCACAATCTCTGTTTTTTGCATGGCTCCCGTGTTTTTTGCATGGTAAAAAGTACAAGAATGTCCCTCATAGTTGGGGATATTCCTGCAGTTTTTACCCCCTCCCCTTAATATTTTGCCCAGAAGCTTTGCCAAGAGTAGCTCTTCACAATGAGAGAAGGAGAGGCCACATTTCCATAAGGCTGGGATGGGAAAGGCAGCAGGTAGAATCAAATATATCTGCACAAATTTTGGAGGAGAGCCTTTTAAAAAGCAACTGAAACCCATTGACCTGAAGACCAGCATCTTCATGGCTCACCTGCAATGTCCTGCTACTCCATGTGTTCAAAGCCCCTTTGATGTACTTCTCAAAATGCTGACCAACTTGTAAATTTGCTGGATGACTTTATCAAATCCAGCAAATCTGGAAGTCTTTTGTCTCCAGATCAGGGGGAGGGTCTGACCAAGCCAAGCCAGTACTGCTGATGGGAGATGAGACTTGGGCTTGGGCTCACTCTCATCACTCTGAGCCCCACAAGTCGTCTCCCATGAGATGGGTTTGCATGTCTCTGACAAGACAGATTTTCCTAACCTGCTCCCCAGCTTGTGACTGCAAGCACTTAGACTTCTGTGTACGATGCTGATGAACAGCCCTCATACACTCACTCAAGCAGACAAGCTATTTTTGCATGAGTAACCCTGAAACTCTTGATGGGATTGAAAGTCTGGCAATAAGAAGGCTGTGCTCTGCATCCAAATGGAGTTATAATTTTACTGCTGGGTAGTTTATATTCAGGCACTGCTGCTAAAGGATGTAGCTATAGGATCATCTACGTTAAGAAAGCGGCATGTTAACCTACAACTCATTTATAATGCCATTTCTGCCTAGAAAACTGCTGACTGCTGTTGGTGCTGGAATGAGCCTGATTGTTCAAGAGGCTTGAAATGCATCTTCTGCGATGTTTGATCCCAGCTGAGGTGCTGTGGATAACAGCATCAAGAAGCATTGTCATGGGCGAGAGACATCCTCTGGATGACTTGTCTTTTCAACATGGTATTGGTATGGAGGACATGAGACCCTGACACAAGCACAGCATTTCCAGTCCTATGGCTGCCAGCACAGAGGGATACTCCAGTAACACACGTACAGGGAACATCCCGAGCACCCTGCAGTGAATTACTTGTGTCATAGCTCACAAATCTGTAAATGCACATCAGCTCACAGCAGAAACATGAGATGTGGCAGTGGTCAGCAGAGAGATTGTGTTAACAAACATCAATGCACTTACGACCTCATGCTGTCAATCTCTATTAATAGATCAGTGGGTGCTGACCTCTTGCTAATCTACACAGAATTGCCATGGGAGAGAGTCTAAGATTCACTTGCTTGAGGTACCCTGGGGAGGATAGGAAGTGTGGCCCTGGTGTTAGTGAAGATGGAAGCTGTTGTGAATGAGCTGATTTAGTCCACTTTCCAACAGAGAAAGGCCAGCAAACAGAGACGGCACCTCAACTGGCAATCAATCCAATTTTAGACAAACTTCTCTTCAATTCTTCTAACCTTCTCTCTGACTCCAGCAGCCTCTCTGTTCTGCATATTAATGCACTGTAGTGCATTATAAGTTATTCATGTCTTCATGGTTGGGGATGTGTGAGCCCTAGAGCACTTCCAAGCTGTACTTGTCCAGTTGTACAGCTTGTGAGCTGCAAGGTCATAAGCAGAAACTCAGCAGAGATGACAATCCCAAGAAAAGAGCTCAATCTGATCCATACCTGTCTCAGCTCTGGGATGTCATTGCTAGTTCTTGGTCCTCTTACAGATGGAAGCAGCAGAAAGCAGGAAGCCTCCAACAGGCCCTTGCAGCCATCAGGATGGGGATGGCTCCAAAAGAGGATCATGAGCAGATGAAAGATGTTTGTTTCCAGTGCTGTCTAACTTGGATATGTTAATCTGTTTTTGTCATCCTTCAGACTTGTAAGTGACTATATAATAGGGCCTGACAGTGAAACTGTCAGAAAAACAGGCAAGCAGACCACAGCTGTCAAATAGTTGACTTCCAAGTCCCCCTAGGTCTCAATTTATCATTATGCACTTTTGCCATCAGTCTTTTGATCCAAAGAATGGATGACATGAGCATACACTACACAAGGAGGTTTTAGGTCCAATCGCAGACTATGTGCACACTTTCCTGAAGAAGTCTGATTACAGTTATGATCATGTGTAGGCAGTTAGATGCAAACTATTGTGCATGAGAGTAGAGACTCCCTGGAGGCAATAGGACAAAGTGGATTTGCTCTAAGAGTATGGGCAGGAGCTCTAACAAGTTTTCAGGCCAGAAATTCTCCTTTTGCTGGTGTTGAATCACAGAAAAGTCCACAAACTAAATGAAGCTTTCACAAGAAAGATTTTGCCTATTCTCAGCACAGTTAATTCTACTCAAGAGCAAGCTGCAATTGGCCTGACAAGCCTGTCCTCAGGGTTATTTCAACACCACTTGACCAGAAAGTCTCAAGCTTCTGAAGGTTCTCAGAACAACCTGCTACTCGGTTGTTTCTTCTGGGGACCAAAAATTGTTCCCAAATCTATCCACAAAAGTTGGAATCAGTGCCCCTAAGATGTCCCTGTTCAGTGCAGGACAGAGAGTGATGTGGCCCTCATTCCCACCCAAGCACTGTCAGGGTGGACCAAACTTCTTCTAAGGAATTGAGGAAGGAAGATAGGAGATGATGTAATCCAGTAGGTTTTAAAAATGGGTCTTACAGTGCATATGCAAATTTAAGATGTTTATTATTCCAGTCTCTTGTTATGGCAAGACAATAGAGTAGATGCACTGCTTGTCCTTTTCTGTATTCTCTAGTAGACTTTTCAGTGGGAGCTCTGACACCACAGAGCAAGGAACAGTGAAAAAATTAAATGCTGTCTTACATCTGACAGTGAAGATATTTATTTTATGTTGGAGACTGATGCACACCTATGTGTTAGACAAAGCAGGTGCTGTTGATTCACCCTCCTTGCAGGATGCCATCACCCTTAGAACAAAGCTGAAGCCTAGAGCAGGCCAAAACTATATTTCAGAAGCAGGCAGACATCTCTATCATTCCAGTGTTAGCATGAGTTTGAAAGAGTTTCTGTCCACAAGTTGACAACACAACAAAGAAGTCAAGCCTAATGAGCTCTGTAAAAGCTTTGTAGCATCACTGAAGGCTTCTTCATAAGCTACACCAGTTGTGCAGGAACAGCTCTGTCAGATGGCTGCATTTTTACTTTGATTTTGTTTTGTTTTAACTAGCATCTGAGTACTCAGTTTGCCTGCTGTAAAGTCTGAGCCAAACATTCCTGTGGGCTTAGTAACCCCACCTGAAAAGTGAGACATGTCCCAAACAGCTTCTGAATAGGATGGGAGAGATTCACAATTCCTGAATAAACAAGGAAAAGTAAAACAACGTTACAAAAAACTCCCCAAACAAACCACTGCTTATATTGAAGTGTAGCCTTCTGTTCCTCTGTTTAAAACCCATTTTAATGGCCTTGAGTGGCATTATCTTGTTAGCTTTGATGCCAGGGGATGTACAGGACACCTAGCAGGTGATTTTCTTTTCAGCTCTTTTGGATGCAGATGCTCACAATATAGGGATCTGGGGCCAGCCTGGTTTTGGAAGAAATCCTGTGTTCTCCATCATATTACTTTATCACTTCAGAAGACAGATTTGAGGAGCCTTGAAAATTTAGAAAGTCAGACCTTCCCCCACTGAGGATTCACAAGAGATGAAAATCAATGCTGGGAAAATCGAAGGTGCTGATATGTGCATTATTCATTATCTGGATTGACATATCTCAGTGAACACAGCATACAGATGCAAGTGATCATCTTCATTTCATTGTTCACACAAGCGCCTCTCAGCTCAAAAAAACTCATCAAAACCCATGAGATCACTGCTGGAACCAAAACACTAAAAAGCTTTCAGCAGTGATAACACTTAAAGAATCATTTAGGGGAATGGAAATGAGAGAAGGTTTCCTTCTCACCACTGCATTGAAGGACAGAATTAGCCTGTGACGTGTCTCTCTTCTGCATATTCTGTTGTGGAAAAAGCAGGGTCTGAGACCATGTATTTGAATTCTCAGCAGCTGCTCAGTTCAGCCATGCTCGAACCTCTCACTTATTCTTCTCAAGTCATCTGTAAGCAGAGAGGGAAAGAGCTTTTTGTTCTCACAAAATGTTTGGGAAATGCCTCTGTGTGCTAAGTATTCCGAATTGTGCACACACAAAAATGTATTTGTTCTTCCAGTTGCAGAACCTCCCAAACATCATTCATAAAGAGCATCTGGGATGACTGTGTGCTTTGAAAAGCTGTGCCAATGCTGAGAATAGTTTTTAAGTGTTCCTATCTGCATACTTACAGAAAGGTGCATTCAAAAACTGAAAGGAGGTCTGTGAAATAAGGGGTTTTCTTTGTTCCTTTGTTCAACTACCAGATAGTACTTGCAAAAAACCACATCATTTAAGGTTTGCTATCAGTGGAATTGAAAGTTCATCTGCTTGTACTGGCAAATCAATAAATTTATCAGCTAATATTAACGTCCAACAGTTCTTGCTCACTGCTGTACCTTTATCCATGCCTGCCAGCATTGCTGCTGTACCAGATTCACAGCCTTCCACACGACAACACACCCATCACCACTTTCATTCAGAAATCTATGCCTGTTATTTGAATCCAGTCACTGAGGAACTCCTCCTCCGCATTAGACCAATTGCGGTGCACATCAGCAAGGTACTGAAATCCAACCAAGATCACTGGTGGTGTTCCCAGCCCACAGTTTTTGCATATCAGCTGCAAAGAGCAGTTTGAATGGTGCAAACAGAGTATAAAAACCCAAAGTAGGTGCAGAACAAAAAATATTCAGCTGATCTACATTTGTGTCTCATTATTCCCTGCCTGTGAGCATAGGCTCCCTTCTCCCCAGCCTTCAGGGAGTGCTGCTCCACAGCCTGATCTCTTCTCATGCAAATAAGAGCACTCTGTGCATGAATAAGCAGGGAAGATTGTGTTTTCCTCCTGCTTTAGAGAATTCAACCCATCTGGAAGCAGAAACGATGTTAATTAGGTGATAGCACAGGGCAGGAGGAAGGAAGAGCAATAGAGATAGAGACGAGCATGAAAGCTGAAGGAATACATCCAAACAGTTTTACAAGCACTTAAAATACTAATTAGCAAGTCGAGATGCAACGAGGACAGCAGTTAAAATTAAACAAATAATTTGGCTGCAACTGCTGCTGGGCTTGCTGTAGAACAAGCAGTGTCTTTGTATGGCACCAGACAAGAAATGTACATTCACATCCATCCTCGCTCTTCCTTTCCCAGTTCTTATTTTTTTCTGCAACTTGATGCTGTTGGTTACTTGTCAGAACAAGGGGAAAGATGTCTCTCTCCAAAACAGCACAGCTATGTTTAAATAAGATGTAACCATTCCTTTCCTCTGCCCAGGGCACAGCAGGCACAGAAGTAGCAAGAAACCCAAGCTGTGAAATCCTGGTCAAGGAGCTCTGAGCTGCCCAGCCTGAGCTGTGTTGTTGCCTTCCTGATGACACATAGTTCTTGGAATTTCATCAGAAAAGCAAAATAAAAGTTTTCCTTAACAACATTTTGGTTTTGTTGCCTTTCTATTTGAAAGACAAAAAAAGAGAAGACATCAAAAAGGTAGAAAGCGATAATGATTTTCCATATCCTTCAGATGGAAGACAGGAAGAAAGATTTGCTCATTCAAGCATGATGAATCCCATCATCAGAGTGTTACAGTCTGAGCACCAAAATAATTGTGTTGGATTGGCCACCTGAACCACTTCAGCCTTTGGGGTCACAAAAGGCCACCTGCTTCCCCTCTCCTGCCTAGGTTGGCCAAGCTGTCCAACAAAAGCCTAAGTGGCAAAGATGATGTAAAATGTTGGTACCTCCTTCTTCAGGCATTTGCTTATCCTCCTCTGACTGGGGATTGGTGGCAACTTCTATGTTGCCCACAAATACTGCTGCTGAACATCTTTTTTTCTTTTGTAGAGGTACCTCATCCCAGTCATTGCAGCTGAAATAGGCTTGCTGGTCTAATTCAAGGGGGGAAATCTCCAGGTTTGGTGGGTTTGTTTTGTTTGGTTTTTTACTATATAGATCTTCAAGAAGAGCTGTCACAGCCAACATGAGGGACAGTCAAAGTGGGGGAAAAGTCCAATTCTCAGGTTCCCCTCTAAATTTACAGAATTAATTAAAGAATCATTACAGTTGGAGAAGACCATCGAGTCCAACTCCTAACCTCACACTGCCAGGCCCATCACTGAACTAAACCATGTCCCTCAGCACCTCATCTATGTGTCTTTTGGATACCTCCAGGGATGGTGACTCCGCCACCTCCCAAATTTATCACCTAATGTGATGGTGTGTTCATCTCATTAGGTGAGATGAACTTTCCTGAGGCACATATGAATAATGAACAGACCTTTTTCAATAACTGGTCCCTTTCTTCTCCTCGAAAAGGTGAGGAGACTTGCTGGACACATGCTGTCTCCACCGGTACCTGCACAACGGGGCTACTGAGTAAATTGAGTGAAATGATCGGGATTTAAGGACAGCACTTTCACGACTGGAATTGCAATAGCCACCCAGTTCCAGGAGGTGTTGCTGTGCTTTCAGTTAAAGTTTGGAGGAGATGCACACGGAGCAGGGGAATTTCAAAAAGGCTAGGGAAGAAACATTGTAAACGCTCTTGGAATGAGTATTGTCAGCAAGTGTGTGACTATGGGTAAAAGCAGTGTCTGGGACACATTTGCATTTTACAGGCTGCATGGCAGAGATGCAGGAAGCTTCTAGCAAGAAACAGAAGGGTGGTAGCATGGAGGATTTGGCCCCCATTTCAAGACATCTTTCATGCTTTACGCTGTGTGACTTTCTTTTGTACTTGCTACACAGAAGACAGGTCACTGCTTTAAATAAAAATTCTTTTCTTCTCACTTGTCCTATGACCTATGATAGGAAAAACCTCCCAAGCTTTCTAGCCTACTGCATAACCAGTTAAATACAACCCTCTAGAGACCAGGAGATATATACACTTACAAGCTTTTAAACTGCAGCCTGGATCATAATTTCTTCAAGGCTGTGAGCAAAGCCCCCAAGAGCACCAGAGAAGGGACATTGCTTGAGTAGAGCGTGGCTAGAGGAATCACGGATGTGCCCAGATATCCTTGTTTAACTGTGTCTGATCCAGCACTCCAGCAAGATTAGTCAGCACACTGCCTTGGGCTCTGCTCAGGGCAGAGGGTTCACACTGTCTCCTGTCACCGCCATCCAGGCTGCAGGCCTGGGAACAAACTCATTCCCACTTCCTCACAGGGTCATTACCCATGTTCAGGGTCACCCTGCACGACCCAGCTTGGGGAGCCTGCCTCCTACATTTGTTTGTAAAGACTGGCCACCCTACAGGTAAAATAAGGACAACCAGAGAAAGTAGGAGCATGTAAAGTTGCTTTGTTCCCATGTCTACTCTCAAAAAGACTCACAGATCTGAGATCATTCGCTACCCACCTTGGCTCCACTGCTAGCCAGGAGCATCACGCTGACCTATTTGTTGTAAGCTTCTATCTTCATCTACCTCCACCATAGCATCACTGACCCTCTTCCTTCCTAGAGCTGCAGGAGAATATCTGCAGTCCTATCACCAGTGAGGAGCAGTACCAGACATTGCTGCAGGTGCCATCTTCAATCCAGATACACAATATCTGTTTGTAGAGTTGCGCCCCTGAGCCACAGCTTCATCCAACATGAGCCATGGAAGCCAAATCCCTCTGAGACCAAGGAAAGGGGTGTTTGGGGTAATTAAACTCTTCCGGGTGAATTGCGCTCCCTGCCCCGAGGAGATCGCCATCTCACCAGGGCACAAGCACACATGTTACAACAAAAGTTAAGAAAAGATGATGATAACAAGCATGGACATATGGGTTGCTCAGAGGGTTGAGTCAGCACTCATTTGCCTGCAGCGTAGGGGATGGGTACACTGAAATAGCTGTTTCAGGAGCCAACTGCACTCCAGAATGCCTAATCTCTTTTCAACTCAATTTGCAGTGCTTGGAGGTAAGTAAAATTCATGCAGGGTTTTCCCAGGTAAAGCGGGAACCAGGCTGCCAGTTCCTATTCATCCAAACACTTGTATGCGAAGTTACACGTCTGCGGGGTCACTCATACACAGCCAAGTACCCAAAGCACACATTGAACATTGTTACTGTTAGAAAAGATCTGAGTGTACGATGTGTAATGCAAGAAAGCCAATAGTGTCTAGACACAAGTCTGATGACAGTAATTCTTTAGTCGTGCTCAAGTGTCTGCCACAGAGAGGAAGCGACATGTCAAGAGCATAAGATCCTTCTCTGTGGCCAGTAAAGCTATTTACAACATTAGGGAGAGTGTTTTAAAAGTGTGGGCAGCTTCATGCCTTGCACCAAGCTTTAATGCCCAAACAGAAAGCCCTCCTCAAGACACAGCAGCTGCTGCCTCTCTTCTGCTTCTCTTTCTCTTCTTGTTTTATTAACAATATGTGAAAAATAGACTAGAAATATGACCAGGATATGTAAAAAATAATGGGAGAGCAGGGAGAAAATGCACTGTTTTTAAAGCACTCTAGGTTTATGACTGAAGCCAGCTGTGGGCGCCAGGAATTAGATGTCTGCTTATTGGGTTGAGGAACACAGAAGCCTGAAATCTCCACTTGCTGTTACTTCTGCCCATCCAAAATGGCTGCACCTCAGGACATGGACTGGTGCAGAAGGAGCAGTTGGACCCAAAAGCATAGCATGGGAAGAATTAATAGAAATATGTACTTTGTGGTGACCTCTGCATTGGCATGCTCTGAAATGGCAGCTAGAAAAGCACAACATAGAGGCACAGGTGGACAAACAGAGTCAGCCATGGATGCCAACATGGAACAACTGAGCTGCAACTGGGCATTTGGATTGGGGAGATCATTTCTGGGCATCTGATTTGGGGAGGTCATTTTACAAGTATATACATTCACTGAAGTGCTTTAGAGTTCAAAACAGAATTAAGGATGCTGCTGAATTGGGGCAGCAGCTCTGGAGGCTCCTGGTCTGTATTAGACCAAATAGCCTCAGGCACAGTGAGGGCTTCTTGATCTTTCAGACACTTCAGATTGCATTTAGGAAGAGGAAGGGAAAGAAGCAAGCCAGGAGGAAGCACTCTCCCTTCTAAGTGAATCAGGGTGTAGTGAAAAAACCCCCACCCTCACATTTTAGCTTCCAACTTTACATGCTGTTCAACCAAAAAGCCAGAAAACTCAAGTTTTCACCATTTTTTCAAGAAGTTATAAACTTTGTTTAATCTCTTTAAGTTGGCTTATTACACTGGAGACCCCCTTTAAGTTCAGGAGAGCAGGAGGAGAAAAGAGAAACCTATTTGAAGGGATGTTTGAGGGATAGCTCACTTTGTGGGGGTGGCCTTTTCTTTCAAAATTGTTTAAGGCAGGTGGACAAAATATGTAGTGTGGCCACTGGATACTTGTGGAACTATTTCTTAATGCCTTATAGGATCAGCACTTCAGGAAACAAATCTCTGAGGCACTATTTGATTATCATGGAGTATGCAAAAAATGCCTGTTGAGTCTAAAAATCAAAGAATAATGCTAGTGCAAGTCTCAGATGACCTGAGACTTCACCTGGAAAACAACTATGTCTACATAAAACTAATTTCACTAGGCACTCTGCACCATGTGCTCCTGACATTGGCATCTGGTCAACACCAATGTGTTTGAGTAACACAATTACATCAAAGTGACCTTGGGAGGTCTCTAGTCAACCTCCTTCACAAAAGCAGGGGCAGGACAGGCCCCAGCAGGGATTCCTGAGTTACCCCACTTGTAGTCAGCCTTCATATAGGGTACATAGCAGTCACCCCTATGCTTTGACTTAATGATCCAGCAGTTTTTCCCCACACATGTTGTAGTCCACCCATCCAGACCATAGCATCTCAACTTGGATATGAGAAAGCTTGGGAGGACAGCATTGAAAGCTTGGCTAAAGTCAAGGTAATTGACATCCACTGTTTTCCCTCATCCACTGATTTAGTCATCTCTTCTCAGAATGCAATCAGGTTGGTCATGCATAATTAACTCTTCACAAGTGCATTCTGGCTATTGCCAGTCACCACCTTCTGCTACTGCCCAGCATGTACTTGCCTCATGATATTCCCAAAGAGCAAAGCAGATCTGAGCCCCATTCTCCCTGAGCAGTGGGCAGCCTGGGACTGACAGGCAAAATATTTTTGGTTTGTAAGTTACACTGTCAAGAAACAACTTCAGAAGCCAGTAGCCACAGAAGCTGCTTGGAAGCCACCAAGAGCAAGCTGAACTTCAGAATAACAAAAGCTGACCAAAAAAAAAAAGAGAAAAGCCCTGAGATACAACAAACCTGACCAAAAACCCAAAGCAAACCTCACCCCTCCTGCCTGTATAAATAATTCATAAGCTGTCAAAGATCCAAAACAGGCAACCACCCACTTTCTGAGACTGCCAAAAAAATAGAAGGGAAAGACAACAACAACAAAGTCAACAGCCATCCAAACAAATAGCCAAATCCAGAAACAATAACCCCCTTGCTCCCAGCCCACTGAAAAGACCAACAGCAGTAATGTTCCCTAGTGAAAAAAATATCCAGAAATAAAAAGAGAGAAGCCAAACAATAGTTTGTTGGTTTCTTGGAAATATTTATGAACAATTTTCAGAGGAAATCTTCTCAAGGGGAAGTCACGTTACCAAGCACAGAAATGAGGCAGAGATGGGAAAACAGATGGATCTGGCTCTCCAGAGAGGACTTCTGATGCCTAACGAGTCCAAAGTCATCAGATCACTCCTACTAAAGACATACATCAAGTCTCTGACAAAGAACAACCTCGTACTTTAGCTACTGACACTCCTGATGAGATACTTTATCTGGCAAGCATTTGATTTATTAACTCAAGAGCTGACTGATGCCAGTAAAGATGAAATCTCCCAGTTTCCAGAGGATTTTCCAATCCTTTTGCTTTTTCTTCAGTTGAATGTTGCAAATGTTGTTTAACTAAATACCCACAGGACAGTTTGCTGTTAACAGTCTTTCATTTATTTGCTTACAAGTGACAATTTTGCACCAGAGGGGACTATTTTTGCACACAAAGCAACAGATGACAAGGCAGAAATGGATAACTTAGAATAAAATAATGCCATAGTTATGGCTTCCGATCTGTGAAAAGAGAGATGTCTTTGTAATTTAGCATCTGTTTGAAGAAAATGTAATGAAGCACTAGGGTCATATTAAGGTTTTAGTATTGTGTTGCTCTAATGTTTTCTTTGACAACTGGTAGGAAACGATTGTTTGACCCCTCAGAGGATATCACAAATTCAGCAACTCTTCATGCATATATTGAACATACCCTATATGTCCCTAATCAATACTGACATTAAAACCTCACTGGGAGCCTTTTGAACAAGCCAAGTCCTTAAACCAAACATCTTCAGGGGAAATGAGTTCCACCAGGAATAAAACATCTTCCTCAAATGGCTCTTTGAAGTCTATATTGATCCCCATACAGCTTTCCATGTGTTAGTAATTAGCAGTGCTGTTCACCATCCACATAAGACAATGTATTTGGAAACCTAATTGGCATCTTTACTACTTGCCATCATCTCTCCAGCCTGAATTTCATACACTGAACTAACAAGTATTTTGCAGTGCCTCCAGGATGGCACAGTTGCCTGGACAGTGCAGCTGGGACATGACATGTGGTTTTCACACCAAGTGAGGGCAGCACCATGTTTCATTGTACAAACATGAGTCTACCCAGCAGGTAGAAATAAAGCTGAGATTGTTCTCAGGCATCTCTAATTTCTACACCAGCAAAACAAAGCTCTGACAATGAATACTCAGCATCTGCTAGCATCCTCCTAGCTCTGTTCAGAGTAAATGTGGGACATGTCTATTTTTCCAGCTGCATCTGAAAGTCCTCGCTATTTTTTCTTAAACCTTGGCTGCAGACAGGCCACATCAGGACTGGTGGTCTTTGTCCCCAGGAACAGTGTTGTCCTGAAAGCAGACAAGAGCTACTATGGTTCACAGGACACATTATATTTCCCAATATGAAAGAAGTGCTTAATGGATCTCCAAGATTGCGTCACATCAGTTTGGAGACTTGTTTACAACCAGGGAACCTAGCAGCCTTGTCAGACCTGTTGCGGCCGTTTATAATCTGTGTCACCAGGCTATGCAAGCCCCGTCCAAGAGCAGGGATGCAGCAGGTCCTGCTGGGCAGAACAGGCTGTCCTATACCCTTTTCAGCCTGTTGTGCAGGTCCTTAATTGGAGTATGATATCATTGTTTAGCCTTACTCTAGATTTATCTTTAGCAGAAGAATAGTATGATTGCGTTGGTTACAAATGTATGGGGACAGACGTGCTGTTTGTCACCAGAAACACTTGATTCTAGATTTCAGGCCTCATTAACATCATACAATCTCCAAGGAAATAAAAAGAAATTTAAAGGCAAGTCTCTATGTCCTCCCACAAGCAGCCAGCCAGCATTTATTAATCTTAGGAGTCATTTAAAAGTTCTGCAAGAATAAAAACCCAATTTTATGTACATTTAAAAAATACTATATATTTGCCATCCTACATTAAGTGCCATGAGACATTCTGATTATGCTAATAAGCTATTAGCACTAAGTAACTTCCATTTTTCATTCATAATTTACAGTACTATTGAGTCTCTTACAGCGTAGTTTTTTTGAAGTTCATCAAGCATTTAAGCCAAGAAAGAAAGGAAGGTCGGAAGAAAGGAAGGTCAAAAGAAAGTAAGTAACTTGCTGAGGGTCCCTAAAAATAAATGGTAACAAAACCCAGGTGTCTTTACATCAGCTCAGCACTCTTACAAACATGGATTCATTTTACAGCCCTTCAAAGGTCAAAGGCACAAAGAGGTTGTGAAGAGAAAATGAAAATGTACGTACACAGAATACTTTGAACACCAAATGTAGAGATACATAGATGGCTAAAAAGCCTGAATAAAAGCAATATCAGTTGTTAACTGTCAGAAACTGAGTAATGAACTAAGAAGCAGGACCAGACCTCCCTTATCTCCAAATCCCACGCTGGTGGGCCAAGCCTGATGGAGGAAGACTGGACCATAACCCAAAGCAACTTCCAGTCACCACCAACAGACCCTCTGACTGTAATTTCCACTAGTGTAGTGCCTCCACCATCTACCTTGCAATATGAGCCCTGGGAGAGTTAGAACTTTACTGGGACCAGGTCTGCACTAAGTAGAAGTACCCAGCATTATTCTCACCAGCAAGGATGAGAGAGGAGCTGTTTTCTACATTGCTCAAGTGAACAGGGCTGTCACAAGTTATGATTATGCTTTTAAGATGGAACATCATGTTCCTTCCTAGGTTGAGACCGTGGGCAGTTTCAGTGTTCAGTGCCCTCAAAGGTAACTAACAGACACATTTCATTTCTCACCAAAAGACCTTAGAGTGATCATGCTTTGAGAAGCACATTGCATACACAGATCCTTGCCATTTTAGGTATCCCTGGAACATTTAGTATTGTTCAGGGGTTGAGAGAGAAAAAACCTCACCAACCTCTTGAGTAGTATCAAAGCTATTATTTATGATAAGATGCATAATAGCAACTCTTGTTGATGCTCAAGCAAGGAACCTCAAGCACCACAGGTCAAACATTGGCCAGATGAGCCATCAGAAGAGAGCAAGGAACCTCAGCACCTCTGAAACCATCTTAATGATTGCCATCTTGAAGAATTTGTTTTCTTAAAGAAATGAGAAGTTTGGCTCCTTTGCCAAGGAAAAACAAATAAATGAACAAAACCCTTCAAAAACCCAGAAAACAAAAGCCCAAACCCACTCTTTAGTGAGAAATCAACTGTAACTGTGCTCTGGAGAGAAGCCAGACAGTATCAACACCCCTGCTCACTTCAGAGGACAATATCTGAAGAAGCCTGTGAAGCAGCCAAGCACACAAAGAGCAGAGTTGAAGGAAAGGCAGAGCACTTTTAAGACTGAACAGCAAATGACTCAGCCTACTGTCAAGTGGCAACAGCTCAAAAGCTCTGCTATCCAACAATCCAACCTCCACCGTACTAAATGAGAGCCAGGAGAGCTTTCGTTCCAGATGATGTGCCCAGATGCGCCCTACCTGAATTTCCTGAGCACTCAAGAAGCTTGCATGATTTCATTTTAAACCCTTTAGCAGTTTAGAACAGGCTCACAGAGCTTCCATTCTTTTTCCTCCCCTCCTTGTCCTTTCTCTGTTTCCCTTTGCCTGAGCAGATGGGAATGTCTCTCATTTCAGGGTGTATCTCTAGCCATGTTGAACTTCTACAGTCAGCAACAATGGGAGGTGAATGCACAAAGTCATTAAAGGCTGCTTGAGTCAGTGCTTGGTTTTCCAGATTAAAGCTTCCTGCTCTTCTTGTCCCAGCTGCTCCCAACTCCACAGCCAAATCATGCTTCTGTTCTCACACATCACCTTCGCTTAATCCTTCCTGAAAGCTCCACAAATGTCTGAGATGAGGCAATCTGCTGCCACGCTGAGTTTTTACAAACTCTAGAGTTGCAACACCCAGGCCAACTCTGAGAGACATGGTACCCCTGATCCTCACACCCTGATCCTCTTTGTAAAGCCATTTCAGCACTGTGGAACACTAAAGCTAAATGTTGTGAGTCTTTCCTTCTGGGAGAAGGTAAATGCAGCTCCTGATCTTTGACAACACAACTGCTGCATTGACTAGCTTAGCCCAATGAGCTTTTGGTGAAGAGATATACCTCTAGTTCAGTTTTTTCAGAGTCAGCTGTCCCCATTCCAGCAGGTTCTCCTAGCAGAGACATGCTCCAGGAAGGGGCATTCAATTTGGACGGATAAACAGCAACAGTTGCCAGCAGGAGAGATTAACTGCTAAGGTGAAAAGGTTGTCAGCAAAGCTGTGCTGAATGTTTTCAGTGAAACTTGAGGCCCAGATACTGACCTGCAAACCCAGGTGAGCAGAGGAGGAAGCACAGCTCTTACTGGTTAGAAGGCACATCATTTCCTCACAAATAGGGACCAGGTTCCAAGAGATCAGCTTGGAAACAAAATGTTTAATAATAGGGGAGATTCACATTAAAACAAGTGAAATGTTGGATAGTTGGATGCAACTGTGGTAGCTGAAGAACTTGATCCAATAACAGGTCTAGACAAGTACCTTCTCCAGAGGGCACTTTGCAACTCAAAATTTTCCACAATGTAAGACTTTTAGGGCAGCTTTTCATAGAAGAGGATGAACTTTAAAAAACTTCTTTTGCTTCTGTGGTCTTCCAGGGTGAAGGGAAGGACACAAACCAGGTAGCTTTTGTTTTCTATTAAGAAACTTCAGTACATTTGAAGTTTTGAGTCTTTTTTGTGTGCTAGCTTTTCACTGGTATGGTTGGTCCAATACCTCAGCACCCTAGAAAACAGTCCCTGGGCCCTTGCACTCACTCCTCTGGACACCACTCTTCTGTCAGAGTGAAGAGATCAGTCCAAAGTATCAGCCTGAGGACCGGAGGAGCAAAGGGTAAACAGAAACACATGCAGCACTATTCAGATGGCTAAAATGTACCCAGAAGTTTCCCATGACTTGCATGCTTGCCTTCCTTTATATATATATATATATTTAAATAAAGCTTGGCAGCAGTTCAGACTTAGGATTAAAATAACCTTTTTGTGTAATCCCGAGGCAAGAGCAGAGGGCAACTCTTTGCTTCGCCAGCAGCTCTGCCCCTGCTACCAGCACAGACTGCAGGAGCACCAGCTCCTCCTGAAAAAGCAAGTGGCAAGAAACATCATTTTTCATGGCCATTATTTGGAGATCTTCATGCATCTCTTCCCTCAGACATGCTTTGCTTAGTTTGCAAAGCCCTCTTTGGGAGATGTTTCAAAACAGTGACCAGTTCCACAGTTAACTCTGGTGATAAGCTGTACTACATACATCCAAGTCGATATGGAGGAGGTCCACGTAAGGTGGTGGTATTAGTCTGTAGGAGCATTCAGTTCATCCCAAAAATGTAAGACTTGCAGTTAAAGATCAGCTTGTTTGGGTCTGCTATTGCAAGAGGCTGGCTCCTCATTTAGAAATAGATTTATTTCCCCAGCTATGAGGGCCTGAGTGCTTGAGAACAAGAACTCAATGTTCATAAGCCAGTGTGCAAATAAAGACCCTGAGTTATGACTGAGACCTGACTCATGATTTTCAAATTCTTGGAGGTAGTGAACTTAGTAATTCTGTAGTCTCCTGTGGACTGGGACTTTCATGAGCTTTTTTGTGCACAGCTAACAGAGGGGTCACACAACCCTTTCAACCCCATAGCCGTAACACATGGAAATCTGTTTCATTCAAAGCAGTCCAGGAAAAGCTAGCCTTTGACTTCAACAGGAGATACTGATGAGTAATACAAATAGCTGTTTTAAGCACACTGAAATACCTAGTGAAAAGCAAAGGCATATTCCCAGTTTGAGCCTCGCTGAGCATCAGGTTGGACCCCAGCGATGCAAACCCACGGTCAAGAGCAGAATACAGACCTTCAGCCTGCCTTAGCCTGCAGCAGGCAGAAAGCCAAAAGCATTGCTTTAAATGTGCTACTTCACTTTTTAAAAGAGTGATTTATATATATTGGCTTACACTATTGGATACTATCTTCCAGCACAATCATAGCATAATATTTTTGCTATGTAACACTGCTGCATCACTTCAAATACCCAAGGTCATTCAGTGCTTAAGCAACAGGAGTCTAGAGGGGTGTCAGACCTACATGTGCACTGGGCTGGGAGTGGCTGAGCCTCCAGGACTTCCGATACTTAAAGCCTTAACCACATACAGTGATCACAGGACAAACAGATGAGCCTCACAGTATGGTCACAGAAGCACGGGCTCACGTGTGCCACACAATGCCAACATCCACATCATGTTGTAGGTTGGGTTTAGGGGTCTCTTTCTCAGGAGAGAAAGCAAGAATCAGGGTCAAGAGCTTTGCTTTGCAGTGGGCCATTCCTTGCCTATGCTTCATTATTACAATTCACACTGTGAATCTCCATTTCCCACAGCCCAGTGCTCTCTGGAGCATGATGTGCTGTGCCTGCAAGCTGATAAGGCTGCTTTATGATCTATAGCGACTGGTTTTAATTAAAGCTGCCTCCTTTGCATTGCTTGTAGCCTCGTGCGGAGAGGAACGCAAATGATTTCATCCTCTCTGATCTGCCAGATGCCAAGCTCAATTATGAACTGCCATTAATAAGGAAGCTTCTCCCACCACTCCCGCTGGCTCAAGCAGAGTTGGAAGAAGAGAACTAAAGAGAAGATATACAACAGCTGCAAAGAAACTCTCCACAACACTGACTAAGGAGAAAGCTGATTAAGCACTTTACCTTCAAACCTCTCTGTGTCAAGAGCTCCTGGAGGGCTTGCAGCAGAGGATACTGAGAAGTCATCCTAAGCAAGCCACTTGCCCGCAGTCACCTTTAGGGCAGCAGACAGCTTTTAGTCCTTTGAACTGAAGAGACAGATCTCAATAGGAAAGGAAAGTCTTCCTTACTTTGGAACTCCCTCCTTAATTCCTGCTGACACTTTCTGTGTGTGAGTGTGTAGGTTGGGGGGTCCAATTATGCCTAGAGTCACACCTGGAGTCATATCACCACTCTGCCACAGGTGGACATTCAATGATCCTTGATCATTCTCACCTGGGCCATGCAACTATGCAACCAATAGCCCTCAGGCTGTGGCTGAGCTATGCCATGGGTTGTGGCTGGTTCCTGCTCTCCTGGCTTGTTGTCTGTCCTTTCTGCATTGATCTCAGCCTTGACCTGCTGCTTTTCATGATAATGAGGCTGTTGGGAATCTGTTGCTGTGGTTACCTAGCCTTGGCACCTCACTTGGTGATGGTCAGTGTGAGCACTCTCAGCTCCTGGCTTTGCACCATTTCAGATAGTGGTGTCTTCTATGAGGCCTGCGTGGTGGCAAACCCCACACTGGCTGGTAGATGTTGGTGTCAGGGGATCTGTGCTGTTAAGGCAAAAGTTGTGTTTTTCCTCCCTGATCTGACACTGGGATCACCTGTTGAAGTCAGAAGAACTACAGACAGTTTTTCACAAAGCCAGACTCAAACCAAAGCTTTCCGTGGGCACGGCAGTCCCGCTTCATGCTCTTCTCACCTTTACTCTGTATTTACAGTATGCAAGGTTCAAGTTAGCCAGTTCATCTTCAAAGTACCCTGATGAGGAAAAGAGAAAAAAAAACCCCAAACTTGACCTTGTATTCCAGGTGGGGGACTCAAGCAGTTGGATCTTGCTTTTAGGGCCACATTTGACAGAGTTCTTAAACTTTGGAGCACGAGGCCATTGATGGATAATATTCTTGTTTGCAGAATAGGAGGGTGTCTTATTCCTCATATAACTAGGACAGCAGAAGAGAGGGCTGCTCACAGCCTTCCTAGGTTGTCACAGCATTTCTCACAGCCTCCCTGTGCTTTGAGGGCTCTTAAAATTTAGATCAGAGGCGTGACAGCTGTGTTCCAGTCAAGATTCCTGGTTGAGTGTCATGGTGAAAGATGTCAGTGTGCAGCAGAAGATAGGGCAGACTTGACAGTGCTCTGTACCAAGACATACAAACATGCAAATGAAGAACATTGAGCCTTTAAGTACTGAAGTTGATGAGAAAGCTTTATGTTGACTGTAGGATATCTTATTTCTTATATGTGCCCAATGTTTCATAGAAGCAAGTAACATTTGTTCAGATATGGATCTACTTCAGTACATCCCAAGCTGGTACATTTTGTGCTTGGTTTCTGTCTCTAGAGGACAAGAACAGCAATTTCAAACCTATCTGAACTTTCAGGATATCATAGTGTGCTGTGCATTTTAAAAGGACCTGTGCTATCCATATAGAGTCAAATTGCAGCTGCTGAGCAGTTGTAGTAGACAATGACACTGCTCAATGTTTTTTGATTGTTAATGGAAAAGTAATTGAGCTTCCCGACTCCTTTTCCTCTTTCTCACCCAGCTGCTCTCTGTAGATGCACCAAAGCAAAGCGAACAGCACCTAGCTATTTCAATCGGCTTCACAAGGAACATCCCTTCATCCTGCACAACCACAGCTCTGAAGGTGGTGGATGGAGACCCTAGCCCTCTCTAGAGGTTGCAGGACACTGTATGCAAGCAGGCATTTGCCTGGAGCCTTGCATGACCAAATATTTGCAGCCTAGCTAGTACCCCCAAAAAAACCCTTGTTCCTCTCCCACACTGTTGCTGACACTCAGTACTGTCTCTGCAGGCATTTGCTAAGCTGCATAGCCCCTTTGCAGGCTCAGCCTGGGAAGAGCCAGCAGCACCTGTTGCTTTCATCCAGTCTCTGGCAGGAATCTCTGCATAGCTCTGGTTTCTGCCACCTCTCCTTGCACATCTCTGCACCTCCTTGAGGTGTGTGGAGGATGTGCAGACAGTTCTATGTGATTATGAGATCCCTGCTCCCCTAAATCACCTTCTTTTGGCTGGAGAGGGAAACAGGAGGTGCTGGCCCTTGGAGGAGAGCCAGGGACCTCTCTCTGGCTGCAGCCCAGGATCACTTCTGCCTACAGCAGCTTTCAGGAGAATCCAAACTTGAGTAAAGCTGCTCTTGTTTTATTTCCAGGAGAAACAGGAGTAGATTTCAGCTTGCCAGTACACTTATTTCACATGATCTGTCAAACAGGCTTTTGTGTTTCCATCTGACAGAAAAGATGATGATCAGGGCCCTCGTGGAGTCACAGATGAGATCTAATGCTTCGGGATATCACTGTGCTCTCCAGCAGCAGCGGCAGCAGCATCGAGGTGCAGCCTGACAAGCCTGTTTACCAGGAGAGACCCAGAGGGGCAGCAAGCCCTTCGGGAGCAAAGCTGCCTTTTTTGCTTATGCACCAAAAGCAAAAGCCGTGGGCTTCAGTGCAATGGAAGGACAGTTCCAGTTCCCATTTTAGCAAACTGAACTTTGGTTCTCCACGTAAGTCCTCCTCTGGTCCAACCTTCAGATTCGTCTTCACTGTGGATACTTCAGCCTTCCCCATCATAACTAAAATCAGACGGAAAGGGGTAAAGATGGAGCCACACTCTTTGCAGTGGTGCAAAGATCAGAGGCAACAGGTACAAACTGAAATACAAGAAATTCAACCTAAGAAAAACTTGTTTGCTGTGAAAGTGGATAAGCAAGGCAGCAGGTTGTTGGGAGAGGCTGTGGAGTCTCCATTTCTGGGGAAATCCAAGCACAGTCCAGACTTAGTCCCAAGCAACTTGCTCCAGTTAGCCCTGTTTTGAGCAGGAGAGTTGGATTGGACACCTTTATAGCCACCTGGATTCAACATTCCTGGACATGCTTTCACAGCCTTTTTGGCTGAGGTTTGGGAAAAAAATGTCTCTCCAAGGATGCACCACGACCATGCTCCTTTACTTGGCAGTTAAGCAAAGGCTTTGCTAAACAGCAGTCTAATTGATAGTTTAATTTTCTTTTTCTTTTTTTTCCACAATAAGTAATGCCCCAACCATTTTTTCTTTTAATTTGTCTGTGTGTGGCAGGAGATAAAATTAAGAGGCCGAAAGCCAAACATCAGAGAACTGTGAAGCAGCTTCAGCATCACCAAGTTACCTCAGGGTTACTGTCACATCCATTATTATTCATTACAATAACCTCCTGCAGACTAATGAACACATGTCCTATTATTCCTGCAGTCACCACAGGGAAAATAAAAAGCTTTGGACAGTTCTAGGAAGGGTCTCAATTTCAAGCCAATTTTATAACACTGCCTATTTTTGGTCAGTGCTGGTCGTTCAGGCTCTCCTCAGAGCTGCTGTTACAGGAAACATCATTTCTTCCTTCTAGATGGCCATCTCTTGTTTTTGCCTGCAGCTCATGTTCTGGATGACAAAAAGCAGGCCTGGGAGTTATACTGGAGTCAGGGTGAAATCCAGATCTGAGTTCCAGTGACTTCAACGGGGCCAAAAATTACCAGGAAATCTGCTCAAACAAAGATATGCATTTGGAAAACCTTATTCCATACTCTATTCAGTCACTCTATTTGGACACTCTTTCCTTGCTGCTGGTAACAGTTTAATTTGTTTTTCTTAGAAAATAGGGTTTTTGGCAAAACAAAGACTCATGTCATTTTGCAAAGCCAGCTGACCTTGTGCTAATTAGCTGCATTTAAAGGCACACAACACAGCTTCGTGCTAAGCAAAGCAATGAGCAGCCTGTAAATAAAAAAGAGCGACTGCTAAATTTCACATGTTCGCCTTTAAACTTAAAGATTTCCATGGGAATGGGAGGTCACTTCACTGACTATATTTATCTCTTTAAAATTAACAAAAGGGAAATAATAATCCCTTTGGCCCTCTCACTGGAACATAAGGTCAGGATGACAAGTGGTCCTGGCAGGGCTGGGGGAGTCTAACCACATCTGAGGCTCCTCGAGGCTCGTCATCACCATCAACATGCTGGCACATGCCTGGGCTCCGATACTCTGCACCCAGAGGGCTGGAAAGATGATATTCCTCTCCTGTCCTGAGTCTACTGTAGACAAAGTGTCCATGAGATATTTGAAAACCCAATAGTTAAAAACAAAATTAGAAATACCATGCTCCATCTTTCCTGACAGCTCCTGGCATGTGAATGCCAAAAACATCAGCAGAAAAATATTTGCCATTTGTTTCCAGAAGCCCTGGGGATATGAAATTTCAGAGATACCCACAGGCTTTCCTAGGAAATGGTACCTGTCATAGATGTTCCCCTGATCCAAGGAGCTGCTGCCAGTAAAGGGACAAGCCACCACTTCATCCCTTTACCTGCAGCAGGGTCTGTTCAGACTTCTCTTTGCAGGCACAACTGTTATGATTGCCCATGCTGGGAGTCATCTTTGTGCTGAAGGGAAAATAGGTCCTCACACCATTCTGGTCTTTGTGTGCACCTCTGCTCTCCTTTTGGCCCTGCTCAGTCCAAGCTAGCCTGAGGCTGGACCACGTTGGTAGGGAAACTGGCACAAAGCCTCCCAAAAGAAAGTGATGCTGAACTGAGGTTGCTGTAAGCTAGAGGACAAGTAGTATCTCATATGCCACCCCAAGCCAACGCTCTACAAAAAGCTCGTTTTATCTCTCTAATTGGACATTGAAAGGTCCTGAGTGCCAAGGCAACTGACAATGAAATTATTCAAAAGTGGATTGTGATTTAGTAAATGTGTGTTTGGTGTTACAATCCTTTTCCACCTGTAAACTCTGACTGAAGATGACCTCAGTTGCAAACCCAAAGAAGCAGATCATGAAAGTCACTGAAAAGCAGTCAAAGGGAAGAGACAGCAGTGACATAGACTGAGGGGTCTTTGACACAAACTACAAATGCAAGTGAAAACAAAAACAGAAAGTAGTGACTTTGACAATCTCATTCCTGAGGGACTCTGAACAAAAAACTCACATCCCTTGCTGGCAAGCTGCACAGTGGGGTTTGCAGGAGCACTCCTGGTTACTCTCTCCTGCCCAGAGGAGGATGTGAGCATCCTGCTTTTGCCTGCATCCATGCTTAAGCAGCCTGGAAAACCCCACAGTAAGCCAGCATTCAGGTCTTCTGGCTGAGCTCAGCAGCATCACTGCAAGGGGGAAGCTGAGAAGACTGAGGATGCCCCATCCACCTTCTCCTCCAGCTGTGTCCAGCACGTGCCTGTGCTGACCAGCCCCTGCCACAGCCCAGCTACTGGCTGGCATCTCCATGAAGAGCCAGGCTTTCTTCCCAATTTTCATCCACTAAAAGGAATGATATTATCTGACAAACAAGAAACACAAACAATATTCTTTAACATCCCCACACCAACTCCCATGGCATAATTTTAATCACTAAAGTTACAGTCACGCAGCTCAGACCTGACCAAAGGGCTACAAAGCTTGAGGACATTTCTGGTTTCCTGGCAGCCCACAGCCTATTTTTTTTCTCATGAAGAAGTGCTTGCTGTGCTGGGCAGAGGCACAACAGAACTGCAGAGCCTCAGGCACCAGAGCAAGCGGAAAAATCCAAGAAGAACGTATCCATGTCGTGCCGAGTCTCATCAGCCCATAGAGAGCAGTGATGGCTCCAAAGCTCCCAGGGGAACAAAGGAAAGAAATACTCCTTCCCCTGAGTA
The DNA here is from genome assembly GCF_028858725.1 of Colius striatus. NCBI lineage: Eukaryota > Metazoa > Chordata > Aves > Coliiformes > Coliidae > Colius > Colius striatus. Next base: position 21,344,438 of record NC_084768.1, read on the forward strand.
CCATCAGGGTGAAACAGAGCAGCCAAAGGTTCTGCGTGGAGCGAGGTTCCCCTGTGGGGCTGCAGACAAGGCTGTTGGGTTTGTGGCTACTCAGTGGCATTTGGAAGGAATTTGTTTCTCCAGTGGAAACTTCTCTGGTTGAGGCAGCTACAGAAAGCAAAAGCAATTAAAGTTGTGCCTTTCTCTGCAGAGGGTAAACTTAGAAATATGACTTAGATGCACGAACTAGAATTTTAGTAATTTCTTCTGCCTGGACAGACTCAAAAGCTAGTGAAACAGGAAAGAGCAGGATGTAAATTGTGAAGTGTTTTTACACATCCAGACTTGGGCAATGAGTAATATCTGTACTACAGCATGAAGAAACCTTGCAATTATTCATCAAGTTTCTGTGGGGTTTTTTTTTGACTTGAGGGTGTCAGTGGATGATAAAGTTGGATGCTTTGACATACAGGAGGAGCTGTATGGACAGCAAAAATTAATTTAACGCTAATTTGACTTCCAGTTAAACGAAACCAAAATGAATGCCATGGTCTCATCTCAGCTTAGACTGCCTTCAGGTTGACATCTCTGAAGAATTCAGGAGAAAGCCTCTCTTGATAATTACTGCTGCAGACAACTCTAGGTGCCACCAGCCCCTTCAATATGCTCAACGCCTGCTCCTCCCTCCTCTGGCAGACTCTGCCCACTGGGTTAGGGAGAGAACAGTCCTGAACAGGTAGGAGAGGTAAAAATGAGTTTTCTGTCTTCCCTGTGGGTTAGGCACTTCTGTGTGATAAAGGGAAAAGGTAAAAGCCAGCTCTGCACGTGCAACCTCCTTCATTATGTTAGCAATAAACCCTGTTGGTTAACACTATGTAGAGCTTTAAGGAATTAATTGCTGCAGTTAAAAATCTCCCCTACTGAGTGAGGTTTTGGTTAACAAGAGCAATTCCAGAAATCTGTGCAGAAGCAATAGTGGGACACTTGCTGTTCCATCAGCACCTCTTCTGACAAAGAAGTTTCCAGGAAATAGAATTGCAAGAGCACACTGGGATGTCTTGAAATGTCTTCAGTCATGTTTTTGTACTGGGGTCTGACAACAGTAAGGTTCTCCAGCTGTTTCCATTGTGCTCTCATACACTGTCCCAACTTTTGACAAGAAAATATTGAAACCTCATCATTTTGCAGACTTCTGTGGACATTGAGAAATCATTCACAACCATGAACTTGTTCTATTTCTAATTATTGAAAACAAAAACGTGATTTCACTGCCCTAGACAGGCATCATGGCAAAAATAGTGCATGGCCATGATCCCATCTCATGATGGATTATAATAGGCAAATGACTTCAAGGTACAAGGTAAGAGCAGGTGGCTTTGAGAAAGACCACGCACAAGCTCCTATTGGTCTTGAGTCGTACCCCTTGAACAAAAGCCTGAGTTCCTTCCACAGTGCAACAAATTTCATGCCAAGCTCTTCAACTGCATGTAGTAACATCTAAGCTATGTAGATGTGCAGTTAGAGCTACCATGGTAGTTCTGGTGGGGGCATGCAGGGCAGGCAGCTTGTGCATTTGCTTCACTCCTTGGGGGTATTTGAGGACACATCTGGATCTGGAACCCACAGAAAGATTTCTGCCACGCTGCTTTCCAGACACCTGGCCCCTGAGCACATACTGGTGTCTGATGTTGTTCCTCCCCAAGGGCAGGATTTCACACTTCCTGTTGAAGTTCATGCAACTCCTGCCAGCCCATTTCTCCAGCCTGTTGAGGTCCCTCTGAATGATTGCACATCTATCAGGTCCATCAGCCGCTCCTCACAGCTTTGTGTCATTTGCAGACTTGCTGAGGGTGCTCATCGCTCCATCACTCAGATCATTAAGGAAGATATTAAACAAGATTGGCGCAGTATTGACTGTTGGGGTACACCACCAGTGACTAGAGCCCAACTGGGCTTTGTGACACTGATCACAATCTTTTGATACACATGACAAAATCACCCATGAGGGTCTGCTCCGTAACTTGGACCCACAGGCTCTCAGGTGGCTCCTCATCCATTCCTTGGAGATATGAGCATATCTCCATCCATTCCCACTGTCCTCTCACAAGACCAACTCCTCCTCCCAGGTGGTCCTCCTCAAGCACCCTCCAGTTGAGTGAGCTAGCCTACCATGCCCCATCATTCCGATATGCTTGTAGCCCTACAATTCCTGCAGACCTCCCATTCTTCTTTTTGGTTCCTGTGCTGTGTGTATATCTTAGCGAACATGTTCTACTTACTGCATCTCTTTTTTGCTTTGCTGCCAGCAAGCAGCTAGGAGGGCCTACATCAAAGTGGTCCTCTAAGAGACAATCACCATGATCAGCTACTTCACAAGTGCATGTGGCACTGGTCTGGGCAGCACACTGAAGGAGAGGCTGGGGAGCAGCTGAGTATGTCACGGCACTGGAAAGGGTTCATCTGGTGCCAGATGAAGAACAGGAGGTCAGCAATTATCTTGCAAGGAGTCTGTGGATATAGCCAGATATATCTTTTATTAAAATACCCACCACTTGCTGCAGCCCAGCCCACGTGGAAGGCTGAGCTGCTTGCCATTTATTTTTACAACTCCTTGGGGTCAAATGATCTCTGTGAAGGAGAATCTAATGAGAAGGCCTGACCCATCACGCTCCTCTGGCTATTTGACAATGAAATTTTAACCAATCAGAACACAAACCACTGGTCAGGCCAATTTCATATAGTCAGTTTTTCTATTAGATCTCCATTACATCCCCTGGGGATTTGGAAGGCTTTTCATACAGAAGGATGAGGTTCACCAGCAAGTTCACCAGAGACATTTTTACCCATAGCTGGGTTTGTGGCAGCTCCTCAAGATTCCAACCAGAAAACTGATCACCTAAAAGCCTGTGAGGACTGAGAAGCATTCAGGTAGAGTTAATCTGTGCACTAAGTGCACTTAGTGCACTAAGCCATGGTTTGAGTTCCAGTTATGATCAAGTATTGTAAGGTATATCAAGGTTGTAATTCCAGCAAAGCTGTGAGCTTCTCCAGCTAACTACAGCTAGAAGCATACTTGACTCAAAGCTCTAAGCCTTTTGAGGTATCCCTCCTTCTAGCAGGAGAATGAAATGTTCTTACTGAAAATGGGAGCTGGGCTGGAGTGAACACCTGAACCTTCTATCCTCTCAGGACACTTGCTTTTGAATCTCAGATTTAAAGCGCAGATCCATCTTGAATTAAAAGGGTCGTGACTAGTAAACACCTTAAAACAACATGGCCCAAGCTTTGTCTTTCTTTTGCCTCAAACAGAAAGATGCGTGTTCTGGAACTTTCATTGGTGCCATCAGATTATGATGACAGCTTTCCATTTCTAATAGTTGATTTTACTTCATGAGATCGATCCCTTTAGTAATTTGTTTGTTGCAGTTACTACAGATAGCAATGATCAGAATATTTAAGAGGTTACACAGCAGCTTTTCTTTAATGGCCAAAAAAAGATAAATATGAAATATTGGAAGGTAATGAAAAAGTGGTTGGATGTTAGGAGTCTTTTCCTGACAGGATGTTATGAGTCTTTTCCTTTTCCAGGCCAGGATTTGGTTTATATGAGGCACAGATATTGCAGTTTTATTTCAAAATTTGAAGAGCTTGTGTCCTGAAATCTGGAAAGGTTCTGCTAACTCTATGTACATAAGAAAAGACCTTGCTTCTACCCACAGCCCTTACATTGCTTTGCCAAGTAGAGAATTTGAAAAGTTACATAGACCATGATCACTTTTCATGCTTGGGGCAGCAGACTGTAGTCCAATGGCAACACTCATCCAGGATTATACACCTAAACATTTTCATTTTCTTTGATACTATTGTGATATTGCAAAATCATCCAGTTTCACCTACTTACCATTTACAGCTCAATACAGCCTAGGTTTATATTGCCTGAGTAATTACCAATATGCAGAATTTTCACTCTGTGAAGCACCAGAGCTCTGGGCAGACATTTGTATTTCTATCAGCTGTCATACTGTGGGAAGATAATTAAACACTCTTCATTTTCCATTTAAAATGGTATACAAATGCCGGACACTAAAACCAGAGAGATTTCCAAAAGAGAACATTCCTTTGGCACCCAGCCATCAGCAAGGTTCAGCAGAAGTTCACTATTTCCCATTGTGTAAGGCTATTTGTTTAACACTTCTTTTGTCTGAAGTGGCAGTTAAAGGAGATCTCTACACAATTTTCATTTGGCCCTTCACTCACATCTGAGCTGTCAGCCCTGTAGAAGCAGTTTGGCTTTAGGCTCAGCAGGAATGTAAGCATAAGCAGATACAGTTTTTAAAACTTCACATAACTTTTTGGCTTAATCATAAAACAGCATCCATCAAAAAGAGACTGGGCAGCCTCAGAATCTCATGTTTTAAGGAAATCCAAAGACGCTTTCAAGGAGAAAGGCTCAATAACATGGCTCACTCTGCCTTTGTACACAGGCTAGCCCAGGTTATTCCAGTCTCTACCATTATATTTTGACTAGGTAAAAAAAAAAAAAGGATCACATTGTTTTGACTGAGGAACCTACCCTTCCTCACATACTCTCCTGCATAGTAATTCTGAACAGGGTTAAATGCACATCACCTTCCCCTCCTCTAGCATAAAGCCATCCACATGCTGTAGGTATACATCATCCTCGGTGCCCTACAAGCATTCCTCTGACACAGTATGTACATGTCTTTATGTAGTATAATGATATCCCCCTAAACAAAGTAATGTCATGTCCTGACATGTCTGAGTTTCAGAATTTAACTGGGGGCTGTAATCAGAGTCACTGTTACTGCTTGTTATTGCTTCTGGGCTATGGATGTTCAATGCAACTGCTATGATCAAGGTTTCCAGGTAGGCCATATACTTGCCTCTATCAACTCATCTATCTGAAGTTGAACCAGAATAGCAGTATTTTCTCTTATTTTAGGACTATATTAAAGATAATATGGAAAGGAATGTTACTGAGACGTTTTAAAATGTTATATTAACAGGCCATATCACTAAACATGGTACAGCTCCACCTATAGCAGTACTTGTATGTAAATGAGAAAGACCAGCTTATTCTTGGCATAAAATCACATAGGTTAGAAAGGAGCCCTGGAGGTCCTCCACTCCAGCCTCCTCATCAAGGCAGGTAAAGTTACAGCAGGTAGCTTGGGACCATGTCCAGTCAAGTTTGGGATTATCTCCAAAGACAGATCTCCAGTCACAGAATGGTGGGGGTTGGAAGGGACCTTTAGAGATCATCCAGTCCAACCTTCCTGCTTAAGTAGGTCCACTTAGATCAGGTCACACAGGAACGCTTCCAGGCAGGTTTTGAAAACCTCCAGAGAAGGAGAATTCATATGCTCCCTGGGCAGTGTGTGCCAGGGCTCCCTCACCGCTTCAGTAAAGAAGTTTTTCCTTAAGTTTAAGTGGAACTATTAGTGTTCCAGTTTTTGTTCATTACCCCTAGTCCTGTCACCAAACACTACAGAAAAAAAGTGTTGCTCCATCCTCTTGACAAATACCTTTCAAATACTTATAAGTATTAACAAGATTCCCCTATCGTCTCTTCTGCAAGCTGAACAGGCCCAGATCCTTCAGCCTTTCCTCATAAGAAAGATGCTCCAGTCCCTTGGTCATCTTGGTGGCCCTGTGCTCTCTCCAGCAGTTTCCTGTCTCTTGAGCTGAGGAGCCAAGAACTGGACACAGGACTCCAGATGAGGCCTCATCAGGGCAGAGTAGAGGGGGAGAAGAACTTCCCTTGACCTGCTGCCCACACTCTTCTTGATGCATCCCAGGATGCCGTTGGCCTTCTTGGCCACGAGGGCACATTGCTGGCTCATGTTCAGTTTGTTGTCAACCAGGACTCTCAGGTCTCTCTCTGCAGAGCTGCTCTCCAGCAAGTCAATCCCCAGCCTGTCCTGGTGCATGGGGTTGTTCTTTCCCAGATATAGGACTCTGCACTTGTCCTTGTTGAACCTCATGAAGTTCCTCTCTGCCCAACTCTCAAGCCGGTTGAGATCCTGCTGAATGGCAGCACAGCCATTCTGGTGAATGTTTTAGAACCTCTCTGTGCAATCTATGTCAATATTGCTCCTTCCCCGTGGTAGAAAATGATTTTCTTATATAGTTGGATTTTTTATCTAAGACATGTGAGCAAAATGAGCAAAAATCCCCTAGCCTTTGCTAGATTCAGAAGCTACACTCATTGCTGGTGTGGTTTGCTCAGCCCTTAAAATTTCTGCCTCCTCTTTTGCACTGCAAACAAAATTAGACTTCTCTCTAATCTTCTCAATTGTCTATATGCCCCATTTGTGTCCTAGAAGCTGCCAAGGCTGTGTCTCATTTTAATTTCTTGATGGCCTTGCTCAAAGGCCTGCTATCATTGTATGGAAGTCTAGTATATTTTAAAAAATCAATTACAGAAAATAATACAGTTACAGAAGACTTCCAGGCAGCATCTTTGGATTCAATTGAGAGAGCTAACTGCAGCAAGAGCAGTGGCAATCAGCAGGGTGGTCTTCTCAAGGGTCAGTGGATACAGTAAGGTAATAACCTAAGTTGATGCAAGGGATGTAAACCTCCCCAGCAGGATCCTATGCCAGCTCCACACCACACCCTAAGAGGCACTGCCTTCCTGGGGACACATCCTGCCCCTGGCCCCTGCAGGTCACCACTGTTTTCCTTTTGTTGATCCTCTGCAAAAGGGAGGAAGTGAGCTCAGTTAATGCCCCTGCTAGCTAGGAGCCACAGAGCACACTCCTCACATCACAGTGCATTTCATCTTCTGTGTATCTTTAATCTGGAGACAAAGATCTCTGTTTTTTTTTTTAAGAGACTGAGAGTCTAGCTGGTGCAACACACCAGCACTGTACTGCAGAATGAAAGGGTCTGACATTCTCAGCTTACAATTCTCTTTCCCAAGTCTTTGATTTTTTTTCATCTGTAGCCACAAGATTGGCCCTTGCTGCTGACGAGTGGCACTGCAGTAACATCTTTTGATGCTTCAGCTAATGTACTGCACTCATCCTTCATTGCTGGAGCTGTGGCAATGCTAACACAGCACACATCAAATGTCAAGTGAGAGACAGGCTTTCCCCAGAAGGAGGGCAATCTGAATTGATAAAGGATGAAGAACTTGATGTGATCACAAGAATTGACAAAATCCAAATGTGTCTCTGAGAGGCTTTTGGCAAGCTCCTGATTGTCATATAGATTCAAAGAGCTGCTCTTTGGCAAAGTATTGTCATCTTCAATATCCTTAGAGAAGAGAAGATAATGCAAGTTAGATGCATCTTTGCCTCACACAGGTGATGCTTAAGCTGTTCCCACATTTGAGTGATACATATCTATCTATATAGTATAAATCAGAAAATTACCATATTTGCCATCTATAATTTCAAATGTTCCTCCTCCAATGAAACTGAACACTTCTGAAATGGTGCTTCATGACATACCATTAAAGAGCTGCTGCCCCCACAATTCTGCAGTAGGAGAAAGTTGGAAGTTTGTAAATGAACAACGATTTCAAATTTGAGACTTAAATCAGATATACTTATGATTTCCATGAGATTTAAAAAGACAGGTTTTAAATTACTCAATGACTTTTTGAAAGAGCTTTAAGTAATCCTTTCCCCACCACAACCCCCACCAGCCACCTTCCAAAGTGATATGGAGGGAGGGCAACAAGGAGGATTCAGATTTCAAGAAAACATTTTTCTTCAAAATGAAAGAGTCTGTTCTCCATTTTTTCAACAGGGGAAATAAAACTGTGTAAGATGCAAAATCGTATCTTGATCACAGCACAGTTTTCGTTTAACAAAGGAAACCAAGCAATAATTTCCAGCCCACTGGAAGGAAGTGCAGCTATTTGCATGGTGTACTCATGTACGTTCCCTCTGTGTTAACATGCAATACAAGCTGTAGCTACTTTAATGCTTTTTAGCTATTTTATTTTAGGCATTCTAACATGTAATTGAAAACATCCATCAAAAACAAGCAATCTGTACTCTAATGAGGTAGTTGTGTAGAATACATATTCCTTTACATGACAGGAAGTTTGAAAGACACAAACTAGACCAAAGATGAAGATCATGTATAGTCGGTGCAAGGGTCTGCTCATTTGCAAAGTGGCAAGTTGTTCCTGCTCTTTCCACATTTCCACAGGGTTTTTATTATTCTTTCCCCCTTTTTTTTTTTTTTCCAGAGCTGAGCATAAAATCTGATCTCTTCCCTGGATTTTGCCTGTTAGGAAGAGTTGTTAATGAATATGATTAAGCTGGCACATCCTTAAGTAACATTAAGCTGCTTCAAAGATATTCTTCCTAATATACCAGTTCTTATATCAAGAGAAGATTTATAAATCTTCTCTCATTTGCTCCTTTACACATTTATAGTTGGACCATGTGTATTTTGAATTTATCTATTATCTTTTTGCCTTGATCTTCATCACACTTCCCTCCCAGATCTGATTTTCCTGTTGATGACTGGATCTGTTTTCACTCAACTACCTGTAAGGTCATTAACTCCAGTGGTTTTTCTCTCATAAACCAAAAACCTCACCTGGGGTTTCAGGGAGGATGCAGTTGCCATTGCAGACCTCTCAGCCAGCCAGCCAGCCTTGCCTCCTCTGGTCACCAGAGACCTCCAAGCAGAGTCATCACTTGTGAAATGGTGGGAAGCTTAGATGTTATACTGTTCTCTCCATGCTTAGAGTTTGTGGTTATCTATGAAAGCTCACACTGTTGTGTATATGTCACCTCTCCTCCAAGCAGACTTTAACCCCTTCTTGTCCATTTGAACATCAAACTCATCCAGAGTTGTAACCTAGGTGCATTAGAGGCACTTCCAGTGGTATTTTCTTTGATGACTAATAGGCTGTTTTATTCTTCTAAAATATCACATCCCATATCACCACTCCGCTATATTCAGTCAAAGATCAAACTATCAGTTGCATTTTCTTTTGTCCCTCCAGATGATCCTTCCATCCATAAGCTGAGCTTTAGAATTATTGGTAAAATTATCAGTAAAAGGCCACAATCACTCACCTACTTTGTCTTCTCAGTATGAAATTGCTGCAGCATTGGATTAAAAAGAAAGAGCTAGCAGGTAGGTTCAGAGCCCACCTCACCACACTTGTGCAGTACTGCAAGGGTTCCTCTAGTGTGTTACAGAAAACCTCCTGTTCCTCTGTGGAAGAACACTCAGTGAGGCTGAAGAGTGAATCCAAAAGACTTATTTTGACAACTAATAAATTCCCAATTATTAAGCTAGTTCTCAACTCCTTTACTCCTGGCCACGCGTTACCTTATGAAACCTCCTCCTCTGTTTTCACTCCTCTGTCTTCTCATGTCTCAATCTTGTGGGACTTTACCCATCTGAAGAGCAGGGCTGCGGTCTCCTGTCGTTCGATGGAGTTTTTCCTTCATGCAGTGCACTTATGTCATGCATCCAGTTTTGGTGCCTTAGGAGATGCTAAAAGAAAGAAATAAAATCTTCAGAAAGCATAACTCGGCTGAAATGAACCACACGTGAATTAAGCTTCACTGACTGTGAATAGAACCACACCAAACCAGCTTCCTAATGCCAACACTTGCATTATGCAACCTGATCCAGGTGAACCTGCTTCTGCAGGGGGGTTGGACTAGATGATCTCTAAAGGTCCTTTCCAACCCCTACCATTCTATGATTCTATGATTAGCCAATAGGATTACTGCCTGCATGATCACTCCGTTGCCCATTGCCTGTCCAGCACCCATTACAAGTTTGTAATTCAGCTTTGACACCAAGGTCACTGCAAAGAATTGGGAATTACAGCTCACCCAGATGTAGGAAAGTGCAGGATTTTGTCGTGCTTGGGCCAAAGTTTTATTTTAACTGCATGTGAACCAAGGTCAGAGCTCTGCTAACACCACCGCAGGGTAACAGTGGCATCGTGGCCCTAAGGACTAAAGGAATTAGACTGTATTAAAACATTTAATTTTGGTGACAGGATTGCAATGAACTCAACAGATAGTTTAGGGAGGGACTGAAAATACACCGAGACATTTACAACATCATTTGAGACTCTTTCCATGACAAACCAATAAAGCTAATTCAAAATATATTTTTTTTCTTTACAATATGTATGTCTGCCAGTCCATCTTTCCTTTGCAAATACTTCTTTTTAACCTTTGCATTAACTTCTGCCACCACCAAGTTTTAAGGATGGCTATTCAGTTCTGTAAATGTTGAAGCTGGTTTCCACACTTGACAGCTTTGAAGGCATCATGTTTGCTATACTGTGGACTGCTTTGAAGGAAGTCTTTCATCTGAAATACGACATCATTCAGAGCTACATTTTACCTATATTTTATTTGATGTCTATTTCTAGAAGTTTCTTTCACCTCCCATGGGCATCCAAAGGAAAGTTTGTGGCAGGGCTGAGGAAAATTAAAACTGACCTCGAAAGAGGAAGGTTATTTTTGTTAATAAAAATCAGTGAATACATCTGCCAGGAAGCTATGAATACCAGGAAGGACAGTTGCTTCACATCAAGTAAAAATACTGCACTTTTCTAGATAGCACATTTCAGGCCACATTCTAGGCAGTGGTCATGAGAAATGCCAGAGCACACAGGAGACAATAGCTGAGAGCACTTGGGAAATATCTCAGCTGGCTCAGAAAAGGTACAACATCACTAAGACATGGGAAGCAAGGGTTTCTCCTTTTCACTTTTAGCTCAAGATGAAGTAACAGGAGCACATTGTAGCATTAAGATGTGAACAAATATGAGCTCTAGAATCACAGACTGTCATCTTATGGCATAAAAATAACCTAGTTTAGATCTATTGCAAGGTTGACAAAGAAGTTCTTTGAGTCAATAAACAACTTTCCCTGCAAACCTGGACCTAAAAATGAGCCATAGACACTCTCCAAACTCAGATGATGATATTCCATTGTCCTGATAATTTACAGTTGCCTTCCACTTTGCCCTCTGTGATTCAGAAAAGCTACTGTGAGGCTATCTCTGCTCACAATCTGTAGCCTCTGTAGAAATAGGAGCTCTCTGAAATGTCTCCAGGGAACATATACTTGCTCATCTTTCACTGGCCTTTACTCGTTCCTGTAGAGTCAGTGTACCTTTGGGTACTTCTCTGCACTGATGTATTTGCTCCATCAGCAGCTAAAAGGAAAACACAGGTTAATTTCCTCTGATGCTGGAAGATAGAAGCCTGGAGTTTTACACATACAGTGCAATATTTCTTTATTAAAAGCATCATGTAACCCTGATCACAGCGAGATAACAGTTGCTAAGTGATTGCTGATGGGGAATTTTCCTTCTTTCATTAAGACACACTTTATTCTTCATTTTAGACACTTTTTTTTCCTCTGCTATCACCAATGTGCACATTATCCAAAGAACTGAGTGGGAACATCAGATGATACAGGGCTATAAGTGTTTTTTGGTATTTGAATACAAAGTTTGGAGTTGAAATTAGCTTCCTGTGAATTCTTTGCTTGGGAATTACCTGACAAGTGAAAAAATTCCCTCAGATGAATTAAGGGTTGGGTCCAGTGTAGATTAGCTTTGCTACATTCATATGAATAGTTTAATTGCTTCTGCAGTTCTCTACACCTAAATCTCTGCCATCATACCACTATATAAAAAACCTGAATGGTAAAAGCTCTCAGGAGCATTCTGGAGAACTTCTTTGCCATCACTTTAAAAATAAAAAGTATTAAAATCTGTGATGTAAGAGAGGCTTAAGATCAGTAACATGGACAAGGCAGAAAATAGCAATGGTAACTAGCTAGAAACTGAGAATTTTCAGTAGCAAAATAACAACTTCTTTCTTGTGACCCTGTCTTGCAACCCCTGCTGTGAACAGAACTATTGATCCAAAAGAGGATGTTTTGCTCAGAGGCTTGAATTCAGGCTCTCTGTAAGAAGGCAGCTCTACTGCAAGCATGCTGCTCAGCAGTGAGCTTGAGCCCAGTAGAGATGATCTTGTGATTCAGTCTGTATTTTCTGACAAATCCTAGCCTGACCAAGGTACTGGTTTTCCTTTTGGCTGTGTATGTACAGGTACTTTCTTCTGAGTAATTTCAGAAAATAGAGTTCTCCTCTCTCTTGCATCTGTCCAGATTTCAGGTCAGCTTTCATTTGCCTTCCAGCCTTCTTATCATTTGCAACTGAGTCATCTCCCGTGCTTCCTGTAGTCTAGATTAATTCCTTCTTTGGCAGATGGGATTTCCCCTCCCACACTTCCTCTACAGACTCCTTGAACAACTCATCCTGCTTCCCTGCCTCAGCATTTCTGTCTCTAACTTGGGAATCAGTACTTTCATTCCTCTGACCAGCTTAAAGAACAAATTGACTTCTATCTGTAAAATGCTGTGATGACTGCCACAGAAAACTATTGAAGCAGCATAATCCATAGTGTGCTTTCACAAGGGTATCAATGAACAAATAATTGTATTGCATTTGTCTTCCCAGCTAACCACAGTTTAGGAATGGAACGTTATAGTCACATCAAGCAGATACTGATGAACAAATATCAGATGTTCCACAGATGGGCTGGTATGGTAGGTAAGGAGCAAAAACAGAGGTCTCCCTCTTGGAGTTGAGGATTTGTGGAGCTCAACCTGAACAAGTATAACAGAAGGAGGAAGAGAAGATGATTAATGGACGAAGCACAATGAAGCTAGTTTCTGGGACTGAGCCTGGAGGCATGTATAGCACATCATTCAAGAATCAACCTGAAATTCTAGCAGACAGCCCTACTAACTACCTTCCTCCACAGCCCTGATCACTCACCAGTGACAGAAAACACAGTTTTCCAAGAGAAAGTGCAGCACAATAGAGAATGCTAAATGAAAACATCATCCAGCTCTCCACTTGGCACCTGGACTCTGCCAATGTTGACCAAATTGCTGATGTCATTAGACTGCCTGTCATTTGAAATGCAAACAAGTAAATATTAGTGCTGCCTCTAATGAGACTTGAAGAATGTATGTATGAAAAAAACCTGTTCATTACCCTTACACATCGCCTAGAGCATACAGAGTGTTTGGAAACGATGTACTGTATCTCAGTTGGATTAGATCCAATTATAAGAAAGCTAAAAGCAGAAACAGCTTGCAGTTTATGGTGGACACTACCTTGTGAATTGAAAATAATATTGAAATGCACAGTATTCATGGTTGTCATGGTTTGACATGACAGCCATTTCTGGTAAGGGGCAAGGGGCTGTAAAGATGGCTCCTGTAAGAAGTTGCTCGAAACTCTGCCCAGCTCTGAGCCAGACCCACTTCTGGGGCTGAGCCAATTAGATGCCTCCATGATCACTCTTTAAGAAGAAGCCAGAATAGGAGGGTTCTTCCTGTTTCTTCCTTCTTCTGTCCCTTCTTCTTCTCTGGCTGGTGGTGGTGCAAAGAATGGGAAGAGAGAAAGAAGCAACCATGCAGACTCCAAGGTCAGTGAGGGAAGAGAGGAGGAGGTGTGCTGGAGCAGAAACTCCCCTGCATACTGTGGAGAAGACTGGTGAAGCAGTGAGTTGTGAGGTCTTTGTTAAAGACCTCACATCAGGGGCAGTGACTATTGCCAGAGGAGGCCGTGTCCCGTGTGAGGGACCCCATATTCACAGAAGCTGTAACTGTGGGGAAGAACTCATGACAAAGAAGCTAATTAAAATTATGCCCAGAAGAGGCTGTGTCCCATGGGAGGGACCCTGTGTCTGCAGAAGCTGCAACTGTGGGGAAGAACCCATGCCAGAGATACTCATTAAGGACTGCATCCTGTGTGAGGGACCCTGTATCAGCAGAAGCCGTAGCTGCTGGGAACAACCCACACCAGAGAAGTTTGTTAAGGACTGTGTCCTGGGGGAGGAACCTTGTATTGGAGCAGAGGAAGAATGCCAGGAGTCAGCCTCATCTGAGAAGAGAGAAGCGGCAGAGCCCATCTGTGAGAGACTGACCACATCCCCCATTCCCTGCCCCCCGAGCCATTGAGGGGGAAGGAGGTAGAGATATCGGGAGCAGGGAATATGCAGGATATGCTGGGCCTGGGAAGAAAGGAGGGATGGGGGAGGGAGATCTTAAAGTGCTGGTTGCAATTTTCTCATCATCCTACTTTCTTTTTGCTACTGTTTGGTTCTGTTTCTTTACGTAGTAGAATAAACTTTCCTTACTTTCCTAAGTTGACTACTGGAGTCTGTTTTGCCCGGAACTGTAATTGGCAGCGAGCCCTCCCTGCCCTTGCCTTAATCCACAACAACCTTGCTTATCTTTTTTCCCTCCCATCTTGCTGGAGCCTCCGCCATCCTAATGGGGGTGGGGGTGGATGGGAGTTACCAAGCAAGAGACTGTTGTGGTGCTTCATTGCTGGCTGAGCAAAACCACGACAATGGTTAACCTGTATTAGCTCAGAATTAAGATCTGAAAAGCTCCCTATGCAGTCACAGGCATGTGAGAACACTGGAGTGCTCCCAGAATAGACATGTCTGAGAAACCTCCCTGTGTCTCCCTGTGATGAATGAGATGGGACCAAAAGATATCTGAACTCTCTCTTAACTTCTAGAGATGCTGTCATTTATTTTTACATGCACACCAAAGCAAAGAGGACCCAACCCTGCACACACTGTATACATTTTTTGCTACGAGTAGGGACTCCTTCTTTGCAGGGTAAATCATGTATTTATAATCTATAAATCTTAGAAGATTGTTTCTCTTTCAGCAGTAGATCTACTTTCCTGGTCTGCTCCAGGGCAGACTGAGTAACAGTCTCCATCTCACCTCCTAGCCCACAAGGTTAATGTATTTATAGCACACCTTGTAAAACCCTGGAGGGGATACTGAGTGCTTGTACAACAATATAAATAATATTCTGCATATATTGTTACAAGAGTTTTTTGTAACACAGCTTTGTAGCACACAGACTCTTTTGTTGGCTTCACTCGTATTTGCTATCTTTTATGGGTGCTGAACCACTCACATTTCTGAATCATTTGCATTACTCTTAATATCATTGTGGCTGAGATGAGAGCTGGGTTTTACATGGCATTTTACTAGCAGGTCATGGATGTTGAAACAAATCGTAATGCTAGGGATTTGTATCTTCAAAGTGATGTTCACATAGAGCAAAATAAAACTTTGCACCCTTATGAGTAAGGAATCAAAAAGTATTTCTGTTTCACCGTGGACTGAGAAACCAAGTGACTGAAGTTGATGCCATGCTCAAACAAGCTCAGCACAGAGCCCAGGTGCTGACCCTCACCTCACAGTGCCCACCACACCAAGCAATGAGCAGACTCCTTGTATTTTTGCAAATGGTTTGTCATGTTTCAAGAAGCCCTAACACCATTTTGAAGCATAGAAACACTGCCTTTAGTTCATGGCAGAGAAGAGGATGTTCTCATTCAATATCAGAAATTATCAGTCTAAATTTCTCCCTGTCCAACATCATGGAACTGTGTGAGGGTGAATCTCCTCCAGTATTTCTTTAGATGTACACACAAATACATGATGAGTTAATGCATGGCATTCAGTCTCCCTTCTGATCACAGTACAGAAAATGTAGATAAGACTTAGAGAACATAATCCAGGTAAATGGAATAAGATGAATGAAGGTAGGTATTTTCTGAAAGGAAGCACAGGTGGCTGCATAGCTGAGTCAAATATTCTCATTCCCCAGTTATCAAGATGTGTTTTAGGACATTTAGGAGCATGATTCGGTCTTCATTGAAACAGAAAGAAAACCACTCATCTTCTGCTTCTTGATAAATGAGATTTTTTGTTCACTTCAGTGCTCCACCTGCAGCTAAAGTCAGAAGTGTTGGCATCTGCTAAAAAGTATAAGCAGGTCAGCCTTTTTTCCTGCACCTTTACCATGTTAAATGAGCTAATAAAATATCCAGACACCTCAAAGCCTGCTGTGGAGTAGGTCAGCACAAAGCAGACATTTGAAGAAAAAGTGCCATCCATTCAGACCACACAACACCACGGCTGAGTGACCATTGAGGCCTGCTGCTGACAGATATCTTCAGACATGCTGGTTTCAGCCAATCCTTAAAGTTCAGATTTAATCAGATTTTTAAACCACTCAAACATATTTGGAGAAAAGAGTTATGGAGATGTGCAGGGACCATGAGAAAGGTTTTGAACAAAGCTGATGGCACAATGTTCTTTCATTTTTTGAAGGCTTTGCTGGATGGACATCAGGTATGGAGAAGGTCAAGAGTAGAAGTTACAGATAGCACAAGCTGGAGTTCGAGTGTGTTCCACACCATTGAACTGCTGACAGCAGCTCATGGGGAAGAGCACAGCCTCCTGCCAACCAAGGGAGGAAATAACATTTTGTATTTCTGCATCATAGCTGTGCAAAGTTGGCAAATCTCCCTTTACCCTGGTGCAGATGGCAAAAAGCAAGTTTTTTAAACTTCAGTATATTTAAAGCTTTTTCTTTCAATGTGCCTCAATCCAGCTTTTCGTTAGCATCGCATCTGGACCTCTGAGTCACAGAAATTCAGAGACTTGCAGTGTATTCCCTCTCCCTTTTCTGAAAGAGCACATACACACAGGGACACAAAACAAACAACAAACCCAGTAACAGATGTTTGCACCATCTCAGGTGTAGCATGTCATAAAAAATTACACAGCTATAATGCTTGGAAGTCGTTTAATATTTAGTTTAGCTTATTGTTTCCTCAGACTCCCAAGGTAGTACTCACCTTGGAGGAGAACCAGCCCGCTGTATTTTTTGAAGCCTTGAACACTCTGTCCTGCCAGCTGCAGGCTTCAGATGTTCTTGGAGCTGGTACAGAAAGGTTGTTTCTTTCCTTCCTTCTCCTGTATCACTGTTGGCAAGACTTTAATCTCTTACCTCACTGCCCAGAAGAGGCTATCTCTATGTCTAGCTTGATCACCTGCGTGGGTATTAATATCACATGCTTCACATAGTCATGTGCCTGATTCCTGCCTCCACTGTGGCTCAGCAACTTAAGGAAATGTTAGTGACCCTCAGCTGGTTTTGCAAAAGTATGATACTATTGACTGTCACAGGCTTAGATTGTGGAAAACCTGCTTATCTCTTTTTTTCTTTTCCCTAAGGTCAGATTGCCCTCCACTTCCCATTGCCACTCAGGATAGACATTCTTCTGGGTATACACTATCTTTTTGCTACAAAAAGAACCAAAAGTTCATCCCCATGAAGATTTTCATATCTCCTTCTCACAAAGGTCCAAACTTCTGTGTTGGGGAGGGCGGGAGATGAGCATCTACTCAATCTATTTGGTGTCCTGCATGAGAATGAGGGACACCAGTAAATCTTTTGTGTAGTCCTTCAGAGACAGGTTACACCAAAACAGAGTCAGAGGAGACTGGATAAATTGTTCAGCGTTCCCCATATTGGACTAGATGATCTCTAAAGTTCCCTTCCAACTCTACCATTCTATGATTCTATGACCTGTGCACCTAACTTAGCTTACCTCTCACCTGTCCTTGTTGCTCAGCAATAGAAGCATCTGATGAGAAGACCTGGCACCCACTCTTCTTCACATAGGTCTTTGGACCTCAAAAAAAAAAAGAGGAATATGACTGAATTTTGCCAAAACAAGTACGACACAGCTACTTTTTGGTCCTGCCCTTCACTCGTTTGCGAGTGGCCAGAAGATATGACCTACCATGGCCCCTCGCTGGGATGTATAAATTTTTGACATTGAATCTAAATTTCTAGATCCAAAATAGTCCCTGCTGATTGGGCATTAGCTCAAAATGATGGAAAGAGTTTGCATAAACATGCATAAATGATACCCAAACTATGTGTCATATTTTAATGCAGTTCAGTGGAATCACTAATTCCTGTTTGGCCTCAAATCAAAAGAAATTTACATAGAGCGAACTCCAAAGCTATTTTTCAACTTTTAATCCCCACGAATGACTATGACTTTTGTAGAATTGTTCAAAGTGTAGTCTCAGTTACCTGTTTTTAATTCCTACTCTTGCTATCCTGATTCTTCTCTCTGTCTCTAAGCTACAGAGATGATTAAGACAAGACTGCTGGTAATGTCCTTCTTGCTTTTTTCAAAGGAATAACCTTATTTCTAGTAACTTTTTTGTCCCCCAAGAAAATTCTGAACAGACTATGGAGCAAGGGAGTTTCTTACGATTTTGAACTGTAAATGCTTCTTTGAGAAATAACTGCTGAAGTGTTGGCATTTCCACATATCTCCAAGTTGAACAATGACACCAAGAAAGGAAAAACTTTTCATATGCTTATGGAGAGAAAGTACTCAAAAATGATGATGGAATGATTGCCTTCCTAAAGGCTATCAAATCTCTCCGAGGATGGATTCACCTCACATGGTCAAGACATCGGAACATAGGTGCCTGTGCTGGTGCCAGTCATCCCAGTAAAAGAAAAGCCTCCAGGAGGTCATTCATTTTATAATTTCTCTTCAGAGAACTTCTAGAGACAGTCTAGCACAGGGCCATCAAGACAATCAGGGGACTGGAGCATCTTTCTTATGAGGAAAGGCTGAAGGATCTGGGCCTGTTCAGCGTGGAGGAGACTGAGGGGGAATCTCATTAATACTTACAAGTATTTAAAAGGTGTATGTCAAGAGGATGGGGCAACACTTCTTTTGTAGTATTCAGTGATAAGACAAGGGGTAAAAAACAAAAGCTGGAACACAAATAGTTCCACTTAAACATGCAGAAAAACTTCTTTACTGTAAGGGTGAGGGAGCCCTGGCACAGGCTGCCCAGGGAGGGTGTGGAACCTCCTCTGGAGGTTTTCAAAACCCACCTGGACATGTTCCTGTGTGACCTGATCTAAGCAGATCTTCTTGATCAGGGGTGTTGGATTAGATGATCTTTAGAAGTCCCTTCCAACCCCTGCTATTCTGCAATTGTATCATTAAGATAAATTAAAGCTCTTTATTTCTTTCTGCTGACTTTAAAGAGAGCCATTGATGACTAGCTGTGGTATGGACATCTGACTCTAAGATGCCTATAATAAGGCAGACAAATCCTATCCTACAGCTCTGTATCATAACCTATATATAAAAATGTAAAAAAAAATCATTTGTGATTAATCATGTAGCCATACAATTGTGAAATTCAACCTAATAGCTCCCTTATCAGCTATAACACACTTTTTCTTTCAGTTTAATGTTTTCTGTGAAGATGTGTAGCAACAATTGCTCTAAAAGGGCGCAGTGTTTTGGAGCAAGTTACAATTTCTAAGGCAATCATAACTTTGCCTTGATTTGAAGGCAAATAAATTCTCTGCCTTCATAGTAGCACAATAACAATGACTTTATTTCCTCAGCTTGGAAATTAGAAAGGGACAAAGCACAATGTTACACAATGAAATAGACCTTCAATCCCATACAGCCAGCAGTATTCTCAAGACAGTGTGTTCTCCTTTCTGGTTTGAAAAGTGTTACAGACAAATCCACTTACATATTTCTTTTCAATCTCCACTTCCAGTGCATTAAAAGAAGGAAGCTGTGCTAGCGGTTAAAACATGGCCTCTTAGCCATGGCTTGTAGCTTTGCTGCTCAGGTGTGCTCTATGCTTTAGGCTACTTACTGAGTCCTTGTTTGCCCATCTGAGACGTTGAGACATGAGACCTTGATCTAATAAAAGATGTGTTCATGTTTAACTTTCCACATGGTGCATAGTGTCTTGCTGCAATGACAACAAATGGCTTGGGAAGATCTCACTCATGCCAGCTTTTAGTGTTCAAAGGAATACTTCAACTAGTTATGAAAGTGGAATGTTTTGAGGGTTTTTTTTCTAGTGCATTAGTATACATTGAAAATATACATCACCTAATTCTTCATTAATGTTTTAGCCACCAGTTTTTGCCTTATGTTCGTGCAAACTGTATTTTTACATGTCACTGAAAGACACATTTACTTAAAATTTAACAATGATCTCCTAATGTAGTTGTCCAGACATTCAATATTGTCAGTTAAGATGATAACAAGTACACAGCGGTTACTGTATTACAGCATCCTGTGATTGAACCACTACACAGCAACTCTTTACCTGCCATCATAACAACCCTACCCTTTTCCAAGTACCCAGACTGCAAAACTCTACATAAAAGTGTTGTGTATGAAGGATGGCTTCCCAATAACTCTTCCCATTTGAGTGAAGGTCGTGGTAGCCTCCTTTGAGGCATTTACCACAGCCAAATAGATGTGGTCTATAGTTATCAGGAGCCTGTATAACCTGGAAGAACAGACCCAGTGTATGGGAGACAGGGTTCTGTCTCTAAGTGGGACAATCTCTCTTTTTTAAACAACTTAAAACATGTATCTAACTTAGAACTAAGCGTATTTCTGACTGAGGTGAAGAATGGGAGTGGATCCATGCTTTGCAAATAGCTGTGCCACAAGAAGCAGTATCCCTCAGAGCTCCCAACAGGAGAGGACCACCTTTATAGAGGTAGAGCCACTCACATAAGTGAGCTCTACAATTTGTGTCAAAATGAGCTGGGTTAAAACTTAAGGGGCTTAAACAGAAACCCATGCTAGTGTAAATGGTACTGACAAACGAGTGCAGACTAGAAGAAAATGTTCTTGGCTTTTTGCAGCTTGGTAACGAGCGTAACTCACCATGTCCTTTGGATTCAATTCTACATTATGAAAGTCAAAGGCATCTTCTGCTGGGCCCAAATGGGACCATAGTGCCTAGTCCTTGCTTGTCATTAATTTCCTGCATTTTCAGATCATATATTGCCTTGCTACAGAAGTAGTATAGCAAATGGTGTGGGTTTCTGATAAACCGTTGCTCCAGGTGTGCAAATCAAATGGATTTTGATTGGGTTACCTCATTATAGCCCAGGTGTATGGCCTACAACTTCAGTCCCACAGCAAAACTTATTTTAGGCTAAGAAACACAATGACTAACTTTATCTGTGCTGCATTCAAATGTTAAAAAACCTGAACAAAAACAGTTCCTTGTTATTCTCTATTGTCTCTGCTTTTGCCTGAAATTAGTAGACAGCTATACTATGTCATTAACGTAGAATTAGGATCTCAGAATTGGATGCTCAGACATGGATCTTTTATTCTTGTTTATAAAGCATTCAAAATGTGTATGGCTTATCTGAGGGCTTATCTACCTATTTTGTCTTATTTTGCCTAATTACAAGCTCAGGTATAATGGGAATAATTGAATGTGAGGAGCAAATAAACACATGTTGCATATAGAACTGGGATCAGTAATGATTGTCAGAAAATTCCCAGGGGTACCTATAGGTTTCTCCTACAGCTGGGCTTGCTTTCTGTCCCAGGTTTTTAAAGTAGAGACTATTCTATGGTGATGAAGAGAATTCAAGAGAATTATGCATCTTTAAATAGTGCAAATTAATCTTTGTCTCTTTTTAAATATTTCAGACTCTTTTTTGCTCTCTAAACAGGGAATGAGAGCAGGTCATGTTTCCAAGAGCATTATTTTTCTTAGATAATGATTTACTTGGTTAAAATGCATTTTCTAATACACAAATAATTTGTTGTCCATCTTTTTCTGTATTACAGATTAACACCATTTCCATTTTAATAACATGGTGAATGTAATGAGCAGGGCTATGCAAAACATCCACTAATTTGTAGTCATTTAAATATGTGAAGCTAGACTTTTATGTTAATGCACTATTAAAAAGGAGCCAGGAAGTTCATGTGTATGTTCCTGTTCCTGTATCACTTGTCAAGCCTTGGAAGAGCTCCAAGAGCAGCTTGTTGATTTACAGCATCAAACTCATCTGAGCAAGTTTGCCATCTTGTAAAAATTTTTGGTATGTCATGTCTTCTAATTTGACGGGACATGGAAAATCCATGGGAGGAAACTAAATCTACAGAGCTTGTGCCTTTCTGTGCCCTGTCTTCGTTAACCAGCAGCACCAGCTATCTGGATCACGTGAGCCTGACCCTAATTCCTCTCCAGTCCTTGGGGATGGAGGAATACCTTCATCACCTCACCTGTCAAAGTCCTTTCACAGTGTCTGTATTTTTCAACCCGCAGAGGTTATGTTTACAAAGACCTTTGAATATCAGCACATTTAGGAAATAGTTCAATGTTTTGTTCTTAAAGGAAAAAAGGATTTTATCATTCTGGAGTTTATGGTAGCATCTCCCAGGCAGGGTGTAGACAATTCCAATTAATCAGAATCTTTAAACCATTCCTGGCAGCACTTTGTACAGCATTTTTGTTTTTCTTCTGAACTCATGTTAATTGGGAAAATTGTGCAGCAATTTCACATATTTACCTGTAAGCTGAGCCACAACTCTTAATTTCTGCCATTTTTGAAATGTTGAGCTTCATTAAAGAATCAGTAAACCAGCAATACCTTTCAGAAAACAAAACAAGATAATTTAGGCATTTGTAACAATTTTCAGGTTTGGAATGCAGATAGTTGTTGTATTGATAACAACTACTTGATTAAAGTAGCACTTTATTTTTTACCACTAACTAGTAAGACACAGGTACAACATATATACCTTTGGCACGGAGGAGTGAACTGTATTCCTGTTTTTAGGAGGAAAAAAAAGCAGATGGATCCCTACAAGCACAGTTGTATTGATATAAGTTAGACAATGTGTGGCACACACACATATACACTGATTGCAGTGGTCTGATGAAAGCCAAATTACTCTTTTTTTCTTTCATATGCAGGCTAAACTGATATTTTACACCACTCTTTTAACTGCTGTCTTAAAAGGCTTGCTATTTCCAGCTCACTCTACACATACACTAACTGTAACACTTTTAACTCTCCCTATGTAGTTAGTTGTGTTGTACTGAAAATGCTCTTCTGTGAATATGTGTGCTATGACAGTATAATGTGAGCACAATTGTGAGCAATCAAGTCTAAATTCCCAGTACAATTGCAACAAGATTGGAAATAATATACATCAGTTTGCGTAAGAATCCTGCTCTAACCAAGTGGATCTGTCAGAATAGAAAAAATGGATAGATCAAGTTAAAAAATAACTTCTCATAGTGCAACATTCAGACTTGAAAACACCAACTTGCCAGCCTTAAAGCTTGCTGGCACTGTAGAAAATTAATTGTGCACATCACTTTGCTCCATCTAGCGCATTAGTGTCAGGGTTAACACGAAGGAACTTCCCACTGATGCCAGAGAAGAGGGCTTCCTAACAAAAAGCTTATGGGTTTCAGTGGCACACAAGTGATTGTCTTAGAGAAGAAAGGGTCCCAAAATTTAGTGTGGCAGAATTTGGCCCAGATGTGGAGATTCTCTCAAAAGAAGAGAGCAAGATACAGTCTCTGGAGCCACAGACTCTCTCAATACTCATTTCTATCCTCATCCTTCTCCTTTCCAAGAGTTTTGAGAGGCTTATGTGTTTTTATTTTCTTTTTCCTACAATAATAATGCAAATATTGGTCTCTGGCTCCTCCAGATCCGAGTCAACTAATTCCCACAACAGCTAAACTGAATTGGTAAAGCTGATTTCTTTTGTACAGCACAAAAAATGTCAGGATAAAAGCTGTTGTCTTCTTTCGGGAAAAAGCCCCATCACTTGGTTTTCATATTAAACCCATAATTTATTCTTGGGTTAATGAAATTACACTCAATTCGGGCACCACTAGGCAAGGACAGAGCACCAGGTGGAGAATCACTCTGCTGTCCCATCTCTGAGGATACCAAAGGCACATGGGTCTGTACTTTTGCATCTCTGACTTATCTAGATGCCTGGTGTTCTCACACCTCAATGTGCTCAGACTTCTGCCCTGAGATATTGAGAGCCATGGATGCTTGAGATGCTCTCTGGTGAGTGCTGAGTCTTCTTTCCTCCTCAGGACAGTCCACCTACCAAGGTAGGTACAGACTTTCAGGAGAGTGGGAACATTGCTGTGCTCACTGTCACATTTCCAGGGCACTGAACTGCTCACATAAACATTGAACTTAAAAAACAGACAATCTACTAAATGACAGTTTGATATGAAAAAGTCCTATCCCTGCACTTTTCACACACCCCTCCACACAAACAAGATTTCTGTGAAGTAACTAAAAACCACAGAACTGGTAATAGATTCATAGATTTAAAGAAAAGTTTGGGTTGGAAAGGAACTTTAAAGATCACCTAGTCCACCCTCCTGTCATGAGCAGGGACACCTTCCATTAGAGCAGGTTGTTCAGAGACTCATCCAGAGCCCACCTTCTGGGGATTGCTCCCCCTCCCCTGTGTCCATTCCTAATGAGGGACATTTCAGGGCTTGGGTCTGAAACATGGGGAAAGATTGTCATGAACATGGAGATGGATTCTACTCACCTATACTTTTCAGCTCCAATGGCAGAGGGATTGTTAAAAATCTGTGTGAGCCAGATGGAGACTTCACACCAGCTTTGGTGGAATTTGGATCAGGCCCAATGTGAGTGGGTCCTTATGGAACTTGGGGAGAAGAGGGAGAATCTTTGCAAGGTCTAACTTATCCAGAGAAGGGAGGCAGATGGCAAGGAGGATGGCTGTTGTGAAGATGCTGTTGCCAGTGCAGTTCATCAGCAGCAGGATACGTTGCTGATTTCTCAGGTGGATGGCAACAGAGCACTGGAGATGCTTCACATTTGGCTACTAGGAAAATGAAGGGGACATCACCAACCATATATGCGAATTCATACATCTTAAATCACAGCAGCAACCTCTCCATCTGAAAACCCCAGTGCTTTGCCAAGAACACTGCTAACAGACTCAGTTCTCAGCCTTTCCCAACCCTGGCCAGACAGAGAACAGCAAGAATGTATTGCAATTTTGGTAGTCCTAGGAATGGCTCAGATCTATGCTGCTTTAGCCCTAGAATGCAATGTCTCCATACAAGAGGACAACTGCGCACCTCAGTGCTCTTCCTGGATGGATCTTTCCACTAGAGGAAACTTCGGCTGGAGAAGATGGTCTTTCTGGCCTTTGGATTTGAAACAATGCAATTACACCTTGGTTTCTGGGTGTTACACAGGACAAATACAGCACGTCATGAGGCAGAGACACTGTGGCTTTCAAAGTGAGATTCTAATTGGTTTTGTGATTAACGTATCTTCATCTAGTAGGGAGAATTGGGATACGTTTGCAGACTAGGCAGCCTCTGAACTAGACAGATAGTTCAAAATATCCCTTTTGTGACTACTCAGAACTGCTAATGGACTGGTGCCTCTCATCCAAATGGTGCTTTCTAGCCCTGCCTTCCTGACTTCAGGCCACAGTTGACTTCTCAAGCCCCAGAACGACCTTATAAGCTACACTGGACCTTATTAATTCGAATTCGTGCCATCTCCTTGTCTCATTTACCACTTATTGCAGGGGGTTTGGTTGTATGTGTGTCATCATCAGGTCACTGTGAGTCCAGGGCTTCTGCCTTACAGTGGCTAAACTCTGGTGCCTTTGCAGACTGGGACTGATCTGGCATTTTTCAGGCAAGAGAAAGGTAGTTCTGATACTCTGGTGCTATCAAAGAGCATCAGCATTTGTGTTACAGCACCACCTGAGATCCCTGCACTAATGGTCTGGAACTTCACTCCTGAACAGCTGCAGGATCCTGATATAGCGACAGAATGTTTGGGAAAAAAAGAAAAAAAGAGAAAAGCTATGGCATCTCCAAAGAGGCACAACTTACAAAATGTGCTGGGCCCTGGCTACCATACCCCAAACTCTGCTCAATATTCTGCAGCCCTTTCAAGAGAGGGAAGACATACCAACAGGCACTATAGCTAAACCAGATACTATCACTCACCCCTGTAACTAAAAAGAAAGAATGAAAGCAAAAGTCAATTCATTTAGTAAGGGATGAAGGGAAGCTTCTGATTCTCTCCTCCATCCTGCTGCAGGAGCATGAGCAAGCGGCAGTGTGGGGCTTAATTGCTGACTGGGGTTAAACTGCAACAGCAGGCCAAGGCAGCTGAGTGCAGCGATGAGGCCCAGCAAAGATATATCACCCTCCTCAACTGGGCTTCTCCCCTAATCTGAAACAGAACCAAGACCAATCAGTTCCCTGGAGCAAAATGCCCCAGCGACTTGATTCCTAACAGTCAATGGAAAAGGACAAATTGGCAAAGGGGAACATTTTTAAGGGCTTCCAAAATTACTGTAAAAATGACACGTTATCCTTGCCATTGTATTTGAAATAAAGCATTCAAAAGGGCACGTTTTTAATACGAGTTTACAGCAATTTCATGGGCAGCTAAAAGACCCTTCGTTTTACTTAAGGGCACGCTGATTTTTAAACGTCTTCCTCAGTATCCTAACCCACGTATCACCTGCCCTGTCAAAAAGCTCTGCATCCCGGTCCCTGCGCCAGCCCCGCCGCTGGCCCGAGGCTGAGGGTGGCATGGAGTCGCTCAGCCGGTGAGCAAAGGCGGGCTGCCGTGAGAGGGCGGCCGCAAGCAGACCCCAGCACTGGCCGCCGCCTGACGGAGGGAACGCCTCTCCGACCCCTCGCAGCCCCGTCGGAAGGGCGACAGACGCTCCCACGGCACTCCGGGGCCGGGGCCGCCCCTCACAGCCGAGGCAGCCGCTCGGTCCCTGCGCCGGGCGGAGCGAGACAAGAGATAACTGCCCACCCCCGCAGACCCCGGGCGGCCGGGGGCTCGGCTTGCAAGCGGGAGGGGCGGGCAGTGCACGGGGGCTCCTCCTTCGCGACCTCTCCCCGCCTCCCTGCCGTGACGGGTGGGTGCGCCCTCCGCTCCGCACCGCCCCTTCCCCGCCTCGGCCCGCCTCGGCTCCCTAGAGAGGCCGCTCCGCGCCCGGCTGCCGCCGCTGCCGCGCTCGCACACTTAGTTGTAGCTGGTTAGTCTTCTGCGCGTCTCCGTTCTCTCCAGCCCGGGCCCCGAGCCGCTCCCGGCGTCTCCAGGCTGCTCTCCGCGGCGGAGGAGCCGCTCTGAGCGGCAGCTCCTGAGGTGAGCAGCCCAGGGTGCCTGCGGAGGAGGGCGGCGGGGATTGGGGTTGCGGAGGGGGCCGGGGGGCACCGCTTCCCCCGCGGAGGCTCGGGCCTGGGCCGGCGGCGGGCGGGCTGGGGTCGGCGCCGGGGCCGGGCGGCGCCCCCGCTCTGGGCTTTGGACAGGGGTCTTCCCCCCCCCGCGGGGCCGTGCCCGACGCCGCGTTTCGCGGCCGCCGCGCAGCCTTGTTATTCCCCCTCCTCCTTCTCTGGGCGATGTTTTATTCATGACCCCGCCGAGCATTGTATGGGCAGTGGGCGCTTTCCTCCGCAGTTCTCCAAGTGCTGTCAGAGCCCCGGGCTGGGGGTGGGGGACGGCGCGGGGATCGCGTCGTGGAAGCGAAATGGCTGCAGGATGGGCAAGGTTTTTCTGTCCGGGCAGGCGACCCGGGCATCTGTTTGCTTTTGGAGGGATGCTGGGGCTGCCGCGGCTCAGAAGGGGAGGGAACCGCGGGGTGTGCGTGGGGGTGTCTCCTGCTGCATTTCCCTCTGCTCGCAGGAGGAACGTAGCTCGCTGCAGGTCTGTCGGCTTCATGGAGAAGAAACAAGTCACTGCGAGGCTTTCTGTAGCAGATTTTATATATAGAGAGTTCTCTTCTCTTTCAAGGGTTCAGCAGCAAGCGTATTACAGATTCCTGTAAGCCAGGTGGCACTTACACCATCACCGAGTTAACTGTAGATGTCAGGCTGTGCTTGCACTGATGTGATGTCAGATTGATAATAACACGCAGAAATGGTGAATTCAGTGTGGGCCGAGCATGATGGAGACAGCACAGGCCCGGCTGGCATGGGCAGACTCGATGGAGCCTCTTTCTTCCTTGCTACAGGGCTTGCTGTGTAGGTAGTCCAGCAGCATAGGCAAATTGTAGGGGCATTGGGATAATTGTTTCAGATTCATGGGTGACCGCAGTCTCAGAGGAAGAGAGATTTGTGCCTGGAGCAGAGATACTTGTTTTCACTTACAAATGTATTCAGAGAGGTGTTGGTTAGAATGTCACTTGCTGATGGCTGTCTTGTCTGTAACTTCTGCAATGAGGCTGCCACCATGGGTATCAGTCAAGAAGATGGATTTTGTTGCATGCTTTAGAAAGGCAGCTTTATATTAGCCCCCAATAATACCTCTTGATTTCCCAGGAGCTGATTATGGACTGGTGAACTAAAACTGAGAGATGCCAAAAATGTGCTCTGTGTCTTATTCAGTTTCCTGTTTGCCTGCTCTTCACCTTCCAGTACCCCGGTTGGTTGGGTTTCAATGGAAAAAATCTGGTTCTCAGTCTGTTCAGAGAAATAAGTGTGTTTTGGTTTTTTAACTTACTCCTTGATATTAGCCATAAGGCTACATGTTCATGAAGATATGCCTCGTATGGAGATATTTGCCCTTTGATACAAGTGTAATGCACTGATACTGCTTGATATTGTTTAACCTTACTTAAGTATTTTATCATGAGGCAGCTTGATTTGTTTAAGACTTTGTGATGATGCAAAACACTAATAATTGTAAGTGTGCTCATTGTCTGAAGAGTCTTTAAATACTACTCTGTCTTGGGAAGTACTTCATGTGTGTTTATTTCCAAGAGGCACAGGCATGGATGAGCAGTGGTTGATATTAGTCATATTCAATTTGGGGTGGGAGGGCTGGAGCAGTTTGGCACTGGTGCTTTAAGTTGTAATTGATAGGTGTGACATCACGTGGTAGATAAGCTTTTATGGGATCTGCCATGTAAATTATGGCTTTTGTTTATATACGTGCAGTTACTTGTTTTGAAAATCCAGGCTGTACAGTTTGCTTAATAGCCTGTGCTGGAACTGTGAATCAGATGTAGCAGAATGTGCTTTAATTGTGCAATATTGTTCAGCGGTTGAAAACATTTCGCTTTACCTTGTGTTCACAGCCTGCACCAGGTGTGAAGTTACTACATTGCATCTGCACGCTGTGATATGCCTTGTGTGGTAGTCAGCAGTGAAAGCAGTGACCAGGTGCTTTTGTTTTCTTCTTTCTCTATTATCTGTTTGATTTTGGATTTTTTTGAAGCAGGGTGCTGAACTGAGTGATATCAACTAATCTGCGCTGGAGAGAGCAGCTTGGTTATTTAAGGCTGCTGTAGTTTGTTATGCAATCAGATTAACAAAGGTTGAAATGATCATTCACCTCTGGGTAAACAAATGATATATATAACATCATGGATTAGGGAGACTGTTTACATCAGAGGGAGGTGCTGTGGTTAGAATATGGCATATATTGGACAAAAACATGAGGAGCGGGCACAATAAAATAGTACATAAGTTTACCAAAATCTTCTTTGTAAACTATTGATTATCTGTACTCCAGGAGCTTCTGCGGTGCATTAGATGTTGCCTGCATGCATGGACAAACTTACTTTCAGCTTCATTTAGCTGACAAGTAAGAGACCTTGGCTAACGCCTTTGTGCACAGCCCGATCGTGCCTGGGGTGCTGTGCAGGCTCTGTGCTAATTGCAGTGCAGGTGTAAGGTCTAGAAACGTGACCAATTCTCAACTGGAAGCTTTTTAAATTAAAAAAAGTAGAATTCCAGACATGTTTTCTGAAGCTGTCAGCTCCTCAGCTGGTCCATTATTAGTTGGCTATTTCTTCTTCTTGTCGTGGAAGCAGTGTTGCTGTGTGAGAGATCTTTAAGGCTTATCTCCCCGAATCTGCTCAGAGAAGAGGCGATGATGTGCTGCATGGTAAAGGTTGGCGCAGAGATTGTCGGCACAGGCATCGCTGGTGTGTCAGAGGTGAGAGCCCACTGGGAGAGACAAGAGCCGATACAGAAAGGTGAAGGTGGAAGCCTGAGATATGGGGGAAGTAGCTGGAAGGCAGGAAGGAGAGGGAGGTATTTGTCAATGTGTCTGCGTGTGCAGTGCCTTGCTTGGACTCCACTCTGCAGTCACAGCATAGTGATCTTGCGTGAACTTTGGTTCTGTACAAGTGGACCTAAAAATACCCTGTAGCATGGCGTATGCCCACATTTATTACAGTATGCCATGGCATCAAGTGTTTGGGGGAAAGGAGGACTAACTGCCTCCTGGGAATCAGTTTTCGAGAGGCCTTCATATTGGTGTGGAGCCTGAGCCCTTCCCACCTTCCTCTCAGTGAGGGCAAGGGGAGGTCCTCTTGAGGATGGTGCTCTTGTGTCCTTCAGCAGGTGATGGAACAGGACTACATTTTGGATCCACATTGAAAAATATTCAGGAAAGTTTTAAAAAAATTATTATCATTACTTATTTCCTTGCTGCTTGTGTTTAATTCTATATAAATGAGCATCTAATTGCAAAAAGATTTCACAGGTGCTTGCAAATATATATATCACTATGCCACTGGCTGATCTTTATGCTGTATAATAAATTTGTGACTAAATGTATATGAGCATGCTTTGGGTGTACTGAAATCTTTTGGGGATAGGTAATACTGTTAAGGCCATGTTATTGTGGGATGTTCAGAGAGGAAGCAATGTGGAATGTGATATGCAATCAGTAATTTTAATACTATTTCTTTTACTGCCACTAGTCTACTTCAACTCTGATTTATTAAGGGATTGGTATCTTGTCATCTTGAAT
The DNA here is from genome assembly GCF_028858725.1 of Colius striatus. Taxonomy (NCBI): domain Eukaryota; kingdom Metazoa; phylum Chordata; class Aves; order Coliiformes; family Coliidae; genus Colius; species Colius striatus. The sequence goes on from NC_084768.1 coordinate 21,374,952, forward strand.
TTTGTGAACTGAATAAGACCAGTTACTCTTGGTCAGGCTAGAGATCCGTCTAGCTCAGTATCTCTTCTGATAGGGCTTTTTACAGATGCATAGGAAAACTGTAACTACAGAGCTCTCCTTCTCCTGGTAAGCCCTTCCAGCAATTATTACTCTAGGAAGTCTTTGGGCTGGCACTGCCATTGAGGATGTTGTGTTTCCTAGCTGCTGATGGATTGTCTTCTGTGGAAAACATTGAATTTGTTTTGAAAAACTCTGTGGTGTTAGTGTTCACAACATCCGGTGTTGGGAACTTCTGGTCTGATTGTGCACTCTGAAAAGGGTTTCATTTTGTTTTATGACTTGCCATTTAAAGTGCCTGCCTGTGGTTCTGTATGAATTCTGGAAGAGTATTTTCCTTTTTTGCACAGAAAAGTATGATGTATGAGGATGTTAAGAGGTCTTAAAATGTATGTAAAGATAACTACTGTGTAGTAAGATATGCTCCCAGCTCCCCTGACAGTTGCCTTTGTAGATGTGTACCGTTACACCTATTGCATTTGGGTAATTTCATGCAAAAAATAATGTCCGAATACAAGAAGTGGTGTGATTTCTGCAGCTATACATCCTGTACATAACTTGCAGTAAGTCTTGATTCAGAGTGACTCAAACACCATTTCAGGAATAAGTGGGTGTTAAAAAGTTGTGTTTTAAATTTCATTTTGTCCTTCATATGGCAGGAAAGAAGGCTCATTTGACTGTGAATTAACCTACAGTATTTACATTTATACTGGTAGCTCAGGCATCTGCCTGGGTTAGAAGGCCTATCTGAGTTACAGACTTTGTTGTTACTAGACTTTTGTACTGATGGTAATGGCAGCTATGTTTGATGTATGAAAAGAAGACCTCCAAAAGTTGGTAATTTATTTATTTTCAGCTTCTGAAATCCTAGTGATGGGGAAAAAAAAAGGGTAAAATTTTCACATTTCTCAAGCAAGCAGAAAATCTTCATGTTGTCATTTCTGCTGTTATTCCACCCTTAAGCCTGTAAACTTATGATTAAAGTGGGTGGAATTTCAGCTTACTGGTTTACGGGTGGGGTGATAGTAGAGAGTGACCAGACAAACATTTTCTGTTTGTTTTAAAAATAGAGACACTTACATAATGATGCTATACACAACAGCAGAACATGCATATGGATAAGATCTCTGCAACAGAGTATTAATCCAACAGCATCCCTTGCCTGTATGTCTGCTGTCACTTGCTTCAAAGGAAGGTAATTCTGGAGCAAAGAGATGCCATCACCAAGTGATTTAGCTGGAGCATTGGTCCAGTACTGATCAGCCTTCAGACAGGGCTCTGGATTAGAGATTTGAAGAAACGTATTTTCAAACCATTAGGACCTCTTAATTTGTTATCTGAATCAGGGAAAACAATTCTTTCTGTTTTGAGGAGTGCTGTATATCTGTTTGTGTTTTGAGTTGTTTGCAGAGATTCATCTCTTCATGTGTGGTGTGCTCTTAGTAAAACTCAGACCCTGTTTTTGAAAGTGGAGTGCTATTACTAGTAAAAAACCACGAACCAGTGAACATGTCTGAAAGCATCAGGATAGTGGATTGCATCAGAGTCTTTACTCTTACTATGGGAGTCACCTCAGTTTTTCTTCTGTCTCAGTATCTCTAACAGCAAGTAATAGACTTGTGAAGTTCTGAAAAAAAATAAAAAGCACATTCACTCAAAATATGTATTTAATAGGAAAAATTTTCCAGGATGTATATATACAGGTGGGCATTTTCTCAAAAGCCTGTGTTCAACATTGAGTCTGTAACTATGCTGTTGCTAACCAAAATTTCTAGTCCTGAATGTATCTATAAATACCATAACCTCAACCCTTTGATTCTGTGCAATGATATGTCACTGGAATAATTTCATATATCAGGACATAAAAGAGCCTTGGTGAACTTGTGCTTTTATAATAAACAAGGAAAAGTTTATGCAGGTTGCCCAACAGAGGAGCTTATCCACACAAAGACAGCTCTTTGGATGAGAGGGAAGGATTTACCTTTTAGACTTTTCTCCTTAGGGTTTTGATCTCATCCCATCCCAAGTTTTTATTAGTAAAAGCAAAACAACTTTAATGTGATTATGCACGTTTGGCAGACAGACCTCTGTGTTTTAGAGTCATGGCTAATTAGATCTGTGGAGCCTGTGCAATTTAGGATATTGGGCAGGGAGATTGCTTTAGCAGGAAGACATGGAGGAAGGAACAAATCACTCTCCTTCTCTTCCTTAGAGTGGCAGCAGCATTTTCTGTTAAATTTGCAGATTCCCAGATATGTACTGATGCTGGTGTGCTGTTCCTGGGGAATGAGTTGTTGAAGTTCGCCTTCCAACTTACCTTTCAATAAAGTTCTGAATATTGGATATTTGCACATCTGTACTAGAAAACTGTCTGAAGGAAGAATCAACTGGTAAAACAAAATAAATGCTGTCTCTTTAAGGGCTGGTAGCGGGCTGTAAGCCCATTTCAGCTTCAAGTTTGAGGGATGACTAAGATGTTTCTCTGTTCTGGCAATACCCAGATTGGATCCTGCTGCCTAATTTTGTCTACAGGCCTGCTCATCTCAGCTGTGTCTTACAGGGAATGCAGCTGATGCGCAATAAATATATCAAGAAAATGTGCAGAAGTTTGGTCTTTGGTTGCAGATGGATTTCTACAGGACTCTGTCCTTAGGAAGCCACCCTCAGCAGCAGTGTTCTCTGAAGTAGGATGTTTAAAGATGTGGTTTGGGCTGCTGGTCTTGGTCAGCCATGTGATACTGAAGGACAGAGTACGGTTCCTTTTCTTCCAGTGCAGTTATGCTTGTTATGTATGCACAGTAGCTGTGGTCTAGTGGATGCCTGGAGGCTCAGTTTTCTCTTCCGAGCCTTTATTTTTGCAGGAATCCAAAATAGCAGAACCAAAGCTGCTGAATAAGTCAAACTGAATCCAGGGGAGCAGATCTGGTGGCTCTCCCTTTCACACACCACAGAAATTCATAAAGAGGAAACTTGTATGAGGACTTAAGGGATTTGTTTTATGAGTGAGTGAAAGAAAAGCCAACCAGGGATTTCTAATGCCGTCTCTGTTTTGATCACTCAGAGTTCTTATGGACATAGTTGTTTTTTTCTTATGATTTGTGTTTTTAAATTACTACCTAGTTTTCAGGTGTGGGAGCCTGTCAAATGATGGTGCCTGGCAAGTGCTACTGAAATGAAAATCAAAACCTCCCAATGAACAAGCTTCTGAGATAGTTCCTGTTGTTTTTCCTTTGTTTAAAAAGAAAAAAAAAATAAGAGGAAGCTGTATCCGTTCTGCTTTGGTCATGTCAGATAAGGTATAACTTTGAGATTAAAAAGTCTTCATGCGTGTGGGAAGAGGGCAGTGCTGCTTTGTTTTCTCTCAAATGTTGCAATGGAGGATACTAATTAACCACCAAACAAATTGGGTTTGGGGGAGTTTGCCTTTGCTTATTACAGAGAAAATGTTTTGTTTGGAAGAGCTGTGGGAATTACACCCGCAGGCATTCATATAGAGATAAATCGGCCCCTGACTGCCCAAAATCTTCCTGTTTCAGTTGGCAGAAAAATGCCAGGAAACCTTTTGAAATGACAACAGCCAGTCTGCATGTTCTGGAGCAGATTGTGTACCAGAGACCGCGGCACAGCCCTGAGCAAAGACGTCAGCAGCAAGGAGTGACTGTCATCCCCAACACAAACAGACAGACTCCATCAGCCTGACAGACCTGCGAAGAGTGGCGAAACATTAATGGGCAGATCGTGATGACTGTCAGCTCAGAATATAGGGTTTGTTTGTTGTTCTTCCCCAACGACAGGAGCTGACTCTGAGGTGGACTTTCCTATAACTAGCATTTTGCATCTTTGGCATTTTGGCAAGAGTGAGATGATTTCCTAAGAAGAAGGAAAAAAAAAGGATAAGAGGCCTCAGGCTTAGTAACAGCATTTGGGAGAATAATAAATGCTCAGCCTTGTGAAGCTTTGTTTAGTTGTACATTTATTTGGGGATTTTTACAAGCATGATGGAAAATTATGCACTTGACTCTTGAGTTGCAGTGGAATTCAGGAGACCTAATTTCCTTAAGACTATGAAAATCCTGGGCTTCGTGATGTAATTTTTGTTTGCTTTAGAGTTCTGTGCTAGTCTCAGCGCCTTTTTTCATCCACAGCAAATTCTTGGGTGCGGTAGCAGAAATCATTCAAAAGCCAATGATTTGAGAGTTAAAAAAAGCTGGAGCTTCTTAGATATATGGGGACTGGATGAAGTAGGATTAATCTGGCATTAGGGCAGAAATTTGTGAGAGAAGCCAAGTCAAGCAACTGGCCAGTGAAAGAGATGGTTCATGAAGTCAGTCACTTCTTCAGCCAAAAGGGAATCAAGCTGACATCTTTGTGACAGGGGCTTTTACTTGGCCTCTCCCACAGACTCTGGGTAGCTGTCATGTACTTCCTCCGCAATTGTTTAGCATTCTGTGAGCTCATGCCTTAAAAAAAGACTCTAGAAGTGAACAGCTTTCCAGAGGTTGTTAGAAATTTAATACTACAATTTAATGAGGTTTGTGAGTTACCTGTAACACAAATAACAATGCTGATGACTGCTTTGCAATTATTAATTTCTGTACAGAGTGTTGTTGGCCATTAAGATGGGTTGTCTATGCAAAGTGGTTCCATAAAATGCAAATTACTAGCTTCTATGTGGGTCAGAAAACATTGCATACTTGGTGTAACTCTTGTAGTTAAATAGACTCTTTTGTTAAGCAAATAATTTAAGCATGGGTTACTCTTAGCAGTGTCAAAAATATGCCTGAATTCTTGCTGAGTGTAAATAAAGAGTTTCAGCTTTGAATGATAGCTGCAGAATTTGACTTAAAAGCTATTTTTGGGCTGTGGGCACAGCCCAGCTTGGGGGGGATGTACATGGCTCTGCTCCCGGCATGGCGTCAGGATGGAGGATGACTCAGTCACCCCTGCAACTTCCTCGTTGCTCCAGAAAGGTAGTGATTTATTGCAGGTCTGTGTCAGCAGTAAACAGCCATCCACCCGGCGCTGAGTCAGCTGCTCCAAAAGTGGTAGTTAAGGATGCGCGCCCCGTCTTTGCCTACGCCGTCCCTCCCAGCTCCCCTCCCACTCATCAACTGCCAAGGGTGGAAACAAACACGGAGCCTTTCCTCCGCTGTACTTTGACTGCCGTTCAGGCGACCTGTGTGAGGCTGTGAGCAGAGCTCCTGTTCTTGCTGATAGACACACAGTGCATGCCAGTGTTGAGACTTGGATGGTGTTCCTGTTGAGTCAGGGAAGATTGGCTGTGCAAAGCCTGTGGGGTTTGGTCTTCTGAGGGTGCTGAGGTTGAAGCAATAGCAAATGTGGCAGAATCAGCACATACTGCTGTTGCTGCTGGGTGAAAAAAATTGTCCAAACCCTTCCAGGTCCTGCCCTGGCCTTCCTTTGTAAGCAGAACAGGTTGGGCAGCAGCACAGGACTGGAGGAGACTACAGAAAAGCTGGTGAAGTTCACCAAGAGTGTTACATATGAAAGGTTGAGAACTCTCTGGGGTTTTTGTTGGCTTACAGAACATGAAGATCCCCTTCTTTGCTCTTTGTATGTTTAATGAGAGTGAGGCAAGTAGTTGTTCTACTGCTGGCTTTCGTCTCATACCTGCCCTCCAAAAGAAACATCATGGTACAAAAAAATCACCAGTCTTTAACACCTGATTTTGAAATAAAGCACTCTGTTTCCAAATTAGGAATGATCCTTCCAATATCAAAGGATTGGCATAGAGGAAAGCATCTTAATGGCAGTACATTCTCCCTTCTCTTCCACCCTGCTTTCCCAGGAGCTACTGCTATCCAGAGAAAGCACATGAAGATCACACTTTCTGGTTCTTGCTGTCACAGCCTTATTTTTTCAGTGGAGGCTAAATACCATAATAATTGTCATGTTCTGATTTTTTTCTTTGCCTTAAGCTAAATATAGAAGAAACAACTATTTTCTGAGGTGTTTTTGCATCCATGTGAAAAGGCACATAACAACTGTTGTTGGCAAGAATCAGTGTTGACCACTTCCCAAGACATGGTCTTTGTAAGCAGGAGGTAAATTCTAATCCAATGCTTGTGTGAGGCAGAAGTGGAACACAAGATCCCAGATAAGTTCACTGTGCCAAGGAAACTATCCCAGAACAGTCTGTTGTGAATTTTCTGAGCGTGTGAGGTCAGCTCCACTTTTGATCTTGGTCATGACTAAATATCCTCAGGAATAAAAGCCTCAAATAAGAATGGAGGTATCCCTGAAGACTTCTTAGTTTTGCCTTGATGGTCGCTGTCTGGTGAATTACACTGTCCTGTTTGCTGACTGATTCTTTTATTGGTGACCTCTGTGATTTTTCAGGTGTTCAATTTGCCATTCCTTTCTTCTCTACTGATAATTTTCCATTCTTTACCTGCTACAAGCCCCTATGACATCTCATGAAATGCCTGAACTCTGTTTTGTATTGAAACTGTTTTATTGCTTTGAAAATACTGAGCATGGTTGGTTGTTAATAAAAGTAATGTAGAAGCTTCACAGTCTGCTGCTTCTGTACTGATGAAGTCAAACTCTGAATTAGACTCAGTATCTGTAAGGTCTCTTCTGAGTGCAAACTGAGCTGAGGTGCTGTCTGTGGGAATGCTGATCTGGTCTGTGTCGAAAGGCAAAAAAACCAGTATCAGAGGAGGTGGAGCGACCTTTCTGTACATGAGACTGCAGGACTGGTTTTGTCTCTCGATTTGAATGTCAAAGAAGAGATGGAAAACAGAAGATGGGAGTGACTTTCGCCCTTAAGGTACCGTATGCCTCTTGGTGGTAGGGATTGCAAGCTGACTTATCAGTCTCTAGTTCATCATTCCTACCTTGTCATTAGCCAGCACGTCTAGTATGTTCAAGTGCTTGGTTAGTCACCAGAGGTACTCTAGGACAAAGTTTAAAACTGATGGAAGTTACAGTCGTCTAAGGTGCTGTTTCTTGTACTCCTCTGGAAGTTTATACGCTTGGTGCTACATGCAGCTGCTTTTAGCAGTTCCCCTGGATTTTATTCTATTTGCTGCTTTGTTATTGATCTATACCAGAAAGACTTGAATGGAGTGCCCACAAGGAAAATGGTATAGAATATTGGGAATAAGTATAAAGGAGAATGTGTATGCACCAGAAAGTCAGCTTCAAAACATGTGTTAAGGAGGAAAAAATGTACATGCTTTCAGATATTGCTGGAACAGGAGAAAAAAGGCATGGTGTAGTGAATGATGCACCAGGATGGGAGCTGCAAGACCACAGTTTGTTTTCCTGAGAGACTCTGGAACTACTGTAACTGGACCTGCCCATTCACAGAATCACAGAAGCTTAAGGGTTCGAAGGGACCTCGAAAGATCATCTAGTCCAACTCCCCTGCCAGAGCAGGACCATCTAGAGTAGGTCACACAGGAACTCATCCAGATCTCCAGAGAAGGAGATTCCACAACACATCTGTGCAGCCTGTTCCAGTCACCCTCACAGTGAATAAATTCTTCCTTGTATTTCTTTGAAAACTCTTATGTTCCAGCTTGTACCCATTGCCCCTTGTCCTATCATTGGACATCCCTGAGAACCCACCCTTTATGTATTTGTAAACATTAATGAGGTCACTCCTCAGTCTCCTCCAAGCTAAAGAGCCCCAGCTCCCTCAGCCTTTCATCTTAAGGGACATGCTCCACTCCCTTAAAGCTCTTTGCAGTGGTGATGGTATCTTTGTAGCACGCAGCGTGGTAGGACTGTGATCTCGTTTTGTGCCATGTTATCAGAAAAATAAAATGGATTTCTCTTCTCAGATTTGAAATGGTTTCTGGTGTGTGGGTTTTTTTTTTTTTTGTAGAGTGAAACCTGGATTATTTTTGTAAATCCCCTGATCAACTTGAGTCTCAGTAGTTTAATTCTGTTCTCATAACAGATTTGCTTTTCAAATACTATTTTTAAGTGCACAGTTATGAAGAAGAATATTTCCTGTTGCTGTCTGTAACAAGTACTCCCAGTTCAATTCTGGGGCTGACGTGTCCATTGCTGTTTCCTGATGGCTTTTGTAGCTGTTCTTTCCCTGCTCCTGCAGGGCGAAGACGGTGCTGATTGATGGCAGGTTTATATTGCTAATAACTATAAACAAGCAATTCTGACTCATTGGTCATGGAAGACAGAAGTACAATCAAATATTGTGGCTATGTTCATTTATTTACATATAGGGAAATTATGTAAATATCCGTGCAGATTAGGTTTAGTCCCTGTACGTGTTCAGTACCCTAAGGCCAAAACTGGGTACTGCCAAGTCATGGAGAATTTTGCTGTTGAGCTTAGTAAGTGTGGGATTTAGCTTCTCAATGTTTAGAAGCACACTGGTTTTTAATACTGTTAAATGCCACAGAAGGAAGATTCCTGTGCATTTACATTACCATTAAAGCCGTGATCAGAAACGTGAGGAAGGAAAAAGTAAGCTGAAAACATGTCTTTCTGGCTTTGATTGCCCTCTTTAGAAGGTGTACAGCTTCTCTGCACATCTGGCTTCCAGTTGTCCCTCAACTTCTCAGCACCTCCCATCCCTACCTACCTTGTACTAACTGGAGCCTGCAGGCACCTTAGGTTTAGCATGGTCTGAAAACTAATACTGAAAGGGAAGTTGAGAGTAATGGTTGGCCACCATGATGCCCAGCAAGGGACATTTTGCATGGTGTCTCTCTTGGCGCTGCTGTGCAGGTGAGGTTGACTAACTTCATTTTTGGGGTAGGAGCAGAGGCCTGGGTATGTTGTTTCTGGGTCATTGCCATCAAGAGCTGGTATCAGTAAGCAGAGAAATGGAGAGCAGGAATAGTTTGTGTTCACAAAGGGGGTGGCAAGGTGGAAGGCTGGGATGAAATGCGAAGAGCTAAACAGCTGATGGCATGAGGCTGGAAACATGAACAGAAGAAAATGAGATGTGGACTAATGAAAAAGTCTTGCTGTTGAGAAGGAAGTTGTGTAAGGGCATACGTGTGGTTTGTATTACTAACTCAAGGTATGTGGTCAGAGGGGCAGAAATGATCAAATGCTTTCTTCTCCCGTGTTTCATACGGTGTGTTGTTTTCTGTAGGCTGTGCTGCAGGATGCTCAGTGTTGTCTTGATTTTCCTTGTAGAGGCAGTAATGCAAGAAATGATCCTGTCAGAATGAGGACAGAGGCTGCTTTCTGGCAGTGGGCTGTAACCAGGGGTGTTGGTGCCACATCCTAAACCTGGGTCTTAGATTGGTTACCCTACAATGTTGGTGGCATCCCAGGCTCTTGTAGGAGGCACTGAGTATTGCCTGGCTTTTTGTGTACCCTTCTGTTTCAGTGAGTGAGACACAGTGGGACTGGATTCAGCTAGGAGATTCACTAGTTGAATTATGCTGAGCAAATCACTAGCTATGGGCAAAGGGGAAGAATAGGGAAAGAATTTGGTCTTCAGTTAGGGTTTTTCTACAACTCTGAAATGTTAAAGATCAGTCAAAAAGACTGTAAATATTCCAGCTGTGAACTGTAGTCATTTTACTTGGTGTTCTTCACTGTTTCTTGCTGTTGTCTTTTCCAAGTGGAAATGTTAATATTTACTTTGGGGCAGTATTTCTTCTGCTGTTTGGTGGCACCTCTTGTTTATTCCCTAAACCTTCTCTCTTTCTACCACATTTAGATAACTGGCATTATGTCAAAATAATCACCACTTGTTTTAGTTCTCTGATTCTCAGCAGTGTTGATTTGCACTGTGATATTTGAAATTGCAAGATAGACAAGTGCACAAAAGAAAAAGCAACAAGAAAGAAAGAAATTCTACGTGATGAAAATCCATTTCACCATACTATCTTAACTATAGCTAATTGTGATTATGTCTTTAGGGGAGAACTAAGGGTAAGGATGAAGTCTGATGGTTGACCCTTTGCTTGTTGAATGTAGTCCAGGGCTGGAGCTTGGTGGAAGACATCATTGACTGATTGTGGCACTGGCATACTGTTGGGATAGATGGGGCAGTAGCTGACCCTGCAAATACTGGCTGTGGGAATACATTGACTCTCATGATTTCAGTAGCTTTTACATGTTAGTGTACCTGCTAACGTGCTTGAGGCTTGTATTTTTTTATGCCTATCACCCTTACTGCCTTGTGTTGTGCAGCAGACCTGTAAAATCCAAGCTAGCGTGAATTTATGTGGAGTTTGATGTTACCACTTGTGTTGGCACACAGTGTATTTGACAGGCGAAGTACTGGCAGGACACCAAAGAACAGGAGCTATCTTGTAGGCCTGCAGATGTAATGGAGGTAAGGCACTGTGCGTGCCACACTAGGTCCTTGTACCCTAAATGCTTTAGTGCTGGTTTTGACCAGGGAAATTCATGCATGTCGTATCTGGAAAGCCCTAGGCAACATAAAGCTGTATCATGGGTGTCCTCTTTATTGGGTTAACTTTTTAAGGAGTTTCTAAATCTATAAAATGCTGAAAGCTTAAACTTAAAAATACCCCACCTTTAAAGAAGCTCTGTGGTTAATGTTACATGTCAGTCAAAATGATTTTATTATGGAGCTTCCTAATACCATTTCCCTTTTCTTGCTTTTCTTTCCTTGCTTTTCTTAAGTTTCCTCTTGCCATGTTACTAATTGTTAGCACAAGGAAACTCTGCCATGAGATCAGATGTCACTCTGGGAATCACAGTCATGACTTCTGGCAGAGAGATTGACTTCCCAAAGTTCACAAGGTAGAGAGGAATGACCAAAGGTGAGTGGAGAAAGAGGGGCTCTGGCAGGGAGGTTGGACTAGATGATCGTTTGAGATCCTTTCCAACCCTTAAGATTCTGTGATTCTGTGAAATGGGTAGGAGAGCCTGATAGGGAACTCTGCTATGATCATCGATGCATGTTGACTTGTTGTGTTGCATTTAGTACAACTTTAGTTACACCTTGAATCAAAGAGGAAAAAATTCTCTCTCTACTTGGGTTGGGGTAGGAGAGTGTGGTGTTTTCACTATTTGCTTCATCTATATTCCTACACCCTTTCCCAGGTGTCCACTTCTGGTTTCTGTTAGGTGAAGGATGAAATGAACCATTAGTCTGACCTGATGGCATCAGTGAGAATAATTCTACATTGTCAACTCGTCTTTAGGGTCTTGTGTGGGCTTGTGGAGTCAGCATAGAATGGCTTGAGGGACAATGAGGTTCCACTGCAGGCTTCCTGGAGAAAGAATTACCTTGTTATTTGTGTCTGTAAGTTCCCCACTGAGCTTATTGGATAACAAGAGTTCTGGAAAGCAGAGGAAAATAGAGCTTGCTGTCAAATTTTAAAAAAAAAAAAGCCTGTTTCTGCCACACATGGAAGAGCAGAAGGCTGGAAAGGTAGAACCTTCCTTTGCCAGTGCTGTGCTACTTGTCCCTTGGTTTCCTGTATGAGAAATGATATAAAAATGCAAACCACCTCTATGCAGCACATGGGGATAAGTGAGTAAAAGCTCAGTGAAATTGCAAAGTATTTCCCCTGTTCATAAAAAGGAGCAACTGTTCTATTGGGAAGTTGCAAGAGAGGGCTGCCTGTCTTTCATTTCTTTTACAGTGTTTTCTCTTTTTCTCCCAGATGAGTGCTAAAAGAAGTGATGGTATTTTTGCACTCTCCAAGGAATGATGGGTTATAATCCGTTAAGAGACAAATGTCTAATTGAAATGGTGAATTTTGAGCACTGATTGCACTTTTCCTTGCATGTTGTTACTCGGTGACTATGGTATACAAATGCTTCCAGGTGGGAAAACTCTTCTTCATGTTTATACACTTAATGACTTGTTTTGATAAACCCTCCTTAATTTTAGCTGTATTTTTAGTTGGTCACTTTAAAAAAAAAAGTTGCACTTTTCCCCCTCAAAGTCTGCAAGTAGCATTTTTCTTGTTTTCTACCTCCTCACCTTACACACAGCCAATCAGAATATTTTTTAAATCGAAATTTAACTTTTGTAGTAAATGAACAATGTGTTTTGCTCCCAATCAGATTCCTCCTTTAGCTTAAGGCAGCATATAGTGACAGAAGTGATTAGCCAACGTCTCTTAAGTACAAAGGGTTTGTAATGTCCAGTCACCTGAAATGCCTCTGTTCTTTAAGATGAGTGAGTACTGCAGCCTGTGACTGCATACTGTTCTTCCAAATCCCCTCTTCACTTTAAATTACTGCTAGACCTGTGTGAGATTTGCTTTCAGTTTATATGACAAAAATCTGTGTAGAATTTGTGGATTCAGAGTCATGCCTTTGTGCTGGGTGTGCAGTTGCACACCTGTGAGTCATAGTGCGTAGTCAGAGCTCTGTTGGTTCTTTTCTGTGTTTCTGTCTTTCAAACAAGTTGCTTTTATAAGCCAAGTACAATGTATTTTAATTCATTTGATGTGAACACAAGCAAAAATACAAAAGATGAATGCAAACATTCAAGAAAATACCTGTAATAAATCTTCCCCATGTGTGAATTCTGTTCTAAGTGAATGGAAAGCACTGATTATTTTTGTGTATGGGAATACATATGCATTTTCTCATCACAGAAATTCTGCATATCATGTGGTTGTGATATGAAATGGTGTTTGGTTGGTTATCAAAGTCAGGAGTGGTTGTCTATCTGCTGTGCACCCCTTGGGAGTGGGTTCGTGGCTGCAGATGCCCATCTGCAGTTCCGACACATTTCTGCTGCTCACCCATTGCCACAGGACTATGCAAAATCCTGTGGTAAGATGGCTTGCACAAAACATTCATTGCCATGATAGCCCTTTCACTCTTATGCTACTTAGTCACAATATCCAGTGACGCAAAAGAAATGATATACTCTGTGCAGATGTGAGAGCACTAATAGTATAAATGCACATGCTTCTGAAAAGTAGCTCTAATCAAAGGTACAAGTGTCCATAGCATAAGGTAAATGTGATAAGTGAAAACAATCTCTAATATTAATAACAACATTTGTTGTAAGTTTTGGAATAAGTAGCACTACATATGAAGCTACAGTTGGGCAGACTGCAGTGCAGGTCAGCTGCACAAATACGTACCCATTGTGCCCTGGTGTCCCTGAATTTAATGTTGGTGACAGCCAGGGACATAACCAGGTTTGGTACCTTTTGCATGTTCTGAGTTAGGGGTTTATGTGCAATGGTTACTGTGGTGTCTGCAGTTACAAAAGCATGTACAGGTATGTAAAGATTTTTGGAGAAGTAGATATAATGCAGATAGACCATGGCAGCATGCAGCATCGAGCTTAGGTTTGGTTTATACCAGCTCTGTTGCTGTCAAACCCCAGGCATTTAATATATTCAAGCACTTTGTCTGGAGGGATCTTCAAAAGTGTGAAACAGCTATTACACCAAATCTGCCTTAGCATCTCCTGAGGTCTTGAGCTTTGGAAACCCATCTCAGTTCTGGTTTTGGTGTCAGCAATTGCCCTCTTCTTGGTGGCTCTCTGTCTTCCCTTCTTTGTCAGCTTTGGGAGGGAGCAAACTTGAAGCAGAAAGAAGTGGAGGCTGAAATGAATATTTAAGCTCTTCTAGATATATTTCACTGACAAATGAAATCGGTACTTCATTTTTGCAGGAGCCAGAGTCTTGCCAAGTAGTCTCAAAAAGAAGCTGGAGAATGATAAACACAAACCCCACAGCACTTCATGGGAGTTTATTTTGTTGTTTCAGTAGTGACTCATCTCCAGAATGATCCATTCACTTTTGGGGGGGGGGGGAAGAACCTAACAAAGGTCTCAGAGCCACCCATGAAATGCAATGTCTTGTTCAATTATTAGGTAAAGCATATGAGTATTTGAAGCCCTTGGGCGCAATTTTGAGAGTTATGCTGGCAAAAGATGTTTGTGGTCAGATCCTTTTCCTTTTTGTTAAACATCCTATATTTTAAAGAGAGTATAGGATGAGGAAAAAATGGGAGTTATGGACAGAGGAAGAAGTGGTAAGTATGCTTTTCTTTTTCTGGATGGACAGGATTGTTTTTGAAACCTCTGGGGTTATTAGGATGTCACTTTTTCCTTTCTGTACATCTTTGGCTGACTGACCTGAAAATCTGTATTTCAGCATGCGCTTCCTGAGGTGGCCATTCAGAAAGCCGACACCTCCTGTCTTGATTTTCCTCCTGCCCCTACTCATGATTCTCCAAAGGCAGCAGTGAGTACAAAAACAGGAAAGGGGAGTGATAAAGTGATGGAATACAGTGATGCCAGGAGGAAACAACTTTCTGACAGTAGCCATGCTCTGATGAAAAATAAACCAGAGGTGAACCACCTTCAGATACTTCTGACATTTGAGTCCTCTTTCTATAAAGTAGAAAGACTGTCCATTGTATTGACTGGATACAGCATTAGTGTTTTAGTAAACACCTACAAAGTATATATGGACTAAATTATCTAAAGGGCTTGTTAGCCTATCATCTGCATGCAAAAGAAAGTGATGATGGTGATGGAGGCTTCTTAGAAATTGAGTGAAGGACTGGCTCCTGTATGTTGTACTTCTGCATGTGAAAGCTGTGTCTTTTTCATTCAACCCCATTTTTATTTTGCTTTGTATCATTCCTGGATAGTGTGCAAATTGATGGAGTGATCTTTGTTTATTTTTTTCCCCTCATGGAACTGATAGAAAAATAGAACTGTATTATATAGCAAAATGTAACATGGGATATGAAAGTCTGTTACTGCTTGACTGCTTTTCTGGAGCTTCAGAACCTGTCCCAGGGGTTTAGGGGGATTCTCTTGATTTATTTGATGTCACATGTTTCTTTTGTGATAGGTACCTGGTGGTCAATGCAGATGCACTTTAAACTCTTCCCCATAGCACTAACTGCTCTTCAAGTTGCAGTATAATGTTGAGAATGAGTGGTGGCCTTCGGTGGTGCACTGTTCAAACAAGTCAACCCATAAATTGAGAGCACCATGGTCAATGAGTCCACTGTGAAGGTTTGGTGGGGAGATGGGTGTCTTACGAATGCTGACAACAGTGTCAGCCTTGGTCAGGAATCTGAGGAGACTGAGACAGGACTACTGTATTGGTGTTTTCTGATTTTATATTTCAACTGGGAAAAATAAGCTTGAGGGCAAAACTTCAAAACCTTTGGAAAAGGTTATCTGGATGAGAAGAAACTGTACTATGGCAATTCCTTCCTAAAAGGAGACATCATCCAGGGATCCTGCTGTGGGCTTGTTCACTTTGAGTATGGTAGTTTATATGCTTGTCTCCAAGCAAGGAAAGGATGAATTATGGGACATAGGCACTTGTGTCTCTACACCATCATCAGCTCTGAAGTCTTAATGAGAAGTGAAATCCCAAGGGTAGTACATGAGAAAGGAGAGTATTTAACCAAAAGACTTGGAAGTAAAACCACTCAACATGTGTCCCTTCTGTCTTTTGATGTTGGCCTGGTTCCATGCAGAAAATTTCCTAAAGATCTGCACAGTGATTGAGGCAGGGCTTACTTTAGAAGCAGCGGAAGTTAGGGTGAAGTATTATATTTGACTGCAGTTTGACATGTATCAAAATAATATAATATGTCCTAAATAAGAAACATTCTAACAAAAAGAAAAGAACTATTGGGAAATATGTAAAATGAAAGAAAAGCTATGAAATTATTTGTTAGGAACAATGTATCCTCTGGGTTTGCAAAAAGGAAATTCTTTTTTTAGCAAGAGAAAGCTGTATTTACTACACGAGGGTCAACATGATTTAATGGTTACCAACCAATTAGAAAGGAGGTTTCTTTAGTAAAATTGCTACCAGTAAACATGGAGATTTGAATTGCCTCATTGAGAGTTTACATTACCTGAAGTCAAGTAAGTGTATCCTACTTTGTACAGAAACTGTGAGCAACGATTTGTGTTGTGTCCTTATCAGGTGTGGTGCCTTTTTTTCCCTCACATTGTGAATATGAAGAAAGCCTCTAAAGCCAGTCATCTTTCCACAGTGGCCAGCAGAAGACACACTTTGGAAAAGGATTAGGTCATTGTTACTTTCTGCTTTGCTTTTCATTGTTTTCTCCACAAAATATATCTGTGTTTTTGGGCAGATTGTTTTCTCTCTGTCACGATTTTTTTTTTTCGTGATTACTTGAAGGTTTTAAGATACTTCTTTCACCACATTAACTTAGGAAAATTTCCTAAGCTGTCTGGCCAGTGCTTTTGTGAAGTTCATAGGCCACATGAAACTGAAATAGTGGTAGACTGAAACTATCCACCAGTGAAAATACTTCATCTACAGAACAAGTTGTTTCTGAGAAAAGTTGAGTAATGCTTGATTTGACTTTATTTTGTTTTGCTTTGGTTTCTTGGCTTCCAAATCTGTGTTGAAAAATACCTGCCAACTGTAATTATTTTACTGGAAGCTTTATTCAAGGTCTAATTTTACTGGAAGCCTGAAGGGGGGGAGGAGAGCAGTGCTGGGGAATGGTATCTGATGTTGAATGATGGCAATGTCAGGCATACTTATGATAAAAAAACTTGTTAATAAAATAAACATATAGTGCTGCTTTTGGCCCAACATGATGAATGGACTCTGCAGAAGTACTCATAGCAAGCTGACTGTTTTATTTCTGGACCAAAAACCTTTGCTGGTGGTTTTGGTTGTCTTTCATCAGAACTTCTTGGCACATGTTTAACTTTGAGCCCTCAAGCTGGTTGTGGTTGAAGTGTGTGTGTTGGTTTGTTTTTTTTTTTTTTCCAAGTGCTTTGGCTGAAAAGAAAATCAGTACTTTTCTGATAAGGAGACTGGAAATATTAATTTGCTTTAAAGACTAACTTCTTTTCAGTGGGATTCAGGTTTGCCGTTTCCTGTTGTTAAAAACTCAATTGTTGATAGTATTTCTCCATCAGGGAACCTCCTGAAGCAATTCCTGAATTTCTAGATGAGTCTGCTAACACCTTCATTGTCCATGTTTTCTCTTAAGAAGGAAAAAGAGAAGGGGAAAGAACATGTTTTTTGTGTGTGTGAACCCAAAGAGCAGCCTCTGTGGGGAAGTGTTTAATTTCTTCCACATTCTTAACTTCCTTCCATGGCTGGAGCATCACAGATGAGCAGGCACAAAGAGGTAGCTTGTTGCAAGAGAGCTGATGGCTTTCTGTCATGCAAAAAACTTCAGTGATTTATCCTCATGCCCAAAAGGAATTATTTGAGAGGAAGCATCTCTTGTTCTTACAATCTCAGTTTTCTTGATATAATTCTAGCCATCTCTCTGCAGTTCTCCTCGTGGTGTTCAGGGTGAGCTGAATACATGTTGTGGGTTGCTTCACTTAGTGAAAGTTTAAACTCTCATTTCAGACCCTCAAAGGTTCTGGTTAATTTTCATCAACAGTTGATGCAGTGTCTGTGCTTTCTGGTTTTGTTGGCCATGGCAAAAGCATGTGAGAAGTTTCAACTGCAGTACTGAAATTTGCAAAATATTTGTGAAATTAGACAATAAAGGACTGATGTTTCAGATGTGCTTTGTGTGAAGCAGAAATATTATGGCAGCAGCAGTTAACTTTGTGTTTTAATAGTTTAGGCAAATATGTTCGGGAACAGTGCAGTGGGAAACTATTTTCAGTTTGTTCTTAGGGGAAAAAAACAGCCATCCAGTCTGTGCTGGGCAGGACAGTGATGGTGCTGGGCACAACTTGCTTTTGTAGCTCACCATGAGAATGAAGAAGGATGAAAAGGCTACTTGGGGAAAGAGACTCTCTCCTTCTTCACCCACTTTTTCTTCAGGGAAAAAAATCCCAAACCCATGTTTGGTTTTTTTTACAATTATCTATTGAGAATAAACTTGAAAGGTATTTATAAACCATAGGGTTTATCTGATTTGTCTGGTTAGGCAAATCAGCAGGATCTGTTTGGGGAAGGAGCCAGAGAGGGTATTGCTGCCTCTGTTTTAAGCTTCAGGTAGAATCCGAAAATTAGAGGTTGCTACAAGTCCCATCTAGCATGTTTTATACAATTTGATATTTACACACTGAAAGCCTGTCTAGACTCTTCCCAGTTCTGTTTTATTACATACAGCGTCAATCACTGCATGTCTCTCCTTGTCAGTTTGTATATGGAAGGTTCATCCCGATTTGTCTGCATCTCTCTTCCTCATAAAACTCCCCTCAAAAGACTTTACCCCCTTTTACCCTAGAACTGCTTGTGCCAGGAGCCCGGCAGTGTCCCAAGCACCCACTTTGTCTGTGAGCACAGTGCGTTCTGCTGCTGCTGCAGACTTGCTGCACAGACCTCGACTGACTGGATCTGCTTTTAGAAAACCATCTTTCAAGCTTAGGGTGATTCATTGCATCGAGGGGCTGAAGGATGATCTATTTTAATCAGGAACTTGATGCAATTATGTTTAGTTTTGTCTTTGCCTGTATGTAAAATGAGAATTGTGGTACCATTCGTGTTCTGAGAATTAGTTTTGCTGCCTGGAACAAGCAGTATTTTATAAGGACTGAACAACTGTAGTCATGATGTTTGTTGATAAGCATTTTTTTGAGTTTTCTGGTGGATTCAAGAGAAGTAAAATTAGCTTTAATAGGAATTGTAAATTGTCTTCTGTCTGACCTCATGCTGATATTTGTTTATCTTCTGTTTTATGCTTTAATGATAGGCTATTGGAGGAGGTTGCTCTTGCTCCTTGTTTACATGGTGTCCAGCACAGTGGGATTCTTTCCCATGCTACTCCCATGTACTACAGATATTTCAGTAACAATGCAGTTGCACACAGCTCTCTCTCCTCTCCTCTCCTACACAATCTGCTTTAAACTGATCAACTTCTCCTTTCACCTGTCTTAAATGAAACTGTCAATTTTGCCTAGAATTGTTTTGAGCTTGTCAGAACTCTCTGCTGCCTGTTTGGTAACAAGAAGTACGTTTACATATATACTGGTAAACCCTTTATATTAAACAGAAGCAGAAGCTGTTTTGTGTGTTCTCAGGACTTCAAGAAAATTTGCACAACAAACAATTTTTGCCTTTTCTGAATGCTGAAATGTTTACTTCTTAATCTTGCAGAGACATCCATCACAGAACGTGTGTTTAAGAAAGAGGCAAATATGAAATCTGTAGACAAAGGATTAGAAAGTCAAATCCCAGTTTGGAAGGTAGATATATTTATTCCCTGCATTCACACTTGTTTACCATAGATGCAGCATTTGGGGTTTTCTCTATCTGTTGCTGCTTCTGGAATTACTCTGCATATTTAATTAGCAGTTTCACATTTGAATTATTCCCCAGCAAATTCGCCCCATTATCGGTCCCTCTTCTTCTGCTATCATGTGAAATTCTTCCTTTCAAGTATGACTTAACAAACACCAGAGATCTTGTTTCTGCAGACATGAATGCAACCTCCCCAGCATTGGAAGACTAAACTGCACACAGTTCTTAATTGCTTTCCTAATAATTGTGTGAATGTTGGTCCTTCTGGGCCTGAGCACTGTAAAATGTGACGTGTTGTCTTGCACATCTGCATTGGGGCTTGTGAAGGAGCTTGTTTAACTTGAGATATCATTGACCTGCCTGGTAGTGGTTTTCAGCTTGCTGTCTATAGTATTGAAATGAAATCTCTTGTTGCTAGTGCATTTTAATTACACAAGGTGCTGGTTTTCATGAGGGACTGAAAGTGGGATTTTTTTTTCTTTTTTTTTTTAAAGGAAGTATCTTCCTTATAAACAAAACACGTGCACACAAAAGATTTTATTTGCTTTTTTGGACTGGAAGCCTACTAAAGCAGTGATAATTTGCCAGATTGACTTTTCTTCCCCTTCTTATTGGAAACAACACAATTTTATTTTTTCTCTGATTGTGTTCAGATTGTGCTTTGTGAAAATTACATTGTCTTCCTCTTCCTGACCTATGGCAGACCAGATTTATCTGTTGCTGGATGTGTTTTGCCAGTCCTTTGCTGCTTTGCTGTCACAGTCTTGGGTGTGGTTTTTCTATGTCAGAAATGGTTAACCTTTGTTCAAGAGGTCTGATACTTCCTTTTGCAAGAAAATAATTGAACAGCATGTGAACGCGCTCCCTCTAAATGCTGAAGGCTTCCCTGTTGCAAAGAAACTCAAGTATGTGTTAAAAAAATGGAAACAGATATATTTTCTAATGTAACAGAAGAGGTCATTTGAATGTTTTCTCAACGGGAGAGCCACTTGAGTGAGCATGTTGGTTTACTGGTAAGAATTAAAACACTTCTACCAGAAAGAAAGCCCTCGAGGATGTCATGTTGAGTGAGGATGCCGAAAAGCTTCAGTGAATATTGAAATTTTTTAATATGGAATTGCTGTTGTAGTAAAGTTTTTGATGAGGCAGAAAAATAGGTAATCTTTCACCAGGTGAACAGAAATATAGTGATGGATATTTATGTAGTCTGGGCCATATTTTTTATTATTTTAGAAGTCTGAGAAACTTGAGTTTGTGTGTTTCTTAGTGTTTCCTTTGACAAATAAACATTTAAGAAGCTATTATATAGATTAATGCACTGTATTACTGTCATGTGCTCTGAATTTTATAACCTCTGGTATTTCAAGGCATACATTTTCAAGTGGATTGTACTTCTCTGTGCATTTGAGATACTGGAAATATTGAACACCAAACAGTTTGATTTTCTTTTTTTTAAGTTAGAAGGTGAGTACTATTTTCCAGCCGCTCCTTTTGTTCGCCAAACTCTGTTACTGCTGGCAGCAAATGCTTCTCGCTTGTGCGTAGAATCCAAATGCTGCTGTTGCAGGTCCTGAATGAGCTGTACCCCAGCTTTTGAGGTAGCCTCGGGAATTTGAGAAGACGTTTAATTTGCAATTTCAATTTATCATTGTCTGTGCTGAGCTTTGATTCTCTACTCTGCCTTCCTGTTACATGTTTACTTTTCACAACTTGAGTGCCTCTGGCCCTGCAGTTGAAGTTACAGCTGTTTTGTAAAGGAGAGACTTTTTTTTTTCTTTCTGAAGTACAGATTATTTTAAAAAGTGGATAATGTGCTGAAAAATTCTTGTATGCCTCATATGCAATTATATCTGTATATAAGGCAGGCTAGTAATCTTTCAGGATTCACAGCTTACTGTATCAGCCCTGAAATCATTGTCACTTCCAGTAAAAGTGCTTTCTTACTGCATTAAAAGGTTGTGCCCCTTATTTACTTATCAGCACTGATAACCAATTTGGTCATTATATTCATGGTTGACTATATAATCTCATACTTTCTGTCTCATGCTTATTTATAATGTACAATGAATATACTGTGATATCATGATGCCTGGTAGGTATTATTTTTTTTAAAGTGCTATGATAAAAAGCATTTGACTTAGTCTGCTAAGATTTATTTCATTACGGCTTACTGTTTGCTTTGCAATAACATTGACACTTTTAACTGATGCTCCCTAGCTCTTTAAGAACACTTGACATTTTATAAGCTGAACAGGGTGTGACGTTTTTCCCCTGAAGAATTTCTACTACAAGCTTTATTCTTGGCAGAAAGCTAGCTTTTTCTGAAAAAATACATCTGCAGTTATACAATGAAAAAAGCTTCAATTTTATGTCCAAGTGCTAATTATATAATTTGTATGAAAGCACCAGACTTCAAGTGCAGCGTATTGCAGGTTAAACCTAGTGTACTTTTTTTTTAAATACTGTTAAAAAAAAAGTCATAAGCAAAGGGGTCTAACATGTCTCCAACTCTGTAAGAATATCATTCCTGGGAAGCCAAATCTCTAAAGCTTTAAGCTTCTCTTTGATGCAAGGGATTAGTGGAGATTTCCATTTTTGTATGGGAAATTTTTGGGCTGTTAAGGATGCATGCACGGAACCACGTTTTCATGGGAGAAGTGTCATGTAAGAGTAATATTTCTCCCACTCCTGTGCCTCGTGTAGTTCTTTGTACTGATTTGCACAAGGTGTTTCAAAGAGGTTTGAACATTCATCTTGAACTCAGTGAAGAGCTTTTTTGCTCTTTAGTAGCTCAAGAAGATAAAACCCTATCCATTTGATGACCCAGGCTGTCACCTGCCACTCGAGGTAAGCATTAAAGCAACTTGGGTAAACACCAAGGTTTTACTATGCAGTCATTTACAGAGGTCAGCGGTAGTCAAACGTGTTCAGGTGACATTGCAAGGAAACATGTCTTGTGTCACAAGGTTGAGCAGAGGCCCCTTGATGAAGGCTAGATTTTTCTTCACCTTTAGTGAAACAAAGTATTTTTGGCTATTGTAATATAATTCTGCAAGAGGAATCTTTTACTCCTAGTGAATTTACTCTCTTGTCCATAGTGTGTTAGAAGAGAGTAATTTTTACAGTGTATATAGACTGTTATAAAGTGCATCATGTAATAAATAACTCATACTACGCTATGTGTGGTTGGTTTCTTGTGTATCTGTGAGGATGCTTCCAGGAGAAGAGCCTGATTGTGATGAAACCTACAGTGAGAAAGGCGGCGGAGACATCGATGGGATTTTCAGCTGCAAGAATGAAAATCAAATGTGAAATAAGAGATGACGGATTCATGGTTTTTAGAAGAAGATACATATTTTGTAAGCCAACAACATCTGTATGTAAGAGAAGGACTGATTTGTATCAGCCATTTACAATACTCAAATTGGTATTTACAATATAAATACTGTAATGTGCTTGTAGCATTGTAGCAATGGTATGTTTGCTCTTCATCTTTATTGTACATCCCCAAATCAGCATCCTTTGTTAGACTTTCATTGGTACTGTACCTGATAAAATGAGATGTTACTTTGACGTTTATGGTTGTTAAAACCCAACTTTGTAAATAATCTGCTTCCATTAGGGCCTTACAGTCTGAGTAGGTGTAGCTCACCATCTGCAGGTAATAATTGAGGTCGTCCTTGGTGAGTATTTCTTCATCTTTCAGAAGTTTTGTTGTTGGAGACTAAAGCAAAGAAATTCACAACTGTAAAATATGTGTACCCAAAGACAAATATTTTTAAGTGCAGAGAGAAAAGTTGTGTGAGGACTTCCCATCAAACTCCACATGTTCTTTTGCTACCTAAAGCAAGAAAATAAAATTCTGCTGGGCAGATTGAGAGCAAAATTTAAAGCAGGAGTAAAACCAAAGGAGCAAAAACCTTTAATATATTTTAAAATTATTTCATGTTGAACTACTTTCGTACTGTTTTGCTAAAAGTAACTATTAGTTTATTTTCTGCAAGGGACAAGACAGGTAATGTTTATGAATGGCATGAGCAAATGATTTTTTTTTTTTTAAAAAAAAAGTCATTGGGATTTTTTTCTCTCCACTATAATGTGATGCTCGAACAGTAAAAGCCTGTAGTTAGGTAAGGATGTCAGTAGTAGCTGAAACTTACTTTAATTCTTTACTGTAGGTTTCTCAGCATGTATGCTTTGTGCTTGTCTCCTCCTTTGGTAGTCTTTGGTAGTGAACAGTGAGAAAAATTGTGTTCTGCATAATAAGGATATTGTCTGTGTACAAATGCTCTGTTTTTAATCAAAAAGCCTTCCAAGAAACATAGTGCTAAAAGTAGTACTGCTCTTTCCAGCAGATACCAAACTGATGCTCCTGGACAGCTGCTTTAATTAAAAGCCATATCATTCTTAATTGCAACTAAAGATATTTGCTCTGTTGCAAGACATCTTGACACTTGAGTCTGATGTTCTGGCAGCCTGTTAAATATATTATCAATACTTTGTATGTGTAATCTCATGTTTGAAAACAGCACGGCGAGTGTAGACTTTGTATGGTGTAGCCATTTCTTTGCTTGGCATAGAACATCTGGAGTTTTGCTGTCATTTCATGGCTCTTTCTTAACCTGAACCATCAGAAAACAATTCAGCAGAGGCTGCTGGCTTTTACTTGACATCAAGAAGAAATTACAAAAATCTGAAGGCTTGGGTTGTTTCTGTCAAAAATGAATTCCTCCAGGTTTACTGAAAATTCATCTCAAGTCATTGCAAGTCCCCTGGCATGGAGAGTTTGACATGCACATGCATAAGGGTTTTGAGCTCTTCCTCCCCCAGCTTGTCTTTCTTACCATGCAAGCAATTCTTCATGTCTCCTTGGAAGAAAGCTGCAGAATAACAGAGTATTCTACTTGCTCAAATTTAGAAGTGCCATACAATATTGTTATTTAAGAGGGGAGACCTCACTTGGGTTAGTATTAATCAAGGTCATTTGAGGTTTAAACTAAAGGCAATAAATAAATGTGGGGTTTTATAATAATAAGAAATATTTGCAACAATCTTGAAAAACTATTTTGAAAACAACGTTAGACTCTGGAAAGCAGTTTTGATATTTAAGAGGATTAGATGTTTTCTGTCCATAAAAGCAGCCAGCAGAAACTCCAGCAGAGAGTGTTGTTGAATCTGTTTGAGCTGAAAGAACCTGGCACAATGGGAAGAGGAGGTGAGGATGGTCATGGAGCCTTGTTTTTGAAATACAAAGATGTCTATTTGTGCCTTCTATAAAGCCAAACAAAATATTTAGGAGATATACTTCTGTGTACACATATGTGTGTACAAACATGTATTATATATACACATACACACATGTACACTTTCAACATTTTCATGTCAAAGGGAAGGGAGTAGAGGAGAACACAAACACATATTCAGAGATTCCTGAAAATACGATGTGAGAGCCATGGTGTGCCATCCTGTGCTGCAGAGCATGGTAGTCTCTAGCACAGCTTCTGTGCAGTTGCTCATTCATAGTTTGTACTACATTTGCCTAGTTTACCTCGGGGACTTGGAAGATACGTATTTTCCTCTCTGAACCAAGTGTAGAGGTATCTGGGGAAGCTGAAGATGTCTGGGCATTTACCTTGAGCAAACAGTACTTACAAAGCATCTAATAAACTTTCATGAAATGTCTAAGGAAACAAAAAAAGGCTCCAGAGTTTTTTCTAGGCTAAAACATCAGTCTAAACTACTCCTTGAAAACAGAAAATTCAGTTAACTTGTGAGATAAGTAAAAATGTATGGACTATGTGTGTGTGACCAACAGAAGGTGATCCAAGAGGGAAGAATGTATTGCCTTCAGTCTAGGGAAATGGGAGTAAACATGTAGGAGTCAGTATTGCCTTTCAGTCATCCTTGCTCTGTTATTTTGATTGAACCTCCCTGTACAAAATATGCTCTCTATTTACAGTGAAAACATGTATTGACAGGGCAACTCACAGAATAGGAAGCTTAGCACAGAGTTGAAGACTTAATGAAGGGATGTTAGCAAGGAGTTATCTGGTAACATAAGCTGACTGTGTTATCATTGAGAATACATATTCTTTCCTCTTAAGGAATGCATCTGAATCTGCACATGGAATCTTTTATGTTAAGCATGAAAAAATTAATCTCGGTAAGCGAAATACCCAGGCCTATAGAAACTGAGGACCAGGAACTGCACCTCATTGGTCTACTAATAGTGCACAGCAGCAAGGCACTTACAGGTTTTTCGTCAGAGATTTTATAACAGACAGGCATAATATGCAAGAATTGCCTCCCATATTATTATGCCATATTATGACAGCTCTTCTTCAGTGTTTTTGACTGACTAAAACTTTCTCTGGAATGGAGCTGTGCCTTCAGGAAATTGATAGAACTACTGAATTACAGTGGGTCAGGGTGAAGCCTTCTGGTAGTAAGATTAGTTGACTCTCCAGATGTATAAACAAGACGTGTGTGAAGATAATTGTGAGATGTAATCCTGATCACACACACAAAAAAAGTATCCTTTATAGCTTATCTTGCTGTACAAATTAATAGAAAATAATCTTTTTGGTGTTTTGATTTACTGGTTTTTTAGTTCTTTTAAATTCAATATGCAGAATTTGCTGTGATAAATAATGAAATGAAAGCACGTTTTCACAGTGTTTTCTGAAGCCCAACAATACATTGTCATTGAGTTGCCTAGAGTAAGGGCTGGGTCACAGTTGTACATTATTCCTTCTAATCTGTGTTACCTTGTGCTTGTCAAGATAAGTTTATTGCACTCTCCAGCAGCTTAATTGTCTGGCTTTTCTCTGTGCCTCTGGGATTCTGCTGTTTTCTCTAGTCTTGATTAATTTGCACGGTTTAGTGCCACCCATCATGTATAGCTTTTCCCTGTCCACTCTATTATTGAGATATAGTTTAGCCCATGTCTTTACTTAAAGAAGAATGCTGATAGGGAGTTTTGGGTTTCTTGTGTGGGGGGATTTTTTGGGTTCCCCCCCTGCTATTAAAGTTTATTACTAGGCAACTGGAGGGGAATTAATGAGAACTAAACCAAGGCAGGCAGGCAGGCTGTTGGAGCACTCAGCTCTCCTCTGGTTTAGGCTCTGTAGGAGTCATTTTGTGCTGACATTCAAGGAAGCCTTTTGAGGGTAAACTTGCCCCTCTCCTTCCTTTCCCACTTCTCCCTAAGGCAGAGCAAGTGACTTCATAAAGCTCCTTCCAAATCACTTGCCAGAGTTCTGCAATAAAGTCCCTCCAAGATCCTGTCACTGGCTTTTGAGTTTTCAAATAACATCATGTTTTGGGTTTTTTTAAATCCAGAAACACAAAAATGTCATGGGCACTATGCACCTCAAACAGTGCCAGTAATATACCCATTTGCTACCAGCTGTGCAGCAGGGGAGGAGCAGTTGGGGCAGTGTGTTTATTTTGTATCTTCAGTTGGATTTGCTAAAGTAAACAGAATTTGTGAGGTTCCTGCCTACAGTCTGCTGGCCTGTTTTGGAGCCTGTTGTTTTGATTCCCAGATATACCATACCATGTCATTGGTATTCTATGAGGATGCATGGACACTCACACGGAGTGAAATCCTTGGGGCTCAGGAGGGAGATCGACAGTCTGGGCTGGGTTTTTACTCACAAACCACTGAGGAAAGCTGAATGCCACAGTGAAAATACAAAAGTGGTGGATTTTATAGTGTAAAAATCAGATTACCTGCTCCAACACCCTGAAATAGTCCACTGTGCTCTGAAATACCAAGCTTGGTTTTTATACACAAATAAGAGATCCATTAATGTCTTTCTCTGAATCTGTACTTTAGCTTACATAAAATTAGATATTTTTTTCCCTTCTGATAAGGCACGTAAGAAGCCTTAAATGAAGATTAATGTTCCATTACACTTTTATCAGTTACGTTATAGGCTGAAATGAACTGGTCACATGCAGATTGATCTTGTGTCAAATAACAGCAAAAATCAATTTAGTTTTTTTAAACAAGTATATCTACAGAAACACTTGTTTGCTTTAGGTAACTATCTTGTTTTACTGAGTCTGTATTTGGGGATCCATGTGTGCTGGGGAAGTGGATTGCCAAGGATGAAGATGTGAAGCAAGTCCAGCTTTACACTCTGGGCTATATGAGCATCCATATCCTTCCTCCTGTCACATTTTAGCTTAACATTATTGTTTGTCCTTTGAATTCAAAGGCCTGTATAAGATCTTTTTATTGCCTAAGAAGAGAGGAGAAACCAAGCTTATATTCTTCTTATACTAAAATAAACTCCTGCTTATATTATTCTACTTGGAGGGAGTTGTTGGCATTTGGGTAATGAAATTGAAGCGGCTGCTTTGCATGCTTTCAATATATAGCCTGACGGTAATCAAGGTTTCTTTCCCCAGGTTTTTTGCTGCTTTGGTGGCTGTTGATACCTGTAATTTTTATCCTACATCCATGGCTGGCACAGGCTGACTTGGCCGTATAAAATTAATCTTAAGAGTTGTGATTTACATAAGCAGAGGACCTCATAGAAAGCAAAGTTTCTTCAGCCTTATACTTTTAATTTCTTTCACCCAACTGGGCTGTCAGAACAAGGGAGTTGCTAAGCAACTTCTTCCCTTCTTCCTTTATTGCCATGGCATTTCTCTCCTTCCCTGGTATTTTGGGGTACTTGAGAGGGTCTTTTCCATCCCAGCAAGCAGTCAGTAATTCTCATAATCTCGCTGGGAGGAGGCGGGACATCATTGGGAACACAAAGCTGATTTCACCTAATGCCTTATCAAACTTGCTTCCCGTGCTGCTTGGTTTCCTCATGTACTCGTGCAGCAGGTTCAAACCATGCTTTCCTCGCTCCAGCTGCAGTGAAAGCACTTTACTCCCTGCACTGCAGTGCTGTGGGACTCAGTGTATTGAAAAACCTTTTCTGCCATGGCAGTGTCATAAATAGGAAAGCCTCAGGTTTCATCATACAGCAAAATGATCTCCCATGATGAGAGTGTTATGTTATGCCAAGCTGCTTATCAGAAAGGAAAGGAAAATGATTTCCAGGCCGAATGTCCTGATTTTAAGCTTTACAGTATATTTGGTAAACCTGAGCACTTAAACTTTGCTTCTCTTTTAGCGAAGGAAAGGAAAAAAAGAACAGCAAAGTGTGACAGTTTTTCATTTGTGTTTCAATATATTTTAAAAGTTGTTGCTCTTGCAAAGAAGTGACCATCACTACAAACATTCTCAGTGTTGGTGCTTTATCACACTGCTGTAGGAGAAGATGCAGCTGTGACGGCCTTTGCATGCAGAATGGCTCTTCTCTCCATGAAGCATAAAGCCACGATGAACCAGAAATACCATCTCTGCCCTTGTTCTGTCTTAGCTTCAAGCCCTTGCATTGGTGTTCTGGATTTAGTCTTTAGAGTTTTGAAGATCTGAACTTCACCTTGAAGAATGGTTTATTTGTGAGTACTTACATGTATTAAATGATTCACTGTAGATAACAAAACAGTGGCTAGGCATCATGTAAGTCTTTAATTATTAAAAATGCGACTGAAGAGAAACAATGTGAAGAGAGAGCCCTGTTACTAGCTTCTGAGGTTGATGCTTTTCCAACGTCTCTATCCTAATGACGTTTTTGCAGTGGGATGTAGGCACCTTTAAATAGTCAGTTTAAAATATAATTGGTAAATGCTCAGCTACAGTATAATTCATTTTTACAGAATTTGCATATAACATGGGGATGGAAAAAACCAGTACAACCGACTGAAGGATTTATGCTGTTTTTGTGCTTATCACCCTGGAAGCTGATTTTTGTGAGACTTTCATGAGTGTTTATCAGTTGTCTGGGAGTGTGTGATTTACAGGTGCTATAAATGAGACGAACATTAACAGTTAACGTTGTTTCGAGTTAAATGCAGTTTTAGGGAGCTGGACTCAGTTGTATGTTTTTTCTTCTAAACAACATTGAGCCAACTTTCCAGTTACAGGATCAGCCGTGACCATCCACATTCATGGGCTTTGGAAGGAGGTGCATAATTTGTTCAGGACCATATACAGCACTGTTCTATGCTTGGGGCCATATAACTATGCTGTTTTAAAACTGGGTTTGTGTGGTGCAATCACATTGTTTGGGGGGGAAAAAGTATGTTTTTATTTTTAGTTTGTTTGCATTTCAAAAGGGAAAGCTGAGGTTGGACAGCTGGATGGGACTTGGGTGTGTTACTTTCCAATTTTCTTGATTCTGCCTTAAAAAAAAAAGGAGAGGGAAAGAAAAAACAATTTAAAAAGACATTTTCTTTAAAAAACCAAACAGAAAGTGCAGTGATTTTTGTCTGAAGGAGAATTGTGGCAGACCAGAGCCAGGTGTGTGCTGTATGTCTGTGACCCAGGCCTCCTGCAAAGGGCTGAGCGACTGTGGTCTGCTTACTGAGATTTTTTGGGATTTGAGGAGACTGTGGGTAAGCTTTCTGTCTGTCCTGCAGGCTGAAGGATTTTTTTTCTTAGTTGTCTAAAACCATATTGTGCATTTCAGGTCAGTGGCTGGCTTACTGTCAGCTCTGCAGCCCAGAAAGATAACTTCTTTGGGTGCTTTACTCTGCACTGCACTGGTCTGATAGGAATGCTTTTGTGTCTTTTATGCTTCCGGTAAACTCTAATTTTGAGTATCAGCTTTTGGGGAAGTATTGCAACTTGTAATAGGTTTACTTCCCCAGTTTGCTTTTGTTGTTTTATTTTTTTTCCCCCTTCATTAATATAAAATTCAATTTTTTTTTTAAATTTAGTCTCAGTATTGCTTTCCTAACATAATAAAAGCATATCTAAGAGAGCCTGTGCCTGCTGTTAGAGTTCATACACTTATTTCTTTTTCTAATTTTAAAAATAAATTCTTCTCACACTCAAAGCTAAAGGGTGGACAGCAAGGCTATAAAGATATTGCAGAATTTACTCCGAGGAAAGCAGCTGCTATTTTCATGTGTAAAACGTTAAATGTGGGAGTAAAGAGGCCAATGAGCTTAGCATTGTACAGCTGTTGATTGGCTGTCAGCCTTTTAACTTTGGATGCAGCTGTGTTGAAGTTTCACTGTTGCAGGGAGATGCAGACCCTGGTCAGTGAAATGGTCCTGGTGGGCCTGACCCGCCTGGGGCTGGTGAACCTACAGAACTGGAGAAGGAAATGATTCAACTCACCAAGTTACTGCAGTTAGTCCTTGTTTATCCAAGTAATAAACATATCAGGAGTAAATGCTTTGAGATGTGTTCCCAAGAAGGACAATAAAACCATCTACAGCCTCAGAAAAGTTATAAGAAAACCCAAAACTGATGCTATGCTGTGGAGTATAAGCACTACTGACATGTGATAGTTTCATGTAGTTTCTGTATCAATGTCAAAAGTAAGTAAAAATATTTAAAGTCTGAAGGCTGCTGAGATGGCTTTAGCAATTCTTTGTGGCTTTGTGGGTAGAATGGAGAAATACATGTTGCTTTTTGACCTCTTATGCTAGTGACAGTATATAGTAACTAAGGCCTTGAAAGTATTAGTGTAGTGCGCATTTAATTGGAAAAGGAACAATATTTGGGCATTTGAATAATAAACTAATTGTAAGGGGAGTTCATTGTGGGCAGAAGGAAAAGGAGTAAACATAGCGCTTGGCAGGTCAGCTAATTTCATCCTTAAGAGAAAGAAGTCCTGCTCAGAGTGTCGCAGAAGGCATTGGAAAACGCTTGTGAATTTGGATTGTCCTTCTAGTATTGAGAGGATGAAAATGGTGCAATGGGTGAAATGTCCACATGTCTCTGGATATTGTCCTCTGCCCTTGGATATGAATCAGAGACCCAGCATGGACCAGTAGAGAGCTAGCCTGGGTGATGCATTCACAGCCTTGGAGCCATTATCTACTCAGCCTCTCCTGTCAGCCAGCTAAATAGCACATGGGCTCATGTCCTTCTTGCTTTTCTAAGTCTCCTTGATCTTTTGTAATCCATATTTGTTTTCTTCAGGCAACCTATGTTATTTTGTATCACTCTTGGAAATTGAACAGTGTTGTACTAACTTTTCTTCTCATGTTTTTTTTCTTCCTGAGTGAGCATCTGCAGAGCTTTAGCGTTTTTGGCTGTCAACACTGGCATATTTTGGCGTGGGTTATCCACGAGAATTATTATCCTGTAGCCATTTGTATTGTTCTGACAGCACGATTCTTAAAAAAAAGAAGTCTTATGCTTCAATTCCTACTGATTGTATTCAGTGGTATTTGGAACCTTTTTCATTTATTACATGTTTCGTCTCTGCTCCTATAGCTGAGCAGAATATCTTTTTTTCCCCTGCTCTGAATGGGTTTCTCTCCTTGCTTTGACTCTGAGACTGTAATGTTTTCAGCTGTTTTTTTCTCCTCCCTTCTATTCATGTTTGGCAGAAAAATCACAGTGAGAACTCAAGTGTGTGGCCAGGCAGTGGTGAGGGGGCGTGGGAGAACACTTCATTTGCTGTCTTCTTTCAGGATTATTTCCTCCAGCTTGTTCGTGCTCAGTTATACACCTTTCACAACTGCAGGACTTCAAGCCAGCAATTTATTTCCCTGACTTTAGAAACTGCATGGACTTGCAGCTAGACTGATGTACGACTCCTTGTATCTCTCTAGATGAGTATATTCCATGTGCTGCGTGGAGGGAAAGTGGGAGCAGTATTTGAAATATTTTAGATGATTCCTAGTCCTCAAGTCAGTTCCAGTTTCAGTTTTTGATGGTGAACGGCACTGATTAGTTTATATTCTCCACTGTTCCTCAAACAGACATGGAGGCATATGCACACTCTGCAAAGAAAACTTGATGTTGTCCTCCCAGCTCCTCTTGTCTGTGATTTTTCATCTGCCTGTTCCTGGCTGGAGGTTTCTGAAGATCTTTTGCTCCTGAGCACAGCCTACTTTGTCAGCTGCCCTCTCAACTCAGATTTCCAGGGGATGACTTGTGTGACAGGGTATAATATCAGATTATCACACAGGGCTCTCGGGTCAAACCATACCAGTGCAAACATTTGGGTACTGTGGCCTTCAGCACCAAAAATCCTGTTTTCCCCTCCTTCATCCGGAGGAGTAACCCTGCTAAGCAGGAGGGAGTTAGTAGTATATTTCAGGGAACATGGATTGCAGTGGAGAACGCTTTCATCATTCATTCGTTTCCATTTATGTAGGACTATGATTAGGAACTGTCCTGACTGCATTAGAGGAATCCCCAGTAGAAATACTGAACCTCATACAATTGTTCAGAAAAGCTAAGAGTCAAATGAGCTGCTTTGTTAGCTTTTATCATGTTGCCCAGAGAGGCTGTGGCAGCTCCATCCTTGAAATGTTTAAGGCCAGGTTGGATGGAGATTGGAGCGACTTCGTCTAGTGGAAGTTATCCCATCGGAATGAGATGGTCTTTAAAGGTCTCTTCCAACTAAAACCATTCTATGATGATAATGAATTTTAACTGATATTTTTTAGCTAGATTGTAGCTGTCGTTTTGGGTGTAGAGGAGGTGGCCTTGCATGGGAATTGGATGCCTGTGCTAGGATTACTCTTCGCTGGCCTGGATGAACTACCTCCTGTGTCTCTTAAGGTGCATCTCTGCATATATTCTGTTATTTAAGTGTTATTAGGGTCAGTGAAGAATGATTTCTCTTTTCTCTAGCTTGTCTCAAAAGAAAGAAGCTCCTTTAAATTGTTTTATGCCTTAACTGCACAAAAACAGCAGAGGTGCATATGGCAAATGTTTCCTTGCTGACATGTTAGCAGCAGGTCCCTGGCATCTCACTCCCTTGGCTTCTGCATAGCTGAGTTGTTTTGTTTTAATTTCAACCTAAGTGGCACATAAAGTAGCTCTTGCCACAGCTTTTTCGATGAAAACTGCCTCAGAAGCAAGCCAGGGGGCAGATCATGGGCTCTGTATTGCAGCAGAGACAGCCAGCAACCCCCTTCCAGCTTGCAGCTGCTTCACTCGTCCTCTGCGGTGATGAATTTGGCCAGGCTTGCTGGGGAGGAAGGAAAGGTCTCCAGGTGAAAGCTGGAAGTGCACAGCATAACCAGAAAGCATATGTTCGAGGCAGGCTAAAGGGACTAAAAGTAGTTTCCCAAGGTGAAGTAGGATAATCCCATGCACTGTGTTTGGAGGTGATTGTTTGGGGAGATAGATTCGTTGTTGCTGTATTTGTGGTCTTCATTCATTGATGCAGCTGGAGATGAGTGGAGATGATGGGGTCTGTCATCTCTATTTGTGTATATTTTGAAGGATTTTAAAGACAATGAGACCCTGAAAATGCACAATTATAGATAATTGTGTTAGGAATCATTGTCCTTAAAAAGAAATACAAGTCCATGGGAGCTTTTTTTCCACTTTGTCTGAAACAAGACTACATAGGAATATCAAAGTGGCTGTTACCCATTAATGGCAAGATTTGTTTGATGACATTAAGATGCTCCAGCACTGATGGACATTTGCTCACCTTGTTTGGAAGAGCTTCATGTGTCCTGTGCATTGCTGTGCACCTCAGATATTCAGTAATCAGTGATTCCATCCAACATCTCCTGTCTCATTGACTGGTTAACATACTTCAACATTTCCAAATCTTAGTGTCTAGGAGGCTCTGCGTGTTCCATGGCACCCAGAGTAAACCTCTGTGGTCAACTAGTTGCTTTCAAGTTGTGCAAGTTGGATAGGCAGTTTTTATTTAGCTTTGAGTTGTTTGGCCGTAGATGTGCTGGTAATTTGTAGGTATAGGGTATAGTTGAAATACATGTGGGTGCTAAATGGACTTGGTTGTAGGAGACTAAATCATCAGCCCCTTTACCTCAGTGCCATCACTTAATCTCATACAGACTAGTGTTGTTCCAATACACCTTGTCCCAATCCTTCTCCCAGCAATGGAGTGTTTTCCCCACCTGGAGGTGTCTGGCAGACCCATCTCTGAGTAATCCCACCATCATGGTGGCACCCAAGAAAGACTAAGTAGTAGTTTGGGAAGGAAATAAAAGTGTGGAAGAACTAAGAACAGTAAGACCTCCAAGTCTAAAAAGTTCAAGTCTAACACCACCACTGTATGGTATTAGATACTTGATGCTTTTGATGTTGAAATAAATAAATAAATATGTGCTTTTCAGTTTTAGGAGAAACTTGTTGAGCTACTGCTTTTTTGGTAGAGGGGCAGTCCTAAAAAGAGTTCAGCTCAAGGCCAAAGTCAATGTTTACATATGAAGACACATCTCTCGTCACTGGGCAAGAGGAATTTAGGAGGATGAAGCTGCTTTTTCACAGTGCGGTTGTAATGTCTCGAGGTCTTCTTCCAAAGCAAATGGTTCTGTTGATGGTGCAGCTACTATATCATTTTATTTTAGTCTAAATCTGAGTGATTTGAGTTGACTGGCTAGGTGTATTGGTTGCATCTTTAAATAATTTTCATTAAAGTACAGCAAGAGGAGTGCATTCTCAAGAGGGTGATGACACTCAGACCCGTACTTAGATATGTACAAAACATTGTATAAATCACTGTTCCTCTGCCTCAGAGCATTTTACTTTATCTTGCTCAGTAAACTGTATCTTGCTCTTAAAATATGAAGCCAAAAATAAAATTAGAGAGCTCATTGTTGGTACTTCAGGGATACTTGGGCACTATTACAGTTAAGCACTGGAGACTGTGCTTAGATATACGGGAAAGTCATGTACTGAGGACAATTGATCGTGATTTTTTTTTGTAGTCCTGTCTATTATCTCCCATCACACCAGCATGCCTGGCTGGGCTGCAGTCACCAGCACTACAGTACAAAAATCCCTTTGGAAATAAACCACAAAACAATCCTTCCACTAAGTTACTAAATTTGAGTTTTAGGAAGTGACCTGAAGCCACTTAAGGTCAGTGAAAAGGGTTTGTTGCCTTTAATCAGATCTCACATTATGATTTCTTTTGGGTTTTCAATCATCTAGTGCTGACTGTGACCCTAAAGAGAAGAACTGGACGATAGACTGAGATACTGTAGTGACCCACTGGCTCTGAAACTAGCTCTGAAATGTTTTTGATAACAAACACACATCTGAACACTTTGTGTGCATTGTGGAAATCCCTACTGCAGTTCTGTAATGTCTTCGTAACAGCTCCATCAACTGCTCATATAGAAGCAGATGTTTTCAGTTTATTGTCTTGTAATGTTATTTTTAATGAGAAGTGCTTGTTTTTTGGTTTTGTTTCTTTTTTTTTAACAAAGGGAAAGTACATAGGTTAAATGTCCTGAATTTTTGGCAATTCTGATCGAGTGGCACCATGTACTATGATAGAGAGAAGCTGTGGTACTGCTACTGGTTTGAAAGAGGCTGTGCAGTTGAAGTATGTTGTATAAAAAAAGAAATCTTGCTTTCTCACCAGAAACATACCATATCTAGTGTGTTTTCCTCCATGTGCAAGGGGGAAAAACCCCAATGTACTGTATTGCCAGCCCGTAATCTTGTAAAGTCTCATCTGCCTTTGATATTTTGTCTATTCTTTCTTCTAGAAAGAGGAAAAAAGAGGAGTTAGATGCTAGAACTGTGTTCTGTAATGGTTGTTGGTAATCTTCCTATGGCTTACTCCTAAAATATTTGAGTTTTGAAAAACACCCAAATAACAAAATAGAATCAAATATAATTAATTTTCTTTGGAAGTGTCAGAAATGGTAGGTCCCGTGACTAACATATCTTGCTTCTGGGTTGCTGGGCTTTTCACGCTGTTGTTATTTGAACTCCACCCTCTGGGAATGAAAAGGAAGATTGCAATGTGATTTCCCCTTCCTTTCCTTATTTGTATTTTACTGAACGACACGTGAAATCTCTTCCCAGGGACTCACCAGTGGTATTTCTCCTTATGAGACTTAAGTAAGGAGAAAATGTTCCCTAAATGTATCATGTTGCTGTTGAGAGAAATCACTTGTTACATCAAAACCCACGATGAGCAAAAATGGTGATTGCTAACAAAAGAAAACAAAGTAAGAGGCTAATTTTGGTGAATAGAAAAGATAAGGTAAGCCTCGGGGGGGCAATAATAGGATAAATAACCTGATAATATGAATTAGTAGCATCAATTCAAACCAGACTGTCCCTTCTGGGAAAAACTAGATAGGCAAGCTTCTGTGCTTTTTCTGTTGGGTTCTTTTGCTGTCAAATTGCAGTATACTTCTTTGCTCTTTGAGAAGTAAGTGCTTCAGATATGATTTCTGCTGAGCACTGGTTCCCAAGAGAGGATACGTGCAAATGGTACTTCCACCATCGGACTGAGTAACTAGTCTGGTTTAGTTTGCTGACAGTATTTTTAGTGCAGCTTGAGTACAATGCTGTTAGACCATGGTGTGCTTTCACTGCTTTCACTTTTCACTTTACCCTTTCAGAGAGATTGCTGCTGCATGTGCCCAGTTGACTGGAACAGTGTGTTTCCAATAGGATGCAGAAATGTGTTAACAAACACAGAAATTTTGCATCATGGAAACAAACAGTTAATAGAAAGCGAGAAAATGCATGATTTGATGGCTATTGATATCAACAGGTGGAGGGGGAGCATATTCTGCCTGTAGGTTTAAAGGAATAGAGCGTCACCACTCATTAGAATTCCCTGTTCCCCCTTCTGCCACTGCAAGGGATTACTCCAGAGTGTTTGCAACTCTCAGTTCTCATGTAACCTTGCTCTGTTCATTTAGCAAGTCAGTGGGTTAATTTTCAGTATAACTATGCTATTTACTACTAATACAGATTTTAATAACTTGAAGGAGAAAGATTTTACATGATTTTTTGTTTTAATATTTTTTTTTCTTTCACTCCTTAGGCCAGTGGTGCACTTCAAAGGCAAAAGTTCTGTCTTCTTGGCTCAAAAGTGCCTTTTGGCAGTTGAGAAAATAAACCCCCCAAAAATCACATTTTCTGGCACAAGTGATGGAGGGTAGCTGAGGAAGAGGGATCACACAGTAGGGCACTCCCATTTGCTAACTTCCAGTGACCCTCACATGGAGGGCAAATTCAGAAGACACTACTGATTTCTTATTTTGTGAGGGGAAAACAAAATCAAATGGAAATCAAACAGGCCTATTTCTTATAGGAAATAAATGTAATTGATAGCATTGATTTAAATCTTTGAGTTCTGCCTGAACTAAATTGTATTATAGGAAAAATCAGGGTGGTTTTTCTTGGTAGCTTAGAGTTGGGTTTGTTTTTTTTTTAATGGTGATGTGAAGCTCATTGCTTTGATCTCTTGAGCTTTGTGAAATTTTAACCTGATTTCCTGTGCGGTCAACATGGAAGGAAACTTTTAGCTGTATCTGCAGCCTGAAAAAGTTGAAAGATTGGTTATCTCAGTGCAATAAAGATGAGAACAAATACACCTGTGATAACAGAAGGAATAACATGCATTTGTTGTAAAACATGGGAGATCCTTTGTTTCCTAGTGTTTGGTTTTACCCTGTGGAAGCAAAATGTCAAGGATACAGCCTTGGACAGGACTGTCAGAAATAAGAGGTGATGGGATGACAAGTGGATTAATGAAGTGTTGAAAGAGGTGATAAAAGGAAAAAACCCACATACACAGAAGGAATTGCTTAAGGCTTCCAAAGTCGATTTCTATTCTAAGAATTGAGCTCCCCTCGTTTTTAGCTCAGAAGAAACTTGAGGTACGAAGTACAGCATCTGAGAATATCTATAGTCTTTTCTTGACCAGCACATAAGGTGTTAATCTAAGCCTGCCACATTTAATTTGGGGGTGGTATAGTCACTTTTGATCTGCCTGAGAGGTCTTTTTTACTAGGGTTTTACAGATTGGAGCTTGTAAATTGCTTCTCAAATCTTGATAATTAATAATGGTGGGTGGTGAACACGAACTGCAAATGGTTTGAGATTTTCTTAATCTTTTTATTTTTGGCTTCTAAAAATCTGTGTGCCCCCTAAATACTCGAGATGACAAGAGGAAAAATTGTATTTGTGCAAAAGTAGTGAAGGGGCAGAAAGGATGCATTGTTCTCCTGCTGCTGCTTGAAATACTGTGTTTCACATCCTCAAACCCCTCTGCGGGCATCCTGCTGAATGAGGACCAGCACCTCATTTCTGAGTGATATCTGAACCTTGTCACTGTGAGCTTTGATACTCAGGCAATGGAGGTCTCCTCAGTGCTAGAGGCAGTGTGAGGCTGGAGAGCATCAAGGTGTCATGTATCTCTGATTTTGTCCCTTTGCAAAATTATTGGTGCTTTTCTCCCATTCTCTTCTTTTTTGTGTGTCTTTGATTTAAATTCTCTGCTCATTGCTTGCAGGGCAAGATGGAAAGTGGAAGCTGGTCTGTGAGGAGACGTGAGAGGTAGTTCTGGGTCCACTTGCATGGGAAAAAGCTGCTTGTTGAGGAACCTGTGGCTGTAATGGCAGAAGCAGAATCGCTCTTGGCTCAATTGGCCACATCCTCTTTTCTATGACTTTGGGGATGGGCAGGGGAATTTCTGCAAGGGTGGCTCTGGATACCCTGTAGCAATGACCTGGTGTGTAACCAAGCTGCTTTGGCACAGACAGACATGCTGTTCGTGCTGAAAACAGGGAAATAAATCTCACAATATTTCCTTTGGCATGATATATTTCTGGAGGCCTGGATACTGCCATATCCTAGGTAAGAGCACCTGTCTCCTGTTGTAGATAAAATTCTTGTGGTCAGCATGGGGTAAAATGAATCATGTCTTTTTAAAGTAAGTACCCAGAAGTAGTGGGTTCAGCAGTTGTGTGCATGATCTTATAC
This sequence comes from Colius striatus, assembly GCF_028858725.1. Classification (NCBI taxonomy): domain Eukaryota; kingdom Metazoa; phylum Chordata; class Aves; order Coliiformes; family Coliidae; genus Colius; species Colius striatus. The sequence continues at coordinate 21,413,907 of NC_084768.1, forward strand.
TACAGCTAAACTAAACAATGCTGTAAAAAGAGATGATTCTCATTTTCCTCTAGCTCTTCTGTCCCAAGAGGTTTGGCTGGTGGAAGGGTAGGTCAAGCTGTTCACCCAGCTGTGAAGCTGGTTTTATTTGAGTATGGAACCATTTTGTCATTAAACAGTTAATTTTTTTTTTTCTTTACATAAAATATTGCAACTAGAAATTAGCTTTTTCTTCCTTGTTTTATATGACATCTGGATTGTTCAGGGAATGTTTTTTCATCTTAAGATGGGGAAAGCTGCCTTTTTGAGCAGTGGAAGCTTTATGAATCCAGCAGAGTAATGAACACATAGAAAAAAGACAATACATCTGGCTAGCCATTTTCACATCTATTAACAGAAGATCTTTAATTGATTCAGGGGTGTTACGTTGTCCGAACACTTGCAATTAGCAGCTTTTAATCAGTAAAACACTTTGTAAAAAATCTGGCTTGACTGGTGGTTTGATGAAAGGAGCAGGAGAAGCAGATACTGCCAGTTTCTTGTCTTCAGAATGTTCTGTGGAAATAGCTTGGTGAGTGGGAAACATCTGTGAGCATTTCACTTTCTTCAAGTCATGGATAAAGGAATAGGACTGGAAGAGACTTTGAGTTCAACTGTAACGTGCTCCTGTCCAAGTCAAGATTGATTTACCTATATCATACTGTACCTATATCATATTCTATTTTGCCTATATCAGATATTTAATGAATATGGCTTTAAACACCTGAGAAGATGGAAACAGTCTGTGCTCTTGTGCTCTTCACAAACCCCACTGTTTGTTTTCTGGAAGCTCTACATTTAGAGGTTACCTTTTGCCAATGTATGTAGTTAAATACTTTCCTCTGTCTTTTGCCATCTTCAGGTAAAAGTGACTTGACAGCCACGTGGGAAGGTGGATTATTTGTAAAACAATGAGTGTGCGTCTCTAGACATGATTTGTGGTTCAGTCCAGCTGGAGCTGTCTGAATGAAGCTATGGGCTGTGCCTCCGCCAAGCATGTTTCTACTGTTCAAAACGAAGAGGAAACTCAGAAGGGGAAAAACTATCAGAACGGAGATGTGTTTGGTGGTAAGTGTTGCAGGATTTCATCTTTCTCACAGCATCATGAATGTTCTGGAAAGTATATTTGGGAGCCTTAACCTTTAACAAAATATAAAGGAAAATACATGTTAAAATAAATCACAATGATAGTGCAGTTGGCCCCTCCAAGGGACTGTACCATGACAACTGAAACAGATTGGGGTGAAATCCTTAGTGAAAAATTAACATTCTAAGTGATGTACAGTACTGTGCTCTGCTTAACTCCGCTCATCCTGGATTAGTTCAAAGATGAGTTGCATAACTCCCTCATATTTCTATATGTGTCTCTCATATATTAATCATTAGGTACCAAAATAGTTGACTTTATTTCCTAAAAATAAAAATCTATTCAATAAGAAAAATAATTGCTCAGTATTGTTGTCCTGTAAAGTAATAAAACATTAGTGCCAAAATCCTATAGCAAACAGGGTTTGAAGGTGTAGGGAAACTAGAAATAACCTTCTGTGAGGGATTCAGTGGTACAGGGAAGCTCTGAACGTGGAATGAGAACACCTGTTTCGCTGTGTGGGAAAACTGGTCTGTGGTCCAAGTCTTCTCACAGACACTTGTGCAGCAGGACAAGTGAAATGGTATGAGATAAAATGCATAGTCAGCTTCATGATTTTTTTGCCCCAGACTCTTAAGGGTTTTTTTAAGATAATGACCTAAACAACTATTCAGTTTTCAAAATGTTAAGAAATATCTGGAAGACTGTTCAGAAACTGAATTATTAGATCTGCCCAGATATCTTTCTGAAAGCTATCAGCTGTGATTAAGCTAACCTGGGTACTGTTATTCTTAAAACAGGTGCATTGCTCCTGAGTATGCCAAGCTTCTCTTTTCTGGTGGCATTTATAGCAATTGTTTGTGTAGTAATGGGAATGATGCACCTGGCAACAAAAAGTACCTCCCTTAAATATCACTGCTTTGAAATTAGACTTTTTCAGCCTTTCTGAGGGATAGCTTGCTCTCTTGGTGGATCACAAATTAAGAATACCTGGAGGCCTAATCTGAAGAGAAAGTGGTTTTCAGCAAAGTTCAGGGCTAAATGACAAGTTCTTTTTCTGTGTGTGCTTCTTCTCTAACCTGAGAGTTCCTGGTTTTGAAATTGAGTTCAGTATGTTGCTTTGATTTAAAACAGACTTGTAGTGCTGTTGTGAACAAAAAGCTCTGTTAGTTTCTGAGAGGAATCCGAGTTTGTATTTTTAACTGTATTTAGTGAGGAAGCAATTTTTGGCAATATCCTCATGATATCTTCTTTTTTTTAAACTTTATGCTGTGGGCCAAAGATCATCACTATAATGACAAGAAACCTAAAGTAACTTCTGGAGTCAGAGAATCAAGGATACCAAAGAGATTTTAAAGGGCCCCCACTTTCTAGAGCTGGACTGGTGTCAGCAGTAGCATTTAGCTATTCTGGGATCCATTTGAGGGCTGTTAATTGTTCTCTATTTTATGGAAACCTATCAATGTCAGGGATACTACCTGCTGTTGACCATTTTTGGCACATACTTTAAGTATGCAATTTGTCATTGCTAAAGATCCGGTTCCAATACTGATCCTTTTTTTAGCAAGGAGTTGGAGTCTGTGACTTGTTAAATGGTAACCAGAATGAACACAGAAGCCATGTTTTTCCCTTGCTGCTGAAGGACAGCCTCTAGATCAAGAATTGGGTATAAGAAAGGTAAGCTGGAGTATACCTGGCTTTATTGCTGTCGTTTTGGGACCTATAAATAACCAACAAGATGCTTAGATGCCAGAAGAGAGAAGCGGGAAGCTTCCTTGTACGTACAGTGCTTTGCATAGTTCCTGAACACAATTTTCTAATATAAAAAAGAGAGGCAAGAAAATCAGTTTTACATCAGATTTGTCATCCCTCTTAGCAATCTTCTGGACTTGCCAAATACCTAGAGCTTTTTCATAGGAGACTGAATACTATTCCTGCTCCCCTTTCTTCCATATTGGAAATTGTAGTGACAGTTGTGTTGTTTGTTATGAATTTGACCTGAAAGCTCATGGTATTCTGACCACTTGATTTTCTATTAAAATTCCATGCCCTTAGTGCCAAATGAATTCCATGTTCCTCAGATTTATTCCTTAAGTCATCGAGGAAGAAATCAATACCATATCAGAGGGCTGTCATCATCAGCTCCCTGCAAGGAGGGAGCATAGTCATGCCAGCTTGAACAAATGATCTCAGCTAAGATGACAAATGACAAATCTTCACAGAATGAGTTCCCAGAAAATACAGGAGGATCCGCAGAGTCAACAAAGGTTAGAAAGCACTGCAGTACTTCCATCATGCATTTGCCTATCCAGTTTCAGGTGCCAGGAACTGCTGAATGTTTCCCTCTTTGTTTCTGGGAAGGGACAGAAGTGTCTCATCCAGCCAGTGGCCAAGAGCACAGTATCTCTGCAGCCTGGAGGGCTTGAAAAATAACTGCAGAATGACTAGGCAGAGCAAGACCAAGATGAGTGGCAGGAAAACTGGATGGTTTATGAGGAGCAAGAACGTAATGGAAAGGTCATTAGTGACAGTCTGTAAGAAAAGTAGTTTTAGGGTAGGGGAAAGTAAAGTAGAAGAAACAGAGATGATAAGTTAGTTTGGAAGGTGGCTGGTGTAGTGATAGTGTCAATAACATTCTAAGAATATTAGCACACTTTTACTATGATGTTCATAGATGAACACTTGCAGTGTTTGCATCTGGGGACTAATCTCACATAAAGTACCTGTGCAGAAGCAGCAGGTATGAGCTTCATAGTTGTAGTAGCCCAGATTGCCTCAGATGTTTCACAAGTGGAGGAAATCCTGAAGAACTTGGAACAGCAATGGCAGATTAAAGGAAAATACCTCAGGGCTAGTGCTGCCATCCCTGGGCAACGGATGTGATCTAGAGGACATAGCTTGTATTGTATTGTCCCTCACTGCCTAACACCTGAGGTAAAAGTACTCTTCTTTTCTCCTTCAACATCATCCCCAAACAAGTTACATGCAGAAAGAATCAATAGTAAGGACTGTACTTTCCATCTCATTCTTGCATTAAAGAGGTCATGTGGAGTGAAGAGAGGTATTGAAAGTACTTTTTTTTGGTTCCAGGTGATTTTTCTCTTACATATGCCTTAGGCTGCAGGGGGATTTTTGCCACTTAGGGATTTTTGTAGTGCATGATTGTACGTGTTAGGTATATAGCTGAATAACCTTCACTTTTTCCACAAGTAAGTGTACTGGTAACATTGCAGTCTTTCACATGTCTTTGGTGCTCAAGAGCTTTCCTACTTGGTCCATTGCTGTAATTGCAGTTCCACAAGTAGCAAGTGGAGCTACTGAGGGATGAGCTAGATGTTCATAGATACCATTGCTCTTATTTTCCAGCTGGGCAGTAAGAATTGCCAATGTCGACCTACAGTGATACAGACCTTGTGGCTACTGTATATCATCTCTACCATTGAGGCTGAGTAATGGACGTTTCAGAGGCCAGAGAAGAAGGGGATAGTCATAGTATGGGGTTATAAGATTCCCTCTTGTAACTGATAGAAAAGAGCTGTAACTATAATGAGAGTGGTTGCTGGGGGGAGGAGAGGAGACCTGTCCAGTTGTTGGTAAACATGGGCTCTTGCTATGAATGAAGTCTGCTGTACATGTAGTGGAGGCAGGGAAACGTCCTTAGTTATTCAAACTGAAGAGGACCTTGGTCTCAGAACTGGGTAATGGTGGTGTCCCCAAATCTTTCATTTGGGGTAAGATATGGTGCAAGACTTCACGAGTCAAGGAAGGATGGAAAGGACCTAAGTCATTCTTGTGCAGCTCTTTGCAGTCTGTGCCTTGGACAGCAGTTCTCTGTCCGTATTACAGAAGTTGCCAGAGCAGCAGCATTATTGCATTGCCAACTTTGATTGCCATGAAATACACTCCTAGCCCTTTGGCACTTTTTCCTCTTCCTTTCAGGGGATAAGCAGGCAAACAAGCCTTGCAGGAGTTATAAGCAATGTGACTGCAGCCCTCTGCCTTTTGTTGTCACTCAATTTGCATGCTACAAGCCTTAGACTTCATTAGCAGCCCTCCTTCCAAGCTCTCAGAAGGTGTCCTGTCTCGTAGACAACTTAACATTTGCAAAGCTTTCTTTAGGGATTGTGATATTTGTCCTAGGGTCTATGTACCCATCTTTAGCATAAGAGGAGATAATTTCCAGGTATAGAGTGGGATTTTTTCCCCTTTCAATAGTTTTTGCTTCACTATAGATGTCACTTTGAATCCAGACACTGTTTTCTGAACGTTCAGATTGGTACAGTTCTGCTTCTGTTCTTCCTCAGAGCCTCTGGGTGCTTTTTCCTTTTTTCTGTGGTGGGGTTGGTTGAATCCAAGTCTGTTGACTATTTGAGAGATTATAAATTTTTTGAGGACTTTTGGGTTTTTGCTTTTAAGCCACTGCAGGTTAAGATTGTGCTTCAATGCCTTATTTCCTGCCCAGCTTTTAACCTTTTTTCTTTTTAAATTTTAAATTGAAGTGTTTAAAACTGAGAAACTCAGCACAAACCCCATGAATTCTGTAAAAACAAATCCTGGTTAACTGAAAACAAAGCATAAAACTTTCCATCTGCATTTTGCTGTAATATATATTTAAATAATTGAGTTAGCAGGCCTATCAAAGGAGATGTTCTAGAGAAGATTGAATATAATATGATTATTATGTCTTGTTAGTCTCTAATGACTTTAAAATCCCTCTTAATAAGGATAGTGATAATAAATCTTTATTTATTCATCTTTCTACTTCAAAGCTAATTTCCAGGGCGATACATAAGAACTGTAATGATGTAAATACCAGTGAAGAACAAAATGCCATGGTAGAGAACTGTGTGTTGTGGATTTCAGCATATGTTTTAATAGTATGACATCTCTTGTAGATTGATTTTATTTGTGTCTCTTTAAAAAATCCTGGGATGTTTGTTTGAGGAGGAGATCATTAACATAATTTTTTGTGTAAGAAAATTAACTGCTAATGTGATTTGTTGGAGGGTAAAAAAAAACCAAACAACAAAACCATCCAATTTTAGAATCTGTTTATTCTCTGTGAGGCTAATCCAGATATTTATATGGAACTCTTGGGTACTTTGCAAAGTTGAGAGTAAACATGGCAGGTAAGAATCTTCTGGCAAATTAGGAATATCCATGCTGCAGTTGCTGGATAGGATTGCTGTTGTTAACAGTGACTCCAATTGTTAAACCAGTCTAAATAAAGCTGAACACAAAGCAGAATAGTTTATAAACCAATTTATCTTGGAGCACCTGGGAGAATGCTAGAAAAGGAATTTGTTAGCATTGAGATATCGTCATGAGATTTGAAAAACTGATTGATGCACATGGTGTCTGGTTGCTTTACAAGCTCTAATGTAGTCATCTTCACAACTTTCCTGATTTGTATTACAGACCCACCCTTGTTTTAGAGATGGGCAGCGTGGAGAAGATGTGTGAGGGATGTGGTGTCAGATCACTTGCAGATGTGAATGTTCTCATCTCTGCTCTGCTCTTCCTCACTTGCTTTTTTTTTTTCCACAGTTTTCTCCTGTGTTGATACTTGTTCCCAAATCTTTTGGCAATGCCATAGTTCAAAAGCCAAACAGGAAGGTTATTTAACTATGACAAGTATTGACCTTTCCTGTATAGTGACAGTTTGTCTACAGTGCAGGAAAGCAACAATGCATCTCACAGGCAGGACTCCATTTCTCACCAAATTGAGGAGTTCAGCTTAGACACCTGAAACAAGGACTCTGTTCTGCAGCTGCCATACCTGGACTGGACGGAGATAGCTTTATTTAGCTTCTTGTTCACCAATACCACCATTTAAACCCCAGAATCTTCATCAACCTGTCCTGAGTTTTCTTGTATTGGTGTTTTCTTGCTTCCTGTACATTTTATGGGTTTGTCTCACTTATGCTAATGCCTGTCTTGTGACAGTCAATTATTTCTTGCCTTACGTCTGCGGTCTCATCCATGTGGGTATCTGTCTGCTACCCAAGACTGCAGAGCTCTGACTTAATTTGATGTATACCAGTGTGCATTTGAAGTAAGTGCCAAAAGATGCAGAAATATGTGAAATGCTCAAGACATGTCTGCCGTATACAGGAAGAGAATATCAAGGGGAATCTGGGACTATCACTTACTTTTCCTAAATACACGTCATAATCTCGAAAAACATTATGCCCAAACCTTTGCAGAGATTAGTTCGTTTTGCAGGAGCTTTTCTTAATAGACAAGTCTCTTATTCAATACTTCTGTCTCAAGTTATTTCTCAGAATGCTTCCAAATATCTGTGAGCCTGGTAAGACTGTTCAGATGTCCTTAAGTAATATAACTTCCTAAACCTGACTTTCTCTGCCTAGTTCCTGTGCACAAGATTCTGCAGCTCATCTTCTTGGCCATTTAAAGTTCTGAAGTTGTGAAATTTTCAGATGAAATTTGCAGTGATAACAAATTTATTAGAACTGTTTTCAGTGAATAACATTTTTCTTCTACCTTTTCCTTTAACTGTCAGAAAGAAAAGCTGAAGTTTAGAACAAGAATTTCTTTTGAAAGACAGTATGGCCATTTTCACTGAACTGAAACTATCTGGAAAGCTGTAGCTTAAAGAATCTGAGTTCTGTCATGTTAACCATGAACTCACGCTATGATCAGAAGGTCCTGCTGCACTAGGTGTCCTGCAAACGCACATCTCACTTTGACTGGAAGTGTTTCTTTTATTGACTCTGGTCAGCTGGTATCAGCACTCAAATAATAATGACTCCAGCTCATCTGACTGTCTTAACATGCTTCTGCATTGTCAGCCTTTACTCATTTTAGGGACAGTAGTGATTACAAATTAGGGGACCAGCACCATGTCTTAATACCATACTGGATGGTTTGAGACAATAACTTTTTAAAAGACATTTTCAAACAGGAACAAATCTCTTTGGTACAATGACAGGCATTTATTCCATGCAGTGCTTGATCTGATCTCCACGGAAGTGAGTGACATGTAGGTACCCACTGTTTGAAAACCTGGTCTCAGAGGTGCAAGTTTTTCAATATCATAGTGAGTTTCAAAGGAGGAGACTCCACAACGCCTCTGGGCAGCCTGTTGCTGAGGCTTTCCTACCTGTAAGCAGAGAACAAGTTAAAAAATTTAACAAAACAAATCCTTATTTTTTGTTGCTGCTTTTTGAGATTGTTGTATCGTATGACTGACCTGATATAGTGGTGTAAGGCTCTTAGCTTAAAAAATAATCTCTGTAGTTTTAACCAGGTTTGCTATCTAGCCAGAAGATGCAAAATATCCTTTGCAGACCTTTAACCTGGTCTGACATCAAACATTTAACTTACATTTAACTTAGCTTTGGAATGGTTGAAAATGTGGGTGGATATTTTTGTAATAGGAAAGCTAAAGAAAGAAGGAGCGATTCCTATTTTATTTTTTGTGAAACCATCATTTTGTAAACTTTTTTTTGTTCTTGCATAAGAATAAATGTTGAATTGTTGTTGAAATTATTCTGCAATGTCATTCTACTTAGTGTAAGTGCACTGTATTGGTACAGACATTCTCTAGTCACTGTTATCTGCTTTGCAGTGATGTCTGAGTTTCCAGCTTTGTATCTGCTGGGTTGGGCATGATACACACACAATCAGCTGCAGCACCTTTAGGGGGAATTTATAACATAAAGAGAGAAGGTGAGCTAAGGTGGAGAAACAATTGTTATCCACATTTTGGGTGGAAGAAATTAATCACAGGCCGGTTGTAACTTTCCTGATTTCGTAGTTTAATGTAAGCTTTCAACTTTTGCAGTTTGCATGGCAGTGTCACAGCACCCAAAAGAGATGATGGACAGGGGACTCTGAGAGCACCCCTGAGTCTCTATAAGCAGTTGATATGTGGAGCAAGTTCCTGTAGTTTTATTCTTGGGAATGATCCTTTTCACAAGCTGTTAAGCTCCATGAAGCACGTAGTCAAAGTTGAAAACAAAGCGCAGGGGGTATACATTTTGCAGTAACATTAGAGTACTATAAATAGGGGGCACACATCCGCCTTTGGTATTTGCTAGAAAGAAGCCAGGATGCATTTTCTGGCAGCTTTCGTGCTGGAGGAAATCCATTCATTTTATGGTACAGTCAAAGTTACTTATTTTACTTAATCTTTTAAAGGTAGAACCCTTGGCATTCATTGCTTACCTGGAGGTGCAAATGAGGAAAAATCACAGAATCACAAAAAATGCTGTGTACTTTAATTACTGTAGACTTCTTCTGTCATTGTGCAAGTGTTCATATTACTTGGCCACAAAAAAAAAAAAAAAGTATACAACAGCACTCCTCCCTCCCAGCCCCCAAAAAAACTCCACCCAAACCCAAAACTCTCCAAACACTGAGATATGGCAAGGAAATCCTCAGCATTGGGGATAATTCTCCGATTCCTTTGGTAAGCCTTGTGAAGCTGCATGGATGCGTCTTAATTTCAGCAACACAAAGCTATAAGTAAGGCTTTTATAGTAAGGCTTTTGTATCAGGCATTTCAACTAGTATAAATACTTATTAAATACAAGGAAAAGATACCTGATTAACTAAGTATTTGTGTGCTTTCACGTACACAGCTAAAGAGGCTTTTACAGGTTAGGTGCTGTGAAACTTCAGTTTCTAAAAAGCTGCTGAAATGCTTTGTTTTCCTACGTGCTTGGACTACAGTGAAACATCTGTTTGCTAATGTAAGAGGCATTTTTCCATTAGTTACTTCTCCAAAACACTAAGACATCCTGGATATTTTAAATAAATCCTATAACCCAGTGGTTGCATGTTGTCCTGGTCCAAAGCTCAAAACTGGCCGTGTTCTGTCTTGAGCTTGCACCAAGAAAATGCAGGAAAATCTGGAAATGTTGAGGTTGCTGCCTGTCGTGGTTCAGGCCCAGCTGGCACTGAAGCACGCAGCTCACCCCCCATACGCTCCCACATTCCTTAGGATGACAAGCCCTGTGAAATGGGAGGAAAAAAGATAACCAAGGACCTTGTGGATGGAGACAAGGGCAGGGAGGGCTCACTGTCAGTTACAGTTCCGGGCAAAATTATTGTTCCACTACTTGACTTTGGGAGGAAAGTAAGAACAGTTTATTCTGCTATGTACTAGAAGCAGGAGAGACAGAAAGCAAAATCAGAGCAGGATGATGAGAAAAATGCAATGAGAATGAGAAAAAGCACTAAGATCACCTTCCTACTCCCCTCTCTTCTTCCTGGGCTCAGATTACTGCTAGCTCCTCTCTCTCAGCAGCACAGGGGGCAGGGAATGGGGGATGTGGTCAGTCCCTCACAGATGGTCTCTGCCGCTTCTTTCTTCTCAGAGGAGAATGACTTCCCCTGCTCCATTGTGGGGTCCCTCTCGGGGGATACAGTCCCTAATGAACCTCTCTGAATCCTTCCCTGGAGCTGCAGCTCCTCACAAACTCCTCCAGTGTAGGACAATTCTGCAGCAGCAGAATTCTGTGCACCTTCTGCTGCAACGGTGCCCTCTCATAGAGTCACAGCCCCTCCAGGCACAGTCACCACCCCTGGCATGGGGTCCTCCACCAACTGCTGGCAGATCTTAACTTTGCAGTTACTCTCCATGGGTTGCAGCAGAACAGCTGCCATCTCACCATGGGATGCAGAGGAGTCTCTGCTCCAGCACATCTCCTTCTCTCTTCCTTCACTGGCCTTGGGGTCTGCATGGTTGCTTTTCCCTCATCCAACTCCTTCTACTACCTCCCAGAAAGAAAGAACTCTCCTCTTCCCGCTGCTTCTTGAAAAGTGATTGCAGAGACACCCAATTGGCTCAGCCCCAGAGGTGAGTCTGACTCAGAGCTGGGGAAAGTTTCAAGCAATTTACAGCCCCTTCCCTATTACCAGAAACAGCTCCACACAAACCAATGATACTGCGTCATGGGCTTATAAAAAACAAAGCCTGGCTTCTGCTGAGTGGATGCAATTATGCTCTGTTGGGCATCTTTTCTTCTCATCTATATGAGAGGGAGTTCTACCAAAAGGATCAGGTTTAGGATGCTCTTAAATTATGTATTTCCTTTCTGCTTTATAATGGGAGTGCTTCAAGGGGCTGTTCAGGCAGCAGAGGTGCTGAGTGCTTCATGTTCTGTGATACTGAGAAGTAGCACAAAGTTGCCTTAGTTTCAGGACTGATCTTGGCCTATTCAAAGGCGAAAAACGTCTCCCAATATGCATCAATGGCTTTATTTATTAAAATGACATATGTTTTATTGGTGGTATTTTGTCATCAAGTATATCTATTGAATTTTGAACTGTAGGAACTGAGTGCATCTTGAGATCTTTTTAGGCTTGAAGGTGCTCATTTAATATAAGTGCTCACCTGGGGTTTTTTGGCTTTTTTTGGCCTTTTGTTTAGCTATTATTAAAAAATTCCTGTTCTCACATGTTGGTATTTTACTTTCCTTCAAAAAGCGTTGCCTGGAGAGGAGGAGGCGTGGAGAATCAGTAGCTTTTTTTTTTGTCCTTTTTCTTTTCCACCCAGTCATCTTTGCATTTCCAGCATAACCTAAATGTCTGTGTTCATCTAGTATTTGTACAGAGTAATTCTGATGTGCTTGCAAGACAGCAGGCAGTGAACAGAGCCGAGTACTTCTAGTCTAATAAAAAGGTTACGTTCATGACATTAGGGACAAGGGAGGAGATCATTAATGGTACAAGACAAGGTGGAAGAGCATTGACAACATGCTGCAGCGAACTGGGTGTTAATTTGTGGGTTTGTATATATGGTGAGATGGAGATATTAAAGCAGACATCTCTTGTGAATGGATGGGGCTGTGAGCCAAGCAGCCCCTCACTGCCCATTGTCACTGTAGTGCTGGGGATTTCCTGGGGTATTCCCATTGTTGATTGTTTGAAAGATTGTTCCTCTTTTGGTGCCACCTGGGTGGTAGGTGTTTGGTTTTGGGGCTTTTGATAAAGCTTTTGCAACATGGATGCTGCTCAGGGAAGTAGGCATGTTTTTGCTATCAGAGATAGCAAATTAACTCTGGATACTGTAACCAGAGTAAAATATTAATCTTTCTGATAGGTGAATTTTATAGCTCTTTGGCTGGTCTGTAAGTAAAGTAAAATAATTAACTTTTGTATCTTTTGTATCTGGAAATGTGGGCTATATTTTATAAATCAAGTTTTCATTAGTTCCTGCTCTCTTGGTTTACAGAAATAGTTAGCATTAAAAGACATTTGTGCTCATCATGAGGCTGCAGGACATTACTGGTCCTGCATAATTATTCTGTCCCTTTCATAATGCAATTAATAGAAATGAAAGAGCTGTTGATTTACAAATATTCTTTGAGACACATGAGCAGTGAAAATTTGATAGACTAATATTAATAGAAGAAAGCCAGAAAGGATGCAAAAATCCTTTTCAAGTCATACGTAGCAGGGCATTTAATAGTTGATTGAGAACAGCATTACTTGTTAAGTAAAGAGGAATCAGCTTTTTTATTGACAAAGAAACTGAAGATACCTTACGTATTTGCAGTAATAGGAAATGTGTAATTTTGGGGTTATGGAGTGGTAATGACTGTTTTTCCAGGGAATACTTGGGGTGGCTCAGTTCAGGAGAGGGTTTTGGTGTCTAGAGCAATTGGCTAATAAGTTAGTGATGCCGTGAGGAGCAGGACCTCCATTGCTGTACAAGGGATGCTCACAATTATGGTCAATTAGGGATTTTTTTTTCTGGAATCTGAATTATCCCTGACAGGTTCTGTGCTAAAATGAGAAATGTTTTGCAGTGGAGTACACAGATGGATGCTGGCAGGGAGAGAGTCACCAGAGACCAGAGTTTCATTAATGATGTTGAAAAGCCTGAATTAAATATTTAGTGCTTGGTGTCAATTTCTCCTTTATAAGAGAGAAATTAAAAACGAAGCAGTAAAATGGAGTTCAAGTGGCCTTTCCAACCTGGCTGCTCTATCTGATTGTCTGAGTTGACAACTTTTGGTTGGTATCAAGATAATTTCCTGGACGTGGCATGGAGAGATCAGAGGGCAAGGAGGTCTTATGATTTCTGCCTACAGACTTGCTAGGTTTTTGTCACCTAGTTGAATCATAAGAGAAGTTTTAGCTCTTCTTGTGTTGCACTCGTTACATTTGCAGATTTGATCCCCAGATTTTTCTCTCTCTTCCACAATGAAGAGGTCTATGTCTATGAAGCCAGTTTCTCAAGCTTTGCTTTTGCTGTGTCTGAGAGGCGTGTAGTGGGGTTGTTTTTCAGGACATGATCACACAATTTTGTTTAAAAATAAATTTGTGGTGTTTAAATGTAGTAGGGAAATGTTGAGCTTCCAACTCTTTTAAGATGCAGGGAGACCTGCTCAGGACTGGTCCAGGGCTGCTTCTCATTTGTGGTACGGGGCAGAACAGTGAAACCTTGATCCAGAATCCTACCTGGCGGCTTTATATGAACAGCAGTATTTTCAAGGCACAGACCCTTTGTTTTCCTCCTGTCTGTTCCTTTAATTAATCTCTCTGGTGCTTGTTTCCTCTCCTGCTTTCATTTCTCAATTTGATCATTTTAGTGGGCTAGATAATTGCATTTACTGAGTATCCTTCCTGCCGAGCACTGCGGCTGTAATCTCCTCCACCTGAGAAATGATTTCCTTTGAACAACCTGGTGTCTGGCTCAAAGTTATGTGTTAATTAAATTTTTTAAAAAGTGTCTGCATATATATATGTAGGAGTTATATGGTTCCAGCCAGAAGAAATCTGAGTTTTCTGAAAAATAGTTATGAGTGCACACTGTCAGCACTGTTTTTTTGGCTTATTAATTACAAATGAGTGCACTAAAGTCTTTAATTATATGATCATGTGACTATGCAATACCGTCTTACATATGGAATTCCCTCAGGTCTTAGATATGGATAGGTGTCTGAAAGATCTGGAGGTTGCATCATTAAAGATGGTATAAGCAAGGTAGAAATTGCATGGATTTTAGGATGTTGGGGGTATATTTTTAAGTTTTACTGTGGTAATGAAATGGCCTCTGAAGTTGTGGTATATTTCCCCATGTTTGAGCCAGCTGCTGGCAGCATGTAGCAGGACAGTGGGACTTGGTGGTGGAGTTGGCCAAAGGGTTCCTGACCACCTTCTCAGGGAGTTGTGACAGAGCAGAGCAGCGGCAAAGCATTGCCTTCTCTCATGAAGTTCATGGGGTTTTAGGTTTTCTGATCCTTACCCCACCACACATAAATCCGTGAGGCCTCTTGTCCCCAAGAGTTGTTTTTCTAGTGATTTTGAGTACTCGGTGACTTCCACTTGTTTTTGCATTTTCACATAGAGTGATTTAACCCTGAGGAACATGTGGATTGGGAAAAGCTTTAGGTTGACTGGGGAACTGTCCTCCCACCTCAGTCTGTAGACCCAGAGGGGGATGACCTGTATACAAGGCAGGCAGTTGTGCAAACTGTAGCAAGTTATTTTTTTCCACATGCTGTTAATAGAGAGATTGAGTGTGATGCAGAAATCTCTATGGAAAAATGACTTCTTACAAAATAACTCCATTGCTTGCACACCAATATGCATATCTGGGGTTTTTTTTTTGTTATCTTCTTGCCTCCTGGCAAAGTATTCCACTGGCCTACCTACTACTAAGGTATACCTAGCAGATACACTGTACTGTGCCCATGCCATTGGTGCTGGGTTAGTTAACATGATCCTTTATGCATTATGTGATAGAAAATAGTATGTAAAACTATAGTTTTCACAATACTTAAGACTATGGACAGTCCAAATGTAGGAACTTGGGAACTTCTTGGACAAGAAGAAAACAAGTAGTAAAAGAAATTGAGTCATGACTTTGTTGATTCAGCTGCATACCTCCCGCACACATGGTGTGTCTCTGCAAGCTGTATACCAAATTTGAAAATTAACCCTATAGAAACAAAGGAGCTAAATTATTGCTTTGTTATTGTCTGCTACTTTATTATATTGATGGGGGAAAATAAATCTGAAAACCCAAGAAACATAAACTGAGGCACTGGCTGATCAGCAGCGTTGCAGGTGTTGGAACAGCACCTTCGCCCACAGGCAGAAGTCAGTCTGGACATTTTGTGGGATTGGACAATGATGAGAGAGCTCTCAAAGAATGAGAGCTGCAAGTGGCTTAGACACTGATAACTTCTAACAGCATTAATGAAGGATGGGTTAACGTGGCAATATAAGGGTTCTGTGCTTCAGCAGCAGAGATTGAGATGATGTCCATTAAAGTTAATGGAGCTGTGTTCCTACCAAAGCTGTCGGCCTCAGGGGAATGCTATTAAAGACTGTCATGATTTGGGCCTGGAAAGGAATGATCAGATAAAATAGAAGGGAATTTGCTAAAATTTTTCAACTAGGCATTGCCCTTGAGGGAATTTCTGTTTTATAAAGTGTTGGATGTGATATGGGGCTGCTTGATAGCTTAGAAAGGAGCTACCCCTGTCTGACTTGGTTTAGGGCAGATGTCCTTAGAATATTGCAGAAGTCTTCTACATGAGGTCTGTTTTTTGTCATATTGAATGTCTCAGTCTCCTTTTTTTCTCTCAAAAAACCCCAATTCTAGCAGTCATGTCTGCCTTATGTAGAAGCAGTAGTTAGTGTTCCTTGAGCACAGTTAGAATTGTGTAGGAAGAGGAGGAGGTTTTTCCAGATGTGCTGTTATCTGTGTGGTACATTCAGAATTTAGCAGCTTTTCTGTCAAATGATGTATATTTTGTTGGCATAATTGGTGTAGATTTTGTGCATCTTTTCTCTTTTTGGGCATGTTTAATGTCTGGTGATGACCACTGACTCAGCTTTCTTTTTAGATTACATTAATAAGGTGACTTCATTTGAGAAGTCTGAATGAACATTTTCAGATAGTCCTTTGAGAAAAATTGGTTGTCTTTTGTACTAAGCTATTTATTTGAATGTCAAGCATATTAGTAAAAACAATGTGATCATTAAGATCTAGAATTGCCCACGAGTTGATAGGTTTGAGGGCTTATGATGGAGGAAAACAATGGATTGCTCATCCAATGCTGGTTGATCTCCGATGAAATTTCATTCTCAGCCCACATCCAGATGGACCAGAAATCTAGCCTCACAACCATGAATCTCAGCAATTAAGTCAGAATCAACGTGACCATGTAAGATCAAAAGAACCATATAGATGCTGCTTTCTTTGAGTGCTTGAAGCTGGAGCTAAGAAGATAACTTATGTGTCCTCCATCACCTAGTATTTAGTTTGAGAAACATTTGTTGACACAGTTTTTGCAACTTCTTTCTGTAACTGTGACTTGATTTTCAATCTTTCACATTGCTTCTGCTGGTATCCACGCAGTTGATACCCACATACAATAACAGATCTGGAATAATGTGAGTAGCTTGTTTCATCCCTCCTGTGCTCCAAAACAGAATGGATTCCAACCTGTGGCACTTGAGGCTGACTTCTTTAGTGATGGAAACTGAAGCCACATGATCAATCAAACTCTGCTCCTTGACTGTCTTTGTGGTTAATGATTTTTCCTGATGGCTATTATTAGTGTTAACCCACTGCTGCGTGTAGCTACCAGTGTAGCTGTAGGATAATCTTTTGCAATGGCACTGTAGATGATGTTTGGCATGCTTTGTGTTTAGCATTTAAGTGACTCACCTGCTGTTATGTGTTTCAGTTAAATTGCGTCAAATCTCTTCTGATTTTTAGCAAATATTTTTGGGAAAAGCAATTCAGTCCTTTATCTAAATATAGCTTTTAGCTTTCAAGTCTTTGAGAGAAGAGAGCACGTGAATGTTTGCTCTGTGGCATTCCTCATGAGCACAGCAGTAGGAGTACTTTCTGCACCTGGCAGAAATAAGCACGGTACAGAGAAATTTATTAGACAAAAAGTTCCGTGTTTTACAGAATAGAAATGTTTTTTAGTATGGATGAAGACTAAATCTTGTCATGACCTTGAACAAAAAGGCAAGAGATACTAAAGAAAAATACAAAGCATGGGGAAATGAAGGTGTGGTTGGAAACTTTCTTCATCGTGTGTCAGAAGTACCTTTTATCTCCTGTCTGATACTTAATACGTCACTAAAAATAGAGGAAGAAGCTCACCCACCATCCTTATTGATGACAGCAGAGCCAAATCTGTTTATGCTTAGATATCTGAAGTGGGAATGCAATCTAAATAAGCATTTTTTAATATTTTATTTATTTTTTTAAAGGCTTGATGTTTATCAAAAGATTTCTCCAAAAATCACATGGAGTCCAGATATACTTGATGGAGTTATGTTTTTTTCTGGTATCATGGGTTTTTTTAACTGAGCCAGAAATAGCATCATTGCCAATGTTACTGTGGTAATGGTACTTATAATGATGTCTGGAAGTGCTGAAGACATTTTTCTCATAGGAAAAACCACAATCCCCCCCCCCCAGTAATTGTTTCAATATTATAAGTTGATATGCTCATTTATCACTGAAAATCATTATTAATGAGTGTTGGTTTTCTTTGTCACATTGCCATGGCAACTGGGTGACATGTTTGAGTAGAATTGTCTGTTTCCAGATGGAGATCTTCATTCATACGATTTGCCTACTGAGAATTTTTGCAGCATATTCAACTTAAAAATTCTTCCTCCTTTGCCCTTCCAAAGAGTTTTGTGCTAGAGGCATTGCTGCTTTCTGCATCCTGTGATGGATTTTGTGGTGGGTGTTACGCTTGACAAAAGTTCTGTCTTTTGTTTATGGTTCATTTATGTTGATTTTCTTCTGATTCAGTTGGGCTGCTTTTCTTCAACTCAGTGTTTGCTGTGGCAGTCCTGTTAAACCCATTCTTCTACCATCTGAATTGTTGGAAATCTTACATTTTTATATAATGTACCACAGAGTGAAAGACAGTACTTATTTTTCACTTTAACACATGAAAGGACTATAGAAATGTATTTCTCTTTATATATGATATACTACACTCTGAGTGATAGTGTCCTAAAAGTGTTATCATAGTCATTACTTGATTTTTAGTTTTGCACAGTAAAGAAGCATAAAGATGTTTCACTTTTGTTTTTAATGTTAAACTATTTAGGAAAACAAAAAAGGGTATCAGTCTTTACTAAGATAGAACAAGGTAAATACGTGTAGAACTTGATGTAATTTCCTTTATTCTGAACGTCTTACAGTTTTGAAGATCTCATTGACTATCTGACTTAAGTCCTACTTAGTCAACATTTCAGGATTTCTCTGGATTAATTTCTGATCGCTCAAATAAACCAAAATAACTCAAAATGCTGTATTTGCTTTAGTAGAAAACAGAGGTAAAAATCAAAAGGTGAATTTAGCATCCTTTACTTGGTTCGGTTCCAGGTGTGCTCTTACCTTAGCAAGCAAAACCTGGTCAGCGGTTTTTTGCAAAGGCCCATTCCTCCAACATGTCTTTGGTCTAATCTTCATATTCACTTAAAGCTATTAAGTGGGAGGAGTGGGACAAGGTGGAGGTGACCACGTGGTCCCCACAGTCAGAGAAAAAGGAAGGATGAGCGCTGGACCAGAGATCCCTGTGCAACCCGTGGCGAGAACGCAGCTGTACCCCTGCAACCCATAGAGGGCAATGGCAGAGCCACCAGCAGCTCTGGGTGAGTGCACCCAGATGAGCGAGAGACTGTGTGAGGAGGCGGCCATGGCGCAGGCCGTGCTGGAGCCTGCGGGCTGCAGAGAAAGCCCCACACGAGAGGCAGAGAGGAACTGCAGCCTTTGGGATGAACACATGTTGGAGCTGCCTGTGCAGGACTGGCCAGGCTGTGAGAGGCCCTGTGCTGGATTAGAGGGGACCGGCGAGGAGCCCACCTGCCCTGAGGAGGGACAAATGATAGGAGCCATCAGGAAAAGACTGACTGAAACCCCCATTCCCTGACCCCTGAGCCGTTCAGAGGGGTAGGAGTGATGGAGCAGCCTTGTGGCTCTTTGTTCATGGCTGGACAAAACCATGACAACATACTTCAAGATCTGTCTTTTGCTTGAACATTCATTCTTTAGAACTTGCAGCACTCTGATCCTGACAGTAACTCTATAACAAGAACAATTTCATAAATAGCTCTGAATTTATCCTTTCTGAACACCTTATATATATATCATATCTATAGAAGAGAAATGTTATCTTTACCTAGTAAAAAAAGCCTATTGCATACTCCTAATAATACCATAATATAGTGCGAGACCTGTCTTCTGCAAATAATCATTTGAATTTAATTGCAATATTTAGTATATTTGAAATAATGAATGTTGTCTTACTTGTGAAGAGCAAGGCTTTATGCATCAGACTCATTTCTTCTCCACTACACCAACTAGCAGTGTCCTCGCTAGATAAGCTGCTTGCTACCAGCTTCCCCTCCTTTGCACCCTTTGGGTGCACTTTTGTTTGACTGTTTTTTGCAGTCAGCTGTCTTGGCTGGGAATGTGCTAAATATTGACTGCTGCCATTGCTTTCAGGAATTTCTCATTGCATATTTGTACATGAACAGACTTGTGATGGGCCCATGAAAGTGAAGAGACTTTACAGCTTAGCTTGATTCAGGGAAAAGAAATGCAAGTTCAAGAGAAATATGAAGGGTAACATTTGTGTCATTGAGTACTGTAAATGCTAGAGAGAGACCTGTGAGCAAAATGTAAGTGTTTCTTCTCAGATAGCAGTAAAGTTGCAGGTACAAATAGCAACATTTTAACTGTGATTCAGTTAAATTGCTCATATTTAAGCAGCCTAATTCAATGGATGTTGAAGTTAGAGGTGGGGTTTTTTCTTCAATGCATTGGCTAGTTCAAAAAACTACTGTTTCCAGGTATGCCTTGTTGTACCTGGGAAGCTATGGCTTTTAGTCAACTGAATGATCTTCCTTTTTCCTTCTGTGGCAGTGTAATTGCTTAGCTGGGACTTTTTCCTGCTTTGAAGTGGAATCATATCTGTTTATACCTACCACTAGCAAGTGACTGCTCAGTATGAGCTGATGTTGCCAATATATTGTATTTGTGCTCTCTATTTTAAGGAAAATATTTTGCCTGTGATAGGAAATTATGGGAGCTTATGAGTAATAGTATTGCTTCAAACTTAACATTGCTGATCCATTTCCTTCATCTTTGTGTGTATCTGATAAACCAATTGTTTATGGCTCAGTTGTTTCTTCTGCTCTCATTAACTGAAATTAGGTTGATCTCTCACTTTTCACAGGCCAGTGCTGTGTTCACCTCTTGTCTGATATTGATACATGCACAACTTGCTAAAAACACGTGGGTTTGATGGAGTTGCTAGCTGCTTAGCACTTCTGCCTGTTAATCATTTATTTAGACACTGAAGCCTGAGTGCTGGGCACTCAGCTTGCTTCTTGCTTAATGTGCTTCATCCCCAAGAGTTTGTCTCTTGGCCATTAAGGGAGGTCATCAGCTTTAGATTGTATCAAATTTGCTTGCATCTCAAAAAGCAATGTAGAGACTTCTCATGCCCAAACACATAGCACATGGTAGAGCCCTGACATTAATATTTCTATTAAAAGAGTAGTTTTACTAACATCTATAGAAGCAGGGGTGTTCTGCCTTAATCTCCTGAATTTCTTTTATCTGTTGGCACAATATATTCAGCTTGTTCTGAAAAGATAATGAAAAATGACTGGTTTATTTTTGGACACTTTGTTACTGCTGCATGTCTTGGGCATAAATTGTCCAGACTTATGCACTCTGCAGTTGGTAGGATGGAGGGAAGAGTAATGCCAACTGTTCTGTGCTCCACAAATAACTCAATAGTTATGGTATTCATAAGTGAAATATTGGAGGGAAACACATGTACTAATTCTCTTGTGAGTATCAGTGGAAATTACCCAAGAAGTCAATGCATAGTTCTTTGCCACTCCTTCAGGATAACATCATTAATCTGGTAAACAATGCAGAATTTGAAGGATCTGTGCCCATGTTCAACATGAATTTAAAGTTACATTTTTGAGAACTTTCATTGATTATGATCTCTAAAAAGACTCATGTGGAGCTGAAACTGGAAAGGAGGCATAGCCTAGAAATTCACACAGCCACAAAGCGTGGGAACAAACTGACTGGGCAGACCAAGTATTCCTTAGATGGCCCATGTCCATGTCATAACCCTTACCCTCACCTGGCCTGACACTGTCCACAAGTGCTCTAATGTCTGTTCTTTTTCTGAATCATAGAATCATTGTGGTTGAAAAAGACCTTTAAGATCATCGAGACCAACCACCAACCTCACACTGCCAGGCCTATGAGTAAGCAGGAGGCATGTTTCAGAGGTTATTTTTTGCCATTGGATATCAGGACATCTATACCTTACTTGTTTTTTTACCAGACTGGCTTGAACATGCCCCTCTCTTAGTTAATTTGGAGCAGCTGTGGGTTGTGCAAACTTCCTTTGTGCTATTTTCTCTTTCTCATCTGTTTCTCTATTCAAATCTGTACGTACTACAGTGGGAGTTTAATGCTTTTTCTGCATGGGGGTTTTATTGTTAATCACTGCAGAGATCATTGAAGGAGTAAGAAAAATGTAAGTTAGATATTGCAGTCAATCAAGTACTTCTATTCTCAGGCTTTATTTTGTTCAGCCTTTTTGGGTTTATGAATTGTTACCTCCAGACTACCGAAATTCCATTTGAAAAAAAAGAACAAAAAATTAGTTGTTCACATTTACTAATCGAATAATATTAAATTCTACCATGTTTTTGAGACTGTACATCTGAAATGCTGCATTTGATAAACTGACAGTTTTATTTAAGCTCTATAATTAAAAAAGCATGTATTTATGGACCAGGCAAAATGCAAAAACAATCGTTTTTCCAAGTAGGCTTATTTAACTTATGCACTCTGTGCTTAACAGTTTCCCAAAAAGAAGCTTTCTTCTGAATAGTTATGGTTCTTTTTTTAAGCAATACAATAATCCAGAGTAATTCATCTGTGTTTTGGTTCTCCCTTAGCAAGTGAGAGAAATGGCTTGAAAATGCAACAAAAAAGATTAAAGTTTGTGTGGTTTCTTTAAATTTGCCCAGGTTTGTCCTTTATTCCCAGTGTACTGTGTCTCATTTAATTTTGTGTTAACTCTTTCAACTTCTTGGGTGTAAATTATCTCTTCTGCATTATATATTCTGTCTGGAGGAGTGTGGGTGCAAAATTCTGGGTGTTATTCTGATAAATTCACCTGCTACAAAAGTGACCAGAGCAAAAAGCTGGTCTGGGGCTGAGAAACAGGGACTGAGAAATAGGGGCTGAGAAAAGGCAGTGTTGGTGCTGCAAGCAGTGGGCTAGAAAGAAGAATCACCAAATCCCTTTTTGTCCTACCTAAGGAAAAAAAAAATCCCCTTGATTCAAGTTTTGGTGAGGCTATTTAGTTTACTGTGGGATAGCATATGCATGTTAGCTAATATTTCAATACAGGAGCAGGGAATTTATAATTTGAAGAGCTGAAGTGATAAATATTAAGGGTAAACCAGGAATCTTACTTTTCTTGTTAGGTATTTTCATGATGGATTTCTGTGTGGGTAACATTCATGTGCAGGAAAAATGGTTTTGGTGGGGTGAATGGGAAGATGAACACGATCAGCATGGGACCTTTCCTCCAGAAGTCATTATGTGGCTGTGCATTGTGTACCTTTTGCTTTATCTCAGTTAAAACAGTGCAGGAAAAGGAAAATAAATTTAAAAATACAGTGGTTTTTGGTGTGGTGTTGGGCTTTTAACTTAAATTTTAAATAGCCTCCATCAGCATTGCTTTACAAAAGAGCTTTTCTCTCTGCAAGGAACATCCATGAGCAGACTCTGTGTGGTAACTACTGTACATCGCTTGTTTGCCCACTGATAATAAAAATCGAGGGAGGATACAAGAGCAAAGAACTCACTTTTATTGAACATATTGTACAGAAAACTAGGGATTTAGGAGAGTACACAGCAAACATCCCCTGTTAGTGGTGTGTGGCTATATTAGACCAGAGGGCAACTGAACAATTTCTGGAAGCCAGAATTGGAAATTCTTACTGACGCTTCAGTCAGAAAAACATCCTTGGTATTAGTCCCATTGAAGCCTTTGAATCTATATACATGTAATTTTTAGTTGCTTTGCTTAATTAGGGTCTTCTCTAGTCAGCTGTTTTGGTTTTAGTTTGTTTTTTTTCCCAGCTGCTGAACTACACTGGTTCAAAATTTTTTTTTCTTTTGTTTTTTTGTTTTTTTGTTTTTTCTTGGTGCTCAGATGAGTATAGGATCAAACCAGTGGAAGAGGTCAAATACATGAAAAATGGGGGAGAAGATGATCAGAAAATAGCAGCCAGGAACCAAGAAAACTTGGTAAGGATTGAACTTATCGCTTATCTAATGAAATAACGTGGCTCTGCTTTTGTAATGAAATATGCAATGTGCAGCACATTCAAACTACAGCCGACACGCGGCGAGAGGATTTTCTCCACCATGTCAGAACTCTCTGTGAAGGTGTAAAATATGACTTTTTCCTGCTTGTCTTCCTGAATTAGGCTCTACTTGATCTTGGAGCGAGTGCTTCCGTGATGATACTCGCTTACCTCCTTTGCAGATCCAAATATACACTCTTTGAAATGTATGTGTCTGTGTTGCAAACGAGTCGGTAGTAAAACAGCAGTGCACTGCCATTAAGAAAATGACCTACTTATGTAGATATTATTTGCTCTGTGCCTCCTGGTTTTACATATTTTAACATTCACAGGGAAGGCAGTTTGGAATAGAAAAAGCAAGATATTCATAACGGCAGTTGCAAGAATCATTTTGTATGTGTTTGGTTTTCCCTGATTTGAGCACCTTGCCAGCTCATAATTCCACTTACAGAAAGGAAAAGGTAAATTCTTATTACTAGTTGAAATAACTAGTATGGGGTGTGTTAAGAAGAGTGTGGCCAGCAGGTCAAAGGAAGTTATCCTACTCCTCTACTTTGCCCTTTTGTACTGTCTCCAGTTCTGGATTCCCCAGTTCAAGAGGGACAGGAAACTGCTGGAGAGAGTCCAATGCAGAGCTACAAAGATGATCAGGGGACAGGAACATGTCTCTCAGGAGGCAAGGCTGTGAGACCTGGGACTGTTTAACCTGGAGAAGACTGAGACAGGATCTTGTCAATGCTTATAAATACTTAAGGGGCAGGTGTCAAGAGGATGAGGCCAGTCTTTTTTCTTTGGTGCCCTGTGATAGAACAAGGTGTAATGGGCACACAGGGTGTAAAGCTGGAACACAGGAAGTTCCACTTAAACACAAAGAGAAACTTCTTTCCTGTGAGGGAGCCCTGGCACAGACTGCCCAGAGAGGATGTGGAATCTCCTTCTCTGGAGGTTTCCAAACCCACCTGGACATGTTCCTGTGTGACCTGATCAAGAGGAACCTGCTTTAGCAGGAGGATTGGACTGGTGGATGATCTTTAGAGGTCCCTTCCAACTCTGACCATTCTGTGATTCTCTGATGTTGTCAAAGCAGGTTAAAAATCACAATAGAGTGATTTTGGGCATTTCTCAGAAGTTATTTCTTCTCTTCTGTAGCTGAAGAAATGCCAACTTTGTGTTTGACTTTGCCCGGTTTAACTTTCTAAAGACATCTCACAATTATAGTAGTTGGGCACAAAATTTCATATGGCACCATACATTTGTTGCAGCTTTTCTTCACGTAGGATTGTTTTTCCCCTCCATCAGTAGACTGAATGGGGAAACATCAGCAGTGGAGCCATAACCATTATTACCAAATGAGGATTTACCTTTTGCCATCATTGGGCAGCTGTACAAGAATCCATTGGTTGGGATTTTTTCTTCTACTGAAGATGTGAGCTCCAGGCAATTTAGATACTTGCTATTTCCTCTTGGAGACACATGGACTTTCATTACACAGCTACACATGCATTCCTGTAGTAAATGACAGAGTTTATTTTGCTGTCCTAACCCTATTGCTTGAGTAGTGATTGAGCAGCAGGCAACACCATTTCTGCATTTGTCTCCAGATTAGGCATTTGCTGCCTATGATTTTGTATTGCTGATGCTCCAGTGGACAGCATAACTTTAGTTTGCAGCAGGATTTTAGAGTTTCTTAGTGGCTCAGAAATATTGCTGAGAATATCATCTTTTCAAGCAGCATCCACAGTTCATTCAGCTTTACTATCAATGTAAGCACACTTGTTTTGAACTGGAAGAATTGCAGCTGCAAGAATTTTCTGCTCATTTTAGAGACCCCAGTGCTTTGTTGGTAAGCAGAGAAAAAGGAAAAATGAGTACAGTTCTCAGGTTTTTTATTAAAAAGTGGGAAAAGTCTAGAAGTTTAACTTTTAAACTAACCTTCAGCTGTAGTTAAATTGGAGTATTTGCAGAAGGTGACATGCCACTGGAATGACAATGAGAGGGAGAGTCTTCAGGAGGGCTTAGGTCTGCTGAGGTGACACAGTTGCTGAAGCTGTATCCAAAACTAGAGAGATATTTTGCACTTTCATTATGGCCTGCTTTCTTATAGCACTTTAGCCTGGTTAAATTTAGGAAGAGACAGCTCTACAGCACAGTCCATACTATTTTGTTATTCACAGGTTGTGTTTGATGGAAGCAGTGGGTTGTTTGGAAGGTATAAAAACATGGAGTTGGAGGGATGCTATATTGGGGTTGGGGGGGAAAGACAATAAAGCAAGAAAGGCTTCAATCAGACAGGATGTATATGTTTGAAATCAAAAACCACATTGCACACCAAGGAGGCTTTATTTTCCTTGAGGAGATTACATTGTCTGTAATGTATGCAGCTTTTTAATCCTGGGAATTGTCAAGTTCTCATCACTCCTGGATTTGTTAAAGGGGTTTCACTCTTCAAGTTCTCCTTAGTAAACACGTTTTAGTTCATTGCCTAGAAGATGGGTTAAGCTACCCATCACTCAGGCTTTAGTTTCTTAACATGTGAGAAGTTGGCAAGTGCTTACATAATCCCATCTTCTCATCAGCTATTTCCAGGCAACAGAAATTTTAGGAACAAGAAAAGGTGGTGGGAGAATCAGTCAGCCCTTTTCCCCCCTCTCTCGTTTCTTAATGCTATGTTCCTTTATTGTCACAGGACTGCTAATTCACATCTCCATCAGAAACGTGGCCCAGAATAACCTGAATGTCATTGTAGTCCATTCCTTGGGAGCTGCTCTGCTGTGGATTATCTTAACCTCTGTTATTTGTGCTGTGATAATGTTATTGAGATGCCATCGAATTTTACAGTCCCATTATCATCACTTTTTAAAGGTATTTTGAAGTCTCACTTGAAAAAAAACTTTCTGCTCAAGTGAAAATAAAACTGGTTCCCTTATAACTTGGGCACTCTGATGTGATGCCATCTCTGGTGTTCCAGTATTTCTGAGCCAGGGAAAAAAAATAAAGAGGTCATGTAAGTAGATAAAGAGAATGTGAGGACATGGCATACACCAAGCAAATTATCATTTTTTGTTGGAGTCCTGTGGTCAGGGTCCCAGGCTTTTATTCTTTTTAAAGAGAGGACTGAAGCTGGAACACAAAAAGTTCCACTTAAACATAAGAAAAAACTATTTCACTGTGAGGATGAGGGAGCCCTGGCACAGGCTGCCCAGAGGGGTTGTGGAGGCTCCTTCCTTGGAGGTCTTCAAGACCCACCTGGACATGTTCCTATGTGACCTGATCTAGGTGACCCTGCTTCTACAGGGGGGTTGGACTAGATGATCTCTAAAGGTCCCTTCCAACCCCTGCCATTCTAAGATGGACTGGCATAAGCATGGCTATCCCCAGGAAAGGCAAGGCTTTGTCAGTGAATCACCATCTTCTCAGCTTCCACCTGAGGCTTAAGCAGGGCTCAACTCGAGCAAGACTGACATTGTAAAGCAGAAATACTCAGCAGATGTATTAACAATGGGAATGGCTGTGCTAAGGCTGTGTGCCAGGTGAAACGGAAGATGGTCCATGTGAAGATATTTTCTGGCTGAGGGAAAGGCCTCCTTGAGTTAAAATGTGGAGAGAATAAGTAAAGATAAAAAAGCCAACAGTCAGTTATTGCTTTCCTGCTTTTTCCTTGTGTCTATTTAGCTGCTTCACTTCTTTACCCAAGTTGTTTCTCTGGTTCTCCATTTGCTACTGGAATCTGGTCCTGCTTTCATTCCTGGTACCTTGGCCCCCAGCATCTTCCTGAACATCCTACTTGGGCATCTTCATCCTCGAAATGCATCCAGATGCACATGGAACTTGGTGGGGAAAATCTTGAGTCACGTGTCCTTTTAGCCTGCAGACAGGAATGGTGTGGATCAGGATTAGATGCTGAAGAGCTGGGGTTACTGGCACTCTGCACCATGTGCTTGAAGAGCTGTGCAGCTAAAACAGGGACATTTAGAGTCAAATCTGTAAAGAACTGGTAGATGGATGAAAGAAAGAAGTCATTTGTACTACATACTTAATCAGAAATGTTGGGCTATACATATCTATAGTGAAAATATGGAAATTGTACTCATTTTCATATGAGATGTGATTGCATAGAAGGTCATGAATATATGATTGCACATGGAGGTAAGTGAGCAACTGTGATGGATTTTTATGCATTCATAAGCAGAAGGATTAGCTGTGATGGTTTATTGGGGCCTGGGGCTGGCATGGCTGGCTTTGCCCTTGGTGGACTGGGCTCTGGAGGGGGTTATTGACTCAGAGTCATGGTGATACTGTCTCCACACACAACTTGGTGCCAGTGTACCAAGTGAGGTGACAACCCTCCATGTGTTAAAACTAAACCTTGGCCCCCTGGGGATCAACAACAGCTCTGCAATCCACCCCCCAGGGCAGAGGTGAACTCTCCTGTGTTTCCCCATTGTTGGGGGGGAGACAGGGACTATGGCTCAAAGGTTTTGTGATAATCCTTTTCCAAAACATAGGGAGTTTTACCAGCTTTGAGTTTACCACTCAGCAAGTCTGTATGGCCTTTCTTGACCCTTTAAATTAGCAAAAGTAATTGTGGATAATCACATACATACCTGGTTTTGTTGGTTTGAAAAGCTAAAAGGCTAAAAATCAGGAAGTATTAATATTTTAAAAGGCTAAATCTATTCTAAAACATACTTGCTACAAGCAGGCATGACTGGAATAAATAACACATTTTACCATGTCTAAAGATCTATTTGTTTGGAAAGGACTCACTGTTTAGCTGTACGTTATCATGTTAGATATAGAGTTTAATCATAACAGCTTATTTAACAGTCACGAAAGGAAAACGTAATTGTCTTCATTTCCATACTCTCACAGCACTAATGACTTTGCATTGTAAAATTTTATTGCCAGAAAAGGTAAAATAAGATGTCCTCTTCATGCAGCTTAGCATTACTTTGACAAACTTGATGAGCTGTATCAGTTTTCCTCCGAGATAGTCTGTAACGCTACATATACCTCATACACCTAAATCTCTGCCTTTTTGTGTGTGTCTGGAGGCTAACGATATTTATTGCAGTTCAGTTTTTGGATGCTTTTGTAACTTTTACTAATAGAAATCTTTTTCTGGTCTGCATTGGCACAAAAGGCCACTTATTGAGATTTTTATGCTTTATTATCTAAACTCTCAAAACAGTTGGGCATAATCCTCCATGTTGTCCTGAAGCTCCACAGTGAAATTCTGTATTAGAGCTTTAGATGAATTCCTGCTGGAGCTGGGAGAAAATTTACTCTCTCGCTTACTCCTGTTATCTCTCACTCTACCTTTAATAACATGAACAACATTTTGCCCTTTTTTTCTTTCCAGTAACTGTAAATTTCTACTCTACTTACCTGCAAATGTAATTTTTGTCAGCCTTGCATGAGCTGTTATTTCCTAAGCATGTCTCAAGCTTCTCAGCCCAGCTGCTCTTCTCCATTTATCATTCAACTCTGTAATACTTAGTATTTCAAAACCACACTCTCTGTGGCTCTGTATTCACCACCAGTTACCATTTTCTGCAGTGAGATGTTAGAAGCAGACAGTAGTATCTGATTGATGAAGTGTATGAAATTAAAAGCTTAGCAGAAAATGAGGAATGAAACACCTGTAATAACTACATAAAGTGTAATATGTGACAGAAAAGATACCTATTTAAATATATTATGTACAAGATGCAAAATATGTGTTATAAATACATGAATCATAACCATTTTGTGATGTGCAGTGCAAATATTTGCATGTGTCTGAATTCCAGATCAATTTAGGAGAAATATCTTTTTCATTCAATTTGAAGGCTGCCCAGTCTTACTGCTAAAAAAATGTGAAGAAATAGCTAGAAGAAATAAGCCAGCCATTACTCTCTGGCCTTAAATTTATTGGGAGTATTTGTGGTATTTTCCTTACTACATATGCAAGTGCCACTAGTGCAAATTCAAGCATGGTAATACAGTTAATGTGGTACCTGAAAGTGTTTAAAGCCAGTGCTGCTTACTACTGCCAGATAAGCTTTCAATGGCTGTGTTTTAAATGCAAAACTGTATATTTATCACAGCACTATTGTAGTACATTAATGAAGAGCTTTGTAAAAATTAAAGTGAGTATTGCTGTATACTACAGTACTAAGATTTCAGGCTGTAGTATCCTAATTATTTATTTTAAACAATTTTACAATGATGGCATGTTTCAAAACACACTATTTCAGGATAGCACCTGCTTGTGCTCTGCTCATAAGGAGAAAGAAACCAGTAATGCCCAACAACAGCCCTCGAGGCATTAGAAAGCAGAGATTTTTCTGGTTTTTTTCTGCCCTGAAGAGTTTTGGCCTGTTAAATGCTGTGTTGATGCCTTGTTGGCTTTAGGTGCTGTATGCAGCATCATCCAGGAGACCCTGTCCCAGCACTGGTGCGTTGTCAGCTCCAGGTATGAGTGTTGGGATGATTATATCATGTTGGTTCATTATGCACTGTCTAGGATGGCTATCTAGGTATTTTCTATATATAAAGGAGAAGCTATTAACTTCTCTGCCTCTGGCCACCCTATTTTCCCTTCTATTTTCAGATATAAAGCTTCAGCTCAAGAACATGCTTCAAGTTGTTGGCTCTTGTGTTGGGTGCCTGGCAGAGAGAAAAGCATCAAAAACAAGAGTGTAAAACACAGCTTGGGTCATTGAGATGCCCTGTCTCTTTGGTCCCTGAACATAAGAATAATAAAGGAACAAAGTTGAGTGTTGCCACTTGTGCACAGAGACTTGCAGGGGTTCCTACAGCGCCCACCTGATGCATCTCCTGTAATCCTGGGAGCTGGCAAAGAGAGCAGAGAAGTTGAAGGCTACAAAGCCAGGCTACTCCCCCACGTGTTTTCCCACAAGGAGAGGCATATGCTTTGCCTGGATGCTGTATCAGCCAAATCCTGGGGCCCTGAGGGAGGTCTGTGGAAACAGGTCCCACAAGCTCCTCACAAACCAGCACAGAGATGCTCCTCATCTGCGCTGCTCCTCTCTCAAGTTCAAGAAATAAACCACAGAACACAAGGTGCTGCTACAAATTGCAGCTACAGAAAAATAAAGTAAATGAAAGCCAGGGATTAACATTTTAAAGTAACTAAATGAAGGAGTGATGAGCATAATATCAAACTCCTCTCTGCCAGAGTTGGCATGGTTCATGTTAGGATAAAGGAGGCAGCATCCCCTGCCAGCAGACAAGTGGGATGAGTCACCTGTCACCCTTGCTGCCTGGATGACTGCAAGGGCAGTGGTGTCCTTTCCTTGAGGCAGACCCACTCTGAGCAGCACAGGGCACAGCCACTGATGTGTCCCACTCACTGCAGAGGAAATTTGGTTTTTACTTTTACTAGATGATACTTAAGGAATTTCTCTGGCCATATACAGTTATTTATTGGATGTATTTACCTCCAGTCTTCATTGGTAGGGTCTGAATTGGTTCATTTTATGCTGCATGTACTTTCAGGTTTCCTTTCTCAGGGAAATTAAAATTATGAAATGATCCTTTAGGTTATTTTTCATTTCAAAGCCTGAAATCCTAACTGGATGCTTCCCTATCCCTATCAGTACGAAGTAATTACAACATTTCAATTTTCATAAACCAACCTCTCCAATGCTTTTTGGAAGAAATGCATTTGCAAATGAAATAGAAGTGCACAGAAAAAGATACTGTAACTAGAGCCAGTTATTTTAAATGCCATGCAATTATCTTATTTCCATATTGCCCATTTCAAATTTGCACTGATATTCTTCAAAGAATAGTTTCTCATAATGAATTTATGACAGTTTTAGCTCATTCCACTTAGGGGTCACTGCACATTATATAGACATCAAAGTAAATGATTGCCCTGAGTATTAATATTCTTTTTCTTCTTCATTAAAACTGGTTTTGGTGGAAGACATAGTGCTTTTTTCCTCTAGTATTTCATTTTCAAAAATCTATAAAATAAGTGGATACTATTAAAAATGTTTTTAGCAAGTCAGAAAATAACACACAAACTAATTGTGCTCCATATAACATTTCTTCAGACAGGTCCATGTTTCAGTCTTCACACTCAGTTGAGTAAATCTTCATAGTGCTCTATTGAGAAGTAGAATGATACTATTTATCAGGCTCCAGATGGAGGTTATTTTAAAATAGAAAGCTTAAAAGAAAAAAAAAATCTAAGCATATTAAAATAAATGTCCAGGAGCAACATGTAATTACGGTCTTGCTGGTGTTTTCTAGGGAGAAATAAAATAGTAGCAAGCCTTGGGCAAGTGTCAGGAACAAATTTTCAGGGTCAAATAGGTGCCCCAGTCACTTGTAGAAGCAGATAATTTTCCATACTTGTCATGGGTTTTCCATGCCTGTATCATTTTAAGGGGTGGATTTCTCCTGGGATTTTTTTTCCCTTCATTGGGAAGCTGATGCTGTTGAGAAGATGGACAAGGAGCTGTTGGTGAAACAGGATTTGGCAGCAGTGGCAGAGTCACTCTTGACTGCACAATGAAATCCTCTGCCAGTATAAACTGAATTGCTCTGTTCAGAGTGTAAAAGCCAAGCTGAGCTTCTTTCACCATCAGGCACTGGCTGAAAATTCACTTTGCCAAGGAAGCCCTTTTTCGCAGCAATCCTACCCGGGCCCTAAACTGCGAAACTTAAAAAGTCTTGCTGTTTGTTGGCTGAAATGTGTCAGGCTTTTCCAGATCACATCATCCAGGGTGTGTAGATGTCAGCATCTGAAGCCCATGCAGGCTGCTGCTGTGGTGAGTTCTAGGGGTGGTGGGTGGATGGGCATGGTGACATATAGCCCTGTGGGTACTAGCCCATCAGCAGCCACAAGCTTGTGGGCATTTCTCAAATCCTCTCATTATCATCATCCTTGTACCTGAACTTACCAAAGCCACAGGCATTGTACGTATGTTTTGGGCACACCTTTCATTGCTGCTCTCCAGGAGGAGGTGGAACAATGTGTACTGTTCTCTATAAGGGTTGCTGCTGCACTTTGCAGTAAAGCAGCCTGCATCCTGGGGCTGCCAACATCAGCCATTTGAAAATGAGTCAGCTGACCAAAAGATATAGATCATATAGAGGAGTTTTTATTGTAAAACTTTTGTTTGTAAAGCTTTGGAAGTGTTTTTATTTGTGTCTTCCATGATTTTGAGGACTGGGAACCATTTTTCCACTCTTTTTTTTTGAGGTGAGATGGTGAGATTCTTTATTACTCTTTTGTATTATGTTTTTTTAAGAGCTTGAGGATCTGAAAACTTGAGGAACCAAAGCTTAAGGAGAGATGAACAATAAGATTTTGAAAGCTATCAGCAATGGAAGCTTTCTCTGTTCTCTGTTTTGGTACTTGCTTTTCAGCAATTGCCTAGTAGGTGTTAATTATTAATTCTGCTGTTTTAGAACAGAGGATAAGACAAGATACAGGCAGAAATGAATACACAGAAATACTTAAAATCATCAAAAGTCACTGTTGGAAAAGAAAACTGACAAATCCAGGCATCTGTGCTGACTCCTAGCCCAAGACTCCTGGGGTGGGAGTACCACTGACCACTGGTAAGCTGCTGTTGCCTGTCCTCCTGCCTCCTTTTAAAATGGCAAGGTAGAAGTTCATCCTTTCATCTGTTCAAATTTAGTTATAGATTATATCTCATGAGTTTGCTCAAGCATTCTTTTCAGGGGTAGGACTTCAGTTGAGGCGGTTGTGGAGAAAACGTAAGGCCCAAGGTTTACATATCTGGGGAGATGCTGATTTCAGACTTAAGTACACAGAGATAACAAGCAAATTTGTCCATAGGTATTTCATGATCTATTTAACCATGCAGCCTTAATCATCTCTCAAATTTAGTTTGAATACAATATTGCACCTGGAAAAGAAAGTTTTAGAGTTCTGAGTTCTGAGTGTTGGTTTCAGGCAAATCCTTCTTATAGTCAGAGCATTGTTGCTGTAAATTCTTTGTGACTGTTATTTTCAGTAGGAAAAGTGTTTTCTTTTGGGAACTTCCCTAATTAATGTCTTTATAGACCAGTTAAAAAAGGTGAACTTGAAGCCAGTCAAATGAACTGTTACCTGCTGTACATTAAAGACCTCTAGCACCAAGTTTTTGGGATTTAATGCTCTGCAGTGGCTCAGGTCCTGTGACAGACACTTACTTCTCTCCCACCTTTATCCAGTGTTTCTTTGCCCAACACCAACACTTTCATCCTTGTTCTCTTTTTTTGTTTGTTTTGTTCTTTTTATAACAGAGAAATATGTCTTTAAGTTGGTTTTCTAGTAGCTGGAAGCTCAGCTTTCTCACACTAAATTATGGCTTGGTGTAGATTCAGAGATCAAATTTAAAAGCAAGGACTGACTGTTATGAAAGGATGGGATTTGTTCCTGTTTTTAAGGAAGAAACTGCCTCTGCTGTCTTCTGAGGTTGATGACAGCTAGTTTGATCTCAAATGCAGCAAAACAGATGACAGCTCTCTAGTGCAAAGTAGACCTCGTTGTCCATGTTGGATATCTGTCTCAGCTGGAATTTAACACATCTTTTTGAGTGACAGGCAAGAAAGGTGGCATCTTCTGTGGCCAGCAGAGCTGCTAGAGTGAGTACAGTCCAAAGCTGCGAAGAGTGATCTACATTAACAGCTGCTGACAGCAAGCAAGAGTTAAATGACCCTCCTAGAAATAGGTTGAAGAGGTAAAGGAGGAGGGCAGAAGGTGAAAAGTGAGTGGAAGAGGAGTAGAAACAGTACAAGGAAAGATGAGAAGAGATTCAGTGGGCTCTCTGCAGCCCTGACTTCTCAGCATGCCCTAGCTGAGAAGAGGCATCCTCCCTGTAAGCAGTGGGGCACTTTACAAGCTACTTCAATGAGACACACACCTTGTTACTGACACGTAGAAGACACATAGGCTTTGTTCAGCAAAAGTAGCATACCACTGTACCAACCAGTTCCACTCGGCTTAGATCCATATAGCAATGGCTGAGGGCACTCAGTGGCTTGAAAAACAACTTTGCTGGGGCCTTATGTAGGTGGGAGGTTTACTCTTGGCATTGTTTCTCTCCAAGTGTTTTGTCAGGGGTCTGATGATTTTCCAATTTAATCCCACAGGGATTGCAATGGTCAGACGTGGTGTTGTAAAGTAGGAGATGGGTCAGGTCCTGTGTCTCAAGTCTTTGCTGTGTACCTGTGGATGGCCTTACTGGCCATACTGGTATGGAGAGTTCAAGAGGTGGGTCTGCACTTTTGTCATTAAGAGAGTGTGAAAACAGCACTTTGCATAATCTAGATTGGTCATTGTTTGAAAAACAGAGTTTCCTAACACAGATTTTTCAAATGAATAGTTTCAGTTTTGAATTTGTTGGTTTTTCCCTCAAAAACCCTGGTGCTCCTCTGTTAGAGGATTATAAAAACAGGAACTCCCAATTCATTTTGCACCACTTTTGTTTTTGAGTGATTGCATTTTGTCCCCCTTTTTACATAAATAAGGCAGTTTTCTTCCACTATCCAACCCATACAAGACTTTCTTCATCACCTGAGTTGATGTGTTGTTTTCCCCCGTTCTTCTTGCTTATTTAGTAAGAAGATCCAAGAGTGGGGAGTACTCATAGGAAGATGTAGGAAAGCACTAATTATTTAACTAATCTTTGAAAAGACAATATCTATTGTACTGAATAAGCATGAAACTTTATTTTCCTGTTTCAGTAGTCATTGCTTTTGTTGGGTTTTCCACCTGTTAGGCAATTATATGCTTACATTGTTATTGAGCAGGAATGTTTCTCACTACTGCAACAATTGTTCTGTATCTGCATGATATTTTGATTGTGCTTCATCACAATATGTGAACTAAGTTGGTAAATATTTAAAATCTGCTGTGGAGAAAATGATGGTATTTTGTAGGAAGTTATTTGTAACCACAATGGATGTTTTTAAGTGGATTTTTTTTTTCATTCTTTCTGGGAAATGAGGAGTCTCTGCTGGGGCTGGGCTGCCCAGGCATTTTATCAGTGTGGGCTTACTGTGACAGTGCTGCAGTGAAGGCCACATGTGGGCAGAAGACACCCCGATTTAATGATGTCTTCTCCAGAGAAAGAGAACTGGAGATGGCTGCTGAGGAAGCTCAGTAGCTGTCTTAACAGGCTCATTGAGCTCTCTAGCTTTAGTTACTGCATACTCAGGGTGACAGCCTTGGCAAATCCAGATCGTGAGACCTGATGTGAACTCAGAAGGTGCTCCTGTGTTTGCTGTCCTGCTGCCTGCTCACTTTGCAAGTGAGAAACGTTTTCTTTATTTTTGATATTTATCCACGGTACTTGGAGCATCAGTTTGGCACTTTCCAAATAAGAGTCAGTATAAACGGGTTTTGATTTTGGGAAGTTGAGACTGGCAGCTTACACTGCCGTTTTAAATGGAGAGATGGAGGTTTTAAATGGAGGCAGGAGCTGGGAGTGTGGGAATGCTGGGTGGTCACATCACCTCTGCAGCAGTAAGCTGCCACTCCAGCAGGCAGTGGGGCACTGCTGGTGCTTTTAGTGTCACTGCCAGCTCCGGATCTGCCTCCAGTTGAATAGCCACCTTTGGGCTAAAACAATGAGTTTATCTGTTCACCTGTGCTAGGACAGTCTGAACAACGGAAGACTCTCCCTCGGTGGGTGAGAAAGATGTTAAAGAGTTGCTGGGCAAGTTTAACATTAATAAGTCAATGGGTCCTGATGGGATGCATCCTAGAGTGCTAAGGGAGCTGGCCGATGTGGCTGCTAAGCCTCTCTCCATCATTTTTGAGCAATCATGGAGGACAGGTGAGGTGCCTGAGGACTGGAGAAAGGCCAATGTCACTCCAGTCTTCAAAAAGACACCAAACTGGGAGGACTGGCTGTTTCACCAGAAGGCTGTGCTGCCATTCAGTGGGATCTCAGCTGACTTGAGAGTTGGGCAGAGAAGAACAAGGACAAGTGCAGAGTCCTGCATCTGGGAAGGAACAACCCCCTGCACCAGTACTGCTGAAGAGCAGCTCTGCAGAGAGAAACCTGGGAGTCCTGATTGATAATAAACTAAATATGAGCCAGTAATGTGCCCTTGTGGCCAAGAAGGCCAATGGCATTCTGGGATGCATCAAGAAGAGTTTGGCCAGCAGGTTGAGGGAGGTTCTTCTCCCCCTCTACTCTGCCCTGATGAGGCCTCAACTGGAGTCCTATGTCCAGTTCTGGGCTCCCCTCAGCTCAAGAGACACAGGGAACTGCTGGAGAGAGTACAGGGCCACCAAGATGATCAAGGAACAGAAGTATCTTATGAGGAAATGCAGTTTGGAATTACATGTAGATGTGTTGCAACATCAATCTCCTATACACAGGAATAATTTTCCATGTGAAGCACTAGTTTACACAGAGAGCAAAGTCATAGTAAACAAAGCTAATGTGCAGCTTACTGAACAGTCTCACATTTGTTCTCACTGGGAAGAAACCCTTTTTTTAAGCTTTACATTCTTTACTCCTTGCTCCTGCAGGAAGCAGTGTTAGAGTTCAGACACAGCTCTCCAGTGCTCCACTTTCATCTCCCACCCTTGCACTGCACAAATGGCACTGGCTGCCTACTGCTGCATGCTGCTTCATCAAAGAGGTAGTCTTGCCATGGGCTAGCAGCAAAGACAGCCAGCCTTAAATAAAATAAACAAGTTGTTGGGTAGTCTATGCATGGGAACACAAAACCAAAGCTTTTAATAAGGTAATAGTAGTATAAAATGGTATGTGTGTGTGAGTGTATATATATGTATTTAAATGTAGTTTGCGTTACAGCAGTACCTGAGGCAGTAGTTGGGGAATCAGAAGCTGCTGCTCTGCCTGCAAACACAGCAAAAAGGGGCTCATACATTATCAGTTCTTCCCAAACACTTCATCCAAACCAGCACATCTATTCCAAAATCCATGTAATTCCAGGAAAGTGACCTGAGGATTGCAGCAGGCCGTGATGTTCTGCCAGTTCTCTTCCCCTAGCATTTGGATGTTGGACTCTGCAGTATGAGGAGACAATTTGGATGGGAGTGGGAGCGAGCATGCCATGAAGCTGCCCTTTTCCCTTGATATTCTTCTTTCCCTTAGCCATTTGGAGAAATGAACCTGCTGTGAGAGAGAGGAGGGACAGGTTTCTCTGACAGGTGTGATGGAAGCCAGAGGTTGATTTGAAGGTTTGAGAGATGCTGGTAATGCTGGTGAGCCACTGTGGGTTTGCCAGATCTCCCTCTCTGTGTACACTTGGAGAGCATGTGGCCTTGTCAAGTATACCTGAGCTAATCACAGGAAATCCTCAGCCCTTTCAGGTGACTGCTGGTGCTCTGAAATAACTGACTTCAGGTTGCTTCATGGTCTCTGAAGAGTGAGTCAGTCAAAACATGCTTGAATTTTATTTTATAAAGGTTTCACTGGATGCACAAATTTAGCAGCTTTTATATTTGTGGGGTTTATTGCTTCTGGAGCTGTCCCATCTCTCTTAAGTCACTCTGTCCTGCCCAAGTTTTCCAAAGATTAACATCCGCATGGGAACGCTGTCTCTGAAGCAATGTTTACACTCATTTCCTTCCTGAGGAAAACATTCAGCAGCGAAACAGGACTCGGGCAGCGTTCTAGAAACGGCGACGGCAGATGCGAGGAGATGGTGGCACATCTTCCCACAGTACAGCTTGTTCCTAGTGGGCTGTGTATTGAGTTTTCTGCATGCTCTTCTTTTTAGAAAAGAAAGAAAAAGCAAGCAGAAATCTTTTCCTGAGCTACAAGGCGTTGCTCAGCCTTGCAGCGAACCCAGCCGGGCTGGCTGCCAGCCAAACCTTTGCTAGCCGCAGCCTGCACACCATGTAGCTCCTCTAAGAATAGCCCCAGTGCTCTTTTAAAAAAGCCCCTCCTCCCCCAAAGAAAAGATTTTAGCAATGTATTGTCTTCATCCCTGTTGTAAAGAAGTGGAGTTTGGGAGACATTTCTTTTTCCTACATGACAGTGTCCGTTGTTTTGCCTGTGCTTGCAGTGAGCTATTGCTAACGCTAAGAAATATTTTCGGACTTAGTGCGGTGAGTCAGGGCTTAGCCATAAATTGGTCATGGGGTAGAAAGGATACAGATTGTCTGTTACCCTGTGTCTAGTTTCAACGATTTCAGAAACATGAGCAATTTCTCAACGGATGTTAATTAGACTCATAACTCTTTCTGAGATGATCTAAGGCAAGGATTAATTATAAAAGTTTCTCAGTGTTAGGACATGTTTCTTTAGTTAAAGTTTGGCATGCTTTCACTTCATGATTAGCATGAAAGAATTTTCCTCTACATAAAATCCCTAAATACATCATTCTATCTTGCTATGTAAATAACCATATTTATGAGTTTATCTAAACAAATCTGTTAAAAGGAAAAAACACATAAAAAGCCCAAGCCCTACCAGCCAATTGAAAGGCTCATGGAGTGGACTTGCATATTCCTTGTGGGCTTGGTTGTGTTTTGGAAGCTGCTCTTCTTGCTGTACTTGATTTCTCACTTAAATAAAACACACCATAGATTCTTTTCCTGTCTTCATTTAAAAAATAAGCAACCTTACGTGCTGCTTCTTTTGTCTCCATAGATAGAGGCTTTTCCAGGGCCAGCTCAGTAGAACCTTGCTGGAGATGGGGATCCAGTAGTCCCATGTTAAACCCCCTCTCATGGCCTTATTTCCTTTATATCGTCAGTAAAATTGTGAGGGTGTGAAAATAGCCAGTTCACATCAACCTCCTCAATTCATCTTTGGAAAACCTAAACAAAAAAGTCAAGGCATGGTTTGCCTTGATGATGGTATGCATTCATGAAGGTATACATTCAAGATGACACGTCTTCTCTGTCTTCTGTGCACCTTGTTTTCCTGGGGGTAGATTTTAGTAGATTCTCACAGCATAACATCGGAGCATTCCCGCTTAAGGATCTCTGCACCAGTTTGGAAAACTTGGCCAAGTTTTCATTATGTTCAGTTTTTTACTCCATAAAGCTCTTTTCTAACAATTAAGTTACATAACCAAATAGTGATGTCATCATTTCTTTTGCTATCATACTTCTGTGAGTGCTTTAAAGCAGAAGAGGTTCAAATCTAGTTCCTAAGTCTGCTGTGTTTGAAGGCTTTTTTTCTAGAAAAGTATTGCATTAGTCTGTCCTTGAGCTCAGGTTATAGAAAGTCGTTGGGGGTTTTTGCTTGTAATAAATTTAGACTTCGATTCTTATCATATGTTAATGTTTTTTAATAATCTGACACTACAGATCTCCCTAGTTTTATGGCCTGTGCTTATGACTCCTGCATTATGTATGCTGATGATTACCATGCGAATGTAAGTTATTAAATTGATTTTAAAGCCGAGTTCACTCAAGGAAAGAAAAGTGATGCAAACACAAAGCAGTGGAATAGTAACAAAGTCTTTTGTGTCATGTTGGGTCACAAACTGTGGAGGGATTTGTAGTTAAGCTTCCCGCTGAAACCTTTCTATGAAGTGGTGGTCCAGCATCACTCACTCTCCAGTCCTCAATGTCCCCAAACCTGGCCCAGCTACCAGTGAGACAAAATGTATTGGAACTTCTTTGAGTTTACAAATGGTGACAGATTAATTTGGAGAGACAGATTACAAACATGCATCATGGCCACAGCCTTGAGTCCTATAAAAGTGATGTATGGCTGGTGCAGAATGATAAAAATTCGTATCAAGGGAACAGTTTAATTAACTATTCCTGATTAAAGGAGTACAGTATGTGAATTTAATGGCTTCTCTTCAAAAGCAGAATGTGAAATTGCTTATTACTTTGGTGTATCTTGCTGGCAAATTGTGAGCTGACAGAGGTTCTTCGTGATTAATTGAGTTTAGAGGAACTTAACACTGGGATGGGAGATACCAAATAATTATTCTGCTCTTACTTCAAGCTCATTGCCCTATAGGAACAAAGAAGTTGTCAGGAACAAAGTCATGGGAATGGACTAGGAGTAGAGTGCTTCCAGTATTAGTCAATGGCCAGCTTCAGTCAGTCTGATCAATTAGCACAGATGTGTAAGTAGTGAACTGTATCATTACATGATGTCAAAATGAGCTTGAAAAAGGGTCTCCTTTAAAATAAGAATGCTGCTTTACATTTCTTTCAGAATTGGTACTTCTAATATATTTAAACACGGGCTCATCTGAAGAACCTTCCTGATTCCAATCAGAGACAGTGTTCATTACATGTTTTTAGAGTGAATCAATAAATATGCAATTCTGATGGGTGAGCATTGCTACTGCTTGAAAGCAAGGTGGATGAAAAACATGATCTTACAGCCACTATTGTGGCTTCGAGACTGGACATCTGCTCACCTGTGACTGGTCCAAGATTAAGAATTAGGGCTTGTTCCTGTATTGATTGGGTTCATACACGGGATCTTATCTCAACTAGAATGAGTGAAAGTCCAAGTCCTGAATAAAATAGCAAAGAAGTACAGTAAGATATCCCCGTTCCTCCTTTTACCCTTCTCCTGTGAGCAAGACTTAACTGCAGCAGGTAAGCTTACTGAAATGAATAGGACTGGCTGTGGCTGAAGATACTGTACTCTGCAGTAAATAAATATAAACCTTAAACCTCTTAAGGGCATGTCTTTGTCAACACATTTTTCTTGGAGATATATGTATTGCAGAAGCTGCCTCTGCAGTAGCACCTAATTATAGGACACCACTGTTTTGTATTTTATGAGTGCAAAAATTAGCAAAATCCATTAATACTGTGGTCATTGAACTCATCTGAAATTGCTTGGTGATGTTGTTATTTATAGACAGTGGAAAAATCAATACATTTTATCCAAGGTAAAACTGTCTGGTTCTCTAAAGAAGGTGGCTGCCTCAGTTGCTGAGGACTGGAAATCATTGCCTCATGCTAATTGAATAACATCCAGCAGTTGTGTGGCTGAATCTTCCAGACTGATTTGACTCAGGGTGCCTCAGTATCTAAATGAAGTGTATTTGTCATACTGCAGTCCTACAGGATTAAGAGCACTTGGATTCTTTTGATCTGATGTATTCCAACGATATTAAATAACTCATTTTTTATTGTCCTTTGTACCTTGTATTTTCCTGGCTGTGAAAAGTCCAGCATCTTACTTTTTGGAAACTGATCTGTGATATGACAAATATTTCTGGCCAGTATTTCTAGCTCTGGCAGGGCCTGAAGAATTCTTGGCTGGCTTTTACAGTATGCTGATAACTTAGACCAAATATAACAAGAGGCAGAGTACACCATGTGGAATTATAACAACAAGTAATTTGATTTATTATTTTTCTTGTCTTGAAATTATTCAGTGTATTCTGGGATTTGTGATAAATAGTCATTCTGAAATGTTTTAATCACTACTTAGATGTTAAATAACTTTAAACAAAACATCAAAAAGATCCTTTTGCCTTTCAGCAAGATAATTACATTGTGACATTCACTTTCATAATTCATTTGGGAAGTTGCATTTATTGAATGTTTGTGATGTAGGACTCCTGATAAATCTGTGGTTTCTGCTCTGGAACCTCCTTTGCAGCCATGTCAAGGGACACGATTTATAATCACACAAAGACACAAATTACATAGTTTAAAGTCTTTGCAAAGGTACCTCATGGGGAGAAGGAGAAAGGTATCATGTGAATGTAAAGCCTTGAATCAACTACAATAGAGACATCTTTGTTCCTGCTCACAGTAGCATTCATGCATAAGTAAATAAAGTCTGACAAGGTAAGAGTGGGAACAGAGGAGAGCAACTAACGGTGTGCAGCTTTCCAAAGAGATGAGCTTTGTGGTGGAAACCAAGAGAGGGGCAGACTTTTCCCTGGCCATGCCATGTCTCAGGTGCTTTACCACTCAGCATACTGCACTGCCATTTGGGTCAGTTGGTGGGAATGAGTCATGACAAAAAGACTTAAGAGTTTTCAGATCAGTGAGTTAGTAGGACTCTTTAAGGGCCAGTCAAGTCCTAGTCCTGTCAGAAAGAGAATGCCAAGAGTGCATGGCTGGGACCGTTTTAGTGACAGACTTCAGTCAAACGGCCAGAAATTGACTGTGAAACTGCACTCTTATGAGAGAGATACCTACCAAAAGGTAAATAAATACCTCTGAGTACTGGAAAATGTTCTCTGAATGTATATTCAGCGGTTGCTAATACTGACCCGAGTTTCCGATCAGTCCAGGAACACGTGCTGAATGTCGGTGGAGGCAGCTGTGCAGCTCTCCTGGTCCCTTGGGGGATCTGGGAGGCAAAAGCTGCTCTCCCAGCAAGCTCACAACAGTACACTAATGTTAACTGAAAGTGATTAAAGCTCTAGGAATTTGAGACTTAAACTGAACTCTGAATTTGAGGATTAGGAGGAGACTACCTAATCATCTAAGTGTTTGTCTTCCCAGATAAGCCTTGACAGCATCCTAAGCATTCTATGCATCCGCTGGCCGGTTAGCGAGTTGCTGAATGTGCCCTTTCAGAAGTGAGTGGACAGGGGGAGTTAGCTGTGCACCTTGTCAGTCTGGGGTTGGTGTAATCACAGATAGCTAGCTTGCTTGACATTGTCAGAGCAGCAGAAAAGTCCATAGATGGACTGGAAAAGAGAGATCATGGGCACAGGAGCTCACAGGTTTGAGGTAAGTATATTTGTAAGCGGTGCATGGTGAGGCTGTGGCATTTGCTGAGACAAAGGAGCAAACTCTATACACAGTAACAGAAAGGCTTTAATGGTGCTAGAACATTATTAGGACATTACAGTGTTACTACACATAGCCACAAGTTTAGAGTGATGTGTGACCACCCATGTTTCATTTGGAAGAAATGAGTAGAGCAGTCTTGGCTGAAAAGAGAGTATTTCTTTCTGCTCCTTACACTCAGTCGATCACTGTTGGTTTAAGTGAGCTTTAAATATCATAAAATGTGCCTCCATCTTGTGGTCTCCCATCTGGTGTTTGCCCTTCCTTTCTCTGCTGAAGGTTATTTTATCAATTCTGCTGATACGTGGCACAGGCTTCTTGAGCTCCATGCTGTTCCTGTGGCTGGTTTGTTGCCTCTCTTCCTCTTAGGCTTTCCTCCCCTGTATGCCTTACCCAGCTGTTTTATGCATAAATAGCAGTAAAGCAAAGAGTCTTTACAGCATAAAGTCATTTCTTATCATCATGATGTGTAATAGCTGTCAAATTAGTCTTCAGCACATGTGGTCTTCTGCTGGAAGCATCCTGCAGACTGTGATTCAGGAGAGCGGTGTTATAGCCAAACACGCTGATGACCTAAGGAGGATTTGGGCACCTCTATGAGATGAAACAGGCCCTTAAGTGCTAAGCAGATCCTTGAGCAAAGTGTGCCCAAGTTGAAGTTTACATCAGGAAAGCTGTTAGTGATTAATCTAAGCTCACGATTCTTCAGGGGTATGCTCCATCGTGTCCCATAGCCTCAGTGATGTGGGAGGCTGTGCTTTTCATGAAGAGTCAGGGGATGAGAGCAATTTTTCATTTCACTGGTAGGAGAAAAGGTGATCTTGACAGAGTTCACACCTCTATTTCAAAACTGCTTTTGTAGTTTTGTTTAAATGTCAGATTTGGCTGTTTAAGTGCCACGCGTGGTGTTTCCACTTCATAAAAGTTATATATCTATTTGTTGGTGTTCCTGAAAGAGTTTATAAAGCCTGCTTGAAGATCAAGTGTGCTTCTTGCTAGGTCTTGATGTTCTAGTTGTTGCTAGATCTCTAGGTTGGTTTTTTAGCAGTTTACAAAATGTGGGCCAGAGAAGGGCTGAGGAAGGTATATGTATCATGAATCTTTTATATGGGTTGTTCCAAAGTCCAAAGTTTTGACAGAAAAAATGACCTAATGCAGTCTTTGGTTGAACATACGTACAGGATCTACAAAGAGCTCTCATCACCATGTCTCTCTCTACTGACCTTCATTTTGCCAGAGAGATGAACAAGTGAGAAATATTAATCACAGCATACTGATTTTGATTTCAAAATAGATTTTATTTGTTGGTGTTCTTAGTAGCAATCAGGGAAGA
The DNA here is from genome assembly GCF_028858725.1 of Colius striatus. Lineage (NCBI taxonomy): Eukaryota > Metazoa > Chordata > Aves > Coliiformes > Coliidae > Colius > Colius striatus. The sequence continues at coordinate 21,458,430 of NC_084768.1, forward strand.
TTCTTGGCCTGTTGCAGCTGCTGTGCTTTTATATGGCTCATAGTGTTATAAAAAGGCAAGGGGATTATAGGGCTTTGGTGACTTTAATACAGTCTATTTTTGCTGTTAGGATCATTGATGTGGTGTATGGTTTGAATTAAAGTTGTCATTATCACATTAAGATTCAACAAGGAGTTAATTAACGTAGGGAAGTAATGGAATGCTAATGCTACAACACTGCAATGAAAAAATGAGGCAGTATTTACATACTAAACTCTAGTTTTCTCCTTGTTCAGTAAAACATGCTTTGGAGTGTACTTCTTACTTAGGCTTTCATGTTTGGCAGTGCTGCACCTCTTGGTAATAACATGCCAGTCTGTCACTTTCTGAACATTCATGTAATGGGACAATCCTATGAAGTTTTAGAGGTACTTGTCTTTGCACTCAACTGACGTGAGAGGAAAATAGAGTGTGTGTTAAAACTTGGCGTCTGCAAATGGCTGGAAATCAACTTGTTGTAGACTTGAAAGCTAATCTTGAGTAGAAATAATAAAATGGAAATTACTCAAGATTGCCTATTTTGTTTGTTGCATATGATTTTGGTAATTTTTAGGAAGACCTGTTGGACTGGGAGTTAGGGAACATGCAGATATTTTACTTCCTGATAATTCTGTTAGCACCAAGTAACTGTTTTGTTAAAGGGTTGAGGCGGGAAGATGGATCATCCACACCAGCTTTTTGGCTTGAGAGAGATCTTGAGTGCTGTATCACAAATTTTATGTACCCATTGGAGAAGCTGAGCTCAGATTTTCTCCTTCAACATTCATTTACTTAGTTTTTCTTGAAGTATGAATGCACAGTTTACAGATGTCACCCGTGTTTGTAATAAAACTTAATGATACTTCAGCAGCAAGCCATGATTTACAGTAACAAAATCAGTATATTCAGAGAGGGCTTGCAGAAGTTGGAGATACTGGAGCCAGACCTACCTCTGTTTTTGAAGGAGTTGGGCTCCTCTCTCATCTCCAAATTACATGATTTGACCTGCTTTTCAAACTAAATGTGCTTTCATTTTTTAGGGGGAACCTCAACAGTAAAAATAGTTGGTAGAGCCATGTGCAACTTCAATCCATTTGCTTATGAGTCTCAGATAGGGCTGTTGCAGGCAGAAAAATATTGTCTCTCTGAATGTAGTAGGTTAACCTCTCTGATTTGAGATACTGCATTAAACACAGGAGCTTCTCTTGTTCTTAAATCTGGCAATACATGTGATGCATCCTGACTTCAGCAAGGCTTTAAATACTGTGACTGAAATTGAAAATGTGCTCTGTAGGAAAGATGTAGGCAGATGGGAAAGAGCCCAGAGGGGAGTGACAAGAATAGGAGGTTTAGCAAACATAAGCTGTAATGGAAGATGGAAGGAATTGATTTGTTTAGCCTAAAAATACAGAAAGAACTGCAAGTCACACAATCTATAAAAGGTTGCTTTAAAAGGCATGACAATCGTTTTTTCTGCATGACCACTGAGAGATGCAAGACTACATGAAGCAAGGATTTAAGCTGGGTAGCAGGGTGAACGTTTGAACTTTTAGGTAACTAACAGAATGAAAGACAGGCTGTTGGGAGAACCTGCAGGATAGGAGTTTGGAGAACAGATTAAACAGAAATCTCTTTAAGTGGTTTTGGTTATGTGCCCTTAGGTGATGCAATTAGGTGATATTTCAAAATATCTTCTTTTCATGGTGGTTGATACCATGTGAAGCTTTTGGGAGACTAATCTTGTAGAGTTTCACAATGCTACTTCACATTCTGATCAAGGAGCCATTGAAATTCTGTGGCAGAGTGAAGGATCCATCCCTGACCAGCCTGATCTTGGTCCCTTCCAACCCCTACCATTCTGTGATTCTGTGATGTGAGACCTCCTTTTCCGTGGCCAGTCCCTCCCAAGAGAGCAGACATTGTACTCCAACAATGGCTTGTCTCATGGTCATGCCACTGCTGGGACTGATGCACAGCATCTGCATTTGGCTTTTCCACATCCTTTCCCACCTCTGAGGGGTGGCTTTAGGAAGATATGGTGCAGTAGATGAGATGATGGACATGTTAAAATCGTAGACAGTAAATGCCATAACGGACATACAGTCATTTTGAGACTTTTAAGTGTTGGGCATGAGTATTTTCAGGCCCATGATTGGATTTGAAGCTAGTTCTTCACCCAATGTTAGCTTGGATATCTTCCTCTGACCTGCAGCGTCTTGAGCTACTTCTATACGTACTGAATGGAATATATTTACTTATTGGTGCCTCTTTTTGCTAACACTGACAAGACATGCTTATTTATCTGCTCTTTATCCTTAACTTAAGAGGGGAAGAAAAGGAAAACTTAAGAGGGGAAACTGAAGAGAGGAGAAACACTTAAAAACCAGCTTCTGTTACTGATTTAAACAGGTTATAAAAATTTAAAACCCTTTTATGATTGTCTTTCATTTGTGTATATATCTCTTCTCAGTATTACTCTCAGATAAATTTGCTTGGAGAATCCACACAAAATCCATATTTGTACATCTGAAGTCTGGAAACTCAGTAAGTTAGCAGGATACTATATTCTTTGTGAAATAGTATTCATTCTTTATGCTATTCAGAAGTAATGGCTAACCAAAACAGTGAAAAGATGGAACAAATTACATAAATCAGATTTAAGGCTCCTCCTGCAGCCATAATAGCTCTCAAGTGTGTCATAGTACACATGTCATATTTAATAATACTCAAGCTATTATGTCCTTTAAAATGTACATTTTACTCATGCTCACTGAAAATTGCCATGTAGCAACAACTGTAACTTCATTCTCTCGAGTCTCAAATCTTACGCCTTGTGCAAATTTGAGAAGTAATGCAAATAAAACAGACGCTGAGAGGAGCAAAATACAGACACAGAAAATATGTTCTAGTGATGACATTTACATAATTGCAGTCTGCAAAAAGTCTAAAAATTTGATCCTTGGACAGTGCTGAGAGAATTAGATCTCGTTGTAAAGAATTCTTGTTGTTTTGGAGCAGGCATTAATGTGGGTTATTTTCCTTCATCAGCTGCACAGCCCCACAAGGGGGAAATGCAGTCAGCCAGCCGTGTCCATCTGCAGGAGCATGTGCTGTTCCACATGTTCAGAGAGCTCTCCCATGATGACATGCTGTGGGAACTGGAAGCACATTGTGGGAGTAATGAGGATGAGGATGCCTGAATGTCCATGGGACACATGGAGATAGTTGTGTTTATGCCATTGCTTTATGCATGAGACTTATCTCTATAGGCTGTGAATGCTCAAAACCTTCCTGTTGCAAATATATTTGTATTGAGGAGTAGTGCTATTCACAGTTTTCTTTCATCTCAGGGTTACCTGGGTCCAATTTTTTTGCTGCCATTTTATTCTCTTTACTTTTGGCTTAACAACATCTTTTCATTTGTACCATATCTTCTAATTAGTTCTGGTTTTCCTCTTAATTGTAAACAGCAAACCCAGAAGGACTTCTTGTTTCACTGCTCGTCCTTGTCTGCCTTTGTAAATCTCAAGTTTGAGCAAGAGGAGAGAAGTATCTTATGTGTATCCTGCAAAATTCCCTGTTAAGACCAGGTTAAAGGGACACTCATCATCCCAACATCTGGGAAAGTCTCAGTGTACTTTATGGTACTGCTTGGGTGCAATAAGAAATGTGTAATGAACATAGTCTACTCAGACTTGCAATTTGCAGATAAAAGCCAATGACTGGTGTAACTGCAGACTCTACAAGAGGAGACACCATCAGCATACTGTTGTTTTGAGATGGAGGAATCCAAGTGTTATTCACAACACTTCTTCAACGTAGCTGTTTGATGGTCACCACCTTTTGAATGAGCCCAGCCTAAAATGCAACCCAAAACTTAGTATTAAGGCAGTGAGGTAGCGTATGCACACCCTGGAGAGTCATCAGTCTTGGTTGGTTTTGACAGGGCAGAAAGATCTCAGGAGGCTTCACTTGCATGTGCCTGATATGGGGGCATCTCTCAGGGAACTGATTTTACAAAGGGTGAGTGTAGAGTATGTTCCAAAAACAAGCTGAAAAAGTTCGGTTTTGCCTTTAGAAAAACAACTTTGGGAATCACTACAGCTGTTGAAATTTTAGCCCCAGCTATTAAAAAAGCCATGCAACAGGACACATCTCATTCTTTTGATGTGTTCTTTAGTATAAAAAAGAGCATAAAGCTCTTCAAAACCATCCCAATAAAAAGCTCTGCAAAAATTGTAATAGCAATAACTTCCTTTGCCATTCCAGCAAAGTGCCTTCTTGAAGTAAAAACTAGTGGATATATGCCCTGCTGCAGATGGGCTGTGTAATATACCAAGTTGCTCTCAAGACTGTCTGCACCATTTATTCCTGGCAATAACTGTTTTACAGACGTCATGCAATGCTGTCGTTTCCATGTTACTACACTTGGTAGAAAACTGCCTCCAGGAGACATGCATGAAAAACTGAGAGCATGAGTAATACATATATTTAATATAAATAACTGTATTTTTGTAAATGAGAGAGTAATTGACGACAGAGGCTTAAGAAGCAGCAAGTTAATTTTTGAGCCAAGTGTTTTTATTCAGGTTGGCAGCACAATCCAGAAGAGCAGCATACCTGCCAAAGAGCAAGGTTAGTTGTGCTTTTTGTTGCCAAGTGCCCTAAAACCTCTGAAGTTTCCTCAAGAGTCAGTCTAGTCTTGTAAGTTGTCAGTAATGCAGTTTTTAACTTTTACCCATCCATTTTTTATTTGCTAGATAAAACTTTGAACCACTCTGATGTACCTAAGCCATTGAAGTTCTGGTATATTAATGAGAGTGGGAGAGCAGGTCTCCTTTCTGCGCACAGAACTTTATTTGCAATACTTCTGGGTATCTTTTGATGTAAGCAAGTATTCTTCATGCTCTAAAGCAATCCCTTATCACTTCAGTTTCTGATATATATAACTGTGAGGGACAGTTTTCAGCCTCTTGCAAAGTTGTTTGTAGAGGGGATGTTCCTCAACTTCATTTTGCAAATTGCTCCCCACTGGAAGTCTTGCAGATGTGTCCCTCCTCTCTGGCCTGCTTGTGTTCCCACTCTCTATGAAACAGTTCTATTACATGGCTACGTAAGTCTCTTGCTGAAGGAGCAAGATAATTTCCCATTTGAAATGAAACTTCATGCAGCAATATGGCTGCAGGTGTTTTGCCTTTATGTATGTCTGGGATGTTCATTTTCGTATCCTGGCTGGCCTGTTGGAGTACCGTGGAGCCTGAAGGAACCACAAAACCTGGTGTTTAAAGTGGTTTAAACCCCATATTTCGGATCGGAGATGCTTTTCTAGAGACCACGTTCCTCATTTTATGTAGGAGACACCTTAATGTTTAGCAGTCTGTCTGCAGAACAGAACTCTGACATAGAAATATAGTTTTTTCTTTTTCTGGACCTTGGTGTCACAAACCATATAGAGAGGATTCAAATGTGTGAATCCTGTGAATTGCAGAGCTGTGAAAGGGAAATGGAGGGCAGGGTGCAGTTAAGTATTTCACTGGAGTTTTTATTGGTCATACTTATTTATTGATTATGCTTCTTATTTGTAATTTCATCTGTTTATCTGCCTTAATTTCCTGTTTTCATGCCAGCTTCTTCTGTGTCTGCATTTTAGTTAATCTACAGCTTTCTTCTTGTTTGGCTACTCAATATAATTAATTGGAATTACCATAACGAGTTAGTTCAGGCTTTCTAATATTGACTGGGAGAGAGAAGAAGTTCAAAAGCTGATGGAGTAGTTTTAAAAGTTGTAGCTATTAGATTTAGTAAATATTCATGCATTGAAACTCTGTGGTGATGGGAATGTCTCTTCATTTTTTTCCTTGCTCTTTAATGATGTTCTCTGTCACAGCTCAAAGACTACTAAATTTGTCTGAGGATCTCCAACTAGGTTGTATTGATTTTGTACGGGCACAACAAGCATTTCTCTTCCATGTTTGGAAGGCCTGGATGAAAGCCACCTTGCACTCTGTTGAAAGACTCTTGTTGACTTTAAGCCAGGTCTTGCTGAGCAGGATGTATAGGTGTACTCATGTATGTGTGTATGACTGGTAAACAGTAAAACCAGCAGTCTAATTTCTCAGATTGCAACACATGGCTGCCTTTCTGGTGGGTTGTAGGAAGATGCTCAGGATTTGCAACTCTCTTTTTTGAACCTGTTTTTGTCCCTTTTTGAGTGATTTCTATTTTTTTAGTGCTTTCTGGATCCTGCTCTTCCATATTGTATTTCAGGAGCTGGAGTTGCTACAGCAGCACAATTTCTCAGCAATAGTCAGGAATGAGGACCTCCATGAAGTGGCTTTTTTGAGGATGAGGCCTACCCTCTGTAGCAAATTTGAGAAAACCATGGACCTCTGATGAAAGCACAGTATTTTTCTCTGACAAACCTGGATTATGCTCTTGACATCAGTGCAGACTCACTCTGTGATGTTGGCTGGTTTTGCAGAATCTGAGTTTTTTCCAAAACAAATGCCATGCACTGTGTCTGCTTCTCCCTTCCCTTTGTATGCCTGTGAATGGCAACAATTTGGCCCAAAACCTTCAGACTTCAGTCTCTCCTATTGTTACGTGGGGATAAAACTCAACAAACCTACTCCTTGCTCTTTTTTTTTTGTCCAGTGTCTGATCTATTAAGAGAGATACTTTGTCACAGAATCATAGGCTGCTTGAAATTGGAGGGTGTCTCTGGAAGTCATCTGGTCCAACTCCCTTGCTCAAGCAGGGTCACCCAGAGCCGACTGCCCAGGTCTGAGTCCAGATAACTTGTAGCCTTCATTTTTCATATGCAAGGATGCACATATTTATAGGAATAAGACATGATGGCCAAATATTTCATGCTTAGCTGAGGAAATTTTGGCCTGGTAGAACAATAATATTTACTAAAATCCTTCATTTAAGACTGAGATTTTATTATGAATCATGAGCAGAGGCTTCATTCAAATCCAAAGATAAAAGCCATATGTTCAAGTCCTCATGCTGAAGACCGGGGTGCTGTAGGTGGCAGGATGGCAGCAGTCAGTCAGCCAGCCAGTTCTGAACATTGTTGTTGCCTCAGATGCCTCAGTTACAAAGTGCTCCTTAAAGCTGAGCTCCCATGGTGGATTGCAAACAAGAACCTAAGGCAAGATGGATGTCAACAGGAGAGCAGTGCTAGCACCCATTGACTTGTGTTACAGTTGTATGTTTAGGGTTCTACCTGACTCCATCCACAGCTGTAGCCACCTGGGAGATGTATTGGAGAGATCATGGGATTTTTTCCAATACTGGCTCTTCTCATGACCATTGCTTTTAAGAAAGGCTCGTTTTGGAAAGGTAGAAGGTCTTTCTGATGACTGTGATGACAACGTCTTTCTTAGGTGTCTTCTCACCATAAGCCTCTATTTATTTTTCTCTCTTTGTGTGTGTGCCATGAAGCTTAAATCTGTTACTGTGCCCTGCCTTTGGGGTTCAGTGGATATTTTGGAGATGATGTGCATCTGGAGAATGCTGTCTGGTACTTGGTGTGTGCAAACCAAGCTTCTCTCCGGCCTGATTTCCAAAATTCAGCCTGTGCAGGCACCCACCTCCATTGTCAGATGGGTCTATGGTTTCATCACCCCTCATGTCATATATAGAATCCTGAGAGAAGGAGAAGACTGGACTCCCTGTATAAGTACTGTCCGACACACGATCCACACTGTGCTCTGCCTCATCACCAAGTGTGCCCTAGACACTCTCTGGACAGCACAATGTATCTCCACATTATGGCAGGGATAATGTGATTCCTCTGATAAAAGTGCATCCAATAATCTTCTTTGACCAGCATCTGGGATTTTTGATGTGCCCCTTTGTTATAAAGTTGCCCTAAACAACATTTTCAGGTAGTTTTGCTTTCAGATAGCTAGAGAAGGAAGAAAGAGCTTTACTTCCTGACAAATGATAATACAACAAAATAAATGCTCATGTCTGTATAAAGCAAGGAAACTTGAGTAAGGTCTCATAGGTCAGTACATCTCCTTTGTTCACCCTAATGCATCAAGACAGTCCATGTAAAATATTATTACCTGAGGCTGATCCTCATAACTGAGAAAGGTAAAACACACTGGGCTGGCATATTGCAATTTTACATCTCGTCTTTCATGCCATTTCTGATTGATGCAGTTGGATTCCTTCTTTTCAAATACAGTTATTTTAGAGAGTAGTTAATGGTATGAAAAGAAAATAAATACTTTTTTTCCCCCCTAAATTCTAGAATGCACTTTGAAAGGCTCTGTGGGGCCCTTTGAAGAAAAGCGTCATCCTGGTATAAATAAGGAATATTTGTTTATAAATATTTAAATAGCTGTAAACTACCAATATTGAGTAAAATATGACCACTATCTGGATAGTGTTTCTATCAAGTTCAATATATTTTAGTAGTGAATCCACAGAGGCAGATTCATCTTAAAATGATAACTAATGTGACACCTTCAAACATTGGTGGCTCTAAGGTACAGTTACAAGTTACATACTTCAGCCTTTTCTAAATTAAACAAAAGACAGCCTTGGAACTAAGAACCCCATATTACTTACACTAAATTTTACTGATGGATCCTTCATTTGGTTCTATATTTGTTTAGTTAGTGTTACTTTAGAGGAAAAACAATTAAAGACCAAAATGTAACTGCAAGTGAAAAAAAAATAGCCATTAGATTACCTTGTAGAATTGCTACTATTGTCTTTAACTGATTTCTTCCTGGCCAATGTAATACATTTAAAAGTGCATAAAATAATGTATAGTCTCTTAATAAAATATGTTAACACTGACAGAAGCATCTCTTAAAAATCATCCCTTCTCTAGTAAGGTTGGGAGTGTTAAGAGGATTGAGAAGGACTAATAGCAGCTTACCTGAGTCCATCTGCCGCAATTTCATGAAGGAGCAGAATGCTTCAAATGAAGTTCACGTGTCTCTAGAAATGGGTTTGTCAGAGGGGAAGCATCGAGGGAAATGCTGACAGATACTTAATTATAATGGCAGTAGTGGCGGTTGCTGTGTTAATAGCATCTGGCAGCAGAGTCACCACCATCTGTTAATGCCCTGAAATTCTCATACCGAGCATCCTTTATGGAGGAATTAACAATAACTAACAAATCTATCGAATGAAATGACATTGATCAGATGACAGCTTTACCTTGATAGTGATTAATTGCAACATGATAAGAGGTAAAATATCCACTGTTTGCCTTTTTACTACAGGCTAGATAATGCCACTGTCTGAGTACAGCATCCTGGAGGGTTCCCTTTTAAACTTGTAATGTGATACCTCCTTTAGTGCATCTCCTTTAAATAATGCCTGTCAGCAAACTAGATTAAAACCAGACTTTTGTGGCTCAGTTTCTATTTGCAGTGGGTTAGAACTCTAAATTCAGTTGTGGTTGTGCTGATGAACGGTAACTTATTTAATGTTAAATAAGGGAGCAAATGAGATTAGATTGACAGAAGTTGACCCTTCAACCAAAGTCAAGTCAGCCTGGAAGAGAAATCTGACTATGTTTTAGCAGTTCTGGTTTCTTTATGAGCTCAGTGTTAGAATCCAAGCTATTAATTCCTGATGAATCAGTCTGTCTTCAAAGTGATGGGAAACAAATATTCTATTTGTTTTCATTTTGAGTAATTATTTTTTAATATCTGTTTTTATCCAAGCCAATATTTTGGTCAGTGAAATAAATATCACTGCCATAAATAATAGCTATAAACAAAGCCATGAGCCAATTCAAGGCCTGGTTAGTTTTTCTTTATAATTCCTCTTTTTCTCTTCATTCCTGCTGAGGAACAGATGGAGAATGTGGCATACTCTGATTAAATAAAGGAATTGTAAGTAGTAGGTAATTGAGGTGTATTCATTTTCAGAAGCAATAGGAAGGACAGAGTAATTTTTGGGGATGTTGAAGACAAGTAAACTGGATTTTTATTTCCATCTTCCTGTATATGTTAGTTAATATTCGGAATACTGCTCTAAGGCCCACAGAGAGAAGGCAATGTATATTTTCCTTGTGTCTGTCTGTTCCTAAGAGATAGAAGTCTCTTTAGGCTGGGATTTGTGCTGATTCCAGCTACTGATGGAGCTGTACTGACACCAAACCACAGGCGGAGGTGTAGAAAGCCAGATTTGCAGCACTGTGATTTGTCACAGGTCCCAGTGCAGGAGCTATAAATAAGAGCTTCCTTTCCCTTCTAATTGAGGCAATGGAGGTGTGGGAGGGGTTTTTTTGGTGGGGAAAGGCCTGTGCCACCAGGGTGACAGTATGCAGAGACAGGTGATAGCCCAAAATTCACCTTGTGGGACAGTAGGTGAGCAGACTGTGTTTGGGCTGATGTGCCATCCCAGCTGTGCAGCGCAGACCATTCCCAGGTTCTGCCTCTGCATTGTGGCAAACAAACCAGAGGAGCAAATCTGAGGATAAAGGCTCACCGGGTGTATAAGCTTTAGCTGATTTAGCTGATTTCTGAGCTTGATGTCATCTCCAGGACACCTACCCCTTTCTTTATTTTGCTTGACAGTTGTGCAAGTCATACATCAACTGGTGTGAGTTGTGAGACTACGTACATGCTCATTCACCACACATGCATCTACATAGCCCAAGTTACTACTTAAAAGCTGCTTTGAAAGCAAGTGGTTTCATATTCCATTCTGCTGCTTTGACTTGACATCATGGAATCATGGGCAGGCAGTGGCTGGTGGGATGTAATATACAGAGACCCTTGTTAAGGCTTGTTTCGCACTTACTTTCATGCAAGACACCGTTGTCTGTTTAGGAGGATTAGAAGATATGCATTAAACAGTGTTAAATGTGCTGAGGCAGTTGTGTTTACAGCCTTTGTAGAATTATTCATTAAAATATTAACTGCTAGACAGACTGATGTGTTTTTTTTTAATTCAGTAATTTAATAGCCCTCTTAAAAATTGTGTTGTGTGATTCAGACAATCAAAAACTAAATAAGACAAAACTAAACCACCACAGTTACCCAGAAGAGCACTAATTCCTGCTTTTAACTTTCTTTAATTGTCATGAGCATGACATGCTCAAGAAATTCAGACGGATTTGTGGAGCGGGTGAGCTGTAAGATTTCACTTGGCTCTTCCATCTGCACCAGCAGCTTTCCCTAACATGCAGCACTGGGAGTATCAGAAAGGGGCCATATCCTTCTCCAGGTTTTTGCAGATGATAGAGATGTAGAGATGTGTCTGTGTGTGTGTGTGTGTGTGTGTGTATACACGTGTGCAAGCTTTGGTTTACAGAAGCTTTTGGCATTACCTTGAAGTGCTGTCTCTGAACTAAACTTTTCCGTCTCCACACCATTTTTAAGGTGTTTTTAATGGCCCTGATCCTCCAGAGAATTGTGGTCTTCTCTGTAAACATATTCTGGTTTGCCTCTGGTTTTGTGTTTGAGCAGGTCAAATCTGCCATTGCTGCTCTTCTCACTGTCACATTTAATCTATACTTTGTCTCATGTATGATTTTCCACAGGATGCTAATGTTTCTCACCTCTGTTATGAGCAAACCTACAAGCCTGGGGTGACTCTGGGGCTCTGCCTTTTTGATGCTTTGCCTTGCTCTGTTGAAAGGGCCAGTTAGTGTTCTCATTGGCACGACTGTGAGGAGCCAAGCCGCAGCTGCACACCTTGTTTTCCATGGGCCACTGCAGGGTTTATTAGTCACTGTGGCATTGGGTCACTACACATCCCAGCCAGATTTTGCTTGGTGACCTGGAGGCAATCCCCCAGGCCACTGTGCCTGTGACATTTAAAAATTGCCTACCTGGGGTCGTTGAATCCATTGTGTTGCTTTCAATTTCAGTTTCCATGAGCTTTTCTCCTTCAGTTGTACAGGTGGAAGAGGCTGAACCCAGCAGAGTGTGACATTGTGAGGACGAATGCCTGTCGTGCTCTGTGTGCCTAATAAATACTGATGGTATCTCTGTTGTGTGTTTCTGTGTGTTTCAGGAAAAAAGTGCCAGTTCCAATGTACGACTTAAATCTAACAAAGAGGTCCCAGGATTAGTACATCAACCCAGAGCAAAGTAAGTTCCATTTATTTTTTTTATTTAAGTTGAAATGCTGCTTAATCCTAGAGTCAGAGAATGGTGGGGTTGGAAGGGACCTTTAGAGATCATCCAGTCCAACCCCCCTGCAGAAGCAGGTTCACCTAGATCAGGTCGCTTAATCCTGTGTTGATTTGTGGCTGTGAGATTCCCAGTTATTGCCTAGCAAGATTGCCTGGTGGTTCCAGCAGCCCTAAAATGTTGCTTAATTTAAGCAAAACAGGTGAGGTCACCTGTGTGCCTATACCAATGGCACAGTGCTTGTACTGGCAGCCCTGCAGCATCCTCTCCTTTGCACAGCTAAGATACAGGATTTAAAAATGTGAGATGTATCTTGCAGTGCCTTACAGGAGTACCATATTGCGTTATTTCTCTGCTTTCTATAGGACTTGCTCAATGTTCCTAAATATGATGGGTTAAGTCCCCAGGGAATTTTTTGCAACCTCTTGCCTTAGGTTAGCAGCTCTACTGCCTGCAGTTAGGTATGGGAAACCTCTTCCATTTTAAATGGTCAAGTTGTTTCGTAGCTGAGAGTTTCTCTGTCTGTTGCTTGCAGTTCTGTGCCTATACTCTTGCCTGAGATCAGTCAGAGTTACATACGCCAAGAAATGTTTAACTCCCATGACAGAGCTGGTTCTTGATATTAGTAACTCATTTCTTATCTAAATCATCATTCCATTTTAGTCACTAATTGGATTGAAAAGAACAGGTTACATGGAGCTCTGTATCAAGTTCATAGTGAAGACATGATAAAGCTTTGCTGTTGGGTTTTGAACAATAGTGGAAATGCTGTTCTTTAGCTGGTGCCTTCAGGGCACTTATTAACTTCAACTTGCTGCATACCAAGTGCATTGTACACGGTTTCAAGTCTGGAAACTTCAGTAGTTTCCTAATGAACTGAAAATATAATTCAACTTCCCTTCAAAAGGAAAAATCTAGTGCTTCAGATGTAATTGCAGAGAAATTCACAGTAGAAAGGTTGGAGGTAAAATCACCCTTTGGTAAAGCTGTACCTCATTATCATGACTTGGACCTTCCCAGAAGGGTCAAAGATGTATGTAAGATGCTCTAAAAGGAGGCTAATCAACCTGGGCTTAAAAAGGGCTGTTTCTTTCAATGGGTCACCTCTTCTGGCACGTCCAAGGCCGAGGAACTGTGTAGGGTTGGGGAGTCTGTTCTTTGATCAAACTGGTTTTTAAAAGTCCCCACAGAAAACAGAACTGACCTTTACTCATTAAAAAGCCTTAACTATCACAGTCCCGCAAAAGCAAGGGAACTTGTTAGAGAGTAACAGAATGTAACATTAGCTTGTTGGGTAAAACTACAATATCATCTCATTTTACTGGAAACTGGATCTATAATATTGCAAAGGCAAGAATACCTTTCTAGTGCTTACCTACTCAGAAAAGGCTGTACTGCCCTAAAGAGCCTCCCCAAGAGACCTGAATATGCAGGTGACAGGATTGACTGCCCCAAACAAACATCTTTTCCCCATCTCAGGTGGAGGTGGGACCCTGAGGGACAGACAGACAGCTGGGGACAGAAACTCCCACAGCCACTGAAAGGTGGATTGTTCCCGTTCCTGAATTACCGGCTTTAGGTTTTAATGCTAATTCTGAGACCTTCTCTTCTGAACTGAGCCTTCATTTATGTCCAGCATAAGCAAATCATTGTATATGTTCATCCTGATAGCAAGTGGAGTATGAATGCTGAGCTTTGTAGGGAAGTGCAGCACGTTGTTGTACACTTGGGGAAAGTATTAACTCATTGCAGCTGAAAAGATCCTGCCAAGGAAGAGGAGACTGGGGTGGGCATTGAGCAAACTGAACCAGCTTTTGTTGTCAGAGAAAATCTCCAAGACCTGTCCTTCCAACCACCTGGCATCACTGTTGACACTGGCACCAATCTCCCATCTTTCTTTTTTCATGTGGTTTTTTGTCCTGCACTGAGTCCCTGGCACTTTTCTCCAGCCCCCCATGGGACCAGGCACTCCCCCGTGCTGTGAGTCCAGAGGATGCTGTAGCCACCTTCCTGGAGGGAAGGAGGCTCTTGCCACTCTCTCACATGAATAAAGCAGAAACAATCCAAATATCATCTGCTACACAACCTCATCTTTATGTTCTCGCCCTCCCCTTTGTGTCCAACCTTCCTGTGTGTTTATCTTGCAGGTCCCCCATGGGGAAGGGGCTGTTTTGTGTATTTTACATCCCTCTTCACTAATGCAAAATCATATACCTAACCTTGGGCCTCTTGGTACTGCAGAATTAATTGATGTGAATAATCTGCTGAGTCAGCTTGGAGAGTAGTAAGGATCATCTGTCTGGGAGGGAAGGGATCACCCTGGGCTCATAGATGTTCCTGGGTGTTGAGTGCAGAGGCCAGCTATAGCAGGGCAGGCAGGTCTCCCAGTGTGAGGCCTTAACCTCACATTGTAGGCATCTCATTTTGTCATGGTGAGGTTGGCAGTCTTGGAAGACTTTCTGTTTCGACACAAGCTGGGGCTGTCTTGGCCTGAGGAGAGGTAGCAGGCTGTTAAGTTTCCACAACCTGCCTGAGAAGAGAAATGATCTCTGGGTGCATGTGAGTCCCAGTTACCATCCCAAATGTAGCATGCATACACAGAACTAAAGGCATCTTTTTTTTCTGTGGGCAAACCAAAATCAGGAAAAAAGAGATGTAAAAGCTGTCATTACAGACAAAAGTGTGAAGGGATTTACTTTTCTTAGTGGTGGAAGTTTACGGCCGTGTCCATCCACAATCCTGGACTCCAGTGTCAGTATTTTAACATGGAAGCATTTCTTCTGGTACTGATGCTCTTCTTTTCCTTTCCAGCATGCACATCTCTGAAAGCCAACAAGAATTCTTCAGAATGCTTGATGAAAAAATTGAAAAGGTAAGACACAATAAACATCTTTTTTTTTGCACTCATTGGGGCCGGACACGCAGGTTTCCCAGCTCCTTGGGGAGAACAAGCAGACACTGTCTGTTGCAGCTCTTCACATTCTCTGGTACTTGGAGGGACTCTGATCCAAGATCCCCCTTACTGCTTGTTGGTTAGATAGTTCAAGTGCAAAGAAGACCAAAAAGGTAAAGAGATTGCAGGAGGTACTAGAAAGAAACCTTTGTTTTGTGTAAATATCACCAGGCTAGGACGAATGGCAAATGAACTCAACACAAACATTCCGGATATATGTGGACTATTGGGTAAAAGAGAAGAGCAAAGTGAGATTTATTCCCTTAGTGACTTGATTTTTTGTTTGATCTCTGTGGGAAACAAGAAGAACCTAAATGCCAGTAGTATCCAGGATATCCTTCTTATTTCTTGCTGAATCTCTTCAAAATAACGCCTTACTCTGAAGGTCATGAGCAGGGTGGCTGTATGTACAGATAAGACCTGTGCTAAGTAATGATGCTGGAGATGTTCTGAACAAGAGGATGAATAGTTCTTTATATATTTCAGTATCTTGATAGCAGATTTCATGTGTTTCACAAGTCTTTTAAATGAGAATTCCAGCCTCTTTGTGAATATAGTAGTGAATAATTGTACCACAGCATAGATGAGAAACTGAGACGTGGAATTAAATAGGCTGTTTGGATCAAGTCTAGATCTCAGCCTTTGCTTATTCCATGAGCTGATGTTCACTCACCAGTATATTACACTTCATATTTTGGACTGGTGTATCTTATTTGATGTTAAATATTTGCTTCCCCAACTGGAATAAAATTTGTACTCTCCAGTTGTAGTGTTAGTTGCAGAATAGGAGGGAATTTTTTATTTGGATGGCTCTGAATTTCTGTCATTTTTGCCAGCACTCCTGCTCTTAGGACTTGGAGTGCTTCAGCAGGTGAATCTCTCATTTGTCCCAAGCAACAGATTTGTTACACCACTGTCAAACCAAATGTGTCATGAAAGCAAAAAGTTAGATAAAGGTGAAGGGTAGAAGAGAGGAGTTTGTAGATTCCTGAGAAGAGCATTTCTATAGCAGCATTTCATAGGAGTAAGATTTTACTTAATCTATGTGCACTTCAAAGTAGAATTTTTACATATCCATAATACACCTTTGAATAAATGCATTCTCCCTAGAAATATTTAGATGCTTTTCCTGGACACCATCACCCTTCCATGATGTCAAATGCAATCCCCAGTGAAACAGATTTTCCAAAGATTTGTCTTACCTACTACATACCAGACCATCTGATTATTGCATCTAATTAGGAATTGAGGTTAGGTTTCAGGTTTTGAGATTTGTTTCAGAACAGGAATATCACTTGTTCAGCAGCTGCCACATTGAGATGCAGCTGACCATGTCTCCTTGCTGTTTGGACCATGCTCTCAGATGCTTGCAGGTGTTCTCCTAGGCTCCTGTACTCATTTATCTTCTAGATCAGGAGATTGCCTGTTGGGAGGAAATACACAGTTTTAGCTGTCAAACAGGGAAAGACAGCTCCCATGCATTTCAGGCTGCTGACAGCTAATGGGATTGGCAGGAGCTAATGCACCTCTAAGCATGGGATTTACCTTCTCTGGAGACTCCCTGTGCCTGAGGAAAGTCTTCCTAAGAGAACTTTTGGAGTTTTTAATTAGTCTTTGCCCACAATGCGTTGTTTTTCCAGATATCTGCCATGAGTGAGAGATTGGAAAATATGAGAGCTTTTGTTTGATCTCTAAACAGCATTTTGAGTCTTCTCTCCAGAGAAATGGAGGACAGCAGCCAAACACTTTAAAGAATTATATCACTGAGCAACTCACTGCTGAAATTGTCTGCAGAAGCTGGGGGGTGTTGCCTGTGGTTGATGAGATCCCAAAACATCTTGTCATGTTCATGTGGTAACCATGGACATGAGCAGTGCTGGATTTGTCATGGAGATGTGCTGTCCATCACTGTCTCCATGGACTATGTCTACAGAAACTCTACAGTCAGAAGCAAAACATCCCTCAACTTGCATTGAAATCCCAAGGGGTGTTAGGTCACCTCACAGAAATGAGTAATGTGTGTGCTGTGAATTAGGAGAGGAAAATTAAATGGGCGTTTTGGACTCGGTGTAAAGATCAAATGGACAGGAAGGTCAGCTGAAATGGAATTCCGCAATCAAAGCGTGAAATGGAAAGAACACAGGCTCATGTTTTAGCAACAGAACACACAAACGATTTATGAATCCTGCGTATCAGGAAATAAAAAGCATCAATGCAGTGATCTGGAGAATTTCTCTAAAAGTCTATCCCCTGTCAGTACTCAGCACACAGTGGTGTTCCTGGCTGCCTGTACAGAGCTGAACTGACTGGTGTAAATGCCACCCAAAGATAAAAGCCAGAATGTCAGCCTCAGTGCATGGAGCTTCTGGCTACCAAAATTCAGTGTCAAAACACTGTGAGGCATTCAGAGGGAGACATCTGTTCCTGTCTCTGTGTGTCTGTCCCTGCTTGGACAGCTAGGGCTGAACTTGCCTGGATGGAACTGTGTGTGATTATGGTAATTCAGTTCATAGGGTTTGTTGGAAGGATGAAATACTGAAATGAAGGCTCAGCACCGAATGCTGAGGCAGGACTGACAGAATATCAAAGCCAGCCTCACACATAGAGTCAGATGTTGGTTCTGCTAGAGTCAACCTTGTCATTTCAGAGGCACCAGAATTTGAGCTAAAAACACCCCAAACTTGATGAGGAGCCAGAATTTAAGAGTTACATGTGAAGCTGGGAGTAGCTGGGTAGAGTTACGCAGTCGACAGCACAGGAAACAGTAGTTCTGTGTCATACGTGTATGTCGTGTATGACAGACCATGAGGCACAGCTTCTGATGGAATCTCCATGGCATGGCAACATGCATCCAGACAGTTATAGAATCATAGAATCATTTTAATTGGAGAAGAGCTTTAAGATCATCAAGTCCAACCACTCACCTCACACTGCCAAGCCAATCACTAAATCATGGCCCTCAGAACCTCAGCTCCATGACTTTTAAACATTTCCAGGGATCAGGAATCCATCACCTCCCTGGGCAGCCCTCTCGGGGAAAAGGTTCTTCCTAATCTCCAATCTAAACCTCTCCTGGTGAAACTTGAAGCCATTTCCTTGTGTCCTATAACTTGTTACTTGAAGGAAGAGACTGGCCTCCACCTTGCTACAACCTCCTGTCAGGGAATTGCAGAGTGATCCTGTCTCCTGTCCATCTCCTTTTCTCCAGACTACACACCTCCAGTTCCCTCAGTTGCTACTCATCAGTCTTGTGCTCCAGACCCTTCACCAGCTTTGTTGCCCATCTCTGGACACATTCCAGCACCTCAATGTCCTTCTTGTAGTGAGGGTCCAGAACTGAACACAATATTCAAGGTGCAGCTTCACCAGCACCAAGTACAGGCAGAATCATTCTCCTGAGCCTGCAGGCCACACTTTGTGATACAGAAAGGATAGGAACCAGGCAACTGAAAGGTTGAACAAGTCTTATCACAGCTGCAGGGTGATTTTCAGATGATGGGATACTGATGTAGTGGTAGAGGGTAAGCACAGCCTCAGCACAATACCAAGGCCAGATGTGCACCACACCACAAGAGGAGTAGAAAAGAGAAGACCACGTCACCTGTGAGCAGCGGGAGGCCCAAGAGTTGTGGTGAAAGCTGGGTCAGAAATGCTCCCAACATCTGCAAGCAGCTGCAGTGAGTCCTCTTGGGATTTCACACTTGTTGAAGTTCCTGTGAGTAGAGCTGTGGTCTTTGCTTTTGAAGACAGAAAGGCACATGCATGCAGAGGCTGGGAACAAAATGGAGCAGAGATGGGCAGCTCACCTGGTGTCAGCTTTGTCACCATTCTTTGGAAACTGGGCTTGTCTGAAGTTCTCTAAATATGTTCCAGCAGTGGATGAGCAACAAGTATTAGCAGTAATTAAGCTCGAAGAGAGAGCTGCTCCATAGTAAATTAGAAGGATTTGGGTCAGAGGTGCAAGAGATTTACTTGAGCTGAGAAATCAATGCAGAAATATGACTTGAGGAAGCAGAGGACAAATGCAGCAACCACTGGACAGATCTGAGATGTGCTTTGTGATTCCCTAAAGGGACAATCGGGCCTCACTAGCTGCAGCCAGGATGGGGAAAGTCACTGTGCCCATCACAGTGTGGCAAACTTGGGTTTGAAATACTGTTTATGATTAAGAAGATAGAAATGTGTCCCACTAACAGTATCCCTGCCTGGGGCAGGGTCTAGTTGGAGGCCTGTATCTAGTGGAGTTCCTCAGGGGTCAATGCTGGGTCTGGTACTGTTCCATATATTCATTAATGATCTTGTTGAAGGAACAGAGGGCACTGCCAGCAAGTTTGCTGATGATACTAAACTGGGGAGAGTACCAGTACAGACTGGGGAATGAACTCTCAGAGAGTAGTGTAGGGGAAGGGACCTGGGGGTCCTGGTGCACAACAGGATGACCATGAGCCAGCCATGTGTCCTCGTGACCAAAAGGCCAATGGCATCCTGGGGTGTATTAGAAGGGCTGTGGGCAGTAGGTCGAGACAAGTTCTGCTCCCCCTCTGCTCTGCCCTGGTGAGATTGCATCTGGAATATTGTGTCCAGTTCTGGGCCCCTCAGTTCCAGAAGGACAGGGAGCTGCTGGAGAGAGTTCAGTGCAGGGCCACAAAGGTGATGGAGTGGAGCATCTCCCTTATGATGAAAGGCTAAGGGAGCTGGGGCTCTTCAGCTTGGAGAAGAGGAGACCAAAGGGTGACCTCATTAATGTTTACAGTTATGCAAAGAGTGGGTGTCAGGAGGATGGAGCCGGGCTGTTCTCAGCGATGTCCAAGGTACAAGATGGAATGTAAGAGGTTTCAAAGAAATACAAGGAAGAATTTCTTCACGGTGAGGGAGCACTGGAACAGGCTGCCCAGATGGGTTGTGGAGTCTCCTTCTCTGGGGACATTGAAAACCCACCTGGATGAGTTACTGTGAAACTGTAGCAAAATTAGGCTTTATATTGGTATTCAAGGCAAATAGTTACCAAGGACTAATTTAGTTAGATATTGTATATGGATTCACAAAGAATTGCTGTGAAACACAGCAGAAGAATTAGCCTGTCTCTCCTAAAATTTCCCCCAATTTTTTTTCCCACTCCTATTTTATTTGGACCCTGCCCATGCAGGACTGTAGGCAAACTCCATCTTACCCTAAGAAGCAATCCCATTAATTGAGCGGGACAACTCAAAGCAGAGACACAATTGTGGGCACAGTCATGCAGTCTTTGCAGGCTCTAGTCCACAGACTTTAGAGGGCTTTGTCCCACCAAGGCTTCCATGAAAATAAGCAAAATTGTAAACTGTTGAGTGTGGAAAATTTACCCTGTTTAGCACCAGCTAGCAAAAACACCTTGATGATGGCCTTCATGGAAAATGATCTGAAAAGATGACTGCTTTCTCTGAGTCCTGCATATGGAGCAGTCAAGTGACAATCAGAAGTCATCTCCTTGAAATGTTTATTGTTACTGTAGGCTGTGGCACAGCGTGTGAGCAGTGGTCTCACCCTAGGAGAGACTCCCAAGGCTGAGGTACAACTCAACAGTTGACAATTGGTTTCTAGGATTACATCTGGGGATGGTTAAGTCTGGAAGAGAAGTATCTCTGGCTTTGTGGGTTTATTAAAAATAATCACAATGCTCATGAAAAAGGAAAAAAACACCGACTAAGAACTGCCATAGCACGTGGAAATGTCTTGCTGCAGACCCTCATGTGGCTGGTGGATACTCTGAGCCCTGGGCATTGTGCTTCTGCTGCCACACGGAAGGTCACTTTGTATTGAGAGATAACTTGTTCTTGAGCACTGGTGCCGGTGTCAGGGTGGCTTGGCAGGGGGTTCCTCACCAATCTGCACACCCAGTTGCCAGGAGCTGGGTTGGAGACTGCTGGTTTGTTGTTGAGAAGCCATGGGAGAGATGGATGCCCGGTGGCAACTCGCTCCATCCCCTCGTTAGTAAAACTGGGCATGAAGCACAGGGGGAAGACACAATGCAGCCTCTTGTATCATATCTACAGAGTGCCACTAGGAATGAGGGGGGTTGGTAACCGAAACGTGTGCACGGGCAGCGTTACGAGGCTGAAGCTCATTAGCAAAGTGGATTGCTCTTAATGACTCTCTCAATTTTTCTGTAACAAAATGAGAAAGGGACAAACCTTAGCCCAGCATACAATTATTTAGTGCTGCCTCCCAGCATTTTCTTCCCATCCTTTTTGTGAGCACTGTAAACAAAACCAGACTGATGAGAAGGGTTCCCACCGCAGAGCCAGGCGAACGTTTCCCAGCGCCGGACACCTCCTCTGAAAGGGGCCACTGTGTCCCACAGGCTCTTTCAGCCGTCGCAGAAGAAAGGGCTGCTTGGTGCAGCTCATTTCCCTCTCCCGGCCCGGCCGGCCTCCTCTTCCTCCTCTCCTGGCCAGGGCTGCAGTGCGAGGTTGCTGGTGCCAAGCTGCAGAGCTGGGGCGGAAGAAGCATCCTCGTAACTCCTTCTCTTTCCTCAGCGAGTCTGCCAGCCACACAAAAGGCTATTGAACCAGGAAAGCTTCTGCATTCAGGTGGCGTGAGGGGTTGTTTGTTGGCCTGTCACTTACAACAATGGGGAAAAGGGCTTTTCCTGGGATTTTTCTTTTCTCTTTCTCTGAAAGAATATCATCAGCCATGGGGCATACCCTGGAAGGGGCAGCAATGAAGGGGAGACAGCAGGGGAATAAGCCCTTCTGGTTTGGGTACAAACAGCAGGAAAGGAGCGTAAGGCTTCTCCTTTTTTAATTGCCTTAAATTCACATGCTTGTGTTAAGGTGCTTCTATGGACATCTACAAAAGGTGAAAGTTGGATTCTGAAGCTGCAGGGGAGGAAGACGGGATTTCTGGGGAATTACCTGGACATGGATGCGTGTGTTCCCATTCTCATCTTCCTCAGTGTAGTTTGTTTACACTCTCAGTCATTAAAAATTACTGAATAGCCCGTGCTATTGAGGGCTATTAAAGGATGACACATACATTCCTGTTACTAGCCAAATACTCTGCACCTGTGGACTCTCTGGAGGGGGGAGCCCCCTCCCCTGGGCAGCAGGGAACACGGTTTAGCTGGAGCTCCTGCCTCCATTTTCCAGCCACGATGCTGCTCCATTTGGGGGAATTATCAGCAGCTCTGCTTTCGTTTTTTTTCTTTCTGACACACATCTGCTGCCCCAAAACCAACTCACCATTGCTTCAGTCTGTGCTTACAGACTACCAGAGCTCCTCTGCTCACCTCACAGAGCTCGTGGTCTGACTGCACCTCCATGGCAGATGGATATTTCAGCGTGGTTTCTACAGAAGACCTCAGCTTTGCAAGCTGTTGGCTCACCATTTCAAGGGAGGTTTTGCCCAGTGACACCAGGATAATTCCCCATCTTGAGTACATCAGGCCTGTCGCTGATCACAGGTGCAACCACTCAAGGTGTCATCTTCTCCAGCATCTATCAGACATCCTATGAAACAACAAAGGGGTCAAAAATTGACATTTTAAAGTATTCTACTGTATTGAGGCCATGCTGCTTAGCAGAACCAAAGCAGCCTTCACTCTCTGCCAGGGGGGAGATGGAAACCTCACCTGCCTTTCTGCCTGAGGAGCACCAAAGAGAAACATCTATCTGTTGGATTTAGCAGGGAAGGCAGCTTTATTCTTTCTCTGATCTTCTCAAGGAACCTTGTTGTTACTGCTAAAAATTCAATTAGGAGCTTTAAAAAAAAGCTTTTGTTTGAAAAAAAAGAGTGATTTCGCTTCTTTGTAGTGTGTTGGGTTTTTCCCCTCCTGCTCTTCTTAAGAAAAAATAAATACCCATTGCTATGTATTTGTTCAAGGAGACCTCACTTACCATGAGCACTCCTTCAAGAAGATGCTAAAGCACCTGTTTAACTTTTTGCTCATGAGCTACTCCAGGGCTTAAATGCTGTTTCCCTGGTGCCTAAAGGATAGTATGTGCTTAACCCCACTGAACTGGGCTAGAATGCCTCAGACCTTACTGGACTGAGCTCCAAACACTTCATTTTCATGCTGAAACTGACTGCTGGGTGCATGTTGGTTTGGGCCTTTGGAGTGTAGCCAAGGCAGCAGGTGTAGGATGGCCAGCATGGGTACAACAGTCCATGCAACACAGAATCACAGAATGGTGGGGGTTGGAAAGGACCTCTAGAGATCATTCAGCCCAACCCCCTGCTAAAGCAGGTTCACCTTGATCAAGTTACATAAGAACACATCCAGGTAGGTTTTGAAAACCTCCAGAGAAGGAGACTCCACACCCTCCCTGGGCAGCCTGTGCCAGGGCTCCCTCACCTCAACACCAAAGATGTTTCTCCTCACATTCAAGTGGAACTTCCCTGTGTTCCAGCTTGTGCCCGTTAACCCTTGTCCTGTCACTGGGTACCACAGAACAAAGACTGGCCCCATTCTCTCAACATCTGCCCTTTAGGTATTTGTAAGCATTGATAAGGTCTCCTTTGTTTTCTCTTCTCCAGGCTAAACAGCCCCAGGTCTCGCATCCTTTCCTCCTAGCCCCTCAGCATCTTGGTACCCCTGTGCTGGACTCTCTTGAGCTGAGGAGCCCAGAACAGGACAGGGCTCCAGATGAGGCCTCATCAGGGCAGAGTAGAGGGGGAGCAGAACCTTCCTCGACCTGCTGGTCACACTCTTCTTAATGCACCCCGGGATGCTATCGGCCTTCTTGCCCATGAAGGCACATTGGTGGCTCCTGTTTAGTTTGCTGTCCACCTGTCACAGCTGATTCCCACCTCTCAAAATTAAGCTAAACCTGACAGAGCAGAGTGATCCTACATGTTGTATCACATCCCACCACTAAGAGGGTGGGCATGGCCCTTCTTTCTCTGAAGGAAAGCAACATCCTCTTAACACCAAGTGAAAACAGCAGCCCTAACTTTGAGTGCCAGCTGCCCATCCAGTGTGCCTTTGCTCCCAGTCACTCCTGGTGTGTAATGCTGTTGTGCTCCTGTGCAGAGCTCAGACAGGCAGTAGATGTTGAGACTTCATCCCGCTGCTGGCACCTGTGGGGGCCTTTTTTGGTCCCCCTGCTCCCTCTTCCCCCTTCCATGGAGGCTGCCCCTGCTGAAGTGAGCTCCAGCTCTAGAGCATTTGCCTGCAAAAAATCCAGTAGCCTCGGGCTACAGCAGGGCTCTTGTCTTGCCATCAGGGCTTGCTGCAATTTGGGCATCAAAGTAGCTGGTCAGGCTGGGACTCTGTCCATGCTGGGCTCAGCGGGCAGAAGAGTGGCGTGTCACGCTGCAGGAAGGTGTGGGAGCTGTTTCTGGCATTTCAAGCAGTTCTCACCCTCCTCCCCTTTGCTGCTGCCCACACACTGGTGAGGAGTGGGCTGGCGGGAAGCCTGGGATGGCAGCAGCTCCCTGCCCACCGGCGACCACAGGCCGCGGCCTTGAAGACCGCCTCTGAGACACCACCGTGTCTCCATCCCCACCAGCATGAGATGGCAATAAAGTGTCTGGCAGCAACAGCACGGCTCTCGGCTGCCTTCAGGCAGTGGGTGGGAGGTGGTATTTCTGTGCCATGGAGAGGTCTTCTTCAGCATGTGGCCTTTTAAGCAGTTTCTTGGCACCCTTTTGAGGAGCGATGCACTCGGTTGCTGCAGAGCAAGCCCAGAAGCAGAAGAACAGCAGGAGGAATAGGAAGGGAAAAGTGCAAGACGTCTTTTGTCTGTGTTTTGGGTCCATTTGAGCCTTTAATACAGTGAATGACTCTCCTGGAAATGCCCTGAGCATCAGTGGTGGCTACTGGTGACTTTCACAGCTCTGAAGCATGTTGGACAAATCCTTCATCACCAGCTTGGTCTTATGGGTTTGTCCAAATACCTTGTGGTCCCTGGCATGGAGAAAAAACAATGGATTTGGGCTTCACTGCAAAGTATTTTGGCATTCCTTCTTTCTGAGTCAAACCTTTTACTTTAAAAAGAAGTATTTTTTCTTCTTTCAGGGTCAGGGATTGATGAATCAAAATGAGGGCTGATTAGTGTCTTGGGTTTTTTTTAAACATACTAAGAAAACCCTTTTCCTAGTAGTGCTGGGCCTCAGAGAGCTGTAGAAGCAGCACACATTCCTGGGTGTGGGCCCTCCAGCAAAACAAGCTCTGCAGTCCCAGCATCCTCAGTGGGATTTTAATTGCAGAGACATTTTGGAGCCTTCATTTGCAATGTGTAGCCCAGCTGTACATCCCAAATAAACTGATTGCTGCATCAAGAAACATCTCTCCCTTTCCTTTTTTTTTTCTTCCTCCCCTCCCTTTTTTCCAGACAGGACAGTGACCAGTTTTCATTTGTGAGACAACTGAGTCCCCCTCCTTGAGGGACCATTTTACCACTGCCAAGTTGGTCCCTTCTGCTTCCTGGATCTTGTGGAGCTTTTACACTTCACTGCGGGTCTGAGGCTGCTGCCCTTCCCTTCCTCCTTTGCCGGCCCTTGGCTCGGCTGCAGGGATTTGGCAGGCAGGTGCTGGGTGCTGCACCCAGCACACGGGAGCAATGCGCAGTGGCCCAGAGGCTGAGATTTTTGGTACTGCATCTGAGGCACTTGTTTTGCACAGGTTGTCGTGGATGGCTTGTGTGTTGAAAAGCTCACCTCCAGATGTTTCTGTGTAGAGAAGGAAGGACAGCAGGTCCCATTGGGTCCTCTTCTTTCTGCTTTGCAAGAAACAGCAAGTGAGGGACGGGCCGTGTCTACTGCTCTCTACAAGTCCTTGCCAGGAGGTTATATTGAAGTGAGGGTCGGTCTCTTCCCCTAAGTAATGAGTGATAGGACAGGAGGAAACAGCCTCAAGTTGCACAAGGGAACGTTTGAATTGGAGGTCCGGAAGAACTTTTTGTCCTGAGATGTTTGTTAGACACTGTTCCAGGCTGCACAGAGAAACGAAGGGGTCCCCAACCCCAGAGATATTGCACAGCCATGGAGCTGAGGTGCTGAGGGACATGGCTTAGTGGTGGGCTTGGCAGTGTGAGGTGAGTGGTTGGGCTCAATTTTCTTAAAGGTCTTCTTCCCCAAAAATGATTCTGTGATTCGTGATGATGTGCTCCATTGTTTGCTCCTTAGAGAGTTGTGTTTTTGCAACAGATCTATAGGGCTGTGCCCATCAAGGTGGTTCTTTACATAAAACAGTGTTGTAAATCAGTCTGTTGTACTCCTCCTGAAACTCCTTGTGGAGGATGAACTTAATGAGATTAATAGTGACAGAAGGGGAAGGGTCTCCTGTTTTGGTTTCATGCAGACCTTCCAGAAACAGTTGGAGGAGCTGTACAAACTCCATTCCCTATTTTTAAGGTTTCTACCCAGTTCTGAACTGAAATCATCTACATTTAGAGAATTCCTATGTATCAGTAGTAAATTCTCCCTTGACTTCAAGTAGTCATTTACAAACTATCTGTCTTTTCTTCTTTCAGGGTCGTGATTATTGTTCAGAAGAGGAGGATGTCACATAGTGCCAATTCTGCCGCTCGCGCCAGGAGTACTACTGTGTAAATAGATTACAACCCAGTTGAGACCTTTTGGAAGTCTTCTAGAGCGAACAGCACTACATAACAGAAGAAGATCATTTCCACATTATATGCTCCATTCAGTTACAGTGTTTCTTAATGAACAGATGAGGAATATCGCTAAGAACTCGTAAGGAACTGTTTTCGTTGCTGCTAGTTAAAACTTGTTGCAACCTTTTTCTGTGTCCAGATATGCAGCAAATCCTTAAAGTTAATCCAAAAGACGTCGTTGATTTTATTGAGGCTTCTGGCCTGTTTTCTATCAGATGAGGTAGTGTTATACAAAGCTTCCATAAGTGAACATTCAAGCATCTAAGAAACACCCTTAAGCTGTCTGTCAGTCCGCGGTCGGGCCGGAGTGCTTATTAATGCTGGTGATTTCAAGCTTTGGAGATGGGATGTTTTTGCCATGGCAGGCCTTGTTTCTCTGCTGAGAAGAAGCTGAGAAGCTGTTATCCATTAAAAGCATGTTATCACTGAAATACTGAAGTGATGCAGGAGCAGGAATTTGTATTTTAAGAGGAAAAAGAGTTTCATTTAATAGGTATCTTAATCAAGGACTAAGCTTGCAGTATGGGCTTTGCTGAGCACGAATGGGAGTGTGATCACAATCATTTTGAATCTCTTTTTTTCTAAGAAAATAAACATTTTACTGTTTTTATGTATTCTTGTCTTTCACCATTCCTACCACACAATGTTTTAAGAGTCTGGGGACAAGGAAGGTAAAACCAGCCCTCCACGTTGAGGAGTCTGTGGATCTGACCTCTTAAAGCAGATTTGTGCCAACCGAGGGTGTCAGTTGCATCTCCTGTAGAGTTTATTTTTCCATGTTATATGGAGAGGATAGTACCCTCTCAAAAGCAGATGTAATATTTTTAACAAATGCTGTCATGTGTTAAAACAAACAAAAAACAACCAAAAAACTTCTCCCTTTTGTATTTCTTATTTACCCGCGCTGGTATTTCCCCCTGCTTTGGCACTGGGTGAGGGCCAGGTTTGCAGTGCACCCCTTGGAGGCACTTTGTCAGGAGGTAGGTTTCTGCATTGTGCTGATATTCGTTGCTCTGGTGCGTGAGCTATGTGGAACAGACCATGAGATTGTGTTAACAACATCTTTTGTGGATGTGTCCAACACTTAAGTGGGGCACTCTGCCCAAAGCCCTTCAACATTGGCCATTTTTCACTGGACCTCCTGAAAATCAGATCCCTTTCAAGAGTTTCAGGTCCCTCAACTGACCCATGAAAATCTCTAAAATACTGGGGAATTTCTTGAGCGAAGATACATCCTTGAACATCTGCTGCAGGTGAGCTTGGACAGGCCCCATCAGAAGATGTTGTTCCCTATCACTGCTCTGCCCTACCTACAATATAGCCAAATATGTCTCCTTCCCTGCACTGGACTTTCCTTTTGACTTGTGAGCACTGGATGGGGCAGGGGGGTAGGGAGGATCCCCACCCCAGGATGAGGGACCCAGGAGTTACTTCTCATTGCTTTTATTCATGGAGAACTGGATGTGAGGACCTGGAGTGGCTGCTGTATTGCAGGGTTGGGACAACACATGCACTCCCCCGTTTCAATAGCTTTCCCTGTAAAAGCTCAGGGACAGGGTCCCCTCTGGCATATCTCACTACTTGCATCTTTATCCTGTTGATGGTGAAAAGGTGGCAGCCAGTTCTGACTTTCCTAAATCCTCACTGCATTTCAGCAGCTGCTTTGACCAAGCAGCTGTTCCCGACCATCCCGACCTCCCTGGAGATGAGGTTTCGCCGCCTTCCTCCCGTCTCATCATCCTCCTTAGGGCTGGTGACATCTCCTGGTATTATGGAGCTGTTTGATCTGTATAAATTCTTCAAGGTGTTAACTCTGTCCTCTTGCCTGTGAGTTTTTCCATCATTTATGTCAGCTCTCGAGCAGGCAACCATTCTAAGGAGGGTCGAGAGACTGCACATCTCAATTATTTAAACACTTTAATTAATAAAGAGTCCTGGGGCTTGGTCCCACAAATCCTTCTCTCAGAAGTGCTTTATAAAGCTCTCGCAAGTAGTGCAGGAGTGACGGAACTGGGTCTGTCCTTCTGACCCATGGTTCACTTTCTGGGTGCTGAATGTCTCATGTACACATTTCCACTGAAACCCCTGTGTTACAGACACACTGTGGGTTTTTGATGCACCAGCTTCCCTTTACTCGGAGTTTCTTTCAGCCACTTCTTAGTCTTCATATACTTTTTTCTTTTTCCTGATGGCAATGGCACCAAAAGGCTTTGTGAGAGAGGAAAAGCAATTCCCATCTTACCTGTACACTTAACGTGACCAGCAGCGAGCGCTTCAGTCTTGTGTGTAGCCTTCTGATAATCTTCCCTGATAGACCTTTAGATGACAACATTTGTGAATGCCTGGGTAGACCCTCCTACTGCTGGTTGTGGAGGCATGAAGTTTGGAGGGGGCCAGTAGCTGTCTGGAGCTGACATGCTCCAGGACTGCCCCAGGCTACTGATGGGGCTGGGGTGAGGGTGACAGACTTCTGTTTGCTCTTCCCCTCTGCAAGAAACATGAACAGAATAGAGATTGGAGTGGGTTTTTTGATGAGGAGGGGTGCCTGTTGCCATCCAGTCAGCAAAGCCTTGGCCACAGGGCATCTTGTGGCCATCACAGTGTGGCAGGCGGAACCCAGGAGCTTCTTGGTGGTTTTCAGCTGACTCAGGCCTTGGTCAGGCAGGAGCTCTTAAATCTTTTGGGACATGGAGAAGCAAAGATCAGTGCTGGTTACTTATTAAAAGGAGCCATTCTTGTGGAAACAAAACTTCAACAGAGCAGAACCCTTTTCTAACTCTCAAATGTCTTAAGTCTATGAAATACAAGATGGTTTCTATGCACTTCAGGGCTTTGGGTTGACATCCTCTGCACCTCAGATGTTAAGAGCTGTCTGCTTTGCTTGTTGAGGCAGGGTAACCATATTCTGAAGCCTTGAACAGCAACTTGCTACAAAAACATAACCAGAGCAAGCACAGGGACCTGGCTGCAGCTCTGCAGCATTTGGGAAAGGGACAGAAACAACCAAACCTCCTTGGAAGAAGTTGCAAATGCCACAAGCAGCCCCACGGAGTCACATGGATAAATGTTACTTTACTACAACCTGCTTTATTTCCTCCACCTTTGCAAAGTCCTAGCTATATATATCTATATAGTATATATATAGATAGATTACATGCAGTGGCTGAAGATCTGTAATGATACAAGCAGATTACTGTAGTTTAAAATGCATTCTCCTTGAAGCTGTACCTCCACATTACTCAAATACATTCAGTGGGGTGGGAGGGAGGAGGGTGGGAAAAGAAGGAAAACTGCTTATATCTGATGTGCTGTGCTTAGTTGCAAATGAGTTTTTCAAGGTTTCTTTTAAATGAAATACCAAGAAAACAATTTGGGGCCCAACTGCTCTTTAGGAGGCTGACGTGCTATTTAATAAGCTCTGAGTCATATCCTGGGATCTTGGGGAGAATTGTGGTGAAGGGGGTTTGCAATCAACCTTCTTCCCTTAATGTGCTTTTTCCTTCCTCTGAAGCCCTTTGAGCTGGGCCATTTTGTCTCCTCAGAGCCTGCCCCAAGCATTAGCCCCAGGCAAGAATGAGGAGAGGAACCAGGGAGTGGGAAGAGCTGCCCAAGAAGGCACCCCAATATCCAGCCTTACACCATGGCCAGAGCCTGCCAGAGCCTCCCAAGTACCCAACCCAAGGGACACATACTTCTCCAAGGATGGATGCTCTGTCCCAAGCCGGCACAGAGCCAGTGTGCCAAAGCTGCAGCATCATCATTAGACTAACGAGCAGGGCTTGCTGGGGGCTGCCAGGGTGGATTGTTGATGTTCTTGGGGCAGTTTGGGCACAGTTTGATGCCATATTTGTGCCTGGAGAGCAATACTTGGGAAAAGAATGCACTTTATTAGCTGTTGATCTGGCACTTCCTTTTGTCTCCATCACAGGACAATGGCGAAATCTCCAGCCCACGAGTGCTCTCATCCCTCATCCCTGCATGCACTTGGGCACCTCTGCCCTTCTCTGCAGCCCATGGAGGCCCATAAAGCACAAGTGTTTTAAAAGACTGAAAGAGTAGGTGAGGCATCAGAGAGACAGGTTTAAGTTCTGAAGGCATTGCCCCCATCATGTGAAAATTAGACTGAAGGTAAATATTCAGTTCTCAGCTATCTCTGTTTTATTGAGTCTATAAAACAATAATTACCTGTCACTTTGCTTTTGGAGTTAGCAATGACTCAACTCCAGACTGACTTGGCTGACACACCAGACCTTCAGGATAGGAGAGGCTTGCAGCTGGGGAATGTGTGCATCTGCCAAGGAAGGGATTTAATGCAAGCTTTTATCCAAGAGGGTTGATTGCTACTGTCCTGCACCTGGGCTGGGGCGGTCCCCTGACTCAGTATGGACTAGGGTGATGGGACTGAGAGCAGCCCTGGGGAGAAGGACTTGGGGATGGAGAATTGGACATGAGCTGGCAACGTGCCCTCGCAGGCCAGCAAGCCAATGGTAGCCTGGGTGCACCAGCAGCAGTGGGGCCAGCAGGGCCAGGGAGGGGATGTTCCCCTCTGCTCCCCTCTCCTGAGACCCATCCTGGTGTCCAGCTCTGGGGGCCCAGCACGGGACAGACAGGGACCCGTTGGAGCAGGGACAGAGGAGGCAATGGAAACGGGCAGAGGGCTGGGACACCTCTGCTGTGCAGGAAGCCTGAGGGAGTGGGGTGGTTCCATGTGAAGAGGAGGGTCCACGGACACCTTACTGAGGCCTTTCAATACATTCAGGGGGTATGTAAGAAAGGTGGAGACCAGGGTCTTTAGTGATAAGACAATGAATAGTGCTTTAAAGTGAAGGAAGGTAAATTTAGATTGGCCATAAGAAAGTTGGGTTTTTTTACCATGAGGATGGTGAGGTGCTGGAACAGGTCACCCAGAGAAACTGTTGCTGCTCCATTATTGAAAGTGTTGGAAGGCTAGGCTGGATGGGGCTTTGGGCAGCCTGGTCTAGTGGAGGGTGTTAGACTACATGATCTTTAAAGGTCCCCTCCAACACAAACCATCCTACAATTCTAGGACTCTGTAAAACCAGAAACACCACGTGGGATGTTGGGGAGTCTGAGCAATAGTCCCGTGTACCAAAGATGCTGTATCTGTCTGGGATAACCGCAGCCCAGAGAAAAATAACTAGCCCTTGATCTCCAGGCAAACCAAAAGCTGGGGCTGCAGCCAAGATTAATGTGCAGTAGAGACAATTTTTTATGGTCTTCACTGAGAAAGCACAGAATTTTTGAATTTCCTATCAGTGTGGGTTTATAAAGGATGCTTCTGGGAGCATTTAACATTTGAAGTCCCTACTGCTGGGAAACTCCTTTTTCAGGCTGAAATGTTTCTCTCTTTAGTTTAGTCCTGGAGATGTCTGGAAAAGGGGAGACAAGAAATGCAGGGATGGTTTTGGAGGGGCTTGTTATTTGCTTTACTGCTGGGGAGGAAACCTCCAGGTCAAACAATCAAAATGTTGGGTAAGCACTGACTGAAAATTCAAATCATTATTATTGCTATTGTGCTGTTGTGGCAAAGGGAAAGAAGTCCCAGCTCAGAGGACATGCAAGATGTGAAACCTGGTAGAACTCAAAAATGGTCATGTCTGCCTCAAAACCAAACGTTATTCTTTTCTTTTCAATGTAGCTGCACGCCACAGCATCCATATAAATGCTCGCTTTGAGCTTGAGGATTGCAGTTGTCATCACCATCTCATCATGATGTGCTGCTTCATCATCATCACCTTCTTCATCATCATAAACGTGTGGAACTGTGTCCCTGCTTTGTAAAAGCCACCACCATCCTCATGGACACCTCTTCCCTGCACCATGGCAGCGTCTCAGCAGTGCACTGAACACCAACAGAACATCTTGGGGGGAGAAATGTCCCTTGTTTTTTAACGATTTGCTCTCCTTATCAGGACACTGCCAAAGCCCCCACTGAGGATTTTCCCCCTAATTACTGAAAAGCTGGTTGCAGGAAGCAGCCAGCCCTGGGCTTGAGCTCCAGGCCTCGGTCCTCTCTGTACAGGATTGCTGCCTGTCGCTGATGTACTGACGTCACTGTCGTGCAGCAGAAGGAGAAGCGTGTGAGCTCTCTGCTCTCTCAGGGAGCCGCTTCCTCCCCTCTCTGCCACCCCGGATGGTTTCTGTTTAAATCGAGAGACCCGAGTTTTTATTTCAAGCTTTGTTAATAGTGGCAGCTTTGCCTTAACAGGTCTATTAGCAGGAGGTGTTTCCATGAATGGCTGTTGGCATCAAGCAGCTTCCATCACTGCAGACTTTCATCCCCCCGCCCCAATCCCCAAAAGCCTTCATGGTGTGAATTGAATAGAAAATTTGTTCCCTCTGTATATACTAAAAATGAATTTTAGAGACAAAAAGTTCTGAAGCGCAATTGCTGGGAGGAACTAGAAAGAGACGTGTGGGAACTGAGCGATATTCTCGGGGTTTTTGGCATTCTGCTTTTGTGTCTATTAATAATCCCCTGGAGTGAGTCATATGGAGCTGCATTTATTCACTGACTTGGAGAGAGCTGCTACCCAAAATAGCAGCTATGTAATTTTTTATGATGCTGTAATGCCAGTGAAGGGAAGATTGACATCATTTAAGAGAGATGCTCCCTGCCTGGCAATCAGATAACCCGTGTCAGGCCCCAAAAGAAACGTGGAAAGCCACGTGCTCCGTTACATAAAACAGCCCTGAGACACGGCCGTGTTGCAAATGCCTTTTTGCCCCTTCCTGAACATCTTTTGCCTTTTTTTTCCCCTTCTGCCTTTCTAAACCACCTTTGGGAATTTTCTTAAACCAGAGTGTGAGGAATATTGGGCCAGAGGGACGGGAAACAGCTTTTCCTGGGGAGGATCACACATGCCTCTAACAATAGCAGTTACTCAATTACCATCCTGCTGCCCATAAGGAGAAGAGGTCCATAGAGCTGTCCTAACATGCATCCAATTCAGTACATTCAGCTCTGAGCCACTCACAATTCCTTCTCACTCACGTTGCCACCTCCCTGACTCTGCATGTCCCTGTGCAGAGTCCTCTCTGAGAATCCCCCTCAGTTGTGGCTGCTGCCCAAAAACCATCACCTCCTTCCCAGCCTGACACACCACAAAGGTGATGGCAGCCCCCAGCAAAGGGCATGAAGGCAGAGAAATGCTCAGACAGGGTGTTAGGATTTGTTTGGGTTTATTTTTTAAGGATGAAACTGGTTTTCTGTATTTCTCCTCATTCTCTGCCCTGCACTGCTGCCATCAGGCCTATCCTGGTGTGGCAGCCAGCAGGGTGTCCGAGCCCTCCCGCCTTGTCCCAGTGCCCCCCAAAAGCACCTCAGGGTACCACTAAGTACTGTGCACATTTTTTTTTCCCTGCCAATTTTGGCTTAAATGCCTCTGCCTAGCCCTGATGCTATGCCATCCCACTGTGCCCTCCACCTAAGGAGGGTTTCCTTTACAAAGAGAAAAGTGCCCACACTGGGGTAAACTCTCAGCAGTGAACTGGTGTTTCCTGGGCCCATTCCAGCTGGAAATGTTTACTGACATCACCCGTTTCTGTAGCATATAGGAAGAAAATGGGACTCGTGCCACTGGCAGCTTCAGGCTGATGTGAACGATGGGTCTTGGGTCAATCAGCAGCTGAGGCTGAATTTTTGTGAGAGCTGCTGAAATCCTCCAGCTTTAAGTGGCTTACCTGGAGCATGGAAATGTGAAAATGGAGTAACAGTCCGTTAGTACAACTCTTGGCATAAAGTAATGATCATTTTAAGAGGGTGTGTGATGTGCTGATAGTCCTATGCTTTCTTTACCCTTCGTGCAGCCATGGGACAAGTGTCCCTGCAGAGCAGAAGTGTCAGGAACATGCTCAGAGATAGAAATAACTAAATATTCCTAATTTCATTCTGTAAGGGAAACATGGAGAGGAGCAGGGCTGAGAGGCACCCAGACTCTTAATTTAGTGTAATATTTTTGCCTTTTCAGAGGCCACCCGCAACAGGAGAGTGACTTTTTGTTAACGCCAAAAAGCATCTGGGCATTGTGGCTGCTGAGGTGGTAGAGATGAACATGGAAAGGGAAAACCAGATCCTGTAAAAACTGCAGGAGGGTATTGCTAACAGAGAAGTCCTTCCCCCTTCTTATTACCATTTGATGAGAGTTTGCTCCAAGATCTCTCCAGTGACTCCAGCTGCAAGAGAAAGATGACTTTGCTGCTGTTTGTGGCTCTGTTCTGACCTCCCCAGCCCCCATCCACCAGACCCTAGCACCTGAGGGCGATGCATTAAACCCTCTCGCACTGTCAGGGGCTCTTTCTCATGGTGAGCGTGTTGCTTGCTGGAGAGGACCAGGGTTTTGGAGAATTGTTGCTTCCCATAAGCATCTGCATCCACCTGCCCTGCCATGAGCAGCACTGTGGATGTCCCACACCCGTGGGTTGGGTGCAGGACATGTGCAGAGAACAAATATCTATGCCTGGTGTTTTGGGTGTTAAATGCTGTTAATGGACAGAGAAGAACGTGAGCAAGGTAGGGATGAGGCATCGCTACGCAGACAGGAGGCCATGAGGAATTATGAAGAAAGGTGGGACAATGTGAAGGGGTGCAGCCACAGGGGGCTGGCCCATCACACTGGAGATGTTATTCCTGAAGGGTTTGGTCCAAACCTCTCTGCTCCAGCCAAGCCCTCACCCACAAGCATCCAGCCCACAGAGATACCCCTGAGGAGCACAACACTCCCTGTGGAATTTGTCTGCTGGTACCAGTGCTCGCTCTCTGTGTATTTCCCTGTGGTAATCTTTTTTTATCATCATCATTTTAATCTTTTCTGCAAAAGCCCAGGTTTGTGCTGCACTCCTGGGAACATCTGTTTGCCTGTCTCTGTCACAGTGCCCTGCACCCTCTGACCCAGGTGCCCGCCTCTAAGTACAGAGGCTGCTACAGCAAGGGCAGGGCCTGTAACCTGAGGAACATCCCAAAATAGATGCAAAGCCCAGAGTAGGTGGATGTGGGTTATACACCCCTTAGACCTCATGCTTATCCCTTAGCCCAGCTTCAAGGCCCTCCCAGGGGTTGAAAAAAGCAGAAAGAAGGTGCCTTACCTCCACAGCACTCCAAGCTCTGAAGTCCAAATTCTCCCACAACTGGAGGCTGAAACAATTTGTCACTTCCCTGGCGAGGCTGGTACTGGTTTCTACACAATAAATGTCATGAACAGCAGTGGTCAGCTAAACAAGGACTTGAATTTACAGCTTCTGCATCTTCTATTTCCTTACTTAATGCTATCTTCCATGGTGAAAGAGCTCCTAGGAGTAGAGGTTTTGGAGAACAGCTGGTAACAGAGAAGGATGGGGTATCTTTTATATGATGGGTGCCTGAGCAGGCCCAAGGGACAAGCTCCTTGGTTTTTTCGTTCTAATGAAGAGGAGGGGAAATGGCCACACTTAGGATGAATTTTTGAGTATCTGTACTCTTGCTGCAGGCATGGATTCCAAAAAAAAGCAGCCCAAGTGATGGGATAATAGAGGCAGCAACGGACCCCTCAGATGAGGTTCCTGAGAGCCCTCCCAGCGCACTTGCCCTGTTACACAGCAAGGGTGCTGTTCTGATGCTGCACAGCACCTCTGCACAGGGCCCCGGGCAGGGAGCAGTTACCCAGCCTCTGCTCCTGCAGCAGCCCCGGCTCTCACGGGCTCTGTGGCTGGGGCTGAGCTCTGGGCCCTTGCCCGGGGCTCCTGGCCGCCACAGCCTGGCCGGGCCGCGGAGCGCTCGGGGCCGCCCCCACTTCCTGGCGGCGCGGCCCGGCCCGGCCCTCAGGAAGGCCGCAGCCACAGCCATGAGGCAGGATCGGCCCCACTGCAGCCGAGGGCGAAGGGAGCTGTGGGGCAATGCCCAAAGCAGGGGCAATGTGGCACGGCTCGACCAGAATATTTACACTTTATTAAATCTTTACAATCAGCAATTATAATCAAGTACACAACTATGTACACGGATTATGTACATTTAGCCCAGACTTTTACATCACAGTACATAGTTGCCCTTAGAAATATTGTGTACACTTGCCAGCAGACAGGCCAACCCAGCGACGGTGGTACAGCACCCGTGGTCACACACCTTTCAGAGGAGAAGAGCTGGCTGTAAAGTGGGCTGTCTAAAAAAAAAAATACTCCTATAAAATCTGAACATACAAGATTTCATTCACAGAATGGTTGGTTGTGTTTTCTATGTTCTGATTGATGCCTTTTGCATAAGATGTCCCGTTTTTAGCCTCTCAGACTCATTCACGCCTACCACTATGCCTTCAGGGACTCTGGCAGGAGGAGGACGACCAAAGCTGGGCTCGCTTTGAAACTTAACGTTAAGAAACAAGAAATGTAAACAATTAATAAGATTCCTCTAAGATCAAATAACAAATTAATTGGCTGATCTGAATTACATGGCATGGAATAAGTGCTGCGACTCCTGAATCCTTCAGTGTTTGATAGCAGGCGAGTAAAGGACCATACAGAGAAAGAGGCGATTACAGAGTAATGACACGAGCGACATTTCACACTGAGGGAACAGACCTCTAAAAATTTGGGAAGAACATTTACTCCCCTCTGCAAAAGCTTTTGTTTGATGGATACATTCTTTTTGCTTTTTAATTCAGTTTTGTCACTATCATCTTATTTCCAGAATGACATGAAAAGGTTAAAACTAAAGCCTGTTTCCTTAGGAAGAAATACAAAGTGAAAATAACCTGAATAAAACTGCCCCAAATTTAGTCCTTTCCCAAAAGGTCAACCATAACCTGTTCAGTTCTGTAAACAAAGCCATGGCTCTCATTATGGTTTTAAAGGTAAAGTAGAGCAAACTGAAACAAAATAAACCAACCTAAAAGGAAGGTTATTGTCTGAGGTAGGCCATCACCAAAGCCACGCTTCGAATCCATATGGAGTTCTGGGATCGTTCCAAATCCCTTACAAGGAGAGTCAAAGTCTGCTGCTTTAGCAATAGATGTGAGAAAAGCAGTGAAACAAAAATAAGCTGGTGATGGCAGGGAAAGTTAATGTTTTAATAAAATTTTACATCTACATTTTCTGTAAGTAAAAAAAAGAAAATCTTTAGCTGCTATACTGTCTTGAAATAACAACCAGAGGGCCTCTATAGCTATAGAAATAACTTGATTTCAACCAAAAGAGCTAAGAGTATGAAGATGCAGTCCATGTCAGAGAACACTGGAGCAAAAACGCTCCTGTTGTGGCACTAAGCACTGCCAGACCCAGGGAATTACCAGAGTGAGAACACTTGCCCCATGGCCGATGGCCTGAGCCCTGCAGCTGATGGCTCCCAGGGCAGCCCTTGGGGCTCCCACTAACGAAGGACACTTGTAAGGCTCCCACCATCAAACACTCTACATGGAGAAACTCACACCACAGAAACATAAATAAAAGAATTCCCCAACTGCTCCAAGCTCAATCTGAACCTCCATATAGTTATTTGTGCAAAGGAACTAGAACTGCATTTCAAAGCTCATTTTTTCAAAAGGACACTTATTCCCCTTTCCACTACTGCTTCCCTTCCTTCTCCAGAGAGCCTGCCCTCCTGCTCCAGCCACCTCAGGGCACTGTTCCCTTGCAGGATCACATGCTGCCTGGCTGTTGTGCTCTCAGAAGGTGCCTGTGCATTTTGATCCTCTTGCTTTCATGGGCTGGGCAGTGGCCTGGGCTGGCTTTGCTGGCGCTGCCCAGCAGTACACACTGACACACACAGTATGGCTCTACTAACCAACAACTGCACATCCAGCACGTGTCATTCCACCACCAAAATCAAAAGGTGCCATTCAGAGTAGGGCTTTTTTTGTGTTTTAAATCCCATTGGAACGCTGAAGATAAACCTTCCCTTTTGCCTGGTGCAGCATATAGGCAGTGAAACATAAAACAACTCCTTGAACCACAATTCACTAAAAGCAGTTTATATGAATCAAGTTAATTCGGTTTTGGCAGTTTCTTTGGACACAAAATGCCTCTCAGTTGGTCAAACACCCCTATTTTCATTTAAATAACGTTTTTTATAACAGGGATAGAAAATTAGGACTTGCACTTACCTGCACCCAGCTCCCAAAGCCCAGAGCAACACACCAGCCATGCTCACAGTTTGCCCCATGACACTTTGAACCATGGACCCAACAGCCAAAATCCTTGCCCTTCGCTCCTGGCACTGGCCTCATTGCCTTAAAACATATAGGCCTTGCATATAAAAAGAATGACAACCAAGTCAAACTGTTAGAAGTCAAACTCTTAGAAAAAAAAGAAGAGTTTTGTTACAGCTGATCTAGCTGGGTTCCATGTCCCATCAGAGAACGTTGCCAGTTAAAATTCCGCATCTTGGAGCAGATTTGAGGCTTTTTTCAACCTGGACGGCCAAAGGAGATACCTGTAACTCAACATCTGCCATGTCCACTCCATCTCGAGCAGAACTTTCAAAAGGCACCGTGAACCCTTGTCTGGCAGACACCAAGGCTGTCCTGGCATCCCTGATGGAACCTGCCTACTCTGGCTGAAAGCGGAGCAGAAGGGAAACCACACGAGTCATCACTGTCACTCTCGAGGGTAAGAGACAGGAGGAGTGATGGGCCACGCTTCCACATCTCAATGTGATATGTCAGGACAAAAACTGCTTCTGGCTGGGTCTTACAAACAGGACAACTGGAAACATCATTTCACCTGCGAAGGCTTTCACCTCCACAGACAGCAGGGAAAGCACCCCATGGCTCCAAGGACTCCCATGGCCAGCCGTTACCTGGCACCTTCACCCCAACTTGTGCCTTCCAGAGCCCAAGGGAGCCTGATCACTCAAAGCCTGGAAGGCAGAAGTCGGGCTCGTTCCCGAACGAGCCTCCTGGGTTACAGCACCATGCAGTCGAGCCAAAGGCTTCAATTGCACGTTCCCATTTTTAAACAGGAAAAATTAAAACAATACACAGAGTGCGTGCTGGATTTCTGTGGTAATTTCCAGGCGAAACCTGGTTGCTCATCACAATACTGAATATGTTTTCTAGTTCTCAGATCTCAGAGCCTCACTTCTACCCAAAGAGTTCACCATTTGTTTACTAACAAATAAGTTATTATTACAAGTCATAGCTCATCCTTTTCCATCATTTCAAATGCTTCTATATCTTCATTCCAGTCTGCTAATATGGATTCCATAGGTTGGACTTTATTATCCCAGTTAACTTTGGAATTTGACACTGTCTCAGTCTTTTGTTCCTGAGGCTGGTGATCCCCTGGGGTACAAGCTGGCTCTGGAGCTCCAGCCTCATCGGGGCTGGGCACGGCAGGATCCTGGTGGGAAACAGAGTGGCTGTCACTGTCCACCGTCACAGGAGATGCAGGATCAGGGTCAGCAACAGCAGAGCTTTCTCCTTCCTCAGGCTCCTCACTGACTGCACCAACATCCTGAGATGCTGAAGTAGCTTCCTCTGAGTTCTGTTTGTGTGAATCGTTTTCAGATAATTTCTGGTCCGTATTCTCCATTTCCAAGTCTTTGAGAGGAGAGAGAGGGGGAAAAAAAGCCTTTTGAAAACACTAGAAAGGCAGCATTTTACTCTGTTTCAAACACAAGGTCACTTCCCTCAACCTCATTTCCTCAAGGAAGCACAGAGTTTCCATTGAGATGATGTTATTAAAGAACATATTTTAGAGAGAAAGGTGAGGAAAGATACTGAAACACATTTTAAACAAGGGCAAACAACACAGCAAGACTAGTTTTGGTTCCTCAAATTTGCATAGTGCCTTCTGGGTCAACACTAGTTACACTCTTTTAGTCTTAACCAAACATCCACTGCCTGCATGGAATTTTAAAGCACACACCAGGATCTCACCTAAGTGAGTGGGAGACAGAGCTTCATCAGGCCACTGAACTGGGAATTAAAGAGCCTGAGCTGAGGCCTCCCTCATCACATCCCCACTCAAAAAACCCGACATCCATATGGTATCTCAAGCATTGGGGTAGTTTACAACAGCTCTCTGATTTAACCATGCAGGCTCCTCTGGAGCTCAGTGCTTAGAGCTAGTATACAGGACGCTACTATGGCAAGAGTTCTGGGGAGTGGAATTGCACATGCCATGTTTAACACAGGATACTTACTGCTATCAATAATGTAGTTTGGAATCGTTTTACCTTTAAAGATTGTTGCTGGGATTCCAAAGGGAAGCACGAGGAGGGGGGAAGAAGCAGATACAGATTATAAGTTCTCAAAGGCAGAGCTATCTTTTGCATTCAGTATTTTGTTAGGGCAGCTTAACCATAGTTATAAACAGGAGGCATTTGTAAGCAGCTATAAAGAAACACCACTGTAGCTTTTCAGTGTATCACCCTAGCAAACAAAATCAGTGCTGTGAGCGGTTTGCCAGAGACACTTTTCCCTACATCCCCTGCCGGGGCAGAGCAGTTGCTACCAGGAAGGCTCACAAAAGGAAAAGCTACGATTTTCTGCCATATGCAAACACTTTAATTGGGAATGTATTAGCTTGCAATTTTCCTGTATTATACAAGAAAAGCTGCAAAACATCTGAGGTCAGCAGCCTTATTTCCCATGATAACCACTTCTCCTTAGACAGGCAAAATAGCTGTTGTGTCTCTCCTTTTGGGTACCAAGTGTGTCACTGGGGAGGAGCTTAATAAGACAGAGGCATATACCATGTAGGGCACTGAATACACTCATGCTATTCCTGACACTACCTCAAAGCAGATTAGGACAAAATGGGTGCAAAAAGAATCCAAAAGGCTGTATTTTCTAATTAGTCAAGCTGACATTTGACTTATGAACGGTATTTCTGGATGTTAAACTCA
This sequence comes from Colius striatus, assembly GCF_028858725.1. Classification (NCBI taxonomy): domain Eukaryota; kingdom Metazoa; phylum Chordata; class Aves; order Coliiformes; family Coliidae; genus Colius; species Colius striatus. The sequence goes on from NC_084768.1 coordinate 21,499,953, forward strand.
AGGGAAGGCTGGGACAGGCGGCAGTGGACAATGACATCTCTCAGATAATAGCTTGCTCATGAGAAAACTAATCCTGTCAAACAGAAAACTAGAGCTACCAAATAAGGCATGTGCACCTCTGGGCAGTGACTGAAAGCAGTCCTGTACATATCACGTTGTGTCACAGCACAGACAGAAGCTGCATTCGTACAAACACCCTCCAGGCTCACCTCTGTCCTTTGCTTTATCAGAGAGGAGCACCTCCACAGCCTCGTACTCCCGGATCGCATCCAGGATAATGTTCCCTTCCTTGTTGAAGAGGAAGAGCATGGGAATCGTGATATCATCTGTATTCTTCCCATCCCCAGCCATTTGGAAGAGAGGAGCTGTGTCGCTGCTGCTTCCCTCATTGTCATCTATCCAGATGCACGCCAAAGGAAAAGCAAATCTCTCGTTAGCTAAACACACCACAACTCCAGCAGACTTTTTCAAGCAGCTTTCTACAGTCCAGTCAGTTCAGAGAATCCCAGGCAGAAAACAGTAAAAGTCAGTTGTAAAAACCAAAAAGTCAATTTGTGAACTTATTTTCCTTAACATTTTTCATTTGGATCTCAAGTGTTCCCCAGCACGTAGAAGACAGCACTACTTCAAAACTCAGTGTTCCTTAAAATAGCAACATTGTCACTGCTCTTGCAGATTAAATCACCCAGAATCACAGAATCTTAAGGGCTGGAAGGGAACTTGAAAGATCATCTAGTCCAACCCCCCTGCCAGAGTAGGACCACATAGAGTAGGTAACACAGAAACTCATCCAGGTGGGTTTCGAATGTCTCTGGAAGAGACTCCACAACTCATCTGGGCAGCCTGTTCCAGTGCTCCCTCATCCTCACAGTGAAGAAATTCTTGTGTTTCTTTGGAACCTCTTATGTTCCAGCTTGTAGCCATTGCCCTTTGTCCTATCATTGGTCATCAATCACTAAGAACAGCCTGGCTCCATCCTCCTGACACCCACCCTCTACATATTTGTAAACATTAATGAGGTCACCTCTCAGTCTCCTCCAAGGAGAAGAGCCCCAGCTCCCTCAGCCTTTCATCATAAGGGAGATGCTCCACTCCATCATCTCTGTGGCCCTGCACTGAACTCTCTCCAGCAGCTCCCTGTCCTTCTTGAACTGAGGGGCCCAGAACTGGACACAATATTCCAGATGCGGTCTCACGAGGGCAGAGCAGAGAGGGAGGAGAACCTCTCTCGACCTACTGCCCACCCCCCTTCTAATACACTTCAGGATGCTATTGGCCTTCTTGGCCACGAGGACATTGCTGGCTCATGCTCATCCTGTTGTTCACCAGGACCAAGAGGTACTGTCCACCCCTCCCAGTTTGTTTAGCTACATTTTCTGCACATCACCAGACAAAACCAAAACACTTCTTAATCTTCTGAAAGCCCAGTTTTTGTGTTAATGTCACATCAAAGGTTTAACAGCTTCTTGTCAGCCTTCCAGTACCTTCACATCTGTAAAACACACATTACATCTACACAAACTTAAAAGATTTTAAGAGCTTCAAGTTTTATTTACCAATAACAATGCCTCCTATTGCTCCAGCCTTTTGAATATTTCGTGCCTTTTCAGCAAACATACACTGGCCTCTCTGCATCAGAGCAATTTTCTCTTTCACTGCCTCAGGATTAGTGATCTCTGAGCATCCATTATACGGCTTAATGGTTGCAACAAATCCTCGTGTCTGTTTGGAAAAACAAAAACAGAGAGTTAGAGCACTAGGTTCAAGCTTGTAAAAGATTCCTAGGCATTTTAATTTCTTCTGTTAATCTAACACATTTAGTGTTGTCTTCTGACAGTGCAGGCAATCTTTACCCTGAAGATGGAGTTCTAAGCACCACAGCACAACTGAGTAAAAACCTAGTTTTTTTACTGAATAAAAACCTAGTTTTTGCTCAGTGCATTTTCTCTACACCTGTGAGTTGCCATCTCCAGAAAACTTTCTTCAGTGAACTGCTAGTTTGGTACTCCTCTTTTAGGCTGCATCTTGTCCAGCTGAAGCCATTGGATTTTCCTGCTGCTTCCAACAGGGACCACTGCCTCTGGGATGTTTTCTTCTTCCATCTAGATACAACCTTTTATAAAACCTTGCAAAAGAGCAGCCTCCTTTAACACCAAAAAGGCTTCTGCAAATTCATGGCTGATACGGTCAGGAAAACCTTTCCTTTTATCACTGTCTCTTAAGGTATGCACTGCAGATTATACCCATTTGTTTCAAAAATCATACCGTGTATGCATTTTACAACCTAAATCATGACTGATGACTCAGGAGCAGAACATGGGCCACAGACTGATAGGCCACTTACCTAAAATGCTGTTACTGCAGCATTCTGTCATTGCTGCACCCCACCATGTTACCCCCTATTAACTGGTCACTCTCTCAGTGGTCATCCTGAAACGGTGCCAGTACTGTAAAATTCAGGCTTATGCAATAAGGAAAGTAACAGAAAGCCAGGAACACATCACATATACATCTCACGTACCCCTGCTTTGTGTTTGGACAAATCCATCCCAAATTGTGCTGGTCCAGCAGTCAAGACCACCCTGCCAAAGAAGGGATGGGAAACAATTTGAACAGCACGAGGAGGCAGTTGTTGCTCTTTCTGTTGCTGACTGGAGAGTTCAATCATTTCCTGCATGAACCGGAGGCCGTCTTCTGCATCAAGTGAACTTGCTGCCTGAGTAATAAAGAAACAAAAAACAGTTTCTTCTTCAATGCATGGCAAAGTTGGGAAAAAATAACCCACCCCAAACAAACTGAAGTTACATTTGCCTGGACCACTGCTGCACAGACTTTAAAATACAGAGTGATGTTCACTGGCACTCGTCCACCATTTCAGATAAGGAAACTAACCTTGTAGCACCTCCACCACAACAACTAAAACCAGAGAAACACACAGATCTCCTAAACAAGTGGAATTAATCTCACACAGAAAGATAATCTTTCAGATCAGATGTTTTTTGCTACATCACTTCAACATCAAAAGTCTCCATCTAACTGAATGAGGAATTAGTTAAGTGTTGCTGAGGCAACATATTAACAAGCATCAGCCTGGTAAATCTAACAGCTCATGTGCCTCCTTCCACAGTCTGTCTGTCTCTCCTGAACCTCTAAGCATCATATATTTACTTTTTGAAAGCACTGTCAAGGTCTTACTTGCACAGCATGCTGTACTAATTGTACTCTTCCATCTTTCAGATGAATCAAACTGACTCCCATCTTCTTCAATATCTCCAAGTGTTCGGGATTACTGGCCATGAAATCTCTGGCTCTCAGCGGTGGTTTTGGTCCACTTCCCAAACTCTCTTCTCTGCCAAAAGATATTAGAGACCAAAGCTTTAAAACCCACAGATCATTCTTAAAACATAGCTCTTGCATTATTCCTACCCCCATAGGACTGAGATTCTTTGGGACTATGTAGAGTCCAAGCTTCACTAGAATACAACTTCAGCCACTTCTAAAAACTCGTTGGTAATATCAAAAATTTTGTAGTGCAAAAAAAGCACAGGCAATGTTGATAAACTGCCATAGGCTCTCATTTCTAAATAGTCTGTATTATTTTAAGACTGACTAAAACCAGTCTTCCTCGTACAGTTGCTACTCAGTTTTACTCATGAAGTATAAATATCAAAGAGATGGTCAGAAGGACAAACTTCCTCAGCTTCAGACTGTCCTAAACTCTTCAAAATAGGCAAAGTTATGTCTGGTAACATGATTTTGTCACTGCAAAGAAGAGATGCAGAACTGTTCAAAAGTCTACAGAAAGTAATTTTACAAATCTGATATATTTCCTGTAACACCTGGGCTACAATTCCTGCTTGCACTGTGTGCCTCATTGAGCTCCTTTTGCTTTGAAAGACTAATTCCTGCTGGAAATGATCTAAGCCTTGCTGACGAGGCCAGAAAAAACAGATCTGATTTTTCCTGTAGCTAGGCTATTCATTCTAAAAGAACTACAAACTCAGGCAGAGCAAGCTCCAATACACTTCACATTTCTCCTGTGCATAACAGACCCCATTCCAGTTACTCCTACGCTAACAAAAGACAGAAAATACTCATCTTACACTCTGGAAATGCCCCTGGGACAGCTCTTATCCACCACATTCTTCAAAGGCTCACGAATACTTTGAGCAAACATAGGGTCATTTGGGAAAAGGATCTGGGTGTTTGGACAGGTCCAGTCAAAGTTGCTGTCATCCAGCTCTGTGTATTCTGTAGTCTAAAATGAAAGATACATATTAATTATGCAGGTTATATCGTTATATTAAAGATTAGAACTGACAGACCTACCTGTAAGCAATCTGTGTACTCAGGACACATAGCAGCTGAATGCAATAAGCAAGCTACCACCACACAGAGTGCAGGAATGCAGAATACATCATTCTTTTATGCTACACCTTGGAATCATAAAGAGTAACCTCTACACAACAACCCCTTCCCAGAGACAGGTAATGACAATACCGCTTCTAATTTGTAACTAATTTGTATTCACAGTTTCTAGATTTTTATTTTCTTTTCAGAAACAGCTCATTCTCTATTGGCAAACTGCACTTCTCAAGCCTGCTCATGACATAGTGCCCCTGTACCTTTATGTGCTGGACAAGTACAGCAAGCAGTTACCATTTCACTTGTTACTGCCTTTATGCTGAGCGGAGCAGCTGCAGGCCTTTGAGCCATTCTTGCTTCATACTGCTAAGAATGTCACACCTTTTCATAAAAAACAAAGGATTCGCCTCTTTAGGAGCCATACAAACTTGGAAATCTGAATGAGCGAGGACAAATCCACACATAATTCAGACAATCTCTACTTTCAGAAAAGATGACAAGAGTCAACAGTTGCCCAGCGTGCTGGTTCCCAACATGTGAAACCATGTGAAACATGTACAATGATTTGAAGCCATATTTAGCTAATTAAAATGCAAGTATTTAAAGGTTCCCTAAAGCACAAGACCTAAAAGGCTGTTAGTTTACTGGAATAAACACTTTAAAGTACCAATGCTCTTATTGTGACAAATACAGTCACAGCACTTAAAGAAGGTCTACTGCAAGCATCAGCACAGTAAGACATGACCCTTCTTGTTTGAGAATAAACACAAACAGGATGTTGGGTTGATGCTACCAACTATCTCTCAGATATTTCAGCTTGACAGCACTGTGCTTATATTAAAAGCAATTTACACATTCCATTTTTCCTTATCAATTTTTCTCCCAACAGATAACGTACTTGTCTTCATAGAGTTTTTGTCATTTAATGCATTTCCTTGACATAATTTTGAATGGATCTTTCTGACTTGTATATGAAGTTAGCAGCTTTGACTTAAGGAGTTGAAGAAAACTGTATTTGAACAATTTATCCTCTCTACTGGCCTTTTATTAACATTTGTGGTTCTCAACAAAACTACATATGTCAGGCCAGCACTTAACACAGCATCAGCTGTGGGAATCCTGTCTGTCTCAAAAGTATCAGCTTTTTGTGTTGGGAATTAAAGTGCTATAAAATGTTTCTTCAGACCCTTCAGAGAACTTCTTGCAGAGTTTAAAAAACAGTTTCTTAAATACTCAAGAGATGGCCATTTCAGAGAGGGGGTAGGCTCTCCACCATAAGGAACATGAAAAACCAGCCTCATGATCCGTTAAATGTATTACCAATGTTAGCCATTAAAAGCAAGGAATTACATTTTTTTTTCCACTGTCTAATGCTAGAGTCCATAAACAGAAAAAGTGCTTTCTATCCAATGGTAAGATTTCTCCAGGACACATGGCTTGACACAGAACATAAGCATTTTCCTCTGATCCAGGTATGATTGGAAAACTCACAAAGAGTCAAAATAGAAGTACACTAACATTAGGGATTTACATCCTTGATGTCCTAGACACCTCTCTCTCTTTCTCTCCACTTTCTCACGCATTTATTTTGCTTGCCAGCAGCATTATTGCCTTAAAGATAAATCACATCACCTGAGCAAAACACAAACTAAAAAAGAGGAGTTTTTATGATGCATCAGGGCACAGTTGTATCACTACAGGTTACTTGGCAAGGTTAAATAAATTATAAACCCATACATGTTCTCACTTTCACAGAATAGATGCCTATGGCATTGACAACAACAATTAAATATCCCCAAAGCTACAGATTAATCTTGTCAAAGTAATGTTATAGCAGTCTCAAAAAACCCTTTCAAAATTTGCCAAGGTTTGTGTAGTAACATAAACAACAAAAACTGAGGCATGTTGTTGTAAATGTTTTAGGAAAAAACATTACAAAATAAAGATAAAAATATCATAGTGTGTTATTTTCAAATTCATACAGAGATGGGGAATGATTTTCTTTTTAAATACTGCTAACATTCCACAGTATTTTTCCTCAAGATTCATTGGTGTAGAATCCAGACATGGAAACATTTTTTATACTCATATGACCGGTACTGTTAATATGTTGAAATAGTTCATATCAAATGAAGTGTTAACACTTCAAACTAAGATTTTTCTTCCATTTCCTCTACTAAAAAAAGGAACTATCTCAAAGCACCTCTAAAAGTAATTTAGATTTGAAGTATTACTTACTATATTTTTTTTTGAGATGGTTTGATTTGTAGTGGAAAGCCAAAGTGGTAATAAATGAGCTTCTGTAGTGAAGATATAATCCTCAATGTCGAAAATCATGTCTTCCTTATCAGCAAACAGTAGGTAAAGATACTTAAACATCTCAGCAAGAAAGAATGAGTCCATTCTATGGAAAAAAAATCCCACAGATGTCCATTAGGAAGATCTCCTTTTTTATAAATCATCAGTAAAACAAATACTCATATTGTCTAAAGACTTTGTATTACTGTTGAACTTGATTACATTAACATTCCTTTTGCCTGCAAGAAACCATGTTTGGAGGGAAATAATTGAGCATATTCAGTACAAAACAGCATTATAGAAAACACAAAAAAGCTCTTTACAGACTTCTAGATTTGAAGTACATTTTGTTTGACAGTAATTCACCTATTGCTCTGAGACAAAATGTTATTCAACTAAAACTACTTTTATGTAACAAAGAACAAAACTATTGAAATAATTTGTACACTATGACAAATGGGTAATTTAAGACTTGTTTATCAAAACTGAAGACAGCTGCTCAAGAGTAAATTAACTCCATTATATAAACAGGGTATTTAGATATTTTCTATAATCTTTTAATGCAAAAAAAACAATTGCAAAAACTTTCACCTGTCTTCATGACTTCCTGTACGAACATCCTTCATTGCAGCAAACCCACAAGGTACTCTTGCATACTTGTTCAAGTTTTCAATGAGTGTTTTTCCTACTTCTAGATAGTAAGGGTCCCCAGTAGCCTGTAAAAGAAAAAGAAACAAACCCCCAAACCAAACGTAGAGCTGCACTTAAGACTTCCTGTAAAATTAACAGCTTTCATCTTCTCAATGCTAATTTGACTCCATATCTTCTAAGACATGAGTCTTTTATTAATAGTGCTATATACAGTCACAGGAGAGACTGCTGAGATACTACTACACTACCTGTTACATGTGTGCAGCTAAGCACGTGGAAATACAGAAATGTAACACGTTAAGGCACTGTTCTTGTCTGCAAGGTACAAATGGCTTTTGCTCTTTGTCCCTCAGCTCTCTTTCTTAAAAAGAGATCAGCAACCCCTAAATATCTTTAAAGTTACAGGCCTTTGGCACTTAATAGCTTTCTTTCTAATTCTAGGTATATAAACCAAAATTCTTAGAAATACTTTTGATAACCAATACTTTCATCCTGTTTATATAGAGAACTGGTTCCAGTAGACAGAATAAGCTGGAAATACATTAATCGTTCCCTATTGAAATCATCAAAATTCTAGCTGCTAGACAAAGTGACCAAAAGTCAGAGGGCTGAAAGTGATCTCACCTTATACAAGAAGTAAGTGCTTTCGGCAAATTCAGGCCTTAAAGGATGCTGAGCCCAATGGACTCTAAAGTCTGTTGTGAATGCCTGGAGAAGAAAAAGAACAGACAAAAATAAACGTAGAATGATAACCAAACACAGGTTTCATTTTGAATCCGACATTAACCATGTTACAACAGCTCAGGTACACCACAGTGAAGGACTGAAGGTCCAACATCAGTCTCTGAAGGCTACAAGAACCTCTACCTAGCCAGTATATTTCAGGCCAAAACGTAACCCAGTGCACCCTCTTAGTATGACTGAGAATGATGCTTGTGATCATGCAGGAGTCTGGACATCAACAGCCTCTTAACAGAGCGTTCAGCAGGAACTTGTGCTCCAGACCCAGGAGGCAGCAGGCAGCCTTCAATTGTCCCTGTCAGCACAGGATCGCTGCTGCTGCAGCCCAGCCACAGCAGCCTGTGAAGGGCTGCTGTTTAGGGACCACCCAGATTTGACAAACACCATTTCTGCAAATGTACCTGCTACGTGACGCAGTGCAGAACTGTCATTTCAGAATGATGTATGTAAGCATCCGTTTCTAACACCACAGACAAGAATGCAGTTATCTAAAAATTCCCTACTCGTTCCTAACATGCACTGGCAAAAGCCACTTCTGTGACAGTTTACATTCATAAGTTTATATTAGGGTTTAAATGAAATCTTTTCTAAAAAGGATGGCATATTGGCTTAAATCCAACTAACTGATCTTTCAAAGTTTCTTTTGCAAGGACAAAGCACTGAAAAAACCCCTATGCAGCTAAATCATATACTCAAAATCATTCCAATGCTTAGAGAGCATTCTCTGGTCTCAATATCCACATCAGGCAGATGTGATGTTAATTAAAATGTTCACTTACAAAAATAAGCTTACACCAGAGGAAAGTCAAAATTAAAACTGGAGTCAGAAGCTCTCTCCCATATTCTGGGTCACCACAGAATATAGACACTCACTTCCACAGGTAAACAAGCTTTTCTGCACAGAATTAACTTGCTCAAAGACTGCAATTGCAGTACCTACAGAGAGGCTTGTGTACCTACTTTCAAGAGCATTATGCAGAATTTCAGAACATTCTCTCAGAACAATTCAGTCTTTACTTTGGCTTAATAAAAGTGACTGTGATCTTTAGCACTAATGCTAGGATATTACTGAGCAGCTACTACTGCACGTGCTTATGCAAGTTTTGCATACTGAAATGAGTCAAGGTCAATTTTGAAAGGCTGAAGTATAAAGTCTAAGCAATTATTACTAGCAGCAGCTTCCCATTATTGCATTAGTTACAGCATAACTGAAGGAAAATTATTTCCTATCCAGTTGCCAAACATGCAGAACCATAAGTCATGTAAGAATGGTGTGGAAATGGGTCTTTGGTTTTAATAACACCCATACCTACTGTTGTTTCAAATAGGTATCTGAGACTGCTCAAATTGAGGTAAGAATCAGTTTATATAATGAAAACATTACTGCCTTACCTCTGGAAGAAAGTTATGCTTTTTTATAACCTGATACAGCATCTCGTGGGTTTCAATAGCAGGTCTAATATCACCCTTCAACACCTAAAATTAAATAATCAAATTAACACTTAATTCGCCATGCATAGGAATAATAGTAAGGATTAGAGAAACTCACTGTGTTCCTGTATAGCTACAGATCAGTTTCTACATTTCCAGCAGGTACACAGTATATATATCACCCCCTTTCATAGACAGATACTCCACAGAGCCACAGATATTCCGTGAGAGATTTGTAAGCAAAATCAGTGAGCTCATTAAGGTCAGCACCTCTGTAGAAATAGCATCTCCATCATTTACAGAGAACTGTGGTGCAAATGTGATGTAGCTTGTCTTAAAACTGTAAATGGCACACAAACTAGAAAATTTATTGCTAGACAACTAAAAAGACAGCTTAATTTGAGTGCTTCCATGACTAGGAGTGAAGGAAATGAATCATACACACATACTTTTCTTGATACTCAACATGGCCAGAAATGTATATTGACTTGCATCATAACACTGACCTGACAGCAGTGAGCACAGAAATTCCCATTCAGCATTTCCAGAAATCAAATTACTAAGCTTGCTTGACTTGTCAATTACATATCCATTCTATTTAATCATTTACATGTTATTAAAATCATCTGCATGTGCTTTTAAAGCCTTACCTGCAATCCAGGGAAGAAAGCTAGCAAAGAATCCATCCAGGTCCTAGCATTCAGCATTGGTTTGTGAATATGAACATCAAGAAGAAGAGGTGGTTGGCTAATATATCTCATTATGGCATCATAGTGCTGACAAACATCAGAAAAACAATAAGCTTACATTATCCACACGTTTCACAAACAGACATAGCAGACTATGGCATTTTATTTCCACAGAAGAACCAGTACTACACTCTCATCATTATTACATTTGGCAGGGCATAGTAGTTCCTAGTTTTTCAAACTAAAAAGAAGTGTAGTAAATCCTGAAAAGCTCCACAGGATTACACATGCAATACACATACATTTTCCAAGTAATACACACACACTAAATGATAATCAGCAGCCACGTGATAAACAAGCATCTGTCTCAGTTAAGGCACATTTGCTCTGGCTGAATCTCGAAGCACACACTTCAATAAAGCATATAACATGGAAATTGCTTTCTCTGAGCAAGAGATGTAAATGCACCTCAGGAGAAGGAGATATAAAACAAACAGTTGGGACTTTATGGCTCAGAACAACTTAAAAATCCACTAGTTCACTTGTCAACTTGCTGACTTCCAATCCTATATTCCCCAAGATTACTGCCTTGTTCTCTGAAGCACAGAAGGGACAATCTTAAGCACATGCCAAGCCAATAGGAAACAGTTAATGTGCATAATTAAGGCAAAATATAATGGCTGTAGCCACCAGTTAGGAATCTGAAATAATCACCACATTTAAAGTGGTGCATTTAGCCACTGAATAATTCCAAGTTTAATATTGCTTATGATATAAAAATCATTTCACAATATAAAATGTTTTGATTGGATATTATTTCCAAAGGAAAGAATACTCTAATGAAAGAATAATGATGCTTAGTAATTTTAAGAATTTAGTAATCCAAGTGTGTTTTTCAGCTTGCAAGTACAGTTAAATATATACTGGGCCTTAAGCTCTGCAGTGCAATGCAAGATCCAAATTTGGATTTTCAGATCTTTTTTGTAGCTCCAGGACAAAAAGAAATTGTACCATGGCTTGTAGCAAGAGGCCTTTATGTCATTTTACAGAAACATTTGCTACATCACACTTTAAGGTGACCTTGAAATAGAGCTTCTCCTGTATTAGAAACATGGAAAAAGGTCCAAAAGACCATGATTTTCATTTGATGGGGTTAAAATAGCTGCTCATGTGACAGTTCACCCAAGAGTAGCAAACACTCACGAGTGAAAAGAGCTGGCACTCAACACATCAAGAGTCACAGAAATTTTCCTAGAGACGTCTTCATAAGAGTCTCAGACTAACAAAACTATTAGTCTGAAATTTGTCTTACAGGCACAAACCTGAGCAAGGTGTTAACCTACCGTGTTAAATCTTTCCAGGAAACTGTCATCTCCCAGCAAGACATAAGCTTTTAATAAATATTCATAATATGAATCTATTCCTGCTCCAACTCCACTATCTAGAATCAGCAGAAAAAGAAAAAGAGGTTTTACTTTACAAGTAGCGACACGGACATTTTCGCTTGGTTTTGATTTTAATGGCCCTTTCAGCAAAAGTCTCCTATCACTGGCATTAAGGCACAGATAGGTGCTGTGACACAATACTGTGTGTCTATGCTGAAGCCTTTGCAGTATCAGTGCACATAATAATACGAACAGACACACACTGAAACCAGTCATTTCACTTTCCTCATACTAAAATAGTTCTACTGACTACCACAAATACCCAGGGCTCTGTTTATATTTTTCCTATGCATTTACAGTAGAATGTCTGAAAAATGATCCAAAGGTACTGCCTTCTCAGTATTGAAGTAAATCACAGAATACTTTCTTTGTGATAAATAGAATTAGTTTCTCTACCAAAACATCCTTTCAGAGGCTTCACTACAGCAAGTTTCTCCAGCACTGAAATGATGTAACTCCACTTCCCTATCCCATTAATATTTTTAAATCATCTAGATAAGTGTGTCAAGACATTTTTTTTCTTGCCCCAAACCACCTGTAGTCACCAATTCCAAGCCAGAACATCACACACCTTTGCGGACCCAGTCTCCAGTATGAATATTAATCGTGACGCCCACCAAATTGCTGCTGCGCTGTCTCTTTTCCCAGATAAAATCAAGCGCTTTACGGGCATATTCCTGCAATGCCACAAAAGGCTCGTTAAAGGAAACTGGAGAAACACAGACACTGAAGATTGTTTTTATTTTGTCTATTGAAGTTAAGATGCTAGGAAGTCATAACATGTTTTGTATTGAACAATTCTAAAACTCATTGTTACACATACTTAAAGAGTCCAACGTTCAGATCATACTTAAATAGTTCTTAGGTTCCTGATTAGGAAGAATGGTGCTTGATTCCAGAACTATTTGCTATTACATCATCCTGTCTTAGGCATGTCAAACATCCCTCTGCATGGGTTTCCTACTCTAAAACTGTGCGTACAGACAGGGTAGTGTAACCTAATTAAAGTTTTCAAAGAAATATAACATCCTTAGCATCAAAACTGCTGTTTTCAGGCATCTGAAGGTGGAGCAGCACATCCTGTTACAGATATTCCTTATATACACGAAATTAACTTGAAGGTAACAACCCACACAACAAAAATGTCTTTAAATCACCAAACATACACGTGGGATTTTAGGGACAAGTTTTATCAAACCACACAACACAGGCCCAGCGATGCTTCTGCTGGGTTCCATGACATGAAATGAAACACCAGGCCCATCCTGAAAGATTTCTAAAAAATTCCAATTTGAAAAAGAGCTTGCCTTTTTTTTTTTTTCTGATGCAAGCATTTTCATTTAGCTTTCTGACAGTATACCCTGCAGTAGGTCTTGCACATGTTCAGAAGGACACATGTGGGGTTTGGGGTTTTTTTTTTGTTTCTTTGTTAAGCTGCATTTTAAGGACCAAGTACTTCTCCCCCAGCATATGCAAGGATTATCCTTTAACTACTCTTTAGTCTATTTACCTTGTTTACTTCTGTATTACTCTGCTTGCAAACAAAATTATGTGCTGTGGTTTTAGTTTGTTTTTTTGTTAAACCAAATTAATACTTAGAAAAAAGGTCACAAACACAACAAATACAATCAAAGCAAACATTTTGTGCAGAACAGCTAAGATATGCACCCTTTTCATAGACTCAAAATTGTTTCTGCAATATGACACAACTGCAGCAGAACACTAATGAACACCAAATCCAAAAAATAAGGTATCATGGAAAGCAAACCTCAAATATAGATGTTCCTGTGAATCGGCTTAAAGCTGCAAACTCAAGGATCAAGGTACCTGCACAAGCTGTACAGGTATCAGTTTCTGTTCCTGTTCGTGCTTCTGGATGTCTTACGCCAAATTTTAAGTTAACCTAGAGAGAAGTAGAGTTTATTTTGACTAGCTGAAAGAATTCACACTCCTGCCATAGGTCTACAGAGTGACTATATAGTCAAAGTTTTTTCTAAAGGCAAGGAAAAATTCACACAGCCCCCTTCACTTTTGCTCTGCTTTGCCACACACTGTCAACTTAGATGTGCATACAAGTATCCAGAAGCACTCTCCAAAGCAAGGATTGGCCCAAATGCCTGTTACCTGGTTCACTGGACATTTAAGTAAAAGAACACCACACTGAAAATCTAATTCCTGGTTTGCTGGTAAATAAGTTGCTAGAACTCAGAACACTGCAAGTGCTCACGGAGATCAAGCTTTGTAAATATCTCACTACAACTGGCTGCAGAGGACCTGCTAGATGGACTCACTACTGTTGTGGGCACAACAAACCTTCCTGCATTCTGGACAGGGCCCTCTCAGCAGAACACTGTCAAATCCTGAACATTTTTCTCATAAAAATGCCTGAATCCAAAAGCTGATTTACTCAGCGCTCATTTTTAATTTGTGGGAAAATTTCCAATCAAAGCCACATGTCACAAACTAATGGATGGCATGCAGAAGTTGTTTCTGTCCTGTAAAGAATATGCACCATGCTTTGCTGAAATATGAAGACAGCTTTTGACATTAAGTGAACATTTTAAGATTCCAGCTCTCTCTGTAGACCATGAAGATTAATCAGTTTTGTGCTAAACCTGCAAGCAAGTGCTTGCAAGTTGGTCTTTCACTGTCTTTGTGAGAGATAGTAGCAAACAAAAAATTCCCTCTCCTCAGCTACTTGATGGTCTCTATGGTAGCAGAAAAGCAGCAGATGTAGACAGCAATTAGATGATACTTTTGCTGCTACTATTTACCTACAGTAATGTATATTAGAATATTCAGAGCTGCAAACATAGGGATTCAGAGAGCCTAAAACTGTAATTTAAAATACTAGGTACACTTCACAAATATACAAGTGATTTTAGAAACAGGGATAAAAGCAAAACAACAAAAATGTTACTTCCAGAAGTAATTGTGAATTGCAGAAATCAGTGAACTTACTCTTGGATAAGGGAGACCACTGGTGGTGTTAAAAGCAGGTAAAAGCTTGTAGCCTAGTTCCTTTGCCATGTGCAGGAGTTCACCGTTGTACCACTGCATATATTCACCTTTTTCTTTCAGCATAATTGCCACTGAATGTCCACCTAGGAGACCTCTAAATGCAAGAAAAATTATCCATATCTCAAAAGGTAAATTCATTTGAACAGCAATGCAAAAATGCCTACAATTTAGCTGACTATGTACATAACTGTGCTATGTTCACACAGCCCCAGTTTTCTGAAGTGCTGAGCAAATGGAACTCCCAGTTACAATCAAGGTTAGCTTTCGGTATTTTGGAAGCAATTCTTATTGCAGTTGAGGACTCAGCACTAAACTGCAGAAGACTCATTGATTCAATGTAGCTAGTCGAGAACAACTACTAACATTTCTAAAATTGCATAAAATAGCTTAAGACTAACTTGCTCTGAGCCTGCACTGAGCAGCAAGTTGGACTAGAGACCTCTGGAGGCCCCTTCTAACATGAAAGAATGTATTACACTAAGTATTAAACTGTTCTGTTACATCAAGTACTGAACGGTGTAATTTGTAAGACTGCTTCCATTATAGAAAAACACTGCTACCTTAGCATGCACCATTTCTTAAAATCCAAAAGCTATGCCTCCAGCAGTTAGACTGGGGTCAGCTTGATTCAGTGCCACAGAAGCGATTCCCACATAGCATTTTTGAATCTCTTAGGACAGGTGGGGAGCTATGCTAACTGACAAACATACAACTTTTAAATGAGGTGAAAGAGCACAGAAAGGTATGCCTTAAGGACATTTACCTAAAAAACACACGTTTAAGGGTTTTGAAAACACAAAAGTTACTCACCCAAGGACTCTTATGTTGGTTTCAAAGACAGATACAACTATGTCGTTATCTAAATTAACATCCTTTATTACTTTTTTCACAGCCTCTTCAAACTCTTTGGTTTTATTTAACACCTGGAATACAAATATAACCAAGTGTTTAGGTTCCAACATGGCTAATGCAAAGTACAGAAGAACAATGGCAGTGAATTAAAAAGGAAAGTATTTAACATGCCTTAGGTTGACACTCTGGCCTCTGATACTCACACTCTGATACAGTACAAAGAGACATTACTATTATTGATTTTCTCATGCAATACATGAATGCAAATAAAAGCTCTACACAAAGAATAAAAGTCACTAAGAATGTACTTAAACTCAGGGTTTTATTTGATTGTTCCATCCCTTACTCCCAATGCCATGACTCAGTGAGCTACAAGATGTCCTGGAGGAGTGAGCAAAGAGAGGCCTGCTGTGCTGCCTCCCATTTCACAGAAGTCTCCTATCCAGAAAGTAAGGAACCATGTCCTAAATTCGTTGAATCACCCCTACCAGTCTCCCTCCATCCTTGTTTTCCTTGTGCCTGAGGAACAGCTCAGCCATTTCCCACAGATTCTTTCACAATGCCTTTCTTTTAGTTCAATTGATCTTTAACAATCTCTGTGGCTTATTGAATTTTTAATCCTAAGTTCCACAAGTGTTAATCCTGCTCTAAGACAAGAACACAATAAACCACAATAATGTATTTGAGTGTCTGGGAGAAACTGTGTATGCCAGACTCCTTATTTTCAACATTTGTAGTCTCAATTTAAAAGAGCTGAGGGCCATCTCATAGCACATTGTAACAAGGGAATGGTGATTCACACACCCAGTCAGTGCAGGAACCACTTGTAAAACGTTTCAGATTTACCTATAGACGTGAAGGGCCAAAATTCTGAATTCTTATGATAATAAAATATGTCAAAGAGCTTGAAATATAACAAGAAGTGATTTATTAATGATTGGAATCTTTTAATAGATATGGAACATAAGATGTTTGGTAACATTTACTGACAAACACGTTGAGGGTTGCCTTTTTTACACTTCTATGTAAGCACATGCAAATTCATCCATGAAATGTGCATGTACAATGAAAAACCATAAATAATTCAGTATGTATTAAGAGGTGTGTTCATCTGTAAACCAGCACATTGCTTTAGATTATAGTGGAAATCAAGCTCACACAATTTTTTATTAAGTTACAGCCCAAGCAAAGCAAGATAACAGAGCATTAATGAAACGTGACCAAACTGTTCTAGCATTCTTATTGCAACAAACTCCAAACAGTATCCCACAGCACTTGCAGGTTCTTGCAAGCAACAGTCACTTCAGAGAGCCAGAGATCACAGGTGAAGAAAAAGAAAATGTATTTTTTCATGTATAATTTAAAATAGAAATCTAAAAAGAAATCTGAGCATCAGAAGACAGGTTTATCAAAGCTTATCACGAAACTTACCACAAGAGTGTCCAAGGTATCAATCAAGGTCAGTGAAAATCTGTGAAACAAAATTTAAGAGATTCACTGTAGGTCTCTGTGTAGAAATTAAGTATTTTTTATAGCAATCAAAACTATGCAAGAAAGTAAATTCTCACAGACCACTAGCTGCTAAAAAAAAAAATAAATCAGCTGTGCACAATACTTTTAATAGCAAAACACTCTAAGTTTCTTCCCTTTTTTAGTCACCAGGAGCTGACTGAAGCTGATTATAAAGACACTTTTATTTACTGTGAAGCTTTCAAACTTCTTGTAGGCAAAATAATTTTTTATTTCTAGTCTCCAGTCAAATCTACCATGAAACTCAGTAGAACAGTTCAAAATCTTTTTCCAACTTTCCTTTCCTTTTTCCTTTCCATAGAGAATGTTGACTTAGGCATAAATACAGAAAGATTTAGGAAGATCAAAAAGTCTCCAAGCTAAATTTCTCCCAATAGAAACTGTTCCAATTACCTACTTCAGAAAAACCTCCAATTTGCTGCAATCAAACATAGTGTTAAAATTAGTGGTGAAAGATTAAAGAAAATGCTGTTATTTCATTACGAAACTTCTACATGGGCTAGAACAGAACAGGAAAGGGCACAATGAAGGGCAGTAAGGGGGGGGGTGAGGGTCAGTAGCAGCTTCTGTACTAGGAAAAAGCAAACAGACTAGAGATCTTCAGTATGCAACAACAAAAGCCGAAGCATAATTACATGAAGACTTTTAAATTGCACATGACATGAAGAAAGCAACTGAGAATCTGCTGATTCTCACAGCAAGCTTCACCCAGTGCCATTCAGCACTAGTAAGCAGCAGGCTTAAATGAAAAAAATCCCTTTTCTTGACATTTGTACCTTTCATGACCTCCGAGGCATCAGGCTTACAAAGGAATCTCTAGACTAAGGAACTTTTGTCTCTAACAAAAAATAACCCAAAATAACATGCTCAATATCAGAGTCAGACAGAAGTAGTATTTAAGACAGAGACTTCAATTCTGATGAACACTCTTCTGCTTAGGGACATTAAGCAGTGAGAGTAATAAAAAAAGCCTCAGTTCTTTGCTCTTAGGGATTTGCTTTATAAACATACACTGTTCACATACAGACAACAAAGGAATCCATCACAAACACATTTAGAGTAAGTCCACTTTGGTTTTGATTATTCAATTTAACATGGAGGAACACTCAAATCTACATTTTGCTGGCCAAAGGATCAGTGCTTTGTATTATAAGTTATCTTAAAAGAAAAAATATGAAGAATATTCGCATCTGAAATGAAACTTCATACTTTGGCAAAGGCTTCAGGATACCACACACATGATAATCATTTGACTACATTTTCAGAGAGCTTTCTACTTAAAAAAAGGCATTTGGTATATTTCTAAGGCCAGGATAATGGATAACTGTTTACTGTTCTCTGCAACTGATAATTAACCTTTATAATCTCTGTTGAGCAGTCCCGTTTTCTAATACCATAAATGTCAGCTCACATTTGGAGGGATTTCCTATGGAAAACACTAGGAGAACGATTATAAAAAGTCATCTTTGGCTCTCATTCACTAGTCAATTCTCTTTTTTCTGACTGAGGTACAATTTCACATCAGTTAACATCATGGGAGGAAATAATAGAAGTATTTTTTACAAATATAACTTTCTGCATACGTCAACTGCACAAACAAGTTTTATGGGCTGAAACTTGTACTTAGATTCCTAGATGTTTACAGGAGACAGTAATAATTTCAAACACTAACTTTCCCAAGGCATCATCCACATCCCCTCGACTTGGTTCCTGACCCCGTACTCGTCCACGACAAGTTAAAGGCATGAGTTCATCAGCTGGATACGCATGCTCCTGTAGGGAAACAAAAGGAAGGACTAAGTTACAACTGTTAATACCCATTTCAGCAGCTCTTCAGTGCCTGTTAAAAAACAGCCCAATTATGCTGTACACGTCAAGACATCTTTGAGGTGGGAAAGAACTTACAGAGGTCATCTGGCCCAATCCCTCTATGCAAGGAGGGCCACCTACCAGTTGCCCAGTACTGTGTCCAGACAACTTTTGAATATCTCCAAGAAAGGAGACTCCAGAACCTCTTTGGGCAACCTGTTCTACTGCTCAGTCACTCTCACAGTAAAAATCTGTTTCCTGATGTTCAGAGGACACCTCCCATGTTTCTATATGTACCCGTTGCCTCTAGTCCTGTCACTGGATATCATGGAGAACAGCTGGCTCTGTCATCTTTATAGCTTTCATTCAGGTATTTATCTACATTCATAAGACTCCTCTGAGCCTTCTCTGCTCCAGGGTGAAGAGCCTCAGCAATCTGAAGCTTTAGGAAAGATGCTCCAGTCTTTTCATTACCTTCATGGCTCTTTTTTGGCCTGTCTACATCTCTCATATTGAGGAGGTCAGAACTGAACACTGTACTCCCAGCGTGGCCTCACCAGTGCTGAGCAGAGGGGAAGGATCACTGCCCTTGACTTTCTGTCAATGTATTGCCTAACTCAGCCCAGGATACCACTAGCTGCCTTTGCTGCAAAGACACGTTGGACTCCATCGGGACTCCAGGTCTGAGAGTAGCTTTTCTGCTGAGCTACTTCCCAGCTAGGTGACGGAAATGATTAAACTGTGAACAGAGGAACGGGACCTTTTTCTCTCTAATCTTCCAGAAAAGTTTGGAAAACTACCAGCACATTTAAAAAAAGACCAACCTACCAATTAACTTGAGTTAATTTTGTGCTACATGCAAAAAGGGGCGTATGACACTTCCTATAATGTTTCTTAGGCAGAAGTTACCATCTCAAAGGTGAGTTTAAAATCTAAAAGTAATGCAGGCATTATCAAGTGGCTGGTATTTCATGGATAAATTAGCAGGAACCACATTTTAAAGTCAGTATGGAAACATTTCCAAATGAAAGTGACTTGGTGACAATCCGTGACAGAACTCTTAGAAGGTGAAATAATAATTTGGTAAATCACTAAACAAGGAGTAATAAAAGACAACAGTCACAAAACAAGCTGACTAAGACTGAGCCTTTCACAAATATATATACAATTTTAATGAGACACATTGCTAGATCTTTTTAAAAGCAAGTTATTTCCCATATTTCTAGAAAAAGCAGTCCGCAAAGTAAGCTGTATAGTAGTAATGATTGTCAGTCAGAAGTAACAGGAGTGGGACCATTGCCAAAGTGAAGTACACTGAATAAAAGGCCTCCTCTTGTTCCCTCCCAAGTTAATACAAGTTTGTTTCAACTGCCACCAAAATGTGATATCAAATGAAACAGACAAAAATTTGAAATTCATCTTGTGCAATAGGAGAGGTTAACTGAAAAATTTTCAGAATGGACATTGACACTAATAAAGATGAATCTTAAATAGATCTAATTTCAACAAACATGCATGAAATTGCCTCTCCATCAGAAGCCCAATACAAGTGATTTGGGAAAGAACTTCTCTCTTTTGATTTCATCGGGAAACTGGTTGTTGTACCGTGGCAGGATCAAAAAGTTCAAATGTTGCACCAAAACAGCAAGTAAACACATTCAAAGTCTTTCCAAATACATGGTACAAAAAAAACCCCCTATATTTAAACATGAAATAGAAAGGAAAAGGAGGAATATTCTTCTAAATAAACAGCTATTACAGCAATTTCTTTTGAAACCGATGGTTTGTTTCCCCGTCTACCATTCTCCCAAGTGTTTTGGTCTTTGCACAACTCTCCTGAAGTTCAAATATAAAAGCCAGAGTCTACATCATTTTAATACAGCTCAGATGTTTCTGAATGTATGTGCAAAGTATTCAGAAAAACAGATTAAAGCAATACACAACAAAAGTAGAGTCAGAGCTAAGACCTCCATCTTAAATTATGGAGAGAAAATGGTGATAAAAATTAAGGAGAAAATAGTCTTACAAAATCATAAGGAACAAGCGGCATTTTGAAAAACAAAAGTTCTCTTATTCTCTGCCTAGAGCAGGAAAGGCTACTGGGTCAAGCAGTTTCCCAACTTGGAACTTCTCCCCTTTCAAGTAACCTGAAAGGAAAGTAGCAAGGCTCATGAAATAAAAAACATGGCACAAATGCTACAATAAACATACTTCTGGAAAATATTACACAAATCGAGCTCCCCAGATACTCCGGGATTTCTGCATCTTCTGACTGAACAGTTGATCACATTGCCTAATGTCAGGATTGGAACTTCAGGGCAGCACAATACATTTTGCTACTAGTGCTGCAAACCGAGAAATACCTACTGGCCTCAAGTCAACGACACTTTCATGTATTCTTTCTGATAGTCAAGAAAAAAAAAAACCCTGCTTATTACACATACCATTGAAGGACTGAAAAAAAAACCCCAACCCAACAGTTTTTTACTCAAAAATGTCTGTTAACATCTGAAAAAAAGACAAGGGAGTTCCCCCTTGCATGCAAACATCAGTTTTCAGTCTTCTAAATCCACAAGTTTAAACTGTATATTAATAGAAACAGAAAATCAAAACTTCTCAGCTGCCTGTTTCAAAAGCAACTGCAAAAATACATAATTCTCTTGCTGTCAGAAGCAAGTCTGATACCCTAATCTTTTCTTCAACTTTAAACAAATAAGCCCTATGTTTGTTTAGTGTTCCAGCATACGTGGCAAGTAAATATCCTTTTGGCTTCAAAGTTTCCAGGATGGCTGAACTCATTTTTCTCTTTCATCCAGAAATTCCTTGCTTCAGATGTAGCAGGACACCCACCAGTTTCCAATTCATCTCACAATCAACAGCAGGAACACAGATACTTTCTACCAGCACATAACATTTTGTGATTTTGCCAAATATGTAGCAGTTTCTACTTCACAATGCCACGAGAAAATCCAAGCCAAGTGTCTTTCACGGAACCAGGTCCCAAGCTAATTATAACCAAAAAGATTGATGTTTGTTAAACTGCTAAGGTGTCAAAAGCAAGAGCTAATGTTACCCAGAAAAACTAGACCAACTTACAGAATTACAGACAAAAATATTTTCAAACTCTCATGCACTGTATAAACTTGCAACTCACGAGCTTTTAAGCTTGTATTACATATTAAAGCATTAAACCATAGAACAGACCATGAGCCATAAACCATAATACAGAAACTGGGACATGTGGCAAGATACTGTCAAGAGGCAGTTTGTCCTGCAGGATTGGTGCAACTTAGAAGAGAGGGTTTTCTGTAACAGTCACAAAGAGTGTATGAAAAGATTGTTAAACTCAGTAAGAATGCATCATTTATACTTTAGACACATTTACACGTTTTCCTCTGATGTGCATTACTTATGGTATATGTGAAAGTAATCATTACTTGAGGAAAGTCAGTCTACTCTAAGTAATTCTTTATTCTTAGTCATATCTACACTAAACTAACCTATTTCAGAGTTGATTAGAGTGCAGAATGGCTCACATATCCAGAATATGAGGACGCCTGCACACAAAATCCCAAGTCACATGAAAAGACGCCATAGCGAGCATGGCTCACTGTCATATGACAGTCACATACTCACAAGAGATTAATACATAGATGTGACACCCATTTTATACAAACAGTGTTTGCTTGTAAAAGAGCTACCAAACTACATCTAGTCTATCTTACCACTGAATAAATACTGTACATAATTTTAACCTACAAAATAACTAAGATCAATTTGGATTCTTCAGAATGGGACAACCACAGACAGCTCTTCTTGAGCTTTCTTTCCCTAGTATTTTTAGGAGTTTGGAATTTCAAACCAAATACTTTACCAAAGATGAAAATTGTTCATAGCTTGATGTGAGATAAACTGGTTTGAGAAAGATCAGGTACAGATTAGCAGAGTTACAGCTAGTAATTTCTAGCTACCCTTCTGAAAGTCCTCATATCCTTCTGATGCTGCTCTTCTTGAAAGTAACATTTGTTCCAGTCTTTTTAAAGGCTATACAGGTGTTCTTATTTATCTTGGTTTCTTATTTATCTTAGATTTGTTCTCGCTCCTTCCTCCCTGCTCCTCCTCCAAAATGTCATGCACTGTAGGTTGCTCTCTCTCTCAGGTCAGCCAGCAATCATAGAATGGTAGGGGTTGGAAGGGACCTTTAGAGATCATCTAGTCCAATACCCCTGCAGAAGCAGGTTCACCTAGATCAGGTCGCATAGGAACATGTCCAGGCGGGTCTTGAAGACCTCCAAGGAAGGAGACTCCACAACCCCTCTGGGCAGCCTGTGCCAGGGCTCCCTCATCCTCACTGTGAAGTAGTTTTTTCTTATGTTTAAGCGGAACTTTTTGTGTTCCAGCTTCATCCCATTACCCCTTGTCCTGTTGCTAGCTACTATAGAAAAGAGGGATGTCCCAACCTCCTGACACCCACCTTGTAGATATTTATAAATGTCAATAAGATCACCCCTCAATCTCCTCTTCTCCAGACTAAACAGCCCCAGTTCCCGCAGCCTTTCCTTGTATGAAAGATGTTCTATACCCCTGATCATCTTGGTGGCCCTGTGCTGGACTCTCTCCAGCACTTCCCTGTCCCTCTTGAGCTGAGGAGCCCAGCAATAACAACTCCAAAAAATTAAACAAGTATTTTACTTACCATATAATTGCTATATGCATGGTCAAACATTTCAAGCACTTGGTTTCTAAAAAAAAGAGAGAAGAAAAAGCATTTAGTGGTCTGCCTCACAATGGCCTTTACATACTCTCTTAGAACAGCCAGATGTATTACACTTCAATATCTGAGTATCAGTAACGGGTCCTCTACTAACATACTCTGCTCAAGTAAATGAAATATAGCACAGTAATTTTTCTTAATTCAGCTACTTCTGCTCACTGCAGAAATGAAAGGCTATTTCTTCATCTAACATGAAATTAAGTATTTGGGGATCTCTTTCAACCTCCCGTGTTTCCCCTGTAATATCTGTAGATGTCACCAACACAAAGTTAGAAATGGGACATGTTCCACACTCAGCAATAAAAAGGAAAATAGAATTATGTTCTGCTTGTAATTACCAATATTAAAACCAACTGACACAGTATAAATTCCTGCCTGTGATACAGAAAAAGACCGTAAGTTATGAGGTACACCTCTTACTTGTATTAGAAGCCTTGGCAAGCAAATACTGATTGACCCCCTCCCCAGTGTTGTAGATACATTTATTTCACATGTCTGAAGAAAAATGCTACTACATTCAAAAACAAAAGTAGTGGGTTTTTTTGAGATACAGCACTACTTCCAGTGGTTCCTAACTGTTTTCCTGAGGAGCCCTACAAGGCAAAGAGCACATTAATTTCTATATTACCATCAACATAATTCACAACCTCTGCCAGTAAGACTGAACATAACAGAGACAAGAAGACAATAATTATATTCTAAATATCTGGTTTAGTGCAATGACTTGGAAGTTTAAGAAGTAGTTTTAACTCATCAAATGCATTAAGTCATCGAAAGAGCAGAATATGATGCTTTTTTTCAGGTGCTGCACAGACTCCAATCCAGTCTGCAGTTCTGGGATCCATTGCAGCACACAAAACCCCAGGGATTGTCAGGCCAGTGCCATGTCCAGCTGAACTAAGCATGCAATGCTGTGCAGCGGTGCAGCAAACAGAAAGCACCTTCAAACTTATATTTTTCTACACTCACATCTACAGGGCATTTTCTGAAAGAATTTCTGCAATTGACATGGTATGTTGTCATGAAATACATGGGTTACCTGCCATTATTAAAAAATGAGACGGCTCGGTGCCCCCAAACAAAACCTGTGGCAAGACATTACTTGCATATGCCTGAGGCATCAGCTGATACAGTGAGTCTAAGTTACAAGTACATAAGTTTTAAACCCCACTGGTGAATGCAATTTAAACTCCTCATGTAATCACATGAAGAAAACATACAAACCATTTGAGACACAAAGTCCCCAGAGCACCCAAGAGTAACTGTAAATCCAGTAACTTACAGTTAAACACCAACTTATATGTAACAATTAATAACCATGAGGGTATTCAGAGTGTTTCTCCAGCAGGATTTCTGCACTGCTATTCTGTGCAACTGACCCGTAGATGGGAAGAGGATGAAACTGCCCCAGCAATGCCTTAAGATCACAATATGCTTGATTACATATGTGTCTAAAAAAAAAAAAATCTTACTCCACGCAGTGAAATGTGTGACCTGATCTAGATGAACCTGCTTCTGCAAAGGGGTTCGACTAGATGATCTCTAAAGGTCCCTTCCAACCCCTACCATTCTGAGATTCTATGAAATACAATGCCACCTATACTATAATGTTTATCTTTCAACTAAAAACTATACTAAAGAGAATCATTTAACATGTACATACACAAGAGACCAAAGCAGTATACCTTTTATACAGGAAGTAGGCAAGAATATATGTAAACATTGACCTTTTTTACAGCTCTCAAGCATTCTCATGGTCCAGAGGCACAGCCATAATTATACCAACAAACTATGGATTTAGATTTACCTTTGATCACTTTTAACCATGACTGCACACAACCACCAGCTACTACCTTCAAGACTAGAGCTCGCAAGCTTATGGCAGGTCACAGATGATGCCCCCAAAAGCCGTGGCAACCTGACCCCAAATACCAACTCGTCTCTAGCACACGCACCTCAAACATGCAGGAGCGACCGAGGGCACACAGCTCGCAGAGCCTTCAGGGGGGAAAGGAGAGGGAAAAGAGAGACGTTCCCGGAGCTCTGCCGGGCGAGGGGCGCACCAGTCAAGCCCAACTCGGATCCAGCACGCTGAGGGCTCGGTCATCGGCAATGGGACATCAGCAAACCACAGAGCCCGCCCGGGCCTCGCCGGCATCCGGCCTGGCCGCACAGGGCGACTCGGCGCCGCCACCGTTTCCCCCGCCCCGAGTCCCTGCCCGTCGCAGCGGTGCTCACCCTAAACGGCGCTTCTCCTCCTTGCTCATGGCCCCGGCGCCCGGAGCGGCCGCCAGCACGGAGGAGGCGGAGAGCAGGCCAAGGGCCAGGAGCTTCCACGGCCTCCTCCAGCGGGGCCCCCGGTCGCCGCCGCCCGCCTGGCAGCCCGCAGCTCCACTCATGGCCGCGGCCGCCCGCCCGCTGCCGCTAGGCCCGGCTCCGGCCCATCTCGCCGCTGCCCGCCCCTCGCGGCGCGGCGACCGCGGCTCGCAGCGCCGACGCGCAGGCGGAAGGCACCGACCCTCCCTCCGCTTTCCTGTGGCGTAGCCACGGAAACCGCCTCCGCTCCGCCGCTTCCGGGTCCCCCCGCACGCGCCGCCCCGCTGGGCCAATCGGAGCCAGAGCAGAGGCGCCGCGAGGCGGGAAGCGCGCGCGGGACACGTGACGGCAGCGACGCGCCCGGCGAGAGGGCGACGTGGACAAAAGGGAGGGGCGCGCGGGGAGCGGCGGGTGGGTGTCGGACTACAGCTCCCAGCATGCACCGCTCGACCCACACCCGGCAGCTCCCGTAGCTGGCGCTGCCTCAGGAGATGAGTGGCTGGAGCCTCCTTCGTCCATCCCCTGCAGCCGCCGGCGGGGCGGCGCGGCGCGGCTGCTGCGCACAAGCCGCTCACGTTAAATCACCACACACACGCAGAGGTAAAACCAGCCCCCCAGTGATGGAAGGGAAGAGCTGCTTTTATTTGTATGGCAAGCGTTTTTACAAAGTTCCAAGCACGATACTAAGCGTTTCATACCCTGCGCCTTAAAGCCGGCGATGTCACCGAGGGAAACGCGCAGCGGGACGTCCCCCGGCCCGCCCCTCTCGAGACACCTCTAACCCGCTACCCTCCAGGCGGTCAAAGGGGATTTAGTACTGCCCCTAGTTCACAAGCAAAGCAATTCATTCTAGGTAAGTGTAGGAAATTCTGAGAAAGCGACAAAAAAATTACCAAGAAGAGTCAATTATTTTGTTCAGCGGTCCAATGGAACCTTGCAGAGTGATCACCTCTGAATTGCTGCCACCTCAAGTCTGGTTAAACACAAGAAAAATCCTACCCTCTATCCATTTGCAAATATGTGAATGTACAGCAAACGTCCACAAAGGACAAACGTCAGTCTTCTAGCCATGAGGAACTCTGATTCCAATGGGTGATGTACTGCCTAAATCTTCCCTGTTCCTTCCCTTCCTACCTGTGAAAAACAAATATTCTGCACATCTGCATTTGACAACCCAATTCTTTAATATTACAGGAAAAAAAACTCAGCCAGGCCTAAACCTGCCATAGAAATGACTTAAAAATGACTACGATGGGAATGTTTACGCTAGCCACTTTCTGCACAGATGTGTCTAATTTGTATCAGCCATAAAAGGCTTTTGTGGGAGATTGCAACCTTTTTCACAGAGTCCCTGCATTGCTAGTTCTATGTTGCACAGAGCACTGTATCAGAAACCTGGCAATTTAGCGTGGCTAAAAGAGAATGCTCCTGCTGCTTAACTGTAAAGCACACGTTATAAATCTGAAGTCATTTAACGGTCAGTACCAACTAGAAACAGCTAATGATTTGTAAAACCAAAGTAGCTGGCAGTGAAATAACTAATGGTTTGTTCAAGAATCAGCTGACAGTGGTTTGTGTGTCTACAAGTTAGTATTTTTGCATGAGATACAAGGTGGAAATGAGCCAAAGTACTTCTGCAAAGTACCACAGTGTGGCTTCTGGAATAAATAGGAGTTGCATTTATTTTACAAACAGCAATGCTGCACTATTGTGCTCTATTGAACATTGGTCCAGTTACTCAACAACATTCCTTAATGACGCACTAATAGTTGCCTGTTCCTCTAGTGTCAATTCTCTGTTAGTATTATAGCATATTTTGATAGCGTTAAATAACACACTTTGCACAGTTTGCTGAAGTTAAATGCCAACAAGGATTACGCTCTCAGGGCTTTGTTATTTCTTCCCATGTCTTTATGGGCATAAATCCTGCAGTCTTCACTGTATTTATCATTAATCTTTGCTGTCCTGTACTGTATTACATTTGTTCAGAAACAGTCCGAAACACCAGGCCAGATTTTTAAGGTGCCTTAAAGTGACCTCTACAGTGAGCTCTTGAACCCTAAAGCCCAATTCACTAAAATAGCATTTTCCATTTCTAAGCTTTTCTGTGCACAGTCTGTAAATTTTGCATGCAAATAATGCAGATAAGCAACTTTGTGTGTGGATTGTTATTTGATATGGATGATAATATGCCAGCTGTGAAAGGGGTAGGTCTCATTCTAATAACTGCTTTTGAAATGTGATTCTGCCATCTAAGCATGGGTGAATAATCTTTGGCTCCTTTTTGTATCTGTATTAGATGTATTACAACTATCTGGTTTAGAACTTACATGCAATGATGATGATATTTTACAATTATTGCAATTTATTACATAGTTTCCACACCTAAAAAGGCCTAGACAACTAGGTAACCCAGTAGCAATGGGAATGGCAGGACTCTCAATATTCTGTATTACACAGCTGTGAATATTTTACCATGGGAAGTAAAACAGAAAGATGCTGCCTAATGGTAATGATTATTATAAACATTCTCATCTTTCCCTTCCATAAAATACAACAAAATAAAATAGCCATAAAGTGCTCTGGAAGGCTAAATAACCCAGAAGTGCAGAGTGGGACTGAGAAACCTGCTCCCATATTTTCCCCATTTTAAATATAGCAATAAGAGAAAAAAAAAATCAGAACATTTGCTTGTCTATAATATCTTTAAAATAATTAAGTAATCGGTTTGCAGAGTTTGCACAAAGTGTGGCTTTTGAACAACCTACTAAATTAACTATATGATTCTGTTTCACTATTAAAAGTTTTATTTATTTCTTGTATACTGCATGCAAATACTAAAAGCATTTTTGAATGCCAATGAAGGTACCAACCACCTAACAACCACGGCAGTACTTGTCAAATTCATGCATTTAAAAATCATGAGCTAAAACATCCAAGTTTGTAAAATAACTTTAGAGTTGGGGGTGAGTTGCTTTTGAAGCCGGTGGTCTCATTTTCAGACTTTTTCTATAACCACAAAAGCTAGTGAATTTTAAGTGAAAGATGACATTCCCTAACAGTAACCTGGTTTTAAACAGTGAAGGCTTTAAACTGAAAAGAAACCAATTACCCATCGCTCAGGAAGGGATTCATGCTAAAACTGCAAGAGCTGGTAATACCACAACAAAGCCCGTTCCCTCTAGCCTCAACCCAAGTGCATATTCACAATTAAACAGGGATTACTGGAGTAAATAAACCTCGCAGGCCTGGGCTGAAAAACACTTCTTACTCTTCAGAGTTTTGCTGTGCATAACTATCTTCTCTGTTTTCTTCTGCAAAAATATCTTTTATTTCTGTGCTTTTGATTTCCGTGTGTGGAGATGATTTGTCTGGCTGCCCTTCGCCCTCAACAGCTTCTGCATCTCCCATGACCTCTGTGGTGCTCACCCTGCCCTGCATCAAAGGCACTGGCACATCCAGAAGTCCTGTTCTTGGGTTTTCTGTGTCCAAAATGGGCACTTGTGCCATGTCTGCATTTTCAGCAGAATTACAACAAAAGCTCCCAGTCCCTGCCTCCACTGGGATGGCGTGGCTATTCCCTGCTCCTCCTTCCTCCCCACCTAACCTTTTGTGTTCAGACACAGTTTCAGAGTGTTCCTCTGGCTGCAAGTTATCACTTTTGCAGCTGCCCACACCTGTGTACCAAATGCTTTGCTTGATCTCCACCTCTGTCTCCTGAGGTGTATCTGAGCCTTCCACCAGCCACTCTGCTTGTGCAGTATTGCAGGCTCCCTTGGACACATTCACTACACTCGACCTGTCTTTCCCCAAACCAGATGAAGACGGTTGGTGTTCCTTGAACTCCACACATTCTGACGCATCTTTGTTCACCATCTGGCTCACTTGAGGTTCTGCCACAGCCACTTTGCTCAACTCATTCCCTTCATTGTGCTCCTGCAACTTTAATATCTCACTTTCACAAATCTGCTTTATGTTCTCAGCTGGAGTATCTGCTGATATCTCAACTGTTACCATCAGCAAACTCCTTATCTCATTCACATCATCAGGGGATTTACAACTCTTTTCTTCTGACTTATTTTCTTTTTCAGGATTATCCCCAAACTCTCCTTTCCCTGTGTGTTCATCCTGGGAAATAACCCTTGTCTCAGTACTCGCTCCTTGGTCATTGCTTTCTTTTTTACTATCCTCTTCAAACCTTGTTCTTACTGTATTTTCACTCTGAGATAATTCTTCCATAATTTCTTTTTCAACCTTGATTTTCTTTTCAGCATTCCCTAAAATCTCTGCTTCTGCTACATGATCCTGTGTGGAGGTCAGCTTTATCTCAGAAACTTCTTGTGCTTTGCTTTCTTTTTCAGTGCCACTGACAAACACAGCATCTGATGCTTTTTCCTCCACTGCTCCTTCATGTCCCTTGAGTTCTTTTTTAGGGCTGTCTCCAAGATCTTTTATGGCAGTTTCAGTCCTAGGAGCTACTTTTTCCTCCACAGCTTCTTGTTGTATCTTAAGCTTTTTATCAGTGTTTGCTACAAACTCCATTTTCACTTTATCTTTGTTCTCCAAAGCACTTTTTTCCTCTGCAGCTTGTTTTGTCAGGGCAGCTGAAACGATCTCCTGTTTTTCACCAGCTTCTCTAATGTCCACTTCTTCACTTTTGCATGCCTGATCACTGCCCATATTGACAGAAGTGACTGTCTCTTTCTGTGATGACTTTCTATTATCAGCATCCTTCTCCCACAGATTTTTTTCTGTCACAACGAGTGTTTCATCGCTTTGAGTTTCGGTGTCTGACGCCTCAGCTAGGGCAGGGGAAGGTTTCTTTGCAGGAGTGGTTTGTGCTGATCCCGAAGGGGTCTTCAGGTCTGTCAAGCTGCACACACTTTCACAAGGCAAATTCAAGTTGTCTTCAAAGAGGTTGTGCTTCTTCATAATGGCAGCTTCTTTTATCACTAAATAAAATAGAAACATAAACTGGTTTGGAAGGACTGACAGAGGTACAACAAAGACAGTAGAGTGTTTTCCCAAGTTTCTTACATGGTACATTTTGTTATTACAGACAAAAGTAATTTTCATTTTCAACTTGGTTTTAGGTTACATTTTTCTTGGGGTGGGGATTTTATCTGTTTGGAATAAGGGCACTTCAATATTGACTAAGCATTGTTGTACCTGAGGACCTGCAGTGCATAAGAGTAATGTTCCACTGAAGAAACATTTATGCTGAATGCATGAATCAAAGTGTCCTCATTACATTAATTATTATACTGCTATTTTTGAACAGGAGTGCCAAAGAGGGTCTATTAAGGCTTACTGTGCAATATATGTGCTTGCCTTTTATCTAAGGTATAGACAGGCAGCTACAGCAATTTAGATAACTATATATGCCATCAAGAATAGTTTATTCTTCTGATACAAAAGCAGTGAGATCTGCAGGGAGTACTGCACTGGCATCAGTGATGAACTGGAAACTGCATCCAGCAGTACACTTCATTTGGGGACTTTTTTACTGCCATTAGCTATCACCAAGTCTTTGAAAATAAGAGCATAATCTCACTCCTTGTCCCAGGGAATCAGGATAAAATGAAGTTGGTATAATTACATTTTGTTAGAATCACTTTGAGTTTCCCAGGTTTAGTAAAGCTGTTTCGTAATTAAAGTTTTAGGGCTTGGCACACATTGAGTGAGCTGAAGCCAAATATTGTAGCATTGTAACCACTGGTCTTTGGAAAGTGAGACCTGGGTCTGAAGCAGCGAGGTTAAGACTCCGGGAAGCTCTGAAGCAAGAGCTCACTGGCCAACAGCCAAAATGTTATTATTTTCTCACCTTTCATGGTTTCTTCAAGCAGTGTCTGATACAAAATCTCTTCATACACATTCTCTACTTGGATCACGCTAGTGTAATCTGCAAAAATGAACTGCTCATATTTCTGCAGCTCCTGTGCAGGCACAGAAAAAAAGGAACAGATATATAAAAATGAGAGATTCTGAGAGTCCAACTGGAGGTGCCATCTAGAAGGTCTTGCAATGCTTCTTGCCATCTCTCAAGGTGAAATATTTGTACTATGTGCACTCACAATTTATTTTGCACTTATCAAACAGTATTTTTGCACTATAATTCCATTTAAAAGCACTTTAGATCATTGCCATCTGCATTAAAATAAACAACTCCAAAATGAATAGCTGATGAGGAAATATCTCACTCATTGTTTGTCCAAGGAGGCAAATCCACAGTGAGCATGAGATCTTGGGACAACGTTGGGTTTGTTTTTCTACTAGGCGTGTAACATTTCTAGCTTACTGCTTTATACACAATAGACTGGCTAGACAATAATTGAGTCATTAACAATTAGCGGCTGCTTGCTAGTCTATCCAAAGTAAATGAAGTGACCTCTACCCACTTCTAGAAGAGGTGCCTACATACACACATCTGGAGGTTTTCGAGTACGAGGTCAAGGCTTGACTGAGCAGGCCAACTTGCTTCTAGAGCTGGCCACTCATTTCTGCAGAGGCACAAACACACAGGGTTTGTGTGAAATGAAAGAGAAAGAACTTGTGGGAAGTTTGAACCACCTCTGCTTCCTCCATTCTGTATGACAAAGACAAAGTGGGACTCCACCTTCTCTACATATATTACAAGGGATGAAATGCTTGCCTTTGGGTGTAGGCACTGTGTCTTGAAGGCATTGCTGACAAGAGACTAGTGTTTTGGGGGTAGTAAGGAGAGTGACATATCAAAGAGAGTAATTTCAAATCTATTTTTGAAGGTTGTAAGTTTTAATAATCCCTACTCAAAGATTCATAAGTATAACTTGGCAAAATACTTGTTTTTAAACTTGTTTTTGAGACTAAAACAAGCTGGAGAGGACAAGCAAGAGCAACACACTGTGGGTAAAAGTGGAACTGATCAGTATCAGGAGAAATAAAGGGCAGAGAAGCGAGGATGGCTCAGGGCAGTCACCTTTCATGCAAGAGGATATACACTGGGATTTAAGAAGGGTACAGTCTATTTATTTTGAGCCAAGATGAACAGCATTCCAGCTGGCCCCTGATGTAGCCATGCTGATAACACCTCCATGAAACCCTGGTAGCCAGCCATGTTTGCTTAGTAACCTACCCAAATGATTAAGTGCAACAGAGATCGTCTCTATATGTTTGTTTCCTGATTGTTGACACAATTACTGCCATTTAAAATCACTGAAAGCAAGTGCATGGCCTCTCTGCTTGCTGCTCCTGCTGTCCAAGCCAGCATTTGGCTTTGAAAGACAGCAGCAGCAGAGGTCATGTCTCAGGATGCTGCTGAACAAGAAAATGCCCTCTCCCAATTTCAGCCTGCAACAGGGCTGCTGAACACAAGGACAAGCTCATAACCTACAGTCCTAGCTGTCACGAGGAGTTCAGTTTTGAGAGGACTTCAGATCTCTAAGGGAGAAATTAAATGGAGGTGGTCAAAGATAGTCTGCAACTGTCTTTGAGAAAGCAAGCTGTATATATACAGTTTCCCTGTTTCCTGAAATCTTCCTTATGTTCCACATCTACCCAATCCACAAACCGGCAAATCTAAGTGTCATTTGGCTGAGTTGGCAGCAAATCTGCACAATTCCCTGAGAGAAAACAGGTTTAGAGAGTTGAGGATTTACTGCCAAGGTGTTAGTTGCCTTTTTGTTTTGTTTTGTTTTCCCTTTAAAAATCACAGAAACCTACTGGTTTGCACGTGGAGGCCAGTGTCTTCTGCATTGTGGGCAAAGTAATCTGTACCAGTGCTTCTTGAAATATCTTCTTCCGGATAGTGCTGCTGTCATAATCATATTGCTGTCAACACAGACAAAAAGAGAAACAAGCCCAAACATGTTTGGGGTTATTGATCACTCAGAAGAGGAAGTGGTTCTTTTTATCCTGTAAATGGTGATGGGTAAATCCCAAAGTATATCACATCATGGCGCACTAAAGGGTTTGAACTCCCATGTGACTTACTCCAGCTTTTACAAATATACTCTAAAACCTAGTTTTCTGGGATCTTTTTCCCTTTTCTTTTTATACCTAGGCAAGAAACAGTGCCTGATTGCTCTTCCCAGAATTTCAGCACTGCCTCTCTGAGACTAATGAATTTTAGGGGTAGGCTAAATATAAATTAATAAAAAAGGATTTCCCCAGATCCACAGTGTCATATCCAGCTGATTTAAATGCAGTAAAGACACCGCACATCTACATGCTTTGATAAGCGTCTGCTCAGAAGCAGCCTTGCTAAGTGCCACAAAATCAGTATTTTCCAGCTGTATGGCAAGAGATTCTTTTAATTACTAGAGGTAAATTCACATAACATATGTTCTCCATTTCCAAAAAGGCAGAAACCAAGGTCTTCCCGTGTAAATGCTGCTGTGTAACATTTACCTTCAGTACTCTCAGCTTGACTTTTTCAACGGTTGTTGCAACCTTCACAGAGTCTGCCTGGTGACTTGGAGAGAACAACTGCTCAAAAGTATAAACTGCATTTTCCATCAGCTAAAAAGAATAATTACAAAATCTGTTAAATACCAGTAACATAAAATTTCTAATATACATCAAGAGGCATGATAAATATAACTTGTATTTTTGAGAAGGTGAAATGGAGAAAGGATAATGGATCTAAATCATTAACTATTTCAACTACTTTCAACGATTTTTGAAGGGGATTAAAAGCCTTGTTTTAGTTCAGATTGCAATACTCAGTTTTAGAATGGGACACCCAAAAGAAGATTAACTAATGCAAGAGAGTAAGAAAATGAAACTACCTCAACTTCTACCTTGAGTTTACAGGCAGGCTAAGTAAACACTTATATCAGCAAACTTAATCGGCACAGATTCATTTCCATTATCCCCAATGTTCTACTGCATTTCAGTTCTCTGAAGGCTAACATACACAGAAATGTTGCAATAAATAAAGAAAATTAAGTCTCCATATTATGTTTACCAGAGCTTTATTGTAGAGCTTTAATCTCATGTCACCATCCAAACTGATGGTGACAAAAACAAAAAGTAGAATCAATGATCTATAAATAAAGGCCATAGACAAAATTCACCCCAAATGAGAAGACTCCCATTGACTCCTACCAGATTCTAGTGGTCTTAATCATTAATACTGCAGATAATATTTAAAAAAGTAATTAATCAGTAGCTTTCCTTATCACACATATAATTATCAGCACAGAGTGCAACAATTTCTCATAGAATCATGTTAGGCTGGCATTTGCCATATTTTCCAATTATTCAGAGATTCATTAAAAACATCAAATCCCTACTCTGAAAAGGTATTTCAGAAAAGCAGTTCTACAAACAGTAATTATGTCTAGTGAAGTCATGAATGAAAATATGCAGTAACAAATGTTAAAGGCTGATAGTTATAACTGACTTTACAGATCATGTAGGATTGGACTATACAGACTGTATTTATAAATGAAAATGAAGAAGATGGAGGTTTACTCAATTTCTGGGTGTACTGGAAGACTGTGCAGTAAAGGCTCATGCACTGCCAACATCTTGCATACAAGAAGAAGATGGGATCAGTGCAGAGTTACGTCTGAGCCTAATTAAAAGATTAACTACTCTTCTTTTTTTAATTTCGATTTTTATTTGAAACAAATCATATATTGGCATAGTTCTGGTGAAGTCACTAAAGCTGCTTTATTTATGCCAGTTGAGCATCGTGCTCCCAAATTTCCCAAAATTGGCCACTAGAGGATGCCAAGCTCCCAAGTCAAGAAATCCCGCTCCAGCCTCCAGTCGAGTCTCAGTTGAAGTAAATCCTTCTGTTTAACAGTAAGGCTATGCAGCATAGACATGTCTGACCTTACTCATTAGTAAAATGAATGTCCATGCACACAAAGTGAAAGTACTTACTATTTTTATGAGAAAAACACCATCCTTTTAAAGACAGAGAAGCAATAACAGCATTTTTAGATATTGACCTTTTAAATGCAGTGAAGCAACAGCATTTTTAGAAGAACCTGTGCTTTAATTTTACTTATTTAATGTGAATTTTGACTCATGTTCTGTTCAGAAAAAATCATCACTTGGCTTGCATGAGATCTGTATCCTGCCCACTCTTTTATCTTGATTCATGGTCTTCACTTACTGAAAGGCATTTCATTAGGCAGCAGTTTGGAATGGTCACTCCTGAAAGACCCAGACATGAAATCGAAGTTTTATTTCTGAATAATTTTTTGGCTGCTGATCATGGCTGTACTAGAAGAGCTGCTGCCTTCAGCACACCACTGTGCTAAAGACTCGTTTTCCATATTCATAACTCCTGCTCCACAGAACTGGATCAGCTTCATTTCACAAGATTACCGACTAGATTAAAATCACAAGATTCAACACAGAGATGTTGGAGTCACAGAGTCTTGTGATCTGGCAATCAAAAGAAGTCTACTGGCCAATTCCTAATAGATTTTTGGCCAAGCATTCAGAAGAAATAAAAGAAAAGCAAAGTTATAGCCTATATCAAAACACCCTAAAAAAGAGGTATCTGAAATGATGCAGTCACTTCAACCATTCCCATGAGAAGTGATGTTGGTTAAAACATCTACATACAGCTACATCCTGAGACATCACCTGTGTCCAAGTAATTGCCAGTTTCTAACATTAATCGCCTTAGTTTATACTAATGAGACAACAAACTACCGAGAAGGATATTTTCCATTTTGGTAAAATATATTTGAGACCCTTACTGAAAAAGAATCCTTATGGAAATGAGGTAGATTTTAGCCACCCCATTGGTCACAAGCACAACTTTCTTGAGTGCTGAGACACTGAGAATTTAGAACATGAAAGTTCAGGGGAAGAGATGATCCATCCGAAATTTGCTGAAAGACTCACACACGTGCAACTTTATAAGTATAAATGTCAAACAGCTTCTAGATGTGATTTTCTTAGGTTTTATTATCTGTACTTTGACTGAAAGATAATCTGGGACTCCTGTACAGCTTTTTAATCAAGATTACTTTGAAGTGAATTAGAAGGACGAACCTAACCTGTTCTCCCAGGAAGAAAAACTGGATCTTACTGTACCTCTTGCATGAAGTTCTGTGTCCTCTGAATCACAAAATCAATGTGGTAGACCTTGAAGCGACTCTTGAGATCTTGAAGTAACTCCTGGAGGAGATTCACTTTCAGATAGCAGGGCTCCATTTTCACAGAGTTGAATGGTAGGTTCATAAGCTGGTCCACATTCTGCATGCCAAAGGAGGAAGAACAGGTTTTGAGAAAAAGCAACCAGAGGTGAATTTGTAATACAATAGGGTTATTTAGGTTGGAAAGACCTTTAAGATCATTGAGTCCCACCACTAACTTAACACTGCCACAGCTGCCACTCAACCCCACAGCTACAAGGCTTTGGAATCCCTCCAGGGATGGAGACTCCACCACTTCCTTGGGCAGCCTGTGCCAGGGCTTGACAGCCCTTTCAGGGAAGAAATTTTTCCTAATGTCCAGTCTAAATCTCCCCTGGCACAACTTGAGCCCATTTCCTTTTGTCCTGTTGCTTATTATGGAGGAGAAGAGACCAACAGTCACATTGCTACAACCTCCTTCAGTGAGTTGTAGAGAGTGAGAAGGTCTCTCCTCAGCCTCCTCTTCTCCAGAATAAACAGTCCCAGTTCCCTCAGCTGCTCCTCAGCAGACTTGTTCTCCAGACTCTTCTCTAGCTCCGTTGCCTGTTTCTGGACACACTCCAGCACCTCAGTGTCTTTCTTCTACACTCTAGTTACATGAATACCACAGAACTTGCTAAACAACACAACCAAGTGCTACACACTACCACCTGGGAAAGCAAATACTGCTGTCACTCAGGTTCAGGCTAGAAGCAACTTGTGCTAATGTAAAAGGCTCCAAATACATTTTTGTCTTACTTCCTTTAGCTTCATGATGTCATTTGTCTTCTGGAAGTCCTGGATAATTTCATTCACTTCTTTATCAAAAAGTGAGCGAACTTCAGTGAATCCAGAACTCACTGGACCCATGAGCTCCTCCAATATGGATGTGAGAAATGGCTGGATGTTTTCTGTGCAGCACTTCTGGGCAGGCTCAGAAACAGTGGCTGGAGTGTCAGACAATACAATGGTTACATTTAGGCTACTTAGAGATATAATGGAAAAAGTAATCTGAACTGATTTACTTCACAATGAATTAAATGGCCCTGGATCTTTCCCTGGAGTCATACCTCCACAAAGATGATGAGGGTGATGAAAGCAGAGTTTATAGCTTTGTGAGTAACAATGAAACCTGCTTTCCCATGTCCTACCTCACCAAATGCTAGCAGCTTGAGGGCACTGTGAGAGTAGAGCAAAGGGCAGCTCTGAGACACATACTGGGAGATTTGCACACAGCATGGCCATGGTAACTGTATAAAAAGGCATGAGAACTTGCTACTCTACAGTTCACTGAGAGCATCTGGCATGTGACAATGTCAATGGAACATCCTGAGTTTTACCAAAACAGCTCCTAAATCACCGGCTATTTATTTATTTGCTAGTCTAAGCAACAACAGCTAATGTTTTGCCTGCTTTTTACACTCATTTTCATATTCAGCTAAATTATAATTACTTAACATTAATTTAAAAGCACCTAAGAAGATCTTTGGTTTAAGTATTCTTTGGTGGCTTAGGAATTTGTCACATAACCAGAACCTGGCTTTCTGTTGTATTCTTAGACATGAGGTTGAAACCACTACACTTTTAATTATGTTCATGCAACCTGTATCTTCATTACATAAGGCTGTCCAAGTGAAAATGAAAGCAGAACCAGCTACTCTAATCGGGATACTCAAAACCTGTCAGTTCCAACTTGAGAAGACATGGTACTCTCACAGACACAGCGGCCACATGTATGGGTTCTTATCAAAGGCAGCAAGGGCTCAAAGTATTTGTTTTCTGAAATAAATGTGTCTCCAGTTGGATTTTTCAAACACATGAGGATTTCAAAACAATGACAATTGGAAATTTGAGCAACACAATGGGAAACAGGAAAAAATTGCTCCAAAATACAGCTGTTCCTCTACTAACCTTTGATTTTTCCAGCTAAGAAGTTCTTGGAGTTCAGAATCTGGTCCATATCTGATCGAATGGTTCCTTCAAGAGTTTTTGCAAAATCTCTACATTCTTCTTTCAAGGTACTTAATCCTTCTGACACCTGCTGCTGGACTAAACTGTAAGTTTCTTCTACAATCTAAACCCAAATTAAATTAAGAAGCATAAATCAGAATCAGCACACACAGACAAGTGCTATGAGAAACAACTACTCTGCAAATATCAGTACTTACACCAAACCAGGCCCGCTTTCTGTCATTCTTCTTGCCTTTCATTTTAGGCAGGATCATTGTCTGAAGGTTAGGCAGGAGTTCCTCCATCACAAGATTGCTCAGGATCTATATGGTCAGAAGATTAAAATAACATGTTCACACACTATTTTTCCTCTGAAACCTGAGCACTTCCATCACAGAGTGATGTGAAAATGCAGGCAACCTCAAATATAGAATGGCTTAGCTATCCCAGGTTGCCAGGAGTATTGGATTTAATATCATAGAATCATAGAATGGTAGGGGTTGGAAGGGACCTTTAGAGATCATCCAGTCCAACCACTCTGCAGAAGCAGGTACACCTAGATCAGGTTGCATAGGAATGTGCCCAGGTGGGTCTTGAAGGCCTCCAAGGAAGGAGACTCCACACTCTCCCTGGGCAGCCTGTTCCATATATTAGCCCATATATTAGTATTCATTTCATCTAAAGCATTTTTTCACTGAAGGGCTTTGAGAGACCATGCAACAATTGACAATAGATGAACTAAGATGCTAAACTGCCTGTTAAAATTCGATGCATGCTATTATGAAATTGAGTAACCAGATAAAAAACATTTGAAAAGTTAGTTTGGTGATTGCTGCTTCTCCAAAATGACCTTGTTCTGGGATGCTTATATTCTCCCAAACGAGGCATCATTGAAGAGATACTGTTCTAAAGAGTCAGAAGGTAACGGATGCCTCTGAGAGGAAGATAACTGGCCAAGAAAAGAAAGGTAGGACTGTACCAATGTGAATATCTAGCACTTTTTTAGGTGAGTACCAACTTCACAATTCAAACCAGAGAAGATACCAGGAAAAACACGATATAAGACAGAAATGGAACCCAGAAACGTGGGTAATCTGTGAAATAAATAATTCTACTCTATCTGATTTTGTTTTTCAAAAATGAGTAACATGATACAAAAGATTCATTAGCTCCAGCCTAATCCTGGAAATATAGAATATACAGGAATACAGGAATAAAATATAGAGCTATTGGAGTTTGTGAAAAACTTTTCAAGCATTTTCTTTTGTCACTAAAAGATAACTACATTGGTCTGAAACCAGCAAAACTTTCACGTGGTAGAATTCATATACCTTAGTCTCCTCCCAACACCTCCATATTCTTGAACGTAAAACATACAAAACATACAACCTAAGAAGATATTCTGTGACAAAGGTGCATCACAGGAGAAAGGCAGGGGGAACAGGCAAAGGGACATCTACATGAAGTGTTCATGAAGGAATGGAGGAAAACTGGTGATAAAGTATCACTGCCCCATTTTTTTATTATCTCTGTAAGTATATTGTCAGTCTGTCATTTCTGTGTTTTTCTAAATTGACACAGTGCTTTTCTCCCTGAAGAAAATTTCCACTTTGATAGAGGGTTCAGTGGTTGTAGAAGAGATGCATCAGCCTCTCCGATCTCAGCATCTAATCGGTCTTGCAGATGGTTCAAATTAGAAAGAAAAGACATCGGACCAGGAATACAGATGATACCAATTTGGGGGAGTGGTCAATACACTGGCAAGCAAGGCTGCTATTCTGAGGGACCTAGATGGGCTGAAGAAATGGGATGGACAAAAACCTCATAAAGTTCAGCAAAAGCAAATACACTGCCCAACATCTGGGATGGGACAATCCCATGCACCAGTATATGCTGGTGACAACTAGCTGGAAAGCAATTTTGCAGAAAAGGATTTGGGGCAATCTGTCTCCCAAGAGATTCACCATAGGCCTGCAGGGTGCCATCACAGCAAAGGGCAACAGCAGGTCGAGGGAGGAGAACATTCCCTTCTATTCAGCACTTGTCAGTGTTGAACACTCATCTGGAGTGGTGTCCAGTCTGGGGCTTCCCAGTACAAGACAGATCTTGACACACTGGCATTAGCCCAGCAGAGACCACCACGATGATCAGGAGATGGAGCACAAAACATGTGAGGAGAGGCAGAAGGGATGACATTTGCGCAGCCTTAAGAAGACAAGGCTCAGGGGAGACCTTATTGCTGTCAACAGATACCTAATGGAGGATGTTGGACAGACAGAGACGGAATTTTGGAAATGCACAGGGAAAGGAAGAAGGTGATGGTTACAAATAGCAACAATGAATGCAGTCATGGGAACAAGTCATACAATCTCCAGCCTTGGATATCTTCAGAGTTCAACATCACAAAGCCTCTAAAGTTGGCTCTGCTTTGAATGGGGGACTGGGACAGCGAACTTCTCCTTTTAACTAAACTGTTCTCTAGTTCTGTGGTTCTTTTGATAGTGTCACCCAACTTCATACAGAAGAACTGATGATACATACACAGAGTTACAGGTACATATCTGATTATGAGAGTCTAGGCTTTCCTCTCTGTTCTTTTATTTATGGACACTGTATCTCCGGCCTGAGAAAGTTGTGAGACCTCTCTTTCTCCTGTGCTTTCCTCTTGCTCTTGGCCAACAAGGCAAACTATGCAAGCACAGCAAAGCACTTCATCATGGGACCTGCCCTACTTCTATTTCCAGGCATTTAAAGGACAAGAGAGTCATTAGAACCAGTCAACATGGCTTTACCAAGGGGACAGCATGTTTGACCACCTGACAGCCTTTTATGGAGATGTAATCAGGTGGATAGATGGTGCTAGTGCAGTGGATGTGGCCTATCTTGATTTCAGTAAAGCATTTGACACCATCTCCCACAGCATCTTGGCAGCAAAACTGAGAAAAAGTGGGCTGGATGATCGGGTAGTGAGGTGGACTGTGAACTGGTTGAAGGGAAGAAGGCAGAGAGTTGTAATCAATGGGGCAGGGTCTAGTTGGAGGCGTGTGTCTAGTGGAGTTCCTCAGGGGTTGGTGCTGGGACCAGTACTGTTCAATATATTCATGAATGACCTTGATAAGGGAACAGAGGGCACTGACAGCAAGTTTGCTGATGATACTAAACTGAGGGAAGTGGCTCACACTCCAGAAGGCTGTGCTGCCATTCAACCAGACCTGGACAGGCTGGAGGGTTGGGTGGGAGAAATCTAATGAAATTCAACAAGGGCAAGTGTAGAGTCTTGTGTCTTGGAAAGAATCACCCCAGGTACCAGCACAGGTTGGGGAATGAACTCTCAGAGAGTAGTATAGGGGAAAAGAACCTCGGCGTCCTGGTGCACAACAGGATGAGCTTGAGCCAGCCACGTGTCCTTGTGGCCAAAAGGCCAATGGCATCCTGGGGTATATTAGAAGGGCTGTAGTAGGTTG
Source organism: Colius striatus (assembly GCF_028858725.1). Classification (NCBI taxonomy): domain Eukaryota; kingdom Metazoa; phylum Chordata; class Aves; order Coliiformes; family Coliidae; genus Colius; species Colius striatus. The sequence continues at coordinate 21,542,412 of NC_084768.1, forward strand.
AGAGAGGTTCTCCTCCCACTCTACTCTGCCCTGGTGAGATCGCATCTAGAATATTGTGTCTAGTTCTGGGCCCCTCAGTTCAAGAAGGTCAGGGAGCTGCTGGAGAGAGTTCAGCACAGGGCCACCAAGATGATGAAGGGAGTGGAGCATCTCCCTTATGATGACAGGCTGAGGTGGGGCTCTTTAGCTTGGAGAAGACTAAGGGATGACCTCATTAATGTTTACAAATATGTAGAGGGTGAGAGTCAGGAAGATGGAGCCAGGCTGTTCTCAGTGATAGGACAAGGGGCAATGAGTACAAGCTGGAACATACGAGGTTTCAAAGAAACAAAAGTAAAAAACTTCTTCATTATGAGGGTGAGGGAGCACTGGCCCAGGCTGCCCAGATGGGTTGTGGAGTCTCCTTCTCTAGAGACATTCAAAACCCACCTGGATGAGTTTCTGTGTGACCTACTCTAGATGTTCCTGCTCTGGCAGGGAAGTTGGACTAGATGATTTTTCGAGGTCCCTTCCAGCTCTTAAGATTCTGTGATTCTGTGCTTCTATTTCTTTGTGACCTCAGGTCTCTGAATATGTTTCCTACGAAGACATCTATCAGTGCTGGATTATTGAATTTCTCTACTTAAAGCATCTTGATTATGAACTCAGGGCCTCAATTCCTGTATTTGGTTCACTTATTACTCATCCTTAAGCTTCAGAGGAGGGAGGGACATCTTTTATTTCCAGACGTTGCTCACCAAGTGACTGGGTACTTGCTAATATCATATCCATGTTGCACTACCTGGGCAGAACGGTGTGAGCTAATGCTGCAGAGACTCTGTCATTATAAATGAATGTCAGGGAATATATTTATTAGCATTCTGCAGAGATTTTTACAGCAACAAATTGTAGCTTGCTTGTTCCAAGCCATTCACTTAGTTTGGATAGTTGCCTAAAATAATCATTATATTTGGTGAAAGCAGGCATGAGAACACACTATACTTACAGAGTGAATTATTACTAAGAAGATAATAGTGTAACTAGTCTGGATGGCTCCTGATTACAGTTCTCTTGAGGTATATGGGTTATGAGTAAGCAGTTGGCAAGCAATAGAAAAAATAAAACATAAACTGAAACTAGCACTGTAATAGCTCCATAACTTGAGAGAGGACAGGAGAAGAAAAAAACCCTGAGTCCCTCTGCCGGAAGGATGAAACTACTACTAAGGAATTGATTACTAGATATTAGCAGGAAACTTCAGTCCCTGACATGATGGCATTGGGAAAGACATTGTTCATAGGTTCTTCTCCACTTTCCACATTTGTCAGCATTTCAAAGGTAGACTTCTCCTAAAAGAATAATCTGGCTTCTGAAAACAAAATCCTGGGTCATGAACTCTCCATCAGGCTTTTTTTCACTTTCCCAAAGGGAAGCCAGATTTCATCAAGGAAAACACCCAGCAGCTGGTACTAAAGTAAATATTTGCTGCTGAGTCCACAGTGCTTTGGAAAAAAATTATAAATCAAGGCCCAAATAATGTCTCAATTGCACAAAAAGACATTTGGAGTGATTCCAGAGGGATCGGTGGAGTTACTCCAGCTCCAAAGCTGTGCACTCAGGATCCCAAATATGGACCCAGACATCAAGCTCACTGCCTCACTTTTGAAGAACTGAAGTACACAAATTTTTGGTGTTTAAATGTGACTGTTACTTGCAAGGCTCTGTTCCAGAAGTCTGGCACAAGAAAAAGGTCTACTAGTTTATCCACTCAGGACTAAAAGCTTCATTCCCAAGAATGGGGAAAAGCAAAAAGAAGAGATTCTTCAACATTTACGTTTTGCTGCTATTCTATTCTTTGTAAAGCCTGGTCTGCTATGATGGCATCCAGAGGTGAGGACAAGCAATGGGAAACTCTTGTGTTTGGTAACAAAGGTAATAGTAACATAGGGAAAAAATCTCTTACCTGCAAAATAACTGTCATGAAAGACAGTGAAACAGAGCAAAGCCCAACACAGCTGATAACAAGTATCTGCTGCATACAAAGTGTGGGTTCCAAGTTTGGTGTGTATTGATTTTGGTCTCACTGATTTACCAAAACTATAAACAGTGGCAGTGTGGTAGGAAGATGTTAGTAAGTGCCTTGTTTTAGACACAGCATTTATTCACAAATTGACCCTGTGGCATAAAATTACAGTAGATGTGTTGGCCTTTTGTGGAAATGTGGCTATCCCTACATTCCAGCACAACAACTTCAATTCACAGCACATTTTACTTCTTAGTAAAAAACTCAAAATGGGGTTAAATATAAAAGGAACAGCACACAGCAGTTAAGAAGTATCTTGAAATCTTGGATATTTCTGCCTACCAGATTTTCTTTTTACAACTTGAGTTATCCTCAGAGCTGCCATATCCAAAGAAAAAAAAATCAGGGAGATATGTGTTTACCTCTTTTTCGTTGCCATTTATCATTTCCCATGTCCCATAGTGGCCTTTCTCCTGCCGGAAGAACTGAATGGCTTCTAAGAATGCCTCGACTTCATATGTGGTCTGCTTCAGAAAATCTAAAGATAAAAAGAAGTAACACAAAAGATTTACTCTTAAATAATCTTTAAAAAATAATCATCCTTTTTCCTGTTCCATATGCATCCATCAGTAACATTTTTAAATGATCTACTAAACCTAAATGTCTGAAGACCTTGGGCCTTCACTAAGTTTTATAACTATCGTATTGCACATATGAACTATCACAAACCATCTCATCTGAGCTGATAAGTAAAACCAACACCAGCAAATATTAATATGGAGCACATTATAAGGTCAGAGTTTAATGGCAGCAAGCCTTGCCTGTGATGGATTTTGACAAGGCAATTGTTAACAGATGAAAGTTCGCCCCTTGCCTTTATACCTACAAGCAATGAAGATGGTACATGGCAAGAATTTAACGTATCAGGGCCAAGAGTTGGGATCTTCTACTTCTTTAAGATAAAATTAAGAATTTCAGATACTGATAGTCAGCTGATTGCAGCACGTTGTGCACCCTTGATAAATTACTGAACCCTGAGTTAATGCTCCCCAATAATCATTTATTTACTTTGTTTTATTAAGGAAATGAGGATCAACATGATTTTTCATGGATATACAATAAAAAAGACCTAGAAAAAGCAGGCCCCATGCTCATAGCAATTAAGCACAAAAACTTCTGCCAAAATCATACTGCTTTCCCTACATATTTCAGGAATGTTTAACCACAGCTCTGGAGTATCTGGTTATCATCCATGGCTACTTCTGCAAGATGGAAGCTCTTCCCAGGAACAATGCAGTAGCCTGGTGATGCTCTGCTATACAATGAGACCACAGCAGATCAACCTGCTGAGAAGTGGCTGAGCTAATCTGCTCTTACAGCCTCCAGATAACCAGTTCTGTATCTCAGGCAATTTATTCTTTCCAAACTGCTAATGGCTTTCAAGAGAGTTCTCCACACATGAAAGCTCACAAACCCACAGCTAACTAAGACTGCAACACCAGCTACACAGCAGATCTAATTTTTCATAATCTGGGGAGAAACAGCCCCTCTGCCTCAAAATGTGGCAAAGGTCCCTAGAGCAATAAGGCTGCTTGACAAACCTCAGTAAGAAAACCCACCACTGAAACACTCCAGGAATTCAAGCACCGTGTCTTTGCTATGACACAGAGCTTCAGGATTATTGTGAGGATCATTGTCTTAAGGAAAATCAAAGCCACAGTAGTAGAGGAGAACAATGTTAATTTTCTCAAAGGTAAGTATGTTGTTTTGAAAGACAGATATGTAGAAACAGTTGTTACGTGAAGAGTCAGTGAATAAGTTCCCAAGCCCTGCCTGTCAAGCAAGGCACTTCTTTTGACTTGTTCATGAAATTTCTAAAGAGAGAGGCTTTATAAGAGGCTTGCATACACTCCAAGGGCAATACAGGGATTATACAAATTATGGGAAGCATGAAGGATTAACATTACAGTAATGCCTGAAATGTCTCCTCCATGTGCTTCACACAAAAAGAAAGCTGCAGAAACATACAATTAATTTAATCAATGCTTCACTCTGGCTTCTGCTTGAAAACAGCACTGCACAGATTTTACCTATGTGGCAGGCAATGAGGTTTGAGATCTGCTAAGAGCCCAAACGTCAGAATTTGCCCTTTCAGAGTGTCCCCTAGACATAATAATTACTTCAGGAAGATATGTTACGCATCCTGAGATCCTGAGGTGCACTAAACATTCCCTCAGTGCTGCTGCATGGATATCATCCTTGTTCTGCAGATATTTGGAGGTCCATAGAGATCACACAATTTCTTGAAGCTCACAGGATGATCAAACGAGAACATTAGCCAGGTAAAATCCCAACCACACCTTCACTGCTACCTCCACGATTTATAGCATTTTTAATAGCAAGTTACAAACCAGGATGTTAACATATCACTAAAAGAGTTGTAAGTCAGGCTGTTCCTTGGCCAAGAGAACATCCTCTGATGACAGATTTAATGAAAGAATGAAGTAATCCACCTGAGAAACTCATGCAGTGTTGCATTTGAAAGCTTTTGTCCTCCCAAATCTAAACTCTGAATATTTTGACAAGAAGAGGGATGGACTTAGCTGAAGGAAGGGAGAACTGCAGCTCCTGTATCCCTCTAATTGTGACTCATATGTTTTCATCCTTTGCAGCTGTTCTCCCTCCTAACCAAGAGGGACAAGAGACTATCCAAAGGGCTGGACCTTGGACCTGCTGAGACGATGATGCACCAGTGCTAACAAAAGTCTGCCCTCTAAGGTCATCAAGTTTTAAACTCCATGCTCAAGGGAGTATTTTATTTCTGTTCTGACTGTCTCCAACCTCATAGAGAAGCAGCAAAAAAGTGCTAAAAATCCAAGAGCAACTAATTTAAACAGTTCATGGGAAAAACATCAAGCTGCAAGTACCATAAAATCCTAATCACGTGTTCTTTCCTATGGCAGTAAACACAGGAGAAAAACACAATTATGGCAGTCTTACTGCAAAACCAAAGTAAAAAGGAAGCTTTATCCTTCAAGGCTCCCACAGTTGCTTAATTTAGGCAATTTCATTCTCACTTTCCATAGGAGGAAACGATTGCCTCAGCAGTAAGGCAGCAGTGAACAACTACATCCATCCAGTCTTGGGCTATGCAGAAGCTGTTGGTGAGGCACACAAGACAGAGGCACATTCATGTCATACAGCTCAAGAAAAGGGAATTGTACCCAAGCTGAAAGGAGTTGCGGTGTACATCCTCCAAGATTTCAGCAGGGATGAGTCAAGGCTTGTGTAAATCAGACGTAGCTGTTTATGAAATGACTAGAGGATCTGGCTGGCTTGGCAGCCAGATCCGTTATGCCACAGCAAAGCAAGGGAAACAATGAATAAGCTGTTGGGATAGCCCTGCTTGCGTGCAAGAGAGAGGGTGGTGCGTGGGAGATGGAAGCAGATGATGCAGCTGCAAACAGGGCAGGTGGTAAACCCCAGCAGTATCGGGAACCACTGTTCACCAGCAGAAAGGATGACATGAGCTGCACTCTCCCAAACGCCCTCGCAGGGGCTCCCCCTTCAACAACTGTGGGTAGCACCTACCGTGAGTGATACATCTGCCTGCCCTGTTTGTAGAAAGTGGAGCCTTTTAGGGGAGTGGTGGGAGCATGTTGGAGTTAGGGAGCACATTGGTGTTCATCAGGTCATCCTTATCCAACCCCCTCATAAAGCCATACAGTTTAATGAATATGCTCTAGCAAAAGGCCAGTGAGGCCTTACGGGGAGCCAGACTGATACTATGTGCTTAATCCAGGCTTGTCTGTACTGAGAAAACTACCCAAGCAGCTTCTCCAGCTGCTAATGAATATAACATCAGTTTATTTCTGGAGAGCAACACAAACATAACTGCTATAAAGCTCTACTTTAGAAGATGGAAGGACATCTGGAAACACCATGACTTTATAAAACTCCTCAGATTTGCACATCTCTCAAAGGCATGGCTGAGTTTGCTCAGTACTGCAGAGAGCTGTCTGTAGGAATGAGCTTCCTGACAGAGTATAAACAGTTTAAATCCTTTAAAAAAAGAAAAATCTCAGACCTTAACTCATCAAAATGATACACGGGACCAGACTACTTGACATCCACTGAGTGCACTTGCACCCAGTCCTGAAGAGTTAACTTAGAGAAACCCATTCCTAATTTCAGCTGTATCCAGTGCTTCAGCTGCTATGGGACTTGCAGTCTCCTAATGAGGCATTCCAAGCTATGAGCTGCAGCTCCTTCTCTGTCATTTGGCAGATGAATGCTTGGTTGCAGGGGCAAGCACCAAGGAAATCTGCAGTCCCAAGTTTCTACGTGCTCTCCCACCCGTGGCAGGACAGCTACACCTTTGTTGGAAGAGAGACATGTTGCTGGCACATTGTTTAAAAGCCCCTAGGGAAAGAATATCAACAATTTTTCTGACTTGCTAACCGTTCTTGCGTGTGTCTAAAGACAGAGGCAGAAATTAATTGCTCAGCTGAATTTGGTCTTTTGTGTAGCCACAGATCAACCAGTCTTACATCAGTTAAAACACTGAAGACCTCTGTGCAAAAACATCTATAAATAGGCCCCGTTTCCCGAGAGGATAGATGACAGGCCTCACTGGCTCTAGGTAAAACTGGGGATTTTCAGCCAATCCAGATAATATGAAATCTGTATTTTAACAGTCTGGTTTGAGTTTTGAACCTGTATGTACTGCAGACTGCTGCACTGGGTCTCCTGCTGTGCTCTGTAGCAGAAAGCTCAAAAATAGCTGATGTTTAATCGCTTAGGTGATGATTTTTCTTAATTACAATCGAAGCCAGGTGATTCTTCAACATTACATATCCCAACCAGCCACATTAGCTGTTAAAAAGTATTTCAATATCCAGTTTACACTGTGTACCTTTCTGAGCAATAATTAACACTAATGAAGCTACTCAAACTCATTATTGCAGCAAAAGACGCTAAATTGGTCACCAAGCAACAGGAGTGCCAGCAGGTGTTTGAGGACAGACAATATATTGTTTACCCCCCCTAACAAACCCTGTCTAGTTTGGGAAGAGCAGGGACATGTGTCTCCAGCTCCTGGTGGGACTTCAGGCAGATGTGATAATCAGACAGCAAGAATTTTACACCTCCCCAAATTGATGGGGTGGATTGCTCTACTGAGACACCAGTGGCCCACAGTTCCCTCCTGTGTCTTAGCTAATTCTGCAAACTGAGACTCACTGATTTTTGGACACAGCAGCAGTATTACTATGTTAAACTGTTTGGAGAGCCAAGGAACCACAGTCAGGGTGTTTTATGATGTGTGAAGACTGAATGTCATTCTTCAAAACAAATTGATTGCCCTTGTTGCAATCCAGTAAACGTCCTTCTCCCATATGGGCTTTCCTTACAATAAATGTATTGCTTCTATTGTTAACAGTAGTGAAAGGGTATATGGGCTGTGGATAAAGTGCTTTACCAAAGTGAACTAAACCACTGAGAGTAATCTAAGCTCTTTGGCTGACGCTTCACAAAGGGCTGAGGCACAAAGACATAGATGAACAAGTGTTAAAACAGGATCCAGAAGTCTGAGCTCACCATTTTTAATTAAAAAAACGCTGATTCTGACATAACACCCATCATCTGACTACCAAAACTCAGAAGTAAACCAGTCCAGCTTCGTCTGTTTCCTGCACCACTCACATCTACACATATACCCCTGAGCTGGAGACTTGCCTACAGTTGGATGAAAGATTCTGCATTCAGTGAGTATTATTTTCCTTAAGGCCCCTGAATTCTTCCTGTAGGTAACTCTAATTGATATTAAAACACTTGGGCTGCCAATGATGGCTGTATTTATAGGAGACAGTTGTGTCGAGACCCACAGGTAGGAAGGTACCCTTGCCTAGCTCCTGTCTACCATCTTCAACAAATGCACTTTTGGTCAAATGTCTCTTCCCAACACAAGTCACTAACAACCTGATATACTTTTTAGTTCACTCCTACAAGACAGCAGGGCCCATGAACACCTCATCAAATCTTTAAAACACACAGGGTAGTTTTGGTTAAAGAGTGGGGAAGGCAGGAGGACAGTCTCTGGAAAGAAATGAAGATGACTGAAGAGCTGAGTTTGGTGGCCTTTCACTGATGGGGACAATGTTTGTTGTTCACTCTAATTTTTGAAATATGGTAAATTAGTAGAAATGTTTAATTTTATGAGATCTCACAACAATATTTTCTTGTTTCCTCGTCTATTTGTTGACAAGCTGGCTAAGGTGGAAGCAGGGCCAAAGCACCTATTTTGCAGCTCCTTCCTGTTGACTACTCCATACAGAATTTTTCATCAGGGACAAGAAAAATCTCTGTACAGATACCAATGAAGAAGCCTTCCTTCTTGTGATGCTACAAATACATAGTAGGAGGTGGATAAAACTGAAAAATATTTGGAATGTGAAGTGTTTTATCTTTGGTTTTAGCAGTGTCAAAAGATGGTGTTTTCACCACTTACCACTTCCAGTGGACACTGCTACCCTCAGTGGAACAGATTTCATGCTAAGAAATACAAATTACATTCTTAGTACTTTTCTTATCTTTTCAAGTCATCCCCCTCTCACTTTGGCATAAGCTTCTTTCAAATGTAGATTGTTGATTTTCCTCTGCTTTCCATTATATATGCTCTTTAATATTAAACAAAAAAACCCCACATTCTTTTATTACATTTCGCTCTTTTAAAACAAGAGCTGGTAAAAAAGAAAATACACAACTTTAAACCACAGGGAGGCTCCTGAAAGAAAAGGCTGCCATTTAAAAAACCTGTTATATCTTAATCAGTTAAATATACAGGCCACTTCCATCTCTTGTACTGGTACTTCAAAGAAAGCTACTGCACGCTGCCAGTCACTGAAGGATTTGGGGTGAAGGCAGCTGCGGAACACCAGGGAATAAGAGCTGTTCCTGCAGGTAATGAATCATTCTGCCAACCTCCCAACAACACAATTAGGGCATGGATAGCAAATAAAAATAAATGACCATGATGAAAAATGATTTCCCTTTCTAAGAGTGATCTTTGTAGCACAAGTTTCCTGCAATAGTATTTTTTTCTAGCACTTCTGGTAGTACCTGCCTGGGACTTACTTGCTGTGAGTAAGGGCTGTAGTGATTAGTATCTATTGCTCATATAGATTCTTTCTACTGTGGGGAGTATGAATAATATCATCACACAGAGGATTACAGACAGATACAGAGAATGGCTAAGAGAGGGCAAGACCATCTGATCAACTTGAGTTCCCAGCACATTTTAGAGCTGTTGCTTGTAAGGTACTACAGAAAGTTGGCAAGAAAGGCCATGGCCATCAACCAAATAAAAACAAGGCTGCAAAAATTTCTGTCTCCAAAAAATAAGCAAATGGTCTCAACCCAAAGGGGAAAACGAGAGTGGATTTATCTGCTTGAACCTGGGGAGATGAGGGGAGCTCAGGAACCAGACCTCAGGAAAAGACAGTTTGCCCAGAGCTTGTAACAGCACCTCTGGAAATGGTCCTCTGAATAAAAAGACACAGCATTTACTTTTACAAAATGGTGTCCTTTCACATTATTATCGAAATTGAGAATGAAGTGAAGCATCAACCTCTCAGCTCTGATGTTTTCCTGAGATCAATGTACTATCATATTATTCATAGATCATGTGGTACAAAGCTGCTAACCACCAACAGAAGCTAGATGAGGTCATTTCAAAACAGGATACAACCCTGCAATAATACACTGTATTTATAGCAAATAAAGCTCTGCAGTGCAAGTACCCTCCAAGACCATCAAACCAGTAGGTTTGACTATTTGCTCTGCAGCAAGCAATGCCTGTATTAAAAGCTGTTCAAAGCAGCATGAGACAGATTACAAGGAACTTCCCTCTCTTGGGACTAACAGCTTTACTTTTCACAGTCTAAGAACATGAGTGCACCATATAAACACACAAGAGTCACAGTATCGTTTCTCTCTGACAATTTCCAAGCATTTTCCAAACCAGCTACCATATTCCTGGGGCAGGTTACAATTTTTCTGCTGCTGAATTTTTAAGATGGAGCCCAAATACAACTTCATGACTCCTGAAATAGGCTCAGGTGGTAGCCACAAGTCGGTGGCTTTTCTGCACCACCCCACGCTTGGCAGTCTGTAAGAAAAGGAGAATCAGGCCAAGGCGTGGAGGTAAGAGAGACAGGAAGGCTGTAATTGCAATTAGGATTTTAGCACATTAATCATCTTGGTGTTTCAGAATGAATGTGACTCCTACAGACTGAAAATCCTAACTACAGTATAGGCAAGCAAGCTTACTGGAAGGGCAAAAGCCATGCTGCTTGAAAGAACCAATGCTATAGAGCAACAACATCCCAGGAAGAGGAAAAATAGTCTTAAGTAAAATATTCTAAATTATAGCCAAAAAAATCTCAATTGTGTCCTAAAACATTTCATGAGTTCCATAGCACCTCACAAGCCTCATCAAACATATTTATAGAAAAAAAGGTTCTGAATGCTTATTACAGCACTAATAGTACTATGTAAGTTCAGACATCAGTTTTGAAAAGTCCATTTGGACCTCAAATATCTGTTTGGTGACAGACCAGCCATGGTCTCAGCCGCTCATGTGGATCACAGATCTGATCTCATTAAAGTGTTTTAATTCATGGGAGTGCAGAAGCTGCAGTAAGAGGAGCCAAGACACAAGTCCCAGGATGGAGTCAGGCAAGCAAAGGGCTGCATACTCTGTCTCCATTCGTACTTTTTCCCACACCAAATTATCATGCAAACTTCCTGAAAGATCTTGCTTTCATCTCAGTGCAGAAGGATTTTTTTCCTTAACATAAAAAAACACCCCAATTTCCTCCTCAGTTCTACTTGAATTGGTCTTTCCACATGTCATCTGAAAAAGGTAACAAGAAAATCTTTCTCTTCAGCTGCCCTCTCCAGAGAAGAAAAGCCACCCTGTTTGCAACAAGAAAAAACTTTACAAAGTCCTATTTCCACTCGTGACAGCTGCTTTGCTCTGTATATGGAGTTATATATGCTTGAGCAAAAGCATTTAATGTCTTCTCAAGTTTATCAGTGCCTCACTAACTATTCTGAATTATTGTCCAAGAGTTGGTAAGCCCTACCTATACAATATACATAAAACATAGGAAAACTAGAATTAAGAGAAAAACAGCTGCCAGCTAAGCTTGAGATTTGAAAAAGGAAATGTAGGCATAGCAATGGCAACCCTAAAAGCCAGAGATAGAGAAGAAAAAACTGAAGCCATCTTAGTTGTCCTGACATAGCCAACTGTGACAGAAGGTTCTGGATGAGCATAAAAGTACATTTTCTATTTCTCTCTTGCCTGATGTACTTTGGTTCATTATACTTCTTTGGTGTATTAGTTTATCTAATATTTTTTGTTATTTATGGTGAAATTGAAGATGACAGGATATGGTTTTGAAAGTCCCTTAGCTTCCTGTGTTGTGAGGGTGATTATCAAGATAAGGATGTGAAATCAAACCAGATGAAAGACAACAAAATCATGAAGTGAAACTCTGCCTCTCCCAGAATTAGCTGGTTGCATTTTCCCTGTCATCACACAGACTTCCCTCTATCCTTGCACTACGTGGTTAGGCTTCTTCTCTTTTAACAGCAAACGCCAAGTGAAACACAATGGCTGGTAACCGAATAGATAGGAATTGAGAAGACCTCCTAAAATAACCAAAAATGAAATAAGCATTTAGAAGAAACTTCAGTCTGATTCTCAGGGCAGACAAACCCCTCCATGCAGTCTTTCTATAGTCACATTTATGTCACTGAACTAATTTAACTCACTCTTTCGTTTATCATTGATCAAAGCCAAAAAGCTTAAAAATCAGTGAATATACCCATTATTATGTTTTATATCCTATGCCTAGGCAATAAATTCAATGAGAAATTAATCATGGCATTTCAGAGCTGCACAAAATGTTCCTTAGTGCAGCTCACTGAAGCCTTTAATTACAAAGCTGTTGTTAAAGAATGGACACTTAGGAGAGAAGGAAGATGGAGCTTTTGAGGTAACAGCCAAGATTAGATAATAGCACCTCTGCACTGAGTATGCAAATTTACACTCATCTTTTTTCCTGGGAACAAAGTTACACAGCCACTAATTCTCACAAAGAGGTGAGAATTAATGCCCTAAGCCTGTAGCACTGCAAGGGGTTGTTGTGGCCCAAGTGCAGGACCCAGCACTTGGCCTTGTTGAACCTCATGCAATTGGCCTCGGCCCATTTATCCAGCCTGTCCAAGTCCCTCTGAAGGGTCTTTCTCTCCTCAAGCAGGTCAACACATCTGCCCAGCTTGGTGTCATCTGTGAATTTACTGAGGGTGCATTTGCTCAGATCATTGATAAAGACATGAAACAAAACAGGCCCCAGCACCGAGCCCTGGGGAACACCATTCACCACCACTCTCTGGGCCCAGCCATCAGCCAGTTTTCCACCCATCTCAGAGCAGGTCCATCCAAGCCAGGTCCTGATGGGCTTAGGCTCATGTTAAAGGTTAAAATATGCTTTATTTGAACTGTATTCAAGAAGAATGCAAAATATTCTATTGATAATGAAGGAAATCATTATCTCCTCAAACTGAAAAGCCTTATCAATTAGTATAAAGGACAAACACAACAAGAAAACTAGACAGGGGAGGTGGAGGGAGAAGGAGAAACCCTAATCCATACATCTGTATCATATTTACAAGCAGTGATCACTACTAAATCCAAATGCTTTTGTAATTATTCTCCTGACCATGAATTCTGACCAGAAAACCCAGAAACACAGGCTGGACTGGTTATTTATAACAGAGGGACACTAAAGAGAGGAAATAGCTGACTGGCTGGGCGGCTCCCATCGCAAGACCACACGCTGATTCACTCCAGCTTTCTGTTCAGCAAGTGACTGTATTTAATTCTGCTTCCTGGGAGAAAAAACAGACTGTAACCAAAAACTCCTCCAAGTTTTTGGCTAAAGCCCAGTGTGATACATTCCCTTCCAGAAGTGGTAGATTATAGAAAAGACAGAAATGCAACTTCTGATCAGACATTACATCTGTCTTTCTCCTGCCCTTGCCAAATATACCCTGGCAAAAGTTAACTTGGCACATTTTAGAGGAGGTGGCACAAGTGCTGCCTTGGCTGGAGCACCTTATTCCACTAAATTATATTCCACAATTGAACTCGAAGGATTTTCCCCACTTCTCTCATGTTTTTTTAAATAAAAGAGCACAGCCAATTAAAATAAAAGAGCACAGCCAACCACAAGCCTTACTGGCCATTATATTTCTGCATGTGCTCATAACTTGGCCAGATTGATCAGATACCTGTTTTTTTGTAGGCAGAATTGTTTGCAAATAAGTAAGAGTAACATCTTTCAGTCTTGTGAGAATGAATCTAAATCATTATGAATTCCTTGAAAAAAAAAAAAACACCTGAAGAAGTTCACTCCAAGGGCAGAGTTAAGGTTGCTAGAGTGATTGCCAGTGATCATTTCTCTGCTTGCAGAATCCAGGTTTCTAGGAGATGGTGTGACTCCAAGAAATCCTGAAAATATGGGCTCCCATTTCCCTAGCTGTAAAAAGCTGTTCGCTTTTGCTGGTGTAACAGTAGGTCTTAATCCAGGCTGTCTTTTATCAACCAATTCATCTGTCGTGCAGAAATAATGTGACAGAAAGAATGAGCCCACTTGATGAAGGCACTCTGGTGTCACTAAGCATCTTCTGACAGATAAAAACTTGACCACAGAAAACGTTGAGAAGGATAAGTCCTGGAACAGATGCATAAATGAGCAATAGCTGAGCCATATGAAATATAATAAAATACAGACTCCCAGGCACTGGCTATGGAAAAGACCTATTAGATCATCTAGTCCCAGCTTCTGCCAATTCAGAATTGGACCCTAGAGTAATGTGCTGAACTTTAAGGAAAAAACAAGGCTGCCAAAAGCTTTGTCAAGACTGTTACACTTGCTCCAGAAGAGAAAAATTAAACCCCCCAAACCCAATGAACAGGCTTCAAGTCATGGAGGACTGAGAGTGCCAGGAAAACTTGACTGTATCCCCATCTCCTTACCAAACCTCAGTGAGGAGCAAAGGGGTGGCTTTCCAGAGTCCAGAGCATTTTCATACTGTACGAGTGCTGCAGCTAAAACGAGGCTAATCAGAACTGAAAAATCACAGAGGCAGGCATTGTCCATTGGCATGCTGTGGGAATTTGAGTTCCTCCTATACAAAGAGTATTTATTGAGACTGAAGCTATTTGGAAGTGTCAAGTGAAGGTGTGTTCCTTCTAGACTGATGCCTCCAATCTATGTTAATCTAGCCATGAAATAGGCTCTACAGTCCCCATGACTGGGTATTTGCCGACCAGGATGTTTTAGCCCTCAGCGTCTCCACACCTACAAAGATTGCATTGCAGCTGTCATCTCTGGTGTGTATGAGGCTGTCAGAGGCAGAAGGGCACATTGCATCACAACATCATCAGCATGGCCTGGGAGCAAGCTGCAGGGGGCACCACCGAGTGCCAGGGGAGTGTACACCACCTGGCTAGCACAGGCACCCACAATCCTGCCTCTCCTACAAGGAAGGCATCTGTCACCAAACATTATCAAGCATCAGGCAAATAACTGCACATCTCAGGAAAGTGCCTAGAAATAGTGATGTGTGTTTTCATTGTGGGAAAGGAGTCCTAGAGGAGACCAGAAATGCCTTTGGGTAGTGGAGACAAGGGAGAAGAAATAGCAGTTGAGAAGGATCCAGTAAGGACAGTGTGAGACAGCTGTCTGAAAGTAATGGAGTGAAGCTGATGAGAAGGAGACAAAACGGACAGCTAAAACTCATACACTGGGAGCCACTTCTGTAAGTAAGAAGGACTACACACAGACTGTAGCCTCAATTCATTTATCTACAAACACAGGCTTCAGGCCCAAGTAGCTGAGATTGCTAGAGAAGTTTCTCAATGTCCTCATTTCCCACCAAGGGCAACAGAGGCAGATGGGACTCAGAAGTGACACTAGAGGTATGGAAGAGCCTGTACACCGGCAGTCAGGAACCAGGACAGCTTGATGGAAAAAGGTAAAAGCTATCTGAAAAACAGGAAGGTAAGCATTTATTTTTCTGAAGAAGCCAACTCATAAATGCTCTTCCAGTTTCCTGGGAGCAAGGTTGTTTTTATAATCCTAGCAAGTCACAAGCTGGGAGTTTTTTAAGTTTTCTAGTGAGAAAGTGAGATCTGAAATTTCTCCTTGTGCAATCAATCTACACCAGGCCTTACATGCCATTCATATCCCAGCTACAAGGCCTAACCATGGCTGGGGCTTGGGCTGCCAACTGAATACCTCCAGAAAACATCAAATGTTTGACCACTGGTGATACATTTATAACATTACCAAAATGCACTGGCAGACTACACGATACAAACCCAGTCTACTATCTCCATGAGGCATTCCTAAATCTTGCAAACACAAGTGGGAGTTTGCCATACCCTATTTAGTAAACATCTCCTACAATTTTGTATCATGATACTGGATTTTGATGAGCTGACAGAGAGGGGAATGTCACCTTCAAAGCAACTCCCCTGTCTTCCACCCAAACTTACTATGCTGCAGCTCAAATCCCACCTAACTTCACTCCCAGCTAAACAAGAAGGGGCATGTTAATACACTCCTCAAGGCACTGGGAGACAAGTATCTTTCCTAAGTGACTTGCATTTTTCTACAGGTTTTTAAATACCAAAGCTATTTAAATCCTCATTGGGGTCAATGATGTCCATGAAGAGGCCCTTTCTGTACTCACCGTGGTTTGAGTGTCTCACGCAGTCCCCCAGCACGGCGCTGAAGTGCCTCTGAGCTTCTGGCTCCGAGAAGCAATAGTAGCTGTGCCGGGTGAAGGGCTGCCACAGGTACACCGGGAACTCCCTCGGCAGCTGCACGAAGGCTTGAGCAACCTCCTTCTCACTCGACCCTACACAAAAACCACATTTCCATTGGAAATCTGCAGATTTCTTGGGGTGTTTTACTCTTCTCTGCTACGGCAGACAGAACAGACCTCTGCCATCAGGGAAGCGTGAGATGTGAAAATAATCAAGTCTCCTTCTTGATCCAAGTGACTGGGCATGGAGGGCAGGAGGACACAGGTGGGACAGACAAACTCAGCAAGCACCAATCCCCTCTCTACATTATACCATAGCAACTTGATGTCCTCTTTTTTTTCTATTTAAGGTGGCCATAAACTAGACATTTTTGGTAAAATTTGAAAGCAATTATTTCATTGGATTATAGTTTCTAGGGAAAAGGTTCTCATGCAAAAAGAAGGCAGCTCTGGTGGTCTCTTCCACATAGAGACCATGTAGGAGGTCTTCAATATAGAAACACACTGCATTAAAACATGTAGGAACAGCAGCAGCTGTCCTGTCTCCAAGGTTTCCAAACACAACTGCAAGATAGCCTTATGAACTGTCACTTCAAGTCCTTGAAGATGAAGCAAAGAAAGCACTAAGTATCTCCATTTTCCAACTGCCCTGAGTCACTGTGCACAGGGGATGCTGTATACTGCCATTTATGGATGACCAAACCCAATCTTTTCTCAATGTCATGCATTGAGAGCCCAGCCACAAGAGCTTCATCTCAGAGGGTCTTCAGTCTTGCACAGAAAGGGAGAAAGGCCATAAAAGACTAACTGAGCTACTCTTTGTGAAGGGAAAGCCATGGGAAGCCCACAAGCTCCTGCAGAGCTGTGGTGACATATAGAGGACACCTCCAGGCACAGCTACCCTCTGACCACCCTACATCTCAGGAAAGAGGCATAAGGGGGATGTCTCTCAACAGTCATAACTGTAAGTGGTAAGAAAACCACTTACCACTTAAAAACAAAATCCTTGTTTAGATGTTGTCCTTATCTCTTTCTTTATGTGGCATCCCATTTTCCAAATCTGACTCTGCAGCGCAAGTTCTGCATCCTTAAAGCCCAATTTTTTTCCATCTTTGTGGAGTGGGGGCAGACAGGACCACAGTGGTTCCTGTCTCAGAAACAATAAATTCAACAGCAGCAACCTTCCTGCCCTCTCTGTGGGACTTATTATCAACTGTGAGTCAACACAGGCAGCTGGCATCTAAAAATGGAAACAAATAAACCAGGAACAATGGTGGTGTGGTTCCTGCCCTGCTTCTGCACAGCTTCCAGCTACTTTGTGCTGGGATGCTGGAAAAAAAAAAAAAGGGAACCATCATTTTTCTGAATGTAAGCTTATAGGTTCTTCTGTGTATTCCCAGTCTGGAGCTGTGCTTTGACTTAGAAAAAGTGCATCTTTTGTTGCCCCTTTGTAAAGTCTAGCCTGAAAGCCTGCCCAGAAGAGGTCTATGTGAGGAACAGAACCTTGGGTTTGGCAGTTCAGCTTCGAGTGGTGCTTACCAACAGGATCTGGAAAATGTTTATCAGATAGCAAGTTGTAATCTTCTTCTGAAGTCAGTACTTTGCCTCCTGCAGGAAGAATGTGATATTTAGGGCTGGCTCCTTTCTGGTAGGCCTGGAAAATCAAGAGAGGAGTCAAAGGCATGTATAAGAAGAGGGAAAACATAATACAAGCAACTCGTTGAGAAAACTAATGCATGGGGATATGCCCCAGAGGGATTATTGTTTTTTGTCAGACTGCATTTTGGATATATTCCCTACACAGCACAAATCTAAAACATGGTTAAATGTAAAAAACATTTTAAAATACTCTCTCTGTGTATATCAGCATGGTGAAGAGTCAGGGACAGAAGGGCTTCTAAGCCCTACTTGTTTGATTTGTCAGACAGGTCTAGTTTGACTATGGCAGCTGCCAAACAAAAAGCTTCACTACGGTCAACTTGAAGCCACCCCAAAACTGCTACTTAAAATCCAGCTGCAGAAGCACCGTGATGTATTACAATGACATACGGGGAAGAATCATCCTGTGATAGGCAAAGGAAGGTTCAAAGTGCCGTTAAAATCACTTGCTAGTTCTTGCAAACATATATGGCAAATGTGTGGTGCTTGGTTGTACCCTCAGCCATCACCATGGAGTTTCCAGACAGCTCCATAAGGCTGGACCCACCTGACTGAGGACATTTCATTTAGTATTGCTGAAAGAAAGGCAGCAGCAATGGCAAATTCACATAGGAGTGTAGAAGGACATAAGAGGAAGAATCATTTACCTCTTTAGTCTCAAAGCAGTCCACAGTGTAGTCACTCTTGACAACAACATATCTGTCCTTCCACTTCTTCAGATCCTCAGCAAAGTGCAGCAGCTCTGCTTCATATAAGACCGTCCCAGCTTCCACTGGGGGCTACAAAGACAATTATTGAGATTTGAAATTACTCTGAATTACTGATAATTTTGAGGCTTTTATTTCTACATTTCGATAAGACTATTTTGAGGGCTTTTGAGTCTTCAAATGCAACTTGAAGTTACAAACATCTCATTTGGGCAGATATTGCATATATTCTTGTAGCCTGAGGTGAGGAGGCAGCAGAAGAGCTCTGCCTTCCAAAAATACTTCCAGATTTCTGAGACAGAGATGTTCTTATTTACCCTTCTTTTGGCATGCTGAATGCCAGACTAGTTGTAATTCATCAGCTCCCATTTTCTGCTATTTACTAAAACCATTTTGTTGAAGCAGTAAAGAGTTCTATTGCAAAACAGTAAATTATTCCCCATTTCTTTGTAACACTTTTGCACCTGTACTCTTTTAACTGATACACCTCTTTCTGAAAGACATAGCTCTTCTATTATCCCACCTTTTACATTCCATCTCATTGCTTTACCCTACTCATTCAAGAGCACTGAAACCCGTGATTTCAAATACAGACAAAAAAAATACAGATTTGGATGTTCCTAATGTTGAAGGCTGATTTTCTGCATTTTCCTCTAATATAGAGACTTTTGTCTGTCTTTTTGTCTCTCCTCCTCTAATAAAAACAAGCTCTCTGTAGCTTACCTCACAGAGGGGATTATTTTCATCTTCTTTATGGAACCCTGTAGCCATGGCTGAAAGGGTTAATGAAGTTTCCCATATAAATTTCTGCCTTGAATGTAGGATCTCCATCCCAAGATTCTTGCAAAACCTTACAAGGAGTAGGAAGCAACTAGTTTTGTTTAAGTGTCTGACTCTACCTTGATGAAATGCATGTTTTGTACCAGAAACTGGCATCCTACTTCTTCTCATGCTATGAGACAATCAAACAAGACCAAAACAAAGATGAATTTTCAAAATCACATTTTACATCTGCACTTAAATGCAACTTTTTCCACTTGAAACCCAATTGAATCAAATACAACATCTGCATTGGCAAATTTGGTGTGTACACTTGGGTTATATATAAGAAAGGACACAAGCAAAATGTCCTAGATACACATTTATTATGTTTTCAATTATCCAATATAAGAAGCTGGAAGAACATTCCTGCATTGTTCTTGTATATATAGAACCATTTAGATAAATTTAAAAACACTTTGAGCTTGATTTTGAAAACTTTCAGTATCTGTACCACCTAAGACATTTACCTGAGGGCTTTCAACACTGGTTAAAACAAGAAAATTGAGCTCCATCAGTGGCTGCTACACTTTTCAGCTCATGTTTTTCACACATTGTGACTAAACATGCCTTAATTATATGATGCAGGAGAGCAGAGCTGTATGGCAGCTTAAGGATGTGGAAAGGCTTATGTGCCGTCCTACCTTGGTTTTCAGGAACCGGGACTGGGAATCCCGGTGCTGCTCCAACTCATCCTGCACATGCTTGCAGAAGGCCACCGCGTACTGGCGTCTGTAGTGTGGGCTGAAGTTTTTGATGACAGCCTCTGTCTTCCCTGAAGTAGAAGTAAAGATTTAATTGTATTTCACGTACATGGGTTCAGAAACTGTAATGCAGAACCAAAGCAGTTATTACCAGCAACCCAAAATACTGCCCAAGTGTACCAAAGCACATCAGTTCAGGAAACCCTCAGAGATGCACTCAGTTGTTGTGATGACCCCAACATAGAAGGAAATCTTTAGACATTGCTTTTCCTTCTAAGAGTGGGCAAAACATATCCCAAATTTATTTATCTAAGAAAAGATACCATCTGCCTCTCCCTAGAACATACTGCCACAGAGCTGTGGGTGTTTGGGAGGTGATAAGGTTTCCAAAGAAACTCATACACAAGTGACACTGACTAGTGTTTAGATGTATTAGCCAATTTTGTCACATAATCAGATTTTTAGTCTGACTCCAAGCTCCTACAAAGGATGTTTTCAAGGCTTGGGCACTGCAGTCTCCTCTTTGTTGTAATGTAAACAAATATTCAGTTTTGTTGCAATAAACAGTCATCTAGAATTGTCTTGCTATGATCAAGATCTTGACAATAGCAGTAACAGCAATAAACACTGACAGTCTCATTTCTGGGAACCTCAAAGCAATCTACAAGTAATTAACTCATTAACCCTATCATAGAAATAATAACACTTTACAGACCTGAAAGTGAAGCTAAAGGTTAAAGCTATGTGCATGGATGTGACTCAAAGAGTCTGCAGCAATGCAAAACCCACAGCCTGGACTGTGATCTAGATAACATCCCAACTGTCCTGGATACTGGAGAGATCCCTTTCTTTCATGTACTATGAAGCCCTGTGACAAGTTATTTTCTGAGCACACAACAGATAAATGCTATTTCACACCTCTAGCAATTTTAATGCTTTCGAATTTTTATTTTGTTCTGCTTAGGGGAAAAAAATAAAATGTTCTGTGTAAGACAAAAAATAGTAGTTCCCAAACTGAGATTTCTTGAAGCCTTTATATTCATGGTCTCCTAAACCAGGACTGGCATTCAGCACTCCTGAAGAGCACAACAGAGGAACCTGCAAGAAGCACCCTGACCTCAAGACTCTTGGAAAAGCTGAACCACCTACATCCTATTATGATGTTCTCAGACTGACAAACTCCTCCTAGCCACCCACTGCCACTATCACCAAAAGGGAATCATGATGTTTCTGTATTTTATACAACAGACTGTGAACCTGCTGCAGTGATGATGAAATCAGAGAGAGGTTTCAACAGACTTGCCGTTTCAAGCATGTATCACCCTTCTAAACTAGCTATGTTAAACTTCCTGGATTACCACTGATGTTACTGCCATTCCTCTCAAAAAAAACCCCCGAGGTTTAAATGTCAGTGCACTTCCCAGAATGCTTATACCTTTTATCACCTGAAATCATTTTAAATGTAGTTAAAAGAGAAAAGACACACACTATTATAAGAGCAAGTGCATGGAATCTTATGGGAGAAAGTGCATGGGATGCTCTGGTGTAGAAGACGCTGTGGTCCAAGATTTACCACCTCTAGCTACTTTATTTCCATTTAAAAACCCCAAACATGTGGCTGAGAGTGCCACGGGAAAAAGGAGTTCACACAGATAGAAAATGGCAAAAGATTTTGTAAGATGCTTATTTCACATCCAGCTGTGATTACCAGGCTGTTAAGAGGTCATTTCATTAATTCAGACAGCTGCAGTATTCAATTACTCTATAACTTCCTCATAACTACATTGCTGTAGTTACACGGACATGCACACAAAAGAAAAGGTTATACATCAGCTCTGTTTCTGCAATTTTATTTCCATTTTGACAAATAGAAATTGACATATCTCTCCAGCTCAGGACCAATACTGACACAACCCTTCACTCCAGCTACTCCTACGCAACCTGCTTAGAGAGGTGAGCTGGAGCCTTCCTCCTCTTAACCCTCAGAGGTCACTGCCTTCAACTAAACGGAAAGCCCCTTTTGCTCTACTTTCCAATCACACATTACTGCCAGGTTACAAACCTGCCACCTCTTCAAGCCCTGCCTTGGTGCATGGAAGGAGGCAGTTTGGCCAACTGCCATGTTTGCGGAGCCATTACACAAAACTGGAGGGTATCAGCAAGCCAGGTTTTCAGGTAGGTAAATTTTTCACAGATTTACTCATGAGTCAGCACCAGATGATAATCTGGACTCCAACTCTTCAGTTTTAAGAGACCGGATTTTTTGAGGTCTATCAATTATAGGATGTGCTGGTGTATAACAGCGGGATATTGCTGCTGCTAAAGCAGAAAATCCCTGCCTACCTGACAGCCTTTTAAAAGCTAGTCTGCTTTAGGCAGAGGCATCAACTTATTCTCCAAATAAAGTCAAAGCTTCCCAAAACCTTCTTTATAGCATTTTTTTTCCTTCTGGTCCCAGCCAGAAGTAGGATGTTGTTGGCTCCTGCCCCGGTGGAGTTTCCTGCTCAGAGTTTGCCTCTGTTTTCCACTGTGGCTTTTTCTTTTCCAGCTCGCAATGGCCTCCATCTGTTACAGAGGGCTCAGGGACACTAGATCTCAATTGACTGCTGCCTGCATCCTGCAGTAAAAATTGGCAGAGGAAGTGGGACAAAGAACAAAATTCTGGTGTTGGGGGGAAAAAAAACCCAACAATCACAGGAAAGACCTGTAATTTTGGTAAAGCCTTTTAACCATGGCTAAATCAGCTCAGAAGTGTGATTCTTCACTGTCAACATTTCTTAGATCAGCTTAAAGTATGATGACCAAGGAGAAAGGAAAGATATAATTCGTAGCATATATCAGTAAGAAGTATTACATCAGCGTAATTTTTATGTGCAGGCTACATTTAAAATCAACCAAAACATGAATCAAGAAGTAAATGTTTCAGACTGTTTATTCCAGCCTTTGCACTACTTGTCACAAAGGATCTCTGCATTAAAGATACTATCCCCTCTTAACATTAGAAGAAAAGGTTTTCTGAAGAGATTGTGAGTGGCGTCACGTGAGGATTGCAACACTACTTGTGGGTGGGAAGAGATGCAGACAGACCCTTGATCTGTTGTTTGTCAATGGATTTTTAAACTCTTTTGGTTTGCAGAAGATAAAAATATGCTATCTGAAAATAAATATGATGGAAACAGTCACAAGTAATAGCAACTTTTCCCATGAAATGATAACATGGGGCAACTGAAGATAAAATATTCTGGGGCAGCTGAAAAATGAGTTCCCCTGATTCTTTTCCAAATTTAGTGTGGCTTGCTTAGTCAGAGCTGTTTATATGGAGCAAGGCCAACTTTCCCACTTGGCTGGACTGGCAACAGCATAGCTCCAGTCTGTATAAATGTGATTTGAAACCCAGCGGCTAGGATGTTTATCCAAGGAGAATATGTAGTTTGATCACTTCCAGTAGAAGCCTGCATGCAACCGAAATTACCAACAGGAAAAGATGACAGTGATGGAGGTAGAAGGATTTCTGTCAAATTAACATGGTGAGGGTCCATTCTCCCTTTGCTGAGGGTTTAAATCCTGCTCCAGAATAAACCTGGCTAATGCATCATGATGCATCTTCTGTTCCACAGAACCAGCCTTTCATTTGATCACAAAAGTTTAGCACAAGTTACGATACATCTTTTAAGACCAAAACCAAATGTCATTCCGCTAAGAAACATCTGCCAGTTGCAGTTTCAGAATCCTTTCTCAAAGTTTTTTCTTCTTGTCTCTCCACTGCCCTTAACCTTCACTGTGCATCACCCATGCGGGACATAACTCCAAGTCATCAGACCCACAGCATGTCCTCTAGTACCTGACTTTCTATTTTGGGTTTCAATGCTTTTATTGAAAAGAATTGACACTCAACTTTTTTTTTCTTTTTTTTAAAGAGCACTCTTTGGCAAGTTCTCCCAGGAATTTCTACAGGTCTAGCTATTGGCTTTCAGCCTGTTGGCAGGGCCCTGCACAGGCCAGATAGCTCACTGTCCCACAGTTCAACAATGCCTTTAACAGTGTGTTGCCAAGTGGCTGGTACAGATGCAAGTCAAGGAAATTCAGGAAAAAAGGTCAGAAAACAGTAACTTCTTGGCTGGTGTCCAAGAGAACAGTTGCTCACACTCACTGGACTTCAGCCATTTGGAATTTAAGAAGAGAAAGAGGTAAGGATTTGCCATAAATGTTGCTATGCCACTTAAATACGGGTGTTTGGGAGTAAGATGGCCCTTCAAGGTTAGCAAGATGACCAGGACCCTTCCTCTTCATAGCACAATTGCTTGAACTCAGAACCTTTTGAATGGGGCTTTCAAAAAAAACCCATGATCAGTGACATGAATCTCTTTGGAGATCTGGGGGATTTATCTTCTTAGATCATTTAAGCCCACTGGAAAATACACTTTGTGTCCTGAGGGACACAAATTGTAAAAAAACCTAGATGATTTGTATATCAAAGCAAACCTTAGACAAGATAAAATCTAAAAGAAACAATAAGCATTGTGCATGCTGAATGCCAGTATACCCAGGTGTTAAAACAAGCGTGAAGTATTGAGACAGAGCAGGAATAAATGACTTTATCCTTGTATTTCTTTCACAAGTGCACAAGCAAAGCTGTCAGAAGCAAATATAAGAAGATGATCACACCCACATGGTGCTTCACCACCCAGAAGTGCAACTCACAAGTGGGGATACCCTTTTAAATGATAAACTTTATTATGTGCTTTAATTCAGCAAATTCAGTACTGAGCTCTAAAAAAAACAATTATCCATCCATCCATCCATCCAGATCTTACTCTCATAGTGCATTAGAGTGGCAAAAAAATGAATTAATAAAGTAATTTGAGCATTCATGGGTCAACTTCATGCAAAGTCCGAAACAAACACAATCTTTGACTGAGAAAAACATCTGAAACTGTAGATGCTCTACATGATCTCCATGAATCAGCAAAGTTGGATTGGCAGCTCTGAAACTAGTTGGATGCTCACTGTGCTTCTACTGTGATACCATGCATAAAAGCTGCTCTTCCTGAATTCACCCATTCATTTCAAATATCATTATCACTTATTGAATGCATCCGGTAACCAAAAAACCTGTAAAAGCAACTCTCTCTTGCATATCTTCTCTAAGGTGCCTACCACCTTCCAGTGCTCTGGGATGTGCAACGGTGCAGTAGGAATTACCAGCAATTCCCTCTTTCCTACAGTCTTCTTTCTTCTGCAGTACCTCTGGTACCACAACTGTTTAAATTCTAGTGCTCCCAGGCTTTATCCCCCACCTACAGTGAGGCGATACAGAATACTCTCTTTGTTGCTGAAAGCATAGCTCAGTTTGAGCTTCATTTATAGAAACAGTATTTTAATTATTTGTGAGTCATGGCTTAATACCTGTTATGAAAAAAAGGGATGACAAACACAAATCCCAAGTTCTGATTTGGCTGAATTATTTGTCCACTGTTTGTTTGCACTCACTCAGCCAAATCAAGAAGCTATCTGGTGGAGTCACCCCTCTTTCCCATGTAGATATGCTAAAAAGCATGGTTTGCACCTGATAAAATATTGAAACCAATTACTTACTCTCAGCTTTGTGTAGTATTAATGGAGACTACTCATTAAAACTTAGAATGGTGTAACCACACTGGCGTGTGCACACACTCAAATTATCCATCTGTAATGCAGACACTGAATTATATTGGTAAAATTCCAATCAGTCATCCAAAACTCAATGCAAAGCTCAACTCCCTAGGTGCTCAGCCAATCTTCTCTACAGGATGAGTGGGAAAGTCCACACTGTCCTGTGAAAAAATGTCTTAGCAAGTTTGCCAGCTGAGACTGTGGGTGTGAAATTTGTGCTTCAACAGAGGCGAAGCTTCTCTTGCAGGGCAAGCTAAACAAATAGGTTTGTAAGTTCATGTAAACTTGATCCACAGCAAAGGAGAAGCCAAAAATAACAGGCACTATTCCAGACATGCAGATGTCCCTTTCTATGATTTTACTCAAGTATTCAGCTTTTTCTCAAGTGCTCCACTAAACAAGGGTGATTTTTATACTAAGATGGGCAATTATCCCCTAGATTTATATACCTATATTCTTCTTGGGCAACTTCATGAGCATGTCATGTTTCAGAGAGAGTAGACAGATCTGAGGGAGAAAGACCTCATACACTCTAAAAAGAGGCTTATTTTCTTAAGAGTAGCTTGTGATTTAACTACAGGTCCTGCTATTTTAAATCAATTCTGAATATTCCCATTATTAAAAAATGCAGAGCAAAATATAGAGCACGACTCTTGCTTAAACACAGAACATTTCTCAGGTCAAACTCAGAGACTCATTCCTACAGCCAGGTTCCCTTTTTCTCCCAGATCAGGTTTAAGATAATTCTCAGCAAATGCAGAGATAGAACTATCACTCCTTTGATCTATGGTTAATCCTCGTTGTCCAAACAGTACATCTTCGATGCCCTCACAAGCACCTGCTATAACCTGAAACTCTCTGGGGGACATTTCAATTGCAATCATGTTATTTCCATGCAGTGTCCTTCCCATAAGCACGCAATTCCCTCCAACTGCACTGCATGTTGCCAGGGGATTTTATTTGAGAACAGCTGCTAAGATGGAAATGCCCAGGGAAATGTATTTGAGCATCAACCCATGATTGCAAAGCAAGAGGTTGGGGTGGCACACATCTCGTGCTTGATGGGTGTATCCTCCACGTTTGATGTATCCTCCATCGGGTACATCTACTCCTTCAGCATGGCACTTCATGGACGTGTCAGTCCTGGGGCACTGCTCCTCAGCTTCTTCATACCTTCTCCCATATATGTGTCACCTCTCATGCTGGGGGAAATAGATGGAAAACCTCTCCAGATGGAAACAGATTCCACACAAGCAGCTCCACCAGCATTGCAGAGGGAAGAAGCAGTAAACATCAGGAAGCCATTGGCAGTGCAGTTGCCCTCCTAAACATGTAGGTCTGGAGCAGAGGCTAGGGAAAACAATGTGAAGTCTTTGAATTTTAACCTTAAAAGGCATGAATTGCAACCAGTGACAACAGGCACTTCTCAGTCCAACAGTGGGGGCCACCAGCTCTGCAATGCTCCCTTTGCTGCATTGTAATTTAGGGGAAAAACAAGATTTCACAAGTTGCCTTTACACTTCTGTCAGATGAAAAAAATCCTAATAATCATGACTTACATAAAGACCAAGGCTTATGGTTAATCAAGAGGAAATAAGTCAACATGAGACACAGGGCTGATTAACACTGTGTCAGATAAGCTTACCCCCGAGGCAGCTGAAATTTATACTTCATTGGTAATGGGGTTAGAAGCAGCAATGCTGTCTAGAAACAATTACTCGTGATCAAACTCAACAAAAGCAAGGTCTATATCTATAAGTTTATTTCACAACACCAGAAAAACTAGGGATTTAATAAAAGAAATTAACCCAATCTAGCTCCTGGGGCCCACAAGAAGCAAAACTCTGCTCTGTATTAAGTAATTTGGTGGAGGCCAATGGTTTTCCAATCTGTTTTTTTTTTTTTTTCCCAAGTACCTGAGTCACAAGCTGAGCCCCTAATGGGGAAACAGACACCAAACATGTCTTAAGCTGCTTTCTCCAATCCAGATCTCAGCATTACATTGCATGTCATGGTAGGTCGTACAAGAATGTTTCTTGGGAACATTTAAACTGCTTTCCAAAAATGTAAGCCAACGCTACATCACCCTGCAAATCAGGATGATATCTTCCCTCATCCCTCTCCTTCAGGTGACAGGCCTTGCAGCCAGTTACTTCACTGCCTGACTGTCCACAAGATAAAATAATGAAAAACATTCTCAAGTCAGAGATACAGGTAACAGAAACAACCATCTTCATCATACTAGCTGAAGGTTTGTCAAGATACGTATCTATTTATACAGACACACATACCTGCAAAAGATAAACCCTGGGCAATACCTGGAGTGTGCTCATATAGTTTATTAATTTCTTTTTTCTTAATTGTTCTGCCAAAATGATGCCATACTAGACAGTTTTAGTACAAAGATGCTCAAAGGGATATGTGACATTGGACAAGTCTGTCCAATTTAAGGAAATAAAAAAGGAAAAAGAAGAACTGTGTTCATAAAGAATTTGATGTAAATATAACACAGGACACATACAAAGATCTTATAGTTCTTCCTCTGCACATGCTGGGCTTTAAGGTCTAATTACTCTTTGTCCCAGAACACTGCTGAACAGTATTTATTTTCTTTTCTAGACTTCTATATTTAGCTGTAATTCAGAGAAATGCCAAAGCCCCGCTGAGTGTTTGACTGCGACTGCCAGACAGGAGCAGTTGTAGTGTCGCATGCTGGGACAGGAAGGTCGTGGCACACAACTCTGCAGGTAGAGGCTCAAAGACGTCTTGTTTCCTGTGTGGAGTTGGTTTGATTAAATCCCTCTTTACATACACTGAAATCAAGCTCACAGGGGTTACAGTCCAGCCACTAGATGAGTTTCAGTTCCTCAAACACTCATGAAAGCATCACTGAGAAGACAATAGGGTTAGCAGTGGTGTTTGTTTTTTCCATTTCTAAGACTTCCTGGGAAGAAGCCCCAGTCAGCTATTGTGTCTCTCACTACATGTGTGTTTGAGTCTCCTCCCCTGGTCAGCTATTCTGTCTCAAAATGCTTCAATGCTCCTTCCTTTTTGAAAAAAAAACAACCCATAAGTTGCCTCATTTCCTCTCCATTTATCTCTCACGTTCAGAAGAGTTTGTGACAACATGACACAATTTGAAAGGAAAAAAACAAATAAAAACTACCTTCTTCCAGTGCTGTGTTTGTACAGTGGGACCACATGAGCTTCTGGGCTCTGACAAACAGCACAGCAAGTTATTGTTAAGAAGGGGAAATTTGTTCCTGATAATTCACTTGGAAATGCTTTGGTGAGGTCCCTGCAATCCTCGTATCTTCAGCAGGGCCTCCATGCACTGACAAGCTAAAATTACTTGCCCATATACCACGGCAAAACATAACCAGAACATGTTCAGGGCCTGATTTTATTGCCATCTATGGTAGCAATACTTCAATTAATGTATTTAACAGTTTGCTTTCATTGCTCTCACCTTTGTACAATCAGTGATGGCGCTCCAGTTTTGTAAGTCTCAGTTATTCCATCATGGGTCTTCATAAGGTTCTCCCCTTAAATCCAATCTGAGCTCCTATCAACATGGATGCTAACAATTCCTCTCTTTTTGGAGAAGAACACAATTCTCTGTTCCGTTGACCCATATAAAAATTTAAATTCTTCATCTTTATGTGTTTTGTAAAATATTTTATTTAGGGGACTAAGAAAAAAGAGCCCTAAGAACATAACATGCAAGAGCTGATAAGAATAAAACAGCTTTTGTGTCATAAGAGTCTTATCTGGCAAATTTATGTATATCAGATTGCATTTTAATTTTCTGAATGCAGAAGGAATCATTAGTAATGCTACTTTAAACGTATCTAGCTCCAGTCTACTCAACTGCACTTCAAGCACACTATTATAGTTCATTTCACTGGGGAGGCAACCAGGCAGCAGTCTCATTTACAGACTCCTAACTGGGGAGAAGGATGCTCAAGGCACCTCTTCTTGGCAAAAGGAGTTACAAAATGTTTATGTTAGTGCAGGTCTTTATATGAAAATAGATTTTGGATAATAACAAACAACTATGATTACATGGTGCTGCTTTGAAATTTCAAAATTATACAATGTATTTTTCTTTGTGTCTTTCCCCAAACTCCTCAGTTAAGTGACTGCAGAGGATAAAGCAGTGCCTGTGATATGGTCTTGCTCCAGCCTCAGCAGAGCTGCTCTGCAAAAATTTGCCATAAGCCCATGTAAGCGTCCAATATCCACAGACTGCCTCTTAACAGAGTTAACACTCATTTTGAATCTCATCCAAATCTGAATTCCTCCAAAAGCTGCCTTCATGTACTGACTACAACTAAATTTCAAGCCATGTTTGCATTCTTCGATAGTGGCTTAAAGTCAGCCTGTGACCTTCTGAGAAACAAATGCAGGAAAGCTGCATAAATCCATATTCTTTGTTCATTTGGCTGGTGGGATACACCAAACTGATGAAGTGCAGAACGAGCACTGAAATTCCACAAAATATTTTCCCACCTAATAGCATCCAGTGTGGCTGCAATATCCCCCAAGAGCTCTTGAACCCACAACAACCTTTAAGAGACTTTTCTGTCCCTTGCTGTTACTCCTGAAGACCTCTAGTATACAGTGCAATCTTTTCTTCTGAGACACTACTGCAGCTGTGTGCTACTCATGCAGTAGCAAAACTTCTTTGTACCCTGGGACACTGTTTCTTCACTATTTATGCTTTGAAGCATCACTGAGCAATAACTTTGCCAATAGTTTCACCATAGGTTTTACAGAAAACCAGCAGTTTCATACAGACAGTCTCTTGGTTAATTAAAGAGCAGATCAGTGAAAACGATGAGCCAGGAATTTGGGGAAATTTTATTCACAAAATCTGATGATATGACTGATGGATTCTTTATAATTTCCAATGCAAAATCCACAGCCACTAGAAGAGATGGTACTAAAAAAGTGCATCTCAGGGTCTCTGCTTTACACCAAGCTTGACTGGCAAAGATGCACCAACCCTTCAAAAATAACTCAGGCTGAATCTTCTGGCTCCAAAAGTTTGAGTTTAAATGGAATCCTTATTTTTTCTTCTCATGTCTCCAATTCAGAGGTTAGGACAACAAAACATTGGCCTCAGATTTAACACATTGGTTTCCAATTTTGCTTGCAGACACGTCCCAGTGAGGAAAATATGCCTTAGCTAACAGCCACAAAAAGCAGTCTAGGAGAAGACAGACTTCTTAAAATCCATTTTGAATCAGTAACAAGGACAAGTCCTTGCATTATAATGACTTCACTTTTAGAAGAGGATAGTATACGTGGCTGAAAATTCAAAGGGATTTTTGACAATTACTTTTGCTGCCACTACTGTGAGGCAACTTCTTGTGTTTAAAGAATCGCTGGACACCAGCCACCAGCACCCCATGGCTGTGTGGTTTAGAAGAACCTTCTCTGAGAAGCAAAAAAAGCAAGCATCATATCTTATCTCATTCACAAATGACTGGTACAGAACAACATGAAGAAAGTTGGAGGTGATAATGCAGCCCTGCCTTCAAGATTGAGCAGATACTCTAACATGCTTTTTAAGGTCTTAATTTCCAAAGGTTCCCCTAATTTGTAAAATACTGTATCTTGAATTTGAAAGAAAACATAGAATTATAATAAAGAAACACATAAGATACAGAAATAAAACTGCTTTACTAGTCAGTACATGTTGGTGAGAGGGGTTAAAGTTATTTACATAAAAATAAGTCTTTTAAATGCATTAGAACTACAGTTTTTGCAAAACTGCTCTGGAAACTCAGTTTTTAAACATCCATTCTTCTGTGCTTGTCTACTCTATTTAAATTGCATATCTTCTGGTTAATGCATTATTCGGTCTGGAATAATTACACATCAGAGACATGCCTAATGAGCTAATCTTTAAACTCTGCAGAGCTAAAAAAAGACCCCAGGGCATGTTTTATGCATATAGAATGGCATCAGCTGACAAATATATGGCACAGTCCGTATTATTGTGGTTGCAACCAAGAACCACATGAATCAATGTTAAGGGTTCGTTTCTGCTTTATTCAGGATGACAGGACTTCTCAAGGAAAGCAAGAGTGTGTTCCATGATTGTGAGAATCCACTATTAAGATAAAAGAAAATTAGCCACACAGAATAGCAAAGAAAAGCAATACTGCAGTTTACCATCAGTGTGCAGGTCATTGGAAGACTCTACAAGGTTTTAAAAATCAAACATCTGCTACAAAAAGCAACAATGAATACAAATACTTGGATTTACAACTAAAACTAACAGGGGACAGAATTGACACTGAAATACTTTCAGTTACCATAACCATATTGTTTTAGACTTACATCAGACAAAAGCTATTTCAACAGGAAAACCTGTCTTAGCCAACAGCTGGAAAACTCATAGCCTTATTCTGGAAGGAAAGGGGACTTATTACTTTTTACAGATGTCTCCATTCCCATCATCCAAAAGAAGTTAAAAATATGAATAGAGAGATGGGGCCCATCTGAAATACGGCTTTCACATCCTCCCCAGGCTGCACACACTCATATCTCTGGCACCGATTCAGCCTACACTGCTATATGTAATGGTCACAGAAACTCAACCTGACATTTTGCACAGCATCCTCAAATTCAGCCTTAAATTTATTTTTGGTTCAGTCTCTCAGAAAATCTCATGTCCCTTCTAACAGCAAAACTTCAGACACTTCAGCTATCAGGGAGGTTAGATTTTATTTTTTAGATTATTGTTACAGGTGGTAACAATAAAAGCCCAGCCAGTGCTCACTTACACCATGTAGCCCCAGCACCCTGGGAGATCCGGCTGTTAGAGCACCTTCCAAGGCAAGTCTGATTTTGCTTTATATTCATGAAAGTAACACCTGCCAATGCCAAGTGTTATGGAAAGAGCACTGCAACTTTTCAGTTGACCACACTTCCTGCTGCCTAAATATTTAAGACACATTAAGGAAAAACCATGTAGCAAGATTAATAACTAAGAAACCACAAGCTCTTGCTCAAAATTACCACATACTATGTTATACCCTTACCAACACATTGGTTTTATATGTTTGTTTATGTTGGTAACTCCCTCGTATCTCAGTGTGGTTTCAGCTTTAGACATCTCCATTCCGGTATGAGATGTGTTGAGCAGCTTCATGTTTTTGTCATGCATAAGGGAAGATGGTGATAAATGCAGATGGAGTCTTCCTTCTTCATTCACATGGAACCCAACTTCTTCCTCTAACAAATGCCAGTGCTGCTTCAGTTTATGATTTATCACAACTACTTGACCACAGCTTCTAAGAGATTATCACAAACACATCAAGTTCTTAATGGCCTCAATGTCTGGTAGGACATCATTTCAAAGTAGCTGGCTGCTGGGCCTTCCTGCTCTCAGCTAAAAAGCAGTTGAAACTCAAGAGCGCAGGAGGAAGGAACTGACGCTGAGGTAGAGAACAGTGAGATATATACAACAACAAGGGGACCTTTCTTCTAGAACTTCTGAGGAAACCCCATAATGAGGACAACTGGATTGGCAAAGGAACTGCTGTGCCAATGAAATACTCATAGTCCCTCCAGCAGCACCTCTACTATGTACCATGAAACCAGAGAGAGACAAACAGGAGCTGAATCCTAATACTGGCCCTAAGAATGCAGTGTGGACAGTGTAGTAGACTGGTGAAGTGTAATGCATCTACAAGTAAGATTAAATTAGAGTTCAAGTTTTCAACATGCCTTGATTTTGGCATCCAGAGAGAGAGGTGCTCAAATAGCACATCAGTCCACACTGACGTGTGTCAGGACACTGGCACCCTTCCCCATTTCTTCAGTCTGTTTTTGTCAACAGGCTAATGGAAGTAGCTATGAACATCATTTTCTATTCAGCACATGATTTGCTTCTGTAGTTCAAAAAGTTTTTTTAACATCCTAGAAATCAACTTCTTCTATGAAATACATTGTGATGGCTGTGTCAAGACTTTGGTATGGGCTAAAAATACCTTTCACTTATAGGTCAGACTCAAATAAAGCTAATGGAAACTGACAGTGATGCTGTCCTGTGGCCTTTTACCAGTCTGCTCAAGACCTCTTTCCAAATAGCAGTGTTTGATTTGCATCACAAGCTGAATAAATGGAGAAGGAGGTTAACATTGATCACCATCCTGCTTTGGATAGAAAACTGCAGATTTTTGGGGTAAGCAAATGATTTATTATGCTTCATGTTTAAATGAAGCACACCTCCTTCATGGAGTCCACACTTGGATTAACTGGATTGACTTTCCTGGAATAAATCCTCCTGTGCAAGACATAAAGGTTTGCCTCAGAGGATTTCTGATTGTTTACCTTTTTTTAAACCAAAGATGCAGGAACAACTGTGGTTCCAGCTTATCAAGGCTTCCATGCAAGGTATAGAAGGCTACGCGAGATAGGTGTGCACTCACCAAGCCCTCATTTTGGTACATTATTATACTAAACAATACTTCCAAGATCCAATCCACAAAGTGCCAAAGACTGGCTTGGTTTGTACAAAACATGACTCCTCATGACCAATCCAGCAGCTGTGGTACATTTACATACAGATTTTTCCAAGAGTTTACGGCTTTGTTTCAGTGCATCACCCTTTCCTCCATACACAACCAATCTGCTGATTCCAGACTGCACGGGAAGTGGCCATGTCTTCACCATGCTTGATGACATTTGCTACTTTTTTTTTTGGTTTTGAGGGATGTTTGGGTTTTAGAATAACTTTTTTAACATTACCTTGTAGGAAATGGCATAGTCCCTGTCTAAGCCCTTCCTTCTTCATTAAATATAGGGCAGTATGACAGACCTACATTCTTAGCACTGTTCCATTACATGATCATTTTGCCTTCTGTAAATTCAGATCTTCTCTGAGAGTTGTCCACAAGGTGGGTAAACAAAATTCCATCCAATCCTCTCTTTCCTTGCTATAGCTACAAAGCTCATTGCAAGCTTAGTAAAACCACTAATAAAGACCCAAATGACTATCATTATATTTTAAAAGCACATGAAAATCAAAAATTCATGTCTCCTCTGTATCTTTGATACAGTCTCCAATTCTACATACACTTTTAAGGAGTGGTGAGGCACTGGACCAGATTGCCCAGGGAGGCTGGGGATGCTCCATCCCTGCAAGCATCCAAGGCCAGGCTGGATGGGACTTTGAGCATCCTGGTCTAGTGGAAGGTGTCCCTGTCAATGGCAGGGGGTTGGACTGTGATCTTTAAAGGTCTCTTCCAACCCAAACCATTCTATGACTTTACAATCTTTTCTCCTCCAAAAGCATCATAAATCCCCCCATCAACTTATATCAGCTGACAATCTGGATGATTTTTGGGATCCTCTTGCAGACACATCAAATGCAACCCTGACACCTGGCTACTTCCCTCCAGTCAGTCACCAACCTCAAATAGCAGTTTTGCTGCTGCTTCCTGGGCTCAGGGCAAGGACTGATGGAGCACAGCAGCAGTGGTTAAAGCTACTTTTCTTTACAACTACATCTAAAAATACCATCTTCTAATCAACTTCAGACGGCACCTACCCCATTCATTGCAGAGCTCTGAAAGTTTGTGGTGAGCTGGAAATAGCAGGAACTTGATTTATATTTAAGGTAGGTAAATACCACTCCATAGAAATAGGTCATGTTTCTGTGTCTGCTATAAAATGTAAAGCTGGACAAAAATATATGTCACTTATAGGAGAAGCTCCCAAACGGCTCCTGCCATCACCTTCTTCTGATTTACTGAAATGCTGTGTACCTGCAGTCAGCACTGAGCACAGCCAGAGCCCAGCTGGAAATCTGGGGAGAGCATTAAAATGGCCAGTTCCCTGAAAAATTAAGCACTATGTTTGTCAATCCCCAAATTAATAGCCATAACTCCTCCTGCATGAAATAAAATACCACCACCCATCACAGATCAGCTGATTTATGGCTGCACAGTACTTTTTAGCTTGGCAGGTGTACAGGAAATCTCAGAAAGAAGAACCAACCCAAACAAAAAATCTGGAGCTGCCTTTGCACCCTGGTCTCTCTTAAGCATCAGTGGAGAGTTCAGGGCCTCAGATCCACAGTCCTTTTTCACCTAACATAGTAAGCTTATATAGTAGAAAGTTGTGTTTGCTTTGTGGTATTCCCTTTCTCTACAGAGGTGAACAGCTGCTGGTAGCTATGGGTTTTGCAGATATTTGCTAGACTGCACAAAGGGCAAATCTGGAAACAAGGGGATTTATATCAGTAGGTAAGCACTGGCAGTGGTTAGAAACCCTTCCTATTCGCCTCTGGTTTCCCATATTCCAGCTCTATGTCCCCCAACATCTCCCCTATGAACTAATTTTCTTACACCATTACTAATGTAGTCCATTACCATTACAACATTACCTTACAAGATCACCATCATTTGAAAAGGCATCACTGATGATGATGGGGTCAGTTGAGAGTCCAAAAACAAGCCAGGCACCGATGTGGGTGGCTTTCTCAGGATGTCACCTGGCCAGAAACCGTAACACAGAGGACGCACCACATTCAATGTTTAAGCAATGATATGTAGAACAAACAGCCTGAAGACTGGCTGACATGCTCACTTTGTATAAATCTCAAAAGCAAAATTTATTCTGAAGGAATAAATTGCTCCTACACAGAGTGAGTAGTGAGATTGAAACCTCTGCCACTGTTTTCCACCCTGGGGTTACTGCATTACTGCACCCCATGGCTGCAACTATCCCAGTCCACAGAGTAGCCTGCTGCAAGGCATGGTTTGAGGGAGTCCCGAAGGAGTGCACGCTGCTCTGAGCTAAAGGGTTGGCACAGCACCCTGCAAGATCCTGGAGCATGACCACACACCTGCAACAGCCAGTGACAAACATCTGCCCATCATCACGGTCATGCACTGATGGCTGATGTGGCGCTTCCCCTGATCACATCAGGCCCGTCACGTGTTCAGTAGAAAACTACCTGACAGACACTTGGCTGGGGTGACACTGAACAGGAATTGCAGGACAACACTGGATGTGTCATCCACAATGAAAGCCTCTGTAGCATCTGCATGCTCCCTAGGAACCCCGTTGCTCAGGGTAAGGCAGAACAGGCATAGAATCAAGATCATCACAAAGAACACCAAAAAGTTCTTTTTAATAACCATTTTTATTAGAAAATTTATTTCTTAAAGAAATTAACTACTCTTTACATCAATTATTTCCTAGAAGAATTTCAACTATATAAAACTAATCTACATATTTTTAAAAATTATATTGCTAATCTAAGCAGAAGAATCCATGAGTCAGCCTCGCTTTTGTTTTCTACTTCCTGACATTGCTAGCTAAGACAACTACCTGGCTTTGGAAGAAAGACACAATAACTAAATAATAACTTTGGTAGCACTACAGTGGTCTGATATATAGCCTTAAAGCTGTAGTACTATCCAGAGTGTAAGAGCAACTGTTTGTCTGAGGAAGTCTTAGAACAGAGGCACGAAGACAAAAGGCTTATGATTTCAAAAATTAACCCTTAATTAAATACTCAGAGAAACTGATTCACCAGCATCTTAGCTTATGTATGTCAAGTTAAGCATTAGTACAGAAGCATACCAAATCTTTTTTAGATATAAAACTAATTGAAAAAATACAAGATAAAGGTTTTAGAAAACACAAACAGAAAGATCCTTTCTTCATACAAGTTTGAGCCATTTCCACAAGAGTTAATTTTGCTTTATGTAAGAGTTGGCCTTGTTTCATCACTGTCCTTTAACTGCAAAAAACAATTAAAATGCTTGTGTGTGTGTGTGTGTGTGTGTGTTCAAAAACTTGAAGCCATTTTTAATTGTTCTTTAAGTGCAAAGAGAACAGCATGTTTATTATATGCAAAGGCAAAAGCTGTAGAAAGAAATGCTGCTATACTTTAAAAGTAGTCATGACCATACTGTTTTTGAATATCATTCTTCCAGATCTAGACAGGGTCTTTTCAGCTGCTACTGCCCAAAGGCATCAACAACAAAGCTGCTTTAATCATCTCAGAGCTTGCTTTTACTCCCTTTAATATCAATAAAATTTCTATCAGATGCAAACACTGTCTTATAATTTATGGACAAGTTGCACTAACTAAAGTATCTCCAATCCTCGGGATTTCTGAAAATACAAAGTACATCAGACTCCACATTTAGGGTGTATCTCAAATACAGGCTTTTTGTGCAAAGGTGAGCATATGTCTCACTTTTTCTATTGAAAAGAAGCTCTTTGATGCCCACGCTTAATTCAACATTCTACGTAGTTTCTTTTACATAGACAGCAGAAAATGATGAAAAACGCTACCTGCCTTCCCCTACCAGCCAGTGGTTTCCCTTCACTCATACTACCTGAAAAAGACCTTCCCCAGAAAGAAACTACTTCTCAGTTTTCAAAGCCAGGCTCTGTGGTACATGTATACAGCACTTCAGCTTTAAGGTTAGTTTTTGTGCCTGTAATACTGCATGCCCTGGTGTAAGGGAGCCTGAGATGATCATACTTAACAGGTGAGGAGCCTCACCCAGCTTCCCAGATGCTTTGGCCACAAAATGGATAACTGTGTTTACAAAACCTCCAAGCCATTTACAGAAAGTAAATGAGATGTAATCACGGACAATCCCTTTACTGACAAACTGAAGAAGAAAATCTTACCTCTTGCTTTAAGAAAATTCTTGACCATGCCTCTTACAAGACAACATGACTGTAAACTTCAAAAATCGGTCATAGTATTTTTGAAAGAAGTTAATAAATGGCACTATATGAACAATGGAAACTGAGCAGAGAAGATACCTTTTGCCTTCATCTACCACACACAAAATATGGAAGTTACCAAGTACAGTAAATTCTGCTCAAGCTGTGTGGCAAATACCTTCCCATCAATCATGAACCTGGCCGACTTTTGCTTGCATTCAGCATGAAGCTAGGATAAAGTGCCTGGCCTTCTGAATTAACGAATATAAGTATCAAATAGAAGTTGCCTTTCCTTTCCAACACAGATAGGCACCATTTGTTAGAACTATGAGATGAAAATCTGCTACTGGCTCCAACAGCAACAAACTCTCTGAGGAATAAAACTTCAGAGAAAGCAAGTAAAGTCAAAAGGAATTTTCTTCAAAATCTTACTTAAGGTCTTTGAGAACTTGGAAACTTAGCAAGGTATATGTCATGATGAATAGAATCCCATATCCACATTGAAATTGGAATGTCCTACACACTCTGCTTTATTTTTTCATTCTTTTGGTATTTATGTCTATATGGATTGGGCTAGATAGTACCTGCAAAGTGCTAACCCATAGTCAGGAATTCTGGATTTGACAAGCGTCTGTGAAATAAAATACTACTCTGCATCTTTGTCATAATTTGGGAACTGTAGAAAATTCTATCAACTTCTACCATAAACCTCAGAATGTGAAAATGAAAACCACCCTCTCAGAGCTATGAAGTAGATACTCCTAAGTACAGAGAGATACCACATTTCTGCTCTACGTGATGCTACAGCCATGCTCACCTGTGGAAAATGAAAGAGAGGATTTTGAAAACATGGCAAGACAGAGCTTGTAACAGGCCAAGGGAAGAGTGTAGTAAGTGCAGCAGTTACAAAACTGCTATACTTGCAGCCATATACCAAATTAAAATCAGGACTATGTGACAGTTTAAAGCAGAAAATCCAACATGCAGTCTGAGTGCCTGTCCAAAAAAGGCCAACTTTTCCACAAATTAATTCCAAGTTATTCTTTTGTCCTCCAGCATCCCTGCTCATGGCTTTGTGCATGCTGGCTGGCTGCTGGTGAGAATTTCAATCCAGAGCTTTATCAGGCACTTGAGTTATCTCCCTCCAAGTCGATGGGACTTATCTCTGTGCAACCAATAGTATTTGTTCGGACTGTTTGCTGTAAAGCTAGTAACCAATTTTTTTATCTAGTCTTTTTAGTAAAGGGTAAACCAGGCTTCAGTCTCTAAAACATGAGTGAATAGTAGGCCATCTGCTTTTTCTAAGTACACTGCACATAGGAGGAACACATCTAAAGTGTTTTAGCCTTGTGCCAAAATGCCCTGTCTTAATTAGTACCATACTGAAATTCACAGGCAAAACAAATGGCTAGAAAGAAATTTCTTGCAGACATTAAGCTTTCACTGCTGAATGAAAAGAAAAATGTCTGGAAAGTCTGCTTGGAAAAAAGTACTGAACAATGAGGAAACCCACAGGGTACATCCCTGGGTACTGCAGGGTCACTGCACCACTGCTGTGTCCCTCAGCCAGACTGTCCCATCTGCCTGGGTAAGGAAAGAGATAGAATGGAGGGAAGGAAGAAAGAAAAACTGCATTTAAACGAACAAATCAAAAGCAAATTACTATGAAGTTTCTTTCCCTGGACAGTTTTATGTTTATAGACATAGGTAGACTTGAAACAGTCAAGTACCTTCAATAACAAAAAACCTTCAGAGAAGTTCAAATTTTTTGCATGCTAAATTCTTCTGAAGATGTGCCTGTTGAAATTACTGTTGTTGAGTGCTTGAAATCTCTCCACCTCCTCAAATTCAGAACAATTTGCTCCCAACAGAGCACACATGAGAGAGCAGAGCTTGGTCCCCAGTACTGCTGCTGCTGAGACTGCAGAAATGGAAAATCATAAACTCTCTCAGGGCCATTAACACCTTCCCCTCACTGCAAGATCTGCTTTCTTAATCGCTTCTTGTCTAATATTAGAGACCCAAAGCAAATATTTTCAATCAGCAGTCTGGAAATCTCAGGCACAATCTCTCTGGGCATACCACTAGGTTGTTTTAAAAGGTGCTTTCATCTTCCTCCCCAATGCCAAGATTGCGCCTTGAGTCTGTAACTCCCCGCTACTGCCTAACACGGCTCCTTGCTGGGTGTAACGTTCATTATCATGAGACAAATCATGCACTGGACACTTCCCACCCCAAGGTTAGCCCACGCTTCATCAACCTGAAAGCATGGATTTTTTTAATAAACTCTTTTCACATGATCAACTCCCAGTCTCTTAATTATTACTGCCATTTTTTAAACTCATCTATTTCATCCAAATCCTGAATAATTTCCAGGCAGTCCCATCAAAACCCTACAAAAGATTATCTCTGCTATAAGTCTTTCCTTCTTTTTTAAGGGCTCAGTCCAAAACTCTGAGGAATTACTATAAAAATTACTTTTAAGTTGAAGGGGGCTTGACATTATTTTACTGCTTATAATGCGTGTACTTAAAATATCTTCAGAATGTTAAATAAATGGGAAAAAATTTCTTTTTTTCCATAGGTATGGTTAGAAAAGCAGGCTCACATTAGACAGAACAGAAGACACCTTTGAAACTGTTAAGGTTTCAAGCCTCACAATGCTGCAGTGCATGTGGTCCGGCTCTCCTTGCTGGCATTACATGGCCTCCTGTTCTACTCACCATCTCCCAGTGGACACAAGCTGCTCCCAGTGCTCACAAGAGTCTCTGATGACTTATTTTTCCATTATTTTACTATGACATTAATTTCCTCCAGGTAGGAGTAAATATATCAAGTTTTGACATTTTATTCACAATTTCATCCCACAACAATGATCAACTTTCATTCATTTCCACTTTAAAAAGACAAAAGACTTTGTGATGGCTTGCAAAAAATAACTTAATGTTATATATATAGTTTCTTAAGGCAAAGATTTTCTGAGTATGCAAATTGTTTTGTAAAACATTGTCACCTCCCAAGTAAGTCTTTAGGCAGCCTGTGAGGTACCTGTCCCCAATTCAAACTTCACATGGGTGATCCCTGCCCTTTCAATTTCAAGAACAGCCTAACATGTATCATACTGCAAAGAACACTTGAAAAATTACACATTGGCATAATACATTCTCTTCTTAGGCATTATTTGCTGCTGGAAATGCACATTACCAGGTCAATAATATCAGTTGACTTTCAGGTGTTGCTCAAGATATAGCCCCATGTACAAGTATATAGAGCTCTCAGTGATTTGAAATTTGGCTGGCCCAATACTACCCCTTCTTCTGTAAAAGCACAGAAGTTGAAACAGTTTTAGGTGGCAATCACAACCTTTGCATTCAGTAACCAAGGCTCTGTGTAGGATGCCTTCATGATTTTGTCTGGGATTCATTTCTCCAACTGGTCTGACAAGGCTCACGCTTATTCACCCGTGGGGAACCACAGCGAGCAAAGCGTCTCCTAGGCTCGACCTGGGGGTGCCCATGCCGAGGGCCATGTTCTCGCTGGTTTATGTAGACACCTACATCTATGTTTTTACATACTTTTTTTACATAATTTTACATATCACATAATTTTTGTCCTTGTTTTCTTCTTCTCTCATCCCTCAAACAATGTGAGCAAACAAGTCTTTTGGAAATTAGAAAACCTAGATTTTTATGCATGATGATGAAGAAACTGTATCAGTTTATTGCTGAAAACTCCATCCACCCCTTTAGCCCTCAGTCCGTCATTTCCATTCCTTACATTGTGTTTTAGCTTAAATGCTTTCTAAACAAGTTATAAGGCTTTACAACACAGCAAACTGGCTTCAGACAAATTGAATTACCATTACGGCAACAGAAAATTAAATGACGCCATCGTAACAACAACCATGCAGCAATCCTGCTACACATTCAAGGAGTCATATCTAACTGCCCCATGCAATTCTGGCTAACTTTCCCTTGCAGGGAGCAGTCCAGCATGCTGCAGAGCTGACATGCCATTCAAATAGTTTTCTCTGATGCAGGCTGAGGTTAGTGTGGCAGGAACTGACTCAAA
The DNA here is from genome assembly GCF_028858725.1 of Colius striatus. Taxonomy (NCBI): domain Eukaryota; kingdom Metazoa; phylum Chordata; class Aves; order Coliiformes; family Coliidae; genus Colius; species Colius striatus. Next base: position 21,584,645 of record NC_084768.1, read on the forward strand.
GGATGCCAGTGTTCAATCACAGTAAGCTTCTGCTACAAAGGCAAGGAGATGAGGGCACCAAGCCATGCTAAGGGAGATGCAAATATCTAGTGCTGAAACCAGGACACATAGACTGCAAGGATAAATTTACCAAAGTACTGCTTAGGATGGCACATTAGAGATGATCTAGACCAAATTCTCACTTGAAGTAATACTCAGGATTTCCTGGCTTGAGTCTACTGATATTTGTGCCAATATGAGTGAGCATCTCAAATGCACAAAGTTTGGAGAACATCATTGGCTGCAATTTCTGAATAGGATGTGTGAGGCAGCATCCTTGAGCTTTTTGTCTCACATTTTCTCTTTACCAACGCTGTCCCATTTGAGTACCATTGATAGTTCCACTGATCAAAAGCAGATATCTCCCTTTTTACTGAGGACACTCCTGGTTCATCTTTGAAAGAAAAAGAGATCAAAAGATCTCAGTCACCCAGTAAAACCCAGCTAACTTTTACAAAACCAGCTAAAAAATGTGCTGCTTATTGAATCTACAGAATTAGCAATTCAGTCCCCTTCCTCTTCATGATGTATATGTCAGATAAGCAAGGTCTGAATCTTGCAGACTCCAACCTCAACACGCACAGTAGGTTTGGCAAATTGGCTGGACTGCACTCTATTTTGATTTAAGATGCTCTTCTCAATTAATTTTCCTTCCTGGAAGTACTAATTTATAGGCAGCCTCTATATAAAGTGCCTCATAACTTATTTTTCAAAGCAAGAATTTAGAGTGAGAGATCCTCACAGCAAGAATAGCCGACTTGAGCCAGGAGATAAGCACAATCTTTAGTTTCTTTTTTTCAAAATGATTTCACTTTATCACTTGTCGCTGCAAAGATGTGATAGAAGTGGGAGACACCTCTAGTTTGCCTTTCTCCCACCAGTCTTTTCAGGCACTCACAAATGCCCTCACTCACTCTGGGACCAGAAAATTTGAAATGCTGGAACTGTGGAAACAAAGCTTTGGCTGTCACACAGGGATGAGTGTAAAGAGAAAAAAAGAAATCTGTGGAGGTTGCAGCCTCATGAGACCTAAAACCTCCCTCAGTGAGGCAGGACAGAATGAGAATACTTAGGGGACATTATAGAAAAATCTCCACGTGTGAGGCCAGCAGTTTTGCTGATTACTTTTTGGGTTAAAGCCATTTAATATCTGGATGTCCTTCCAACATCCCTTGGGAATCCCTTGAGAGATCCACTGTGATTTCAAGAGTCCTAACAGAGCAACAGTTCAACATATGCACTCCCCCTGCACCAAAAAGCGTAACCGAATAAAAGGCCAAGCTTGGCTGTGGGCACCACCCAGGAGTCACCCTACAGTCTGAATCATCAGCACTCAGTTTGATGTTCCAGTCAACAGCACAGAGGACACTCAGGCTCCAGCTGTAGAATACATAACATACTGGAATAAGGTTTGCTTTTCACATGCAAACTTTTACTTCTCTGTAAATCTCCAGCCTTAAAATTTGCTTTGTAAATACCTCCTACCTTACCAATAAGAAGCACAGGTAGACAGGCAAAAGCAAGATGTATTTCATCTTTTAACTACTCAAGTAATAAAAGTAGTCCCTAAAATACAGAATTATGCTCTTTTCCTTCACAGTTTAATAGCACAATGCATAAATTGAAAGCAATTTTCTCTCTCCTAACATTTTAATGGGATAAAAATTTGTTCATTACACAAGTCTGAATAGTTTACCTATATGCCCACTTAATAGTTTTCCCAGCGCCTTCAATGGGCTTTGCTAAACATCAGGCCATATAGTCTGGATCCGATCTACCTTGGGAAAACCTAGTGCCTTAAAAGTTGCAGCTGCCGGAGCCTGGAGCTGGGGAATTGGGACTTTAACAACACACGGACAGTTTCAGGTCGCATCTCTCCACACTTTGAAAACTTTTGTCGTCTACTCTTCGGCATCTCATCAACAACTCACTCATCGGGGTTGTTTCAAACACTGCCGTTTAAGAGACCTGCCTGCCCGAAATGGTATCGAACACTCTTCCTCTCCGAATCATCCAGCTGTGTGCCCACATCGCGCCGACCGCACTGGCTCCCGAGCGCTGCCCGCTGCCCGAGAGCCGCCCGCTGCGCCGCGCCCGCCTCCGGCCCCGAGCGGGACCCCAGGATTTCCTCCACTCGCCCCCCTCCCCTCCTCCCAGTGCTTTTCTGCCAGCCTTCCCACCAGCAACCACGACTACATATACAGTGGTCTCGGAGAGAAAAAGCCCGAGAAAGCAGCCGTCCGCCTCGCCTCGCCCTACCTCGGATGTAGGTGCACTTGCTCTCGTCCAGATGGCTGGAGGCAGAGCCACCCATGCTGCCGCCGGCGCGGGGCAGCTGTGCGGGCCGCTCCGGCAGCGCTGCGAAGAGCACCGCCCAGCCCGGCCCGGCCCCGTGCCCGCTTTCTCCCTCAGCCAACCACCCGGCCCGGCCCAGCCCGGCTCGGCCCCGCGCTCCGCACCCGCTTCCTCACTCAGGCGCCGCCTCCCGCCCGCCGCCGCTAGAAGGAGGTCGGGGCCCGACGCAGGTATGGCTTCTGTGGCCCCTGCTCCCCGCCTCCTCTCCGCCTCCTCTCGCTAACTCCCTCTACTCCAGCCACCCTCCAGCCTTGCCCAAGAGGGGAACCCGGGGTTGCCCCTCGCCTGTCTGGGAAATGTAGAAGCAGAAGGTGTCAGGAGGCTCCAGCAGCAGTTGCAGAGGCAATGGAGAACCCTCCATCTGCAAGGCAAAAGGGGTGTGCCTCCTAGGCATCCCTCTTCCCAGCTTTTTTCTTTGGTCCATCAAAATGCACAGCACTACTGTCTCCTCTTGCCCATGTGTCACTTCTTACCCCCACTTCAAAATCTGGAGACATCCCTTGAAGTTTCTTTGGAGACTACTTGAACCACTTCAACACTTTTGAAGAAGAAGGAAGAAACATCCTTCAAAGAGGATGCCGCCCTCTACAAGACATGTTGAGATACCATGATGGTTACATGGTTTAGCCCTCAAGGCCATACCTTCCTGCTCCCATCAGCCTCTCTCTGGGAATTCTGGTGGCCTATATAGGATGCTATTGCATATATGATTCCACAATGAACATTGGACACGCAGGCACTAAAATATACAGCACTTCAGCAAAAACTGTCCAACCAACTCCCTAAAAAATGCAAGAGCACCAGTTATGCAGATCTTTGGCACATCAGTGTGCAACAGTATGGAACAGGCTATCCAAATTTCTTTATCTCTGAATACTAATTTCAGTTAGGCTTTATACAATATGTGACTTTGAGATATTTTCTTCTGGTTTACCATTTTTATAATGCAAATTCAGTTGATTAGGAATGGGCTGCATGCCACACATTTGTGTGCCTCATATGTTTAGTATGAAGCTGATGAGTTGCAATGAACATGGACTGCACTGACACACTGGAGATGGACAGTGACTGAAAGTTATGCGTTTTAGACTTAAGTACTTGTCATTCAACTTGTACATGTCTATCACCTGGTGTAAAATTGCTTTAACATCACTAAGTTTTGCTCACACAGTTGTGCATAAACAATGTTTAATACTTTGCCACTCAGTTGATCACAGGATGGTTAAAAATTTGAGGGTTGTATCTTAAAACTTTTTAAACCAACACTAAACTTGATCAGATTAGAAATATTGAAGATGACATCAAGTTCAGCATTCTGCTATACAGACTCTTCCTGCTGTATTGAAGGCAACTTTAATTCATGCTCTCTGGGCACATGCCAGTTTTACTGAAGTGAAACAAAGCAATTGTCTAACTATTCTGAGGAGACCACATTCATCCAGAGCATCACTGAAGCAGCATTTCACAAGTCTATAGACTTGTATAGGTATCTATAGGTATCTTGGCTGATAATATAATACTAAATCAACAACACTTTTAGAGGTCAAATGTGACTTAGACTCTTACCAATGTATTTGGTTATTAAGCTCTGCTTGACAGCTTACACTTGCTGGAAGGAAGGTGGTGGTTTGCTCGCTGCACATCGTTGAGCTGTGTGAGTAGACAATGATGAGGAAATACTGTTTACCATTGGGCATTATAAAGGCTTTAACTCAGACAAGAATTTGGCTTCCACTGAGTGAGATATATATTTTATCAAATGTATTCAAGAAGCCTTTCACAATGTACAGTCACATACAGTACACAAATCAGCTCAAGGAGTCTGGAGAGGTAAACAATGGAAGATTCACAAGCTGTAAACTGGATTGCTATTCTGTCTCATCATTTAGCAGATGAAAATATGCCAAATCCCAGAAGCTTTATACCCAAGAACAGATGTCTGCATGCATACTGAATGGGAAACCTCCCTGACTAATTACAACTAGGATGAAAACAAAATGAGAACTGAATAGATTTTTTTTTAATGATAGTATTTTATCCTTTGTTAATACCTGATCCCCAAGATCCCCAAGCATGTCACAAGCACTAGCTAATTCATTTCCTTTTAAGATAGGGAAATGCTGTGTTCTAATGGCAGAGTTTATATCTTAAAAAGATACCATGAGAAATGTGAGCAAAGTCAGGAACGTATATAAATCATTCTATTTCTGTGCTGATCAATATCAAAACCATCCTTCTCTAAGATTAGATTTTAGTCTGGTGTAACGTAATTGTGCTGTGACGGCCAATGAAAGTAATACTATCAAAACAAAAGTACCACCGGAGGCAAAACAAAATATTTCTTCACTTTTTCTCCTACAAAATCCTAATTTTGAGGATTTGGGTTTGGGTTTTCTTTTAACTTTACTCTCCCAAAGAGTTCTTTCTTTAAACACCTGTTTTGATATATATCCTAAAGGGCAACATGATGAAGCTCTTCCATTCCATAGCAGAAGTGAACTCATAAGTGAATGAAACCAGGAGAAGCACTTCCTCCGCAACAGTGGAATGAAGATCTGTCTCTAGTGCCTCTGTGTCTTCACCTGTGACAGCTTGACATCAGGTGAGAGGCAATTTCATGTATCACCAGAGCATAGGCTTTGCTCACGGTCAGTACCTATGAGGCAGACAGTGAAAGTACTGGCAGCTCTTGCACCTAAAAAGTACAGAGCACAGTTGCTACACTGCCTTATTTCGTATCATCCTCCAACTCTATTTCAAGAGGAGGTTGTCTCTACAACTACATCTTTATTATCTCCCTGTGGAGGGAACCGTAATGTAACCCTGATGTGCCACAGACAGACATGATGACGAGACCCATTCTCAACACAAATGGGCAAGCCATCATAATAAACACGTGGTTTTTAGGCAAACACAGTCCTTAACATGACCACAGGGCTGACAAACTGCAGATGTGGCATCAGAGGAACTGATAAAATCTTTGCCGTGTTGTTGGCTACTTCTCCTGTGTATCAACACTTGACTAATTGTAAATAAGACATGCCAAAGAACCAGTTGCTTTGTCACGTTGCATAATGATACTTAACTGTGCCCTTTGCTTTAAAGGGAACTGCAGGGTTCATCCTTTGTGTACTCTTCTACAAACTTCTTGGTTGCCTCAGAAACACAGCTTGTCATCAAACAGAACTATTTTAAGATAATGGAATTCTGTAAGTAAGGTAACAACATGCAGTTGACAGACAGCTGCAAATACAAGTACAATAAAACCATGGCAGATAAATAATAATTATTTATTGCCAAAGGAAACTGGTAATCATTATTGTCTGAAAGCCAAAATCAGCTTGCAGAACGTAGTACCAGGAAGTCATGTCAGAAGATAAAAGCAGCCCTTTTCTCAGGACAGGCTGTTGACTGAAATATATTCTGAATTCCTTCTATCTAAGTAACACAAGAAAATGTTATTCTGGTGAGTTATTTGAAAAGGTTAGAAGGAGATCTTAGAAATCTAGCTGCAAGAGATACTCTAAGAGAATAACAACTGTGCTGTCTGGAAAGCCAAAAATAATATTTTGAGGGGGAAGAAAAAAAATCAGAGTTGGTTGTGCTTAGCTACTACCTTAATTCTGAGAGACTGGCAGGAAGCACTTGAAAACCCACAGACAGAAGAGTGCATTTTAATAGAATCACAGTCATATGACCATGGAACAGACTAGGTTGGAAGGTGCCTCAGAAGATCATCTGGTCCAAACTCTCATGAGCAAGGGAGACTAGATGAGATTATCTAGCAACTATATCTTGATTACCTGTGCAATTACATCTTGAGAACCTCCAGTAATGGAGACTATCACATCTCTAGGTAGGTTGTTCCAGTGAATGGTTGTTCTCATTATTAAAAATTTCTTACTTATAATCAAGCCAAAATGAAAAATCCTGATGAAAACAGAGTATGAAGTGCTACTGTGTTCCAGGGAAGAGGAAAAAAAAGGTGTTTATGGTCATTATTCAACTAAAGAAATCAGGTAAAACCCCTTAATTTTGTAACTTCAGAAAGTATGGGTGACAGTCTGAACTACTCAAGAAGGAGAAAAGGCAAGGCAATGGTATATTTCAATAGCAGGCAGGATCTTGGCAGTAAAATTTTGTAATTTGTGTGTCTATATTTCACCAGTTCTCTGAAAGAAGAGGGTTTAAAATGTGGTATGGGTCAAAATGTAATCAGGCCACTGAGTACACACCCTAATGTAGGAGGAGGCTTTGCTGGCTGCCTTCCTCACTCCCTGTAGTCTACCCATGATTGTCATTTAACAGGTGAACAACATTCACTGAACACTCATTAAATACCAGTGCTTATAAAGTTATTTTTATCTTGCTTGATTAAAAATCATTCATAAATGTCAATTTCATCTACAGAATTCAGCTGTATTCATTTTTTTCCAAGCTTTTCAGCAATGAAATGTTCTCCTAATACATTAATGGTGACATATCCGAGTTCAGTATTTCCCTGCTTGCTTTTAGTACATATTTGGATATACACTAGTCCATGACAAGGCTCAGATAGATGTTAGTGTTGCTACATATCTAGAATTTCCATCTTCTATATCTGAAAAGCACAGATCATGAGCAACTTAACCAGAAAAATCCACTGAAACCAATAACTTCATAGAACAAGAGACTTCACCTTACCTTAACTTTGAAATAGTTTCTCTTCAAACCCTGTGGTGAAAATTTCTCCATGTCTTGTCTCTTTCTCTCTCTGGTTTCACTGCAACAGTGCTCTTGGCCATGCCACTGGCCATATCAGGAACCTAAAAAAGAATGCTGTCTCAAGCTTGTTCTTTTGATGTCAGCCTTGTGACTCTTTGAAGCTGGAGTCCACTTTTTTAAGCCTGGAGGGGCAATGCTGGATCTAGAAGAACAGGAAAGCAAAGAGGTGTATCAAACTCAGTACAAATGGAAATCAGTAAGGAGGAATTCTGGTTGTTAGGACATGACCCAGGCATTTGGGAAAGGAATGAAGACCTTGAATAGGGATGTGAAATGTGACTCTTGCTTTTATTTCCTAGAAATTAAGGAATCCTAGAGCTGAGAATCGCCTCCAGGTGTTGCATACTGCATTTACCTGTCCCATTGGTCAACGAATTACAGGGTTTTGTATATATGTAAATTAAAATAAATTACATGTGTTGAACTTTTCTTGTTTACTAAATACACAGATCATATTTGGTAAATTCAAGCCCCATTTCCTTCCCTGCTTAGTCACTAGGTTATGAAATCTGTTAACACTGCTAGAGGTGATTGTTCCTGCTCAGCTGCCATTAGAGGCTGTATTTTAATTAGGTAGGACATGCATGTCAAAGCAGCTAATATACAGGTCTTTGCAAAGGAATTGTTGAAGCCAACTTTCTCATTGTCAAACACAATGCATTGATATGTTCCCTCACCTTGAAACAGATGTGGCATAGAGAAACCAGTAAATAAGACCACAGTTGGCTGCACTTGCTGATTCCTAGTGCTCACACAGCTATGAAAGAGCAAACAAGAAGGCATAGCTCAAGATGTTGATCTCAGAAGAAAATCCAGGATAAAAATCTGTCTGTCAGAGATCCAGTGGATCCTTTACTGCCTGAAATGGGCAGCAACTCCTGCTTGGAAAGTAAAAAAAAAAAAAAAAGCCTTCATAAGTGGGGGAAATGAATTTCTAGCGTGGGATTTGCAGGATGCAGCATTAAAGGCTTTCAGCTCAGGTCACAGAGGAAGGCTTGAGGCATCCCACTGTCTTTGAACAGACTTTAGTGAGGGAAGATATCAAAAGCTAGAAATTAGACCTGTCATCTTTTCATCTTAAGTAAATTGTAGTGTGACTCCACCTGGAGGAGTAAGAAATTCTGTTTCCATTTGATTATTAAAGATGTGACCGAAACCTTCTTCCCAAGTGAGCTGATGTTTATGTATTATTAACTACCCTTCAAAAGTACAGCAGGAATATGCTGCAGAAGCTGAATGATCTTGCAGACATGATTAACGAAGGAGAGGACTAAATCCTCATGACATCTGGATTTGTTTCTTCTGGCCACAGATGGTTTTGGTTGCTTTTTATTCAGAATATATTCATTAAGCCTAAGCATGGGGCTTAAATGTAGCCTTCCTGTTCCAAGTCTCCATTTTTCCATGGAGAAACTTCTCATCAGGAGCTATGCAAGAAGGCATATGTAGTAATTGAAACGAGATTTGCTAAACCATCTTGCACACTGAACAGGCTGCAAGAGTTCAAAAGGAAATACACAAAGAAAAGCTGAATAGTTTTCATATTTTGTACTTTCCCCATCTCTCAGAAGTGATTGTCTTGTCTGCTTCATTTTCTTTCTAGATAATTTTATGAAAAACTTGGCACTCCTAGGTTTTTAATGTACAGTAAATGGATCCCAGAATGTTTACAAGTTTTTCTGTTCATTTAGTTTAGATGTTCATCCACCCAAGCCTAGCTTCTGACACGGGAAAGCCACACAATGACAAATCACACAACAAAATACACAATGTACTAATCATGTCAGTGGGTGAGGTACATGCTAATCCTTGTGATCCTCTTAGGCTCATGCTCCTCTCCATCTCATCTGCAGTCAAACAAGAATTTGCCCAGACAGGACAACTACAACACCTACACCTACTTCACAGCACCAGCACATCCAGGGGGCAGTTGTCCCATTCCAGTACATGCTGGGTCATGATATGTTTGCTAATGGTGCAGGACCCGCCACAGTAATGCTGATTGGTGTATACGTTGCAACAAGCACCTTCTGGCACAGCAGGAAGCAAGAAAGAATTTTAGCAATTAATGATCACCAAGACTTTTTTTGGGCACAGAGTGTTTCATTGTCCTGTAGGAGAATTAATTGGCATATTATTTACCTCTGCACTGATTTTCTTATGCTTACTGTGTTGCTCTTCTAGTTGTTAATGTGGGTAATAAGTCATATGCTTTCTTAGCTTGTTACTTGGCTTGGGTTCTCTCATCTTTGCAGCAGTTGCTCTGTCATGTGAAACTTTTATATGCTTGTCTGTTACAAAATGGGTAATATACACTTCAGGTGCCTGGCCAAGCTAGCAGTGTCTGTTACATCTCTCAAAATGGGAAACACTAGTCTGTTCAACAACAAACACCCTGGTTTGAGTAGAAGCAATGCCAAATATAGTTTCAATCTGTGGAATTAGAAAGTAAAGTATCTAAAATCTCCTTTTGCTCTAAATTGAACAATTTTAATAATAATGATCTACTTAGAATTGATAAACTCTATCATATTGCTAGTAAGTCTGCTTTTTTTCAAAGCAATTTAAATATAAGTGTTTATTTGGCTTTCATGGGAAAGCATAATACTCATTAAAAGAATTGCTTGCTTTCATACACCCATCCATTACTGCAAGTCCTGCTGTTTCACTGTACTGTACTGAACATACTGAAATATTTACTGCATTAAAGCAACTCTCTGCAGCAAAAAAAGCTATTTTATTACTTTTCTTAATGATATTTAGAAGAAATCTATATTATCTTGGTTATCTGTGCAGTTCAGCTCTACCAGATTGGTTTTGACCACAATCGATTGCAATAATGTTTGTAAATGATAAGCAACTATTTCTTGTCCTTCCTTTTCTATTTCATAATAAAGTTAGTATTTCCATAGGCACTGGAATCCTCATTTGCCTCACATGAGAGAAAATAACAACATTCTTCTGTTATCCCAACTTTGAAACATGACATTTAGAAGTATTATCACAGATCACAGAAAAATCTAGGTTGGAAGGGACTTCTGGAGACCATCTGGTCAAAACCTCTGCTGGAAGCAGAGCCATTGAGTTAAGTTGTCCAGGGCTCTGCCAAGCTGAGTCTTGAATATTTTCAGGAAGGGGAAATCTACCACTTCCCTGGCAACCTATTCCAATGTTTAATTGTTCTCACAGATAATTTTAACTTACATCCAGACATAATTTCTCCTTGAAGCAACTTGTTTGTATTAGCTTTAATGTGTTTTCCCTTGATGTGTTCAGATACACAAATTAGAGCTTGCCTGTTTAAATAACCAATGGAAGAAACAGCAGCGGCACAGTTTTATTTCTAATGTCATGCTGGATATTTAGTAAGTGAACTACCTGAAGGCTTGCTTTTGTCCAAATCTTTCACTCCCCTTTGCACAGCCTGTGTAAGTACTGGACAGAATTGGGTGGTCTTTAAGTACTCTGCCAAGTACCAGAGAACCAAGGAACACAGAAGTGGGCAAGAGGCTGAAATCAACTGCATTAATGTTCTACAACAGCCACTCTTTCCATTTTAAAATGAAGTTTTTCAAGGACTTTGCTGATATAGTATAGGTCCCAGCCACTGCTTGAAGACCTGCATTCAACCCTCATGTTGTGCACATGCATCACCGCTGTAGACTGAATTCAGTATGCAAAATGAACCTTGCAGTCCTGCCAACAATTACCTATTACCTGGCACACTGCCCAGAATAAAATCTTGCAAAATGTTAGACTCTGGTCTCCACTTCTCTGGCATATTTCTATAGCTATTGAAACAACTATCTGAAAAAAAAAAAGAAAAAAGACACTAAAAATGTTTAGATTATAGAATAAGCATGGATAATGGTTTGGCTACAGTTCCCTTCTCTTTCCCCAAATACTTGAAAGAATAACAAGAGGAAATACTAAAAAGATATTTAGAATACTAAACAAAGGTTGTGAGGTCAAACTCTCACTTACTCCTCCTTCCTTCTCTTTATCGCTTCTAGCCACTTGGCTCCTGGCTCTCAGCTGAAGGGACTCACTGCATTGTTAGTCCATGAACAAAAACAATCAACGACAAAAAAAAGATTTTGTGGGTGCCTGGTGATATCTTGAGCCGTTCCAAGATTTTTTGCCTTTTGCAAAATAAAAATCCTCTGAAAACAAGGAAAAATAAACTCAAGTTCATGTACATGAAACGCATTAAAGTATCAGCCTTAACTCTGGTCACCATTGATGGCCGTTATCAGTAGGATGAGTGGTACAAACGACAGCTATGTCTGCTGTTTAGATGTATCTGCAAGGGATGGCGAGGAAAGGTAGTGCACTAGCTTGGCAGAACTTTTAATTACAGCTATTGGAGAGCCAGTGGTGGAGGTATGAAGACTTTAATTAGTGCACATAGTGGTCTTTCTGTCAGTAGGCTGTCATAGTAGTGAAATAGAAGTTTGAATATGTGCATTTAAAAATAGCCCAGTGACAGTTTTGCATCAAGTGACAATCTTTACAAACAGGTGAAGGACTGTGAAAATCCACCAGGCATGAAGATGTTTCTAGGAAGTACATGATGTTGAGGACAGGATGGGTTTAAGTAGTTGCCACTCAGTGCAGTACACGTGACTGACGGCTTAGCCATTGCAAAAGGAATCTGCAAACCCTGACAGTGCTACAGTGTCCTACTCCCTGAATGCTTCCATTGGCTGCAAGTCAGGAACCTTCTACTGCTACAGCCCTGAAAACAGAGCTGAAGTTGTAACCTGGTTGCATGATGCCTAATTCAATATTCTGGGAGCACAGTCAGCCAAAGTTAACTGCATCAATCTAAGGACTGTGTAATTTTCTAGTTTAACAAGGAACTAGTTCACTGCAGAGACTGGTATCACATGGCTGTAATTGAAGTACTGGTGTGGACACAATGAAAATAAAAGAAGCTATACAGTTCCTACTGAGTTTTCTCTCATACATCTAATTATAGAGTGATAAATATTATATTCCTAACTGATCAAAGATGAGATTGCTGTACAAATAACAGGAACCAGATGTTCAGTCGATATTCATATACCTTGACTGTTGCAATGAATGTTGAATGCACTAGATATCAAAATCACGGATGCCCAGTTGCATACTCTAACTCTCTGAGATTACACAAAATATAACGTGGAACTGTCAGTTCCGTCTTACTCAGATGTTGTGGCACCAAGAGTTACTCCTTGCTATCTGGCGCCCTCTCCAGCATGTTTCCCTGTGTAGGCTGTTCTGGTTACAGCGAGAATCTCGCATAGCATCCTCCTCCTCCGGTAAGGTCTTTCATTATGAAAGTCCCTCCTGACCCAGCAAACCTTACCTCCCTGTTTTTTTTTTTCAGATTCTTGCATTGTAGCCATTTGCCACTCTCCAAAAGGCTCCCAGGAACCCTTAGCTTTGTTAATGAACAGTTATCAGACAATTAGTTTTCTTCACAAAGCAAAATTATTCCTAGCATCCTCAGTTTACCATAGTCCAGCTCTCTACTGGTTGTCTCTGGTTTATTGCCAACAATTATCCTTACCACAAAATGCACTGAGAAAGTACGAGTGCCTTTATCTCTTCAAGGTAATCTCTCTATACCTCCTCTATCTTTCACTTCATAGAGTTCAGTTGAAGTTAAAGCAAATTGCTTTGAGTCTTACTGCCTCCACACCACCACACCACCTTCAGCCTTCTTGTTACTCCCTGTAACAAGTCATAACTATGTAGAAGTGATCCACCCTGCACTCTGTAGAGGCAAGAAGCAGACAGATTTTGTGTCTCTGTTCCAAATCTAAGTGCTTTGCACAGAGAGCCCATTGTATCTGCAGCGGAGGATGTTCAGAGAGGTGTGATGTGACTTTTGCCTCCTGACAGCCAGTTCTCAGGTTATCCAGCTGAGATTTTAACAGCCTGAAATAGCAGCTTTGAGACTGAAAATTTGCTCCACCTATGGGTCCTCTTCCCCTGGGATGAAAGAGAATGAACTCACCTCTTTGTCTGGAGGTGAAAATCTATGGTCCTGATTCCCACAAAACGCAAGTATGGGGTGCAAACCCTGAGGAGTTTAAGAATCCATACAAGAGGAAAGAATATGGGGCTAGCACTAAATCACCACATTTCGACATCCTCCTCTCACAGGCTGATTGCCAAACCACTTTCTCTTCTGTTTCCTTCCTCCCTGTTGTCTTTTTTTACACTCTGTCAAGACATTCACACCACTTCCTCAACTCTGCTTAGTGTTCCAAGACTTCTCTTTATCATATTTTCCTAGTTTATCATGAAAAAATCTGTAGGAAGCTAAGAAGAGAAGTTATATCTTAGAGAACAGCACAGAGCATGCTTTGGCTTTTTACTTGTACTTTGGGGATGAAAAGTAGAGTCTTGTTTTCAGGAAAAATTCACAGATACCAGCCATTCATTTTCTGTAGGCACTGTTAAAAAATCTTTCTGTACAGTGTTTTTTTTTTATTATTCTCTGGTCAATGACCATACAATACTACTGTAAATTATTGCACCAGAAAGTACCTCAAAAAACTTGTTTTCAGCTGCTTTTTGGAAACAGGTGTGTACTCTATAGATCCATTGTCCAAGAACTCTATTGCTGACTTAAATAAACACAGATGATTTTTTTTATTTTATAGACTTCCTGGCCCAGTGCTGAGTGACAGGATGAAGCCTCCTAAAAAAGCACGTGTCATTTTTGTTTCTCTCACTAAGCTACAATGTGATTGATGTTATATCTCCCAGGTGAAAAATCCAGAATCATAGAATCATAGATTCATTACAGTTGGAAAAGACCTTTAAGATCATTGAGTTCAACCACTCACCTCCCACTGCCAAGCCCATCACTAAACTAAACCATATCCCTCAGCAATTCATCAGTGCGTCTTTTGAATATCTCCAGGAATGGGTACTCCACCACCTCCCTGGGCAGCCTGTTCCAATGTTTAACAACTCTCTTGTTGAAAATGCTCTTCTTAATGTCCAATCTAAACCTACCCTGGCACAACTTGAAGCCATTTCCTTGTGTCCTATCATTCATTACTAGAGAAGAGATTGATCCCTACCTAACTAAAACTCCCTTTCAGGTGGTTGTAGAGAGCAATCATGTCTCCTCTCAGCCTCCTCTTCTCTAGGCTAAACATCCCCAACTCCCTAATCACTTCCCATTAGATTTCTTCTCCAGACCCTTCATCAGCTTCATTGCCTGTCTCTGGACATTCTCCAGCACCTCTATGTCCCTCTTGTAGTGAGGGGCCCAGAAGTGAACACAGCACTTGAAGTGTGGCCTCACCAGCAATGACTACAAGGGGACAATCACCTCCTTGGTCCTGCTGGTCACACTATTTCTGATAAAAGTCAGGATGCCATTGACCTTCTTGGCTACCTGGGCACACTGCTGGCTCATGTTGAGCCAGCTACCGATTAACACCCCTAGGTTCTTTTCCGACAGACAGCTTTCCAGCCACTCTGTCCCAAGCCTGTAGCACGGCAATAGTGTCTCAAACTGTTCCTGAGGGAGGTGTTTAGGACCAATACACATGCTAAGCATGGCAGTTTGTGAAAGCTATCCCTATATTTGTGCTGTGCATTTAAGTAGTGTTCTCCTTGTTCCTGTACGCCAACTCACTAGACTTCTGCAAATTAAACCACTGAAAGTAGTAGGAAAAGGAACCCACAAGGTTTCAAGAATTGAAACAAAATCACAGAATCTTTTAGGTTGGAAAAGATCCTTAAGCTCATTGAGTCCAACCACTAAACCATATCCTTCAGCCCGACAGTGACATGGCTTTGGAGTATTGTATGATTTACTTCAGCATAACTGTGCCTGAAACACAGTCATCAATTCTGTAAAGAGTATAGAAGCACGCAATAAAGCTTCCAACAATGCCTGCTCTTTTATGGAGTAAAAGTTTTGGTAACTATTAACAGTTGCCTCCCACTACCACTTTGCTTATTACTAGGGATGCCTGGAACTCCTTTCAATCAATAGTCTTTCAATTGTTTCCAGGGTTTGAAGTAGGCTTGTTTTAACTCTTCATAACAAAGTGTTCTCTATTGTTGTTAAATTATTACCAAAACCCATTATTTTTGTGACTCATGGCTAAAAAGGATGTTAACTTTCTCCATCCAGCTTCTATTAATTTAAAGGTGTTTCAAAATCTTTAGCTTTGACATTTGAGAAAATGTAGTTTTTGAAGCAACTCATGTTCTTTTTGAAAGTAGGTATAAATTATTCATCTTAATCATGTAGATACTACAGAATCACTACCTAAAGAGAATAATTTACATTGTCTCTACTCCCTTCCTCCTCCCTTATTTTTTTAATTCCAAAGTTGTAACTGAAAGACATTTTTTATAAAAGCAAACAAATTCTGTTCCTTAGCTGTCTAAGCTCAACTTCCAATCTTACCATAACTTACTTTTACAATTTTGGACCTGGGCAGAAATCTGTAACTTCAGCTTTAGCTCACTCTATACATCTAACTTAGGTATGATCCATAGGACCAGTGCTATCTTGCTAGCTTAGTCAATTCAGAGGCCTCCAAGCACAAAGAGGACAATTCAGAATAGCTAAAGTAAATGCTTTGAACACTTTGTATTGAAAAAAAAAATCCCAGCAAGATATGAGTACAAAAAAAAGAAGTGTCTTTGACCTATTAGTCACCCTTGAACATTCTCCTGTTCTGCCTTCATTGCAATGTCTCTCTTTGCCAGCCAGTCATGCTAGCTACATAATAGAAGAGTTCTTTACTGCTTCTAATTTTTCTTGTCATTGTGTTCCCACTGTTATGTTAATTAGATTAAGCCAGACTCCCACTGAGACTGTAACAATGATAAACATTATAGTAAACTGTCAGCTCTCTGAAACCATTTTTGATGGCTCTGTAAATGTGCTGTCTGAACAGACTGCACTGCTGTGTCATGTAAATAATCTGTTTTGATCACATTTGCTCGTATAATCAATATAGAAAAATAAATTTATAATGACAGAGAATCTGAGACACATTATCAATCTCTCAAATCAACAAACCATGAAGAGGATAATGGAAACAGAATCATTTAATATATGCATTAAAACTGCCATTTTTTACCTTCATAATGCAAATATTGTGGGGAATTATCTCCTGTCAGATATTTTAAATGACTGTAATTAATACTCATCAGTTTCTCTGTCTGGAAATATTGGCTTGTTCCATTTTTCCCTCTGCCTTCCACAGTTTGTAACCTTTCCACTGCTTGTTGTAAAGATGATAATAGATTCTGAAAACTTTTAACAAAGAGCATCAGTTCTATGGGACTTCATTTCCAAATCCATATTCAAACAAATTTCATCTGATGAAAAAAGAACAATAAGATAGTAAGTGCCGAACAGCCTTCCTTGTCATACGGTATGAAGACATTCAGGAACAATGCATTCCTCATTATCAGACCATACTGAGGAGCAGGGTGGACTTCATCAATACAGGCTCTTAACAAGTGACATGGAAACCATTATAACAAATATTTATGTACTTCTCACTAGCCTTATGCCTCATTTAACTAAATCCTGAAGGTTCCCATTTTCTATATCCAGTGTGTGTGTGGACATGCATATCTGCTGTGTTCATAACCCTCTATTACACATCTCATTTCTCCTCTTACTACAAATTTGAACCAGATGTGTGAAGCTGTAGAGAATAGGTGTAGGCTATTTTTTTCTTAAGTGTGTTCTTGGTGATTATTTGGAAGGTGAAAATTGTCCAAATAGCAGAACTACAGACTTTAAAAATAAGTAATGATATACAGCCAAGATCTCACTTTTGTATCCCTTAGCCAGAAAGCAATGAAAAGACAGTGGAGGCGAAACCTAAAAAGGGAAATTATTTATTCTTTAGACTTCTACCCTAACACAGTGCACCTATAAAAGTATTCAGCACCTATCAAAATCCACTACAGATCCTGATTTCATAAGGCTGTTTAGAAGACTGTCTGGCAATTGTTAATCTTTGTCTTTAGGAGTGGGAATTGAGTGGCAAACTTTAAGTTCACATCAGCAGACTGTAGTACAAGTGGAAATTGGGCTGGACCTCCTTGGAAAGAAACTCTCTAACTGCAAAATCCTACTTCATAAGTTGGACTAAAATGTGAGTGTGTGTAATGTGCATTTTCACCCCCAAATAAATTAGAGCTCTGACCGATGTGTCCCCAATTCAAGGGAAGTCCAGATTATAGCAGCAGGACTGTCTTTGAGTTAAACAACACTTAGCATTTATGAGAAAAGAACTGGGTTACAAAGGGGTGGGCAGAAGTGCTTTGGTGAGTCACATGCTGACTTGAAATGAGAGCCCAGCTGGCATACAACTTATTTTTCACAAATTCTTGAGGTCAGTGCTGAAGTTCAAATAATGGAAAAAACAGATGAGTTAAAAGAAAACCTCTTTGAATTATATTTGAAACACATAACTCAGCAATGGTCTTGCAAAACTTAAGCAGCCTCTGAAAAGAATGGCACAATCACCTGATGAGCTTTTCTGCTTAAGGAAATTAGCTCACAGTTGATGACACAGTTATATGGGCATTGCATGCTTTGATCAGCTCCAAAACAGAGTGAGTCTGTGATATGCAAAATCCTTTAAAATATGGTAAAAAAGAGGGAAGGAGTGGTCATTCATTTTCTGTAACTCATGCATCCTGATTTATTTTTTTCAGGATTTTCCCTCCTCTCCTTTTCTTTACATGCTTCTGTCCTTATCCTTGGCTATCTGTTTAAAAATGTACTTCCGTTTATCAGTTTTTGTGCTGAGAAACACAACAAGCCAAGACACCCTGATATGTATTTACCCCTTGTGCACTTTTCAGTGCAAGAAAAACCTTCAAAAACTTCAGCAAAAATGCTCTTGTTTAGGCCAGTCACTGGCAGAAAAAGCATCTACACTAACAGAACTAATAATTACAGGAAAAAAACCCCTATGTTTGATCACACCTGGTTCATACAGCTACAATTACAAATGTGACTAAATTTATTTGTGCCCTCCTTCAGAGAGACCTTTGTGGATACTATGGAGGCAGAGTAAGATACTTCAAGCTGTATCGTCTGATGTGAAAAACTCCTCAAGAGGGCACCAGATAGTTATCTTAAGCATCATCCAGGCACCTATGGTGAAAAAGCTCACCTAAGTTGAGATGAGTAGCTGTATTAACCGACTATAAGTCAGGTCTTCAACTACACTCAGCTTGAAGTTTGCTGCTTCTGTTTTGGATCATAAGGAGAGCTCACATGTAGGTATTGCTTCTACCTATGAACCTCTGATCTTACTATCTGATATCACATACTTAAAATATTGCACATATCTAAAACGTTGCCTAGAGCTCTAGGATGTGAACAGTGATTGTTAAATTAGTTTTCCAGGGTACAGCGCAATTTTTTCACCACAAATCAAAAGTTCATCAGTGCAAGAGTCAGATTTATTACAGGTTAGTCTCAGTCTATAGAGTTATTCCCCCAAATGCTGCCACTTTCCATGCTTCAAGGCCTTTGACTTTGTCTTTGCAATTCACATGTATACTTAGATATTCTGGTGCCATTCATCAAGACCTTAACTGTTTCAAAACACTGTGTAAATAGTTTCCTCTATGGGAGACCACACTTGGTAAGTATTAATCACACTTATTTCCTTACTGCAGAAGATAGGATGTTGCAAATATGTTTGCTGAATCACAAGTTTATAAGTTCTAAAAATGGTTTTATCGTGTCCCTGTTTCTGTTCAAATTACCTCTGCTAGGCACTGGAGCTGAAACATTCTGCATTCTTCTTTGCCCTGAGACTATGTAGATCCTTCTGAAAGTATGTGCAAAATCTCAACTATTTTTAGGAAACAAGAAGCTAAAAGCCAAACTACAAAATGATCTCTTTTCCCTCAATGCACCTCTTACAATGCAAAAGGTAAATAAGATAGTAAAAAGGAGTTACGGGAAAACCAGATGCAGCTTGACACCTAGCCTAGATTCAGTCTTACTTAACTGCCCCTTTTGCCACAGAAATAGCTCTCTTTCACTAAAGCATTCCAAAAAGTCATCCCTTATCACATCTAACACAGAAACACCAACAGTCTTTAAAGCAGATTTACAATGATTCATTTGTAATTATTTTGAAACAACTGCTTAATTGCAGAAGCCCCTGCATAGCACATGAAACTAGCCTTGGCATCCTGGCTGTGATACTAGAGGGAAGCATGTTATGGGATAGCAGGACTTTATACTGCATGTTTTTTCTGCCTGCTGCAGAGAAAGCTGCAAAGAACAAAAACGCTCACAAACACAAAGGTTTCAAATACAATATTATTCATATCCCAGGCTTTCTTATCTGCACTGTGAATGCAGAATCACAGAATGATGGGATAACTTGGTCTAGAGGGTACTTCATTAGGTCCCTGTCCAACCTCCCACTCAAAGTAGGTGAGCTCTGGGCTCAGACCAGGTTTGCTCAGGGCTTGAACCAGTTGGGTCTTGATAACCTCCAAGAAAGGAAGTGACAACATCTCTGGACAAACTGTGTTGCTGCTTGAGTGTCCTCATGGAGAGCAGGTTTTCCCTGCATTCACTCCAAACCTTTTTTGTTTCAGTTTGTTGTCATCTCTCACCTTGCTCCTTGGCAACACTGACAAAAGCCTGTCTCCAGATTCTCAATAACTTCATAGGAAGGGGTTGGATGGTGTAGGGTCCCTGAAGCCTTTCCTGCTCCAGGCTGACCAAGCCCACTCCTATGGCCTCTCCTCTCAGGGCAAATGCTCTAGCCCTAATTACCCTGGGGGCCTTTCTCAGCCTGCTCCAGTTTGTCAACGCTTTTCCTGCACTAGAACACCAAAACTAGACATGGTATCTGGATGTGACTGAACAAGTGCTGAGCAGATGAGACTCACGTCCCTCTTGATGTCCCTGTTTGTGTCACCCAAGATGCCAGTCCCAGAAGCAGTAGAGTCCTGGCTCTGGTACTGATCAGGGTACCTGATATGGAGACAAATTCTGCATCTACACCACAGTTTTCTTGTGAACAGGAAACCTTCTTCATGTTGATGTATTGATAGACTGACAGCCTTCACTTGAAAAGTACTCAGTCACCCTTTTTTTCACAACATTCTTGCTACAAGAAGTAGCAGGAATATTATTAGCACAGAAGATCCATGGTGCTACTTTTAAATGGTAAATACAGGAAATATAAACCAAAATCAAATGAATACTCTTATAAACATGGTAAGTTGAACACCACTTGCACAACGTAACTGTGTTGAATTTCTTTTTGTCGCTCTTTCCGTTCTGGAAAATGTTTTTAGTTTGCTAATTTACATGCCACTGTATCATTTTGCCTTTTACCAGATGCTTCCATCTCACCTTGCACTCTATCTACCTTTGGAGATCTGCCTTCCTTACAACTGCACGCTTTCATTTTACAAATCTTTATTTTTGCAGCATTCAATCACCTAACATTCATTTAACCTTTTTCATCTTGAAATAATTTTTACTAACTGTGCTACATTAACATAGGAATTTCTTCACTCACCATAGTACTGCAGCCAATTAACAAATGAGGCAATTTTCACCAAAGAAAACTTTCTAGTACAGCAATAGCTTGACAGATGATGTCTTCCTTCCCTCGGCACTGACAGACAGCTGAAACATCAGGAAAATTTCAGTCAGTAGTTCTGACAAGTTTAATTCTAAAGAAAGAAACTTATCAGAATCTTTTTCTGTTCTGTTCCTGCTTTGAACTTTAACATTTAAAGAGCTTAACACAACCCAGTTAAGTAAAATAATTCTTTAAAAAAAACAAAAGAACAAAAAAGGACTGTTAAATCCTGTCCCCAGCTGACTCCCTGTGAGATTTAGTGCAGACATTTGATCACACTTAGAAAACAGAGCTGCTGACTACCTTATCAAGCGCTTGGGTGGATTTAATTATGTAGGCTGCAGTGTAGGTCACAAGGAGTGTAGGGGAGTGAAAGCTGCTACATAAAATTAGTTACTTGGAATGACCAGGAATAACCAGACATAGGCTAGAATTTCTTAAAAACACATGAACTTTTGCAAAGAGAGAAAAAGTCCAAACCAGGGCTTTGTTAATTTTCCAATTATGAGAATATTAACTGTAAAAGTCTAGCAAAACTTAAAAAAATCCATACTGAATTGTTTTAAATACTCCATATTGAATAGTCTTAGATGATGTTGCTACATCATTAAAGACTGAAGTATTAACTCAAATTTACACCTCATGAAGTAATCTCTGTTCATTTTTCACTCACACCAGATTTAATTACACTAAGAGTACTGCTTTGCTTTTGCTGTAAAACAGTTAATGACAAGACCAATAAACGCACCACTGAAGACCCAAAGCTCATAAAAACTATCTTAACAAACATTAAAACACAGACACCAGAAGGCAAATGCTTATTTCACTTTATGACCACAGAGTGGACTTGAGACACTTGAAAACATCTAATGTACATTTTTGTGTCTTAAACACAAGCACACTGAGTTGTGCTACAGTTTCTTCCTGTTGTCTGACCATGAAGATGGCAACATGCTTTTACATTGGGATGGGTGTCAGCTGCTCCAGCCTCACAGTTCAGCCCTGCCCAGGCATCTAGCTCTGTTTCATGGCCTACAAACAGCAGCTACGTTCCTCTCCTCAGAAAGACGGCTGAGAGCAAGATTGGTTAAGGGCCATGGAGTTTAGGTGGCTTGTTCAGGGAGAAAGGCCCAGCAAAGGCCTGCCAGAGACCATGAGTTTGCCCCCCTGGGTCCTGAGGCTGGTGGACACACTCATCCAAAGAATTAGTAACCTCACTCCATCACTTCACCTTACACTGAGACACAAGCAGTTGCTTGGGGCCAGACCTGACTTCAGCCAAGATACCACCGTCATCATCTCTCCACACCGCTGAGAGCAGACCTGCTGGCCCCCGGGCAGGCACCGGGGCTGCGGGAGGCTTAGCCTCGCGGTCCTCGTCCCCTCCTCAGAAGGTCGGAGCGGAAAGCAAGAGGTCGGAGCAATCGCCCACCACGGCTTTACCTCAGGTAGCGATCAGCCACCACTGCCCCCCCGTTCCCTCCCGTCCGGCGACATTGCCGGTGCCTAGTGCCGTTCCAGGCCCGCGGCGCTGGCTCAGGGGCGAAGGACCGCGGTTAGCTTGAGAGCTTAGTCCCGGTGTGGGCCGTTAATAGGGAGGGTGGCGAGGGAGAGCGAAGGCCGCAGGCTGAGGTAAGGGAGGGCGCTCGGGACCCGCGGCGGGGGAAAGGCCGTCAGGAGCGCAGCGCTGACAGGCGATGGGGAGGCGGGGGCCGGGCGGGGGCCGGGCGGCCGCAGCGGAGGTGTGGGGGAGGCGGGGAAAGCAGCCCCCAGCCGCCGCGCCCCGGAGGGGAGGGAGGAAGGCGCTGGGCTGTCTGGTGTCGCCAGCACCGTCCGCGCTCCCCCTGCCCAGCCGCGGCCATGAATATGTAACTCCCTTCTATTTCCCGAGCTCCATTGCGGAGGCCGCCGCTCGCCATATTGTGCTGCTGGGGCTGCGGACTCACCGCCGGCGAGGGAGGGCGACCGGGAGCGAGCGGCGCAGCGAGACGCGGCGGCCTGAGGGGGAGCGGCGGGCGGTGAGCGCGGAGCGGCGGGCAAGGCAATTGCGGGGGCAGTCGCTGCCGACGGGTGTCTCCCGTAGTGGGGCAGGGCCAGAGTGCCGAGCCGGCGGCGTTCCGGCGGGCTGGCTGGTGCCGGGAGCCCCTGGTGCAGGGAAGGTGGAGGAGGGCAGGTGGTTGTTCTGGCAGGCTGGGGGTGTCCCGCAGTGGGCTTCCCTCCGGGCTCGGGGAGCTGTCCGGCGAGGAGCTGGGGTCGGACTCCCCTGGCCGGGCAGCCGCCACGCAGGTGAGCGCGCCGCGCGCCCCGGTGCCAGCGGCTCCGTTCGCCTTGAGCCATCTGACAGACAGTCCCCGGCGGGCTGGGGCTGCTCGCCGCCCGCGCGCTGTGGGGACCGGTGATGAGGCCGTGGGACGTGCCGGGACCCTTTCAGCTTCTTTCCAGCTTGGCGTCTTCGGCGTTGCTGCAGGGCCGCGGATAGCTCCCCCAGCCCCGGGCCGTTCCCGGGGGCCCGGCGTGTGGCGGCGAAGCCCGCAGTTGCGGGAATATCTGTATCTGTATGTGTATATGTGCACACTCACAATCTGGAAGCTGCAGGGAGAGGTACCATACACAGCTCCGTATTGCAACTGAATACCATAACACCAACCCTGAGAGCAAGGCATTGCCAAATGCCTTTCTTGGGAAGGGAGCACTGATTAATAGAGTCACAAGCCGTTATTGTTGGGTTTATAGATTGCTCCTGCTTAAAATACAGTGTTCAATATGATTTATTGCACTGCATTCCCAGTCTTTTGTTTCTCTGAAAGCTGGTGTGCATCACCACCCGGAACAGTATCTGCAAGGCATGATGCTGAGAAACCAGGTCTGGGAACGACTGGACGGTTCTTGTGAAAATGTCATCATTTCCAGCAGGGCATCAAGTGGAGGAAGACACTGTGTTGGGAGCTGTGGATGTGCTGCCTCCCTTCACACTCTTGCAGCTTCCGGTATGAATTTAGCACCCGTTTCTTGCCAACTTTCATACTCTATGGTAGCCGTCTGTTAGAAATCAGTTGCCATCCTTGGACCCACCCCGTGGCATAGTGTATACATGAAACAAACACTCCAAGCAATATTTGTGTATTTTTAGTTTTTGTTAAGCTTTTAAATTTTTGTTTGGGGTCAAGTGCCCAATCCCACAGGAATCCAGAAGACAGCTAGCAGAGAAAGATGATTTTCAGTGTTGGAATAGAAGTCCAGTCCTTTTTGGAAGTTGTTAGAGCTCTGTGATAGCTATGCATTGCACACAGTCTTTTAAGGATTAAAGGAAATTACTTACATTTGAAAAAAAAGTAACTGGTGTGCAGGTGAAATTAGTTTTGCTCAGGGAAAATTCTTTAATCAAATATGTCATTCATTCAGTGACAAGGACTTGATTTGTCATAGGAGCTCCCTGCAGAGGTACTCTCATTTGTATTCATCTACATTTTCACTAAAAACTTTTGTAATGAGATAATTTGACTTTTTTATACATCACGTCAAGCTCAGAGCTGGCATTCAGCTTGTCAGCTAAGACAGGCACTCAAAGAAGTGGGTATCAATAAGCAGTATATTTCGCATTAGAGGATGCACTTGCTGGAAGGATTACCTTTATCAGCAGTTTAGAGACGGTAGGAATTTTAGTGGGATGTTAGCATGAGTCACAGTGTCAGTAGCAAGCTTTATGGCTAGATCTGAGTGTTACAGTACACTTCAATGATGACAAGCTTAGAACATCTTTAGACCTTATTGACACAGTGAACTGTGATTTACAATATTTAATAAATACTGTATTACTTTCTGCATTCAGCTTCCTAATAACAGTGGGACATAGATTTTGCATTGGGGGAGTATTTTTAACTACTTCAGTGGCTAAAATTTAGACTTTTGGCTTCAAAGCTTTGGAAAACCAGCCCTGCTGCAGCTGCCAAGGTAAAGCACTGCCTGTCATGTCTTAGAGTTGAAATAATGTGGAAATGCTAGTGAAATAAATTGCATGGGACTCCTTTTATCCCTTTATCTTAAAACGCTATGTTTTAAGAGTAATGCACACTAACATGTTGAGCATGAAGACTTGGTAGGCAGAATTCTGGCATTTTCAGGGCTGTGTTGTCATTAAATAGAAATATGGTTGACAGTTACAGGAAAGCCATCAGTCTTACATATGATATAGGTGTTGAGATACATGCATTTTGTCAGCTTGCTTTAAACATTTCTCATTCCCTCACTTAACAGAAGGAATGCAAAGGGGGGAAAAGGCAAGGGGAAAAAGGAACTTCCAAAAACCAAGATCTAAGTCTGCAACTGCTCAGTTGTGTTTTTCTTGAAAGAAGCACTGGATCTACTGTTACTGAAACATCAGCTCAAAGAATATACATGAAATGAGTATCATAGTAAAGAGATTCTTTCTGCATTTTACTTGCTTTTTACTGAATAAATCAACAGTTTAATAATGATGCAGACAAAGAGATTGGAGGAGGAATGTTGTGAAGCCTCAACTTGTCTCTGCTTGCTGATGAAAGTAACTGGCCTCTGATGCTGATATTTAATTCTTTATTTTCTGAGGAATGAGCAGATTTGATATTATGGACCTCTTCAGACTCATTGCAGAGGATAAATATTTTAGGAATTATCCCTGTCTGCCTTCCCCCCACATCTCAATTGTGGGGCTCTCTGGCAAACAGCTGGGAGTTAGGAGTAGTGTTCTGCTACCTAATTAAAAACCTGCTTTGCTCTTTACTCTTCACCACTTAGGGATAATACTAAATTATTTTGGGTGATTTGTGAGTATTGCTCTCCTAGTACTGTTTACAAAGTGTACAATTTTGTTTGAGAGAGTCCTTAAAGCACAAATTGTTAGCTTTAGATGAAAGCTGTCTCGTTGCCAAATTAACAGTTTTGTTTCTGTATACTTATTGCAGCTATTGAGTCAACCACACATAAGATGTTTTGAGTCTTTCTTTTTTGTGTCTTGAGTGCTGTGGGGGAGTGTATTTTCTGTTTATTAATAATCAAGCCAGCTTTTGTTCTTGTTAGGAAAACTGTCACTCTTGGTTGTGGTAAGTTTCACTATGATAACTGGTAAGTGGGTGAGAAATTTTTCTGTCTATCTGACATATTTTCAGAATTTCTGCCACAATATAAACTCATTAGAATACTACTGCTTGCTGCCATTTATATTCATAAATGCAATGAATAGTAGATGTGTTATATGTTATAAGGAAGGAAAACAAAGGAAACAAAGGTGTCTCATTTGAAAAGATCACAGGGGAAAGCAGTGCACCTGATTTATGGTGTATTTGGCTTGAGCTTCTACAATGTTTCTTAAAATTTGCCAAAACAGAAGTCCAAGTAGCTGATGAGCAAGCTTTCATGTTTTATGCTGGTAGAATGAAAAAATGACATATTCTGAGGCTCCCCAGTTCAAGAGAGATAGACAGCTTCTGGAGAGAGTGCAGCGAAGAGCTACTAAGATGGTGAGGGAACTGGAACATGTTTCTTAGGCAGCAGAAAGGCTAAGAGACCTGGGGCTGTTTAGCCTGGACAAGAGAAGACCGAGAGGAGACCTTATCAATGCTTATAAATACCGAAAGAGTGGATGTCAAAGAGGATGAGACCATTTTTCTGTGGCGCCCAGTGACAAGGGCAAGGGATAACTGACACAAGCTGGAACACGGGAAGTTTCACTTGAACACAAGGAGAAACTTCTTTGCTGTGCGAGTGAGGGAGCCCTGGCACAGGCTGCCTAGGGAGGTTATGGAATCTGTTTCTGGAAGTTTTCAAACCTGCCTGGACACACTCCTGTGCGACCTGATCAAGGGGAACCTGCTTCAGCAGAGGGTTGGACTGGATGATCTCTAGAGGTCCCTTTCAACCTCTACCATTCTGTGATTCTTTGAAATCCGTGTTAGTTTCCTGTTGGAAGTATAAGCAAATCTGTGCAGGCTCCTAAAGCACTGCATTTGGTGGTCTAGCATGGTCATTGCAATGGTCACGCAAGACAGTTCCTTTTTGACTGTCTTGCAGGCAGGTGGTGAGCAAACTTTTATCCCTGGGCAGGGGAGGGATGTCCAAGGGCTCCACAGTGTGCTGCAGGGAGCAGGAGGTACAACCTTGAAAAGTATTCTAACAAATAAGATGTGGAGACAATAGATCAATTCTGTCACTGTTGTTTATTAACATCTTATTAAAGTTATCTTCATGTTTGCAGTTGAACAGAGCACAGGTTTTGACAGTGGTGGTGCCTGACGATGCCACAGCTGTCAGGAAGGAACCTGGAAGCCTTGACCATGCATATCTCTGGCAGGAGGTTACCATCCGTGTGAGCACAGTGTTGTATTAAAACTGCAAAGTCCAGAGGGTGAAATTGAATCAGTGTGTTTCATTATCCCCACTAAAAGTGGATTAGGTAAAAGCATAACTGTGTTTGGGTTTTTTTTTCCCCTGTTATAACTGTAGCTGTAGAAGTGATTTCTACCAGCACAGTCATCAGTGAAGCATTTATTCATGTTCTCTAATTAAAAATTGAAAATAGAAGACTAGATTTCTAGAGACCTAACCTTTGCTGCTGAACTAGTAACAGCATTTGTGGAGATGGGAAAGATGATTTGAATTGTAGTATGCTTTCTGTTTAAATATGCAACAGACTAAAAAGCTGATCATTTCAGTACTCACGTTGTTAAACTTAACCTTTAGTGATTGAAACAGTTAGTTCTTGCTTTCAACAGCTAGTATTTCAGGGAGAGAGCAAGAAATCAGATACCCTCAAAAAAATGTGCCAGTAGTGCTGTGAGGGTAAGAAGGTACTACAAAAAAACCCAACCCAAAATACTGGTTCTGAAGCATGATCCTGTGGAGAGGGGTTACACTGTCACATCCATATAAAAGTGGTCTTGTGCAGCAGACTGTAAGGTCCAGTGAACTATAAATACGCTACTAGAGAGTGAACATGAAAAGGGGAACAACAAAGTCTGATTTAAAGGTATCCTGAGGCAATCTGTATCATTCCTAGCCTGTTTATATGTGTTTAGTTACTGTGACAGATTCAACTTTTCTGGAGTTTGAAGGGTTTTTTTATTTGCTCTCAAAAGTTTTCAATCCTTTATCCCTCCTATGATCTTGTACAGCATTTAAATGAGTTTTAGGCAGGATTTCAGAAAGGCATTTTTGCTTTTCTCTTTCACAGCTGGTTATTAATTCTGAAGTCTAAGGTTGATTTAACTCTAAGAGCTTAAGAACTTAATTTTTGAAACTCACTTGGGTAGTCACACAATACACAGTAGTGTGCTTCTTAATATGAGAAACTTTGCATAAAATTTAACAAATAACCGAGAATATGTCAATTCTCCTCACTTCTCGACAGAGTTATTAATATTAATACTTCACAGGGCTAAATTATGGCTTGGTAATGTCTGTTTTCCTTTTATATGGATTGTAGGTGATGAATTTGGGCATTTATGGGTAGGAGGGCTAGAGAAAGATTTGTGAATTCTGGGGTGCCTGGAGGCAGCTAACAGGTTATAGAGAAAGGCCTCTGCAAATACAGCGATAATTTTGTGTGCCGCAATTTTTGTAGCTCAGGAGATGTCTAGGAAGGTCTGATCCAGAACTGTAAATAAATAGTTAAACACTAAGGATTGAGATATCAACAGTAGGGGTGTGATCTAGGAGGCTATGTGAAAAGGCCACTGATGCCCCTAGCAGGAAATATAGAACTTATTAGAATAAATGAATGTTTAGCCCTTTTACACTATGATACTCTACTGCTATAAGTATACAGAGAAGCACCAACTTAAAGTCATGCACTTCTGTCGTGTCTGGACGTCCTTAACACTGTGATAAAACAGCCTTCAGTGTGATCAAAAGTTTAACTTGATACTTTTTATTTTTCTAATATTCTTGACATCTGAAATGGGAAGATTGTCTCTCTTTGGTCCCTTCTATTAGTGTAAGATTCATTGAATCCTGTCATAGGTGTACATATGTGTAGCAGATGGTTTGCATGAGGTCATAGCACAAATGTTTCTGAAGGCCAGGGTGAGCAGCTTGACTGCCAGATTGGAAATGCTGCCATACTCCACGGATCAGTTCATTTCAGGTCCGTTACATGGTGAATGGCAATTAACTGGAAGATCCTGCGTCTTAAGGCACCTGGCAAAGCTCTTTGTTCCTTATGAGAATAAATACAGTGAAGAAACAGTAACAGTCCATGTGCTAGCAAGTTACTGTGTTTCAGAAATGCAAGCAGTATTTTTCCCCCTGTCAGATGTCATCTGTCCAGTAGCTTACTAGACATTACATTTCATGGTCACAATTACATTATGTTTCATAGTCACAGCATTAGATGGCGTAACTTGGTTTTCAAGGATTTTTTTAATATTGAAGAGAAATGCCTATCAGATTGATGATGCAAGCTGTGACAAAATGGGACTAATTATCAGGAAAACGAAAAAGTTGGAGGTAGTGTGATTGAGAGGGCCAATCATGATGGGAAAACCTCGACAGTGTTACAAATTGTTGAGGCTGTTGAACTGTACCAGTGCCTCATATTTCTCTACATTCCTCAGTTTTATTGGCTGCTTTGGGACATTTTTGAGTCTGTGGACTTGCATTAATTATACAACTGTTCGGTTTTTTTCACCTGGCTAGTAGTGCTCTAGGTTGTCTCTCTTAACAGCTCTTTATAGACTGGCAGACTTTGGATTTGTTAGTTTGACCGTTTGAAAACACAGAGCTTTATACTTGCTTTGGAGCTAAACGCAGCTTCCCAAATTTTTATGTACTTCCAGTGTTGAATGCTGTAAGGTAATGTCTCATGTAGTCAAGTCTCTTCTAGTTTAAAAGCTTTTATCAAGAGTAATGGAATGAGAGGAAAAAGTATGAGTCTTTCTGGGGTGACCTTTACAAAGAATTTCGATGAGAACTTTCACATTTTGAGAATTCTAGGCTAGATTTTAAGGGACAAATGAGAGAATCGGACAAACTGTATTAAAGGTTGTGTGCTTTCAAGGAGCCTGTAAAAATGTGTGCTTACAACTTCTCCTAATGTGCATTCTGGTGAGAATACTATGAAGAAAAGGAGACTACGTTATTTTTCATACAGAACAGGCTGGATTTGTATTTTAAATGTAGAACTTATACAACCTTGAGTGTGGGGAACATCTGATACTCATGTATGTACAATTAATTTTATTATATTGGTAATTCCTTCATTGTGCCAGTCAATCAGTTACCTGATGTTCAGTGGGGGTTGGATGTACTCATCTGAAAGTAAAATTGGTGCTTCATTTTCATGTTAGTGTTCTGGTTTTATTACAGTTAAATTGTTTTCTCAGCCATACTGGGCCTATATTGATAAAATTGATCAAACATTTGGATGTTAATCTCTTCATTTATTTCTGTAAATAAAGCAAGAGAACAGGATGGCAAGGGACCAGATGAAGGTGTTGTTAGAA
This sequence comes from Colius striatus, assembly GCF_028858725.1. NCBI lineage: Eukaryota > Metazoa > Chordata > Aves > Coliiformes > Coliidae > Colius > Colius striatus. Next base: position 21,614,898 of record NC_084768.1, read on the forward strand.
TGAAATTATCAGAACGGTTGTGACATTGTGTCTGTTTCTCAATGTGCGTCACACTGTCAAGGGTAACTGAAATTGGAATGACTTGAAGTAGTGAAAGGATAGACCTGCTGTAAGTCATTTCATCACATTGAACATCACCTGCAACATGCACTGCAGCCAAGTGCTTGCATTAATGTCCATTACTGGAGCATCTTTCTTATGAGGGAAGGCTGTGGTAACTGGGGCAGTTTTGTCTGGAGGAGACTGAGGGGGAATCTCATCAATAATTACAAATATCTAAATGGTGGATGTCAAGAGATTGGGGCATCACTTTTTTCTGTTGTATCTAGTGACAGGACAAGGGGTAATGGGATGAAGCTGGAACACAAAAAGTTCCATTTAAGCATGAGGAAAAGCTATTTCACTGTTGAGGTGAGGGAGCCCTGGCACAGGCTGCCCAGGGAGGGTGTGGAGTCTCCTTCTCTAGAGGTTTTCAAAACCCGCCTGGACATGTTCCTGTGTGACCTGATCTAGCTGGACCTGCTTTAGGAAGGGGGTTGGACTACATGATCTGTAAAGGTCCCTTCCAACCCCCACCATTCTGTGATTCTGTAATTCTTATTTATGGTCACATGTGGCCTCAGGGTAATCCCAGTTAGTCTTTATTTTCATATGTTTTTATTCAGGTTTAAGTTCTGTTTATTTTGTTGAGCTCCAGAACAGGTTTAAAGGTTTACTCTTATAGAGTGAAATACAAAATCCCTTAAAAATGGACCTGGGGAAAAAAACTGTTTGAGTGCCTTGTGGTTAATACCTCTCCTAAAGTACAGGTTATGATGTCAGCCTTCCAGCAATCCTAAATATAGTCTTTGTGCCATTATTTGGATATCCAGGGAAGAGTGTAGGGGCAGCAGTCAAACCTGCAGTGGAGGTCGCTTGTGATTTTCCTCTGGGTTGACATGGTCTCTTCTCCCTTGTTTTTTTTTCTAACTTGGTCTTTCTATCCCACAGATAAAGTCCAAGAACGTGTTTCTTTGTAAGCTGACCTATCATAAGGCTGGAAAACATGGTATAAATACTTGTTTGTTACCAGATTTGACTTCTAGAGCATGTAATTGCTATTTGAAGTTTCAGCTTCATAGTTTGTATTAATTTGGAATCTTTAATACTCTTTTAATTGGCTTTGATTGTGCTTTGCAGATGATAGACTTCTATTTAATGTGTACAGAAGTATTTTGAACACTGTCTTTGTGCAAGCCTTGCTAACCACTAATTTTTAAACATAGTAGTTGTTTACAGAGGAACTCACATTAATGCAGAGTATTAGCTGAGAAGTGTTTGGTAGTAATTTTGAAATTAGCCCGTGAAGGTACTTTTAGGTGTTCTGTGATAGCAGCAAATCTATTCACTTGCTGGAATTTATTTTTGTAGTCTGTACCCAATCCTTATGAATCTGCAGATTGACTACTCATCTGCCACCACTTATAGTTCTATTGTAACACCAACAAGTGTTAAATTTGAGCAGATACCTTCAGTTCTGAAGAGGCCTGTGTTTCAGTAGGTACTTAAAACCCAAGGCATTTTTGCTTGCTGTTGGTCAATTTAGATGTACATACAGGTGGGAAAAACTATTCTCAGAAAACATTTGTGTGGTGTTTTGGAGCTTACTTGTTACTTTTCCAATTTAAACAAAAATGCATAGTTGTGAGTTTTACTGCTAGTTCCACAAGTTCTCAGAAGATATTTAAGAGTGTTCTTTTTCTTAAATGTGTGATTGAGTCATGTGTTTATGGAGGAAACTCCCATCTTAAGCAGACTTGCTGAGTGCTTTTTATACTATAGTAGGTGTCTGCAGGCTTAATGTTGAGTAATTTAAAAACTCCACACAGTGTAATGTGGATTTTATTGTTGTTGATTTGGAGGGTGAGGGAGCTTTTCACCTTGTTTGAATTGACCGTGTTTCCACTGTTCCTTGCTTTGACTTCATACATACCAGAGATGTAGGAGGTATTTGCTAGTGATGAGCGGCCTGCGTGAATCCCTCCAGCTTTCAGCTAGCTTTAAGGGTTTTTCCTCTTAAAATTGGAAAATCCTATTACTGCAGACCTTAGGGTGATAATGAGGCACTCGGCATCTCAGAAGCCTTTGGAGTAAAGCTGGTCAGTTATTTCGCATGGCACTTGTACCACGTCTTCTGCAATGTAGCTTCAGGCTCTTCAGCAAGGCTGTGATTTAAGTGATGGTGTTAATACACTTGTTCTCCAGATTGATGGGTTTGCTGGCAGCCTGACACCTGGAGAGCTGCCACACTTATGTTTTAGCAAGCATAAGCATGCAAGTTTAGGCAAGATGCTACTTGTGCGTGCAATGATCTCTGCTGTGGGGCTGCTTAGATGAGCTCTTTATGGGGAATGTTGAGAGCAGGCTTTCCATTAAGAGAGGCTGGAATTACTGGGATTTAGTTGTGTTAATGTACTGCAGTCTGAGTGTGTGCTTCAGTGGATTTTGGGAAGGGTGTCAATATTTAGCAGCTTCACACATTTCTCTCAGTAGTTGAAATGACAGTTAAATGTATCGGCTTTAAAAAGCACTTTAGAGTAGTGTCCAGTGTGGACACAGAATAGTAATGTTGGGCTTCTGGTAGAACAACTCACTGGCAACACCACATCACAGAATTCCCTACCCAAAGGACTTGGCTTCCTGTACGGGAATTAGAACACAGAGAAATACTATTTCCTTTCTTTGCCACTAGTACACTTTTCAATGTTGCTTCCGTGCTGAGATGTGTAACTTAATACCATCATTAAATTCACACTTTTGAGTAATTTAATTAAAATACCCAGCCAGGACTTGCTGATCCTTGACCAGACTGAGAGCTGACAGTGTGTACTCGGGTTGTTCTGCACTTCTAACAAGGGGGAGTAAGGGCTGAACTGGCCATCTTACTTTTCTGATCTACACAGAAGAACGTCTCTAATGACAAGCAAACTGTCTTTTTAGGGCACAGTATTTATATAGCAAAAACTGAACTTGATGGTCTGTCACGTCCTAATGATTTCTGTTGATGCCTCTCCAGACCTTAGTTACTTATTAGATATAATAGTGGTCATGGCTACTTTATCTCAGTTTTTTTTTCCCCTCCTTCCTCTTTTTGTAAGGTGAGAAAACTCTTCTGTGCCTGGATAAAAGTAGACATAATAATCTTTGCTGCAGTGCTCCTCTTGCTTTTCCTTCAGCAATTAATTAAAGCTTATAATAGAACCTTGCTCTCTGGAGAGACTGACCCTTTTCAGATAGAACTCGATGAATTAGAAACTGGATGAAGTACCTGGTAGATGCCGATAGAATCTGCATTTGGCTGTGGATCTAAAGGGTCTGGAAATACAAACCTAGAATTTAAAAAGAAGTGATAAATAGAAGAAAGCACTTCTGCTTTTTTCCACCCAAGAGAAATGTCTACAACTGCAATCTCGACTCTTGCATGGTTGCATTTATTTTTTTTAAATGTATCACATGGTCCTGAATAACTTTTCCTGCTTTGAGGCAGGTGCTTTTGGAGAGATGGAGGGGATTGCACCTTCTCCCCCAGTGTGAAAACATTTTCTGTTCAGAAACATCATTTTCTTCTGTTGTTTTGTACCCAACTTTCTTTCCTTGCCATGTTGATTTTGACTGAGGTAGAGTTAATTTTCTTCACAGTAATATGGGATCATGTTTTGGATTTATGCTGATAACAGTATTGATAACACAGGCATGTTTTGGTTATTCTGAGCAGAGCTTGCACTGAGTCAAGACCTTTTCTGCTCCTCATCCCACAGTGAGTGGGCAGGGGAGGCACAAGGGATGGGACATAGCTGGGATAGCTGACCCCAACTGACCCCAGGGTATTCCATAACATGTGGCATCACACCCAGTATATAAAGCTGGGGAAGGAGGGGCATTTGGAATGATGGTGTTTCACTTCCAAAATTGCCATTTTGCATGAGGGAGCCTGGCTCTCCTGGATGGCTGAACACTGCCTGGGATGGGGAGTAGGGAATGAATCCTGTGGTTTCCTTTGCATGTGTGAGTGGCCTTTGCTTTACCTACTAAACTGTCTTATCTCAACACATGAGTTTTCTCACTTTTCCCCTCCCAATTCCCTTTCCCATCTCACCGGGAAGGAATGAGCGAGCAAGCAACTGCAGTGGTTAGTTGCCAGCTGGGGTTAGTTGCCAGCTGGGGTTACAGCAGGACAGTGCCTTTGCCTGTAAGCAAATTCTACAGCAGTGGTTGTGGAGCATACCAGTCATCTCTTGAGTGCAGTTCTGTCCCTGTCCATGTCCAGGAATGTGTCTCTGCCTCTACTGATACAAAAGAGTGAGTGAAACTCTGATAGTATGTGTATGATTTGAGTTTCTTAAAAACTTTGGACTTCCCCTCTGCCACAGATCACTGCAAATGAGGTGGACATCCACTAAAGCCTAGGAGAATTGCACAGAAAACCCAGAGCCCTTTATTGCCATTGCCCAGTGACCAGGTTTTCCTGATCTTTCGGTATTCTCTGAACTTCTGATTGGAAATCCAGAGGAATGCATTTTCAGGGGGGAAAAAAAAATATTACAGTGTGCTTGCAGTGAATGTGTTCAGCTGGTTTTTGTATGACTGGGTAATTTTGACCTTTCACTCAGCTTGCAAGTAGACTCTACTTGACCTGTATGCACCTTTGTAAGTGCACCTTTGATGAATGTTTTCCACATCGGGTGGCATTTGCAGCTTTTTCACAGCAGTGAAAGCTCTCTGGCCTTCAGTTCTGTGTCACTTTTGTTTAACAACCTTAATTGACTTTCACAAAGTGTTCATGGCTGACTGACTGCCTCAATGTCTCTGGAGCGATACAGAGCACGAGATTATCCATGTGTAATGCAGCAGAGCCTGGTACTTGGCTGAACTAGTGTTCCCACTGTGCTTGGGCACAGACATCTCTGTGTCTGCTCAGGCCTGGGACCCTACACTTGCCAGGGAAGACCCTTGGGAGAGGCAGCTGGCTCCTGGAGCCAGGTGGACGTGAGTTTGCAACTCGTTTCTCTTTCTCTCCCCAGCCATGTCTCAAGCCGTGCAGACCAACGGGACGCAGCCTTTAAGCAAAACCTGGGAGCTGAGCCTGTACGAGTTGCAGAGAACGCCGCAGGTAATGGGCCCTGGAGAGCTGGCCTTGGTGGCAACGCTCGCTTTTGCACTTCTTAAAATGCAGAAGTTCATGTTTAAGGTTTTGTTTTTCCTTCAAGTGTGTCAGCTGCCTATTTGAAATTATAGAATATTTAAAAGAAATTCTTTCAAAACAAAACTTCTCTTGTAATTTAAAAAAAAGATGTTTGATCTGTGTTTCTTTCTTCTTAGCAGCATGAAGGTGTATGCTTGATGCAGTTGTGCATGTCTTGTTTTCTATTTTACTTTGTTACTCTTTAAAAGAACAGTAAAAAGTGCCATCTGGGTGTGAAGATTAGTAAATTTCATTGAAGAAGTTAGGTCCAGTTGGTGGCCGGTCACAAGTGGTGTTCCCCAAGGCTGAATTGGGGCCTGTTCTGTTTAACATCTTTGTTAATGATCTGGATAAAGAGATCAAGTGCACCTTCAGTAAATTTGCTGATAACAACAAGCTGGACAGTTGCATAGATCTACTTGAGGGCAGGAAGGCTCTTCAGACAGACCTGGCCAGGTTGGATTGATGGGCTGAGGCCAGTTGTATGAGATTTACCAAGGCCAAGTACTGCGTCATGCACTTGGGCCACAACAACCCCAGGCAACACTACAGGCCTGGGGACATGTGGCTGGAAAGCTGTCTGAAGGAAAAGGCCTTGGGAGTGTTAACAGCTGCCTGAATGTGAGCCAGCAGTGTGCCAAGGTGGCCAATGGTGTCCTGGCTTGTATCAGAAAAAGTGTGGCCAGCAGGACCAGAGCAGTGATTATGTCCCAGTACTTGGTGCTGGTGAAGCTGCACCTTGAATACTGTGTTCAATGTGGACCCACACTACCAGAGGGATATTCAAGTGTTGGAGCCTGTCCAGAGACAGGCAACAGAGCTGGTGAAGGGTCTGGAGCACAAGTCTGATGAGGAGCAGCTGAGGGAACTGGGGCATATTTAGCCTGGAGAAAAGACTGAAGGGAGACATGATCACTCTCTGCAAATTGTTTACAGGAGGTTTTATGGAGGTGGGAGTTGTTCTCTTCTTCCAAGTAGCAAGTGATAGGAAAAGAGGAAATGGTCTCAAGTTTCACCAGGGGAGGTTTAGATTGGAGATTAGGAAGAACTTTTTCACTGAAAGGGTTGTTAGACACCAGCACAGGCTGCCCAGGGACATGGTGGAGTCTCGTGCGTGGAGATATTTAAAAGCCGTGTAGCTGAGGTGCTGAGGAGCATGGTTAGTGGTGGATTTAGCAGTGTGAGGTGGGTGGTTGGACTTGATCTGAAAAGTCTTTTCCAACTAAAATGATTCTATGATTATACTTTCTTTTACACTAGGAAGCCATCACTGATGGCTTGGAAATAGTGGTGTCACCCAGGAGCCTGCACAGTGAACTGATGTGTCCCATCTGTTTGGATATGTTGAAAAACACCATGACGACAAAGGAGTGTCTGCATCGCTTCTGCGCTGACTGCATCATTACAGCCCTCAGGAGTGGGTATGGAAACATCACTACAGGGAAAAGGGATTTTCTTTTAGCTAAAAATGTGGTCAAGGAAATCCTTGGAAGTCCTGGGTGCTCAGGGGGGAACAATTACCTGTCTGTGTGCTGCACAATTCTGAATGTGTCAGACACCTTTCATGTGTCATTCTTCGGCATTTGGCCATCAGTGGCAGACCAGATCTGGGTTTTTCCCCTCATATCTAAAGTCACTCATAACTTTATTTCTTTCAAGTTGAAAGCCTCTCTTTTATTTTTTTGTTTTAATTTTTGGTCCAGAAACAGCAAAACAAAAACATACCATGTTACTTAAAAATGAGTCTCATTTCCCTTCTTCTTTCTTTTCTTAATAGTAAATTGCAAATTATGCAGCCTTTCATCAGTAGTCCTACTTTGAAGCTTCGTTACTGAAAGAACCTAAGAAAAAAGGGTGAGGAAGCAGTGGAACAGGCTGCCCAGGGAGGTTGTGGAGTCTTCTTCCTTGGAGGTCTTCAAGACCTGCCTGGACATGTTCCTATGTGACCTGATCTAGGTGACCCTGCTTCTGCAGGGGGGTTGGACTAGATGATCTCTAAAGGTCCCTGCCAACCCTACCATTCTATGATTCTAACCTACAGTAAAAGACAAATGATTTTTTCTTGTATTCTTCAGTTACAGATTCATGTTTTCCCCAAAGCACTAGAATTTGGAGGCAACTAACAGCAGTTAAGTCAACGACTTACCCCTTTCTCATAACAGCAAGTATCTGTGTTCAGAGGTCACACTTGTTTGCTGTGCCTGTGTGAACTCTGATAAACAATTAGCAAAAACACATCAGAGAAAGAAGAAAGTGATCACAAGTAAAGACGACAGTGTTTCAGCCACTGAGGCTTCTTCCTCTTACAGGAAAATAAATGTATGAACCTGACACTTGAGTTAAGTGAGAACAAAATGGTAGGAAAGAACAGACTGTTTCAGTTTTCCCAGTAATTAGTGTTTGAACTATTGAGTAGGTTCATTATTCTTTGTTTTTTCCTGTGAGTACTAGAAAGACTGTGCCTTGACATAGTGTCCTCTAGATGTGCGTTTTTTCTAGGTGAAAATTCAGTCTGAGGGTTAAGGGGACAACTGGGTTGCAGAGTGGAGCTTCTGAACCATTCAGTCTAAATACAGTTTACTTGACAAAGCAGCGTGGAGATACGTATTTGGGAGTTGTGTTTAAACATCTGGAGCTACCCAATCTGTCAAAAGATAGAAGCCCCATTCCAGATTTGCTATAAATATTGAGTCTTAGTGAGCGCTCTGACTAGGAGTTGCTGCATTAGGGCAGCCTGCTGTTTCTTCCAGAGAGTTAGTATTGTTCTCTTCCTTTTTGTTGGTGTCCAGCAACAAAGAATGTCCCACGTGTCGAAAAAAGCTGGTTTCAAAAAGGTCACTGAGACCAGATCCCAATTTTGATGCTCTCATCAGTAAAATTTATCCAAGCCGAGATGAATACGAAGCTCACCAGGAGAGAGTGCTAGCCAGGATCAGCAAGCACAATAACCAGCAAGCTTTAAGTCACAGCATCGAGGAAGGATTAAAGATTCAGGCCATGAACAGGTATGTAATCCATGTCATTTGTTCACGTTTAACTTTATTTGCCTTAACACTAAAAATACACTGTTTGTCCCCCCTCCTGCCAATGCATCACGGTTACAGGCAAAGAAATCGACACAATGCCAGAAGCTGGCTTTTATTTATGACTTCCATGAGGCTGGAAGAAACAGTATTTACACTGCAGTGAAATTCTGGGTATACACATAAACCTGAGAGCCAGCTGGGAAAGAGGTCCCAGACTTTATGTTGTGGTGAAGCATGATGGGATTTATGTTTTTAAACACATGTGGATGTGTGCTGGATGAAAATAATGGTCTGAAATTGCCCGAAAAATAAAAATAACTCTAAGGGGGTTAAAAATGATCTTGAAGTGTGTCTAAAAGGTGTCTGAGGGATAGGAAAAAAATCCAGTCTTGACTATGAGTATCTTTTCACAAGGAAGAATTAATTATTTTTTTAAACTTCAAATACCTCTGAAACATTTGGTGCTTGTGTGTGCACACACCTGCCTGCGGGCATGCAAGAGACCGGGAGAGGGAGCAGCTGGACGAGTGTTATGGGCCAGTACCTTGGGTGAATTCTGAATGGTGATTAGGGTTTATTCCACCCCTTTCTGATCAGGTTACAGAGGGGCAAGAAACAGCAGATTGAGAATGGCAGTGGAGCAGAAGATAATGGAGACAGCTCACACTGCAGCAATGCCTCAACACATAGCAATCAGGAAGCAGGGCCCAGTAATAAGAGGACCAAAACCTCAGATGATTCTGGGCTGGAGCTGGACAATACCACCACTACTGTGGCAATAGACCCCGTAATGGATGGTGCCAGTGAAATCGAGTTAGTCTTCAGGCCTCATCCAACCCTCATGGAGAACGATGACAGTGCACAGACAAGGTAAATGGCTTCTGTTCCTCTTCATGTATCCTGCTGTTACTTCCCCGTGTTTTTGTTTTCTATCTCTTCTTGGGGCTTTAAAAAATCCATCTACTTGGGTCATGCTGCATCCTGTCTAACCATGTGCTCTCTTTCCACTGCAAGTCAGATAGATGGTACCACTCAACTATGATCAAAAATAGAGTCACAATCCATGTTAAGCCTTTGATCACCAATAAAGATGTTTTTAAGGGTTTGTAGCATTGCAGTTCACAGCAGGTACTAGGATGATGGTATAGTATCAGCCCATTTCTACTGATCCTTAAAATCTTTTGGAATAAACAAACCTTCCATAGTGTCAGCAGTTTTCAGAGCAGCTTTGTGTCAGTGGGATTTGGAGGCTGGAAGCTCTTCCTGGCAGTATTTTTTCATGATCCAGTCCAAGGACAGACTGCAAATTTTGGATCACAGTTGCAGTATGTCTGGAGTGGTCTTGAGAAGTTTCCTTGGGCCTCTTCCTGGCTTTCTCTCCCATTGAGACATCTCTCTGCAGGGTCTATGAATATATGAAAAGCTTCAGCCAACTTTTATTTTTTGGTTTGGAGGGAGTTCTCAGGGTTGTTTTGAAAGGGAAAAAGAAAGCTAAGCTTGTGGGAGAGGCTTCTGCAACATTTGGGTCAGCCTTTAATTCTTGCCTGAACGACTGAAGTGAGAACAGGCAAGGAGACAACAAGGAACAGTAACATGGAGCAGAGGTGCAGAGTGTGGCATGTGCCTTCTGGCCTTCTATCCAGGCACCTCAGGCTCTATCTGCTCTCAGAAGGTTTCAGTAGCCAGGAGTAGTTGTCAAAGCCCCTTGACAACCTGTTGTTAGGTTTTTGCATTTTGAGCAGATGACAGGATAGCACTGCTTTCTCTCTATAAAGAGCAGGAGAAATGTCAAAAACATGTAAGGATGCTTTGGAACGGTGTCATTTGGTAAGCTGCTTGTGTGTCCTGGGTGAAGGCAATTCATGTTCTTGCTTGTGAGGTGTCTTTAAAGGCCTTTTTACACTTGATGCTTTAACATGTGGAGCTGTGCCAATGTCTTTTTCCTATACCTGCAGCTCAAATGTCTTTGATTATCTTTGTGGCTGTCTCACAGATACATCAAGACCTCTGGCAATGCCACTGTCGATCACCTGTCCAAGTACTTGGCTGTGAGACTGGCGCTAGAGGAGCTTCGTAGCAAAGGAGAATCCAACCAGATGAACCTGGACACGGCCAGCGAGAAGCAGTACACCATTTACATTGCCACTGCCAACGGGCAGTTCACTGTAAGTGCCACTTCTGAAAGTAAAACTGAGCATCAGTACATCCTTGATACAGATTGCTTAAAGTCTGCTCAGCTGGGCTTTTCCTGAGTTGGCTTAGGGGTAAAATTTATAGCACCGGATAATTTGTTTAGAAGATCATCAACTGCATTTTAGAAAGATATATCCAGCAGAAGCTTGTTGAGTAGAAAAGGAGGCTTGGAAGTTTCTTGGGGAAAAATCTAATCCAGTTGGATCCTATTGAACAACTACCTGACTTAAGCCATCAGTTTACGGTTAAAACCAAAGAGGAAAAATATGACTTTCTCTGAGAACCTTGTTTCAAGAGCAGATAGTTCAAGCACCAGGAAGCATCTGTGGCATGGTGGAGTTTCTCCACTTCCAGTGCAGGCTTCTCACGTTCTGCTGTGGAACAGCTGTGAGTACACTCAGAGAGGATTCCCTCCTCTAAGTTGTGGTTTCTGTGTATTTTGAAGTCTGCAACAGGGCAATCACAGAATTGTTGAGAGCGGAAAAGACCTTTAAGGTCACGAGTCCAACCATTACCCTGTGGCGCTGCCACAGCCACCACTAACCAGTGTCCCTCAGCCTCACAGCTACACGGCTTTGGAATCCCTCCAGGGATGGAGACTCCGCCACCTCCCTGGGCAGCCTGTGCCAGGATTTGACGACCCTTTGGGGAAGAAATTTTTCTCGATACACAATGTAAACCTCCCCTGGGGCAACTTGTGGCCATTTCCTCTCATCCTGTTACTTGTAGCTTGGGATAAGAGACTGGAGTTGGATTCAACTCTGAGCCTGGTCTTCCACTTGGGCATTTCTCAGAATAAAATGTTTACTGGTTAAAAGAGAGGCAAATGCTTTGCAGTAAGAGTCTGTTTCAGATATGACTACAGATTGTCCTAAAGACAAAAGCAGAGATGTTCCTGGTGTAACTACACATCTGCTACTCCTGCTGTTTGCTGACAGAGAAGGGAGGAAAACTCGGGTTCACATTACTTAAATTAACTTTGCCGAAGTGTTTTCTGGTGCTGTTTCGGTGAGGTTAGCAGGAATTTAGAATAGCTTGTATCATTGCTTTTTGATGCCCTCAGATTAGCCAGTACCTTGTTCCACATCATGAGTGACTACCTCTGCTATGTGCAGTTATCTGTTACTCCAATACTACCTGTGCAAGCTGTTGGATTTCATGTCTGGTTTGGCTTGTTGTTCTCTTCTAGGTGTTAAATGGGTCATTTTCCTTGGAACTAGTGAGTGAGAAGTACTGGAAAGTGAACAAACCCATGGAACTGTACTATGCACCGACAAAAGAACACAAATAAGCTGTGCTGGGACCGACTCTTTTTATAGTTCCAACTTCTTTAATATGAGAAGAGGGCACCGCCATCAACTTCATGGACAGCACTCGTGATGCCTTCAGGTTCTCTCAGTATACTCCTTAAGATGATTAGACAGTATTCTGGGTTGTATTTAATTTAGTCTTTGGTTTGGGTTTTTGGTTTTTCCCTAGGAGACTAAATGACCTTCTCCAGTGCAGTCCAGTGTCTGACATGCTTTTTTGTTCCTAATGCATGATTACTGAAGGAGTGTTCCAGTTTGGAATGTCTTAATTTTGTCCAGGTAAATCTGGATTTCAAATACATTTGACACAGTTATAGTAGCCTCTGTGAAATACCGAGCTTTGGATGGCCCAGTAAGTCTTGTCAGTAGTAATATATGCCAAGGAATGTGTTAAATGTTGTCATTTGCTAATGGTTATCCATGTAAAGGAATGGGAGAGAATTGATTTCTGGGAGTCCTGCAGCTAAAGAGAAGATTCAAAAGTCGTTTTCTTGCGGAGCTGTAGTGAGAAAACTGACACTTTAAACTGGGTTTAATCCCTCAGTGCAAGGTGAGTCAGGAGATTGGGTTACTTTTGAATGAGTATTAAAAAACACTCATTAAAACTCCTCCAGTTAAAACCCCCCAAACAACCTAAACCCTTAACCCTTCCCTGTGTGGGCCGCACTGACTGTGCGGCCCACGGCCACCTCCCCTCTGGCCCCGGTGCAGTGTTAGCCTGTGCTCACCAGCTCCATTGAAGAAAACCTTCTGGCATTCTTGTAGCCAGCTCCCTCAGATTTGTGTGGTGAATGTACTGGAATGTTCTGTGACAGGCCTGGAATTGACTGGTTTTAAGCAAATCCTTGGAATCACAGTGTGTGGCTGTCAGGCAGCACTGACAGGCGCTACTTTATGGGGCTTGCACAGCCTCAGCTGGGTGCCTCTGCAGGCTCCCCTGAGCAGAGAGGGCCCCAACCCCAAGCTGCCCCAACACTCACTTTTGCTTTTTCTTTTGCTATAGCTTTAAACAAACATGGCTTAGCACTTTGGAAGACAACTGTAGTACTTGACAAAGTTGACCATTTAGTGTCTTAAATTTAGGTTTGAGTTTTCAACCTTGGCAGTAGGCTGTGGTGTGAAGTGCAGTAGCTGCTGTTCGTTGGCACGTGAGACTCCCTTCCCCTCGTCCCAGCCTGGGGGCTGCTTTACCTCTTATGGGAAACCATGTTACCACAAGGCTTCCTTTGCTGCAGTACTTGCCCATGAAGCCTTTTGCCCATTTGCACTTGAAGCTAGAAGCAAAAAATGTGGCTGCTAGGCAAGAAGTCATCAATTTTACACTGTGAACTGTCGCTTCTCCCTTGTTCTGCGGGCGCCAGGTGGGTTTTGGTGTGCAGTACAGAAGTGTTTGGGGCTCCCTGGGGAAGGTGGCACGTTCCGTTGCTGCTGCCCCTTGAGCTGAGCGCTTATTGCTGTATGTGTCTATTCCTCAGATCAGCTTTTATCCCCATGTGAAACCTGCACAGGTTCCACTGAGTAACTTCATTATTTCATCTTCCTGGAAAGACTTGGGTTTCTGTGACGTGAAATGAAGTGTTGAGGCCCCAGGGCACAGAGGGGGTGGTTTTAAAGGCAATTCATGACTCTGGTGAAATGTTGCATTGTAGAGACTAGTAGTGCATGTCCAGTAACTATCATCTGGGGGGTGGGGGAGTGGGGATTATAAATGCTTTAAAATTTCTGGGGAAACTTCTAGGTTAGTTGCAGCATCCCTTCCCGTTGTGATAGCTAAGGAAACGTCCTGTCCCTTACGTAAGAGGTGTTTGTGAAGCTGAACAGTCTGTCTCGGAGCTGTCTGTCCCCAGTTCTTTATGAAGCGTGGGAGAACGTGAAGCTTTTCTTTTCATGGTGTAGTGAATTTACTGAATATTTATGTTCTTTAAATATTATGTATATCTAATGTAGTTGTTTGATTAAACCATTGATTGCACTATGAGTCTTTAGTGCTAGAAACTATTTTATTGTTAAAATGACTTTACTCTTCCTTTTAAAGCCACGTTATCTTTGAAGTCTAGGACATGCACTAGGTACAGGCTGAGCCCAAGAGCTCTAGTATCCAACTGAAGTCACACTGAAATTCTCAAAGTGACAATAAAACAAAAAAATGTTACCATCAAGCTGTTGGAAATTCTAGTGCTGCTTCCTCTGGTAATTCCTAAAATAAACCCTCTGGCCAGTGCTGGTAGGTTTAATGGAGCTGTGGAGAGGAGGGTGGGCTTGGAGAAGAAAGCAGCTCTTCCTGATGCCTGTCACTGCTGTTCCAGCTGGAGCCTGGAGCCCAAGAAAGTTCTGTTCCTTGACATTTTCTCTCTATAGTTATTACAATTGTTAGGCAGCAGGATGCTCTGGGTGTTAAGAGGGAATGCTGGTGTATGCTCAGAGTAGGGCTGCCTTAGCTGCACTGAAGCCCTCAGATGGGAGGAGGAGCTCTCTCTGCCTGGACTCCTGCTATGGGAGCTGTGCCAACAGTGATTTTCAGAGCCACCTTTGAACAGCGTTGCCTCCCTGAAAGCTTCCCTCAGTCACAGCTAAATAAAACACCCCCAGAGCTCATTGTGCTTGTGGGTAGCTCCTCTCTGCTGTATGGAGTGTGGAGGTGGATGTGTCCCTCAGCTAACAGGCACCAGAGGCCTGAGCCATACTGGTAACCACATCATATCCTAACAATTCAGTGTCTTCTGGCATTTCTCCCACAGCACACTGATCAGCAGATAACCTGACACTGATTTCAGCACCCAAACCCTCTTGGCAATCCATCACTTCTGGTTTTTCTGTTTGGCACAAGCCCCTTCATATCCTGCTCTTAGATGAATAAGCCCAACACTGGGGGTCAGGCTGAACAAACCTGGGAAAAACCATGCCAGCAGTTGTGAGCACTGTTCCCAACTCAAGTGACGGCGATGGAGGGATCTGAACAAAATTTGGGAGCAAAGAAAGGACAAAGTCAAGCTTCTGTGGCTGGAATGCTGCCATTTATTTAAAGAAACCAGATTCTACTACCACCACACAGCATCTTTGCTCATTCACGGAAGAGCTCTTTTTTAACAGCTAAAACTGTATTATTGACCAATTCCCAGCAACCTAGAACTTCACCTTGTGCCTTGACCCTATGCACAACCAAAGGTAATCTCTGAACAGACAGCTACCTGGGGTGACTAACGCAGTCCACTAAAGTTTGGTTAGAAACAGAGGTTTCAATAACAGCTGTGTAACCGTTCCCTTCCATTCTCACTCGTAGGTACAGCTATGGAACTGACTCAATGCCAAAGCACAGGTGCAGGCTGGAGTTCCAACTGCACCCAGTTAGGGCTCTCTGGCTTGCTTAGACCCAGATTGTATTTTATCCTACAGTATTTTATCATCTTCACACCACCTCCCTCTGAACTGTTACCAGTCAGGTTTTTTTGGGAATATTCCATTTCACATTAACCTCATGTTCAGAAATGCTCAAGACTTTTGGCCCCATCCCCCTGTCTGGACTCTGTGCTAGCAATAAGGCTTTAACAAAGAGCCAGGAGCAGGCCCAGTGTCAGTGTGGACATCAGCATAAAAGTAAGGAACTGTCTCAGAGACCTTCTCACAGCAACAGTGCTTTGGCCCTGGATGCTGTGGGCAGGGCTGAGCTCTGCTACATCATTCTAACAGCTTTTCAAATTAAAAGAGTGGGCAACTATTTTCAAAATCCAGTTTGGTGAGAAGTACTGGCTTCCTGGAACAGGGGCTGCTGGCAAGTGTCTGCCAGGCTCACGTGTGAGCAAAGCGACATGCATTACTCAGCTGCACAGTGTGCAGGGTGCTGCGCTGCTGACATGGCAGCAGCCACTCCGTATTTATCCTCTTCTAGAAACTTGGCATCTTCTGCAGCAGCTTGAACCTCCTCTCCTGCCTGGGCCTCTCCAGTTAGATGGAGAGGGCCTTCAGCCTGCGCCCCCGTGTACGTGGGGGTGCTGTACTTCATCAGAACAGTCTTAAACTGGGCCAAGGGCGCGTTTGTGCGCACGCCCATGGGATCAAAGTGAGTCCGGCTCACTCGGTACCCAGCTTCGGAGAGATAGCTCAAGAACTTATTTAACCTGGAAACAAAAACCAAGCACACAAACATTTAAGAAGGAGGTAATGCTAATAAGACTGGTTCAGTACCAGTTGTCATAGGACTAAAAGACTGGAATTGAAAGGAAAACCTTACTTTGGCATGTTCATTCCTTTAATACTGTGTCTGTGGATGTTGTAGTAAAAGGCAGGGTGCTCGGAGCTGCCCTCAGACTTCTGGCGCTTGGCTGCATTTCGCATCAGTTCCTCACCTTTTCTTTTTCCTGGACCACAAAAAAGGCCAGTGAAAGCAGGGAAGATTCAGTGAGACCAAAAAAAGTGTCAGTGAAACCAAAGCGTGTACATAGGAGCACACACAGAATCACAGAACGTTAAGGGCTGGAAGGGACCTTGAAAGATCGTCTAGTCCCACCCCCCTGCCAGAGCAGGAACATCTAGAGTAGGTCACACAGGAACTCGTCCAGGTGGGTTTTGAATGTGTCCAGAGAAGGAGACCCAACAACCCATCTGGGCAGCCTGTTCCAGTGCTCCCTCAACCTCACAGTGAAGAAATTCTTCCTTGTGTTTCTTCGGAACACACACACAAAAAGCCAC
This sequence comes from Colius striatus, assembly GCF_028858725.1. NCBI lineage: Eukaryota > Metazoa > Chordata > Aves > Coliiformes > Coliidae > Colius > Colius striatus. The sequence goes on from NC_084768.1 coordinate 21,631,334, forward strand.
TTAGCAACTACACCTTTGTGCCTGTTTTTATAAACTAGTATTTTGTATAGAGTTAAAATCTGGCCTGAATTTAATTAACATGCCATTTTCAGTAATAAAAAGAAGTCAAGAAGTCAAGCAAGCTTCATGGAGTTCTTCTTTTACTAGTGAATAGGATTCTGGATGAAAGTAAAATCAGTGGGAAATCTTGAGTACCAGTATTGTTAAATACAAAAAAAAAAAATATGTGAAGAGGAGGTTGGCTTAGTCATCAGTGAAACTATAGCTTCATCTTAAACTGCAAGAGCTACAGCAAAACCGTCTACTTACCATGCACTAAGTAGGATTCTGCAGAAGTATTTGGTGTTTTGATATATACGCCACACTCTTCTAGAATGCAATTAAAAGTCAAAATTAGTTCTACTGTAAGACTGTCAAATGGCAAAATGCCTTGGCACATTCTGGCCTCCAGAAGGAAGCATAGTAAGAAGCACACACTTGGGTAACTTTTCCTTACAAACTCAGTACTTTGAACTGAGATGAGATGTGCAAAATTCCATTTCCTTTCGCAGCAGCAGAGCAGTCCTGTGAGAAAGCCCTTTCTTGTGGCACACTGGTTTGCCATCCCTCAGAGCAGGGCTGCTGGAGCCCTCCCTAACAGCACAGGCTCACAGGCCCGGGCTCAGAGTGCACCCAAGGAGGAGCAGGCTTCAGGGAATGTGCTGCATTTCCTGGCTGCCAAGCTGCCTGCATTTTCTCTCTGTGTGGTTCAGGACCTGTTGTACTGATTAAAGATGTCTTAAGTGCAGCACTCAGCCTTTGACAGACCCTGCTCTTTTCTGCAGCACTGGAGACCAGCTGACAAGAGCTGACAGGCCCCATGCTGCAGTCAAAGCAACAAACATTTTCTTGACCTCGTTCTGCAACACTGCTGTTAGCAGTGAGCAACCAAAGAGCAGCACCTCTCCAAACCACCACAAAGTCCCTACTTTTTTCCTACCTTGTTTGTTCTCATCGTAAGGACTAGGGGTAGAAGCATGTTTTAAAGGTGTGCACTCAGCTTCACAAACTAACGTCTTCAGAAGTGGCTGAGCTTCATCCAAACCATACTGGACTGCCTCAAGCAGCATTCTTCTGAGGAATCCAGTGTTAAAGAGGGCTCCTGACCTATGAAACACAGCAAGACAAGGGAAAAGTTATAACTTCCAATGAAAGCAAAAACATTGCTCTAAAACTCTCTCACCCAGACTGATCAGCAATTTTACTACACCAAAGTGCTCATCAAGCTGCCTGTTCTTAACTCAGTGATATTTTTAATGGCTTTGTTTCCAGTAGCAAAAAATTGGTCTCACATTAAAAAAAAATCAAGATCTCAGCACTGGTAACTGTTTCCACCAGTGACTTGCCTTACAACGTCGAGAAAGTAATTTGACCCCTAGAAGAAAGGCATTATCAGTTGATTTTAATATTGCTTTGAAAGACTTAATACTGGTTGAAAGACTTAAAAGAATTTCTTTTTATTTCTGACAAGAGAAAATGCTAACTATGAATTGTGAAGCATAACATTACTTACTAGCCTCAGCACATATAAAGATTTACTCATTAACTGCTCCACAAGTCTCAAGCAATAAACTGCTGCTTAACATTTGGCAACTAGAGAAACACACAGCCAGATTCTCCTGTGCAGGATGTGTCACATCTGTTGCACTGAATGTGAGATGTAAAGCAAATTTCTTATTTATTTTGTCCTCTTTGAACAAAAGCAAAAACTGAATAGCCTGGCAAATGCAAATCAAATCAACGTTTCCAGATTCCCCCCCATTGCTGCAATGCCTTTTGCAGTGCTGCAATACCCAGCAGTTGCAATTTAATCCAAGACTGCAGAGCTGCCCTCCCAAGGTCCCTCCAACCTGTGCTGTTCTCCTGTTCTGTACTGCATTCCAGCTTACCAGAGAGGCCCCAGAACTACGGCCGTCTTGCCCGGCATGCTGCCATGGCAATCACAAGGCAGCTGCTGGTAAGGGTTTTCTACAACAGAAAAAAAACAGGATTTGTGTTGTTTTCAAAGTCAGCAATGCCTGATTCACTGGAGAGATGCCACAGATGTGAAGTCGTAGCTCACTGGTGGAAGTTACTCAGAAGTTTTGGGCCCCTCTCTATAAGGACATTGAGATGCCGGAGACGATCCAGAGGCAGACTACCAAGCTGGTAAAGGATTTGGAGCACATCTCATATGAGGAACGGCTGAGGGGTCTGGGGCTGTTTAGCCTGGAGAAAAGAAGGCTCACAGGAGACCTTATCACTGTCTACAGCTACCTGAAAGGAAGTTGTAGCGAGGTGGGGGTTGATCTGTTCTCCCTAGTAACAAGCAATAGAACAAGAGGAAATGGCCTCAAGTTGTACCAGGGGAGGTTCAGGCTGGATATGAGGAGGAATTTCTTTACTGAATGGGTTGTCAAGCATTGGAACGGGCTGCCCATTCCAAAGGTGGGTACCTTTCCTAACACACCTCTGGAGGTACTTCCATCAGGTACTGCCTGAGTGCAGGCAGAGTAAACCTGTAGGTCAGGGAAGTGACCCTGGTTAGCCCACACATTTTAAGGTGACTGAAATGAACGGCGGGAAAGCAGTCTGACAACCCAAATCTATCCAGCTGCCACTGTCTGGAGGAACTGAGTGGTACAGTCCCACTCTACATACCCTTCATTGAAAGGACAGACCCATGGGCATATCAGGGCCCTGGCAGCTGCAGCTGATTGGAGTGTGTCCTGGCTACAAACAAATCCACCATGTTCACAGGAACATGCTTGCAAACAACTAACCCATTACCATAAAGCATGGTACCTTCTCCACCTCATGCTATACACCTAATGCTATATTACAGGGAATTATTACTTTACTAAAGGCATATAAGGCCCAAAGATGCAAAAAATGGAAATAGAGGATTCAGACCTTTCAGAAATTACAAAGGAAATACTATTTACCTTCTACCATATTACCCTCTTTCTGAAAGATTCTCTCTTCACACCACTGGCAATGGATGAGATATCTTATTTTCTTTGCTGAATCATCCGCAGGAGATGGTCCCCTTAAAACTCTGACCACTACTAGAACAAAATGTTCTAGAGCTACTGTGAGCAAAACTTCAATGCCTTTGTTACAGCGAGCTGCAGCTCTACGAAGGAAAAACAAACAGAAAACCATGTTGTACTGAAAGCAGCAGACAAAGATTGCCACGGGTGCCTGAACTCCCTGAGAAGTTCTTGAGCTCCTCCACTTCCTAGAAAAAAACCCTGAAGATCAGAGAAAGCAATCAGAAGTGTTGCTTCTTAAGTGCCTGGTTTTGTCTCCCCGTAAGGTTAAGCAAACTTTGGTGTGCCTCTTTTTATTGCATCTAGAAATATTGCTCTGCCATCTGCATCATCATTCTATCCAAATACCTACCTACAGCCAGGAGATTCTAACAAAACAGCGTAAGAATCTGAGAAAGCGGAAACATGGAGGGACACACGTGATGGTAAGTCATGGAGCGTTAACTGAGTAAGGGCTGTGGGGAGGCAAGTGAGCAGCTCCTGAACAGGTAAGCATTGAGGAGCTGGAGCACAGAACCCAGGACACAACTAAAAGCTTGCTGAGGCAGAATGTATGCATCTAAGAATATTCTGTAGGGGGCAACTTCACATATGCAGGGAGATGGAGAAGCAAAGCTTAAACATACTCAGGTCAGTAGTTTGCCCTCGCATTCTGAAGCCCGCATTTCATCCCATTCTGTCCTAAGCAGCTGGCCCATCCTCTTGCCTGTATCTTTTTTGCCTCCAAGTAGGGACCAGGTTTTATGTCTTATTTAGTTGACTGAAGTTACTGAACATACTGATATGTAAATGCCTGCTGTCACAAGTTATTAATTACATACATGTGTTTAACCTCAAGCACAGGGGTCTGAAGCAAACATCAGTTTCAACTGAAGCAAGTCTAACTGTAAACCTTAGAAGCCATTCAAGCAGCTTAAATAATATTTACAAAGTCCTACACAGCACTAAAATGATAACAGTGACAGAGGAATGAGTTTGCAGCTACACAGGCCTGGGTATTACTTTGTTACCACCTCTCACTCCTACCCTAAACCCCTGCTCCATCAATGCCTTTTCCTCTTGCCCAGTCTTTTAGTTTAACATTTACATTATTCCTTACCAGCAGACATAAAATCTGAAACATGAATTTTGCATGAAAAAGTCTGTCTTTTAGAAGTGGGGAATTCTGGGAACTGAACATGTAGAGCATCAGCCTAAAGTATTTGTCACTAAGAATCTTCATTTTTTTACCACAGTTTGAGGCAATTTAGCAGTACCTTGCAACAGCAGCAATTACTATTCTGGCTGCCAGCTCCTTGTAGTACTCTGTTCTGACAATATTGCAGCCATAATGACGTAGGGCAACGTGCTGAGCCTTTGCATACAGAGAACTGATGTCTGTGGAGGTCAGTGACACAATTCCAAGATTTCTCACGTTTCTAAAGGCAGAATCCAGATAATTCACAGAAGTTCCAAAGGGGTCCAGATGGCTGAAGAGAAAGGAATACCATAAGTATCCAGAAATGCCCAAGAGTTTACCTTTAAGGGGAGGAAAACACTGCTTTATAATCCTCACCTATAGTCATATTTAAAACAAAAGGAGGAACGGGAATTGAAATTCACAATATTCAATACAAAGTGTCAAATTGCAGAAGCCAGGGAAGCACTATGCTAGAAATTTCACATCACCACAAAACAGCAAGTTCTTTTCTTTGCATCCTAACCCACTAACTAATGCAAGTTACAAGAATATTGGTCCGATGCATCTTCATATGCATGCATTCCAATTTACAGTCTAAATAATCAGCCTAATTTTCATACTGAATACTTGCTGCTTAGATCTGGACATTAATCAACATCCTCAAAATCCAATCACTTATTTTGATGTCTGTACAGGTTTTGAATGTATCAGCTATAAACCCAACTTGGAAGATTCTGCCTACTTTAATTGAAAATGAATGTGCTGCTAAATGGATTTAAACAAGAGATGCAATCAGTTTCTGAACACCACCATGCACAGGTATGCATTTTAAACTAATTAGAAGGTGGGTTTTTTTCAAAAAAAGAGACTACTTTGACATTTCTCTTTATCAAGCAGACAATGAAGTTATTAAAAAACCAGTCTGGCTTAAAATTTCCATGTACATCTCTAGTCCTTCTGGATGTAAGAAGGGCTTAATATTTTTCCACTGATTTCTAAAACATTTAAGATTCAAAGTTCTTTCCTCACCCCATTTCTGGGTCAACAGAATTACAGTTAAAATACCAAGTGGTCATTGGCTGATTCTTTCATTCCAACTTGCCCAAATAATCATATACCAGGAGATGAGTTGAGGTGTGTCATTATCAAGTCAGAAAATTCTTACAGCAACATTCAACACTTACATAAAATCAAATGACCTCAAATGCATGATAACATTGGCATCCATTTTTGTCACCTCAATGGTGTCAGTATTTTCCTCTCCATCTCCCACAGCTTCATCATTGTCTTCTTCCTTAGTGTTCACTTTCACCTTCATTTTGTTTAAATGGCAGTTTTCCTGAATCATGGTCACAGACTTTTCATTACAATCATTAATCGTAACTTTCACAGAACTTCTGAGATGCTTTGCCCACTGCAATCCCATTATACCTAAGAAAAGACAGAATTGTTAACTGTGGGACAGGAGGAGGAGTTGGCTTCTGGGTCAAACTTGCTAAGAAAAAGTAATCCTTTTAATAATACAGAAGTATGTGTGCTGCTAAGTTTGTCATCTTCCTGCAAACAATGGGTTGGTGACCTTCTGTTTCAGCACAGAGGGGCAATGGGGTATGAAAAGGTACAGTCTGTCACCTTCTTAGATGAGCTGAGTGTTTATTGCTGAAATTTGTAGTAAAGTCTCTGATTACACTGCAGCAGCTCTGGACAGGATACTCTTGTGAAGTCTGGTCTAGTTCAGAATGCTGATAAACTCATTACCAAGAATTTTTATTCAAAACACTAAGCGGTTCCTGCTGTTCTCAAGTAGGACTGTAAATTTACAATAGATGGCTGATCATGAGGCAGCAATCCAAATCTCTTTTTGTTTCTGTCCCACATGGTTAACAGACACTGATATTACCACTTTTCATTCATGTTCAGCATTTTTGTAGTCCATTAAGAGATTATTCTGATAAAAGTTTGTACTCATCACCATTTTTAAACCACAGTTTGATTTTATGGCCAAATTCCACTGCTACGGAGTTACAGGAGATCTGTGCCCTTGGACGTAAGTTTAGGAAGATGCCATTTCATGGACATTAAGGCAACATTTAATGAGACAACTAAACTTTGCTTTAATATTATTTTAAGTCTTTTAAAAAAATCCCACTACCAGACTCTTGACAGTTGTTTTCTTGTATGGAAGCTAATAAGTGCCTGCCTACAGAAGAAAATGATTGTGTATCTCACGTAATTTTTGAATACACAATGTCAGTTACTACTGATTTCTGCAGCTTCTTACTATTGGATATTAGGCAAAAGATGAGATAAATGGACTTTACCAGTAGCACCAAAAGCATCCAAACACTCTATTGGTTTACGCTCCCCTGCTAGAACAGCCAGTGCACAGAATATCAACTGCCTGGGAAAGAAAAAAGAACAGCCACAGTAAACTGAAAAAAATATGTTTATTCTGTTTCATTTCCCTTGAACATAATTCTAGAATATTTAAGTTAATTCTGCCTTTTACACTTAAGAATGGGAAATCAAAACCTCTCAACTACCCTTCACAATTTAATTTTACAGCAGGATATTCATAAAATAAGATCCTTAAAGGACATTAAAAGGATATTATTCTTAAAGTAAGTTACTGTGAGAAGTGGTGAGCAGTCAAAAGTATAAACTGCTTTTCTTACTTTCCTGCCACAAGCTGACACTACCTGACTAATGGCTCTGTGTTTGCAAAGATGTCAGGAATTACTGTGGAGCACTGAAATTCCACTGTGTTGAGGAACAGGCCTTGCTCTTCTAGACACAGCTCTAACCCTGGTTGCAGTGGCCCTCTTCAGAGGCATGCCTCTGCAAACTTGAAACCCCCAAGAGCAAATATTAACAGCCCTAAGGATGTGCAGGGTCAGCATGGGCTGGAGCACAGTCGATGCTCACACTGTAAAGTGGGAGCACCAACACAGTTGTGGTACAGACACCATTTATGACTCACTTTATAAAAAGACAATGTTTCTTCCTTCATTTTTTAAAAAGCAAATAATGAGAACACACTTGAGGAATTTGAGAGCCCATAGAAAAAGGCCCAGAATATGAAACTGTAAATCACAGGTATGCTGCTGTCCAGTTAGAGGAGAAAGAGCAGTGACTTCTGTAGCATCTTGTGGAGATTCACAGGAAAACATCTGAAGCACATACAATGAAGAGTGCTTCATTGAAGTGAAGCACTTCATTTGAAGTGTGCTCCTTTCAAATCCAGTTCTTCTCCACAAACTATTAAATATCTTATTGCTTCAGAAATGGCAATATTTCCCATAAAGTGTTCTTGGGTTTATTATTTGCCAAGAAGAATTCTCTGATGGAAAACTATTCCTCCTTCCATCTGAACAAAAGTTTCACAGGGTTTGCTTTTCAAAACACAGAGTATTTTTTACTACAAACTCACCAGCTCTCTGGTGCATACTCCCACTCCCTGTTCTCTTACCTGTTGAGTTTCATTTTAGGATTAAAATAGGAATCTGTTTTCTGGGGTGTGGAGTAGTTGGGAAGAACTTGCACCTCTGTGGCTGACTCTTTCAGCACTCGATGAGAAGACTTGGAAGCAGGAACTAAAAGTGATTGTGGGGGAAGGAAAGAGACTTGAAATTAAGATAAGCACATTTGATAAATTAAACTGAAAATTTGCTTCCATGTAGTAAGAAATATGGGTTACACTGCAACCCAGCTAGCATGTGGATCAGTTAACAAGCATTTGGGGGAAGAACAGCAGGCAACAATTTCTCTTCTAGTCTCACAGATAAGGATCAAGCAGATAAGGAGTCTGCCCAGGGAAGTGGTGAAGTAACCATCCCTGGAGGGATTCAGAAGACAAGTAGCTGTGGTGCTGAAAGACACAGTTTAGTGGTGGCCACAGCAGTGCTGGGTTAATGGTTGGACTTAATGATATTAAAAGTCCTTCCAATATAAATGACTCTGTGATTCTATGAAATAGAGAGGCATGAAATTGTCTGTACAGATTTTATTTTATGGATGCCATGTCTCTCATTCTTTTTGAGAGACAGAATGTGTATTTACAACATTAAACTAATTATGAAGGGAGTATTATTTACGGAAAAGAACCCAGTAACTGGCAGAGACTGAATCACAGCACTGCTACATCTTCGTGGAGAAAAATGTTCCGAAATATTAAAGGCAGATTTCTCTTTATTAAAGCTAAATTTGCTTGGGAATTTTTCTCAGGTCTCTCACCTACATATCACAGCTATTGCATGTGCTACATAACATAAACAGATTGAATGTTTTATGTAAAAACAAACCTACCTGTAATAAACCTTGATTCAGTCTCTCCTTTATTCACATGGCGGTTAACATGACCTATCATGTCAGTTCTTCGTGTGATAGTTGCTGAACAGATGATGCAATGGTAATGGGCTCCCATCTTTGAAAATGCCTGTAAAACATAGTACCTGTAGTTTCAGAATACATAAAACATGGTGACAGTAGAACTGTACCTGAACACTAGCACAGGAAGAAGTCATCTGTCTGTTACCTCTGGTGCATACAGAATATTTTGAATTTACAACCTGTAGATAATCACTCCTGCAGAGGCAGCACAGCACAGCCACCCTGCCACTGCACCTCGACCAGTTGCATGCTGCTAAGCCCCACACACTCAGCAGCCAGGGAAGGAGCTGAGAAGCATCCATCGCCTGGCCTACAAACCCTTCTCTCTTCCCCACAAAGCTGCTGTTGGCTCCAAACTGTGACTGTGTTTTACATCACCTAAGCAGCTACCCACAGAAATAAGAGGGAGACAGGACACTCAACTCCCCAAGGGTTATACCAAATACTTAAAATTCCAGACTGATAATGCTCTCAATATCCCACACCAGATTGCAAGACATGTTTTGTGACTAAGTAGATGGCAAAACTTGCCCTAAATCACCCATTTCCCCCATTTTGTAGGGTAACAAATGTTTCTCTGATTTAGCATTTTTACCTGGTCTCCAACAAGGCTTGGTTTTACTGGACGACAAGGTAAGTGACAGATGCACATTCTGTATCCTGGAAGACAAATTCTTGTTATGTCACAGTACAGTAAGACAACAGAAGGTGGAACTTTCAAAAGTACCTGTGAGTGCTTTACAGAAGTTTTGCTCCCTGGCTAAAAGACTTGTGTGAACACTTCTCTAAAACTTAGGTTCCACAGTTTAAAGAAAAACAATACCCCCAAAAGACACCTGCTAACGCACACACAAACAGAGCTCAGTTCACATCATTTTTAGTTTAATCTTGTCCATCTTCTTCCAATTAGTAATTTTATTTCCTGCAAACCCACATACCTAGTTTTTTTTTTTTTAAAAAAAAAAAACCCACACACTGTTCACCTTCTTTTCCTTCTTTATCTTCCTGTAGGGATTTTAATGCATCTTACAAGCAGACCACAGAGTCTTTGTAACAGATACAGCCAGTAAACACTGATACTAAATAAATAGTTCAGGTATGGAATGGAATCTTTATAAGCCAAAAATGACTGCACTGGTGTGTGTGTCTGATCATTAACAATGTAATCAAGACTTTTATTAAAGTAATTTTTATCATATACATATTGGAAATGTTATAGTAATTGTTATGACATGCCAAAGAATTGGGTTTTGTTAAATGAGAAAATGCACAACTGTAACTATTTTGGCAGAATAAAGAAGTATTTTACATTTACATTTTACATCCTAGGTCTAAATTCATTATGTTAAAATATAGTTCTAATTCAGAGCTGGTAACAAGATGCTTCAGTCAAGATCAATTTAAAAAGATGAAACTCTGAATGATGTCCTACAGAAACACAATTTCTTCTAGTAATTACTATTAAAATATGACTGCCGTTACCTTCAAATTCAACAGAAACTTTCCAGTGCAAATTCTGGAGGTGACGATGGAGCTTATGACTAAAGCAAGCTTTGAATTTCTCCTCAGGACACAATGGACAAGGCTTCCTTTCATCTGAAAATAAGTAAGCAATATGGGAAACATATTACACTCATGGTAACAGAGATACATGTTAAGAGAAAAAAAAGATGAAGGTACTATCAATGGGAATTAAAGATGAATGACCCAGGGTATATTCTATTTCAGGCACAAACAAACTTCAAATGTATGGATTGTCTCTTTCTGCTCTGTAGAATATAGACAAGAACATTATTCCTTTAAAGATCATTAACTTCTACAACCTTTAGGTTTTGTTTTCTAGTATTTTTTATGCCAGCAACAAGAGGCTACTGCAGCTTCTGAAGAGCATTGCAGAATAACAGAATTTTATAGACAAAGACTACAGACTTGCAAAGTTTCAAAAGAATCCCTCAACTGAAGAAGTTGGAACAAGAATTTGTCTTTCCTTCTCCTGAATCTTTTAGATAAAGCAAGGGCAAGATCATTGGATATCAAAGGTGTTGGGAGATGTATGTCATAGAGCTGTACACAGGAGTTCTGTATCAGAGCATGGATACATCTGCTGCTGAGTCTTAAGACTGATGAATGTCAAGCTGCCCCTCACGCAGAATTTAGCTGAAAATTCTGTATGGTAGAATAGTAGAGGATGAATTTGGAAACATGCCATATAACATGGGCATCTATAATAATAATTACTTATCTCAGTCTTGCACAATAGTAACATTCCTTTTCTGATTCCTCTGTCCATGCAGAATCCCAAGCCACTGAAGCTAACAGAGGCAGATCAACCTCTCTTATTCACCTGTGACTTACTGAGTATGAAACTCACAAGGCAATGTTAACAAATACAAGCCAGTCCATTAAGGACAGGGCAGAAGAATGCTATATCCATGGCAGAAGGAAAAAATGACTGTTGAGAACAGGCAAGGGAACAATAGGATTCTTGTCACTACCGTGGACTTCACATGTAACTTGGCTCAGCAACAGCTACTAGTACCAGACTTAGGAGATACTTCTGGTCTATTTCATTATTAAAAAAGCAAGAAACTCTCTATAGAAGCTTTTGGTGTATTTGTTAGTAGAATTAAACAGTCATGGAGGAAGGCTATTATTTCCATCAGTGGCCACTCAAAAAAATGATTAAGGCACAAGAGCTATATGAGTCTGAGCCTATCTATGTGGACCCTGATGTTTTCCCTCAATCTGTGAATAAAGACTAGTTTCAGCTGCAAGGGCTGCCACTACTAAATACACACATGTAATCAGGGAAAATCTAGGAGTTGCAATAAAAACACTTTCCAGTCTCAAAGCAATCGTCCAATGTACATCTAGATCAGAAATGAATATAAAGTGAGGAGAAAGAAAAGAAACCAAACATCCAAACCAGAAAAAATATTGATTTAAACTGATATTCAAATACAACAATCAACTTCCCTGTTGTGGTGATTGAACTAAAACAGAAATGAGACTAAGCATAGCTAGAATTACCATTTTGCTGATCCATGAACACTGCCAGTATCAGAAAAAGATTGAATCATTAAGGCCTTCAACTTACTGAAGGAAGTACAACATTAAATAAGAAAGGAAACAATTCATAGAGCTATTTTCTATGACACCCCTAGTCTTCAAGCATTACAAATGTATATAGTGTGTTAAAAATTAAAGCTAAGGAAATATATAAATACCTGTAGCATAAAGACCTGTGTTGTGGGATGCTGCCATGGTAAACTCACCTTCTTTCAGGTCAGCTAGTTTCTCTAGATCAGCAAGATGCCTTTGAATTGAAATATGTTTCTCTGAAAAGCAGAAATATTTACAAGTTAAACATTCTTAGGTAATTTTTTTTAGTTCACTGCTATTTTTCTATGCAACCTTTTAAACCTGACACTATTAGAGATCAACTATAATACCAATTAGAATACTTGTTTGCATCCTTCAAAATCCACAGTAGAAGGAATGACTGGAATATTAATCCCCAGAAGAGTTCTGTATCAAAAGCCATACATTTCCCTATATTTCTATTTGCTTTTTAACACTGACACACATCAAGTGTCTCAAATTGGAAAAATCAAGTCACATTCCATTTACTCCTTATTTTACTGCTCAGCATCATTAGTGAATGCAAATCATGCACAAGGCAGTACAGAAATATCCTATGGACTGTCTGACAAAACAAGTATCAACTAGAAGTATGCAAACTGTAGGTAACAATTACTTACTGTATAGCCAGGACACAAAAAATTCTACTCTTTTTTTTTTCTTTCCTCCTTAGGGAGGAGAGTTTTAACTTCTACTTTTACCTCCTAACATTTTAACCTATCAGTCAATGGGAGAATTTGCTAAAACCAAGAGAATCAGCTTATCCAATAAATCAACTTTATTGGTTTCAGCACACCAAACATCCCAGTTTACAGAAATACTGATTCTGCAGCAATTTTAAGCCTTTACTATGTTTTTACAAGATCAGTTTTTGTCTTTTCTTATATGAAACAAAGATAGCAACTGATCAACGTGCTCAAGATACAGAGCTGAGTTTTAAAGCTAGACTTAAAAGCAATTCCTGGCTTTTAATTTCTGCAGTTGGGTACAGTGGATTTTCTCTGCTCTCTGTGGTTCTTTTAGCATTAGAGACTGACTTCATCTCATCTTTACTTCAGTGCATATGTGTGAATTGCCAGTGATTTCTACAAACGTTTGTGAGGGAAAAATGACATCCAATTGAAAGAGAATTTTAACACCTTAGGAAAATATTTTATTCTGGTGCATGGACAAAAGCATCCGTATCTATTGGACATATGCAAAATGAGAGCTCACACCTTCCCTTTACCTTTCTTCCCCACTATTTCTGCCTTGCCTCCTCCTTTCTGAGTACAACACAAATATTCTTAAGAGTTCGTTAGCAAACCTCTTGGATAATCAGAAGATACATCCAAAATGCTGCTATCGGATTCCCTCGTGGATTCTTCCTCTGTTCCTTTTTCCTCAGTTTCCAATTCTGACTTAGGAACTTTCACATCCAGGTTGTTCCTTTCCGTTTCTCCGGAGACAACGATGCCATCTTAACAAATCAATCAAACAAATGAATCAATAACAGTGCTGTTGATATAAATGAATTACACAAATATATTTGGTGCTTCAAACAAGCAAAAATTTCTTTAAGTGTGAAGGAGAAAAAAAACCCAACACAAACAGTATATTGGAGAATAACAGGAGATTAATTATCAGACATACTTGAAAACCCCAGTGAAATAATGCCATCCTGGCATTTTTTTCTTTGTTTGCTTTTAAACATTACAGTTGGACATAAATCTCTGCTGTTATTAAAAACAACAGAAAGAGGAAATGAAAGGAATATCTCAAGACAGAATGTTTAGAAAGACAGCAGCAGAGTATTATGTTATTCTGCCTACCTTAAAATATATCAAGATCAGCATTGCCACTCAAAGAGTATTGATGTATTTCTCATAGATCTATTTCTAGGCTGACAACTCACCTGAGACAGACTTGTATTTCCTGACTACTTCTCAGTTAGAAAGTTGCGAGGTGCCTGGTGAGAATTTCTACAGACTTTATTACTAGAAGGATACAGATAAAATGAAGAATCATAGAATCATTATGGTTGGAAAAGACTTTTAAGAGTCCAACCACTAACCTCACACAGCCAAGTCCATCACTAAATGAAACCCTATCCCTCTGCACCTCATCTATGCATCTTCTAAATATCTCCAGGGATGAGGAGTCCACCACCTCCCAGGGCACCCTGTTCCAATGCTTAATAACCCTCTTGGTGAAAAAGTTCTTCCTAATGTCCAATCTAAACCTTCCCTGGTGCAACTTGATGTTGTTAAATAAAAGAAACAAACAGAATTTAATGAGTAAAAGGACTTCTGATAAGAAATCTGTAACAACAGTGATTTATTATGACTCTATGCACTGTAAGAACAACTGGTTAAGTTACAAAAATGGATGGTGAGAGGATAGCAGTGACTGAAGTCCATCAGAGTTGGAACGTTCATCATCAAAGCAAATGCAGAGGTGAAAATGGCTGAGAGAGTATGCTTATATGCACATATAGTTTGTGTATACATCTGCAAGAGGAGAGATAAACTTTCACACTAAATGATTAAGAAGAGCAGTCTGCTGCAGAAGCAGGAGTGCAGGACTTTTAAAATGACCATCAGGAATACGCACAAACACAAAAGGCTTCCAAGAGCCTAAATTCTCTTTTTTCTTTAGTTAGAAGAGTCAGTTCAACTCTAAGACAGCAGCAGTAAAAGCACCAACGCATTAGGGACGGCTGGAAAAGTAGCACAACCAGTTTCAGTGTAATCGGCAGAAAACACTGAGGAGCAACCACGCGGGGCTGGTGCGCGGCACACACCGCGGGCCCTCGGCTGTAATGGCACCGTGTGGACCACGGTTTGAGAGAATAAAAGATCATCAACGACGGCAAAAGTAAAACCCCTCACTAAAGGGTGAGGCGAGCCCCGGTTTCCTCCCGCAGTACGGGCGGGTCTCCGCGGGCCGCGCCGGGAGCACGTGCGGCCCCGCACCGGCCCCATCCCACACAACAGCCGGCAAAATGGGGAAAAACGAGCTCTGTTCACTTCGCAGGGGTTCCAGGGCTCACGTGAAGGATGAGCAGCACGAAGGCGGCTCCGTGCGCCCGGCTGTAAATTCGAACCCCCGCGGGGCTGTCTGCAGGCGCCTCTCCCACCCGCGCCTCCGCATGGCGCCCGCCCTCGGCACCGCCCGGGCAGAGGGGCAGCAGCCGCCCCTCAGCGCGCCGGAGGGTCCGCATCCCGTGCGCCACCGCTCAGAACCCCCCCCGCCCGGCCCTCACTGAGCGCTGCGGTCTCGCCGCCGCCGCCGCTTTCGGGGTTCTCATCGTCACCGTGGTCTTCTCGCCGCGGCTGCGTCTGCTCGGCGGACAGCCGCGCCAGCGAGGCCTCCGCAGCCTCCTCTGCTGCCATCTTCTCCGGAGACAGCCCGGCGGCGGGAGAAGCAGCAGCCGAGGTAAGACGAAGCAAAGCGTGGGGTCGTGCCGCCGTACCCACACGCCTCTTGGTTAGGAGGCGGGCCCGCAGGCAGGCTCGGCGCTGGCGGCCCGGCACGTACGGCAGGAGAGGAGGCGGGTCCGCACCGCCTACATTTCCCAGAGCGCCGCCGGGCTCCGGAGCCCAGGCCTGGCCCAGCGCGCCCCGCGGTGGGAGGGGCCCGGCGGGCCCTGCCTGACGGGGAAGTCCCGGCCCAAGAGAGGGGCAGCGGCGAAGGACGGAGTCGCCGCCGCTCTCATCGGTTCTGACGGGAGGGTGCGACCGAGGTGTCTTGCTGTGAGGCGGGGTTGCCCCGATACCGTGCTACCGGGCAGGGGCAGAAGGGATGAGAGGGGGTGTTGTCAGCTGCCGGGCCGGACGGGGTCGGGGGGAGGCCGCTGCTTGTGCCCTGCAGGGTCCCGGAGCATCACTGTGTGCTCGCCCTTTCTTCACGCGGGGGGTTGGAGGCAGGAGGCTGCTGCCCCCGTTTTGGCCTCGGCACAGCAACAGCTCTTCCTGTAGTCGCTTCAACCCGCCCATCTTGAAGGCTGTTTTAAAGAGTCATGTGTTTACTTGTTCTTCAGCTTTATGGCTGAGCTGTGGCGTTCAGGTAGTTGACCTCTGGAGCTTTGAAAGCTTGATGAAGCCTTCTTACAGCCCTCTTCGACCAGTTCTTGCCGCATGCTCCCAAGACTGGTTTATGTAGAGGTGTCACAATATTACCTCAGCCCTAGGGGAAGAGTACGGGAGGAGGTGGGAGCTAAGGCGAGAGGTACATGGCTTTTAAACATGACTATCACGTGACTGAAATGTTAAAGGATGTCTATTTCTGTTAATCTAATATATTTGCTGCTACAAAATAGGTGTCTCCGGAGCTGACAGTGAAGTAATTGTAACATATGTTTTTTCCCTGTGAAGTTCTGGTAGTAGTGAGAGGTTAATAGTTAACCTTTTGGCGTGACTCTAAAGTGAAGGGAAAACAACTGTTACAGTATTTTTCTTCTATGCAGTTAATTTTTTTATACAGGCTAGAAATAAAACCTTAAAAATAATGCCAACACTGTTTTCTTTAGGATTTGAAGATGTCTAAAAAGAAACTGAAGAAATTGATGGGAAAGGAAGACAATTTGGATGGCCGACATGACAAAGTAGGAAGAGCTGTATTATTGCTATTATTATTACTTCAGTTCAAGCTCCTGCATTCAACAGAAGAGCATGATATTTTTCAAGAGTTTTGTGATAGATTAAAGATGAGGTCGTTAAGAATGGCAGGAGGGCTGGTTTGGTTAGAGAACTGCAAGTTCTAGCCAAGTAACAAGCTTGTGTTTTTTCTCCAGTGGCTATGAGTTATGTTGGTATCAAAAAATGAGAGATTTTGTGTATTGCAGTATATTTTCTTAGATGAGGAAAATTGAATTTAAAACTATTGTCAAACCCACTACTGTTTACCTACATTATTCTTTGTCTTGGATCCTATATCTTAATTTTTTTTACTGTACTTCACAAATAGTACTTCACAGCATTTTAGCAGGTGACTCAAACCACTGAAAGAGAGACACAAATCAGTGGTGAAAATTCTTCGTGTACTCTGGTACATATTTGTGTCTAGTGAGTAAGCGTTCACTGAATCATTTGTCCTGTGTAGGTGCTACAAGGGTGTAATCTTTCTAGTCATGCTTGTATGTAGCTTCCCATTCTTATTGTTTGTATCCTCTTCTGGGAAGTTATTTCCTGCCAGTAGTGTAATGCATATCCAATAAATCAATAGTTTAATAAATCCACACTTTAGTTTGCTAGCTTTTTTTTTTCCCTTGGAATTTGGAAGGTATCTATGAAATGAGAGAGCTTTTCACTGCCTAATCATAAATGTCACAAAAGTGCATGGAAGAGTGATGTAAATACATAAGTATGGTATTGTGGCATTATAAACTCATTTATAAATCTTAAAAGCCTTTTGCTCATGTAGAAAATATTGCACAAGCAAAAGTGAGAACCCAAACTAGTAACAGCAAAAAGATCAGGAAATCTCTGACCGTAGCAAATGTTTCTTCATTGTGATTACACAGGGATAAGAGGTATCTTCAGCTCTTACAGGTGAGGGCAAGCCATTTAAGTAGAGTCATGTTTTAGGCTTAATTGTGTGGGGCCTTTGGGGTTTTTCTCATGTAGGGTAAGCATGACCACAGATTATAGAAAACTTTATGCTTGACAGCTTTTATCAGTTTGGCATGTAATTCTGTAAGGAGGAAATGACATTTGTCTCAGTATAAACCAAACCAGCTTTACCCAGAGCTGTCTGGAGCAGTCTGCATAGCTGCCCTTGGTAATATGGTCTGGATAACACCAGGTGATATGACAGTCATAGTAAACAGACACCTAAAGAAGTCTGCTCTAAGACAATATTTACTCCAAACTGATAATACTAAGAGGAAAGTAACAGAAGGTTTGCTTGAGATCATAGAATAGTTTGGATTGGAAGGGACCTTAAAGATCACCTTTTTCCAAACCTCCTGCCATCAACAGGGATGTCTTCCACTCAACCATCCAAGCTGGCCTTGAACACTCCAGGGATGGGGCAGTCACAGCCTCTCTGGGCAAGCTGTTCCAGTGCTTCACCCTCCTCATGAAGAACAACTTCCTAATATCTAGCTAAATCTACCTTCTTTCAGTTTGAACTGTTATGTCTTGTCTTGTCACATGCCCTTGTAAAAAAATCCCTCTCCAGCTTTCTTGTAGGCCTCAGGGAATTATCAGAAACTTTTGAGAGAAAAAGGGAGCTGGGTTGAAAAGAAACACTAAAAACATCGTGAAACTCATGGTTCTAGGGCCATAGGCCTCGCAGAGTCGAACTGGGATTCGTACTGCCAGAAGTTGTCCCACCAGCATACCAGCCTCCACCTACCCTGATGGAGCACCTTTACTGCCAGGCACTGACAGTACAGGGCAACCATCCCTTAGACACTTACACCTTGAGGGGTGTGTATGTGACCTCCCAGGGGGCCTTTCTCACTAGTGTGTGCATCAGCAGCTGGTAGGAAGTGGAATGTCTGCACACATGACTGGAACACCCACATGTTCAACAGCACGAGTGTATATGCTGAAGTGTGTTGTATGAGTGTGTGAAATCAAAACTTTCTGGTACCAAGTCATCTGATCTAGTCTTGTTTTGTACTTATCTATTACTATATAGCTATCTATTACTGTATTTTTTGTGTTATATTACAAGTACTGGTCCTCAGGTGTAGTCCATGGATTGCTAGTTCATTGAGTGGTTACTAAACCAATAAAATGCTTTAATTCCTGTTTGATTATAATAATGCTCCAGGAAGTTCAACCTGCAAGTTGCATGGCTGTGATTCTTGGTGGCAGCAGCCTTTAATAGCCTCTTAAGTGGCAATTTCCTTGATTTTTACCGCTGTTAGAACTCCAGAACCAAACAAAAGCAGAAGTTCTCAAAATTCCCTTAGTTCGTTAGGACTTCACTGGTTTCTGCCACTCTTTATTTTTTTTTTTTTAATTAAGTGCTTTCTACTGTGGAAATAAAATAGCAAAGGCTTCATAGGCCTTTGCCAGACTTCCTAGTTTGGAAAATCTCTGTCGCAGTGACCTAATGGCCTCACTGAGTCAGCATGACCCAGTTATTGGAGTGAGTTGTTTGTGGAAGGATGTATTATCTGGAGCTTCCTTATCTGAATTAATCCATGTGTTATCATTCTCTGTTGTAATCTCATATACCCTGCTGTAGTTTTGGGGAAATTGAGTCATATAACCCAAAGGTGTATAAAAATTACCTGCCTTGTTGCCAGAGTTCATATCAGCAGAGGTTGTCATTTTGCTGCTTTCTGTTTTCTCCCATAGCTGCAATAATAAACTGCTTTCTGTTACAACGTCATCTAAGTCTCCTTCCAGCTGCTCTGCAACATGAATGTGACATTGCTTGCAGTACAGACACGCCAAGCAGTGATACAACTGCTTTCCAAACAAAAACCGTTCAAGTTCTTTGGGGGACTTTTTGGTTTTTACTCCTAACCAGGCCTAGAGTTTCACACTGTTCCACCTGATCAGTAAATGTGATGAGAATTCGTAGCACGTCTCCTCTGCACAAAAATCCTCTTTTTGGCCTTACCTAGGGGGTAGCTGGAAGCAGACTTCAGATAACTTTATTTTCCCTAAACATTTTTATAAATACACAACAATGTATGTCTTACATACTGATAAACTTGTAGAGTTCCTCAAATATGTGAATCTTAAATATGTTCAGTTAGTTTGAGCTTTCTCTATTTATAACCCAGGTCTGTGTGCCACATTTGTTTTTACTCCTTGTGTTGTTCTTAAGTACAACAAAGTCTATATGCTAAATTATAGCAAGGTATGTGACTGCTTTTTTGAAGGTTAACTTACTCAAAACCATAGTGGATCTGGTATGAAGCAATAGCTTGTTCCATCTTATCAAGATTTGCTTTTAGTTGTAGTTTTATCTTTACAAGTCCTTGGATGTTTTTCCTTCTTTCAGAGCTCTGAAGACACAAGGTCTTATAGCCATACTATGAAAGGAGAGACAGAATTTCAGAGGTAACTTTTTGCTGTTTCAACACACTAAACATCCCATTTTATAGAAATACTCATTCTGTAGAGATTTGAAACCTTTACTATGTTTTTACAAGATCTTCAGTAGAGAAGATAGGGCTCAGGTTTTTTGAACTGTATAGTGTATGCCACTAGACTTCAGATGAGTTAAGAACGATGTCCTTCCAACACTGCTGTCATGAAAAGATCCTTTTTTTGTTTGTTTTGAGCACTACCTTGTTGGTCTGTATGACATATACATATTTTGTTAGGAAAATAAGCTCCAGTGAAAAGCTCCAGTGAAGTCTGGAGGATAATTCTGCAGTGAACTTAGTACCTTTAATAGATTCCTGTAGTCCTGATGGTTTCGTTGATTTCTCCTGATGATTGAAGTAATTGATTCCAAGGCAAAGAAAGCAATCTTTCACCTTGAGTGCAGCAAATATGAACAGTGTTTGGAAACTACTTCATACAAAGTGAGAGCATTCTCACAGATCCTTAGATGGAGAAGCTTTGGATTGTTTCTGAATCATGGCAAAAACCTTGTTAACACCTTCTCTATTAGCCTGGGTTTGTAAGTTATAGAATGTTTGGCTGCATCTATACATGCTGCTAAGCGCTGTTTATTAGTACAGTATGACAATAACCATAACCCAGTAACCTTTTTCATACCAAAACTCTGTCTAGCCCACTGCTCCATTACTGACAGTGGCCAGCAGGACTTGCATAGGAAGGGGTATATGAAACAAGGTGACTTTAAAAATGATTTTTCATGTGACATACCCTTCCACCTTCAAAGAACCAGTTAGAGGTTTCCTAAATCAGAAGTTGGATGCCAATCAGTGCATTGAAGTTACCTGTCCTCCATGAATTTGCCAAATGGCCTTTGCCTCCCCAGTATTTTTGACAGCACTGTTACAGAGTAGGGTAGAAACTTTCTGTAGGTATTTTAAACCTAGTGTGTGGTAAATTTAGTATTTTATCTGCTCTTACAAGAAAGTTTCCTATTCAGTTTTCATATAATTTATGATTTCTGATTTTGCTACATTCCTATCAGTCATTCCTTTTCCTACTATCCCAGACTGTTTATCCCGCACTGCTGGAGTGCTGTGCAGCATTTGATCAGTGCTACGCCACCAGGCTCAACTGCTGCACACCCAAATTATGGATTGACACAACTCATCTATTATTAAACTTGAGATAATATGAAGCTAGATTTTGTAGGGTATCTCTCAAACTAATGCAGCAGAAGCTTTGTCTCAGTTTTGTAGGATAAGATGAAATGTTAAAAATGCTATGTCAAACTATTTCAAAGGACGGATGTGGCTTCAGGTTCATACTTAAGAGCATATCAAACTGGTACTCATAAATACTTAGCTGTAACTGCCTAAGTCAAATGTGGGCTGGATTGGTTGGTTGGTTTTTTTGTTCTTTTACATTAACTGAGCTAGATTACATGACTTTTTTTTTTGGTAATGTTTCTATAGATTCAAAACAGAGAATGATGGGCAGCAGAAGAAGCAAGACCAAAGTCCTAAAATTTCTTATGGTGCTGATGGAAGATCCCGAGGGAAATCTCCAAACAGAAGCAAAAGCACGGACAATTCTTTAATCCAAACTGAAAAGAGGAAGAAAATAGTTATTCCATTTAAAGCCAAAGAAATTAAACATGGGAAAAGTACACGCGCTGCCGACATAGTGACTACGAGCAGGGACAGTTACAACAATAGTCGTTTTGATGGAACAGAAGGAAAAAGACTCTGGCATAGCTTTGCAGTTCAGAGAGACAAAACATTGAAGAAGAAGGCAGAGAAAGCTGAACTCTGCAAACTAAAGTTAAAAGCAGAACAAACAATGTTGGAAAAATTCAAGTTGCCTGTGTACGATTCCCATGTGCCACACAAAAAGGCAGAGGGATCAAAAAAACAGAGTGAAGGTTTCAGAATTCCAAAAAAGTCACCTGCTAGCTCTGCAGGGGCTGTGTGTGACGATAGGCCTGTCTCTAAGAAGCTGAGAACATTATCTAGGACTTGGGAAGAAGAGCATGAAGAAGGCTATAAGGAGCTTTCTAAGAAAAAATGCCGTGTGACTAAACCTACACCAGCACACTCTCCAACTGAATCGCGCCAACGATGGGAATCTTGTAAATGGAAAAAACAGCATGCTGATTCCAGTAAAGCTGCTGGTAATTCAGGGACTGAAGAGAGGGCCTTTGGAGCCACAGCATTACGTTTTAAGCAGGTAATCAGAAGCCAGTTCTTCATGTTACACGTTTCAGGCTAAATTTGGATTGGCAGGCATTTTTTATATAAGCAGATGGTCTTCTTAGAGATTCCAAACTAGCTGAATTTTGTTATTAGGTATAATGGTTATATGATTTTTGAATGAATGAACTGAACCCATGAAAACTTGCCTGCCAAACAGGTGCTCGTTGCTGGCAAAGGGGTGCCAGGAGAATGTGTGTGGGGGTTTTTAATGTTCAGATGGAATTTGCCGTGTTTCACTTTGTGCCTGTTGCTTCTTGTCCTGGCACTGAATGCTGCTAAGAGTCCAGTTCCACCTTCTTTAAACTCTGCCATCATTGATAAGACTTCCCCTTCTCCAGACCAAACAGTCCCAGCTCATTCAGCCTCTTGTATGACATGCCCGAGTCCTTTAGTTATTTTAGTGACCTTTTGCTCAGTTCTCTCCATTAAATTCATGCCTGTCTTGTACCAGGAAGCCCAGAACAAGAGTACCATGGTCACAAACCCACAAGAGATTGGAGAAATAGGCTTTCTGTGTAAACCACCATATCTGTTTTAGAAGAAACCCATCCTTCTAAGCCCTTTTGAAGTGATCCTGTAGATGCTTCATCATGGGTATCAAAAATATGTTTTATGTTACCTATTTAGTTCACTTAGGAATCTTCAGTGTTCCCTGGAAAGCACTCTGAAAGACTGAAACATGTTCTTTTTCTGTTCCTACCTGCTTCTAGAATTTTGAGGTCCCATGCACATCTAAGCCCTACCAAGAAGCTGAGGATGTAAAGTCTGTCCAAAAGGTTAGTGGTGTTCTTGTTTAACACTAAAGAGCTGTTTCCAAAACCCTTTCTGTGGGGATCACTTGTCCCTCAGTCTTCCTTGCTATTTTGTGGTGTTGGTATGGTTTTTGTAATTTTTGCTACAGAGCTTTGAAGTCTCTCCACCCCTTCAAGATAATCAAAACCCAGAAGCAGACCAAGAGGTTCGTAATGCTTTAATTTGACATTTCTAAGTTGTATTTAAAACTCATGGCACTGAGGTTGTGTAGCTGGATGATTCCATGACCTTTCCTAGCATTTTGCATTGTTGACTTCTGATCTACACTTCAAAGAATTTTTTTCTAATACTGAGCAAACTTGGTAAAGTACTGCTCATCAGGAACTTTCTGAGATAAAGGATTGTCTTTCTGTTATTCTCTGCAACATTGGGAAGTCTTCATAGTTGCTTACATACTCTAGCTATCTCTTTTTTCATCCTCTAAATTTCAAGTTGGAAGAGAGCCTATTTCCTTTTCTAAGTAAACATCTCTTGGGAAACTTGTAGTCTATGAAACAAAGGCTTTGGGCACCAGGTAGAAAGGTTATAAATGAGTCTTCCTTCTAGGCCATAGTTTGGATGTCTTTTATGGACATTTTGTGTTGGAGGATGTGCAGAAGGTTCTCATTACTTTAGATGTGCTGTGCTAACTTAATCTTTTTCTTGCTTCGTTTTTATTTTTAACACAACAGCATTAACATGAATCTTTTTTTGTAACAAGTTGTGATTCCAGTTGATTTCCTACATGCAGGTTTTTTTCATTGTAGATGCAAATAGTTGAGGATTTACATGTTGCTCGTGTTCAGAAGAGGATGGCACTGTCTGTAGTACAGACTTGTGGAGAGCTTACAAGTATGGAAATAGATCTTCCAGAACAGGATCTAAATATTTCTTCTGGTATGTCATGATTTGATGTTCTCCAATATCTACTTGGAACTAGTTATTACAGTCAGTTAATGGTCTGAGTAGAGAGTATACAACTACAACTGTTTTTTTTTTTTCTTTCTCCCCCAGAGGCTTTTACTTCTGGTCTGAACATATTAGTGGTGATTGACACAAACATAATGATCAGTCACCTTGAGTTTGTCAGATCCTTGAAATCTGAGGATGTACCAGGTATGTGAATACATGATGACCAATGAGATATTTTAGGAAAAAACTCATGCTGTAAGAAAATCAGGCTACATGAAGGAAAACAAACCTGGGTTCCTTTAAAAGGCAGGCAGAAAGATCATGCTTATGAACCTGATTCTGTGAACCCAAATAGGCTGTCTCTTAAGGAAAGTTCAGCTAGGAAAATAGAACCTACTATGCTTATACCCACATGCCTGAATAGAATTGTGGTTGATATTCCTAGGGATCTGCATGAATCCTTAGATGTACATAAGCCTTACCTATTGTAAGAACATACTTTTAAGCCTTTCGTCCATTACTAGTGGTAATGATGTTTTCTAGTCTTTTTGTGGCATTATTTTTTGATAGAAATCTAAAAACACTTTTAAAATCTAAGAAGCAGGCAGACTATACTTTATTTCTGTCCTGGTAAAGGTCATAGAATTTGCGAGATCCATGAGCAGTTTCTCAGGAATTCAGATTGCAGAACCTGACTTCAATGTTTGGCTTTAATATGTTGTGAAGGTGTTAGTGATTTAATGTTAGCAGGATGAGGATGAGGATCGTGCCTCTCAGCTGTTGCTGGGCATGTTTGGAATCTATCAGAGTACTTCTGGTGCTTTGATGCTTTCAGCTAATGAACATATTTGTTCTGGCCACCTGGAAAATGAACAGGAGCCTGAGTAATTTTTAAGACTCTTCCCATAGTAGGAATGGTGTTGCATTGTGTAAACTGGGATGCCTTTTTTAGACTATTGTGACTTCCAGTTTCTGGTCCTGCACTAGACCCATTAAATTCAGAAGGCTGCTGATTCCTGGCCTAGTTGTTACAAAGCAGATGAGTATTAATGTATTTTTTCAAAATCATATGATATGTATGAGGAAGAAGACAGTTCAAATTTTGTTGTGTTTGAACCAACAGAACAGTCACTGCATTTCTGATATATTTAATATATAATACAGTTCAGACCACGCTTGCACACCAATAGAACCACAATCCAATATCCATACTTCCCTTTCCTCGCTCAGGAATGCTGGTTGGTGATTAACAAAAACCAGCACTACTTTTATTGGCCGTTTTTTCTGGCACAGGGACTACTGTAGCCATTCAGATGTTTTCAGCCTGTTATTTCAGCTGCAGTCCCCTTGCTTTAACATCTTACAGTGAATGTGTGACAAAGTGGTAATTGCTGCAAATATATTTGATAATATTGCTACACACTATTGTCAAAGCATTCTGTTGCTTAAAGTTATTTTTTCTTTTTTTTTTTTGCCTAATACTGTAATTTTTACCTGTAACCAGTGTAGGGCCAGTTTGAGGTTAGATTAGAAAGAGGAAAGTTGGCATTTTTCAGTTGTTGAATTATTAATGTTAGGTACTTTTGAGCATGGATTATACAGAATAGTCAGAAAAGATAAGTGGTTACCTAAAAATGATGTTTGAATTAAAAGTTATCTGCAGTGGTTTGCTTGGCTCTTCAAAATGTTTCTTGGTTGTGGTGTTTGTTATGTTGGGTTTTTTTAACTTCCAGGCATTGGCAGACTTGCCTTAATAATTCCCTGGGTTGTTCTACAAGAGCTGGACAACTTGAAGAAGGGGAAAGTGTTGCAGCATGTTCGGGACAAAGCTATCCCTGCAGTCCAATTCATCTACACTTGTCTCAAAAACCAGGATTCCAGATTGTGGGGACAATCCATGCAGCTTGCTTCTCAAAAAATATGTAAGATATGTGCAATTCATTTGTTCTGGATACTTAAGCCTTGCAGTTCATCTAGTGTGATCCTTGGTTGTAAACTGGAGTTTAATACAGTCATCATTCCGCAGTTTGCTAGTTGAAGTGAGCTAATAGCTTACAGCAGCCCTCAGGGTGTATCCAAGGCTGTAGTGTGCAACTACCTTATTCAGGTTAGGGCTTCGTTCACTATCATTTCATCAAATGTTTATCACTTGTAGCTACACCTGTTGGTGAGTGAGGGATTACTTAATGAAAAATTACTTCATCTAGTTAGTTTTACCTGTGAGCTAAGGATGTGTTGTGTACTTTTACTTTTGCCTTGATCATCACCAAATCCAACGTGCTCAAATTTACCCGTGGCTCATGTTACGCTTTCTGGCAAAACCATAGTGCTTTTGAGTCGAGTTACCTAGGAAATCAAAGCTGCCATTTGTGTTTTGCTTACACTTCTTAGTCCTTGTTTGGGGAGTATTACATTTAAAAACAGTACCGTGACTATACTGAAGTATTTATTATGTTGAGTTACTTCTGAATGTGTCAGCACTGTCTTAACTACATTTGCAGATGGCCTGAGTGACGAGAACAATGATGATCGTGTTTTACAGTGTTGTCTGCAGTATCAAAACCTCTTTCCTCAAGCTGTTGTCATACTCTGCACGTGAGTTCCTGTGTAGTTTTAGGTCTCTGATGAGGTGTATGTTGGTCTCATACTAAACACACCGTTTTTCAAATCATATCCTAAAATGAAGAGCTCTTCCTGAGGTGAGCTTTTTGAAGAGCAGTCACCCTCTTTGAAACTAGAGTAAAAGAATATAATTAAAACTCAAAGAGTGTAGACTTAATCACCTCCATGTGCCTGAGGCCTGAAGTAGAATTAAGTCTAGTCCTAGAGGAAAGGTGGAGATAGATTTGCTTTTGCTTTGAGGAGGATGATAGGCATTGAGGATTAAGCTTAGGGAAAATGGAGACAGATTTACCTCTATCCTTGTTTTGAGGAAACAGCTAACCTCTGAGTATTTATTCTTGATTTTATACAAGTCACACAAAGCTGTTTTTTAAAGGGCTAATATTCCTTGACTGGTGCTGTACACAGCTTGCCTTGGTCTTGGCTAGAACCTGTGTAGTTTCAGTATGTGGGGTTAAGACATCAGGCATCAGCTGATTGGTTGAAGTTGACATGTGGATTTGGTTGCTGCTGAGAATAGTATTTCAGTCACAGTATTTGTAGGGCAGTTGGCAGTGATTCTAGGTTTCTCTAAGTAGAGAGCAAGAGGTGACTTCTGAAGTGCTTTTCATCTGAGAATCTCTTCATCTTCCACCAGTATAAACAATAGGAATATTTGAGAAAGTACTAGGATCTAACTTTGCAGTGCATCTTTATAGTAGTTCTGCTGAAGCAGTGTATACCTCAGGGCAGCATCTGGGACAATGCTTTGACCAGTAGAACAGTAAGAAAGGGTGTCAAAAAAGAGAACTTTTTGTAGCAATCAAATAATATATTACTGTCTTACCGTTACAGCCTTGTTTGCATTCCAAGATTGTACCAACTGTAGTGTTTCTAGCTGATTTTTTCTTACAGTAAACCTAGAGCCCAAAACATTTTTCACTATGTTTCTAATTTTTTCAGAGCAGATGTTTTGGTTAATGTTCTGGTTTAATTTTTAGAACTGCTTAAGAAAAAAAACTTTGTATCTAATGAAGCTCCCAAGCTTACCAAAGAGAGTTTTTTCATTGTGTTGCTTCTATTACTCACTATATAATCATGTCAGTTTTATGTCAGTAATTTATTATCTTCTCCTAGGGATGATAAAAACTTATGTAGTAAAGCAATTGTGAGTGAGGTCAAGGCATTCTGCAAGGCTGATTTGGTTACTGCTCTACAGAATCTGAATGTAAACAGGCACCAAAAGTGTGTTGAGCTGCAACAGTCAAAGTGTGGTAAGTTTGTTTAATGTGCAGGTATACGTGTACTGGCATTGGGGATTGTAATAATGTGGGAGACAGAACAGTTTCTACCGTAACTTCAATTTTCATATACTTTGAGTCTTTAGGAATACTCTTTGTTTGGGGCAGATTTTTCCTTTCCAAAGGTAAATGGTTTTCTGAAAGTTGGAGACCTTTATTAAGACACCTGTCTCTTAAGAGGTCAAGGAAATTCAAATGTGATGTACAAAGACTGGGGCTACAAAGATGATGAGGGAACTAGGACATCTCTCTTAGGAGGAAAGGCTGTGAGACCTTTAGTCTGGAGAAGTCTGAGAGGGGACATTATCAATGCTGATAAATACCTAAGGAGTGGGTGTCAAGAGGATGAGGTGATGCTTTTTTTCTGTAATGTCCAGCAACAGGACAAGGGGTAATGGGCACAAGTTGGAACACAAAAAGTTCCACTTAAACAGAAGGAAGGACTTCTTTGGTGTTGAGATGAGTGAGCTCTGGCACAGACTGCACAGGGAGGCTGTGGAGTCTCCTCTGGATGCATTCCTGTGTGACCTGATGGAGGTGAATCTGCTTTAGCAGGGAGTTGGACTTTATGATCTCTAGAGATCTCTTCTGAGCCCCACCATTCTGTGATTCTGTATTTTGTCTTTATAGTTGTTTAAAAGGTGTCCTGAACTTTTTAGGACTGAGAAGAGGTTTTTCCAGTTGAGCCAGTTTGGATTCTGCTCTTTGTAGCTGCGAAATTGAGTATGCTAAGATCCCTCTATGCTTTATGCCAATACCAAATACCTTCACCTGAATCCTAAACAGTAGAACTTGATTCTCAGATTGCCTGTTCATTTTGCCAAAAATATAAATGCAGCTTACAGAATTAAGAAGTGATGATCTTGTACTTACTGATAACCACACTGACTCTGTATAATCTGAACTATTTTAGGAAAAAAGAAATGTGGAAAAAGATCACAAATGAATAATGTTCTGGGGAACTTAATCTTCTTGGTTAGTAGCTCCTAATTAAAAATACCTACAGTACGAGTAGGTGTAACTAGAAAAATTTGAAACCTAATTAGATGTAGCCCATCTGCTTTATAACAGAAATGTGAAGTGCAGTCTGTCTTTATGGGGGCAAGCTATTTGTGTACTATCAACATACATTAGATGCAGAAACACTTGCAATGAGTACCTATTTATCATTGGTTTGACAGATACAGAATTTGAGAAAACAGAAGATGGTGCTAGTCTCGCTCCACAATTCCCAAATTCACTTCCAGACCTTGAGAAGAACTTGGGAGAAGCTTTATCTTGTATTTTGGAGACAGAAATGAAAATTGCATTTGGAAACCTATGGGTGGAGGTGATTTCTTACATCATATTGCTTGATATTTCAAGTATTAAGAGGTTTAACTGTACTTGGTATTTTAATGATATTAGTGTTTGTGCTAAGCCTGACAGTTATGTAATTCACTGACAGTGAATATTTCAGTGTGTTTTAATAGTCTTTTAATAACATAACAACAAACATGCTGGTTGTACAGTGTCAGTTTTCAGAGCTGTTTGCATTGCATTAGATTTCTGTTTTGCCTATTCTAGGATATTTAAATCATTGCATTGTAAATACGTCCTTTAGGAAATTATTCCATCACGAGTTAGATAATATTGAAGCCCTGTTGTTGCAGGTACTTCATGCCCATCAGAACAGATGTTTTTAGTTACCAGGTGGATAAAATTGTTCTCAGCTGAATTGGTTACAGTGCAGATA
This sequence comes from Colius striatus, assembly GCF_028858725.1. Lineage (NCBI taxonomy): Eukaryota > Metazoa > Chordata > Aves > Coliiformes > Coliidae > Colius > Colius striatus. Next base: position 21,660,726 of record NC_084768.1, read on the forward strand.
CAGAATTACAAGGGTGTTAATGAGAACCTCCCAACAGTTTTCCAAAAGTATTGTTAACAAAAAATAAAACTGATGTACAAGGCACTTTGAAGTTATTCCTGCTTTGGTTTAGATTCCATTTTATAGCTGGGAAGAGATAATTTGAATGGGATGACTGTTGTTCCCCAAGATAGAACTTTGATGAGCTGTTAAGCTTTTAGGCACTCCTGCTTAGCTGGATTGATTTCTGGTAAAATCTTTCCAAACTCTGGTTTCACTTGGAAGTAATAATTTTCAATTCTATTGCAGTATTACTTCAGGTATATATAGTTTCATCTAGGAGAACTCTTGTTTCTTCTTACTTTTTTACGACACTGGAAAGTCAAAGGCATACTTGCTGTTGTTCTGGCTTTTGTACACAAGTAATAGAATACATTGCTTTAAGAGATAACTAAAGAGTATTTGTTGTAAAGAGGATGTAAGATTATTATGCTGAGTTCTTCTATATGAGCATCTCTGCTTAAAGCTGAATTAAATATTTTATTAGTGCATGAACTTGTTAAATCTGAATATACCCTTATTTCTGAGCAGTCACTGGAATTCTACTCCAGCAAGCACAAATCATAACATTATTGAAGAACAGAGCACTTGTGAAATGTCTATGTGAAACACATCTATATGAAAGTCAGCCTTGGCATTGAGAACATACTCTTTTTCAGATCCTGTATCTGAAACCACCATGGACGTTGGCAAACTTGTTGAAGTGTTATAAAAAACACTGGATGGCTGTTTTTGGTTATGTTGTGCCAAGGAGTTTACTTTCATCCATTGAATGTCTCTATAAGCATCTTTGTACAGGTAAGAGTCTTTGCGAACATTAATTGTAAGCTCGTAAAAAAACCTTTCACTCTTCTGGTTTTAGTAGTTACAGAAGTAGATACTTTGAAAGGACAGGTACTCTATTAAAATAGTAATGTGTTCCTTCCTCCTTTTCCTCCTGGTCTAAAGATCACTTGCAAAAATAATGAAAATTAATCCTGGAATGTTTCTCTTCTCTCTTCTCCTCTCCTCTCCTCTCCTCTCCACTTTCTTCCCTTCCCCTACCTCTTCCTCTCCCCTTTCTCCTACTCTCCCCTCTCCTTTTTCCCTTGTCACTTCTGGATTTTTTCTACTTCCTGTACAAAGGCAGTAGAAGAAAATATATGAATGATCATGGCATGTAAGAACTTGCTCCACACATCTCTACATACCTGCAAAAATCAGGAGAACATTTTAATTAATGTGTATAAATGGTCACCAATGTCTCTAAACTAATTTTAAAAAGCAAATAATCTTTCTCTCCCCTTTGACACCAGGTTATGTGTTGCCAAATGATCTGAATTTGCCAACTAAATTATGGATGAGACTACTTCATATGGTAGATGAGGGCAGGGAGGTTTGTTTGCAAAAAAAAGCCAACAACAAAAAAGATCCCCTTTCATTTGTTCTAAGGATATGCAAGAATCTGACTTTAACAGATACACCACTTTGGGGATATTTCTATTACACAGAATTATTTAGATATGCCAGTTGATCCTCTTGGCAGATCCTGGGATAGAAAGTCTTGATTAAGAAGTGAGAAATCTTAACCTCACACAAGTTTCTCTTGCGATTGTTTTATCCAATACTTCTGAACTATTTTCAGAGCTTTTTATGTGCTTCAGTTCATCTAGATATTTGAGTATTAAATTTGCCTCCTAAGAAATCCTACCATCTAATACTCTTTTTCCCCCCCCTATTTCCTATATTAATATTTAAATATCAGATAAACCAGTTGACTTCTCAACAATGCGTGTTGTGCTCCAGGAAGCCAAAAAACTGTTCCATGCTTTCAGTTCAAGGTCAGACTATAATGGTGTGCTTCCCCGGGCTTACGCTGAAGTGAATAAGCTATACCAAACACTGACAGAGGTAAGGACAGCTTTAGTATTTATTCACCTAACAACTTTTGAAGATGCTCTATATTGATATTACAAACCTGGTTTAGGTTTCTAAATTATTCCCATAATTTCAGCAAATTATTGCAGGAATTGTTGTTGCTAAAGTGTTTTCAAAATGAAGAGACCTCAAATTTCACTTTTGTTTTCTCTTCCTGTAGCAAACAACTGACTTTCTGTATATCCTTGGTAGACTTCACCAGTCTAAATGGGATAGTATCAGGACAATGACTAAAAAACATTTTTCAGCTGCTTTCAGGAGAATGTCTTAGTTTTCTGTTGCATTTGTAGCAGACGGAAAAGGGTCTTAAAGCTTAAGATTAGAACTGAAAGTGTTGTTTCTACTTACAACGTCACTCCCATGCTACCGTTCGTAGGTGTGCTGTTTCAGCTTTCATTGTCTTGGTTACTCTAGTGCTACTCAAGAAGTATTATGTGCTTTGTGGTAGTGGCTGGGGGCTGTCCTGACAGTTTTAGTTTTCTGAGGAGTATGTCTCTACATCCAGCTCATCTCTGAGTTGCTGGGGAACTAATCTTGGTGTCTTGGTTTGCGGTTACTGTTAGTGTCATCTGTATTAGCCTGAACGATATAATAACAAGCAAGGATGACTGGAAATATTTGTATGTGTGGGAAAGAATACGGGTCAGGATATTTGCAAAAAAGTTCTTTTCAATTTTGGAGCTGCAGGAGAAGGGAGGAAGAAGGACAAGGAGAGGAAACATGATCTGGGGAGCGTTGGTTGTCTCCTGTGCTGTAACTTCTTTGTGTATCGCAATCAGACACCAAGTCTGCAGTTCTGTGAATGGTGCTGCTGTAAGAAGCAGGGTTTCTGTCTGAAAACTTGTTTCCTCCTGCTCTTCTCCTGGCAGGTTCACAAAGAACTGCCCTTATACAGGCTAGATTGGGCCAGATCAGTTTCACTGTAACCTGGACTAATTTTCTGAACCAGTTTACAAAACTAGTAGATGAATACTTTGTGCTGTTGCAGAGGAAAATGTAGTATCAGTTGTGGGATAGGGAGGAAGAGTAAGAAGCAGTTCTGGTTTGTACCAGCTTTCCATGCCTGGAAAGCTTTGGCATGGGGCTTCCTGTCTGTAGAAATACCAATATCTACATTAAAGAAGAAAAAAATGGTGAAAGAATGAGAGATGCTTTAGATGCAGAGACTATAACAAACGTGGTTATGACTAGAAGAGTTTGGCCTTGAGTTTTTGAGCATTGCGTTAAAAAACATAGAAGTGTTCAAGTTTTCTTAAGTTAGGGCTCAAATACATTCATTATTTGTTTGCTAAACTGTTTTATAAGGTGAGGTCAGACAGTGAGCAGGATTTATCAGAAGACATCATGGTTCTTTCAGAAAATGCTGCATGTGAAAAAATGGAAGCAATGACACCAAATCTGCAGAACTCTGAAGAAAAAAAGTTACTTCCAGACTTCCACGTAGCTCAGGAAAACAGACACCAGGAAATCTGGTCAGTCCTTGAAGGTGTATGGAATACCATAAACTTGTACAGGTATGGCATGCTAAAGAACTTCAAAATTTCTACAGCAATTATTTTTAAACAAATGCCCTTTAGAAAGTGGATTGTTGAGGGTTTTTTCCTTCTATTTTAGAGAGGAAGCTATTAGTAATTAATCAAAATTGACCAAAAAAACCCCCACAACTTGTCACACAAAACAAGTTAGGAGTGTGTAAATGATTATGTGGATTCAGTGTTCTCTTTAGTCTTCTGCTCCTTTTCTGAGCAGTAGCCAAAATAAGTTTCCTTAATGAATGGTGTTGAAAACCCTCTAAGAACCACAAGTATGAGACATCTGTAGAAATCTCATCTTTATCCCTAAAAGAGCCGCATTCAAACTCTTAAGTTATCTTGTGTTATACTAACTTACACAAAATTGTTTACTTCTTAAAACCACATTATTAAATTTGAAAGATACTGATTTTTTTTGGTGAGCAAAATCCTTCACTCTGTAAATCCAAATGCAGAATCTGGTGATGAATTGCCTTTTTCCTATAAACTCAAAATTGTAAGAAGTTACCCCCCTCTCCATCTAGATGTTTTGTCACTTTAATTTTCGTTATTTTTTTTTTAAAGTCTGCTTGAAAATCACCAAGATGCTGTATTTTTTGATGCTGTCACAAAATCTGGATAGGTACTGCATTTTCTTTTTGTAGTCTTCATCTGAAATCTTTTCAGAGGAGAGATTCTTGTTATTTCAGGCACAAAGATATTCCATTTTTGGTGGTCTTTTAAGGACTCACCTAATGACCAGCGATAATTAGTATTTCTCCACTGGCACTTGAATGACTCTAGAGCTGCACTGGCATTCTTCTCTTGACTTACACCAGTGCAGATTAACATGAATTGAAGCTGGTCAGGAGTTGATTTGATGTGATGTTAAGGTCAACTGAGGATATGCAACAGAGAATAGACTCAATTTCTTGTCTTACAAGTGAGCTTGAAGGTTTTGTGTGGACATCAAGGAGAAACTCACGTATACCACATTGTAATGAAACTGCAACTGAACTGTTGGCCTTTGTGACCTGTTAAGGAGCATACTGTGAGAAGAGGGTAAAATCTTAAGAATCAAGGGTCACTTGGCACTCTTGTAGCTCAAATCAAGAAAACCCTGCTGACCTGGCATCTCTGGGGATGCTGCTTCATATGTTGACTGCAGCTCATCTTCCCAACACAGCCATTCCAGATGTCAAGCCCATTCTGGAAAAGGAAGGTGCTTGGAAAATTGGTGGAAAGCATTTTACTTTGGTTCTTTAACCTAACAGCTCTCTTCTAAGAGAGGCTTCCTCTGGTCATGTGTGAAGGGACTGTTTCATTCTTAAGTGAAATTTAATGATAAATCTATTTAAATCAAAAGACTGTTAGAGAATACAGTTGCCAAGGACGGTGTTAAACAGAGCAGTACAGCTGTAGGGCATCGTCTTCCTACCACTTATTCTGAAACTTTTTTAGATAACATGGTTTTAGTAGAGATTTACATTTGATCTTGTGGTGTCTTTTTTAATATTCTGCATGCAAAAGGCACTGGGTTTCTCTGAATTTTGAGGATTATTATTAACTACTTTTCAATGTTTCTTTTTGATATTAGTATTGAAATTTTCCAAAAGTTGGACCCTAACACAGTAGCTGTGACTGCAAAGTCTTCATTTGAAGAAGCTTTTTTAGGTCTGCAGAAACTGATGGCAGCTGTAAACGATATCCATGAAGGAATTAGTAGGTAAGCATTTAAATAAGTCATAAAAGCTAATGGTAGCAACAGTCACCTAAGGTCGCTGATGTATTTTGATACCAAACTACAATTTGTTATGTGTGCTTAGTTATATGATTTTCAGTATAAGTCTTGTTTTCAAGCCTACCTAGAAGCTTTTCTTGGTAGCAAAGGAAGAAGAAACTGTTGCAGACATTTAGATCTCTTGTAGTGAATTTTCTCTTTCAGGACTTGGGATTTGTTTTGCAGGATTCAATGACAAGCCATTCACCTCTGCTCAGAGTGTAACCTGAGCATGATCAACTAATACCTTGGCAAAAACTTTGAATAATTCAGAACATTTGTTTTTCAAATGCAAAGCCCACTGGAATTGGGACAAATTCTGATATAATGAAGGACAGAAAGTTTTGAGTCTTTGCTGTTACCAATTCTAGAGTGTTCTTCAGGAGTCAAAACTTTTGTTGCAGAGGTAACAATGACAGTCAATCAGTTGGAACTTCAGTTTAGAAAGGATAATATTCCCTTTCTCTTACTTTTCCCATTTTTAAAGAAGTCTTGTGGTACCAGGATGTGTTGGATAGATTTAATGGGAAAGTGGGGCTTCAAGATCGTTATTTCTGTGTTGCAGAGCTGTCTCCTCAAAGCTTTGGTGATAACAAAAGCTGGCTTTTATTTCTTTTAGTGAAAGCTACTTACCTCCTATATTTCCCCTTATGGAAGAGCTGTGTGAAAATACAAAGATCTAAGACTATATCAGAAGAATGTATTTTACAAAAGATGTACTTTCTTGATTAGAGCCATTAGAATATCTGGCACAAAAAGAAACAGGATTCTGTTATTTGACTTAATTTGAAATGGAGAAGCTGTTTTCTCTTCCACATGATTACTATGACACTTTATAAAATTGATGTATGACTTTAAATATTCCTTTCATACTTGTATTCTTTTCCTTTCCGACCCTTGAACTGAAATAGACAACTTGTGCATCCAGGATGATTCTCAGAACTGAGTGGTTTTCCTTCATGATTATGTTTGGAAACGCTCTGAGTGTCTTCCAGAGTTTTACAGTAGGAGGCATCGTGGAGCAAGAAATACGGAGAGACTGTAACACAAACTTTTCTGGTTTAGACTTGAGTGTCGGTATTTAACAACTCTGAGTGGTTTTTCCAAAGAGTCAGAAGCCATATTTATAAATTGTTGTTGGTTTTGTATATTACAGAGGATTATGACAAAAAAGTCTGAGGTTTTCAGAAAGCAGAAGCCCATTTTGCCTTGGTCACTCAGCCTTTCTAACACTGAACATAGAGTATCTTTATTTTTCTTGACTTTTGATAAGATTCCTTTCAGTGACTTATAGTTAATCTGATGAAGTTATTGCAGACAAGGAGTTACCTGGAGACAATGTGGTGAAAAAGCTCTAGCTTGACTATTTGGAGGTAATACAGCTTTTAGTGATCAAAATACAAATGTTTTCTGTGTTTGTCCATAACAAAGAAGAGAGAAAGATGTCTTGTGAAAGTTTGGAAGTTTTACAAATAAGTTTAAGTGCGTTAAAAGTTGAGATTTTTTGATTGTTAAAAACAATAGGAAAAGCACAATCACACTTCCTGAGAGAAATGTGTGTAGTGATACCCTTCTTTGTAAAGCTGTCAGTGGTTTGGGAAGCCCTGTTGCTTATGGGATCGCAGTCATTAAGTCTGACTCTGTCCTTCCTCCCTGCTGCCCCAATGCTCTTGAACCTGTTTTGCATCTGGTACCCATAGTTGCTTTTGGTGTCTTTCTATGACAGCGAATCACAGAATGACAGGGGTTGGAAGGGACCTCTGAGGATCATCTAGTCCAACTTACTATTCAGGCACTGATTCTTCCTTCAGGCACTCTTGAACGTGTCCAGCACAACCTCAGGAAATTACACCAAAAACCCATGCTGTAGTTTTTAGCCTGATGAACAAACTGCGTTTCAGTGGCAATCCAGCTTGCATGTCACCCAGTATTCTGGGCAACTTCTGCTCAGAGCACGATGGTTGGATTAATTAAAGCTGAAGGCCAGGTTGTTGGTGCTTTGGTTTCGCATGGCTGGACTGATAGAAGAGGCAAAGTCAAGTACGTTTGATTTCACATGGAGAGAGAAGAAAAAGCAGCAGTTAATACTGTAGTCACAATGCTGAGGTTCAGATTACTCCTTAGAAGAGTTTTGCATCACAGCCCATTTGCTTCATGCATTTTTAACTCAGAGGGTGTGTTCTAGACATAGGTCTGTGGCTGAGGCAGGCTTTTTTCCACTGAGAAACTTTTGATGCAAATGAGATCAACTTCATTTAATGAAATAATAGATGCAGAGTGGATGTGTGTACAAACATGTTTTGATTTCCCAATGCACATCTTCTCTCAGCATTTCAGTTTTCCCTAACACAGAATGGTGGCTACAGGAGATGAAAGAAACTGAAAATAGACAGGAAATCATTGCCTTGCAGAGAGGAGCATGTTACAGTTTTCTACAGAAAAATATGTTCTGAGCCTGGAGCTTGGATTCCAGTTCTTACTTGGTTGAAAACAGTAACAAGTGTGTTTGATGAATGCTGACCTGTTAAGAATTTGTGGGGGAAGTCAGTGTGAGCTCTTCTCTGCTCAGCTTCTGGTCAGTGCTTGGGGTGTAGCAACAGTTCTTCCTTAAAAACAGCAAACATCCTTTCTTTTATTTATTATACCATAAAGCTTCAAGCCAAATGTCTGATCCCTCTGTCAGGTTATAAGCCCAGGAGCAATTGCTGTCATAATCTAAACAAATGCCATAAAATTAGTTACAGTATTTCATGTTAAGTTGCTGATGTGCTTATTTCCCTTGTTTGTTTGTTTGTTTTTCCTGGAGAACTGGAAGCACAGCTGGTTTGTACCTCCCCATGAGGCCTGGTGACTCCTGGTGAAACCCCTGATGTTGGTTGCTTGCTAGCACACCCAGGTCACCAGTACAAAACAAGTGTTTTGCAGCAAAATGTCCTGATGAGACATGGATGTGAAGTGTGGGGAGGGTTCCCTTATTGAGTGCCTGAAGCACGAGGTCTAGGAGACATCCATGGGAGAATTTTTACATCTGCAGCCTTCCGGCTGGGGTCAAGATTCAGGTTCTCTAGTAATGGCTCAGAAGGGCTCTTTCCTCCAGTGAGGAAAGATCCAATATGGTGTGTGTGGTGCCAGTGCTCAAGGCAATGCAATATGGGTGATCTGTGCCAAACCAGGGGGCTAAAAATTACCTCAAGGTTACAGTCTGATACTGCTTCAAAAGTGACTTCTGAACTGGTTTTCTTTAAATGCAGCCTTGCTGTGAATGGGGGAGTCAAACGGGAAGTTGGTAGCTGCTTCTCTGCCCCAGGGAGTTAGAGGTCAGGTGACAGAGAGCCATTTGGGGATGCTATGTAGTGCAGGGAGAGGCAGCACCCTCCTGTCCTGCTTCCTGCTCTTCTCTCTGTCTCTTCCTTCACCTTTCTGTAGCTCAAACATATATTTTTCCTTCCACAAGATCCAGAAACCTGTAATTACTACAGGTCTTTCTCTCACCAGCTGCCCTTTTTCCACACCCTCCATCCTTCCTACAGAAAGCTGCTCTGGCTGGCTCTCACTGACCCAACACCCTTGGAAAAATAGTCATGAATGTCTTTTGACCCAAAGTACTGTGTAGGAACATGTAATGGCCTTCAGGTGAAGTTGTTCTGTCATCTGTTTGTATGGTTCTGCATTTGGTGTTATGAAGGTGGATGGATGTGCAAACTTTCCTCCTTTTTTCATGAAGTAGAAGGCACAACAGTAGAGAACTCATCAGCCATCAAAATCCTGCTCCCCAGACTGAGGTCTGTGTGGCAATTTCTGTTGTGGGTGACTGATGCAACAGCAGAAGCTGCTATCAGTGGCAGCAGCACCATGGCTGGTGGCTGCCTGGAGCTGGGCACTGGGAGCTGTAGCTGCTCCACATCCCAACCTGCCACAGCTCCCAGCACTTGCAGGGATCTTTGCCAAGTTGTCTTTGCCGGGGTTGCAGGCTGTCAGCGGCTGAAGGCTTCGAGGGATTTTGAGCAAAAGGAGCCAATTGGTTCCCTTCCCGACTCTCTGGTTGGCAGGTTAAGTGGTTCAGTTTAAGGAAAAAAGTCTGGGTATGTCTTCTTAGGAAGGAGGAGAGAATGTGTGACTGATTCTTCTAACAGTGATAATTCCTGTGTAAAGTCATGATAAAAATAAGCAGCGGACTTAGTAGATACAGTAAATCCTCTGACATGCCCTGATTTGCAGCCTGGTTGAAGTACAGTGTCTTTTTTAACTAGTGATTTTTACCTTATTCTGTTAGTTTTCTGTGGGTTTTTTTTCCAGTTCCTAATTAGTTCATTTATAAAGGCTTCCAGCTTGCAAAGGGAGGGAGGGGAGAGTTTGAGCACTTTCCCATGGGAAAGTAAATAGAGCTTTTCCATTTTCTTTTTCCAAGTCTGATTATTTTCTTAATCATTGTTTACATCCATAAAACTTAAGGCAGAATTTTATCAGTACTTCCCAGTATATGTAAAGTATTCCATGGATTTTAATGTGCATTTATTAATGTTTAAGAGGGTTCTGTTTTTTCCTAGCAAATCCAAAAGAAGTGACTCTGAGGTACAACTGAGTTGTGTTTGCTTCAAAAGATCAGGATCATTGATTTTTGACAGAGTCACATCCTTATTGGCTTCTTTTTGGAGCCTCCTGGAAAAGGATGTACATCTCTTGGAAGTTCACCCCCACTTTTACAGGTGCCAGAGCCAATGCTTCCTTCTGCTGGTGGCACCTCTGGGTGTAACGTGGGGGATGAGGACTTGGGGGGAGACTGAAACATCAGTAGTGAAATTGGTGGTGGGAATTTGTGGTTATTAGATGTGGCAAAAATAGTGTGTAAATTGTAGCATTTAGGCTGTCCATGGGAATGCTGGAGGGAAGGAGTTAAAGCTTCAGCGGGTGTGGGAAGGTTTGGCATGTGGTGTCACTGCTGGGCCTCCACATTACATGGAACAAAAGGCTTTTAATTATTGCTGGGTTTCTTCCTGGGTATAGAGAGAAACTGCTCATAAAAACATCAACTGAATTTTTTAATTAGGAAAAATCTTCAGAGAAAGCCCTGACAGAAATAATAAACTCATTTCATTCTGTTAGAGGAGTGGAAAGGGATGGGTAGAAGGGAAAAGTCTTTAAAGAAAAACTAAATTCTGATCTTTGAAGGAAGTAATTAGAGTTCTTTTTCCCGTTAAGCATTTCTAACTGTTTTTTAACCCCTTCCATAGAATCCTTTTGTACTTGCTTAAAAAACCCCACGTTTTTCTTTTTTCAGAGTTTTGACCCCAACCAGCAGTTTCCAAGATATCTGGACCCTCTATAACTTCCTCATAAGCAACGAGGTATGACAGATACACTTCAGTTACAGTTTTTTCTTTAAAGCATTTAATGTTCTGAGGTGAGACCTTCTCGCTCTCTACAACTTGCTGTGACAGGAGCTTGTGCTGAGGTGGGGGTTGATTGGTCTCCTCCCAAGCTACAAGCGGCAGGAAGACAGGAAATGGCCTCAAGTCGTGCCAGGGAAAGTTTAGATTGGATATTAGGAAAACTTAGTTCCCCAACAGGGTTGGCAAACCCTGTCTCAGGCTGCCCAAGGGAGGTGATGGAGTCCCCATCCCTGGAGATATTGCAAAGCCGTGTAACTGAGGTGCTGAGGGATGTGGGTTAGCGCTGGCCATGGCAGTGCTGGAGTGCCAGTTGGACTTGAAGATCTTAAAGGTCTTTCCAACCTGACTGATTTTGTGAGATCATAGAATCATAGAATGGTGGGGTTGGAAGGGACCTTTAGAGATCATCTAGTCCAATCCCCCTGTAGAAGCAGGTTCACCTAGATCAGGTCACATAGGAACATTTCCAGGCAGGTCTTGAAGACCTCCAAGGAAGGAGACTCCACAACCCCTCTGGGCAGCCTGTGCCAGGGCTCCCTCACCCTCACGGTGAAACAGTTTTTTCTTATGTTTAAGTGGAACTTTTTGTGTTCCAGCTTCATCCCATTACCCCTTGTCCTGTTACTACTACAGAAAAAAGGGATGTCCCAACCTCCTGACACCCACCCTTTAGATATTTATAAATGTCAATAAGATCTCCCCTCAGTCTCCTCTTCTCCAGACTAAACAGCCCCAGTTCCCACAGCCTTTCCTCGTATGAAAGATGTTCTATACCCCTGATCATCTTGGTGGCCCTGTGCTGGACTCTCTCCAGCACTCCCCTGTCCCTTTTGAGCTGAGGAGCCCAGAACTGGACACAGTACTCCAGATGAGGCCTCACCAGGGCAGAGTAGAGAGGGAGAACCACCTCCCTTGACCTGCTGACCAGGTCAGCTGTCTCCTCGTTGTGTTTCCACTAAGCTACGATTCTGAGGGTTTAATGGGTGTTGGACATAAAAATATATTTTTGATTGGCACCCATCAAAAGTTCTTGGGATCTGCTGGGATCTGAGTTGCTCCCCTGGCTTTCTGAGTCTTGTTTGTTGTAAATGACTCACAGCTGAGAGTAAAAAAGCCTTGAAGCTGCAGTCGCCAAAACATCCCCACCTCCATCACTTCGAGAGGTGAGGAAGTACACGTCAGGTAGTCCTGTGGGGAATATTGGCTGCAGCTCAGAGGCAAAAAAGAGAAACTGAAATTACCAGTTATTCATGAAGCTGTAACTCATTGGTCCTGAAAGGTGGTAAGAAGGGAAATGGAAATGAATATTTGCAGTAGAATAGAGATATTTTTTTCCATTTAGTATATTAGGTATTTCAGATTTGCAGTCCTCTGCTGTACAGGAAAATACACTTGAGTTTTGGGCCTGTACATAGTCTTGTGGAGTTGAGTCAGAATGTACTTAGTTTGCTACAGAACCATAGGGCAGGTTATGAGGGGAGGAGGAATTATTTAAGATCTTTTAGATTTGGGGAGAAATTGCTAAACAATGGAGCTGGGATGATATCTGTCACTCCCATTGTATCCAGTCATGATGGTTCATTTGGAGTGTTTGGTTTTATAGTACACAGCTTGACTTTATGCACTATCTCAGCTTGAGATAACCTGCTGGATAACACATGACCCATACCTGTGGTACCAGCTGTATAACTGTGAGACACCTGTGATATTTAGTGAATGACTGTGTTCATTCTTTGTTCTGCATTGTAGATAAACACCAGCATCAAATTCACTGCTGAGGAGCTTTATGAGTGTGTTTCACAAGAGCTCTATCGGTAAGCCAGTCCCTGACCGCACCAGAGGGGTTTTGGGCTGCTGTTGTGGCACGTGCTGTGTCGACCAAAGCACCACGAGGGAACCACTTGGATCAACACCAAATCACCCTTGGATGAGGGGCTTAGGGAAGATGAGTGAGGAGTTTTAACTTTTTTCCCTTTTTTTAATGAGCTACCGTTACCACAGGGTAGGAGAGAATAGTAACAAATTACAGGTGAACCAGCTACACAGGGATTTTCAGCTGTTTGAGGTGAGAAGTTGGTCTGTCTTCACCAGTTTTGGATTCCTGGCTCAGGGGCAGGCAGAGCTGGTGTGAGTCAGTGTTCCCTGAGAGGTGACTTAGAGCATGAGACTGCATTTCCAGAGTTTTGCTGCAGCTGAAGGTCTGTATTGGTGAGGTATTTCTTGTAACAGAACTGCTTGGTATGAGAACACTGCTAAAATCAGCAGAAGGAAAAGCCCTGCGATTCTCAAGGTGGTTCAAGGGGTTGAGATGTACCATGAAGACAGGGCACGTCTGCAGCTGCCATGCTACACCGTGGCCAAAGAGCCTAACCACTTTTTAAAGTCAGAAATGAAGCCATTGTGTGGTACTGAGCCAGTTGTAAGTAGAGTTAAGAAAAAACAAAAAGGAGAAACAAACCTAAGATCCCAAGTACTTGTTTGTGCTTCAGGAGGTTTTTTTACAGTTCAGTCACAGGAAAGTAACTTCTGTTGTGCAGCTGAGGTAAGGGCTTTGAAAACACAAACCTGAAAGTTTGTGCCATGCAAGCCTCACGGTGCTTTATGGGAAAGTTGCTGGCTGAGAAGAGTTTTCTTCTCTCTGTATAATTGAGGGCTTGCAAATCCAGATTCTGCAAGGTTTTTAAAATGCCATCATGTTTTTTCTTAATAAATCTTAAATGGATTGGGAAAGACAGATATTTTCCTTGATGTTGCTGTTAGAGAGATGTGAGGCAGCTGTAACTTGCCAGGATGGGGAGCACAGTTCACCAGCTGTGTAAAAGGCCTTGCAGGGTATTTTCATCTGAGTAGGCAAATTATTGTGTAAAATCTTCCTTTTACCTGGATTCACACTGATTTCCTAAACTTCTGTGAATTTGAAAGTACAAATTGCAAGGCCAGGGGAGAAAAGTTGCACAGAGAAGGAGAGACTCAAATTTATGCATCAGTAGAGAAAAGTAGTTTAGAAAGTCAATTGGCTCAAACTGATGACCAGCACCTCTGTGGTTCTCAAATGCTCAAACATTTGTGGACATCCTCATCACTGTATAAAACCTGCAGGGTACATAGTGCCTTTGGTGTTGTGCCAAGGGCAGCAAGGGAGCTGTGGTTTCTGAGTCTTTGTGCCCAGGTGTGTATGTTATCAGAAAGCCTGAGAACTTGGAGCATTCTCATGGATTCTGTGTGCCACAGATTTTGTGGCCAAAACGTTCTCACCAGAAATGTGACTTCCTGGGTGAGCAGTACAGGGCAAGGGTGATATTTGTGTTACAAATAGCACAAAAACCAAAGGAGGCCGAGACCGAGATCTGTTGTTACAAAGTCAGTCCGTGGATGTTCCAAGTGCCCTTCTGCCCAGTCGCTGCTCTTGCGGCAACAAAACAGTTCCATGTTGTGGAAGAGAGACACCACTGACACCACCTAGTAAGGCAGAGATGCTGAGGGAGATTTTAAGAGCTCTTAGGTAAAAAGATGTTTTTGTAGAGAGGAGCATAGGCACAGGAGAGGAGAGTGCTTCAGGGCACACTGAGCTGCTTGTGCTGGAGAAGGCATTTCCCCTTGCTCCGATGGGCAGTGAACACTTTGGCTTCAGCCTCTGAATTCTCAGGGAGTTAAACTCGGGTCTCAGGGAGGTAAACTGGATGCACCTGTGTGGTTTCCAGGGTGCAGGAACAAGCTCCCTTGACAGATTTAGTTCTTGTTACTGTAACTGCATTAGAATTAACCTGTTGCACAGTTGTTGGGTATAACAGTCTGCCTGCAGTATCACACTGGTCACTGTTTTAACCGTTACATAGGGAGAATTTTAACTGAGGTAAGAGTAATGGAACATTCCTGTCTCCACTGAGCCATTTTTCTGTGCTGCTTTTTAAGCAGTGTTCTTAATCAATGCCCTCCCTGCTGCGAGGGGTAACCTGTACTGTTACTGCTGTTCTTTGCCCTTGTTCTGGGCGCAGGCTTGACTGATAACCTGAGTAGGTACTCCATGTGTGCTTACTCCTGGCTGCCCCACTGTGCCAAAGTTGCCAGTGCTGACAGTGATTTAGTGGTGGTTGTTTTTTTCCCCTGAATGTATTTGTGAAGTGCTCCAGCATCAGCACAGAAATGAGGACTTTTTTTTTCCTTGCTGTTTACCATTTAACCAGTGTTACCATCTACTTCCAAGTTCAAACAGAAAGCCAGGAGTGGGTGTTTTGGCAATTTTAGAGCCAGTGAAAAGGGAAACTGGGCAGGGAAGGCTGGTCAAGCTGGGAGCAAATATACACACAGGAGCCTTGCAGCGGTTCAGTGTCTGCATGTGGTTCCTGTGGAACCAGGCATGGCGAAAGGCTGTCCTGGAGCTGCTGCTTTTGTCAACAGTTAGGAAGGCTCTCAGAGGGATGGAAATGTCCTTTTGCCTTCTGTCAGAAGAAGGCTGAAAATGGGAAGGTTTTTTCATGCACTGAACTAGAGCAGCTGCTATTTAAACGTTTGCCACATTCTCCAAGCCAGGAACGTGCTGATGGTAAATGCACTTTTGGAGTGGTTTTGTTTCAAAAAGATGTTCGTAGTGTTTTTCTCATCACAGATGTCCCACATTGAATGTGGGACCAGAAGCCCCTCTCTAATAGTATTTACCTTGTGTGAGTGGATGCATGTTGTGTTGTCTCTGATGGGTGACCACGGATGGTCAGAAACAGGCGTGAGGGGACAGGTCTGGTTGCACCCAGGAGAGATGGGAATAGGATTGTTCCAGAAGCATAAACTCACTCTCTGCCCATGTTGTAACTGTGGCTAGAACTTGTTTCTCTCTGAACACACAAACCCGTAGGAAATACAGTCGGTTTGCAGCTGAAACACATTCAGTAAAAACCAGTAATGCTTTCTGTTTGAAGGCTGAGTTTTGGGTTGAGGAGACTGAACTCAGGCCTGCTGTGCTTCTTTTGGTTCCTTCTTAAAGATTTCATTGCTGGGGAGACTTAGTGATTAGCCAGCACTGTAATGATCTTTTGCTACAAAGATAAAAATGTCTGGATTTTCTCTGCTCCCGACAGAGTGAAAGTGTGCTATTAGAAACCCTTTGAATTTTGTTTTAAAGGAATAGACTGAAATGTTTCGGTCTTTAAAATGGGTCCGTTGTGTCCTGATAACTTTTTTCTCTTCTTCTCTCCCCCAGGGAAAGGCTGGAAGTTGGCTGCTGCCAGCTGGCCCAGCTGGAGCACACCATTAAGCAGTGTCACGCCTCGGTCCACACAGAAGCCAAGAACAGGGGCTGGCTGTGACACATGCGCTGATGTTTGGAGCTCACCCCTGGCCTTGGTTTTGTGTCCAGCCCAGGTCTTAACTCCTCAGGGGCCATGTGAGGGAAACATTTGAGGAGACAATATCTGCCACCATTTTTCCTGATGGTGCTGTTTTATGTTTGAGTTGAAGGAAAAAATCCCAACTAGTGACATTAAATGTCAGATGTCCTGGGAAGGGGAGGAAGCTAACAGGAGTTCCTGCCTGGAGCGAGGGCCTCTGGGTTGGGGAGCAGCAGGGGCTGCTGCACCCAATTCCAGCCCTTCTTGCAGCAGCCACACCTGTTGCTGGTTGCAAAGAAAAGCCCAGGCAAGGCACTGGTTTTGCTGGTACCTGAGATGTGCCAGGTGAAAAAAACCAGACTGTGCTGTGACAGCTGGGGCTGGGAAAGGGCTGGAAGCAACGCAGTGGAAGCCAGAGGCTGATGCCTGCCCTTCTTGCTACCCCTACGGGCAGGATGGACTAAACTGCAGAGGCAGTGTATGGATCCCATGCAGTGAAGGCTAGAGAGTATGGAGAAGGGAGAAGGAAATGATTGACAAAACAATGTGTCTGCCCTCATGCAGGTGTTTCTCCTGGACTGCTTTTCAGAGGCAAGGGATTTTCTTCCTTTATTAAAATATCTGTTATCTTCCCCCAGCAGAACCTGCAGCACTCAGAAAACTCCTCATTCTCCCCTTCTGCCACCTCACTTGAAGGCTGGAGCAACTTTTCCTGCCCTCTGTAGGTGACACTGTAACTCACCTCATCTCTGCTCTTCTGGCAACATCTCGAGTTGAACCTCCTCTTTGTTGCTTTCCAAAACTGTGTTTCTAAAGCCATTTTCCCTGCTGCTGTGGCCTTTAAAACAACCTCTCCTGGCTCTTTGTACAGAGCTGCATGGACTGGCAAAGTTTTACAAGTGTTTATTTTGATACCAACTTTTGGATGTATTTGTAAAAACTTTGTATTTTTACAATAATTTATTGTTACAGAAAAGTAATTCTTGGTGGCAGGCTCTTTGAATTGCTGCTTCCCCTTTGCCCAAGTCCTGTGGCTGCAAGTTTAATGCAGTCCTTGCCCCAGCACTTCAAAGGCAGTTACTGCTGGAGCACAATTCTGTTTAAGGGGTTGTTGTTGATGTTGGTACCTGCCCATGGTGGGGTGGATGGAGGTTATGCTCAAGCTACACTGGCACTGAACTGGGGCAGTGGGAGCGACTTAAGCAGATGGTGCCTTTTTACTTTTGCGACAGGTGAAGGGAGAGAGCTGGCAGAGATCAACAGCCCCTTGGGCACTGACTCTCTGGGGAAGGGGAGGCAGCGTTACAGTTTGGATGAAGCTATCTGGCCCTGTGGTGGTTTCCTGTCTGGTGCAAGCATGGAGGCAGGGCAGGAGGGGAACCTGGCATGAAGTGGCAGAGCCTGGGCTGAGGGCTGGAGCCTGTTCAGACCTGTATCAAAGCAGTAACCCAGGATGTGAAGGTGACTTAATTTAAGCTACTTAACACTGCATGAGCAGATCAAGTTCCCTTCAATGGTATTGGGTGTTTGTTTCAACCAGAGGTCAGCCATTTTCCTCCCTTTACCCCCTTCTCCTGTCACCTCTGCAGCACCACACATGCACAGGTTTCAGTACACCCAGCACCCCAGGGCCCACCAGTGGGTCCCTGGCTGGAGGAACTTGGGGCTGCAACCTCCCCCCACCTCCCCACCCCAGGGGAGGGTAACACATGCCCCAGCCCCTCTCTTCTGACAGCACTCCACCCCCTACCCTGTTAGCTGCGTAGCTACCTCCATGTGAAAAGTCTGGTGACATATCACAGACTTGTGTTTGTAAATCATCTTGTTAAAGAAAAGGACACAGCACAGCAATGCCCTGGTGCAAGGATTTCCCAAAAGGTACCTTTAATGTGTTTGCATCAGCAGCAAGCAGGCAGTGCTGGGTTTGGCACAGGAGTTACATGTGCAGCACTACACATTAGACACCAAGTCATCCTAACCCACGCTTTATCCATACAAATAGAGGAAGTGAACTCAAACATAGGACTATGAGCACATACAAGATCAAGTTATTTGTGTTCTATCACACTTTGAGCTTGCAAGATTAGAAAAATAAAGACAGTTACTAATCAGATGAGTACAATTTTGTTACCAACTGGCAAAGAGTTTAAAAACCATGAGAAAAGCCCCGCGCTGGTTTTTGTTTTACAAAGGTTAGCTCAGCCCCAGTAACAAAACCACTGCCCAGAAAGCACCCTCTGTGTTTTTGTCAAGAGTCGGAGCCCAAAGCCATCCTTGTGTCATCCCCCACTCCCACAGTCACAGCCATGTTGTGTCCAGAAGCTGCACGGTGCTGGGCGGGCTGGGCTGCAGCCAGAGGCACCCCTGGCTGCAGCTCAGGGCCCTGCTCAACGGCTTCTCCTCTGTCTCCCAACTCCAAGGTCGGCTCTTGGCTTCATTAACCAGTTACCTGCTGTTTTAATTTCAACAGATAAAATACTCTGCTGAGTATATAAAAACTGTTATAAAAAGGCAATCATAAAAGATAAGGTATTGGCAGGCATGTCAGCTTCTTTAATAAAAAAAATAGCCATTATATCTATTTAAATAAGGCTTCTTGTTACAGATTGTTCCAGTTACTGAAGGAAAACAAGGCCTGATGAAAAAACAAAGAGAAAACCATGATCCCCCATCACCATTACACTTCCTGCCCCAAGGATACATCTCACAGGAAAAGTCACCTTGTGTGCAAAGTAACAAAACAGACACTGGGGGAAGCTCCTGAAATGATATGCCCAGTCTAGTTTCTCTTGCATTATCTGCAAAAACCCAAAAACACCCCAAAAACCAAAGTTCTAAAATACACAAAACCCCTTTCATCTTGGTATTCTTTCCAAAACAAATATGTACAGCACATTAATATGCAATATGCAAAAGCTCTGTGTTGCTGTTGGCAACGTCTATGCCCTCCCCAACCCTATTCACACATGTACTCTACTAAAACACAATTACATCACTAAGCCTGTTAGTTTGAAAAGAGAATTTACTTAAAACTTGTAAATTTTGGTGTAGGGGCTCCACTCGTTGGACTCGGGGTTGTAGACCTCCACCGTGTTCAAGAACTCATTGCCATCAAAGCCCCCAACGGCGTAAATGGTGTTGGCCACCGTCGTGATGCCAGCGTTGCTCCTGGGGGTGGTCATGCTGCCCATCATCTTCCACTCGTTCCTGGCAGGGTCGTACATCTCCACGCAGCTCACGGCGTGGGAGCCGTCGAAGCCTCCTCCCACAAAGAGTTTTCCTATGGAAAGGAGAAAAGGGAACGCTGTTTGTTTTTCTGGTCAGCTTTTTATTAAACGGGAGGCACAGCCAGGTTCTTACTGTATTCTCTCCTCCCTAATGAGCACAACTTTGTATTCTACTTGCATTGTAGCTTAACATGAAAAACACAGGGAGCTCAGGCCCGCGAGGCAAGGCCGACCTACCGTCGCGGACGGCCACCCCCGCGCCCCGCCGAGCCACGTTCATGGGCGCCAGCAGGGTCCAGGTGTTGTTCTCGGGGTTGTAGCGCTCCACACTGCTCAGGCAGTTCCACGACTCCGCCCCTCCAATGATGTACAGGTATCCCCCCAGCTCACACACCGCAGACTGGTGTCTCCCTGCAACCAAACGCCCTCCGTTACTGCCCAGCACAGACCCCACACACTGACGTGTGCCACAGCAGCCCAAACGCAAACTGCTGTTTGTGGTTTGGCCTCACAGCTGCAGTTTGCAGTCACCCTTTTCCCCTCCTCCCTCCCAAACGACGCCGCACACTTACGGATGTTAAGCGGAGCACAGCTTGTCCAAGATTTTGTTACAGGATCGAACACGTCACAGTTCTTCAGGCCTTTTTGGCCATAAGGATCTGAACCACCAACGATGTACAGATTTCCGTTCAGGGCACATACTCCTGTTGGTTTAGGAAAGAACAATAAGCAGATACGGCAGTTACAGAAGTCGCATTTTAACACCCGCCTAGAGTTGATCACTGGGTGATGCGTTACCTGCATTGCAGCGATTGGTTCTCAGCTCAGGTACAGGGGTCCAGTCATCTATTTCTGGCTCATACATTTCTCCACAGCTCAAGTCATCCGAGTGACCATTTGACCCACCCACAACATACAGCTGCCCCTAAACAGGACAAACAGACAGCCACTTCACAACCAAGTACACAGCAACCCAAACCACCAGTACTTCAGTAACTGCCTAACTACAAGGAAGCAGCTTGTGTTACCACTTTGTCAAGGTGGATTTTTGGGTTTTTTTGGTTTTTCTTTACAGACCATCCCGTTTTGCCTGATCTCCACCCACCACACACCATTAAAACTGCCATCTGGAACCGAGCTCGGGGCGTTCTCATTGGCGCAATGAAAGTCCACGTGTCCTTCTGCGGATCGTAGCACTCCACCGTGCGCAAACACTCCTCTCTGTTATAGCCACCTAAAAGCAAAGGGGCAGCCGATACCATCACATTCCCAAACACCAACGGCTCTGATGCTGGCCCAC
Organism: Colius striatus; assembly: GCF_028858725.1. Lineage (NCBI taxonomy): Eukaryota > Metazoa > Chordata > Aves > Coliiformes > Coliidae > Colius > Colius striatus. Next base: position 21,681,211 of record NC_084768.1, read on the forward strand.
GTGGACTGTTCAGAAGCCTCCGTCCCCCCACCCCCAGCAAGCTGCTTGGGGCCTGGTGACAGGCTGGTTACCTGCGGCGATGAGCTTGCCGTTGAGCTCAGCCGTGCCCAGGCCGGAGCGGGCGTACTGCATGGGAGACATGGCCTTCTCAATCACATCGTTGGGCTGCAGCTCAAAGCTCAGGCTCTTCAGCAGGCGCGGTGTGCTTGTGGGGGAGCTCTGAGGGCTGTTGCGGCCATGCAGGAAGATCACGCACAGCACACCATCCAGAACAGCGAGACACAGGTAAGTGTTACCTGTTGTCAAGAGGAAAGGAGAAGCCAGCAATGTAATCAAACTTTAGGTGAATTTAAGTGAATGCCAACTCGGGTCTTCTGCTAACGCCTCTCCCCTCGGAAGTGGGAAAACTTTGCTGTTATGGGTCCCAAGTGTTAGCCTAGTTAGGGAAAAGCTTGAGTGTTAGATGGTCAATACAGCGCTCACAGCACATCAGACAGCAACCTCAGGATGTGTTAGGGGAAAGCCTCTCTTCAGTTCACTAGGGAGTGCCTATCAGGGCTACTGGGGTAAACTATCCCATGGGATTTGAGATGGCCCTGTCACGAAGGAATCGAGGTGTAAGTCATCCCAGTTCTGCCTCAGTAATTTTAGAAACATTCCACTAATTACTGGGCCAACTACTTGAGTTGTGCTATCAGGAAGAAAAAGCCCTTCTGCATTCCTCAGGGATGCCAGAGGAAATCCCCAAGGAGTAGGAGGTAAACGACACCAGATGCATCTTTTAGACAGCCTCTGCCCCAGCTACTCACTCGAAGTCTTCTCTGAAGCAATGATTTTCCACTCGTGTTTAGGACTCTGACCAGTAGCATTTGGAGAAAGACTTCCAGAGGAGCTGCTACTAATCTGCTTGTGATCATTCTCACGTGGTGGCTTCTTCTGCAAAATCAAAAGGCAGCTACAGAAACCTAGCCAGAGACTACATCTCCTTCTACCTCTGCTTCTCCAAACTAGTAGAGAACTACTCAAGAGAACACCTCATCTACCACCTCTGTAGTGTCATTTACAGCACACCTAAATTTTCAACACAACATCTTGCCTGCCTGGCCAAACCCCACCCTGCATCTTATCTTGGTACTCATTTTGCCCTGTGACAGCAGGTTTATAGTGCTGCTGTCTGACTAGAAATCACTTCCCATTCCTAGAAGAGAGTATGCATTACTAGCAGGATTTTCAAGTGTAAGGAAGGACCTATATCCATTTGGAGGACTGATCTACAAAGCAGAAGCCCCACTCACAAGCTCTGGAACTGAAGTTAATTACATAATGGTACTTGGAAGTGAAATAACTATTCTCTTTATTCCCTGAAGACAAATTAATTTCGCCTCAGTTCCTCTCCATGCCCAGATTAGCTGTTTCTTGGATTTTATTCCCTTGATACTTCCCACTAACAGGAGATTTCTGCTTGCTTTTCTTCAATTAAATTTATACTGTAGCTTACATTATTCCGCTCAATTAAGAACTCCCCCCACCTCCCATGCCCAAATTTCACATTTGAGATTACCCTGCACACTTGGTTAGGGTGTTCAGGCTTTTTCTGATTCATAGGAACCAAACACCACAAGTGAATGTTTTGTCTGTTCTGCCTGGCAGCAAAGTTTGGGATCACAGTCCCAAGTCTGCAATGCTTGCACAGCTCCATGGGGCCTGATCTCTATGGAAACTGTCATAAGACTTCTGAAAGACATCACGTAACTCACTGTTACCCTCACACAGAAGAGCTGGGTGGCTATGCTCAGCTCACCAGGAATATGAGATCATTTGTGGATGGAATTTTTGTCATTTCTGAATCTTCACTCAATCAACAGCTCTAGTCCTTAAGCTGCCTCGACAGTTACAGAAACTACGTTTTTCTAATTCAAAAAGGTAAAAGCTGTAATTTTTCTGGAACTGTCATCTATGGGTTATCTCGTATTGATTCTCCCAGCTGTTTACAATGTCTGAAGTTGGCAATTTGTATCAGAAAGGACTTTAAAAACAAGAAAAGGCACACAGAGCTCGTGGCCTTACTCTGTAAATCAATTTTTTGAATGTTTACCTCACAGCTTCTAAGGATTACAAGACTACATGCAAAGGTAGTGAAGTCTGTGAAGGCTCAAGAAACAGACTTTAGTATTAGGACATCCCACTGTTCTGAGTTAAAATATTACTATATATTTGCTTGTAACTCAGTGAATTTAAGCCACTTTTATTTATATAAAGCCATTGATAATTTACATCTATTAGCCTTTTTTTATTCTTTCTTAAAGGGCCTCCATTGTACTATGCCACGTGCTCTTCAGGAGCTGAGCATGGCTACATCTCTCACTTGAACGGAAGAAGTACAAATCTCAAAAAGCACATGACAGATTTTAGAAGTTATCTACTGCTGCCTTCTAAAAGTCTCTCTTGCATATTACCAGTGCAGACGAGTAGAAGAAATGGACACTGGCAGTTGAGAGATTAGAACTTGCATCTGGCATCTTTTTTTGCATGCCAAAAGCTCACAGCTGCATTCTCCACTGCAAGCCAAGCAGCCCATGCTTCTTTACAGCCTCCTGAAAACCGCTAGAAAGCCCCAGTCAACTTGCTACAACTGACTGCTTTTCTACCGCTTGTCTTCTAAAAGCTTATGATTTATTTTGAAGCCAAACCTAAAACACTGTTTTGTCATTGCTCAGAGTCCTTCTGCTGAAAAACCAGAAGTAGAGACCAAACCATCGCCTCCAGCAGTTTTAAGAAAAATACTTTCTCCTCTTTTTATTTCCCCATTCAGGCTGCTCTCCCTGCTAACAGTACACAAGACTTCAGGTGTGCTGTGAACTGCTACAGTCTCTCTGGGGTTACCTGAGGCTGTCTGCCATTTGTACCTGTACAAACTGAATGTGGTCATCATCACTGCCATACACCTCAGCCTGTCCATCTAGCAGATTTCCATCAAGCAGCTTGTGATCAGCTGAGTAGTACAGCGTTTGAACCTGCAAAAACAACAACAGAACACCCATGTGGCTACCGTCTCCATTGCTACTTAGCTACAGGCACATTACAAAAGGCAGGCGACAGCATACTTCTCGTCATCTCATCTCAATCTAGCGGAATGACAAAACTAAAAGGAAGCAGATGTCATGGTGGCAATCTTCAAACAGGGGATGAAGGTTCCTTACTTTCTCAGCTTGAGAGAAATCTTCATTTTCCAAGGACTTCTACTGTTTTTCCAGCAGAGAAACATTAGACAAGCAAAAGGCACATTAATCTGCAGAATTACACAAATTGACAATCTCATGCAAGCATTTCTGCCATCCCCGCAAACAAGTTTTCTGCTTTGAGAAATACACAAACTCATCTCCATCAAGAAAAGTTACGAGGAGTCAACAGTGGACTCTAAAAGAAAGGTATGGGAATGAGGGAAGACAACACAAATTTTAGTTCTGGAGGAAAACTGTTGTCCACAACTACGCACCAGATGCAATCGTTTCAACGAAACGCATCTGAATGTCAACATGATCAAAGCTTTAAAAGGGAAGTTTTTGCAAGAGGAAATACACACTTGAGAATATATGACAGCATCAACATGTACTTTTGCCTATACAAGCGTTTCTGAAGCTCTAACGTGCTTGTAACAACACACTCGGAGAACGCTGACGTCTCATGGGGTTTTGTCAAGCCCATATTCTCTAGCCAATCCAAAATTTGAGACTTCCCACTATTTTTGTTTTCCATTAAACACTTCCCAGGCTACATCTAGTATTAGTATTCATGAGTAAAGCCATTTAATAACAGACAGATTTCAAAATAATGTATCCTGTAAAGGAGTAAGTAAACACCATTAAATCATCATCATCGCTCTCTGCCCACAGCGGATTTTCTTAGGAGAACTGGGGCAGGACTGCTGCTTCTGTACGTGTCAATACACTTGAGGTTTCTTCTTGGTTCTTCAGCCTTGGTATCCTAGTTTTGTTAATAAACCTATGGGGAGATAAATCAATGGGGAGGAACAACCATTAGAAGCTTTTACCTACTTTGCATTTACAAGCAAAACCTGCAAAGGAAAACATCAAGAATCTACGGCAAGTTTCAGTACCACCTCCCCAACTCTACAGCGAGATACACGCCACTGAGGTTACTATACAGCACGTAGTGAGCAAAAAAAAGGAAAGCGGAAGACCAGACTGAACAGTTCATTCAGCTCACCTGAACACCCCCCCAGTTTCTCAGCTTAGGGGTACCTACAGTAAAATTTAAATTCTTTAGGGTCATAGTTAAAAAAGTGAAAAAATAAATTAAAAAAAGAGGGGTCAGCCTTCATATTGACTTTTAGTTTTAAAAAAATAAAGATGTTTAATCCCATTTTCTTAAAGACTAACCTCTTCCATCAGATCTTCCAGGCTGTCTCCATTCTCCCAGATGCTGCGCTGGACCCAGTTGATTACCTTTGTGTACAATTTGCCATTGCTGGGAAGGCCAACATTGTCTTCCAGCATTACTTCGAGCTAGAATTAGACGAGAAAAAGATGATTTACTCTCCAGGTATTACGCTTGTATTTGTAGCACATTGTTCTTTACGTAGCAAAAACGTTGCTTCATCACTGTGCCAGGAATGTGAGGAGCTTTCAGCCTGTGCCACAGACTAAGAAGCACATTTAAGTACAACTGCAGGTAGTTGTTACGCTTAGAAAGGATGACAGTACGCACTCTCTACAGGTGAGGTTTGCAATAGTATGAATATTTTAACAACACGAAAATTCTGGATTGGTATAAGTCAGTACACCAAACTTTCCTGCTCTCAAAAAGGAAGCTGTAACAGTTGCTCCTTGGGTTGCTTTTTGGAAGTCATATACCAGAAGGAAGTCTGCAAACATAAGCTAACCTTTAACCTTGGAAGCTTGAGAAATTCTTCCTGTTCTGAAATCTGTAAAAGGTGTTCCTGAATGTAGCCATCGATCTTGTTCAACAGACGTGAGTCTCCCATACAGCTTGCAAAGTTTCGGTAAGAGATGCAGCTCTGAATATCCATCTTAGACAGCAAATAGTCACCACAAACCTTTGAAGAAAAAAGGCTGCATTGTAGTTTACAAGCAGACAGATTTTCCTACGTTTAAATTATCCACCCCAACATACAGCAACAGCAGTTTTTAAACTGCAGAATAGCCTGTTGTCATCCTTCTGACAGATTTGTAAATGAAACGCCATCTTCCATGGTGAAAATGTGTATATTAACAGAAAATTATACACACTGGAAAGCTGCTCACACAGAGTGACCCCATGCTTTTCTACTGAATGCCTATTCCAAACTGCCTACCTCCAGCCAAGGATAAAAATCCCAGTTTCCTTCTCAAAGGTACTCCTGTCTGCAGGAGGAGTAACGATTTCTAAAGTCAAGTGTTACCAAACACGTTCCAGAGCAGTGCTTGGATTCTAGTTTCCTGCATCAGTGGCTCAGATGTGCAGGTTTACCTCTGCCTCTCAATGCAGCCAAGCAGCCCCCTGCTTCCATGGACCTGGCTGTGAGGAACGACCTGCAGTTCAGGAGTCGTTTTGCTTGTATATGGGTGTGAATACAGAACCCTTCAGCACAGGGGTAACAAAGTGGGGATGATGCATCCTGATGCCTCTCAGGTCAATACCATGCTAGTGAACATCTAAAGTAGCTCAGCTGCCAAGCACTTCTTTCCATAGAGTTATCACTTTTTGCCTCATTAACATCAAAAAGCAGCCTCAGAAAGCAAAATGGACTCCTGGAAGAGCTGAGAACTGTACCTGCTTAACTCTCTCCATCTTCAACTTCTTAGCTGCAGAGTACACATCTTTCACCAGTTCTTTATCAGCTTTTAACCTATTAAAGAAATTTATCTTAATTACTTGGATTTTTAAAACATAAAATCTCCTCTCTCTGGTTTCTGTGAGGACTACTTACTGAGCAGTATAGGCATAATTCAACAGAACTTCCACAGCCTCTGGATTGAGATCATCGAATTTAACGTGGGAAATTCCATGGGAGTCGCTATCGCTATTGAAGATTTCAAACAGATAGGGGCTGCAGCAAGCCAGCACAGCTCGGTGTGCCAACATCTCATGTCCACATACCTTTGTTTAGAACACAAATGAGAAACCCACGTGCTGTAAGAATTTTTTTCGGTACAATTTTTTTTTTAACAGTACAAAGACCTACTCAAGTGAATATCACAGTTCAAATCAATTTTTCAAATCAATACCTTCTCCAATTTGCATCAGCTGAAAAAAAAACATTAGCATCACTTCACTCAAAGTACAGCTGATTATATTTTATGGATGCTGCTTTTCAAAAAAGGTAAAGACTCTTTACATCTCACATCTCCCAGTCAATGAGGCCCGTGGCATTACACAGCTATAGGGTGACATTACACTGCATGACACAAACCCCACCGCATTCAACCATCACACTTGGACAGAAAAAAAGTACCTGGAGACGGACATCGCAGAACTGGCCACTTTTACGTAAGGCATTTAGTTTGGCAACAGATGACTCGATGAAGTTTTCATCTTCAAACATCAAATACCCATTAGGAATCATTTTGGTATTGGTCTGGCTGAAACAGAATGTATAAAGTTTACAAGTAGCATTTTGCTTCAGTATAGAAGTACCATCAACACGCTGTCTACAAACATACATTCACAGAGAATTAAAAAGACAAATCCATTTTAAAAACAGTCTACTGCTGCTGAGTACGTGTTGACAGTAACCTTTTGCCTTGACTGGATTGAGGACTTTCAGAGACTGAGGTCACAACTTTCAACTTATCTGCCTCACTTCTGTAGGTACCAACTCCAAAACGCCATGCTGAGCCTGTGCAAACTCCCTGGCAGCAACCTGGAACCCGCTGTGTTACACAAGAAGCTTCATTCCCCTCTATGGAGACAGTGCATGAATTTCCCAAATCCAATTTTCTACGTACTGCACAAAATCTGTCATATTGATCAGCTTCATTTTTTACACAAATCCAAAAAGCAACTATATTAAAAAAACCCAAAGAATTGGGAATTTAAAGTAACCAGTGAAGCAGAACAGCCATGTTTCGTTCAATTTTGTGAGTAATGACTTTAATTAAATATTTCAGAGTGTCTGGAAGTCATGAAAGAAGATTAAAGCCAACAAAACAGAATCAAACACATTCTGAACAAAAACCACGTATTTTTCAGCCGTGATGAAGATCTTGGCCATATACGAACACATCAGCTCAGGTAAATTGGGCCACGACTGGAAAAATAATGTCAGGGAAATAACTTCTGAATTTGAAAGCTATTTTACAGCTCAGTGAATTGATTTTTTTTGAGTTAAGCACTTTTAGGACAAATTCACTTTCCAAATAGGAAGCTAATAATGAATACTGAAATATGACCCTGAGGTAACCTAATAAACATGTAAAAAAACCAAAACAAAACATTTGCAAGTTTGAGCTGCTGGCATATGCAGAACTATACTTTCCTCAACAATTTTAGAGGAAAGAATACGTGGGATACTGCTAACGTCACCAGAAACAATTCATATTTCCATCTGAAGTTCAAGAAAGTTCTGAAGATCAGACTCAACAAGAAAATACCCAAACCAGAAAAATCAGTAATAAAACCAGAAAGCTCCACAGAAAATAATGTTAGCGTTAGTCCATTTATTATAAATTCACTTCCTACTGAAAGCATTAGTTTAGCATTAGTTAACACTACTAAACTGGCAACAATAACCCTGCTGACAAAGATCCATTTGTATATATTCTTTGTTGTGTTTTACTGAAAAAAGCACCAGCAAGTTTTTAAAGTTGCAGAATTTCAAAGTATTAACTATTGTAGACACATCTAACAGTATCAACTTACCTAGTAAATATATTACTGTAATTTTTTGACTGAGAGATCTTAAAATAATCCAATGGTGTGACCGTGTTAAAGAGAATGCTTCAGTTTCAGTATCTTCTGACAGGGAAGATGTTTGTTGAAATGCAAAAACAGATGTGTCTTTGCAGCTGCAATACAGATTCCAAAACTATCAGGCTTGAAGATGATGTAATAAAGTCCTTAAAAGCTATAGACATGAATTTCTTCTGTGATAATCGTGCATCATAATCTGCAATAAAGAAAAAGTACTAAGTAAGGATCATGTATTTCAGATGACATTTTAATAATGTCTTAAAAGTAGAGATTCTTGATGCAAACAAGTTTTTCCTCACAAAAAGAACACAGCCTCAAAAATTCTGTATTGACATTCTCATGTCTAACATGGGAGCAACCACATCAATTTTTATATCCACAGAGACAAGAAAGTGGCTAAATTAGTGCTTAGAGAAAAAGTAACAACAGCTGAATCCCATTTTTAGACAACTCCTTACCAACCCTGACCTTCAGCACTCCCTATATCTAGATCACTATTGCTGGCTTATATAACTAGATAACTCTTTTAAGTAACACAACAACTACATATTAACAAAGAAATCAATTCACATGCCTCCTACCTTTTACTCATCTACTTATATCCTTCTTCTACTGAACGCCTAAAATGGACTGCAGACGGATTAAGGACATGTCTAAAGTAACTGGGCATGTCTCCAGCCTCTGATACTTCCAAAAAATGTATAAAATCAGAAATTGATATTTCGATGGTAACTTTCTTTGTTACCAAAAAGTCTCTTTGCTACCCTGCAAACAGAATCTGTTCAGTTCTAGTGAATTTCTTTGCTGGCAGTGCAGACTAGGGTTGCTTTGTTGGGATTCTGCACATAAGTAGGCTGTTTATGCTGTTTTTTTCAGGGAGGGGAGAAGAGGAGGAGGAGTGGCAGCAGGGAGGGAACCAGCAACAAACATTCATTCTGGAACTTTCCATGACCCTAATGCCAACTCAGGAAAACATTGATCACTTCATCTATTTGAGTTCCTTGCTGCAGTTCCAAAACTATATTTGTATCTACAGATTAAATGCCACATTGGGAATCAGGTCTCCTAAAAATAGGTGCAGCAGCTCATTTTTCCTTGTCAAAAATTAAAAGTCACCTATCCTGTAGGCAAGAGGGTCTCGTGGCCCTGCTGCCTGGCCAGCACTTGTACACAGGGTCATTTTGGCAAGACTTCCAGCTCCCTTAGTCTCCAAGCAGCTCAGCAGCTCAAGTGTCAGGCACATAGAGCGGCAGAGGGCATTATCGCACAACATATCAGCTCCAGTGGAAATCTGCCTCATCTTTAATGGCACCTTGCAACTCTGAAGACAGAATATTTCAGCCAACAGATATCCAGGTAGAAAGAATTAACCAGCCACGAACACATGCAGAGAAAGGAGGAAACAGCTGCTTGAGAGCAGCAGTGGTGTCTGGCTGTAATACAGTACCCTCAACACAGGGAGGGCTGAGGGAACAGTATCCCAGCAACTGCAACTTTCTACAATGTCCTTCAATGGCAGCAAATCTCCATAGAGAAAATGTACGTTCTTTTTATAATCTTACAGGCATTAAGAAACCAAAATCAAGGTCTGTGTACCAAACTTTATTTACCTAAGCACTTGGAAGTCAACATTCCTCTTGTTGGCAGAACCAGTATAACCTTTTCAGTTTCTAAAGCAATCAGAACACTTCACTACTCAAAACCACAAGCAACTTGACGTCCACACTTTCCCCAAGGATTCTCCTCACCTGAAACACTCTTGCTCAAAGACACTATTTCAACACAAACATTGGGATCAATTAGCTGATAAAGTCACAAGAATCTGTAAGAAGTTATGTTTCACCAAGAATACTAATGAATGTACAAGAGCATTATCAGCAAGAGAGCTCTGACTTTACCATTTCAGATTTTAAACCTTCCACTGCTGCTCCAGGAATTATCCAGACTTCCCTAGCCAAACACAAACTGCAGCAGGCACTGAAAAAGGAAGGTCAAGGAAGACAAGCTTTGAGTCGCAGTCTGAAGTTGCACTGAGCAGTCAAGCATCAGACCGTTTTGGTGAAGAGACTCAAATCAACTCTGTCAGCGCTTGCTTGACTCCGAGTAGAAAACCACACATGGTACATCAGAGGACCTACCTTGCTCACACCAATCTTAAACCAGCTTTTTCTCATTTGCCGGATCTCTCAAAGAAGTTCTGCTGTTACCTGAGTAGAGGTCTGTAATTACCAAAGCAAACTGAATGCATATCACTACCACAGTTCAGAGAAGCAGGCTGCTGGTCTGCTCATATTATTAATTCCTCCACTGAATATTCATTGGCATTGCTGTTGATTATCGGTATCAAGGCTCTGGTCAGATGTCAAGTTACTCAACAACTATTCAAACAATTTCAACTAAATTGCTGAATTATGCTCCCTCAGTTTACATTTCTGGCTGCGTTTCATCACATTCTGCTGTAATGGAAGAACTTTATTTTACGTGCAGTGTTTTAACTTTGACTGATGTACCTGCTTATAACCTTCAAGATGCATAAAGGACATCCAAAATAATTCTGGACTGAAAGGGAAGATTTGCCTTTCAAAGTCCTCCTTTGTGTGAAGGCAAAACCATATCTTTTGTATTTATGTCTGAATATCTAAGAATTTGAACTTCCTAATTATTGCCACAAAGTTTCAATGCTGTTGTGCGTGAACCATGGCTAACATTACTACTCAAAATGGCATTAGATAGCACAAGCACATTCACTTCTGCCTGCCTTTTGGTTTAGTATAATACTGCTAGCAAAAGCTAAACAGTGAGCCAAAATTCAACAAAAAACCAAGAATGCTGCATTTTCTGCCTTAAAATTTACATACAGGTGCTGCAAACAAATTCCTTTCTTAATTTATGTTAAAAATCTAAATTACTTTGTCATCAACTCTTTCCCCCCGCTTGCCTATCCTGCCTTCTAGCTCACTACAGCAACAACAGTCAGCAGCTTTTATTATGATTTTCCAGGATTTATATTTTTTTTTACCCAACTGTGATCACAGATGACCATCCACCAGGTAAAGTATGAAGCCTGGTGCCTCTGAAATGTTTACTTTTCAAGCTCCATCAAAATGCACTTATTTAAACATGTTAAAGCTACAGATTTTGCATTGCAGAGTACAAACAACACATGCCATTTGAGAAAATTCTTACATGAGAGCAGCCTACTTCCTGCACTTACTTTTAAAATTAAGCAAAAACTGAAAGTGTTATGTAAACCCCGGATTTGCATTCTAGTTTTAATACTAAAGATGGATATTGGTATTGAGTGTGGCAACACCACCTTCATTCCAGAGCTAAGCACACTAAATGCAAGTGTCCTCACTGCAGAGGACTGAGGTCAGTAGCCATAAAGCATTCACACGGTCCATGTCCATGACACGGCTGTACCCAAACAGAGGACTGCCAGTACTCAAAACGGTTGCTTGGTTTAAACATAACTCTGCTCTATTAACTGTGTTTCCTAAACACTTACTGTTATGCACAGACTGAGATTTTCATTCAATACATGTATCACTGGACCATGACAGAGCAACGGCACATAACAATCCCTAAGATAAATTTGCAGTATGTCTTCCAGGAAAAAATTTCTCCCTTTTGTTTTTCCATCTCACTGTAGATACATTTAAAGATTCACTTAACATTTACTTAAATAACAATGATATTGTCTTCTCACCCTTCACTATCTTCTTACATGAATCTTGCAAATACTCCTGAAATATGAGTAGCTCAATTACAAGAGCAAATACATGTCCTAACTAATACACTTTAAATTGTTTAATTGTATTTAGGATCTGTTAACATTAAATTTTTTAAAGCAGTTGTACATGGCAGAAAACATTCCAACATTACTGATTACCGTTGAACTTCTCTGCCATCTAAAAACCATTACTATGCCCTAACTCTTCACTACAGAGCCCATTTCAGGACATATATGAGCTGTGAGCTCAGGCAAGGCTCCAAGATAACAGGTCCCAGAGCCACATACTGAGGCAAAAGTCACCTTGCCCATTATCTAACAACACAGGCAGTATTTATTTCTACTCCCATCTGAAAACTTCCATCTTTAATATACTCCTTTGGTACTTTCAATGTGCAGTGTTTCACTCAAATAGTAAATGCATCTGCTTTGTGCCAATTTTGCACATTTTTTGTCAGATTCATGTGTCACTTCTTCAGCTCACAAGTAAAGCACTACCTTGGTGGAGATGCTTTTTAATCTTTTCATAAAAAAAAAAATCAGTATTTGTTGAAATAAAGACACTTGATCAACACTTGGTGACAGTGAAACGAAAATGGAACACAGCTGGGCAGTTGGGCTTTCTGTCTTCTCACAGCCCACTTCAGGAGAAATGTAGGTCACACCTACCACTACTCTTAGCTCATTATCTGTATCAGAAGATAAAACTAGACATCCTCAAACATCTTTTTTCATGCACTAGCATTTATTTATGGTAAAAACACACAATCTTTTCATGTCTGAGTTTGCATTCAGGCAAAGCAGCATGCACCAAGATATATATCAAGATGCTCAACCTTCCTACATCGGTGACTTAAGATTCCTATCCATTTTGTTTTGCATAGTCACTTTTTAGTAGTTCTCCACTAAATATTTGGTCTCATTGATAACTATGACTTGTGAACAAAATTCTAGTTCACCTGAAATCAACCACAGCTGTGACCAACTGCAAGGAGAGAGGGAGAGCATATTTGTGATCCGTGGTTAAGATTTAAAGGAGAAAAGGGGACTGTGGATATTTTCCAAAATCTTTCACACACTGCCCAAGTGGATATAATTCTTAGACTGGCCTCTACAGACAGCAAGCCTAGAGAGCTCTTCCAAACACTATTTATGTATGTAGACTTCAAAAATTTATGGGGAGCAGTTTTTTATGCTCAAGTGTTATTGCTCTTGTACTTGCCTCCAACACTATCCTCCCATGATTTTGATAAACTGATGAGCCTTAGCACTGATAATATGTCCCATTTCTGTACTGGTTCTGCCTTTCCTCTTCTCCTTTCCCACACTGCACTTTTTGTTGTTGTCATAGGCTTTATCTACACCTCTTTTTCTACTTTCAGCCTCACATGCTCTGCCCTAAAATCTGAGCTCCTTCTTTACTTTCTTCTCCCCTCCATATGGACTTTTTTTCTCCTAACACACACTTCCTATAGTTCTTCAAACATCTGTCACACAACCAGCAAACTGGTGGGGTTTTATTGTTTGCATGTTGGCATTGTCTCTCACCCCTCATTCTGGGCAGGTTTTTTCTTTTCTTATCTCCTGCTCCTTAAGAACTCACACTGAGGAAAACAAAGTTAGCCCTATATACAGGAGCTAAAATCTATTTCCTAACTGGCAAGTAGTTTCCTAACTGGCAAGTAATCCTTGACTGTTGTTGCATCCTGTGCTCCAGGAGTTAGGCTTGGGGCTACAAAATCCACTTTCTAAAATTAAAATCAATCTCTCCACCAAAGTACCACATCCTACTTGGTTTCTTATTTTGTGAATCCCTAACAGAAGAGAATAAATGTAGTGTCTACATACCCATCACCAGAAACAAACAAACAAAAAAATCTTCCCTTTCATGAACCATGACAAAGAAAGAGTGAGGTGATACTGAATTTCCGTTAACCTACCATCAGTCAGTCTGGCTATCTTTCTCCTTAGTAAATAACTTGAATGCTTTGTGTCTCACAGCCACATGTATTTCTGGCCATAGGAATCCTGTGTGAAGGACCAGCAAGGCTTGCAATGCAAATGTACTTTCTCCCTTTAAATTTTAAAAAGCAGCTGGAAATGTGTGCATGCAGGTAGAAATACTGTACTTTCCCCGACTCATCCCTCCCCTCAAAAAAATTCTTTCTTGTCATTCATACTCACCACCTTTCCTCAGCACTACTAATGAGGACTGACAGACACTGTTTTCTCTGCATTATCTCCTATTTCCTACAACTGATAGAGATGACAGGAAGGATCGTGACATTGGCAACCAGCTGTCAGCACACGTTCTTCAGCCCGAAAGAGCTATTTTCTTCTTTAAGTCCACGATTTCTGGGAGTCTTTTTTTTTTCCCCTCCACTTTGAAGAAAGGTGCACTACACGGTTGCAGCGTTGCTCTTGGAAAGGCTCGCAGGCAACGCCTGACCTTGGAACAACACCCACCCGCGTGGGGAGCGCCTGATTTTCCGGGCTGAGGGCTACCCGACATTCCCTACAGCCGCTGCTGCCCACGCAGGGCCACGGCAGCGGATCCGCGCCCACCCCGCCCCGCCGAGGGCCGGCAGCCGCGGGGGAATCGGTCTCAGGCCACCCAGGCCATTTACACAACTTCGCCTCGATAAGCACGGTAACTTTGAAATTCGGCCAGCTGCCGAGAAGCTGCCCTCGAATAAGCAACAAAAGCTGCGGAGCCAGGCGCGCTCCTGTTCCTCCAGCCGAGCGCGCGAGGAGGGCACGGTGCGGCGGGCCAGGCCGTCATCGCGGGGCCCGCCTCCGCCCGCAGCCCCGGGCCGCCGCCGCCGCCCCAGCGCCGAGCGCGGAACAAAGGGCGGCGAGGCCGCAGCGCCCGGCCGCCCCGGCCTCACGGTCGCTGCCCGCCTCCCCTCTGCTCGCAGCCGGCGCGGGCCGCGTCTGGGTCGTCCGCCCGCCCGGGACGTCCCGCTGGAGCCCGCCGCCGCCTAGCTGTACCTGGTGCCTCTCAACGCAGACGATGCCGTTCATATTGGGAGCCTCCAGGCTGAGAGGGAAGCCGACAGGAATACACAGCCCCAGCCCGCCGGGAAGAAGGAGCACAGGGTGCGGGGAGAGCGAGGCGAGGCGGCGCGCGGAGGGAGCGCAGCGAGAACACAGAACCGGCCGCGTCCCCGCGAGAGCCGCAGTTCGCACACGGCCTGCGCGGGCGCGGCGCTGCGCCCCGTAACCCTCCGCCTCCAGCGGGGCGGACGGAGGGCGGCGCCGAGGCGGGCATCGCTCCGCCGAGAAACGAGTCCCGCCGCGCCCCGCCCACGGCTCTGGGAGCGGTGTTGGGAGCCGGGGGAGGCGCGGGTGAGGGCCGCAATGGCTGTGTGCGGGGGTGCTGGGCGGCGGAGGAGCGAGGGCCACGAGAACGGGAAAACCGGGGCTGAGCCCATACGGAGTGACGGGACGTTGCCCCCGCGGTGGTTACTCGTAGCTCACAGCTACAAGCCCACCGCCTGTTTCAGTAATTTCATTTTGGAAACCTGGCGTTGCCTTTTCTCCTCGGCGGTGGCTTCCTCTCTCTGCTCAGAGCTGTAGTTCAAGGCATCGTGTCTGCTTAACCAAAAAAAAAACCCCAACCCAACTCCAAAACCCAAACCGTATTTAATGCAGCAAACTCTCCCTGGTAGCCAAGCTGAGCTCTGTCCTGCCTCTGTCTCCCAACACCCCCAAACAGTTCTGGGAAAGGCCTTTTCGCATCTGTGTGAGAAGTAACCTCACACACTTTTCACAGTAAATACTGTCTTGGCAAAGTTGTTTCAAAACATCACTAACGATAAATAAGTGGTATTTGAAGTCTTGTCTGTTTGTTATGTGTTTGCATGCTAGATAGCATAATGGGTTTCTGATTCATCGCTGGGGCCCTGAGTACTGCTGCAATATCATCATAAATAAAACATGGAGCTGGATGAAGTCTGAGGTTCCTTGCATACTTCCTGATTTAAATGCCAAGGTCACCTGGAAGGCAGCAGTGTGCTTCCCCATGCTATTTCCCTGTGTGCTTTCTCCTGGTTTAAAGTCCACCTTAGTCAGAAACCAGGAAACCTGTTGATTGTGTTGGAGACAGCTTCAGTCTCTCAGCTGCTAAATGTGTATGACATATATGATAATATTTACCCATTTCCATGATTCTGAGGCTTCAAGCAGAAATCTCTTCAAAATATTGAAAATAATGGTCTTGCCTCATGAGAAGTGAGCAGAGGCATTAAGCTATAGGCATATTCCTCACCTACACAAATCTCTTTCTCTCTGGAGATACATGACACCACAGTGCCCATGCTGCAGCTTGGTGGTCTCTTCAGCTTCTTATTTTGTTGGTAGCAGACAGTATCACCCACTCCTTTCTCCATTTTTAAAATCCCCAGCCACACCTCAGTGCCTACCTTTCCCACTCTGCTTTCTTTTTGAATGAAGCTGCTTATTAGGGCTATGCTAATCAAAGGCACTTGTGGTAAAGCTGGAAGGGAGAGGGGGGTGAAGACAGGGTCTATGATCAAATAAAACAGTGCTGGGGATGTTCCTTAAGTAAATCTCAGGATTATGCAAGCTGCTGTTCCAGTATGCTTAGGAAAGGAGATGTCTATGAATCATTGTCAATTTTCATTATTAACCACTGCAAGTGACGTCAAAGAGCAAGTGTGGTATCTTCTCAAAAGCACAGAGTTAACAAATTGGTATTTCCACTTCTTTTCATGTAAATCCCAGTGACAGGGCAATGTTAGGGATTTTGTGAGCAGTGGCTAGGCTGGGAGCTCAGGCAGTGTCTCCTTTACGCTACTTGCATTCTGATCACCCCAAATCACCACCTACTGAAAAAAAGAGGGTTTTTCTCTACTTCTTTCTTAGTAATCAGCATGAAACTAGTTTACGTTATTAAAACACCAGCTGAGATGTGACTGTATTTTCTACAATGATAGAAAAGGCTTCTATAACATGCAAATACCTTAATTTCAATTGCTGGATACTTTGCAATCCTTCCCAAAGAAACTTGTGCCAAATCTTAATTGATTTCTGAAGCACACTTTCTTGAAAGGGACCAGTGTGACAGGGTTGATACCAGATGGATGAGTTAGCAGGAGCTGAGCCAGAACAAGTTAGCATGTGTGCAGCCACCAGAGCAGTGATGTTCATTAGGGTTTGACAGCTGTCCTTTGCTGTAACAGTGTCCTTAAGATGTTGAGAACACTTCTTTAACAAAACCACTTCTCTAACAACATTGTATAAAAAAGAAAAATAATAAAGTTGTGGTTTTGGAGGCTCTGAGTGCTCTGCGTACCTGTTGTCTCCTGCTATGAAAGATATAGTCTTTCTATTTAATGGATGGAAAGCCCTCTCCTGGAAAGCCTTTTATTCCAAATGATGTGTTACTGCAAAGTCAGGTGGCTTATAGATGTCCCTGGCTCTAATGTCGCTCTTCTGCTGGTCCCTGTCTCATTAGAAGGGCCTCGAGATGTCTCATCTAAAGATCTAATGTTTGAAGCAAAGGCTGAATTTGTTGACTCTGGATATTGCAAGGGTTTAATATCATAACATGATACCCTTCTTCCACCAAAACTTTGTCATGAAGACCACTGGAGAGGGAAAATTCTGGATTTGATGAGAGGAAAACATGTGGCTTGAATTGCTGCACTAAAAAGGAGAACATCTAGAAGAAATACCTTAGTCCTAGAAGTAAGAACAAGTCCTTGTTTTCACATAAGCTGCTCTACAATATGTCTTTAAATGTAGTGTCAGGTAGTGTTTCTCTTTGGACGAAGATGAGTGTAGCTCAGTGATGTTACACCATCTGAGCCGAGGTGTGCTACCCATCAAGGATCTGGTCCATGATTTTCTGTTAAAATTGATTTTACAAATGAACAAAATGTTTTATGAAATCAAATACAACCTAGTGAAGCATCACTTATTATACATATTTATTTAAAATATATATAGATATGTGTTGCAATTGAAGGTTACTTGTGTTCTCCATGATTATCACATATGCCAATCTACTGGTTCCATAACTTTTCCTTTTATGTGCTCTGGAAGGATTTTCAGTAATCCATTATGGTTGCAGAAATCCTTCCGTAGACCATGTTTGTTGATGCTGTGGCTCAGAGTCCCCAGAAGTGACATTTCAATGGTGTTTGGGATGTGGAGGCTGTGTTGAAATTAATGATCTGTGTTGGGCTCCTTTCTGTAAATTCTGGCATGTTATCTGTCATCTGTCTGTCTGATAACAGCTGTTATCAGGGCAGTTCATCTCCTTTCCTTTCCCTTCCCTTCCCTATTCTTAGGCAAGGCAATGATATCTTGGATGAAGTCTTTACTTCAGAGCAAAGATTGTAGGAAGTTTAGATGCAGTATGAAAGAGTATTAAAAGGCCCAGTTTTACTAGCTATGGCCTTAAATTTTCAAGGCAGGTTATCAGGTCTCTGTTCATCTTTCTTAAACAGTGTAAACAACTTTGCTTCTTCATTTCAGGAGACACGATTCTTCCACCACAGTGTCCTTCCTTGATTTCAAATACTTTTTTGTTGCATGGAAAACCAGAGACTCTCTTCCACATTGAGGCTATAAAGTATGCTTTGTCTCATTTCCATTAAGAGAATAGAAGTCTTTTTAATTAGTTCAATTGGATTAAGTCCATAAGAGACATACAGAGAATGCTGACAGAGACGCCAGTTAATGTCTTAATAAACCCCCCTCATTTTCTGGATACCCGGCCTTGAAGATCAATCCTGTGATCTCAAAACCACAGCTTTTAAGATAAGGTGTCATGGGAGCTCCCAGCTGCAAATATATCTTGTACAGAGAAAGTTACAATTATTTGAAAAATATAGCTTTTATAGCTCTTTCAAGGCAATTCTCACCAGGCAATTGTCAGCAGATCCATTCTGTGCATGGAGATAATATCTTTATGCTACAAGTTATTTTTTTCCTGGTCTAGGACAGTTATCACAGCATTTAGCTCAGATGTAACACCAATTTGAAAGTATGGATGTGTTTATATAAACTGCATAATAGTGCTCACAATGTACTACTCTTGTCATTGTCTGAGCAAAGAAATTGAAATTTGATATTCAAATCCAATTCCACAGCAAATGTGGAGGCCTGTTGAAAGTCTGGTCCTTTGGGCTGTGCCTGCTCAAGACCTCAAAGGCTGGATCAGGAATCAGCCTTTTAAAAAAATCTCTCCTTTATGGCTTTCCTGTAGAACCTGAAATTTCATTATTGGTTCTTTAGGACTGGAAGCCTAGTTAAAATTAAATGACCTTTCCCATTCTTTCCATCTGTATTTATGGTAGCTGTGTGGTGATATTTGCTAATATATTGCTTGTTCATTATAAAAACACTGACTTGTTCTGTGTACCTGTGTGTCCTTCTTGCTTCCGTAAGGACAATAGTTTCTTTGCCTGAAAGATCCTGTTCAGAGTGTTACAATAAAAAGCTGTAAAACAGTTTGCTCTGAGATTGTTTGCCATCATGACCCTTATGCTTTCTGCCAGCTTCTGACTGTGCATACAAGTAAGAGCTTTGTACTCTTTGTCCTTGCTGTTGCGTTCAAAAAATACATTTGTTGGCTGTACTGCAGTCTGGTAGCTCCCATTTTGCTTTTGCATCTTTTTTTATCCTTCCCCTGAAAGTATGTCATTACTTTTACTCTACTTAAAGTTTTATGGAAAATAATTTAGAAATCTTTATTTAAAGTAATGTTTCTTAAAATGTTAAGAGAATTAAGACTTGGAAATCTCTGGAAAACAAACACACAGCTGATTACCTTTAACCCAGGGAAAACTGTGAGTTCATGGAGGCAAAAGAAAGGGAAATGTGTGAGTCCCAATGACTGCTTCCTCTGCCGAGGAATCCCTGATTCCTCTTATGCCACTGTGGCTGGAAAAAGCTACTCCTCACCAGTAGTCTGTCACTTAGGGTCCTTCAGACCTTTACGTCCCTAATCTGGTCATTAAGTGATGACTGTAATTAAAACACCAGAATACAACATTTGTAGCAGGCACAGCGCCATCCTAACAGGCTGGAAGATGATGTCTGTGCTCCCAGACAGACTGTTTTCATTCCTGTGGCTGTGAGGAATACACTGTCATCTCTGTCTCTGAGACAGGTTAGCTTTTAAAATAACATAGAGGCCATGAGTGCAGGAATGAGCAAGTAGTGATTTATCTGCTTTTCTGGGAAAGTAAAAGAGAATTAAACATCTTGTTCTATTGTGACCTCAGAAAATATTTGAGTCATTGAGCAAAGATTTGCACTAGTAGATCCAAAGCTCCCGTTCTGGTGCTATTTTTAAGGCAAAGCTCTTTTTTTTTTTTTTTCCAGCTTTTGCAGTAACCTTCAGTTTTTATTTTGTTTTTTCTTAATTAATACTAACATCTAAAGCTAATGAGAAAAAAAATTAAGAGTTGGACTATGCATTTGTAATCTCTGCATTATTAGTAGCATTATTTCTAAAGTCACTTTAACACTATATGTTTTAGCTACAATAATGCTATGACTAATTTAATTTCAAAAAAAAAAAGGAAGAAGAAAAACATAGAAAAGTCTCGCTGTCCCATGGAAGGAAGAGTATTCCCTTTGTATATCTATGCTGGCAGGAGGGCAGAAGGCTAGTGAGAAAGCCTCCTTTAGGCTTGTTTTTCACATGTTCACAACAACAAGCCAAAGATGAGCTGTATTATTTCTTGATCAAGATGAATATATTCATCTTAAAAGCTCAAGATTTATTTTAAAGAACCAAGAAATTCATTACAGCTGTGTCCATGCTCTGTAGTATGCCGAAGTCTGACAGTGTCTGAAAAAATGACCCTTATACACAGATCCTCTTTTTATTTCAGCAACGTCAGGAGTTCGTTGAACATGGGTTTTTTTTTTTGTTTAGCATTTTGGACAAGACTCTTTTATTGATATGACTTGTTTCCAAAAGTGTCGATGAGTGTGACAATTGGCCTGCCATAGATTATGGATTTTGATAAGGCTGAGGGACACTTCCACAGAAATGACATCTCTCTGCACCAAAAGTAACGTTTAGCCAGCAGAGTTTGTGTCAGGATTATTTCTTTCACAACTCATGATACTTCATAATTCTGTAATGCTTTCTGTTTGAAGACTTCCAAACTGTATGTAAATTAATTCAGCAGCATAGAAAGGCAAAGAGGGAGGTAACTATTTTATATTTATGCTTTTCTTTTTGTTGTTTATTTGTTTTCACAGATGAGTGGACTGCATGGACAGAACCATCTGATTTGTCTGAGATCACAAAAGTGCAAGAACTGTCAGCAGTGACAGAAACTAAGTTTCCCAACTCTTGAATCTAGAGAGAATACAATAGAATGAAAATCAGGACAGCCTACGTTCATTTCTGCAGATGCAGTGTATGATGTATGCATGGTGTTTGAGTGGTGACCTGAAATACCTGGGGGGGAATAAAGTCAGGGAGCAGCAGCTGAAAGCAAGTAATGGGGATGATACTTAAGAGCAGATTGGAGAATAGCCTGCGATTTTAACAGCTGGTTGTGCTGAGCTGCCTCCAGCACAGCCCTGACTGCAGTGTTGGTAATCCTGGGATACTAACCCAAATAAAGGCTGGATCTTTGCTGCCTGGGGCTCCTCTGTTCTGCAGGAGTAGTAACTGCCAGTGTCCCTAGCAACTTGCTCCTCTCCTTGGAGTCTTGAGGAGGCTTGGACTCACCAGAAGGGATATGGGAGACAGGGGCTGTATGCAGAATGCTGCAGTAGCTTGAAGCTAGAAGGACATTATTATGCTCCTCATTGCAGTGGAATTTGCTTGAATGGTTGAACTAAAAAGGTAACTGAGGCAGCTGAGGCCCCTCTGATTGCATGCTGTTTCTGAAAACTGAGCAGGTCACTGTTTCCAGCTATTTTATTTTATTTTATCTTTCATTCAGCTGGTAGCCTCTGATTACAATGCCAATACATGCAAGTCTCTTACAATTTAAATGGGAGGTGATCATATTTAATATCTGTAAAGTGACCTGTTTATACTTTAGGAAAATGTCCCTGATAAAACAAAAAGACACAAATAACTGCAAGTTACTCCTTAATGACAATATTCAATTTAAATTCAAGTAAAAAGGAAGAAAGCGATCTTATTTTAGAGATGGTCAGCCCATGTATTGATTTAATCAGGAATCCCTTCATGCACAGAAGCAACCTTAGGTTGGCAACAGCTTGTAGTGCAGTCACAGAGAATCTGCATGATCAAAATACTATGAGCTTTGAAGACACAAGAGATACTTTTCCTGCAGTCCCTTCAAGAATCCGAATTACCACACAACCTTGAGAGGAGACAAAAAGGCTGTGGAGACTTAAAATTCCAGCCTGATGGCTGGAATGAACCAAGTACAACAGGAGTATGTAAGGTGCACTTGGTGTCACACCTATCTGCTCTCGCAAGGACTGCAAATTCTACTGTGAGTACATACATCTCACTTTCTGGCTCAATTCTTTCAGCACAGAGAATGGTAACTGCTACAGGCTGCCTTGTGTCACACTAGAGTATCAATAATGTTGTTATCTGGCCAAACACTGCAGTGAAATGACTAGTTTATTTATTTAAGTAGATATATGTCTTGGTGCATTACATAGTGCCATTCTTATGTGTCATATATTAACATACCAGGATACTCAGGAGAGGAAGTTAAAAAATAAACTCATTTTTTATTAAGATGAGAAACCGTATTTTGACCCTCACATTAAGGACTCTGTTATTTTATTGTCATATGTGAAGAGTTTGCAGCATGCTGATATGTAAATGTTTATGTTCCTAAGATAATTCCTGACGTGTGATGGCCATGTGTATTTTGTTCCAGCTTCAAAGCTCTTCAGCTGTCCCCACCAGGCAACACCAAGTTCTTCCTCCTATTATAGTTAAAAGCATGTTTACCTTTGAGCTCTGTGGGAAAAAGAACTGGACCCATGGGTAGTTTTGTGAAATAACAGACTTTAGTAACATTTACTTCAGTCATCCAGTCAGCCCTGTGAGTTGATTTGCAGCAAATTGCTCAGGTAACTGCAGCACTCTGTACTTACAGTTTTGAATTTTTAATTATTGTGCAGGCCTCTAGTGTTAGGAATAATAGGAATATAAGGAAAAGAGAAAAAGGTACTCATGTTTTTCTACGAGCAGTGTTCAGGTAGTACACAGAGACCAAAAAAACTATACAGCCAGTCCAAAATGCATAGTGTGTATTCAACTTTTGTGAATTGTAGTAGTTACTGAAGCAAACAAAGCAGATGCTCATTATGTATCTGTCTAAAGAAACATTTTCACTTGTCATCACTGGGGCCTGAAGTTTTGGGTTTTTTTTTTCTTGTTCATTTATGGCCTGTCTTCTGAATGTCCTTTCTTCAGTCATTTTCATTGTCTGCTTTTATATCTCTTGGCAAAACCCAAGGTGATCAGCTACAGACCCTTTATCAGAGAGAACTATCACCAGTGGCTTTACTCTTGTGGTACTTTTATGGGAAGCGTTATCTTTTCCTTTTGCTTGTAAATGAATGAGATCCAAAATGTTTTATGGGAAAGGGGAAGTGGCATAACCATTTATAGAGTTACAACCACAGCGTTGAGAAAGCAAACAAGCTTAAAATCTGTAAGGGAAAGCTGAATCCCTTTTGGCTTCATAGTCATTCCCTTTTTATGAGCAAATCAGAATTATGCCCTGTCATTATTAGTAATTCTACTATAGTTACTTTTCTTGAAGTTCTTCCCACTGTGACGTCTGATCCCATCTCACAGATTAATGATTGTATTCCCACAATAGCTCAGATTTATGGACATCATTTACAGCTTAAATATCTGGGGCTCAAAAAGGTTAAGGAAGACTGTGAGTTCAATTTAAATCCCCCAAGTCCTGTATTAACACTTTCACCCTAAAGCTGTTCTATTGTGATATAAAGAATAATAAGACTCAAGCGTGTGTACTTGTTTTTTACATAACCATTTAAAATAGGACTACCTTACAAATGTGAATAGCCCAGAATGATTTTAAGGAGGAAAAATCTTTACTTTCAGTTGTAGCTCTTTCCTTTGCCCTTCTCCACCTGCAGACTCAATTCATCTTATTCCACAAACTCTCTTGCTGAATTTGACTTTGCCACTCTTGACTTCTTAGGATTTGTTTGACCCATTATTATCCACAGCCCTTTTTTTACCATCTCCAGTCACATTCCCAGGCACACCTATAGTTCCACTGCCTGAAAACCCTTCCTTTATTACCAAGCCTCTCAACATGGCTCACTTCTGAATGCACTCTGTATGCTCCTGAACTCCTTCCTCCCTCCCTCCCTTACTGAGAGTTTAGGTCAGAGAAGCAGCTGGTCAAGTTAGATATTGTTCTTCCACAGCCCTCCTTACAGATGCAGAAATACTTGCTCTCCTATCTTATACCACCTGTGCTGCACATGCAGCTGCTTCCCTATCTGAAAAACAGCGAGAAGACTACTCATAGATATGGAAAATGTGTTCTGAGTCCGTGTGGTTGAAGAAAGTCAGCTCTGCAGAAAAATCATGTATACTTCATCTTCTGCCTCCTCTTCGTACTGTGGAGCTGGTGTACTGGATGAGAATCAGAGGAACTGCAGATTTCACAGACTAGTGTAGCATTGCCATGCTGCACTTTTGCACAGGTAGTGTACCTCACTCTTGGGGGATTCTAATTGTAGTGGTGGATGCAAGATTTAAATGGGTGAAATACAGGAAATGAGTTAAAGAGGAAGAGATAAAAGGTGCATCTCTTCTGATTCAGGAGAATGAGAAAGGGTGAGGGTATTTGCTCTCACAAGGAGGAATCCCGTTCTTCTTGTTGTACATCTGCATAACAGTGGAGGTGACCTACAGTCATTTAATGGATTACTTGGAGTGACTTTTTATTTTTCAGGAACAAATCCAAAAGCTGCAGTACCTTTTGAGGGGTTTGGTGGAACAAGCACTTCAACAGATACCTCTGTTAGACACAGAGTTAGGGATTTCTTCAAATTAGGGTTAAGAGAGGAGCAAAAGGGATGTATTGTACAATCATCTGTAATTCCATTTGTTAGGAAGAAGGGAGAGGTTATTTTCATGATGGACTGTGTCTGTTTCTAACCAAATAGGAATATGGCAAACATGTTTCCCTTCTTTATATGTTACTGTGTTACCACAGTTGCTGTAGTTCTGCAAATCCAGCTCAAGAAACACATTGCTGGGAAGAGCAACCTCTGTGTCCTCACCACTGTTTTTTATCCCTCTGCAGTCACAGTAATGAAATTATTTGCTGGGACATGCTGCAATGCAGAAAAATGAAGTTACCTAAGCTGAGAGACAATTTCTTTATCTAAGGAGTTTTTTCTGTTCAACAGATTGAGTTTGCATGGGAATGGGCAGCTGGCTGTCAATTCTCAACACCTGCTATTGCTACTGCAGCCAACATACAATGGTCTGTGGCATCAACACAGCAGTACTATGTGTGAGGTACCCCCGGATGACTGGCTTGATGTTTAAGATGTTCAGGAGGAGGCACAAGCGGTGCTATATCATGAAGTGGTTACTTGTAGTTATTTTATTTTCAGTAGGACAAAATAAATACAAAGTCACAAAGGTGATGGGTGCGTGATGAACTGTTACTTACTAAATCCTTCAGTAGTAGGGGGCATATTGGAACAAGTAAGAGGCAGATTTAAAACTCTGATGGAAGAAAGTACTTCCATAAATCCTGTGTAATGAACTTCTGGAATTGGTATCTGCAGGAGGTAATGGAGGCAAATTGGGGGTGTTGAGCAGTGGGAGGGACCTCAGAAAGTGGTCAGGCTCATGGACTCTCTTGAAACAGAATTTTCCTTTGCAACTGTTAAAGACAGAGACTTGGGTGAGATGGATCCTTGGCCTGAAGGTATTTCTTATACCCACTTTATAAATAGGCCTGAGGTTGCTAAATATATATCTCAGATATTTGAATTTGCTTTAGTTTTGAGTAGAAGAGTATCCAAGAGTACATGAACAGTATATTATAACAATAAACACAAGGTAAAACATTGTTGGAGGTATTGTGAAACAAACTACAGCCAGGCACAAAAATAACCAGTTTAAAGGCATTTGTGTGTGACCTGACAGAGGGGAACCTGTTTTATCAGGGTGTTGGACAGGATGATCTCCAGAGGTCCCTTCCAATCCTGCTTTGGCTTCCTTAGTGCTTTGGAGGTGAGGAAATGAGCAGTTTTGAGAGAACTTTGAGAGAAGTTTGGAGACTGGAGTGCAGAGAAAGGTAGCTGCTGTACAGATGCAGTTGTACCATATAGCCTATTTATCTCTCATGAAGATGCCTGTGGTTAGGCTGGGCACAGCTTGGAGTTTTGGCTTTTTTCTTTTTTTTTTTTCACTAGCCAAGATACCCCTTATTTTGTTAAACATGATAGAGCACTGGTTAACTTGAAACCTGGCCTGATCTACACTGTTTTCAAGTGACCCAATCTACTTCAGGCACATCACTCACCCTTTTCTTTGTACACATAGCAAGATATTTAGAGGGACAAAGAACTCTGCTTCAAAGAGAGAAGATGAGAGAGCTTGCACTATTTTCAAAATTTTGGGTCAAGTTCCTATCTGATTCAGTACATTTGCTGCATATTGATTTTTCTGAAGTTACATAAAACCAGCCCTTTGTCACCAAAAGCAGTACAGCTGTTTCCAGGACCATGAGTCATGTGTATGACTTCTCTTTTTAACTTCCCACTGGCTTTTTAAAAATACATTCCAAATTAAGTTTGCTTTTCAACACCAAAGAGAAACAGCAATAAGTTCTCCCAAGAACTGGAGATTTGGACAAAATATTACATTTTCATATGCTAAGAATGTTGTGTTGTGTTGCAAAGTTGTTTTAAACTCTGACATTGACACAATGTTATAGAATACCAGAGAAGCAATATATATGATTACTTACATCTAAAATTCAGTTTGGAGGTACTGTCTTATTTAAGCAACAGTGAAACACAGCTGTTGAGGGGCTGCTGTTTTTCAACTGCTGTTATTTTAGATATCCAAGCAGTCTAGGCCTTCTCTTAGCAAGTTAGGCATCAGAGTGGTTAAAATGTCTGTTGTTAGCATACCTACAGAAGTAAATTAATATTATTAGCAGTGGGAAAACTTGAGAGGTTTTGGCTAGACTCCCACTTTTGTGGCAACGTGTTGGCATATAGTTAATTAAGTATTGAAGCCTATGAAGGTGGACAGACTGAACAAGTAATAAACACAGGTACAAGATGAGACTGAAATTCTCATTGAAGTGCCTCTTGTAATCCCATCCGGATTAGCAAAACAGCCACTGCTGATTAAGAGAGCTTTGCCATGTCCTCTTTCTGTAGTATTTCAAACAGAAGTATATCAACCTGGTCTTCTTGTATTTACTTTTGAACCTTGTTTTATTTTGCTCCAGCTTTTATGCCAGGGATCTAACCTGACTTGGATATACCTCCAAAGGGAACTCTGTGCTCCTCTGAAGTAATATCGTCTCGTTCCTCTTCTAGATCCTTTGGATTGCATACAAGGGCTCATTTGGACAAAACTGTGGCCACAGGCTTTGTTTGATGCTCAAAACTTCTCCAGTGGTAAAAATAAGCTGCAGTCCTCTCAGTTACTCACTTAATCTCTTCTTTTTATAAAAATAACAGAGAAAGACAGCGTTGCAGAAGCTTGTTTTAAAAATTACCTTGTCCCTTGTCAGACACTGTGGCTACACTTGAAAATGTTCAGCTCCTTGTCATTTAAAACTAGTGACTGCATGATTTGCCACAAAGATGCTGAGGCTGTGGAGGAAAGGGAGAGCACGGTGTCCTGAAGACAGAGTTATCTAAACATGTCTCCATGGGTAGTCCTGCTGTGATCTCATGACAGAGCAGGCTGGCAGTATCTCCCAGGTGCCTACAGAACCGAGACAGAGCACTGCATTATGCACACAATGGAAACGAGATGTGCATAAACCGTGTGATTCCTGCCAAGTCACCTGGCAATCTGTGCCACGTCCAGGAATTTCATGCATCAGTTTTATGGGTTGCAGTCTGGCCCATTTACCACAAGGCTCGTGAAGCAAGGAATTTATGACACCTCTCCTCAATCTAACTCCCTCTTACGGGTCTAGAAGAGCCTCTGCAGTCCTTTGACTGGTTTCCCAGGTGCTGGACCAGCACCCAGATACTCAACTTGTCTCTTAAGAGAATACTAAGGATTAGAAATGTATAAAGCACTCTGAAGATTAAAAGCACAGCAGTCCTAGGTTCTAGGTGGGAATGGTGGCTTTCCAGCAGTTTAGATTGGATTTGCTGAGGTCATGTCACCTGCATGTCTAAATTTATATGCTATCTATATATCATATTATTGTATATTCATATGATAAGTGTATGAAAGATATATATTTGCATTCACTCCCTGTTTAGTCTGTTTTATGAGCTGAGAAGACAGCATGCGTCCTGACTGATGCATTCAGGATCTAACATAAAAATTCAGCAAAGGATTCATGAGTGAAATCTCCAAATGTTTTTTACAGTTTGTTGCATCTCACATACCTGCATAAATTTCAACACATGAGTAATTTTCAGTAAAAAGAATGGCAGAGGCATGACAATGCAAGAAAGGCTGATACATTGCTTGATAGTTCTTGTATATATTATGAACCTCTCTGGTTTACTTAATTTTGAAATCTGATGAGAAGCTCAAAGCAATCAAACACAATGCAAGGTTTTTATGATGGATTTTTCTAAGGCAAAAATCAGTGGACCAGCTTCACACCATCACCACTGCAATTTAAATAATTATTAATTCATTTAAGAGGGTAGATATTAGGTTTTAAGCCAGTTTGTGCTGGTGCACTCAGAACTACATACAAGAATACAAAAATAATTTATTATTATCTCTATATAGATATTTATACACAAGTGTACATATACCTATGTGAGTTATACAGAGATATATTCATGCATAGGTGGGAGGTATGCATGAGTTGCATTCCTTGTGCATAACCCTGTGAATAACCAGTACAGGATCAGGCCCTGGCTCTGCCTTTTAAAAAGCAGTGTTGCTACTTAGCAACCATTTTCTGCTTGGATGAAAGCAGAAACCTTGCAAATCATAAGCAAATACATAGGTCCATGCAGAGGCCAAGTTAAATAAAGTGGTATCCCTTATTCTAACTCTATCTGCTCCTCTTTTTACAATGCAAAAATTTCCATGAAAAATAGGGAGTGTCAGACACAGGGCTCTGTGACAGCCATTTTAAAAAGGCCAAAATATTTAATGTGAATATGGAACGTTTTCAGCTGCTATGGAAAAGTAAAAAAAGGCATCCAGAGGAGATAAAAATGAACTAATTCAGTTTTTCAATGCCAAAATTTAAAATGGACTTTAAATTTTCCTTTTTTCCCTTGCACAAGTAATAATTACACATGTGGATTTCTTCCATAAAACAATGTGGAATAGAGAGGATGAGGAGGTACTTTTAATATCTGCATTTACATTTATTTTTAATCATGTCAGCCAGATGTACTCATGCACTGAAATTTCGTTAATGCCTAAGGCTGACTGGGTGAGCTTCAGAAGGAGAGGTGAGCCACAGCCAGTAGACTATGAAACTTGTCCTCTTGAGTTTGCTTACTGATATACCCCATGCTCACTGGCAAATTGTTCAGAATCCACTTCTCAGAGATCTTTGCATCCCTGGAAATGCATCTGGCATCCAGGCATCACATTTTGGAAAGAAAATCTGATGAAATAAAAATTAGGTGCCTAAATCTTGGGGCAACTAGATGGTTAATTTATTAAGGTACTTTTGAAAATCCCATTAGTCAACTAAATTTATTTGGAAAACTCTGGTCCTCTGAGGCTGAGCAAAATCCCCGTGAAATCTATGGGAGTCACTCCACTAACTTTGGGACATATTGAATTAGCCTATGATATTGTACCACATACATTGACGTATGCTACCAGTTTCATATCTCTGAAGAGTAAAGAGTAATCCTATAGCTACTGTGTGGAAGAAGAGTGCCCACCTTCAAGCGTCAGCTCGGACTAGAGAGCAAAGCAGAGTATCTAAGCAGGTCATTTCTTACTCTACTCTAGACTGGTTTGTGATCTGGAGACAACAGTATGGAGAGACCATAGGGAAGAGATTCCTTCTGAGAGGGATGCCAGCACATCCCAGTCTGGCACAGACCCTCTCCCATTTAACACAAACAGCTGTTTTACCACTTCATTCATCTCCCCACTCCTGTGCCTTCCCCTGGATATAGATTATCCCTGGTTCAGGTCTGCTCACCCGTGAATACATACTAACCAAGACATGGTTTCTACTTCCTTTCCTGTGTCCACTTTCTAATGTGGGAGTTTTACAGTCTGCAGAAAAAAAAAACCCAAACCAACTTCTCTATACACATGCTCCTCTCACATCTCACTTCTCAGCCTGGCTGTAGAGTGGATTGATCTCTGTGTGCAGCTCTGTATACATCTCTGAATTTTTTTAACTGCAGTACAGCTAATCATGACCCAAAACCCGTCTAAGGAAGTATGAACTCTCTCTGTATAAGGAACAAGGCCAGTGAGCTGCACAGGCTTCTTTATCCCCTGATCTAGAGACTTTGGGGCAAAGGGACTGATTGATCCCTATGCCTTTTCCAATAAAAAAAAGACTGCTGTTTAACATCTGAAAAAATAAGGAGGCCTGTCGATATTTTCAGAAGTATCTGAAGGTTTTCATTTCCTTCAAGGTTTAAATACTTCAAAACACCTGCTGTTCAGGATTTAATTTTAAAGAAAAACAACTTTGGATGCTAAAACCGTGGCCTTACTTTGAAAAACCCAACCAACAGAGAAGAGTTTGGTTTGCTATACGATTTCAGTAACAAATAAAAAGGAGAAATTGTAACATTTTTTTCCCTCAAAAATGTCTCAGTGCCATTTTACCTTATGGTTTACACACAGGTAACCTGTAAGTGCTGAGCCTAGTGTTGTAAGATGCCCAGATGTCTTAATTCCTGGAGCAAGGGGAACTCAGCAGAGTTGGCTATACAGCAACCAGTGAGCTGAAAGATTAGATCAGAAGTCAAATTTTTTTGATGCTCTTTGACTCTATCCATTCCCTTTCGGTTTATCTGTCTGATTACCTCCACATGGTCTTACTTGTGCAAAGTAAAGGCAATTAGGTTGGCTCCTGCAGCTACACAAAAAATGAAGACAGGAGTACTCTCTGACAATGGAAAGGAGCAAAACTGGACATTTTTTGCAGAGAAGCTTTTGAAAATCACTGAAACTCAAGAATCTTTAGAAGCATGGTGACAAGCTTCCCGTAAAAAAGAAAGGAACAGAAAACATTTGAAATTGTTGACATAATCATGGTGCTTTTTAACTTATACTAAGAGTAAAGTGACATACTCGTATGTTTAAGGCATTTGTACTGTAGAATTTCCAGCCTTTCAAGCATCATGTTTTGGCCCTGGAGGCTGCTTTTGTATAAACCCATGTTGACATACTCACTAATTTTTCGAGGACTTGGAGCAAAGGAATAATATATAGGCTGAAGGCCTGTCTGCAGAAAGCATTCTGTGTACATAATGCCATCAGAAACAAACTTAAGCATTACAAATATACATTTGTATTCTGGTTATCTTCCTATTTTTCAGTCTCAATATCAAATGTTGTAAAAACCTTCAGGAATGTGGCAGTCGGTGCTGTTATTTTTAAGCAAGTGAAACTGGTATCATGGCTAAATGTCAGAGAAAGATCAGTGCGATCAGTTCTGCTTAGGAGAGACAAAACACTGGCAGAATTCATGATGATGCTACTGATATTGTGGCTCTTAAAGATAAACAAAACCTCTAAAAAGCACCTTCCATAAAAGTACTCCTTGGTATTTCTGGTTAAAATAGAGTTAGAAATATCTCTTTTCTGGGAACTGCTTTTTTGAGGGGAAGTTACAGGGTTGTGTGAAAGGGAAGGAGGGCTTCTTGATTGCAGTGACAACAGCTTTCATTTTTATACAGTTTTCCACCACAAGGTTAATACTATCTTTGAGTATGGAAGTGGCTGGCAAAAGACTGGAGGAGATTGTCACAGAAATGCCTGTAGATAGATGTTGCAGTTAAGAGTGAGCCTTCTCTTTCAGGCAGAATGAGTCCTCTCTAAGACAACTGATCCTTGGCACGCACACACAGAGTAAAGTCGAGGGCAATTACATTCAGAATGAAAAAGGGAAATTGTGTCAATTAACTTTTGTTGCATTTTCATTGGTGTTTATTGAGGGAAATTAGTCCTGAGTGAAAGAGAACATCAAGTACAGGATACTCAGCATATCACCACCAAAGTTGAATATTTATGAAAATTTAATAGGACTTGTAGATTATAACTTGTGTCTTTCAAGGCTGACTGCCAGGTAATATACAGAGAAATCATGTGATGGGAAATAAAGTTTACAACCCCAATCCATGTGAGGTGATTAAGGCTAGATAACAAAATTTAATCCATCAACCTTCTTGTGCATTATTCTCTAAGTGCAATTAATAGCTCTGTGTACATGAACTCACTTAGCAATTAGCTTGTTCTGCTTAAGCTTGGAATCAGGAATGTAATTCAGATATAACTGTTGAGATGGCAAAGGCCTGTAAGTCCAAAGGCAATCTGAGAACAAAGAAACACACCTTCTTTGCCGAAAACAACATGCTTGTAAAGTCTTGTGCAACTACTTCCTGAAAATGAATATAAAAATAAAAAATTCTGCCAAGCCCTAAAAAGTCACAGTAACAGGACCTTCACCTTTAGGGTGGTGACAGACCGAGCAAAGTCATCCATAACAGCAAAACTCAGAACGAGATGCTTTGCCTCATGTGTGATGCATTATTTGGTGCGAACGCTGAACTACATGGGAACTACTTCATCTGGCAGCTGCTTACCCTGTACAGGGGAGGTTTTAGTGTTTAAATGCTTAGCTACATGCTGCTTATTTTACCTTAATGTCTGAATGAATCAGTGGGTCCATAGGCTAAAGCCCAACCACTTCAGCTTCAGACTGCAAAACATAGATTTTACACTGCTTTGGGAGGAAGAACAAGATCTTCTTCACATTGCAGAATCAAGATCCTTCATTTAAACTTTACAAAGAACTGATAAGCCTTGCCCCATCGTTGCGTGAAGGAGACAGGTATTATCCATCTCATCTTATGGGTGCTGACATCTCAGAGAGATGTGAAGTAACTGGACCAGTTGAGCTGGATCCCTGTTTTAATCAGTAGGTAACATTCTCAACATAGGAAGATACTAGCTTTAAATACTAACACTGCAAAACATGAAACCTGTTTCCAGCTGAAAGATAGGTTTTTTAATGAAGGAATAAACACAACGATTCCCTTGAAATGCAAAACTGCTTTTAGCTGTAGCAGAGTAAATAGTAAAAGTACTTTTTATTAACAAAACTTGGATGTTTGCTGCCCAAAGCTGGATGCACAACAATTGATGGGCTCAGTACAATACAGACAAAATAGAATGTATAATAATAATAATACATGTCAAATCCTCCTCACTCCAAATCTGTTTACTTCTGTGCAAGTATCTTCTTATTTCTTTTCTCACCATCTATAACAGAAGCCAAGCTGGTTTTTGCTGATGAGCTAATTTTGTTTGACATTGATATCTTCCCTCAAGGTAGCAAGGAGTTATCTCTGTAACATTTCCAATTTGAAATTGATGTTTTCATGTGGCAATAGCTTTTAGCATACAACAAGGCATTAAAATAAGGACTGAAAGTGTCAGTTATTATGAGCAGTGTTTTGTGGAAAGGCATTATTTGCTAGATTACTTCATTCCAGTACTTACAGTTTTAAATGTCACCACCATGAGGTTTAACTGCCTCTCTCATAGTTTAGATAATTTTACTTTTTTTCAGGATTTGCTTATTTCACAGTGATAACAAGTACTGTCACTTTTATAAATGGCTGTTATCTCCTTTCATAAATAATTTTCACTGAGACAAATATATAAAGAATTTGTAAATACGATAATAAGTCTTCAAATGTTTAATGTTAACTTTTACCTTGTCCCTCTTTATTCTTTAACAGTTCATTTAGGGTTTGGGTCTTCAGTCAACTGGCAGCATGCCGTTGCTAAAGAGAGATGGCAGTTACTTGGACAAACAGCAGGGTCAGGCCAGTCACCCTTCTCACCTTGAAGGGGAAAAAGACACACCACAGCTGGGGAGCACCAGTGGGGTCCTTGGGTCTACCAAGGAGAGTGTCCATGACACACACTGTCCGTGGGCACAAAATTCATTACTGACCTTATGCAAGTGAGTGAATTCAAAACACTTTGCCTTTGCTTCAGGTTTTGTTGAGCCTGGGTTACTGAAGATTGGGCAGTAGCAAATTTTACCTGGTTGTTTCTCTCCACAACTTCCTGGCAGTATGGAGCTGTACAACCTGGTAGAGAGTCTGAGTTAGAGTTTTAGCACTCACTTTCTCACCTATAGAAAAGTGGTAAACACACTACTTCAGTGGATGGCAGACACACCCGAGAGTGACTAGGCTCCCCAGCACAAAACATCTCACATTTACACAGCTTGGTTTAGTGCTGGGGGTTCAGTAAGAGCCTGCATCTGACTCCAGTGAGCTGGGGCACAGACCCTAAATACAAAACATAACATGACCTTAACTTTACCTTTTAAAATAGGCTGCTGATATTGAGAATTCTAAAAATGAATACATAAATTTACTGTTCAATATAGTGAATAGGTGCTCTGTGGTAAACATGTATGTTTATATTATAGAAGTAGAATGTAATTAAGGTTACTTAATGCTGGTAAACTTAACATTACTTGGGTTATTTTGCTATTCCTAATGTATTAATCAAATCTATCCCCGCTATGTTTCCTTATTCACTGTCTTTGCTAATACTGCTTCATTTGGCTTTTTAATAAATTAATATATTTGTATTCCATGCTTAATGTATAGCCTTTTTCATGAAGAACCTCAGTGTCGAAATGAAGATGTGATTTTTCTCTCTTTACAGTTCTCAGTTATGGAAACTGTCCCAGTAAAAAACAGCTGGGCTTAATACCTGATGCACTTTTTCATTTGCAAAGCATATACTGAGATGTAGGCTCAGCAACGCTATTTTCCTAGTCTTTAAGCATGGTTCTAAAAGAAATCCGGATTGTGGTTAAGTTTACTGTACTGTCTTAGAATTCTAAGTGTAAAAGCCTTTGAAGGTTTTATAGATTCTGCTTCAGCATTTCAGTGGTTATGATTATTCACATTCTAAGGACCAGCTTTGTTACAGGGTTACTGTGTACTAAGTGCACAGTAATTATCCTACTGGAAATGGATGCTGCAGAGAGCTTCAGATGAGGAAGAAACAAATGTGTACCACTTCATTTCACTCTCACTGAGTGGTAACAGCATCAGTCTAGTCCATGCTATGTGGGAGCTACCAGAAAGGGCTTTATAGCTAATTACAGGTAGCTCAGAATGCCCAGTATACACAGTCTTAATGGCACAGAACAATTAACTTTTTCAGCTGCTGTCCTTCCCTCTGGAAGATCCAAGGGAGCAAAAGCATGCCAGAAGCTTAAGGAAGACTGTTTTCTCCCATGTATCATATTCAGTGCACAGGAGCCAAGGGTTTTTTCCAGGGAACTCTTTAACCCTACATGAAGTACTATTTGCAAAACATGAAAGCATATGGATTAGAAAAAAAAGACAGCTTACAGTACTGATGCAGTGTTCCATAGGTATTGAAATGTAAAATCTCCAAGCAGAATCCATGCTAGCTCACAAAGTCCCAAAGCATGGAGTGCAGCAGGTTTATGACTGTTAAAGAAACAAGGGCAGAAAACCTAAATGAGATCATAAATGCAAGTATAAAATGAAAAATATGAAAATGCTGAGCTGAATATATGTTCTTACATTCATAAATATAGTAGTGTCTCATGCAACACATCTCTATTTCATGTCTTGACTTTAACCTGAGGCTGTAACAGCTACAGTGGGTTTGCATCATTTGTCAGGTTGGTACAATTCATCTGAAAGGATTTATATCAGTTTATCTCTGCTGACTTCACTGATGATATGTCTTTATCTCTCTCCTCTCTAACAAGAGATTCCACTTTAAACACTGAAAGAAATTCTATACCCTCCTTTCTCTTCCTATAAGCAGAGTCCTACCCTTTTTGGGTTGAATCCAACTTTGATTAAGTCATCACAATGTTTTTAATTTATTTCTATGGGAACTGGATCAGACTTTCACTGCATAAACTAAATTAGGTGTCACCTCATCATGTATACATTGTAAATTTCTCAGAGACTTCATGCATTTTGAAACTTCAGGCAGTTTGAAGGTAAAGCTAACATAAACCATATTTAGTAGATTCAGTAACAGTGTCTTTTAAAAAATCCATTTAAATAATTTCATGTGAAAACAGCCTGGTTCCAAATTATATCTGGGATATTTCAAAAAGTTAATGATATACAGTCAAATTTCATATGACACCATGGGAGAGGGGGGAAAAAAAAGTGGAGATAAAGTTGTAAATATTTTCAAGACTGTAGTTCAAGATGTAATAAACATTAGATGTTAGCAGTCAGTGGGAAGCATTATCTAGAGTAAGCAAGTGTTATTTTCTGGATGTACTTGTCTGAAAGAATTCTGCTTCTACATCTCTCCAGGAAATATTGGATTATGAATCTAGTAGGCAACAGTAATTAATTGGATGCACTTAAAACCAAAAAATCCCTGGTGTGAGATAAGGTTTATTCAATTTTTTAAAAAGAACTTGGTAGGCTTTAGATCCCTCGTGGGTGATGACAATTATTCGTGGCACTGCATTTGTGAAACTAAGAGCACATATGAATACATGAAAATACCACTAACCTCCTGAGGCCAAAGTCGTAAGTATAAATTGAAAAATAAACTATCACAGGGTGTAAAAGATGAGTGATGAAGCATTACTGAACACGTGGAAATATTTTCTGACCTTTGACTGCCATAAAGAGAGTTACTTAAGTTGCTATGGCTCCACTGAACCCATTGAAATAGAGATATTTAAGGGTTCTGGTTATGTCTTGGGGCATCATTTCTGGAATATCTATCTTTTTTTTACATGACCCATTTTCAACTACGTATCCATTTTTATAATGACAGTGATGATAATGAACAAGGATGAAGTGCTCTTGGATTTCTGAAGCAAGCAGGGTGTGATGTAGTCTGTATAATTTAGTTCTCATGGGCAGAGAACAGAGGTATCTACTAATGGCATTATATGTTGAAAAAACAGATCTGCAATAGGACAAATACAACCCATGAATGTAGCTTGAATGTAAGTAAAGCAGCAGTTTCAGTTGTCTCATACTGATGAAGTCATATAAACTTGCTAGGTCTTTCTATCAGAAAAGAAAAATTCTATTATAACTCCAAACTTCATTCCTCAAATGGAGAGTGCTTTATGACACGTTACAAAAGAGCCTCTGCATGTGGCAAACTCAGAGAAAACGTGAGTCTTCCTTATTTTACATACAAGAGGATAAAATGGGCTCCTACAAAGGAGGCCAAGTGGCTTCACCCAAAAATGAAGAGCAGAAAAAAAGTTACTTTATCTCAATATCTGCTTCCCTCATAGATCTCTGCACTGACCTGTAGTAGAGTGTATGATTTTTAGGCAAGCTATATGGGCTATTTGAATTAAGATAGCCTCTGATTAACTTTGTCTCTTTGTGCTTAGAAGTTTGTAAGTTCATAAGCTTGTAAGTGCAAGATTTTTTCTGTTTCTTGCAACATGCACACTAACTGGGCTGGCACACCTTGTAACAACAGCAGAGCTTAGGAGAGGCATTTTTATTTGGAAAGACATGATAAACTCCTAGCCTGTGAACTTCCTCTAGAAATTGTGTAAGAATAATGAAGCAGAGCAAAACTGATTCAGAAAGATGTTCAACAGAAAAAACATGACCCAGTAGGATCTGATGAAATCAAACTGGATGAAAGAGTTTGAAAATTAGCTTAAACATTTAGCTTAAAATATTTATCTAATGACAATGTTTTCAGAATGTTTTCTCTCCAAGTATAAGTAATTTGTAATGTAAATAATATTCCATGTGTTTGGGAAATTGAGGAAATATTGGGATCCAACTGATGCATAGATGAGGTGCTGAGGGATATGGTTTAGTTTAGTGATGGGTCAGGCAGTGTGAGGTGAGTGGTTGGACCTGATGATCTTAAATGTCTTTTCCAACCATAACGATTCAACAGTTCTATGATCCTAAGAGAAGTGTGTACCCAATAGTGTACAGCACACTAGCTTTCCTGTACTTACTCTGCTTTATTTCCACAGTAGCTGTCAGGAAAGTAACTTTTTTTTCTCTAAAGTAATGTAATACTTTTTCTCAACTACAAAAGTACATTAAAAAAAAATTCTTGTACTGTATCACAGAAGACTGCTGTAGTTTTGACTTGTAAAACAGCAAGCACAGATCAGCACTAGTATTTTCATCCTGAAATTGCTATAGGCAGAAATGTACAAAACACAGTGATGTAATTCTGTTCAATAATTGAAAATGTAATAGTCAGTGGTAAAGAAGCCTTGGTTGATGGATTTCATTGCTTTTATCTATAAAGTTGTCAGTTCACACTCAGGTTGACATGGGCTAAAAAAATGTACAATTTGAGCTTGCCAGGTAGAAATGTGATTTCAATTGTGTTCCAGAGGGACAAGTATTTCTGCTTCCAAGTGTTTCAGTAAAAAGGACAAGGATTGAAGAGGACTAAACTCTTCCTTTCTCTCCAAGGCTCCTCAATCAGCTTCTTAGATCAAGGTTGTGGCTGACAGATGGTAAGTACTGCTCTATTCTACCCAGGCTGCCTCTCCTTTGGGGTTAGAGAAATGACAACAGGAATGGTACCTAATCTGACACCTGAGAAAAAAAAGAGAAAAGTGCAGTGGAGATTGTGTTTTGAAGGAGTCTGTTGTAGGAGGTTATTTAAGAAAACAAAGCATAAATCATAACACCTACTTGCATGGTAAGAGAGAAAAGTACTCAATCATGCTATCATGGATAAACACAGCAAGGAGATGAAAATAGTAGGAGTGTCTGTCTGAATAATGAGAGCTTTGGGTATAAAGACAAACAAGACTATGCAGGAGCAATGCAAAGAGATTTCAGAGCTGCCTTGCTTTCTCTTGCCATATTCAACATGCAGACAGTGCAAATAATAATGGGAAATGCAAACTGTGCTGCCAAATCTGTTCTTCATTTTTAGTCTCCTTGATAGTTTTAGAGAAGAGAACATCTTGCACTTTCCTGGGTGGCTCAACTTCAGTTTCCCTGGCAGTTTTTAAACTGCCCTTCCTAAATAGAAATAGAATAAAAATTTCTAGAAATAGAATTTCTATATAGAATAGAAAAGAAGACACAGCAATCCTCCCCTCTGGCTTTATCTAAGGCTTCTTTCAATTTTGTTCTATTCTAGCTCTGGCATACCTAGGCCAGCATTTACTACTTACCTGGAAACGAAAACCAATTTCTCCATAGTGTTAAAGACAGATCCTCACATTCAAGACCTATGTTGATCTAACATGGTCCAGAAAAAAAAAGCTTGCTCAGAGGAACTTTAAGAAAACCAAAGAAATTGCGTTACTAGATAATTGGAACTTAGGCTGGGTCATTATATAATAGCAGTTCCCAATCCAGCTGCCTTATACCTGTTTACCCATCCCTCGGAGCACAAGACACAGTAATTGTTACCACACCTTAGAAACTTTCCACAGAAAGGTGTGGTCTATTGTTGTCAGAATGACATCAGATCTTGAACTTGCATCCACAGTGAGGAGGTCGAACCTGCCAGCAACTACAGCAGAGAGAAAGAAGAAACTTCGAAGAAGAAGAAAGAAGAAATACTGCTGAAAGCTTACCATAAATAACACCACACACACACTCCCACATACCCTTTTTTGTTTCTTTTTTTTTTCATAGATTCGTTTATGTTTGAAAAGACCCTTAAGATCATTTTCAGGTTACTATAAAAGATTTGCATCACATAGAGGTTTGTTTGGAGAACTGGAAATAGGTGAGGAGAAGGGTGCTGGCATACCATCATCTATTAACAAGTACATAAAACATGTGCTAATGCTTTAGGCAAAGCACTAAAGGACAGGAAGGTGTTTGGGAGCCAGCACAGCTCATGTGACTGGTGGTGGTATGCAGTCTTCTGAAAGCTGGTCCCTGAGTCAAATTCTGGCCAGGCAGGGTTACACATTACCACTGCCAACAAAGCTGACAAATAACTTGGGCACCATATTATTAGATGGTCATTTCAGAAATTAAGGCATATATAGATAACACTTCAATTTCACTTCTCTAGCTGACAGATTTAGCCCAAGTACATCTATTAGCATTGTACAGTTCATGTCTGTGTTCCGAGGTGCTTGTCAAATTAGGAAATGTCAGAATGCACTGAAAATGAGTTGTTTTCCTAGAGCAACTTGTAAAAAGATTTAAAATGAGAAATACCAGGAGTATATTCAAATTTTATAAAGGGGAAAAAACCCACTAAGTAGTCTGCAGAAGTTATTGTAGTACTAGTTTAATCAGTAGATTTGCAATAAATCTATGGGTATATATATAGCAACAGAACTGTGTTGGCGTTGTGTGCAAAAAAAGGCTATTTTAGTCTGTTCTTCCACTAAGGAGATAAAGCAGACTGTTATGTCAGCCTTGACAACAACTCTGAGTTTTCCTGGATATGTCTAAGAAAAGGGGTTTATAACTATCACCATATGGAGGTATAACATGTGATGCAGCCTGAAGCTATTTCCTTTGAAAGCTGAGCTCTAGAATCCTGTAATAAAACCATGGAAGTAAAAGCCAGTTGTTAACTCGGCAAAGCGAGGTATCTGACATGGCTAAGTTAAGGTACATTTCACCAGAATAAACTTGCAATTTCCTATTAGTACTTGCAGTGGGATATAGAATAACCATACATTTTAATTTACCTGTGATTTTTTTTTGGCCAAGGACCTCTAAAAACCTCTGATCCTGTCGGTAGCTGGTTAGTCCAGAGCCACGTGGGACTTATCAACCTGAAGAGACACTGAGATTGTGAGACTGTTTCAAGCTTTAGTGGGGCAAGAAAGGCCAGAGGTCTGAGAAAGTGTTTAGATTAAACAATGTTTATTGAGTCCACAGAGAGGAGTATGGTATGCTGTGCTGCCCTGGAGCTCTGCCAGCTAATCCAGGCACAGGATTTTTTCAGACAGGGGGGTTATAATATCGAGTGCAGAATGTCTGTTTCCTTTATGCTAGCTGCCATTAAATCAATATGTAAAGATCAGGTAGGTGGTTTTAGTGGAGAAGACATCTGCTGTCTCTTATCTTCTCCAAAACTTCCTCCTATGATGGATAGCTGAGAGGAGCAGGCTTGAACACTCATCAGTGCAGAAATAGCTCCACTGCTACTTTTTGCTTTATCTTTGTCCCCCCTTCCATGGAAAAAAGCCTGCTCTGTGGAAGTCTTTTCTTCTGTTTTCTGTCAGAGTCTTCTTGAATGGGGTGGCTGCAGCATGTGGGCACAGCTTTTTCTGCACATGTGTGTGCTTTTTTCTTCTCTGTACAATCCTGCACATGTGCTCCGTTGTCCCATTTCTTACCTCTTGCCCCAGAAGATGAGGCAGCATGTACAGCAACACGCACCCACTAGCACAGGTGAATTCTCTATTTTAACTAGTGAGCAGAAGGGAAATTATTTGTAATGTCAAACATTAAAGTATACTGTTGGAAACTATAGTGATTGTTACAGGTTGCAACAAGACCAAGAATCTTGGTTACTACATATTCTAGCCAGATCTCTGTGTTTGGGTAGAATAGAATACATTTATACTTATTTGAATTAAAGACTGTAACCATGGTGGTATTTAACATGGGCAGGTGTACATGTCAGGGCTTAAATTCAGTGAGGAATGAGAGTAAAATAATTGTCTCTCTTTCTTGACCAGGAGTAACTGCCTTATTAATTGTGACACACAGGTTCACACAAGATGTTGTCCTTAGTAATAGCAGAGGTAATCACTGACATCATGCAAAATAATCCTGTAACGTTAATGAGTAGATTTTTTTAATTAACAGTCTTTAGAGGATAAGGATCACAGCCACAACTATGAAAGCATTTGCAAGTAAATGTACTGTGCATAATAAAAGTAAATCTTCTCAGCTTCTGGAGCACAGCAGAGAGAAACAAGTGTTAGGAATTCAATCTAAGGAGACAGGACGTTACCATAAAAGGGTAATTCTTCTAAAAGAGAATCATAGAATCACAGAATGGTAGGGGTTGGAAGGGACTTTTAGAGATCATCTAGTCCAACCCCTCCTGCAGAAGTAGGTCCATGTAGATCAGGTCGCACAGGAACATGTCCAGGCAGGTCCTGACGACCTCTAAGGAAGGAGCCTCCACAACCCCTCTGGGCAGCCTGTGCCAGGGCTCCCTCACCCTCACTGTGAAATAATTTTTTCTTATGTTTAAAAGGAACTTTTTGTGTTCCAGCTTCATCCCATTACCCCTTGTCCTGTTACTAGCTACAAAAGAAAAAAGGGATGCCCCAACCTCCTGACATCCACCATTTAGATACTTATAAATATTAATGAGATCCCCTCTCAGTTTTCTCCAGACTAAACAGCCCCAGTTCCTGCAGCCTTTCCTCATCAAGAAGATGCTCCAGTCCTCTAATCACCTTGGTGGCTCTGTACTGGACTCCCTCTAGAAGTTCTCTGTCCCTCTTGAGCTGGGGAACCCAGAACTGGACACAGGACTCCAGATGAGGCCTCACCAGGGCAGAGTAGAGGAGGAGAAGAACCTCCCTTGACCTGCTGCCTACATTCTTCTTGATGCATCTCAGGATGCCATTGGCCTTCTTGGCCACGAGGGCACATTGCTGGCTCATGGTTAGTTTATTGTCAACCAGGACTCCCAGGTTCACTTAAACTTGGCCTATTTAGGCATTGGAAATCAATCATACAGCTGTGCTTTACTGAGCTGGGACCCTTGTAAACCCTGCCTGAGCTTCTGCTCACTAAGAAAAGGCCCTTGAATGCAAAAACTGAGATGAGAGAGTCAATTCTTGACTTGAAGAAATTTTCTTTTAAAAAAAGGAAAAGCCACCAAAACTGGTCTCAGCCTAACCCTAGTTCAATGAGGATCTTTATATCATAAGGTATTATTTAGGATAGAGCAGGAGGAAAAGTCAGTCTGAGCTTAAAGTACACAATGTGTACAACGTGAAAATGGATAATAAAAACCATCTTAGCAGACTAACGCCCCCCCCCATTTTTAATTGCTTGTAATTGTACCTTTTTATCTTCTAGTATCTGTATTTGAGAGTATCCTTAAAATTAACTATGCTATATAAATTCAGGAGCCATAATTCAGAGAAGTGGATTGAAACACTGTATTTGTCTTCTTTTGTTGAAGGAATGAGAGGCCAGACCCAGGTGTTGCAGAGGGGAAGAAGTACAAGAAAGGGGGGATACACAACCCGTGTAAACATGTAGAGGGATAGGAAAGGACTTTGGAAATCATATACATATAGAAACATAAATATAACCTAAATTGTAATATTGGAAGCTGGTTGTACCAGCTGCAGTCCTGCTCTTGTTTCCATTATATCAACATGTTTTCCCTGCATCATTTTTTGGGCAGAAGTCCTGCATGACCTGTTGCTGCTTGAAGATTAGTGTTAGGAAACCTGAGCAAAAATTCCTTTGCTGCTTCTTGAAAGCACTGCAGAAAAGTAGAATATAGATACACACTTCTCTTGTTGTAAAAACCTTTTGGTTATGCTGCTTAAAATGCTAATGCAAAAAGTAAAAAAGCAACTGACAGAAAAGATAAAAATGGAAATGTGAATGTCTCTTTCAGGATCCCAGCCATAACCAGAGAAGGCTTGTGTTTTCTTTTGAAATTGCACATTTGGTAGCTGGAAATGTTGATTTTATAATTTCATCCTGCAAACATCTAAAATATGAACGTAATACTTGTGAATGGTTATTAAATTCAGTGGCTATTAGATCACAGTCTAAATTCTGCTAAGTTACTTCATGGGGAAAAAGTCAGTGTAAACCAGGCATGTGCTTTACAATTAGTTTCCAGAGGTTAATGATATACTAATGACCCAAATTCCAAGAGTTGTTCTTAAGGCACACAGAGGGCACACAGGTGGCACACAGGTATATTGAATTCATAATCTCAGCAGTACAATGGAAAATATGGACTCCAGAGGGAAAGAAAAGA
The DNA here is from genome assembly GCF_028858725.1 of Colius striatus. Lineage (NCBI taxonomy): Eukaryota > Metazoa > Chordata > Aves > Coliiformes > Coliidae > Colius > Colius striatus. Next base: position 21,725,208 of record NC_084768.1, read on the forward strand.
GAGTTAAAGCTATAAAAAGACTCTAGCTTTGAAAGATCAAAAGGGAATATATTAAAAGAGAAAAACTTAAAAAACTGGACAATGTGAAAGACACAAAATAGCTTGAGTAAACCAAAAAGTAACAAACCAAATGTTATATGTGTATGGGCTTCTGTTTCACATAGCTTCGCTTAAATTACTGAGTTCTCCTATAATAAGAAAAGCACTTTCCCAGTCATTTGTATCTACACTATGAATGTACCTGGATTAATTATCCAGGCAGTGCCTGGTGGGTACTTCTAGGCTTGTTGCTGACATGGAACACAGCATTGCTCTGTCAGCTCAATACCATAAGCATTCTCCTCCCTTCCCTTCCAAAAGGTATGGCAGGGACAGAAAGGAAAGAAACCCCAAAGGATTAGGTCAGTGTCAGAGCATTAACACTTAGTTGATGACAACTGTAAGGATTAATTCAAGCTGGTTAAATCCTTCTTAGCTAGAATAGGAACCAGGAAACCATCTGGTGGAAAGAGCAGTATGACAGGGCTAAAATAAAATACTGTCTGAGTAGTCAAAGGAAAAAGAAACCTTTCCTCAGACTTTTGGGAACTGCTGTGTTTTCTAAATGTCTGCCCAGAGCAAGCCACAGTTTTTATTTACAGTAGTTAAAATAGAGTGGCAAAATATTTTATTTGCAGCTCAGAAAAAAAAATCTGATTTAAAGTTTTTAAATTTGCTGTAAAAATGCACAACTTTTACATAGAAAGACTATGTAAGAAATCATATATTCTGTGAAAAGGTGTTATAACATATACTTGATTTTTCTGCTAAAGTCTGTTCTGTCCTCAGACTACATAATTTTATTGCTTCATTGCTGAATGAATTTCACAGATAAATTTCCCGTTTCCTTGCAGTTTTCAGCAGCCGTTTCCTACTTCTCTCTGTTGTTGATGCTGTTGGTCTCCACACACACTTTGCTCTTCTCTGAAGTGGAATAAATGAACTCTGTGCAATCACAAAGACAAAATACAAGTGACCTAAATTTATAGGTAAGGTTAGTATCACAGCTCATGGGGCTAGTGAAGATGGGCTGACCTACAAAGACAAGGTGATCAGCCTCATAAACTGCTTTGAGGTTACCTCTCCTGGAATTAGGAGTGTTTGTCTGTGGAGAAGATCAGACAGTGTAAATTGGATTTGTGGTGAAGTCTCTTCTCCACGATGTCACTTGCTGATGATTATACTAGAAATAAGGTTTCGCTTCTGATGGGTTTAAGCTTAGTTCATATGTTTTAGTGTCCTCATAAATAAAAAAAAAATGTCAGAAATCTTGTCAGAATTTAATTCACAACCTCTATTTTATGAAGTGCATGTTGCCACCATTGACTTGTATATAATGGCAGTTGGCTCACCATCAGTGATTGGTGGTGACTGCCTGCAGTCTCACAGGAGGGAAGTTTCCAAAGGGTATTAATTAAATATTTTTTGTCCACTTTGATCTGTTAATTATTTCCCTTTCAAATCTAGAAATTCTCTCATTTGAGGGTCTTGAAATGTACAAGTGTTTATGCTGCTTATGTTGTTCCATGGCAAGGTTTTACTAGCCTCCTGATTATAGAGACCTGGCTTGTCTATGGAAAGTTTTTGTCTTGCTTCTCCCCAAATATTGCCATGCAAAGAAATTTATAAATGCACTACACTGGCATGTAAGCTCGTGTAGCAACATCTTAGCAAACCTAAGAACTCAGCAGAAGTGTTTGATTTCCTGACAGCAAAACAATGAAGCATTGGTTCACCTGTAAGTCTTACCTGGTACTTACAATGAATGTGTTCATGGCTAGAGGCAGTAGAAGTCAACACACTTTGAGCTTGAATCACTACAGTGGAGGAACTAAATTTTCCTTCAAAATGCTAACACAGACAGCAGTCCTGTTCTTGAGTTCAAGCTTGCCCTCTGAGTGCTTCTGGGTTTGAAAACAATGTTTTCAGAATATGTCATTTCATCACTGCTCAGAAGATTCATGGACCTTAAAAGGTTGTTTTCTCTTAGTGGAGCCTAAAATTAAGATAAATTGGGAAATTTTGGATCCAGATTTGAAATAAGACAATCAAAGGAATAAAAATATCAGCAAAGATAAAAGAGTTTGCCAATGTCAGGTCTTCCTGCTGATACTGAGGGCTCTTTCAGTCCTTGGCAATATCAAGCAGGAAGTGTCTGTGTGTACTTACCAGGTTTTTTACAACACAAATTCAGGCATTTCACAACACAAATTCAGACATTTCTGGCCTTTGCCTTATCAAAGACAGAGAGTAAGATGTCTCTTACTCAGTCAGTCAGGTTATTGGACATACCCCAAAACCTGGAGTGACTCAGTATCGTTTAAATCGGTTTATGGGCAGTTTGTCTAATAAAATTAAAACTGTGTGAAAGGTTGAAGCCATCCATCCTTTCTTTGCTTTGAGCTTGATGATAATCCATCAGCCTGGTCATCTGCACCCAAAAAACAGCTGTGCTGTGTAATAGGAATGAGTCATCACAGCAAACTTACAGGAGTCCTGAAGGAAGAAGAATTATCCTGGAAAACAATCCTGAGGATACACCTTCACAAAATATCTTCACAGCTGTACAAGATTCCCAATGCTATCAATAATTGTTTACCAACTACTAATTATTCATTACTAGCTACCACTAAGCAAAGTGCTCAAAGTGTATCAGCTTAAAATAGAACATTAAATGTTATATAGTTTTTTTTTGGGGGTAAAAGTACATTAAGTTATTTTGGTTTTAAATTTCACTGAAGTTTTGGGCATCATGAAATGCTGATTTCAACCAAGGTATTGTATAGCCCACTACTGAACAAAACTGATGGATGACAAGAAAAAAGTAAAAATAGAGTAAATATATATCATACCTTTCCCTCTTCTGTGTATCCTCATGTTCTCTCCCACCTAGCCATTTTCAAGGAAGGCTGATAGATTTTGTCAGTTTTCTTATCCCAACTGTAGCTTTTTCCTAAGCAATTGCCCCGTTGCCTTGTGATCTCATGTGAGCTTTTTGCTTATTAAAAATGGAAAGGGCAACAATGGTACAGAAGAGTGTCCACATGAAGGTTAATTCAGTAGAACTCCATGGCCAAAATACGGAAGGAGACAGTTACACAGCTTGTGTTAGACCCCTACAACTCTACAAATCCCTACAACTCTACAAATCCCTACAACCAAGGGATGCTGTCGGTGGCAAAAATTTACATTAGTCTGAAATATGTTTGAACAAGTGCTTTGGAAAGAATCTGAACCTGACTTAGTGAGCTTGGTTTTCTCTTCTAGTGGAAGAACCACTGCATCAGATGAGTAGTTGATACTTACTCACTTCCTCCAGGCTATTCAGGAGAATATAAACCTATAAAACAAGCCCTTTAAACCAAATATTTCCCTCATATGGAAGTTGTTTCAAACATTTAATCATCCTAGTTGCTCTCTTATGAATATTTTCCATTTTTATTGCCTTGTATTTGACCAAAGCTTCACAGAGTACTTGATGTGAAAGCACCATGGGTGTATGTAATGGCATAATGTTATTTTCTGTTTCATGCTTTATCACTTATCACTCTCCCGAGACTTAGTTGGTGATTTTATGGAAGTCTTCATCTAAACACTAGTTCTTGCTGTGTCCATTTTCCTGTAGCTGTTCAAAATGTTGATTTAATTATGCCATACCTAGTAAATAATATTTCTTATTGCAGCTATGTACAAGATCATACTTGTATATGCATGCTGTATTTAATTATGTTTAATAGTTTGAGTGATTTCAATCTGCATCTCTAGGCATCTTAATATCTTTTCCACAATTGGCCTGAAATGAGTGCTAAATATCTTGTGGCAGTTTCAGGTCACTGTAATCATTGTTGTGTAACACAGAATATGTGAATAAGAGCTATAACATCTGCAATTACACATGCTTTGTAATGGATAATTAATGAGAGACCTTCAAGTATTGAAAATATGTTCATATGCTTACCATTAATCATAGAAATTTGAAACTGAAAAGCAAAAGTAATGCTTCTATGCTTCTTTTCTTTGTTTCACTATAGGATTGACCATAAATTCCTTTCTGTTCAGGCTAACTTGTAAGGTCTGGGTCTCTTTTTTCCCATAGCAAAACCTTGGTCTCAGGGAAGAAGCTTTTGCCTTTGGCAAGGCCTTAAATTGAAAGACGTGCTCAGATTTCACTGTTTGAAAAATGCATTTTAAGAATGAGGTAGACCAGAGCAAACAGTCCAGAGATGAGTGATGAAAGTTAACCAGGGACATGGAAATAAGGTCTATTATTATATTATTATAATAAGGATAGTTTTGCTTGAGGAAAAAGAAAGTGAAGAATAACATGTTTTCAAGGACTAAAAAGCTGCTACAAAGGCAAAGCTACTGCTCTGTTTTCCATATCCATGACATCTGTAATACCTAACATCAAGAAAAAAAGACCTTGCAGGAGATTTTCTGGGAACTACCATGTCTCCACCACAGAGGTCTTGAATCAAAGGTCTGTTAACTCTTGTTGTAAAGCCAGTCAGCAGCTGGAGAGTAAGGAATGTAGTGACAACCTCAGCAGCTATCTGGAAGTCAAGAATACTTGCCTTTTCCAGAAGTAAGACCAAACAAGAGCCTGTTGATCCTTGCACTTAGCAGGAACGTGAGCAGTCCCTCAGTCCTTGTCACTTAAGGGAAGAGAGGTCCCTTGCCACTGCTGATCCACCATGTCTTCCTTATGTGCAAGGCAAGGGATGAGAAGATTGTGGGGAGTTTCTGGCAACTTGAAGAGCTGGACACCCTGGTGTAGTGCTTGAAGGATCTCAGTGGAAATGATGACTCCAGGACTGCTGCTGCTCCAGGTGAAGCTTCACTGTAGAAGAGCTCTGATAAGCTCTTCTTACTGATAGAGGGAAAATTATACAATGTATTTGGTATTACTATGTGCTTCTGCAGACTTTCAATATCAAATGCTAGATGAAGTTGAGCCACCTAACATGAGAATGTACCTTTTTAGATTCTTCCCAGCCCTACCTATATCTGGCCAAAGTAGTCAAATAGTTTACAAAGACATTTTAGAGAGAAAAACACAAAGACTTATCTGAATTTCTGTCTGGTAAGAACATCACTATTTTTGGCAGCTTTTCTTCACTTTATACTTATGTATTATAATTTCTTTATTTCAAATGGATCTAATTCACTGAACTTTTATTCTATATATGATTTATGGATTGTTCTACAAGTCTTGTGGTACTTTGTTCTTTAACAGCTTGATATTGTTAAACCCAGTAGCAAAATCTCTTGAGAAAATGGAAAAAAGCTGAGGGCAAGCCGGCTCAAATTAATTTCATTGTCTGGAGCACAGTGTTCTTAAGGATGTAAATAATGTAATGCTTAGGATATCCTTGAAATCTTCATTTTGTCAGCCTCTGTTTAAATACTCTCATGAACAAGTTCTTAAGAATTTAATAAGGATGAAACAGTGGCAACTTCTGTGATAATCAAAGCTGTAGAAGAGTTTAAAGGAAAGAGATGAGCTTTTAAATAGACTTTTTAATGAATGCATTTAACTCTATAGCAGATACACACACACCAGAAAACAGTGTCACTTTCTGTTAGGTTGTAATAAAGCAAAGACTTATTTACGTGTGAATTTGATATCTTGCTGCAATGAATGCAAAAATATATATAAAGATTATAAATCTTAAGACAACCTTCTCCAAAAACCAAACTAAAAAAAGGGAAATACTGTAAGAATCTTTGTAAGTTGCACAAAGATCTTCTTTGATGCAGCTTTTCCACTAGTTGTTGAGATGAGATCTTTCTGAAATTTGTGCAGGTGGTGTAGCCAGGAAGACCTTTCCAGAAGTGTAGGTGGATGCACAATGACAATATACAGCCTGCTTACAAACAACAGTACTTGAGAGGAACCCGATTCTTTTTGTAATGCTTGTTTTTAGGACAGTGTTGTTTTGAGGATTTAGCATGTTCGTTTTTATATCTTTGCTTGAAACCGGAATAGTAACAACTTTTTGGAGTTTTGGAGTTGGGTTCCAGTGACTTTCAGCATTTGTAGCCACAAGCACTACATAAAATTCTTTGGGACTACTGAATATAAAGAAATTGAAGGACAAATATACAGCAGCTTCTGTTTTGATGTCTGTTGGCCAATGTACCTGCCTAAGTTATACACTCAGTGCTGCAATAGGATTTCCAGAGGACACAGGATTTGAGGTCTTTTCTTGAGTAGCTTTTTTATATTCCAGAAACAGAACTAAAGAACACACAAAAAAACCCTCTGAATCTTGATGGGCAAGAATTTTGTTGCAGGTGAGGAAGTGGTAGGGTGAATTATTACAAATGGAGAATGCCACAGCTTGAAGAGAGGTTATAATGCTGCTCTCATGACTCACAGCAAATGCAAGCAAGTGCTGTTTGTCACTTTGTAAGCAGTGGTAGGTACTCACATGTGCTACAGGTAAGGAAGCCTTCAGAAATTTGGAGAAAGTCCCTAAGAAGGGGCGAGTGCACAGTTATTTGAATCTTATGGAGGAGGTACTATGCAGGAACTTATTAGGCCAGTGAGAAGGTGCCATAGTGAAACCTTATCTGAGAGGTAGGCTCCCAGTGGCAAAAAAAGAATAGTGATGGCAGCTGGCACAGGAGGAGCTGCAAAGTGGAGGAATCATCCTTCTCCTGGGAATTTCAGCAAAGGTGGGGAAATTCATCTGAGATCCTGAAAGGTGCAGTGACACAGAAAGAGCACCCATGCTGGTGGGTTAGGCATGATCCTAGGATATGGATGCTGATAGCCTTTTTAACCCACAGCTGCTAGCTGAAAGAAGAAGAAAGGAGTAAAGCTAGCAAAGAACCTCATGCTTTCATTGTAATGGCTGCTTGAGCTTGCATGCAGAGCTTGAACCTGTCAGCACAGGTGAGGAATTAACTGGTTTTGGGTCATTGAAAAGTGGTTTGACAAACTTGTTAGCACTTAGGGAGGAAGACTTCCTAATTTCACCATTCTGTTTCTGAATCTTTTAAGTTTCTCTGACTACATGTCTTTGGAAGAATTGTGTCTTCCAGTATTAAAAGATCACAAAATTTAAATCCTGGGTTGGCTTCTCTCTTCTCATTTTTGCATTTTGGGGTCTTACCTTTTTTTTTTTCCCCCTACAAGAATCAGCACCAGAGATTTAGTAGCAGTAAATACAAGGTTTACTGAGCTGAGAAGAGGACCAAAGCCTAGAAATGTGGTGAGTTTTCATCCTACTGCTGGCCTGAACTCGTATGGAATTGTCAATTGTGGGCATATTAAAATGGTTTGTAGAAGTTGGAGCTGAACAACAGCTTGCTGCCTGAATGTGTGTAAATTTTAGTTTTTACTGTTGCATTTGTTTTCCATGTTTGCAATATATGGTAAGTAATAGTCCTTACCCTTTACAGGGATATTGCATACATTATCTAATGTGTATGTCAATCACTTGAAGAGCCGAAACATTGTCTACCTGTTATATACAAGTGATATCCTGATAGCTGGTCATGACATTGATTTAAATTCCTGAACTTGTGATTTGTGTGAGTCATTTACAGTTGTGTAACAGTTGGTAAAGAGCTATTAACAGGTTAACTTTTATTAGTATGATATCAGAATTGGGGCCAAGGATTGCTTTCTGGATACTGTGATTCTGTATTTGGTTTCCTAATAATCATTACTGTAATTACTTGAAAATGCTAACATTGCCAGGAAATTAGAGCTTTATGCTTAAAGTATCTCAGTAAGATGATAAAAGACATAAAATTTGCCAAGTTTTGTTTAAGGCACAGTTGTGATAGTAATTGCAGATGCAGTAGCTACAAAGAAAGGGAAATTGGCATGTTTAACACACCTCAGATGAGTAGAAGGGATAAACAGCTCTTCCAGTGTAAAGAAAAACAGTTGGAATAAAAAGATGAACTGCAGCATGAAGGCAACTTCCGTTCTCAGCAGTAAGACTCTGTAACCAACAACCTTGCAACAGAGGAAATACTTTCCTCTCTTCCTTCCTTTCTTATGCCATGTTTATTTTCCATAGTCATATGGCTAAAATCTGTCTCTGTTTACTTTAAAACCTACTTCAAGGCAGTGATAATAGTCCTCCCAAGGCTGGAGAAAGAGGTGCCCTTTAATACATGCATTAGAAATATTTCATCCCATACTGTTTCTTCATGACCAAAGGCTGTATTATGCTTAATGTATCATACCTTCAGCTTTGTGCTTGAGGTGAATGGTGGCTGTTGCTGTAAGACTCAAAGATGAACGAGTCAGAATGGAGTCAACAAAATGCACATTCCACCAGGAGGGCAAAACCACTGGGAAATGTTCAGTATTCAGCTTCTCTAAAGAACTCTCAGACAAAGTGGAAAGTACAGTGCTCTGCAGACGTAGAACAGAAAATCACTTCTCTTTTCTGAGGCTTTTGTGTCTCTTAACATATGAAGACAGCCTATGCCCAAGTCCACAGAAACCAAGAGTAGTTTATGTATCACATTTAGCACATTTTAAATTTCTGCTTAGGGTAAAAACTTTGTTGTTCTCTAAAAGAGCAAACCTGAGTCTTTATGCTCCCCTTCCCTGCTGCAGCTGCCTAGTGAGCATCTCTGTCATGTTTACATTAGGTGCAATTGCCTGCATGATTGATCAAATAAATGGTACAAAACTGCTAATTTCCTGACTGATAGAGATAATGCACAGCATTGGTGTGTGTAACTCTTTCAGTGCCTGTTTTCAAACATCTTGCCTACTTTCAGTAACATGCTTGCTACAGCTGGTCAGTTCTTCCCTTTAGTCTGTAAGGTAGTGGCAGTGGCTCATCCAAACTCCACTTGTTGGCCTGCCATATGAATGTCTTAATAGCAATTTGTCATGATTGTTGACCAATGAGCATTTTCTTAGTAGACAAAATCATTTGTCTCTCTGACCTGATCATAAAACTTGTTCCTCAGGTAATGATGAATCTAGTATCTTAACCTGTGATTACATCTCCTACTATGCCATTTTTAATTAGGAACATTAGCCCCCTCTTATCCTAGTACCCATTTGTAAACTCAGTACTTCTTTCAAGCTGTTTTGTTAGCCCCTTCTTGAAGGAAATACCTCTTATACTATACAGAGCTGCCTAGAAATGCCATTTTTATTGACAGCAAAATTGGTGATGGACTCTAACTTTGGGGAACACATGGTAAAAAGAGTTTGCATTTGAAAATACCGTGGAAGCTAATGAAAGCTCTGCTCTTAAGATTAATTTTTGAGTACGTGATTGTTATTTTTTTTCCCCAGAAATTGCTCAGCCTTATGCCCAGACTATTTTTCAGCTACTCTATAGGCTTATTCTGTGTTCTCAGTCTGTTGTTGGCTCTGTATTGTGCTTGCACATGTAGATAGGACATAATATTCTCTGTACTTCTGCGCCCTTGGACAGTTCGGAAAATCAGCAAAGGGGAAAATACAAAGTCTAGAGCTCTACTCTAATGTTATTATCTGATCTGCTTATGCAATAGGGTCAATAAAAGCTAATTGAGATTGGGCTTTTGTTGCCCCCCTTCTCTTATTTTTCCAATGTATCTCTTGCCAGCTGTAGGTTACATTCAGCTCCAGCTGTCAATGCTGGTTTGCCACTGCTGTCTAAATCAATAAAAATGCAATGGTATTTTCTGTGTCTGTATTCCCAGGGCATTGTGGGGCCTGGACTTCTCATCATGTTGGCAACTATACTGGGAGATGGTCGAAGGGCATGTGCACTAATCTACTGTGTTCAGTGTATGAATATTATCTCATAATAAGACTGTTTCACAAAGTACCTAATGCCATTCATCAAAAACTTGTTTGGATGGTTAGTCTTATTTACCTGAAATGCAGCACTTTACTCTTACAGTTAAACAGCAACAAGTAAATAATTCTCACTTATATAATAAGAGGTTTTATCTCTATATACATTTGGTTCCATTTGGTTCCAACCTCATGTTGGTTTTAATTTTTAAATTTATTTATAAATATAGAGTATAATATTTCCTAGTGACAGATTAAGCAACTTCCCAGTTGCCTTGCTTCACTTAGAGTTTCTGCTTAAGCACTCTGAAGATATAAGACTGAAGTGTAAGGAGGAAACACATTGGTGTGTACTGATGGTTAAATGGTTAAAAATAATTAACTAACTTTCAGCTTTTTTGAGGTTGGCTGCTGTACTTAAAGCCTTCATTTTACAAGACTCTGGGACTAGATTTGCAGCAGTGCTTATGTTGTTTGCCCCACTTCTCTCAACTCCTCAGAAGCGGGCTACATACACTTCCTAATGTAAATACTCCTCTGCACACTACTCTTCCAGAAACACTAGTAAAATATTTGCATTTTGTTCCCCCTGCATTCTCTAGTCCTAGAGAGGCTAGTTCTCAGTGATTTTTCCATTTCCCCTTTCTTTCATTTTTAGTCATCAGTTTTTAACATGGATATATAATAAATGGATTTGGTGATTCATCATCTGAATAGTAGCCGTGAAGCTAAAGCTGTGATCTTTGGGACAAATTCAGCTTCAGTGCAAATTTTTGGTTAACTGCACTGACTTAATTGGCATTGGGCATGCTAAGGCTGATGAGGGCCACATTCTGATCTTGCTTGTACTGTTTTATGGGGATGTGATGTCAATGCTCATCTTATTCACAGAGGTTTTTTCTTCACTGCACCTACAAATCTTTTTAAGGCAAATTGACAATAGATATATCATCGTTTCTGAGACATGGTATTTTGGAAGCAGTCTTAAGCTGTTGCTCAGTCATGCTTGCTAAACTGATAATGTAGAGGAAGCTTTTGTTTTCCACTACTTGAGAAACAAGAAATATTGGCATTTGCTGGGTCTTTCTGCTGCAAAGAGAAATACAATCAGTGTCATCCACAGATTGCTTTCATGTGCTGGGTCAGATTCAGTGTCCAATTCAGAGTCAACTCAGTGTGAAAATCTGTGGAGTTTAAGATGAAATGTTGGGGCTTCCAATTATCCATGTTCTTAAGGTTATTAACAGGAGGAAAAGGGTGGTATAAAAGGCAAGTAAAAGAACAAATGAAAAAATGTCTTGCTGGATCAAGCAGTTGAAAATGAAACTCTATTCTTTCCTCAGAATTTCTGAAGGTTTGGGTATGCACAAAGACCTTTCCTCTGTGCTAGTCTATCAAGTATGGATGATGCATAGGAATGGAAGTATTATATCAGTAGCACCTACTCATACTAACTGTTTTGACGACATTAAAGAGAGCTTTCAGTTTCACTGGAGCTTAACTCTTGCTGCTGTAGTACAGTATAAGCACATAAGGGAGAGGAAATCAATGACCTGGTTAGGAAAATTAATCTTTGCCTGTGTTTCCAAGGCAACACAGATAAGGAAAGTAGTAACTGCTGTGCTTAGAGAATGAGCCCATCATATTCAAGGGGAAAATTGGTCTAGAAAAACCAAAAAGACTCTTAAGCAGAAAGAGATCTCTCTAAAAAAAGACACCAATTACCTTTTTAAACCTCACTGAAACTACCCATGTGAAGAAGAGTAAACACAGTGAAACCTAGGACTTGCCTAAATGGGAAAGTTAGTCTATAGTAGGTCATATAATTTATAATGTGGATACTCTTAATCGTGAGTGGAGTACTTTTCCTCTAGCAGAGAGGAAAGTGCCTTGTATTTGTCATGAAGAAGGACTATGTCCTCATGGGAATTTGGATGTACTTAGCAAGATTTCAGATTTGTTGTTTGAGCATATTCTGGAAAAAATATTTTTCTTTAGACAGGTTCACAGTATTTTAGAATCCAATGGAAATTAACAGTACCAAAAGCTGTGAAAGGAAGTCTTTCTGTTGTAGCTTAAACTTTACCTCAGTAATAAGGATCCTGCTAAGGCTACTTATTTAGTTTATGTGTATATTTAGCAAATCCTGGTCATCAGGTTGGCTTTCATACTGCAAAGGATGTATCTGGAAAAAAAGGTTGTGTGACTGTTGACATCAGGTTATCTGTTTGGTTCGTAAAGTTAGTAGAAATACCAAATGCTATTACAAATGTTGCCATTGATGAAGTGGAGCTTCTGTAAGCACTTCACTTAAAATCTCACTGGCAAGGTCTTGATGATCTGTATTTTAAGATAATCTCATGAGTTTTGCTTGTTTGTTTTTAACCTTTCCTTGTCTTACTTTTTGTTATTTTTAATGATTCTTCCTAGAATAAATTAATCTTCTCTTCTTTTTCTTTGTTAAAAAAAAAATCTGTTCCACAAAAGTATTATGAAATAGGTGAAAACAGGATTCAATACTTGAAACATATAGAAGGGAAAGGTTTGGAGAAGGAGTTGTTATAAAACCACCCCTAGATTCATACTTTCGGACTACTTTCTCAATTTTCCCTGAGTTTTCTTCCACAGATGCTGAGCCAATGCCCTTAACTTCCTACAATTGAAACAGTGTCATTGGATCACTCTCCTGGATCAATTTCTAGAGACAATATTTATTGCATGGTTTCTTATAATAGAAAGAAAGATAAATAAAGCTAACGATGCTTCTGGTTGCTTTCTAATGATTTGAGATTGCATAACCAAACACTAGCAGCAGTATTGATGCATGATTTGGAAGCTTTCAAGAAAAAAAGTAACTTGTGTCTGATGGAGCAAGATGAAAGGGTAAAACAAGTCTTATGTGTATTTTCTTCTTGGCTATCACAGTTTGTGGCTGAAGTACTGAAAAATCAATTTTCTTCTGTAGAAGAAACCCGTGTGGAAACTTTTACCCTCAGTCTGGATCTTTATGATAAAACAGCTGTTTGAAAGTGAATTGGATGTGCTTATGCTCATAAATTCAATATTTTTAATTTCTTTTTCTTGCATCCTTCCTTGCCTTCCTCTACTTTTTTCTCTTTTTTTTTCTTTCCCCCCCCCTCCCCCCCAAGGCTTGCAAGATGATGTTTAGGTCAGAGAATCACAGAATTCTATGGAATAGTGGGGGTTGTAAGGGATCTCTAGGAATCATTCAGTCCAACCCCATGCTAAAGCAGGTTCACCTTGATCAAGTGGCAAAGGAATGTGTCCAGGTAGATTTTGGAAAACCTCCAGAGAAGGAGATTCCACACCCTCCCTAAGGAGCCATTGATGCAGTGGAGCTTCTGTAAGCATTTAATCAACCAAGGTTCCCTCACCTGAACAGCAAAGAAATTTCTTTCTCCTCATGTCCAAGTGGAACTTCTTGTGTTCTAGCTTATACCCATTACCCCTTGTCCTGTCACTACAGAAAAAAAGATTGACCCTATCCTCTTGACACCTGCCTTTTAGGTATTTGTCAGCATTGACAAGGTCCCTGCTCAGTCTTTTCTTCTTCAGGCTAAACAGCCATAGGTTTCTCAGCATTACCTTATCAGACAGATGCTCCATTCCCCTTATCATCTTGATAGCCCTCTACTGGACTCTCTCCAGGTCCTTTACCTGTTTCCTTTTGATATAATTACTTTTACAGATTGGAAAAGACAGTTGGAAAAAGTTTTTTTTGGGAAGTGAGAGAGAGATAAAGAAGCAGCAAACTAATACTTTCATTGTATTTGTGGGCAAGAAAAGGTTTAAATAGGAACTGGAACAAGATTTTAACAAAAACTGAAAGATATTCCAAAGTGTAGTGTATTTCAAAGTGGCTGGAAGCCTGTTTTGCTGCTTGAACTATTTCAGTGGAAGAACTTTCAGAATCTCTTTTAATGGTTTACACTGCATGTATTCTCTCCACTTCAGCAAATGCAGAGAGTTTGGGTACATATAGATGCTTTAGCATGATTTTCCATCTCCTAAGTCATTGATAGTTTTGTTTGAATTAGAGATGGCAGTCCAGTGGAGCTCAATGGTGGATTACTACAGTATTCTCTGTCCTGCACTATTAGCACTCCCTTTAGTGCTCTTGCTGACAAATTATCAATCACCTCCTGCTAACAATAGCTGAATTGCTCTTTCACCTGTAAATGATTGGACCAAATAAAAGGGCAATATGGAAATGTTTATATTTGTATACATCACCCTTCTACAGGTAAGACTTGTGTGGTTCTGTTTGCAAAGTGCCTTTAATAATACAGATTTTAAGCAGGAATACTGGCAGGTAAGAGCATAATTTGGGGGGAAGGGGTGAGGGTGTTGTGCTATTTTGTGTGCATGTTTAACTCAATAGAAATCCCAACTGTAATGAGATTATGGTATTTGCCAAGAATGCCTGTGGGCTTTTAAAGCATTGACTTTTTGACATCACTGAAAATGGGAATGAGATACTTGCTGTGGCTCATGGAATTTAAGTCTGAATAATTGATTCTTTAATGTACTGGGATTATTATCATTAGCTATAGCTGGTAAGATTTAAGGTGAATATGGGGAGGGTGTGTGCATTAGAAGGAAGAAAGAAGAAGAGAGAATGAGGAAGAGAGAGTGGAAGAAAAGTCTAGAGAGACCGAAAAAGAAGACTGGAAGTACAGGAAAGGAAGACAAAACAAAGTGGGGGAAAAAAGTAATCTTGTGCATTGTTTTGCATGCTTAAGGCCTAGGCAGAAGGAGGCAAACAATTAACCAGTGCAGTCTAATGCCTTGTAAGAAGCCTCCCAAACATTACCCTTTGAAACAAGAGTAAGATAATAAAGATTTCCTTATGTGACCTGGGTGATGTAGCTGTTTTGCCAAAGCTGAGAGCTTAGGGATCAAAGGAGAGACGAGCTGTACAAAGGTCTTCCTGAGAGACTGGAGGGGAGAGATTGTTGACTGCAGTGAGATGACACATACTGATTGAATCAAGTTCCTCGGTAAGCAAGGTGTCACTTTGATTAAAAAAAGGTCAGGATTAGTCAGGCTTATGCAGGTGCCTGAAGGAAATGTCATACACAGGGAAGATACTAGAAATGTGTGTCTTGGTGTTTTTTTGCACTGTCTTTATTTTGGCAAATCAACTCCATGTTGCAACTTGTGTAAAACAATAAACTCTCTGTCTACTGGTACTCAAAAAGCAACCTTCTCCTGGAAAAGTGGAGATGTGGACATCTGACTTTAGAGCCTTCAACTTTTAGTTGGATTACAAGAGATCATTTAGTTGGACCACATGCAGCAAGAGAGTTGTTCTGCTGCAAAGGAATTGAGGCTGCACAAGCCCCAAGAGGGCATCACAAAACAAATGCTAGAAGGTAAATCTTATATGAGAATGTGAAATAAGGAGCATTATTTGAAAAAGCATAGTGATGTATCAGCCCTACTTGGCATCACTAAGACCCTGACTGGAGTCCAGCTTTGGATGCTGCATTTCAGGAGAGACACAGTAAGAACAGTCAAAGATCGAAGAAATACAGTTCTTTAGAGAGATTAAAAACCCCCCATTATTTCAGTTTAAAAAGAGTTGAAGGAAGGAGAGTGGGACATAAATCTGTAAGAACTTAAAAGGTTGCTGCAAAAAGAAGAGAAAATGCCATGTCCTTTATGTTCACAGCAGGCAAGACAAAAAATTAATTACATTAAGGATGATTCAGGTTGGATTTGGAAAAGCTCTTCTAGCAGTAAATGTGATTAAGCCTGGGTGGGGAGGAACCCCCAAACACATGGAAGCATGTGGAATCATTTTACCATTAGAAGATTTTAAGAGTGAATTTGCCAAAAAACTGGAAGCAATTGTATTGACACAACTGATTCTGTGGGTCAGAGGATAGGTAAGATAGTCTCTTTAGGGTCCAGCTTCTTTCATTTTTGACCTACTTTTCAATTTGTCAAGGCAACTTTAAGTTCTGACCCTATTCTCCAAAGCACCTGGAATTGCCTTGAAAATTTTCTGAGCAAACTTTCTCTTGTCTCATCCCTGTCATTGTATTAAGATACTACTTCAAAACTCACTTGTAGTACCCTTTGGGTTTGAATAAATATTCCATTGGTGACTACAGCTGGAAAGGGAATTTCTTCATTGAGTTTACCTCTGTGATTTGGTTACTACACTCCAGGTGATAAATTTTTATGAGAAAGTTAGACTCTTTCCCACCAGACAAATTGAGTGTAAGAAACCTCTGTGTATTCCCCTTCTATCACTGGACCACTTGTCTCATCCAGGAAAGTAAGTATATTGCTTAGACATAACTTGTTGCCTCTTTTGAACCAATGCATCTTCTTGTTCCGTATTTGTTTGTACATGAGTTTTCAAGGGATTAAAGGCTGGTCAAGTCACGTATTACCTCAGATTTCCTTTTACCCTCTTTCTAAGACAGTAATGTATTTGCTAAACATATTGCAGATCAAATCCTGGTTTAGCAAGCTTAGGTAAACAGTCTGTATCTCTGCAAGGACACCACATACACTGTGGTTTATTGGAATGATCTGTTTAAACAAAGGGAAGGGTTTAGCCTGGCTCTTCACAGAAAGCCTTGTTCTGGATGGGAGTGGGGCAAGTTGAAGACTGCAATGATGTAACTGTAGAAGGGTTGTGCACGCTTTTGGGGCAAGGTGACCAAAAAAATGTTCTGTTTTCTCTTGCATTGTAAATCTTTAAAAAGAAATATGAGTGTTTACAAGTTTCAGGAGTGCATCTGTCACTTTCAAGAGTGCTATCTTGATTCAAACCAAAAACAAAACATGAGAAGACAGGGCAGTTTTTAGCTATCCTCCTGACTATGTAAAAAATGACCTATCCAGACAACAGGTCTCTGCCTGTCTTGCTCAGGTAGCCGACTTGATAGCATACTTTCAAATGGGTATTGCAGGACTGGGTTGTCTGCCCAGCTTTGTGTGAGCAAGATCCAACCATTGCTCCCTGGATACCTGCTAGTACAGCCTTAAACCAGGCAAAAGAGAAATTCCTGCCTTTGAACTTGTACCTTCTATTTCCCAGCAGATGTTTATTTATGAACTTGCTGATTTTGTGGCCAAGTTGACAGCAGGATATGTGTCATTAAAACAAACATATTCCAGGTGATTAAAAACATCAACACAATGTTAGCACAAAGAGTAGGTTAAGTGTGAAGCTGAGGGAACACTGTGCAGCCTTGAGAAAGGCAACAGAAACAGACTATTCCATAGTAACTCCCCAAAACTATTTGTACTATTTATCTACTGTATACAAAACAAGTGGTTGTAGGTAGCACAGTTCAATTAACATTGAAGTTGATCCAATTTTATTTAGCATTATGGATTTTTGCCATTCATCAGATGTTCAGGTCACTTTCAAGGCACCTAACAGCAAATTGGCTGAAGACATGGAAATGCAAAATTTCCATCTATCTCTCTATCTAATTGGAGAGAGCAGCCTTCTAGATACTTCTTGCAAAAAAAAAAGTAAAGCTGCTAGTGGTTGGGGGAAACTCTTCCATTAAAGAGACGAAATCATATTTCTGCTTAGTCTGCATACAAGGCAGAAATACTACAATGGTGTCCAGGAACAGCAATGGAATGATCTATGATAGCTGCAGAAAGTGCAAACTTCTGATTTACTTTGAGGAGTCTGTGCTCATATTCCCTTGCTTCTGTGTAGATCTCTCTATTTATGCTTGTGTCGCTTGTTTTAGTAACATTTCTTGCCATAATATGTAAGTGTTTTTAATGCATTTTATTATACATTTTTTGATTACTTGGCTGCTTTTCTGCCTGGAGTGTAACAAGGATAAACCAGGCAGACCTTCCCCCATGAATTGCATGGGATATCCTTAGGGGCTGCTCAGTTCTGTCTCCCTGGCTGTGAAAAAGAAGTAGTTTCCATATGTTGTGGAAACCTCCTGCTGATCCTGGCCTGGGAGGCAGTGCCGAGTGTCACTGTTGTCTAGCACATCCTCTGCCTCATTTCCTTTCCTTCTGTGCTACAGCCCAGGATTTCCTCCATCCCAGGATGGTAGGAAATAAGGATGACTCTCCACCAACAGTTTACATGTATCACGTGCATATCAGTTCTTTGTTTACTATGACAGATAGAGTAGTTCCCATTGGTATGAAAAATATCATCTGCTGTGGGATGCCTGAAGAACTAAGGAATATTTTTGTGTGTGAAACTCTGTAGCAGAGGTGTTTGAGTCCCTGTTTTTTGGGAGCCAAAGTTGACTATAGATTCATATGTTTACAGCAAGCTCTTGGGCAAGAAATCTGTCCTCAAGCATATCTGAAAAACCTCTGAGGAGAAACAGCAACTGGATCCAGCCTGTATCCAGAGCAATTCATGTCATGCAGATCTACCTGCAACAGAGTGATGACTGTCCAGAGCGGTTCCAGACCAGGCTCAGTTAGAAAAGGTAGTTATCATGCATGCTCAGGATGTTTTTTAATGTGATCAACTGTTGGCAGCATTTGCTATTGGCTTGGTTTCATATGGAAAGACTTCCATGGCTCACTGATCTTGTTCTGGAGTGACCTATCAATATGTAAACCAAGCCTGGATTGTACTTTGAATGCTTCAAAGGAGGTCACAAAGGCTGCAGTTGATTAAAAATTTACTTTTCTAAGAGGCATAACACATTATATAGGCCATGTGTACAAGTCAGATACAGCAGAAAGACAAAATAGATGAGGCTTTATGTCTTAGGGAATATATCAATATTTGCTGTGTTAAAGAAAAATACTCAGAAAATGCTTTTCCATGAGAGGAAGTAAGCTGTTGCAAAATTGTAGATTTGATTGTCTAAATTAAGACATTCCTGTTTCTACATAAGTAGAAACCTCAAGTAAACTGAGGATTTCCTCTGCAGTTTGCAGATGGAGACTCTATCATGCTGCTTCTTTTAGCTATTGCTCAAATACATGGGGTAGTAAATCAATACTAACACCATCTTTTCAAAAGTATTCTTCACTGCTTCCCTTTCTTTTACAAACTTTAGCATAAGAGTTGAAGGATGTGGTAGTGGATATTTCCTGATAGCCAATGGCTTGACAAAAGGAAAAACAGGCTTGATCTTCCTTTCTTCAGTGTTTGTAAGGTAGGATGTCTTGAAAGGCTTGTGCCCAGTTGCCAAAACTCCTATTCATTCTATTTACCTGCTATTTCATATTTGCTAGCACTAAGCCTATAGAGATGCTGATAATGAATACTTGATTGGTGACAGGAGTGAGGATCAGGCACAGACACAGCTAGAGCTCAGTTGGTGCAATGACAGTGATAATCCCAAACTCTTGCAGAGAGAGTATTCAGAGTGGAAGTGGCTATACTGGAAGTGTATTTATCACAAAACACAAGTGCAATGTTATGGGTCCCACTCTGACTGGTAATCCTTAAGCCTGAAAATTAAGCCTAAGCCTGGAAGCAGTGCTCCTGAAATGGTACTACTTTGTTGCATTTGTGCATCTGCTTTAAGCAGAGGCAGCTGAAAATCTGATTAAAAAGCCTGCACTTTTCAAAAGGGAGAAAGAGATGTAGATTGAGTTCAATACCAAAACTACCACTGACTTAAATCCTGTTTGGAGCCTTCTCTTAATGTTTTAGGATTTATGTCTGTCCCTAAAGAGCTTGGTAAAGTGAGGAAGGGCAACACTGAAAGCCCTGTACAGAGCATTCCTGACCAGACACTTTTCAGTAGACCCTTTTCAATTTTAAATAAAAATATTTAAAAGTTAATTAGAAAGAAACAGAGGTATGTCTGGGAGTTTTAGGTCTTACTGTGTTCATGTCCTCAGAGAAAGAACAAATAGAGTTCAGACAAATTAAATGTTTGCAGGTTTATTTTGGTATCCTAAGTGAAACTAGAATTCCAAACAACTGGCCCTAATGTATGATGTTCATAATACAGTGAATGCTTTTCTCACAGCAAATGTTTTCTTTGTTATATTGCTATGACTATATTGGTCCCACAAGGAAAATATTTCCAGAGTCTGATGCAGTCTTTTAGAACAGTGCATTGTAATCTCTCATGGGGTTACTTAGCTGATAAACCATGCTGTCTTTTGGAAGAAATTATTCAGCTGAAGCATAAGTCCAGAAAAATAATCTAGTAACAATTTCTTTGAACAGATGTTAATTTAACAATTTAAAAAATATTATTGAAGATGGAGAAGAACACTGTGATAACTTTTCCACCAATTAGGTTGAGCTGAAATGATACAAACATCACAGATTTGGAGATGTGTTGTCTTGCTCTTCTTCCCTCTTTGTGCAGTAATGCTGTTTGCAATTTTCAGAGAAACTCAAGCTTGTAAAGATGTAGGCTAGAGAACAGGCTACTGGTGATCTCTTCTGGGGAAGCTTTTCATTTGGGATACATTTTTCAGCTAGAAATTCTAGCAACTCAATTTAGAAAGAAATAATTTAGTATTTAATGCTTAGGGTTTTATTAAAGGATTGGGTTTGTCCTGGTAAGACCTTTCGGTTTTGCTGTTGATGATTTATTTTATTATGGATTGCAGTGTTAACCATTCATGAGATTACCTGGCAAATGAAATAGATATTTCAATGTACCATTTTAGAAAGAAAACAAAACAAATCAACATTAGAGACTTTGATACACAGGGTCATTGATTCATCTGCTAAAGCTGACAATAAACAAATGACTCATGTAAAAATGCAATAGCTGACTTAAAACATTTGGCCTATACTCAAGCAGTGTTACTGTTGTGTATGTGTGTATCCTTAAAACTATGGCAGACCTGCTGTACTGATTCTTGAGTCCTAAAGGTACTACCAATGATATTGTTTCAAACTATATCCAACCAGTTTTGCTCAGTAACCTGGATTTTGGTGGAAAAGAGGGTACTTTGCCACTTGCATTATGAAATATTTTTCCAAGTTTATATTTGTGGAGTTTTTTTCACCTCTCATTTACATGTAGAGTATTGCCACCTGGGGCAGAATTACGGCTTTTAATACGTTAAGAAACAAACCACCAAAAATCCAATCTAAAAAGTGAAATCAAATGCCATATAGATTGTCCTGAGTACTTGTTTCTGACTTTTGCAGGCTCATTCTGAGATACTGATCAAATTTCCTGAAGGACTGTGTTTATTTTAGGGTTCCCAGTGGTTTGTGTAAATATAAACCATGGTGGTGTTATCAGTAAAATGCACCTTTGAAGAAGATGTGAGTAACAGGAATTGGAGAGAAAAATGTAGGCATATGTGGGATGCTTTGCTAGAAGGACTCCAGCTCTTACTTTTAACCTGTATCTACAACGAAAAGCATCAGGGGAAGTTGGCCATGCTAGTACTTTACTACTCTCAGGAGAAATACATTGTAAAGCACGTAGTGACTCTCAGCTGTATCAGGGATGCTTGTTTTGCAGGAATTCTGTATCTATTGCGCATCATTTGTCCATGAGGTGTCTTAAAATCCCTGATAATCCACTCTGTGCACTACAGAAGTTGTTTTCCCCCTTCTAAACCTATTGAAGAGCCCTGCATTTTCAGGTATATCTTTCTCACTCTGACACTTGTCTTAGTTTTACCACTATAACAAATGTTTCACTGTTCACCAGTCTTAAATGTGTAGACTGTGGGTACATGAAACTGTTCTAGAGTCTAATTTGTGTCTAGTAAGTGACTCTTAAACAAAAAATAAAATATCAGAAACTGAGCATCACTGAACACAGTGACAACTGGCTTTTGTGTCTAGCTAGAGATCTTAATTTTATAGGTTGACTCCTGCATTTTTTTTTTTCAGCAGTTACCTTGCAAAACCCCAGTATCTGTTTAGGGTTAGTTTTAAGGAGCTTTATTATCATGTGAAGTATGTTAACTGTTACCTGGCACAGAAGACTCTGTGCTGAATATTCCATTCTGCAAGTGAGAAGTTGGTGCGTTTTGGTTGCAGATGCAAGGACAAAGTGTCACTAGTTAACCAATATTTCTGTTGTTTATTCTTACATAGCAATGGTATAACAGAAGTCACTCCTGTAGTTCAAAACATTACCCTATATGTGTCTGGTTTAAGGACAACACGAAATTGCACAAAGAATCCAGCTAATATGAAAACGGACTCTTATTTGACACTTGTTTTCTTTCTGCTTGTGCTGAGGCCAAGATCCAGTATTGCAATGGTGGAAACTTAAAATTTAACTCATTTTTGTAGTGATGAGGATTTGTGGCAGCTGTGTTCACTGTAGATACAAATTCCTCCAAAACCAAAAAAACCCCGTTAAATGCCTTATTACCCATCACTTCTTGCCCTTGGTTAGGATTGTGTAGCATCTACTGCTTTTTCAATCCTTGTGGAAATGACTGACAGGTGCTTAGCCAAAACTACAGAACAAACTCTCTCTTGAGAATGGACACTACAAAATTTGAAGTCTGAGTTCCCTAAAGTGTAATACTCCCACAACAGTAAAATGATCATGAAGTTCAGTGTGTGCAGGCACGTTAAATCTAGCAACAACACCAGTGTTAGTATTGTCTTGCTGGTTGAAATCGGGGGGCGGGACTTATGAATACTTCGTTATCTCTGATGATTGCTCTACCAGTATTGAATATTCATTTTATTTATTTTAAATAAACACTTTAGCTGGAAATTAATTTGCTTGTCAGATCAGACAGGTAAATAAACTGTCCTGCTTTTAACGTGGGTATGCAAATCCCTGCAAAACCTCAAGGAGCAAAGGCACTGAAAGGCGCTCAAAACTGCAAACTATTCCAAAGAGCTATTTTACATGTAGATGCTGTAAGCAGCTCAAAAGACTATAACGATTACACAGAGATATTCAGTGCCTAAGTTAAGCTAAGAGCAGTTGGTTTCTGTAACAAGATGTTCTGTAGCTTTTTGTTCTTCTTATACTTCAGTGCAGAAATTTGTTCAACAAGTAGGGACTTGTTTTTCCCCTCATGGGAAACTCCTGTAGAAAAGCTTGCACTGAATTCTACTGGGATGTTCATTTTATGTTTGAGTTTGGGATTTTTTTCGAGCTGAACTTTAGCTCAACCACTGAGTAAAATAAAAGTAACAACTGTTTTTTTTTTTTTTAAACATTGTCAGCTTATAGAAAATTAGAAAATCAGCCCTCACAGCCAATAGTAGAAGGAATAACATACCCTTTTCTTTGAGTAATGAATGTCAGATGAGGTTAATTCATTGCCCTACAGCAGGTGCTCAGCACTCTGTGATGCTGGGTTCTAGTGCTGTCGTCATTTTCCACTTTCCATGACTGTTGTTATTGATAGTAATCATTCAGCTAGTGGGATTTACTGCCATTCCTTTCTTTGATTTGGATAACTGATACATAGAAACAGAAGAGAATTATTTTTTTTTAACCTTTGTTAGTGGCAAGCCTTTGAGCTTCCACTCCACTCATAACAACCACAGAGAAGAGTTGAGTCAATTGACAAAACTGGTATGCTGAATGTTGTTGTAGGTTACCATATGTTTAAATGCAAATAACTAAGTGGTTTATTAGTCCTTTGAATGCTACTAAACAAAAGCTGGTATCTTTGCCAGGCACTGTGGTACAAGTTGTTGTGTGTGACCAGTCATCCTTATGCTGGAAAAACCTTTGGAGTTTCATGTCAGTTCTCAGCAATAAAAATCTGCTGCTACCTCTCTCCTAAAAGACCCTTGGAGGGTCTTTTCTGTCAGTGCTGCTGATCAGGCCTGCTAAAAGAGAAAAGGGCTGTGCACAGAGTAAAATATGTGGCCTGCTGTCCAAATGATCATAGATACTCAGCTAGCTCTTGCATCAGCCAGGCAAGTCTGGTCTGTTAAGTAACTCCTGCATGGTGCTGTGTCCCGTATCACTTAGGGCTCACCTCTGTGCTCAACCCCAGCCTGCATGGACGTGAGCATTGCTCTGCACAGTCTCTGGCAGTCAGAAGCCCCTCAGGTTCCTGGCCAGTTGTATCTCCCTGTCCCCTGACACCCCTCCAGGAATCACAGTACAAGCCCACTTATGTGTGCAGCTAGCAAACTGCCCAGCACACCCAAAACAGGTGAAAGGAAAAACCGTTGCTGTCTCTTGTCCTAGTCTCTGAAACAAATACCTTCTACAATGACCCCATTATAAAAAGGTGTCTCTGTTTTGCTGCTGTTCAGCACGTAAGTCTATGCCTTCCCCAGTCTCCTTCTGCACCTCCTGTGATCAGAAATCAGCTGAATGTGGTTTGGACCTGGGCATTACACTTTTCATGGCTTGATAACGGAGCTGAGACAGTGCTAATAAATTGCATGTTAATACTCAGTACTTCCTCAGCTGTTTACCTTGCTGAAGACAAACAGCAGTTGTTACCTGAACTTTCTGTTTTGGTTTCTGTGTAGAAAGAGGGTGCAAAGTAAAGCTGTATACTGTACTGAATGTTTAAATTACACCAGTGACTTTCTTTTTAACCTACTTGTATAGAATTGCTTAATAAACCAGCACAGGCAGGAAGTCTCATTTTTTTCTTTTCAAAGTTTTACTCACTGCACTACAACACAAGTTATTTATTTTTGAAGCCATGACAACAATGTGTATTTATCAGTAGCAGCCACCATGACCTTGAACTTATTTTTTTAATGAATAACAAGTCAGCAGAATAGTAGCTCTTGATAAGCTGTAAAAGACAATTAAAAAAAAAACCCAGGAAAGATAAAAATTAGGTAAGGAAGGCACATAAAAACAGGTAACAATCATTTAAAGGATCTTGTTTTTACTATTTATAGTATTACTGGGAGCTAGACAAAGTTAATACAGCCTTTCACTCCTTCTTTCAAAATTAGGTATTGTGGTTTTTTTCTTAACTAGAGAGAAGGACAAAGATATGTAAAATAGAAAAAAGTCAAAGCAAGGTCCAGTATAAAAAGAACATAATTCAGTAGGATATTGAATGGTGTGTGTTGAGGTGGAAGAAGAGGACATGTGCCAATGCAGAAATTAGGAAAAACATGAGAACAGTTTTCTTTATCAACTTGCTGTAGTATGCCTGCCCATTTCTTGCTTCCATAATCTAGGTCTAACTGGTTAATTACTGTACACGGTGGTTGCCTGTGGCTTTATTCTTGTGGTCAATGGCATTTTTAATGGTCAAGGGCACCTACAACACTGGCTGGGCAGCGTTTTGGTCTGTAGTTACAAAACCAGATAAATATGAGGGGAAATTCTGCTTGGAAAAAACTCCACTATTCACAGCAAGTGAATTTATAAACGTCACTCTTGACTAAGTCTGAGCAATTAACTCTCAATTCACATTCTGCAGCAGTTCTTACGAGTTACTTATCAAATCAGGGAGCAAGAATAAACATAGGGGACTTGAAACCAAACTTCTTAAGTTGTATCTTGAGAAATTTATTTTAACTAGTGAGCCTATATGTAAAACAAGCTTATAAAAATGCAAAAATAAGTACATCAGGAGGTTGGGGTGTCACTTTTTTCTTTAGTATCCAGTGATAGGACATAAGCTGGAACACAAAAAGTTCCATTTAAACATAAGGAAAAACTATTTCACTATGAGAGCGAGAGAGCTCTGGCACAGGCTGCCCAGGGAGAGTGTGGAGTCTCTGGAAGTTTTCAAGAGCCATTTGGACACATTCCTGTGTAACCTGATCTAGGTGAAACTGCTTTGGCAGGGGGGTTGGATTAGATGATCTCTAAAGGTCCTTTCCAACCCTACCATTCTGATTTTTTTAAATATCCAAGAAAATCTCAGACACACAGCAAAGAGGAATCACGTATTGTTGAACGAGCTGTGTAGTAGCTATTTCACTGAGCTGTGTGCACCACTGAATATATGCCAAAGTATCAGACTGGACTTTTGCAGAACCTCTGTGCTCTGCAGTGAGGACATAGTGTAGCTAAATGCTGATTTATGTCTATGTATGCCATGCACTCCCTCTTCTGGATAATCTTATAGTGGCTGTGCTGGGGGAATTACCTTCCTACTCTGCTGAACCTAAAAACTTACCAGGACTGAAATCACGGCAGCATATATGCTGCTGCTGTAGTGTGCTTGCTCAGAACAGGAACAAGCAAGCATAGCGAGCAATAGAAGGGCTATGACTGCTGGGAGGTCCTATGACTAGGTCACAAACATATAGATTGTGAAGGGCTTTGAAGAGCTTGGATCTCTTGAAGGTAGTCATGACACAAAGGGCACTTGACCAAGTCTGGGCAGGTGCCATCAGAAACAGCATTTCAGTACTGATCACTCCAAAAACATAAGATCTGGATGTAGCATGACAGTTGGCCCTTCCTCTGTAATGAATCCTGCTGAAATAACGTTTTGAATGCCCTAGATGCCAGGCATCCAAAGCTTTGATCACAGTCTAGGCACTGCAGATCAGACTCATCACTATGAAAATAAATTTTTCATTTAGGAAAGCAGCTGTGATCTTGCAGTTCTGTCACCTAAAAAAGATAGGAGTCTGACCCTTTCCCACCTCAGCCACAGCCTTTCTGGCTGACTCTAGGCATGACATCTGATCTCTTTTTGCCATAATTCCCTTTCTGTAAAACAAGACTGACAACATTTCTGGTTATGTTGTGAAGAGAATGAAGCCAGATACTCGAGGTAATTTGATGTATGGCATTATGAGCCATAAACAGTCTTGTCAGGCAGTGAAATGAAGTTTTTTATATGAAATATTTTTATCCATTCTCTTTTTTTTGGGCTTGATTGTTCACTTTAGTTAGAGAAAGACTTTAAGCTATCTCTTTTTGTAATCTTTATGCTCCCCTCTCCACCTCCCTCCAAGCTCCATAATGAAGCAAAAAGACCCAAATAATCATTGCTTTCACCACTTCTCTACCTAAAGCAAGCTGATCAGGATTACCTAATTAATTCCTGAGGGCTGGAGAACATACCAACCAATTGATTCTGCATTCTTTTATTTGTGCCTTTTTCTTCACAGCCCCCTGCCCCCAATACCTTTAGCCTCCTTCACTCTCAGATCTCCAGAAAACAGAATTGGGCATAACTTGATGTTCGATCTCTTCCTTTCCACATCCCTTATGTGGTTATTAAAGCACTTCTATCTCCCATGCCCCCTAAATAACAAAAGCATTAATGACAATCTGCTTTTAAAGTATAATTAAGGCTCAAAGTCCTATTTGGGCCATGGAATTTCATTACTAAGGATTGTGCTGCTGATAGAAGGGAATGTTTCAGTTGGAAGCCTGTGAGATTTACAGGAATAAAGTAAAGCTTTACTTTAGGTTTTGAAAAGCCCAAACTATGCCTGTGCATCCATTATACATGGCAGAATGATTATACTACCAAAAGAAATTACATATCCAATCTTTTGTATTTTGGCTGCAGGCAGTTCAGCTCTGTCTGGTTGACTGCACGTTGTGTGTTCTTCCTTTTGATACATAAACAACTCTAGGTTAGTGATGAAAGGGGTAGGGGGCTGAAATCCCATTAGACTGTTTTCTCACTGTGTTTAGACAATGCAAGAACATGCACTGCATAAAGAAGGATCTCTGTGGATGATTGGTTGCCGTAGGCAAACTCAGTCTCTCATTGTTCTGGTGCAAAATCAGAAAATATTGGTTCATGATACAGGGAAAGGTTTCTATGTGTCAGAAAAAGAAATGACTGAGTCATCTAACATGTGGACTTTCTTTTTATTGAGGCATATATCCATCTTCTGCAGTTGTATATCAGGCCCAGCTAAACCCATGCAACTTCTAAAGTAAAGAGATCAATAATTTGGTGAAGGTTATGTCAATGAAATCAAACTGTGGGATGAAATCTCCTGCCTGCTGCATTTATTTATCTGGAATAAGTCTTTATATGCAAGTAGGTGTCTTTAGCATGATAGGACCTTCTACAAGTAATTAAAACACAAGGCTTTGAGGAGCCAGCCACCTCTTCCTACTAATTCCAGTTAAATTATACCAGTCTTTGAAATGCTTCATTTTCAACAGATACAGCCAATACAGCTGAGGACTTGTTAAATCTCTGGCATGAGTAGACAAGAGTTTGATACATTAACTAATGTGAAAGAAGTTCATGATAAAGTCAGATACATCCTGATGAACTAGCAAGGCTGCATCTAGGTG
Source organism: Colius striatus (assembly GCF_028858725.1). NCBI lineage: Eukaryota > Metazoa > Chordata > Aves > Coliiformes > Coliidae > Colius > Colius striatus. The sequence continues at coordinate 21,753,132 of NC_084768.1, forward strand.
TATGTAAGTCACATTTTCCAGAGTGGTGGAGGGTAACGTTCTTGGTTTTTTCTTTCATCTGATCTTATTGATCCATAACACTGAGCCACTCGTTCAAGGTCCCACTGCAGGTGGTCCTGTGGTTGTGTAAGGCTTCAGCTCCTCATTCTTCCCAAACCTTTTCCTCATGCAACTCCTTACCTCTGTCACATATATACCAGTCTTGTATACAACTGTGTACAAGGTGATATGTTTCTGTGCTACATACACACATTGTACCCATGTCCACAACCAAGCTACTCATCTGTGAGTGTCAAATTCTCAGACTCACTCGGGCTTGTTTTTCTGTCATTTATTTCAGCCATCTGCCTCTATAAAATTGTTTATGGGTGTTTTGCACCTATGGTAAATGAAGAATGAGTGATACCACGTGCTAGCTTTGATAGAGTTTGAAATCTCTTCCAAAAGAGTGCTTATTTTGTTCCAGATTTACCGACATCTCTTGCTTGTGTTGTTGCCCATTACTAGTGTCATTTGAATTTCACTAGTACTCTTTTTATTTACTGGATTTTATTTTTATTGTATGTAGCGAAAGTAAAGGAAAAAAAAATATCGCTCCAATTAGTCAAATGTGGGATGTATACTACAAATCACACAAATTTTGGCCACTGCTGCACAGATAATCTATTGTATTCCTGTCTCCCTGTATCAATTTTGTTACCTGAAATCCTTTTTATTTTTTCTTTTATTTTTTTTCTTTCTACTTTCCTTTTACATCCTTCCCTCCATCCCCAAAAGGATTTATGTTTTCTTTATGCTGCTTTCCCATGGGGTCTGCCCCATTTTCTGCTGAAGAACAGGATGCTTTAGCTGAACTGAACACTCCTCCTGAGAGGAAAATCTGGGGAGAATAGAAATCTATATTTTGTATACAGTCTTTCTCCAGCGAAATCAGTTGGGGGTTAGCTACTGGCACCAGTGGAATTGTATCTAGACTTCTTCAGGCTCTCAGCATCTGACATTTTGCAAATCGTGAAACTCAGCTTGAAAAAAGGGGTGTTCACAGCTTTGTAACTCCGAGATGCACAGTGAGTTACTTTGCCTTCAGCTGCCTGAGAACTCGGGTGATTAGTAGCTGACTTTCTGACTTCCTGCAACATCTCAACAGTTGTGAGGGGAAAAACAGAGACCTATGGTAAGGAAAGAGGAGGAAGTTCAGGCTGTTTATGTGTGGTTATGGTTTCCTTTGTTTCTTCCTATCTTGCATTATGCCTGATTTTTTTTTTTCCAAGTTGCAGAAAGCAGACTTCACAGTGCTGGCACTAACAGTCACTGAACATGCTCCAAATATCGTTAACTTATTTTCTAGGGAGGGATACAAGGCTAAGCTCACATTATTTCTTAAATTTGGCTTCTAAAATAGATCCTAAGACCTGTTATAGACTACAAATAGAATAGAATTACATAGAATAAAAACTATGGTTTAGTTGCTTGGCTGGATAATTTTAGGCAGTGGTAAGTAAAGGCCAGTTTGAGATTGAATTAGCTATTCTCAAGCAGTGAGTAAATCAATTAGCCTGTGTGGAAGGGGTGGGATATAACCTTACATGGACAATACTTTTCTATCCAGCATATTCTTTCTTTGCTGGGCTCAGTTTGGGGTGTTTTTCTCTCCTGGCACACTCTGTATCTCTTTTGTGCCTGTGGTCAAAGGCCTCTCCTCCCACTCTGCTGTCTAGTTCATGTCACGTTTAGTTTCTCACTTCCATATACTCCCTGGCTCTGTATTTCCAAATGACATGTAGAATAGATCAGCCATTAATGCTGATCTTCAGCAATATATGTCGTTTTTTTCTGAATTCCTTTTCAGAAGATGGAGAACAAGGATTTCCTTCTTCAAGCAAAGCTTAAACAAAAGAAGTCACCTTCTAGAATGCTCTGCATACACATTGTTATAATTGTCTTAATAGATCTGAAGCTTGCTCTCTCTAAAATTACAAGTCACGCCTCTCTTTGAGTTAGCTACACTATTATGTGACTTCATTGCCAGCCAGGTGAGAAAGTTGGTCTGACTGGAAAGCAATTTCTGCTTTTTTCTCTGTCAAGTAGCAGATGAATCTACTGACTTGGGTCACCTCTGAGAGCAGGAATTGGGAAAGGTGGGTACATGCTCTTCTATGCAGCACGGAATTTAAGTTGCCTTAAGCCCTTTATAGATAATGCATCTCTTCATATTTGTACCTTTCCACTTTTTAAAGCAAATTATGACCAGAGGATAATATCTTCTTGCAGATGCAGTCATAATGCTGAACTCAGAAATCAGCTTGTGCTTATCCTCTACAGAGGAGGACTTCTGCAGCTCATTGCCGATGGTTAATAAATTATGACTGTTAACAACAATGTAAGTCCTACATCTTTTTATGTTATTGTCAAGCTTCAACAATGAGCCACAATAATATTTTTTCAGTGAAAATCGAGATTCTATGTTCAGAAAGCTGGAAGCAGGTAAAGAGCAAGAAAGACTGCAGTAGCTAAAAGGTGTAATAACACTAGAGTGTAGTAACACTGGGGTGTTGTAATGCTGTTTGTAGTATATGAGGAAGAGGGTGTTGTAACACACAAGTGGAAGAGACAGACTTGATCTTGCTGAAAGCAAGAGAGAAGGGCCTGCTGTATAGCATAGACAGCACTTCAGAGCAACCTTGTCAGAGTGGCAAAAAGCTGCTTCTCTCAGTTCCTTGTAACTGCACTTGCTTTTTATTCCACCACAGCCTGATAGTAGAAAGCAGTTTGATAAAGAGCTCAGCACTTAAGTGAACAACCTGACGGCTTTTACAAAATAATAACTACAAAATTGATACATATGTGAAGTATGTAAAACCCTGGGAGATGCACTCTGTTCCTTCTGCCTCCCTCAGTACTTGTCTTGAGAAATTTACTCTGTTCTGCCACTGTTTTCTGAGGTCTTGTGAGCGAAGGGCTGAATAATGATGACTTAAGGCATGGCTTTTAGCTCTTGCAAGTTGGCATGATGACAGTGGGTAGGAGTGCAGGATGTAGGTTTGCAAATGTCTCAAAACAGTTATCACTCTTTGCTGTGTGTTTGGCTTTCTAATGACCTAAAGTCATTCTCTACCCATCTAGGAAATAATCTCTCTGTCAGTCTGTTATTTGCTTGGATGACAAATACACTGATGGTCCAATCACTCCTTTTAGTGACCTAATAACAAATTAGGAGATTTTTTTTTTCCTCTGAAAAAAACCCCACAGTGCTTATAATAACGCATTTCAACAGAAAGTTTATAAATATTTTAACAGAAAGTCTAATTCAGAGCTGTGCCAGTCACCTAGCTCAGTTTCTCTTGAGGTTATGGTGTACACTGTTAATGGATGTGTGTGTTTTCTGCCTAGGAGAAATTAGTCCCATTTTTTCATGTTTTAGGGTATAATTTTCTCGAGGTGAAATAGAGACATATCTGGATATGTATTTTTGGTCGATCTAGGCTGTTTAGTGCATCTTCTAATAACAATGGGTACTGCTTTGTTTTAGGAGAGAATTTAAGACATGGTTCATTCCCTGTGGTCTTTGTACTTGCAGTATCTTCCTAGGGACTATTGGTTGGGTACTTGCCACAGGTTGTGCAATTAAAGCACAGTACTTCTTTGTATATGAAGTCAATGATCTAGAGAATTACAGAGCATTACTGTACTCTTTAAAATGATTTTACGTGCTCTGAAGACTCTCTTTTGTAGCATTAATTGTCTGTCTTGTATTACATGTGCATGCTCTGGAGCAGCACCTGCCTTTGGTCTTGCTACAAAGCAATCTCTGATCATTTTGATGTGGTGAACTGCACCTTGAAGGTTGTGGAATTGTACTGTTGTTAGTGTCAGCCATGGATGAAATCTGGCAGAAGTAAGGCTGTAGCTCTTGAAATTGTGTGATGGCCAGACTGTTATTTTTCCCTGAGAATAATTTGAAAGAAAAGAAAGTTTATACTGGCTTTGAAATGTTTTAGTCCTGTTGCAAATCACTGACCTCCTAAAAACAGAATGGAAATATGCCAACACCTCACTGAAAAAGGCCATTCCCCAAGCAGGTGCTAATACCAGTCACTTTGCCTGAATACTCACAAATAATAAATTAAAAGAGCCACATGTCTGGCTGAATCACAGAGCAATCTGGAACCTTGAATGAAGGTTTGCAGATGTCGACTCTGCAATTTATTGTTTGCACATTCCTGTTCCCACACATTTTAAAGACTAAACGAGAATATTAGGTCAATGAGGACTGTCAGTGTACCCTAGCTGTCTGAATATCCTTAGCTTTAGCTCTTAACATTTCTATTTCGAGTGTTCAAATAGAGAGAGGAATTTCATGCCTTTTTGCTGATTCAGCAAAGCCATGAGTGTCCTGTTGCTTTTCTTTTCAGTTATTTATAACCAGCATTGTCTCCTTCCCAACACTTCCCTCTTGGATCATGTAATCCAACTGTCTTACAACAAAAGAAACGACGATGATATGAATTACAAAAGCCTTAATTCTAGTTTAAGTCTTATATTTTCTATATTACATTATTTCCTTCTGTTGCCCCCTTTGTCTCAATTCCCTTCCTGACCTGACCTAAAATTTTTCCTTCCTTCTTTCCTTCCCTCTTTGCCATCATGGTCAAGAAGGCCAATGGCATCCAGGAATGCATTGAGAAGAGTGTGGACAGCATGTCTAGGAAGTTTCTCCTCTCCCTCTACTCTGCCCTGATAAGGCCACATCTGTAGTACTTGTGTCCAGATCTGGGCTCCCCAGCTCAAAATGGACAAGGAACTGCTGGAGAGAGTCCAACACAGGGCTACCAAGATGATTAGAGGACTGGAGTGTCTTTCTTATGGGGAAAGGCTGTGGGATCTGGGACTGTTCAGCCTGGCAGAGACTGAGGGGGGACCTTGCAAGTATTTAGAAGGTGTATGCCAAGAGGATGGGACAACACTCTTTGTCCATAGTGTCCAGTGGTAGGACTAGGGGTAATGGACAAATGCTGGAACACAAAAGTTCTACTTAAACATAAGGAAAAACATTTTTATTGCAAGGGTGAGGGAGCCCTGGCATAGGCTGCCCAGCAAGGGTGTGGAGTCCTTCTTTGAAAGTTTTCAAAACCCATCTGGCCGCGTTCCTATGCGATCTGATGTAGGTGGAGCTGCTTGAGCAGGGGAGGTGGGCTAGATAATCCCTTCCAACCCCTACCATTCTAGGTTCTATGATTCTAAAGGCTGCCATACAACAGATATGCTCCTGCTGATCAGTCCTGCCTTCAAATGCTGCAGCTTGGGGCAGCTTTTCTTCTAAGTCTACTTGTTGTAAGTAACAAACAGCTATGAATCGTTGTTCTGCCCTAGTAGACTAGGGTAAACAGTGGGCAGAGAAAATGTGGATTGGAGTGCTGACAGCTCTAGCCTATTCGAAGGCAATATAAGTTAAAACAGAAATGGAGAAACGTTCTCAGAGATGTGCTTTCTCTTAGTATTGGTGCAAGGGAATTGCAGACATTTGTTGTCTACATCATGTCATGGCTGCCAGTGTGTTGAGGAAGGGCATTGCACAAAGGACTTTGAATTGGGCTTTCAATTCAATGCCTTCCTTCTATAGGGTGAAGGAGATGTCAAACTAAAGAACATGAAACATAACACAAGCCCAAGAAATATGTGACTTTTGTCTCCTCAAAGAAAACTGTATCACTGGAAAAACATTTAATCATTTAGGGCAACAGCTGACTATAAGCAGCACAACCATGCTGATATGCTTTACAGGATGGGTGCTGCACTGGAAGGGACTGGGGTGTGCAGGGCAGGATCTACCTTCGCTGTTATATCTATTCCTGGCAACAGGATTAGCAGTCCAGGTCTATGTCTTTCCTTTTGGCTTTCAACAGCACCATTCCTCAGCATTTGAATACCAAAATCCAGTTTTTACTATGCTTCTGTATGGTAATAAGGCTTCCAGCAAAGGGCTCGAAGCACAAAGAACAACCAAGGCAAATCAGGTAGCATGGCTCCAAGACTCATAGGGATGAAGACGTGTATTGCACAAGAGCTCTGTTCCTACAGATCAAGTCAGCTCTTCAGCTGGGCCAGATTTGCATGTGCAAAATGTTCATGAGCACTTTTTTTGCATACTTTCATATGATGCTTCTAACAAAACACAGAGAACCTCATTTGTGGATGCAGGAGTTTTGTTTGGTAGTCTCTGATCTCTTTGCGTCTGCAAATCAAGGTTCAATTCCAGATTTCGTTTGCTTAGCTACTCGCAGGACTGTTCTGTAACACTGTTTAACAGACTTTCATGGTGATCCAGCAATAGATAAATGTTTTACCTTAATCCACGAAACTAGTAATTTAAAAGTAAAAAAGCACCAGCTTCTGGAGTTTAGTCACTGCAACCTTTCTTCTATTGTCAATTCTGATTGCAGGGCACATAAGCCTTATTTGGCAGGGGCAAAAAACATCACTCATTCAGTTTCTTATTTACCAGAAATTAAAAGCCAGTTTGCAGTTGTGTATCAAGTCTGTGATCACACAGCCATGGGGCACTCTCTATGTCAAGCTCTAGGTTTCCCTGGCTGACATAGAGCACGTTTAAGAAGTTATGTAAGAGGTAGCTACCTCTGCACTAGATGAAATCTTCACTTTGCAATAGTTACAACTGTAACCAGTTGTGCCCCTCTAGCTATACAGGAGGCTATTAAGATACTCAGGTTTGTCTTCTTCCTCTGGCAGTGAGGGTGTATGTGTAACTGTTACTATCAGTACAGTGCTGCATACAGATCCTAGTACAAATATCATTTGAAATTGGGTAAATGAAGAGAGAAATACCTACCAAATATGGGCTCACTGTCTGGCAGTTTGAAACTCATCTGCCATTAAAAATCCCTCAAATAGATGTCAGCACATGAAATTATTTTTAAACTTGCCTGCTATATCTGCAATTGCAGCAAAAGGAGATAAGACTTAGTGAGTCATTTTGAAATGCAAATACATCTACGTTTAAACAAAACAGAGCTGAAGTGTCATCCCAGCAAGGTTTGAGTAATCTCATTTACTGATTAAGAAGACTTTGGTTTTAAGGATGAGGTGGCTTATATCTAACTTGAGATATCTAAAAATGGTGGTTTTGTTTAAGGAATGTAAGTAGCTTTTCAAACAGCATACCATGGACTTGTACAACACTCCCAGTCTGGAAGCAAGCTGTTTCTATACAGTGTGTACCTGTATTTGTTACATCAAAAGCATTTGAATAAGTCCTGATGTGTTTGTCTAAACAAATGTAAGTAAGCAAAGGAATAGATAATTTTGCTTTCCACAGTACATTATCACAGTCTGCTACCTGACTGGATGAGCCAAGCCTTCTGGTTTTTCAAGCTTGAAATTGTGATGGAAATAAATAGGCCTTTGGGGAAATGACTGATGGAACATCTTCTACTCTTTTCCTTCACAACTTTGTTTATAACTTGTCTCTTAGATATGCAAAGTTGTGTGGGTATATGGCAATATTGACACAGCATCCTCACTGCAAAACTGAGGAAGTGTAGACTGGATGATCAGGTAGTGAGGTGGATTGTGAACTGATTGAAGGGAAGAAGGCAGAGAGTTGTGATCAATGGGGCAGGGTCTAGTTGGAGACCTGTGTCTAGTGGAGACCCCAGTGGTTAGTGCTGACTCTGGTACTGTTCAATATATTAATTAATGACCTTGATGAGGGAACTGAGGGCACTGACAGCAAGTTTGCTGATGATACTACACTGTGAGTGAGTGGCTGACACACCAGAAGGCTGTGCTGCCATTCAACCAGACCTGGACAGGCTGGAGGGTTGAGCAGGGAGAAACCTAATGAAATTCAACAAGGGCAAGAGTCTTGTGTCTTGGAAAGAATCACCCCACAAACCAGCACAGGTTGGGGATTGAACTGTTAGAGAGTAGTGTAGGGGAAAGGGACCTGGGGGTCCTGGTGGACAGCAGGATGAGCATGAGCCAGCCATGTGCCCTCATGGCCAAGAAGGCCAATGGCATCCTGGGGTATATTAGAAGGGTTGTGGGCAGTAGGTTGACAGAGGTTCTTCTCCCTCTCTACTCTGCCCTTGTGAGATCACATCTGGAATATTGTGTCCAGTTCTGGGCCTCTCAGTTCCAGAAGGACAGGGAGCTGCTGGAGAGAGTTCAGTGAAGGGCCACCAAGATGATGAAGAGAGTGGAGCATCTCCCCTCTGATGAAGGGCTGAGGGAGCTGAGGCTCTTCAGCTTGGAGGAGACTGAGAAGAGACTGAGAGGACACTAAAGGGTTAGTGTTAGGAGGATCAATGATGTCCAGTTATAGGACAAGGGACAATGGGTAGAAGCTGGAACAAAAGAGGTTCCAAAGAAACACAAGAATTTCTTCCCTGTTCAGGTGAGGGAGCACTGGAACAGGCTGCCCAGATGGGTTGTGGAGTCTCCTTCTCTGGAGACATTCAAAACCCACCTGGATGAGTTCCTGTGTGACCTACTCTAGGTGGTCCTGCTCTGGCAGGGGGTTTGGACTAGACGACCTTTCGAAGTTCCTTCCAGCCCTTGAGATTCTGTGAATCTGAGACCTTCTCCTTTAGATTTCCACAGATTGTGCTAGCAGTCCCTGCTTTATTTACAGATGATCTTAAATAAAAATCCCAATAATTTTTTTTTTTAAATAGTTGTGAATTATTCTCTTGGGCACATAATTTTTCATCATAGTCTTGATCTCTTCTGTAGCACTACAGTGAGAAAACAGATTCATCAATAGTATTAAATATTCTGTGAAAATCAATATTGACTTCACTGAATGGCAGATTGAGGACATTTGCACATCTGAATGATTCTAATGTCCTTTGACCAACATCTAGAATACATTGAAAATCTTTTTTGTGTTACATGAAAGAGTAAATTTTTCATTAAAATGCAGAGTAGAAGTTACAATCTACCCATCTGACTGTCCATCCATCTGAAAAACTATTTAGATGATCAGGCCCTGAGGGTTAATAGATGGTTCTCTGCCTGGAGGCTGATATTAACTGGAGTACCACAGATATCTGTCTTGGACCTGTCCTGTTTAACATCTTTATCAGTGTCCTGGGGGAAGCTATGGAGAACATTCTTATCAAGTTTGAAGATGTCATAAAACTGGGGGAACCAGGTGACAGTCTGAGAGTAGGTCTGCTACTCAAAGTGAGCCAGACTGCCTGGAGGGATGGGCTGAGATGAAGCTTTTGAAATTCAGCTCAGTGCAAAGCAGTGCCCTGGGACAGCAGTCTTTGTCAGTGATCTAGCCTGAAGCCTGAGAGGGTGGGGGCAGCTTTACAAGAAAAATCTGGGGTTTGGAGAAATCAAGCAGAGGGCAGTCCATAGCATCCTAGCAGCAGCATGAACAGAGACACTCTGCTCAGCAGAGTGATCCACTCTGCTGGATCCACTCTGTGGATCACATCCAAGTGCTGTGCCAATTTTGGCATCCTAGCACAGGAAAAACTGTGAAGTGAGTTCAGTGGAGGACCACTAAGATGCTCAGGGTTGGATCCATTGATATGTGAGAAGGAACTGAGGAAATGGAGATTGCTCAGCCTAGAGAAGAGACAGTTTTGAGGGAAAATGGCATAGCAGCCTATGAGGTTGAGAAATTGGATTTCTTCACAGTAGTGCACAATGGGAGGAGCATAACAAACACAAAAGATTCAGAATAGGTATAAGGAGTAACTTTTCCACTATGAGGGTAACCAGACCTTGGAAGCTGTGGAATCTCCAACCCTTAGCATTTTCAAGACCTGGCTGGATGAAGCTCTGAGCAGTCTGGATCTGTCCTCAGAGTTGACACTGCTTTGAATAAGAGCTTGGACCAGGGACATCCTGAGGTCCTTTCCAACCTGGTCTGTCCTATTAAAATTACAAGGAAAATTGGAAGGAACTCTGGAGGCCGTCTAGTCAAAGCAAGATGAGCTTAGATAAGACTCAGTTGAGTTCTTAATATCTCCAAGCATGGAGCTCCCACACATCTGCAGGTGACTTGCCACAGTCTGAATACTCTCAAGTATGATAAGGCAAGACTCTGCAAGTGATTGGGATATCACACATACTTCATGTCTTTAAATAAAAATCTCAGTATTATAGGTCAAAGTGAGGTCAATACAAATAGGTAGAATAACATCAGTATAGAATGTGGCACAAAACTTCAAGATGCTCTTAAGAGCTGAAATAAAAAGGTTTGCATATTGTTGATATTGTCATTGCTGATCTGATATATTGTCTTTCTTTCATGTGTTTACATGCATTATCATAGTATGCTTACCTTATTTTCTCTGTGTTAATTTCCTTATATCTCCTGGTTACACAAAGCCACTAACATAGTGGCTTCACACTGGATCTGCAGCTCAAAGAGTAGCCACAAGTGAGTAAAGTCTACACAAAGAAATGTTTTCCTCATCTAGAACAGATGTAGTGCTGGCACTGGTATTTTGTGTTGGAGTTGGTAGACGTTTACTGGATATGAGGATAGGCTGCGGGAGCTTATATTGCCTCAAATGGTGCTACACTGGTCCCAGGACAGTTGGCCAAGTGCCAAGGATGTTTGGCACTTCAAAAGAGTCTTTATGTTGGAAATAGCATGTACATCTGGAAGACTGTATTTCCCACTCTGCATTGCACTAAACATTTATTTTCTGTTATATAGCTAGCATGTAGTTTAACAAGTCATGATGTGGTACTAGGAAAAACCAGGTCAGTGGAAACACAGAGATTGAGGATCATTTCCATAATCTTCACTAATCCTTTCCTTTGAAGTAAAAATATTCTGAATGGCAGTAAATGTCCTTACAGCATTTTGGCACCAGCAACCAGCCTGTGTTGTCTTGAAAGTCGTTGCTGCATATCAATAGATAGGAGTAGATAAATTAAAGCGGGGGTTATAGTTCCACAGGGACAACACATAAGAAAGCAAAACAATGGCTTTGCATGAGAGCCTGTTAAAACTGTCAGAGTTTGTCTATAAATAATGTGTCATTTCTCTCAATCATCTTCAAGAAAAAAAAAATCCAGCAGGGCTGGCATATAGAATCCTGACTTATGAGAACTACAAATGCTGTTTCTTTCTGAAGAGATGCTAGAAAGGGGCATAATCGGTAATTAGGGTTATTTAAGGGTGATCACTGGATCTGGGAGGTAAGACATCTGGTGTGTTGTGATGGACAGTTTGCATGTTTTGATTGACACTACTAGAGTCCAGCATGGGAAAGAAATCACAGTAGGGGAAAGGGGAGTACCAGCCTTTTTGCAAGAGCTGACTGTGTTCATGATTTAGCAGCAGCGCTGTCACACTTGCAAAGAAAAGTAAGGTGTGAAGGTAGAGTCAATATCCCCTAGGAGACTAATTACTGTAATTGGGCAAAAATAGACAAAGGTTTGATCAGACATGCAGTTCTTGAGGTTTTGATGAGGCAGTGCTGCTGATTGCTCTTAGTTTGTTAAAAGTAATAGCTCGCAAGAGGTACTCCAGAACTGAGAAGTTTGATTCAGGTTTGACAGTTTGGGCCTGTAAATAATACCTGTCAAATGCAAAAGGCCTTATCTGAAGCCCATGAAATAAGTGGGAATAAATTGGTTGGTTGATGTACCACCAGCAAACCAGAGATAGATGAGGTTTATGAACACTACTGCTGGTAAGCTGGAAGGGAAGGGAAGAGAAGAGCAGGTTCTCAGAGAAAATGTGGGAATGCCTTGCTCATAGAGTTAGCCTGAGGAAGACTTGAGATTGTGTGTGTCTAGACTTTTGTCATCTAAAGATAAAAACCCAAATCTATGTAAATTGGTTTTTGAAACTAAATGGAAATTCAGGTTGTTTTGTTTCCCAGAGAGAAGCTGTGTAAGGAGCAGGAGACAGTGAATTTCCCTTCACTGTCTTATTACAGATCATAAGTCATGAGTCTGTACCCCAGCTTGCCAATCTCCCCTGAATCCTCAGGCTGCCTGCAAGGATCCTTCAACGTGGTCTGAAAATACCTTCCCTTTTTGTTGTTTGAGTAAGTTTACCAAAACCAACAGGTATTTGCCCATTGCAGCCTAAAAGGTTTCTTTGATTCCAGTTCTTTTGGCCAACTACTGTTGCTGAGATTTAAGACTTGCCTTACAGGAACACTCAAGTGGTAATCTAAATTAACTAAAATGTGATTTTAACATGGATTAGTCAAACTGCACTAAGCCTCTGGGTGGTTCATCATAGTCAGAATTAAACTGGCCTTAATTTGATACAGCTGTCTTCATTTCCCAAGTTAAAGTGACTTGACTTCTGAAAAGAGATTTTATTAATATGCTTTAAAAGTTTATTTCTTGAATGTCCTTGTTAACACAAGCTCTTGATAAATACAGCAGCTTTATAAAGAGTTACTTCTGTCATAACTGTGTTGAATCACCAGCATTGGTTCTTCCCATGTTTGTTGATGTGCTAGTTTGGTCTCTTGCTGTACAGTTACTGGCCACCTCCTTGGAGAGAAGGAGGGAGGATTTCTGCAGGTTAATTTTCCCCTTTTGCTGAGAAAGTTTTACAGGCACGTACTCAAAATGTTTTCCTTCTTGGAAGGAACAGTGAATAATCACTGATATTCTCACTTTGAAGATATTTATAAACTCTAATTTATTTCTCCTGAGCCACTTGGCAATCTCTACAGCATCACTTGTTTCATAGCTTCCTACCAATGTGATCTAACTAATGCTTTTGCATTCAGTTTCCGGAAAGCAGAGCCTTATCATTGATGTCTCCAAGGTGCAGATTGCTTCCAGGATGCACTCAAGGTAGTGCTGATGAGGGAACCTCAAAACTTCCAGATTCTCAAAGAGTTTGGATAATCATCAGAAAGTCTGGATGTTTATCTGAACCATGTTTAAGCCATTCCAGCCCCTTGGGTTTGCAAATTTAGGTTAGAAATTTTTTACGTAAGACTCTTGGTATTTCCTGTTTTTGGCAGGGTCAGATATGCTCCAGTGTCTCTTTGAGGTGATATTTGCCTCCTGTTTTTACTACCGTTACAAGGTTATCAGGTCACCAGTTCTTGGATCCTGGATCAGGAAAGGACTTAAGTACATTCTTGGTCTTAACTGTAAAGCTAAACAACAAAGACTAGAAAATGTGCTTTAAAGGAGTGAGAAAGACAAGAGGAAAATATATCGGAGACAAAAAGAAGTTATGACAGCTGGGGTGCACATGACTTATTTGAGACAGCAGACATCTGTAGATCATGAGCCTTTGATTAGTTTGTGGGAGAAAAGGAAAGTTGCTTATGAAAGAGAGGTAGGTTAAATGAAAAGATGAATTAAGAAAGTAAATGAACATGATAAAATGCATTTATGTTCAACTTATGGTTTCATTAAGCATTCCTCCAAGAAAGAAAGAATACAAATACTGTGCACAAAAGTATGTAAATGGAAAAAAAAAAGCATTCACCTTTGAAGGTCAGACATGAATAATCATAAACTTACAGTACAAAACTGCTTGAGCTGTAAGGGCTACATATGATCATCCTTTTCCCTCTTCAATTAGTTTATCTTAATCAAGCCTTAGAATTCAGACTTGTGGGTACCAGAAATATGTGCTTTCTGTGATTTCTAAAATTACAGGCCTACAGCTCAGGATATCAATTATATAGAACTTACCTTCAGATGGAACTGCTACAGAGCCAGAAGTGCAACCATGTCTAATCATCTCCAAAAATTTTAGGAAGTGCCTTGAACAAGGACATTAGTATCTGAAATCATAATTTAATCATCTTGCCTGAGGATCTGTGGAACAGAGATGCAGTTGTAGGGCAAAATATTCATTTTGGGCAAAGTGAGAACAAGGAAGGAAGGTTTCTTTGTAAATCTAATTTTAAAATATTTAAAACCAAGCTAACTATTGAAGAAGTATCTGAAATTTGCTTTTGAACTAGGATAGCTTTCATGTAAATTCAAGTCTTCTACGTGATAACTTTTTGCCAAATAGATATTATTTTAGTCTTTGTCCTTAAAGTTGACGAATTACCTTTGCCTGTGATTTCCCCATTTCTGACAGCCTCTGGCTGTGTTTTTACTTTGTTAACAGCTTCTGGCAGACTGTGAGTCTCTCACATTCACTACAAAGTAAACAGGATTTTTTTTTCCAAGGGTAACTGGCTGGGCTCCAGTGGAAGAATGCAAGTTATTCATAAGTTCTGGTAGTCTCATTTGTGCTTGTTATGGTCTGTTTTTATTGTGGAGAAACAAAAAAAACCCAAAGTTGTGACTTTCTTAAAATCCCCTGGGTTATTTTCTTCAGACGTGAGAAATTGCCCTTCACCCCCAGCACATAGTTACATTGCTATTTGTCCTCACTATGTTCATGGGTTTTTTTTCATCTTCGGACAGAAAGCGCTGCCAGGAGATTACCAAGATGCAACTAGGACATGTCATACTATGCTGAGGACATAATTGATGTTGCAGACAGCAGTCCCTCATCTGCTGGAGTGCCAACTGCATCGTCTGCCTCACAGATTCCCCTTCCCAAGCATGGGCAGCAGCAGCAGGAAGGGTTTTCTTTATGCCCAGTATCAACAAGGGAGAAAAGTGCTTCAGGATTCAAGTAGGTTCCATATTAACAAGATAGATCAGGGTCAAGTGAATCCTGCTTAGTACCCATGTCTTTCATGGCCTGTGGCACCAGCAGATCCCAAGTACTCATACAACAACACTACTGCCATATTTTTCCTGCTTTTGTTTGTTTTGGTCTCTAAAGCTGCTGAGTTTACTTTGTGACTCTATGTTCAAATGAGCTGAGCATCTTTGTTGCTTTCCTAGTAACTTGTGGGAAGACATGGGATCAATCCTGTCTACAGATAGAGCTGGCAGGGTATGTAGCACAAGTATGTACCCTTTATAGCACAGCTATAAAGCTGAAGGTAGATGTTGATGTAAGAACAAAAGGATATGAGTTGTCCAAACATAAGCTGGAAATTGGATAGAGGCTTTGAAAAAGAGTAATGAAGCTCTCAGAAGATTTCCTAGTAGGAGCAGTGAGAGAACTTACTGCATTGAGAACAGGACTATATAATAATTATATGGAAATGCTGTTTGTGGCAAAAAGAGACTGAATTTGCTGAACAAGGAGGCCCATTTTTAACCTAATTTCCTCTTTTTTTCCTGGATACGTAAGAACAAATATAGAAATAGACTATATTTGAGGATTGATAGCACTTTATGGATGGATTGTTAAATGAAGTGAAAGCGTTATCATGACTCCAGCCTATATCCTGGATAAATCAGCTGCTTGTAACTGGAAACAGTACTGTACTCAAGTTGAAAAGGTCTACGTGTTAATGGGTGTAGAACTCAGGATATTTCATTAAAACTATCAATGAACCGGGTTAATTCATTTTAATATTGATAATGTTTCTGTAACACTTTTTAGTTTGAAATTTCAAGTTGCTTCACCACTAAAACCGACTTAAGTGTTGCAAACCACGGTATATAAATTGCATTTTATCTGGCTTTGTGTATGGGGAATGCAGAGAAAAAGGTGAATTCTCTCAGGTGACTCCAGGAGAGCTATATAAAGGTGAGCCACAGAATCTTTTGACACTGGATTTTTTAGGTGAAAGGCATCCTGTAGAAGCTGCATGCAATGAACGTTGGGCATCAAACTTCACATGTGATTGATCTGGGCCTGCTGATAAGCCTCATGGGATATTTTGTAGCTAAAATGATAAAAGCTGAGCAGAAAATACTTCACTTCATCCACCCTTTGCTTAGAGTTGAGCAGACAGGTTAACTTTGTCCAATTTATTCCAATCACCTCTCTTCCCACTTTCTGTTTTTCCTTTGACTGTTTGAGTGCCCATATTTTGTTTCCACTAATGCTCAGAGAGTGGTTTTAATTTCACATGAAAGAGCTTATTGGTGTGTGATGCCAGGGATTTACACCAGCATTGTTGGCATACCCAACTCTGGATTTTGTCTGCTTGTATGTATTTGGAAATCAGGGTATCAAAAACAAAGGGGAGCCTATTCATCATAGTGTTTTGCCTTATGTGGCCCTTCTAAATGATCAAATCACTGTCCAGACATCTTCAAAATAATCTCATGATCTTTCCAGGGAATGAGAAAGCAAACAGAATTTATCTCCTTCTCTGACACTAAAATAAGTTGCTCAAGAGAGCTTAGGAGAGGCTCTCCTCTTAACATTGCCTCCTTTCTAAAATTGTTGGGGCAAATACTTCTCCTCAGATTTGGTATGGACAGCAGAATGAAGTGATGCCAGGGTAGAAGGCAAGGTGTAAGCAGCTCAAAGAGTTACTGTGGGTGAATGTGTGATAAACATTTTAATACATATAAACCGCTCCTAATTTATGTTAAGCAAGCCTCCTTTTTGATGTCTTTCTTAATCAGGAGATGAGTGAAGGCAATGAAGCAGATCTATGTCTTCCCTTTGCTGAATGGCAGGAGTATGATCAATTATGTAAAATGATACACAGTTGGAGAAAACAAGAAATAGCCAAGAGAGGAGGTATATTCCACCCATTGTCCTAAATGGAGGGAAGTATTTCATTGCTCTTCAAAGAGAAGCCAGCTTTATGGCACCCACATGGCATTATTTTGAGATGTCACTGGAAATTCTGTATCCCACAAAACAGACAGAATTCCTTCTATTAGCAACCTTTGAGAAGTCTGCATTTATGTACTCGTTAAGACTGGAGAACATGTATGACACTCAATTTAACATCTGTGTATGAAAACTGTGCATATGAAAAGAATATACCTTGACTGCAGAATTTGCTCATGAACAGGGTCCTGAGTCTGCCTTGAAAGTTATGCAATGTCATTTCTGCTCTTAAAGTAGTAACTCATTGGCTTCTGCACCAGAAAACAGTGAAAAACATGTCTTTATGCACCAGATAGTTTTGTGCTAGAAAGCTTTATCCAAAGGTGGTCACAGGTCAAGCAATTTTTTATTCCTCTCTTTCACTTCACAAAGAACAGCAAATGAGGGGAACCATTCCTACATAGATGTGATTTTTGTAATATATTTAGGACAAAAATATCTTGAGGCAGATTGTACCAAAATTGTAGCAAAAGATGAAGTGATGGCTCACTTTTAGCCATTTAACCATCTCAAAGCCTTAATGTATATTGATGGTATGTCCATTTGGCTGAGGAAGTTTACAGCTCTTGTGCTGTCTTTTTCTCCTACTGTTTAAACCACAGAGGCTAAACACATTTCTCACTTCCATGGATTTTAAACCATAAGTAAGTAATCTTTTACTTAACAGATGGATACTATAACAGTATCCTGTTATACAGATGGTTCAGTACTGTCATACAAGATTTCTAGTCACAGCAAGAATTAAAGACAGAACTTTAGAACAATGGCTTCTTTCAGAAACCTCAGAAAGGACCTCACATCCACCAAATTGGCCATTCTCTCAAAATCAGTGCCTTGGCAGTTAATAATTTTTATAATCCTTTTAGAAATAAAACAATAACCAGACAACCCACTTGAGCTTTAGGATTTTTATTTTTAAATAAATTCCATCTTTTAATCCCTATAAAGCCATTTTTCCTGTCTGAAGTATAGGAAATGGAGTCTCTTCTAAATAATATCATAATTTGTGTGTTCTGGTGTAAAGGCAGCAGCTTTATGTTTCAGAAAGGACCTCGTACTCAACTCAGATCTGGACATCCATAGCTCCTGTGGTTTCTCAGCCATCAGTACCAAAGGCTATCGAAATATACATCAGATACGTCTGTGCATGCAGCAGTCACACAACTATTTGTAGCTTAAATGTAGGCCAGATTAGGAAATAGAAGTAAAAGATGTTAACAGAAAAGCACAGGTATTGGGCAAAATTGTTCTGTGTAGTGTGCAAAATCCTGTTGCTTCGGAGCTCCAATAATCATGAATAGCAAAACAAAATCATATGACATTAGAAAGGCCATCACATGGCAGAAGAATACATTCTCCTTGCACAGCAGCAGTTTTCCCCTGTAATATTGTTGACATACAGCTGCTTCTCCCTAAGAAAATCATGAGAAGGCTGTGTTTCCTACACAATACAAAATGCTTAGAGAGTACTTTGTAAAATATTTCCTAAATATTTGCTGAAAGAGCCTAAGTTATACAAGTTAATTTCCTGGGTACTGTAAGGCAAATTTCCTTTAAAAGCTCCTCAAGGAAAATAACTTTTCATATTGTTCTTCTTATTTGAATCAAGTTTTAAACAAAACAAAACCAAGAAGAAACACCACTTCAGAGCAGCATAAACATACTTTTTTTTAGTTTCTCAGTTATTTTATACAAAATATAGACACAAGAGAAGATAGTGATGTTTGTTTTGCAGCAGTTTTTGCTGAGTGTTTCGTTCCCTGCTTCCCTGGGTATGCCATAAAGGAGCAGTTCCCAGAGAGAGTTCAGTTCCTGTTTGGCCTCTATGTCATTAATATTTGTGTACACAAATATACTGACATACAAAACAATAGATCTTTGTATACTGCACTAACACACATTGGCATAGGTGATGCCAGCATATTGTTTTCTACGTGGCAGGAAGCTATTCCAAAACTTGCTTTACAGTTAGCTAGGAAGAAACGAAGAGTTATATATTCTTTTGTTTCAAATCTCATCCCTAGGTGGGGTAAGGAAAATATTTCTTGTATGTTTCATTGGACAAGTTCATCACTGGGCATGGGGATTGGGAAGGGATTGGTAGGACTTTGATGGTTCTAGTACTGGCTACTAAAATAAATAGACTTACTGGTAGAATTGAGGTCTTTTTTTCCATATTTTGACAGCCTACATTCTCTTCTGTTAATACTCTCTCAGTTGAGGAAGAACTGGAGTCACAGCATCGAGATTCCCCTCTGGTTTTCTCCCAGTGATGTAAGTGTAGTTTTTCATAGGATAGCATTATCTTTTTTTATTATTATTACAAAAGTTAAAAGTTAAAATCAGAATTGTGGCAAATAACTGCCATTCTGCCTTTGAGCTGTTAAATGTTAGATTTTCACAGATGAAGTAGTCTAGCCAGCTTCTGTTAGGAATGATCCAGTTGTCTTCCCTCTGTACATAACACAAGCTTCTTCAGAAACTTCAGGATATAGATCAGTTTTTGCAGAGGCCTGATGTCTCTGGAATTTTTACTAGTCTAACTTTGCTAAAGCGCTTGTGGAACAGGAACATACTGGTTTCTCTGAGAGTTTCCCATGCCATACATCCACTTAGAAGACTGATCCCCACTGCTAAATGAGAAAAATAAAGATAAAAGACTGGATAATCTCCTAAAGTTTCTTGCCGGTCTTGGGAGTAATGAAGAGTGAAACATTTTCATCACATTCCAGGTGTCTCCCTACAAGTGGAAAGCTCTTATAGACCCACAACACATTGCTCTTCTTGAATTCTAAAGAGCTGAACCTTGGATTCAGCTCAGTGCTGAGGTAACCTTCCAGCCTGCAGGAAAAGGTTTTTCCTTTCTGTTCTTGATAACAGAGTTTAGTCCTCAATTCATTCTATCTCTATTTGATCACTGTTCAAAAAACCTCATAGAACTTTCCTAGAAGTGTGGACAGGAGTGGAAAGAAAGGAATACATTGACCTTCAACATCTCTGCTAACGCAACAGTGGCAGTGGTCAGTCAGGTTTGTGAGCAAGCTCGTGCTTGATGTATAAGAGCAATTCTGATACCTGCTGTGGGAGATGGAGTTTAAAAAATGCAAGAAAAATAGGAAATTTGGAGGGATTTGAAAGAACAACATGATTAGTTAGGTCCATGAAGGTAGTGAGAAGACCACCCTCCTGAGAGGTACTTCAGAGGTTGTGAGAAAGGGACTTTCATTGTTACGTTAAACTCACCAGAGCCAGCAGTGCTGAAGGAGCAGTGACCCTGGTGGTGATTTCTTATGGTGACTTTGCTTCATCATCTACCAATGTTTGGAATCCCTGTCAGCATTTACTGTACATGGAGTATGTGATGAGCCATTTCAATGTGAATCCTTCCACTTTGGTGAAAGTGGGAGTGTTGTTCTAGAGTAGGATATAGACTCACTTTTAATGGGGAAAGGGAGGGGCTGTCACATGTGATCAAGAAGTGAATTCCATACTATAGTATGGCTCAAGCTTTCCTCTCTATGAGATTCCTGATTAGAAGGGTCTCTCCTGAGTACACTGGATATATTGCATTTGCACAGCACAACCACTGTGGGTATGCACCATGATCAGTTATCTAAGACTTCCAGAAAAGACTGCTGCATAGAAGATGATGATAGTAGTGCTGAGAAGGCCAGATTTACTAGATGGCCCTTATTTTACCTTCTGTCTCCCTCCATTTCTCATTCTCCTCCACGAATCCCATGCCTGGTTGATTCATTCATCTCAAGAGTGGATGTGCAGTAGCATTAGCATGGAGAAAGTCTGCATTTCAGTTTGACCTGCTGGGTCAATGGGACAAGTTTATTCTGTGAAACTATCAAACTAGTATCTTTTAACAGGAGCTTTGAAGTAATTAAAGGTGGGGGGGGAGGAGGGGGAAAGTTAAAACTATGTCACTGAATTGTCAGCCCATCTTCCTATAAAACTAAGCTACATTATTCAAATATCTTTGAATCTTAGGCAAAAGAACTCTTAACAGCAGAGTAAGCTTGAAGGAGTGAGGAAGCACAAAGAGAAATTACAGAGAGGAAATGTCTCTGTTAAGCCCCTCCCAATTTGCTCTCCATGTTTCTTGTCTTGTGTTTTAATGACTTGGCACAAATGAGAAGAAAAAATATGCTAGGCATGTTGATGATCATGGAAAACAGAATTATGCCCTTTCTGTATACAAAGCTCATGATGTAGATACGCATGAGAAATTTATCTCCTTTTGGAATGAAAAGGATTTAGTGAACTTTTAGGAACATTCCCAGCCCTTTCTTTTCCTTAATACTCATAATGCTGCTTTGAATATAGCAATGTAATGCTATTTGGCTATAAAAGTGCAGATAATCTGTCTTTACTAGCTGCTGGTGATGAGTTCTTTGTTTTCGCAATCATTTTAATTTCACTGAGTTTCTCTTCCATTTGTTTAAGCAAGAGCTCTTTGCTACTTTGAAATATTTGTAGATGTGCAACATTTTTCAGTGTACAGCACAGTTTACTGTCATAAAGAGATCCCAACCAAATTTTAACCTTAGCAGTGAAGAGTGGTGTAGGCAGGCTGTAAAAGGGTATGTCCCTAGGGATCATTTTGGGAAACATTCTGCTTGCATATGAGAAGAGATGGCAGGAACAATTCTAGCGGAGTGAAGCAGGAACAAAACTGCTTTGCTAATGGAATAACATTAAAATTTTCTGAGATTACAGTCTGGAAAGCTGCATGACCTCTTGCAAAGTGAGAAGCTCTGCTCTTATTCCACTTGTGTTCCACATCATCAGCCATCCTGTGTTGAGGCAGGTATTTGTATAAGAGGAGGATGGGCTCAGTACCAGGGCATTGGATGTACCAAGTTCTGTTTTAACAACAAACTGTAATTTGTGACTCTGGCAAGTGCTTTGACTTTTTATTCAATATCTTCATGAATAAAATGTGCTTTGAGATCTCTAAATGAAACAAATTACGTAACAGATAAAAGTTCTGGAAAGGCAGAGACAATGGTGACTATTTTAATGTAAATGTATCATCTGAAAGCAGGGAAACTGTTCGAAAATGCAACGAATTGTACATCTTGGTCCAAGACAATGAAGAAATCTGTCTTCTGTTTAATGAAGTGGATTTTTTTTTAATTATTATTGTTTAACCAGGTTTCAAATATAATTAAAACACCTCTACTAGAAAGTAACATCTAAAATGCATACAGTAAAAAGAACTGAGTTGGAAATCCTTGTCAGAAACCAACATAATTACAATATAGGACCACAGAATGGCCTAAGTGGATTAAGTGGATTCCCATTTAATTTGATATTCAGATTACTACCTGACAGTATGAGGTGGGAAAACAAGCTCTGCTATTCAACAGATAATGAATTAATCACCATTAAAGAAGAAAAGTTGAAGTCAGCTTGGAGGTGTTCCCAGAAAAGGCTGAGTCTGGCATTTGGCAAAGCTATAGGAAAAAGGCCTGGTGACAGGAGAGAGGTGGTATTTTGGCACAAACTACCATCTCCTGCTTTTTTGGTTCCTGGAATATTCATCTAACAATAAAAGAGTATTTGTCATTAAATCACAGAATAGTTTAGACAGGAGAGAACTTCTGGAGGCCATTTAGGTCCAACCTTCTGCTCAAATAAGACCTAGTTAGATCTACTTACTCCAGGCCCTGCCCAGTCTAGGTCTGATTATCTCCAGTAACAGGGATTTCACATGCTCTGGTCATTTTTTATCACCTTCATTGTGAAAAAAAACCTTTGTATGACTGGAATGGAATTTCCCAAGTTCCAACTTGTGTCCATTGCCTCTTGCCACATCCCTGTGTGCTTTCAAGAAAGACTGGCTTTATCATTTCTACACTGTCCCCTGAGGCAGTTGTAGACATCTCTCCTTGGTCTTCTCGTAAGGCTGAAAAAACCCAATAGATTCAACTTCTTATGTGTCATGAGTTCTGTTCAGGGGAATATGGTATCTGGAAACTCATTGCTGAATTACTTCATTGCTTGGAGATGTAAGACTGTAGGCATTGTTTTTGAGGTACCTTGAAAATACTAATTAACCTTTCAAGTTGTTTTTGCCATCTTCAGCAAAGCAACTTGGGTCACAAAAGAGTTAAATATCTTGCACAGGTCCAAGGCTAAGACCAGTATGTAGAAATCTTGAATTTGAGCTTGAATTGTGCTGTAGTCTGTCCTAAGAAATGCTTCACAAAGGAAAGTTTTAATAGAAGTGGTCACTTCTTTTTACAGTAGTGGATCAGTTTTCAGATTACTCCTTACCAAAAAGGTAAATCACATGCAAATGATTTGCCAAGAAAATAATCTTCCTTAAGCAAAGTTGCAGAAGCGCATGAAACACAGAGGCTGACTATAGCAAAATGTCTGGGTACCAGCTGAGGCCAATGAACACATACCTTGTTAGCTTTAACAGATCCTTTGGTCAGAATAGCTTGATGCTCCTGCTTTGACACAGCAGTAGTCTATCCGTTCTTCATCAGTGTGTGCTATGAAAAGAAGTGCAATGTTGTGTAATAAGCTTTTGTAACAAGGTGAGCCACACAAAAAATCAGAAGCTTTATAGATTTAACAGCCTCTATGGGTATTACAGTGGGTTGACTGACAAAGCAGAGGAACAAAAGATAGCTCTGAATGGAATTATTACAGTTTGAACAATGGGGTTACATACCATTGAGTTTAGTGCACAGTAGATGGGTATGAGTCACTGTTTTGAGATTTATTTAGATTTGTGTTGCATAAGAGAGATATCAGAGTAATAAAGAGGAAAGTTGTATGGTTGTAACGATTCATATTTAATATCTAATCCCAGTGACACTGAAGTTATATGGCAGGCCATTGCTCTTGCCAGGTTATTTAACCCTTGCAGTGAAAATCTTTAGGGTAGTTCCTGAAAAAAACCCAGTTTCTACTGAAATGTCCTTGAGGATATGAGATAGCTTTTCTTCAGAAAAAGAAATGCTGTTTTACTCTGTACCCATTGTGTTTAACTTGATAAATTAATCATAGGATATACAAGTGTTCATACTTCTTGCATTCAAGTGAAAATGCTTGAAATAGTCTAACTGGCAGAACCTAGAAAAAAAACCTCTGAGAACAACTGCTCCCTCCCTCCCCGCATTAATTTTTCTGGGCTTGGTTTGTTTGTTTTAAGCGTGACAGTATTTGTGCAGGAAAATCTCTTTCATCTGAATGTGATGTCCTGATGTTGATTCTAAGTGAGTAGGGGATATCTCCTTCTGGTTTCTCATGTATACTGGGTAAAACCAGAAATAGAATATATAGAAATTCTGGTTTTGCTACAATGATTGAAGTCTACAGGTCTGAATCGTGTGTTTGTGCCTTGCCATCCAGCCCAGATGCCCACAATATGTGACATTTGTCTTACCAGGCTGTATAGATTTGTTTTGAAGGGAACTTCACAAGGGATGAATCTGAAGCTTGTGCACTATGCTAATATTCATAATTGGTGAGTCAGAAAGAAATCAAATGTACCTTTCTGGTTTAAGCATAAACATATCCATATCCATAGAATCATAGAATGGTAGAGTTGGAAGGGACCTTTAGAGATCATCTAGTCCTACCCCCCTGAAGAAATAGGTCAACCTAGATCAGGTTACATAGGAACATATCCATGCCAAGGCTTTTTTAAAAGGATCTTTTCTTGACTGTCTTCATTACCTGTCAGTACTCTTAATATACACTACCCTAAAGAAGGATTTATTTCCTTCAGCCCAGTAGTTCAGCTAATGTATATTGGCAATCTAGAAGAGCAAACTGTGGATTTTTTACTGTTCATATTCATCTGTTTCTACAAGTTTGGGTATAAACAATAAAAAATTATTCCAGAAATTAGCTGAAGAGCTAAAAGTCTCATGATTTCAGTACAATGGTACTAGTTCTTCTGTGGTTTTAATGGAAACATGCCAACATTTGGAATTCCTTTTTCCTTGTTTTACATTGCACCCCATTAGCAATGTATAGACATATTTTTTTCAGGCTGATACATTAAAATACTTCTTAAAAAACTTATTTCTTATTTCCAGATGGAAATTTATAGCTGGAAATTTTGTAGCTGCTCCTTAAGTGTGTGTGCGTGATTTTATACTGTGAACTGTCATTTCACTTCTACCATAATATCCTGAGCCATCTAGTTTTTTCTGGAGATATCATGATCCTTTTCAGTCCTAGAAATTTACTGCATCTGTACTTCATCTATGTTACCACTCTCTTTATTGCTAACTGAGGCAAAACGGTCATTTACTTTTGGGGGCTATATCTATATCACATTTAACTTCAGTTCCATCCTTGCTACACAGTCAAAAGAGATTCTCAGTATTTAAAAGGAACTACTTTTGAGGGAGAACCAGACATAGGAATGCAGTTTACACTGTATTTTTGCATTTACAACCAGCTAAAAATTAGCCTAAATGGCTCCATTTGCTCCTCTGTTTTACTTGTTTGTTTGCTTACAAGTGTGGGAATGTATATGTGAGCTTGTTTTCCTATGTAGTCATTTTGAGAGTGCTTCCTGATATCCTGGGGACCAGTAATGGGCCACAGGATGAAAAGCAGTGACAAAACAGGTCTCTATTTCCTTTAACCCATATATTCATACGTTTATTTGTATGTTTTTTTTGTTTTAAAATTTTTATTTCAAATCTTTTGTTTTCATTTCTTTTGCAAGCTCTAACTCAACCTCACATCAACAATTTGTATTGTGCTATATATCTGACATCCAAGACACGTTTATTGTCCCTGCACCTGGTGCAGAAGTCCACCTGCATAATGACACAAGTAGCTTTGTAGATGGTCACCTGTTATGTCCTTATTAACAATTTCCCTATTCATTTTTGTATATGGGGAAGGAATTAAAAAATGTCAGTATCAACACTTGCCATCATATTTGTGGTACTTAAGAATTCACCAGTTTTCTAAGGTTTGCATAAACAATACTTCTTGAGCATTACACATACTATGTATTTCATAGCCCTTTACAGTCAACTCATAGTGGTTGCCCATTTTGGTTGCCAGTCTGTAAAATACTACAAATGGAGAGAAGAGATTATTTGTCCTGAAAGAGACACTTGCTGTGTTTAATCACATTATAGCATAAAAATCTTTAACCCTGTATTTTTTTTTTTTGCAAGTGCTGGGAAAAAAGTTATTATTTCCCGCTACATTAATATACTTAATTTAGAGTCTGCAGTTAGATCCATGGCCTATTATATCCCATTTTGGTAGAACAATGGGATTCATAGAATCACAGAATGGTAGGGGTTGGAAGGGACTTTTAGAGATTATCTAGTCCAGCCCCCCTGCAGAAGAAGGTTCACCTAGATCAGGTTGCATTGGTTGACTTATTATTATATGGCAATTAAGAATTTGACTAATCTTGTTGTTATACAGCAGAGTTTTGACAATCTTGGGTTAGGAATGATATCAACCTTCCTTAAGACTTGTTCTGCCCATAGTCAGCTGTCCCCTGGTTTATAGCTGCCTATTTACTCTAGAGAGTTCAAGAGGTGCAGAAGAGAGAAGCTTGGACAGAGATGATATCTTGCAGTATGTCCTTTGGTTTCTATTTAAGAGTAGGTAAAGAAAATAGCAGTATTAATAATTATGATTTTTAAACCTTGAAGGAAAAATGAAAATCATTGAAAACAATCTGTAAAGTTGCAATGTACAGTATCAAATCTATTTTACTGTTGGAGCAGCAAAGGTTTTAGTATTTTTCCAAAGCCACAAAACTAATCTATTTTGAAAGCAGGGGTTTCTAGCTAAAGGTTCTGCTTTATATTCATTTGTCTCCTCCTCTATCTCTTTTTTATTAAGGGAAAGAAGTGGAACAGTAACCTGTAAAATACGATAGATGGATTTTTTTTGAAAGCAAGTCTTTCAGCCTCAAGACACTAATCTCTGACTAAGAGTCTCTGTCAAAAATATGAAGAGATTCGAGACACACAGGTTTGCCTCTGATCACAAATTCAACAGTTCTCCTTTGCAGGTCAAATTAGCCTTTGTGGCAATGAACATCCCTTTCAAGCTGGTAATTACTTGGCAGAAAAATAACCTTCTCTCACGCTTCATGTGCTGTGAGTGACTCTTAATTGGAGAAAGCAGCACCTGATACAGCATTTCTCTGTGCTAACCTTTAACACCTGCATTCCAGCAGTTTGTAGGTACGGGTGCTAGCAACACCAGCCTCTGAGAAGACAGTGTGCGTACGCGTTGCAGCCGTTGCTGTTTGGACTAATCTGTTGTAAAGGTCTCCATCTTGTGGCTGCTGCTGGAAAAGGTGCTTTCAGCTTTTGAACTGAAAGCACTGTTAAAGGCCTTTGTTTTAAAAATTTAACGTCAAGTGGTGCACTTTGCAATTGTCTTCTTACCTTGCTAAACAGCCTTCTGCGAATCCTTAAAAATGTATAGTCGTGTAAAAGGTGGCTTTAAAAGAGCTGTCTACTGGCCTCTCTGGGGCTCAGTCTGAAGATTCGAGTGACAAAGTTAGGGTGTCCAGCATAGGCGAGATTAGATGTGCTAGAGCCTTATACCATCTATTCATGCAACCCACATTTTCAGATTGTGCTCCATTTGCAGGGCAAATCAGTTCCATGTCTGCTATTACCCTGAGACAGTAGAGAGGAATTGAGATGTAATAAGACCTGCAAGCCCTTCTTTCAAGGATGATTCGCAAAAAGAAAAGAGCCTGTGTTTAGGTTTTAGAGCTGACAAGTAGAAAAGTTATCTGTGAATGTCTTTGGGATCCAGTAAGGGACAATACACAATCTATGTGTAACACTATTGATACATTCACTTTTCTGAGTGGATCCTGAGAGAAAAATTATGCACAAGAGGAGAAGTCATCTACACAAAACTCATCACTAAAATAGCTAAGTCTATTTCAATTTAATATTTTGTTAGCTTAAAGCAAGTCTGTATTCAGTTGCTGCCTGTGAGTGCTGAGGTACAGATAAACATAGAATGGTTCAGAAGAATTCTTTCCTGGATAGTATGTGTAGAACTGTGCTATATCCAAATAATCTTGGTGTTGGTGATCTAATCTGTTGTCATGTGCTTATTCTTCAGAGATCAGGATAGGAATGTTTTCAGTTAAAGCAATACCAATCTATTTAATGGCAAGCCAGGTCACTGTACAAACCAGGCAAGCAAGTCATCCACTTTCATGAGTAAGAAAATAATAATCCACCATAAATCATGAAGTAACTTCCTTTTGACTTTCTAATTGAGTTCATACATCACTCAGCACTAGCAGGTTTTATTATTGTAATGCTTAATTTTTATTTTGCCACTAAATGCTGATGGTGAATGCTATAAACTGCTACAGTTTTAGACAGACCTGAGTTTTTTCTCCAATTATTGACAGATGTATGAAGTACCTTATTTGTTTTGATAGGCTTTTGTTAAAGCAGGCCTCATAAAATTTTTTGCTGTTTTTTCAAAGCATACCTGTTAAGGGAAAAAAAGTCAGTGGCTTTGAGAGACAGAAACTGTCTTCAAAGACAGAGCAACACTTCAAAGCAGTTTTTTCTGTGGTCTTCCTACTGAGAGCTAAATGATGCACTGCAATGTTGGCTGCCCACTTGAGAACAGAAGAAGCTATTGTATTGATGTTTAATGAGCAGTGCAGTGCTTGTAAGCACTGGATTGTCATAGCACTTGATGTGCAATGAAATAACACAGACTGGAAGCTCCATTGTCTCCAGACACAATGCACACATCTACCAGTGAGTCAGTTCTCATCATCTTTCTAAAGGAGATTGCAAAGAGGAGGAAGGTGCTATTTGCATTCCTTTGCACTGTTGTGCACACTTTGCTTAACCTTTACCAGACTTATGGAGACATCAGTCTGGACTGACTGTGCTGATGTGATGTACTGTGCAGGAAAATACATCAGGTGGCAAAAGAGAGCTAAAACATATGTATATGGTAGTTGGGTAAGAGGTGACACTGGAAACTGCTTGGAGAAACCTTTTAACTAGATATAGTTTAACAAGTTTAGAAGAATAAAATAAAACAGAATAGTTCCAATTAGAAAGGACCTGCAAAGATCATCTAGTCTAAGTGCCTGACCACTTCAAGGCTGACCAAAAGTTAAGGCATGTTACTATGGCCATTGTCCAAATGCTTCTTAAACAATCTTGGAGTATTGACCACCTCTCTGGGAAGCCTATTTCTGTGTTCAGACACTCCTTCTGTAAAGAAATTCTCCCTAATGTCCAGTCTGAACCTCCTATGGTGCAGCTTTGAAACAACCCCATGCATCCTGTCCCTGAATCCCAGGGACAAAAAATCAGCACCTCTCTCTGCACATCCCCTCCTCAGGAAGCTGCAGAAAGCAATGAGGTCACCCCTCTGCCTCCTTTTCTCCAAACTAGACAAACTCAGACTCCTCAGCTACTCCTCACAGGACAAGCTTGATTCCCCCTTGGAGCTCTCAGGGTGAAGTCAACACTGATTTACACAGGGGACTAGAATTGAAGTTCTAAATCAAGCATTGTGCCTGTAGTCTCCACACTTTTAGGGACTGTACTCTCTGCTTGTGCTTGAGTTATAGTTATGTGAGAAAGATGTCATCGCTTTCTGACCATCATCACCAACAGATGGGTCCAAGCCATAGAAAACAGCAATGATTGTAGTGTAGCCTTTTGCCTGTGTTTATAAGCATGTATGAACTTCTTCACCATTCTGTGTACATTTATGCTGGACATAATATATTTTCAACTTCTTGCATTTATACTGTGCCTTTAAAAAAACCCCTCTAATGTTTTAAACAGCACATGAAAAAAAGCAAAGTGTCTCTAAAGAAATAACAGCTAAAAATTAAATAGATTTGGTGTAGTTATACTGAAAGAAAAATGAAAACCCACAAGATAATAGAATGTATTTTGGCCCCTCTTTTCTGTCAAGATCCTTTCCTAAATCATCAGACTGAGATCTTTCTTAAAGGGTACACATGCAATCAGAAGACAACTCCTAAAGGTAATATTTCTCTGAAGTCATGAATCTATTATGGTTGGGACAAGTAGATTTAGAAACACTTTACCAAGAACAAAGGATGCAGCAATAAAAACTCTATAACTGCAAGAAATAGTAACTTAAATGAGTGAAATAAGCATCCCCAAAAGACTGCAGAGAAGCTCTGATTACAAGGAAGTTCATAACCCCAGATTACAAACACTAGTGTCATTAAGCAAGAATAAATGGTATCTTGGCACTTAAGAAGTGTAACTTTAAAAGTCTGCTGCATTACATTCCCATGAATAATTTTGCTGCACACACATAAGTTTATATTAGAAGTTATTAAAATGTGAAGATCTTAAGAATTACAACAACTCAAGAAGGCTGGGCTTATATAATATATGTATAATCTGGACTTATATTTAGACAAAATCTAGCTGACAGACATGTAAAGGACATTTTTCCCTCAACTTCTGCAAGTCTTCAAGCCTTGGAAAGGAGAGAACTCTTAGAATCCAGTCAGTAAAGTATATAAACTCGTGAAAACAGTCTTGTTTATTGGTGGGCACAGACAGAGGCTGAAAGAAGTCATGCAGAGCTTTGCCAGTGCACCTATGGATTTCAGCAGTGGTCCTACTAGTCCAGTCCCACAAGGTTTTGAATTATTGTACATGACGATACACATGGCATCCTAATTGTTGGACTCAGCCTCAAAATGGAAATTAAGTGCACAAATAGAAGAAAGTTATCAGGCTACTGCTAGTCTGTTGTGTAGCCTCTCCTTCAATCTCTCTTGTACTGAAGTAGCAGCTTATTCTGAGTCTCATCACATTGCCAACATAAAAAGCAATGGTCTGGGCCAAAGATGGCTAAAAATGAAGAAGTCTGTTAATCTCAGTGAACTTCACTTCAGGCCAGTAAGGAGTTCTTGTTTATATTTAACTGTAATCAGCATTATTGCTAGTGTCTTTCTACGTAACAGATGACCCGGGATGCTTTTAGACCTGGGAGCTTCAAGACAGGAGGTAAATCTAACTTGAGTAGATAACCACATGGCAAGAGTGGAGCATTTAAATAGGAATTTGTCTCTTTAAGCACGGTCATGATTGTTTTCTTATAGAAATTCAGAAACTCTTCATGTGCCTAGGCCAGCATCTCTAGTTGTAGGAACAATTACTTCTCCCGGCTCAGCTAACGTTAGTTACTCAGGATGTAAACTTATAGAGATCTGCTGGGGTTCTTCAGAAAGGGCTTGTCATCAAGTTATACAAAGTAAAGAAAATATGCAGCGAACTCTTTTGGACCAGAGACAAACCACAGGCAATGACCAAAGCGTCACTTGATGCTCTACTGAGTTAGAGTAGAATGGGCTTGCTTGTCTCACATGTCACTGTGGTTTGGCTTCAAATCAAGTTTCTCTCTCGTGAGTTAGGCTTTATAAGAGAAATTTAGCCTGTGACATGGCACTGGCAAATCTCATTTTAGACCAAGGTCTTGAACTAGTGACAGCAACCTCTGTTATGCTCTGACAGTGGCCAAGGGATTCAGTGACTTTAGGAAAATTACCACTGCTGCTTAAAACTGGATTTAACCACTACACTGCTTGTACAAGGGGGATTTGCCATGTGGCATCAGCCTCCTGAGGTCCAAATGGGACCTCATGTTACACCCACTACAGTTGCAGACAAGCTTGTTGGCTTCGGTATGTATTTTGTGAGGGAAAGCAGAAAAGCCTGCAAGGGCTGTGTGGACCAGCTGCAGCTTTGGGTATTTACGCAAACAATTAGATTTTCTTAAGTCTCAGAAAATGAGCTTGAAATTTTGCCAACATAAATTGGTTTATAACTTCTCAGATAACTCCTGCTTTTAGTTAGTCTGGAAACATTATATGAATGGAGCTTTTTAAGGGTACCAGGATGGGAGTTCAGTTTTAATCAGATGCAGGAGCTGACAAGGCATGCAGAGAGTGGGAGAAATGGAGGGAAGAGCTGCCTTACAGCTCTGAGCTGTTTGGAAAAGTCTGGCTTCTTCATGTGACAGCACCTTAGAGAGAGAATGAGTACAAAGCAAACAGCCAGTTTGGCAACTAATTAATTTTCATCCATCTGGAGCTTCACATGGCAAACCAAGTCCATTGTTTCAGTTTTTATTTAGGAAATACCATATCTTTCCTCTCTGAATCCTGTCTACAGTCTCTCTGAGGGGCTAACAGACTCACAGTCTGAGCACCCTTATCTCTGGAGTGGTAAAAAGAAAACACCCACACCCACACCCCCCTTTCCTCATACTAATAGCTTTTCAATGAAATCTTTAGTCACTAAACACAGTTACTGATACCATTCTTTCTTTTCTGTCCTTGTCTGTGTAAACAGCTGTGTGTCATGAATAGAACACTAGATTCTTCTACTGTGTTGTATGGGAGAAAAGATTTCTCTACAGAATGATAGACTAAGTGACTAAATAATATCATCTGATCCTTAGTGCATCAGAGTATGTACTTTAAAGGACACTTATACACTGAAATACATGGATATGATAAGAATAGTTGTGTATGCTCACATTGATCTTTGAGTCTCTCTCTGTGGACTATGAGTTGGGTGCTCAGCTGGGTCTACCCTGTGACAAAACAGCAAACATGATCAGAGCAGTATGGGCTGGCTTGTGCTAACTCAGGAGATTGTGTTCTCTCCATGTTTAATGCAGATCTCTTGATACCAGTGGTTCATATTTGGGCACCATTTGTCTCCTTGCATTGTGCTCTCCATAGGTCTACTTTTAAAATCCATTCAGGAAAGGATACAGATGGTCTTATCTGGGGCAGTGAGTTCTTTTGAAAACATCTGAGACTTTTTAGGTTGAACAACAAAAAAATTACCGCAAAGCAGATATTTTAGCTGGAGAATTTCAGACCAGACAGAGGCCTGTAAACAGCGTTGCAAAGGAAACTGCCAGATAACTTGATGACAACTGATGAAATGGCCTAGCCATTTGTAAACATAATGTGTATATGCACATAAGTACATTTTGAAATGTGAAGTCTTTTATAACACCCTTCCCTATGATAGGCTTTTTATTCTTATTATGAATAAAAGCTCAAGTCCATTCATTTTTAATTCATCCCTTTAACCCTAGAAAATTATGCCTGACAGAAGTCTCCCATTTCCCAGTAGAAGGAGAATCAGACTATAATAAAAAATTGATGTGCAACACAGTCCAAGTCTTAAGAACATCTCCATTACTCCAAGAAGAAAAAAAAGAAAAAGAGAGAGATTGGAACTGTGAGCTAATTCTTGTAACACTTTCATGGGGATGAAGATAGGTAGTGGGAGAAGTGCCATATAATTTTTGTCATAAGCTTAGCTCATATAGACAAATGTCTGAAATCTGGACCTACTCTTTTTTAAAAGCAAAATAAATTTCTGATAGGCTTAAAAGGAGCAAAAGGTATAACTCCATAGAACTAAATATTTATTACGTTCTTCCTTGTTATGCAAATAGCACAAACATCTTAACTCCTTTGTTGTTAAAGGGAGTAGTTTTATTTCATGACTTAAGAGCAAGGGAGTTTAGATCTGTTTTACTACAGCTTTGTTGGGCAGCTCTGTTAATTGGAAGGCCTTTCTGTCATGAAGTGTTAACACAAAGCTGTACCCTAACTAGGTCCTCCTAAGAAATTAAAAATAGAAGAGTTCATTCCAAGGCATGAGGTGCAGTAATTAAGCTCATGGTCTTTAATCTGTCAACTGCATTCCAGAGGATAGCTCTTGGTATGAGAGGAATGGGGTGCTTTCTGATGTTATCTCTTATTTGAGTATCTATCATTGACTCCAAAACAAGCTGAAGTCTATGGACCAAAGGGGCTGCCTGTTGTAATGGAGGATTATGATACTTGAAGTAATATCCTCTTCTTTCAGGAAGGCATGCTGGTTCTCAGCCAGGAAATGTTGCGGCTTGCTTGCAAGATAAGAGATTGCAGAGCTCTGTTGCTAGACTAATTGTGTTAGAACTGCATCAAATATCTAAGATTTTTATTCAGTGTATATGACTTGCATACCATATTGAGATAATTGAGAACGGTTGGTTCTTCATCCTGGAAGTTGCTGCTTGCATGTCACAGACTATAATGTGATGGAAATTTTGTAGATTGTCAAAGTTTCAAGAGTTTATCATAAATTATTCAAAAGTATTAATGCCACAATATAAAACTACTAACAAATGCTAGATTTGCTCTGGTCAAATTATTGAAACAAATCTATCATTGGCCCAGTTTTGAAAAAAAAAAATCCTCTAAATAAATGGGGTTTTTTTCCCTCAAAATGTAATTAGTACACTGTTTTTTGAATTCTCATGTCACTACTATCTCTCTGGACAACAAAACTTACTTTCCAGAAAATCTTTCCTGTAGGAGAAGCTCATGTTAATGTTCTGTACAAAAGATTTGGATACAAGGATGTGTCTGTATTTCTGTGAAATTCTGCTGATATTTTAAAGTTGCTTTCAACCTTAACTGTGAAAACTAATTTTATATTAAATTATCCAACTTTATTAAAAATAAAAGTAAAAATCCATACTTTCTGTAATCCATTTTCAAAAGATTTAATTTTGACTTACCAGTAGAGGGAGATAGTGTTCTGGAAGTTCAACCTAAACTCAGTTATTTTCACAGCACAGCCTGGTTGCCCAATTGTTTGTAAACTATTGAAAATCCTGAATTGGTCAACAGAATATCTTGGAATCCTTAAAATACAACCGTTGTCAATGACAACATTTAAAAAATACCTTTATAATGGTGCTGCAGTAGTTTTGCAAAAAATTCCTATATCCAACAGGCAATTGCTCAAACAGTGAAAGCAGAGTTGTAATATTATCTGTCTGTGTGGTTACATCTACAAATCTAGTTCTCTATAAATGGAATTTGTTCATGTTTGCAATTTAGAGTACATACATGTACATCTCTTGGGGAAATCAAATGGCCGACTGTATGACTCTCCTCACTGAGAGGGGATATCTCCACCATTAATGTTGTGTACCCCTGTTGCAGTGGTCTCTGCTTTCTCTTACCATTGCAGTAAAACAATCTAATGCTCCTTTGTGGAAATCTGATTTGGAAAAGTCTCAGAAAAGTTATTTCAAAAAGGACCTTCAGACAACAATACTGAAATCTTTCACAAAATCCCATCTCAAAAGTTTAGGTTAAAACTCTGAAGTGATTGGTAAGTGAAATAGTAGAGACACACACAGTTGCACAGAACTGTTCCTGTACAGGTGGCATTCATCACTCATAGGCTAGATAGAGGTGTCTGATGTGTAGATTTCTCTACCTGAATTGGTCACCTATGATTCTATTAACAATAAATTAAGCTGACACCTCACTACATTGATCTGTTGTCCATGGACTAGAAAAGGAGTTTAAGCTTCTTAAGCTTAAGCTTAGGATTGATGTGGCTATAGAAGTGTAGAACTGCAGAATCATTTAGGTCAGAAAAGTCCTTTAAAATCATTGAGTCCAACCATTAACCCAGTATTAAACCACTAAACCATGTCCCCCAGCCCCACAGCTATACAGCTTATGAACACCTCCCGGGATGGGGACTCTATCACTGCCCTAGGCAGTCTGTTTAAATGCTTGGTTACATTTTCAGGGAAGAAATTTTTCCTAATACCTAATCTAAATCTTGGAGATATTTACATTTTAGGCATGATGAAGTTGATCCTCATTTAAAATATGATCACAAGTAGGTTTTACATGATGACATGACTGTGTGTAAAACTGGTTTGGAATTGTAGTTAATTTCTGTATTTTTCCCATGTTTAGAGATTTTAAAAAGTAAGTAAAGGATTTATTGATCTCCATGGAGCTGATCTTGAAAAACTATCTTAATGGTATGGTTCTTCTTTTGCTTTCAGTGTATGATACTACTCACATTGTTTTAATAAGGAAATACATTAGCTTTCTCATTAGATAGTTCATATCATGAATTAGGACTCTGATATAGATGAGAAAGAAGTATGTTTCTTAGTAGCTATTTGGACAGGCTGTAGGTATTTCTAAAACTGTCAAAGTTTGGATTGCAGTTAAAACCCAGAAGTGGTTGGAAGTACGAGTTCTTTTCAGTCAAGAGAATGACAACAAAGGACCTTGCAAATAATAAGGAAACTAAGTTGTAGAAACTAAGCTATAAAACCTTTTGAAAGAGACAAAAGAAACTTAGGAAGCTTTGCAATGAACATTTTTTACTGAAATATAGAATATTTTAACTTTCAAGACTCTCTACAGCAAATAACAGGTGTTTTGTACTCTACTGGTGTTTCTGTCCCTACAGATATTCAAGAAAGAAGGAGACATGTCATTTCCTCTTAGTGCCAAAAATTCCTGAGGTCCACAGAAAGAAGAATCATGATCTGAAGTGAGGTGAAATTTGGGATTGTGTTCCTCACTATTTCCACTACAGATTTCTTGTATGACTTTTTGCAAGTCATTTAGTCCTTCCCTGCTTTCATTTCTCATTTGTATGATGTGACCTGTAGAGCTGAAGGTTATGGAGCTTATGGATTTTGTAAGGACCTGTTGCTTACAAATGCGCCCGTACCTTGTGCTAAGAATTGCTTAGGCTATATCACAGAACATAAAGATTGATACAGAGATCAAGACTGCTCTGTCCAGTAGGTACAAGCCTTATACTTTTGATTATTCTGTTTCTCCATCCATTATTTTATCTACTCCTTTTCTTCTGAGTAAGCAAGGACATGGCAGAGCAGGTCCCAACTTAGTCCTGGTCTTGAAACATAATCGTATTAATAAAGGCAGCAAATCTGCTCCTGAGGAAGAAACTAAACTTTTGGCCCCAGACTTTTCCTTCTATGTCATGATCACAGGATGGTCTGTTTAATAAAACAAATGTTTTATAACCAAAAGCAAAGTGATTTCATCTTGCAGATGAGAGATGATTCAGGGCTATAGCAGGGTGAAATGATCTCTTGGCTCAGGCATATGGTTTATTAAACAAACTACTCCAGTTGCTACAGCTACTCACTGCTTGTGGCTAGCTCCTTCTCACTATTATGTGATATTTTTGAAACTTGTTGAACTGTGAATTGAACTGGCATTTATATCTAAGCAAAATTCTGTGGAGCAGAGAAAGAAGACAGAAAACATAAAAAGGTGATCTCTCTGGGACTTCTAGATTCTTTACAAGGTAAAACCCATGGCATCTTACAAATGTTTTACAACCTTTCCATCGAAAGCTGCCTATCAGCTAGAAATGTTCATAGAACACATAAAATTGCTGGCACTCACTTATCTGCTCTGATTTTGTTGTGAAGCCTTAATTGTCAAGCCCATGAAGAATTCCAGCATTGCTGGGCTCATAATGGAGGCTGAGTTTGAAAAGGAAGCAGTAACCATAAAATACAGGATGGTCAGAATTCACACATCGTCGTTGTGAACAGTTCAAAATGCAATTCTATCTCCATCTTATCTCTTTATGCTGATACCTGAAGGCAGGAGTAGAGAATATAGCCCACAGCTTGATTTCAGATTCAAACCAACTTTTCAGAAATGTGGAAATCAGAAACTTCCAGTTCTTCAGAATCCAGATTATCTGAGAAACACGTCACTTCCTACAGAAAAGGGGTTATGCTAGAATCCCAGAGTTTGTTTTCTTAACAAAAGCAGGTGATTTCTAGTTGTGTGGATTTTGAAGAAAACTTATGATCTCTGAAGATCCAGAAGCCAAACAAAACCTACACATTTTTATATATATAAATATCCCATTTTTATATTAAGTTTTTATATTGTTTGCAAAGGTAACACATCTCACAAGAAGGTGTGAATCCACTGTGGCTAAGTGGCATTGAGATTCTTGGGTATAAAAGCTGTCTTGTATCTGCAACAGAGTTTCTAGCTGCATCAAGCAAAATGCTTTGGTCACAGAGGGGAGAGACAAGCTGTGTGCTAAAAGCATACCGTCAATATGTGAGACCAGCTGCACAGCTGCAAAATAGAAGTCGCTGGCTGGAAAAAGGTCAGCGTTTACTTGATCTCTTTGAATTAGAATTCTCATCTTATAATAGCATTTGTGAGACAAAATCTCCCCCAAAAGTACTCCTAGTCTTTTCATTTGCTTTCTAGATGAACATAAAGATTTTGAAATATATATTAAAAAAAAAAAATCTCAGTCCTTTCTCTTTTTTGCTCCTTGTTTATCTTTCCTTGTGG
Organism: Colius striatus; assembly: GCF_028858725.1. NCBI lineage: Eukaryota > Metazoa > Chordata > Aves > Coliiformes > Coliidae > Colius > Colius striatus. Next base: position 21,790,985 of record NC_084768.1, read on the forward strand.
ATCTGTTAGCAGCAGCTCTAGCTAGCCCCTTACCTGGTTTCAGGCTCCTCAGCATACCTGCTAAATCCTGTTGTAGCATTCCTCTCCTACTGGGGCATTTTAACCCTGTCATTCCCAAGTACTGAGGGATATGGTTTAGTTTAGTGATGTACTTAGCAGTGTGAGGTGAGTGGTTGGATTTGTTGATCCTAAAGGTCTTTTCCAACCATAATGACTCTATAATTCTATGAGAAACAGCATAGATCCTGCCTGCACACTACTTCAAAGAACAGAATCTGAGAACCAAAATGTCATTTTTGGTTTCAGAGTAGCGTGTGGCTTTGATGAATACAAAGATGTACTTCTCACATGTAGGAGACTATATATGTAAAATACAAAGACAGGACTAAAGACTGGCTATGAAAACACTCTGTCTATACAATACATATACAATACATATATTTCTCACAAAGAGAGCTAAAGCCAGATACCTAAAACAAACAGTCACAATTCCCTCCTTTTCCACAACAATTAATCAAATTCAAATAAAGAAAATAGGAAAAAAAATGAGGACGGATGGGACTTCGAGGAGGAGCAGGAATAAAAGCTTTAAATGTGGATGGAGATCCAGAGGAAAAAAGTGTTGTCCAATGTTTGTGACAAAAGAGTTCAGAGTATCTGGTATACGTGCAGAACTTGCTGGCCAGGAAAGAGGTGTCGTGAGAAAGAGCTCTGGTAGATGCAGCCTGCTGAGAGTGGTCCATGGGATCCCAGGGGAAGAATCTGTTTTGGTATCAGCAGTTTGCTCTGTAATTAGAGAGTAGCATCAGCTTTAAAAACAGTAATTTTTCTCCTTCAATTGGAAACTTCAGTTTTTGAAGTGGATGCTTGTTTACTATGAATGACAATGAAACTGGCAGCTCTTTCTTCTTCAGCGGCCATTGGATAGCGGTAATTTTTAGCTGTGAAATACAAAATGGAGCAGATTCAGACACAAGTCTGGAGGGCAAAAAGTATGTTATTTCCTCCACAGCCTTCTAAACTAGTATATTTTCCCCTTATCACACAAATTTTTATATGCTTTTAATATTTGAGACAAGCTAGGAAGAGAGAAGGAGTTAAATGATTTAACTCTCTATCCACCTCATTGAATAATTTACAAGTATCCAGGATAAATATAGTGTCATAGAATCACAGAACAGTTTGTGTTGGCAAGAATCTTTAAAGGCCATCTAGGCCAGATGGGTAACACTTAGCTGACACTCAGAGTGGCAGTATAGGAGTGTGGTGGGAAGGAATGGAACAGTCAAGTCTGCATCTTGTCGATTTCTTCTATGCTACCAAATTGCATAAACAAAATGTCAACTTCCAGCCCAAAAGAAGTATGAAAAGAATATGAAGGTTAAGTTAGAAATGCTGAAAATCATAGTTAGTGTCAAAGACAACTATAATAGCTGTGTATGCAAAAGATGCTGGGAATTGTGAAGGTGGTTGCAGCTGCAGTAAAGCGAGGTCTGTGAGGCAGTGGGGGACTGCTGAGGGTACTCCGACCCAGCTGCCTTCCAGCCCCTTGGTCTGACAATGGCCAGGTGTTTCTGCTACAGAGTGCTTTGACAGTGGAGTACGACTGACCTCTGAGTCTTTGTGCTTAGTTATGATGCTGGCATGCTGTCAACACTTTACTGTAGAGCATGTCAGAAGGAACACAGCAATTGATTCTTTTCAATAGATGATTCTTTGGGAAACTGTAAATCATCTCATTGGAGAAAAAAAATCTCATTCCTCTTGCTACAGGGTTTTCTCCCTTCAAATTCAAAGGCCTGCTGTGAATAACAGAGCTTCCAAGCTTCAAGGATATTTTATGGTGGAAATTGTTAGGCAATCAAAATACATATCAGTTTCCACTTTTATGAAGGAAAGATTTTGCTTTATGTTATACTCAAACCCCGTGTTATATGACAATATTTTAGAAATGCAGCAATATGTGTGCAAGAGGGTTACATAGTCATAGAGACATTAGGCTTGCTCTAGTTTGGTTCCATCTAAATGATAAATAATTTAAGACAGAAAGAACATGATGGCTTGCTTTGTGAGGAAAAATGTAACAGGAATTCATCTTCATAAAGGACTGAAGGAACTCCTTAAGCCGCAGTGCTGCCAGTCTCTAGGGTGTTCATAATTCATATTCCTATTTTATGACTTGAGCACATTTCTCCTTAGAAAATCTGCAAATATTTTTTGCAAACCGGCTCTGAGTTTTCTGCTAGCAGAGTTACAGATGAGGCAAGTTTTCCATGGTTTGGGGTTTTATTGAGAATGCCTTGCACAGCTTTGGTTATGTGCTTCCTTCTCATGACATCAGTGCTGAAGGGGAGAAAGAATGTAAACATCTGTTTTTTATAATTCAATTGCAGGCTTCTAACTTGATTAGGATAAGCAGTGTTTCTACACGATTAATTTTCCAGTCACAATAGCACACAGTTTTAGCACCAATTTTAAGATTAGTAAAATGAGGGAAACTAATGAGGGTAAACTCTGCTTCATGGTCTACCATTCCAAGCTGCATTGAATGCTGTGCACCTCACCCACCTCACTCATCCCTCTCAAAACAATGGATGAGATTTCCCTCCCACTTGGATTTTAACATGATGTCTCATTGCTCTCTGCTGCACGTGAGGAAGCTAGTGGGAAGGCTTGTGACAGCAGCACTGAGGTGAGCTGGAGCAACACAGATTTGGCTCCTGGCTCTCCGCGGGCCCTTTCATGTGGCATTAGGTTGACCACCTAGGACTGGATTTACAAATGGTACTTGTTGGGATGTATCTGGGTCCTTGAAAAAATACGGAGTTCTGAAGTATATAGCCTTCAACCTCTTCCATCACTTGAGCAGAGTTAAAACACTACTTTAGCTACTTTATCTTCTTCTTTGTCCAGTCATTTTTTGTGCATCAGGGACTGCCACTCCTCATCACATTTTGGGGTCTTTACTACCCACTTCAACAGTGACTGTAAAGAACACATTCATAGGAGCTGAGGCTGGAAGGGGCTTTGGGAGCTCCAGCCTCTGGGTTGTGGAAGATGCAAGAGGAGAACCAGGGCACCAGCATATGTAGCAGCGATTTCAATCTCGTATCAGGCATTTATAATCGTGAAACAATAAAGGCACTCATCTGTCCTGCTAGGGATGGACTCGAGTCAGCACCGCCATCCTCACCTCTCCGGCAGGTGCGGACGAGGCCGCCGGGCCGGGATGGGCAGGTCCGTACCTCACCCTCCAGTGCCTCGTTCCCGATGGGGAGGCTCGCCCGCCCCAGCCCTCCCCGATGACGACCGCCGCGGGACGGGGCGCGGAGGTGCGCGGAGGTGAGCGCAGGGGCCACGGGGGGCCACGGGAGGCGGGGCCGGGGCTGGACTTGGGCGGGCACCGCCTCGGACCGTAGCCGCGGCTCCTAAGGCGGCAGCCCCAGCCGCGCCGGCGGCAGCAGCGCCTGCAGCCCGCGGTATGCACGGGGCTCAGCCCTCTCCCTCGGGGCGGTGCTGCCCCGGCCCTGCCCGGTAAGAAAGGCGGAGCGGGGCCGCAGCCGCGCGCACACAAAAGCCGCGGCGCTTCCTCCCCTCCGCGCGGAGAGGAGCGGGCTGCGGGTGCCGGGCTGCTCCGGGCGGGACGGCGCCAGTGCCTTTCCGAGCTGCCGGGGAACATGGCTCTCGGAGTTGGGCGACTGGGTCTGCGCGCGGTGCTGCTGCTCGTCCTGTGCCCCTGCGCTGTCCCCGAGCCCGACAGCGAGGCAGTGCCGGAGGGAGCCTCCACCCTGGCGTTCGTGTTCGATGTGACTGGCTCCATGTACGACGACCTGGTGCAAGTCATCGACGGGGCATCCAAGATCCTGGAAACGTCGCTGAAAAGACCCAAGAGACCGCTTTACAACTTCGCGCTGGTGCCTTTCCACGATCCAGGTAGGGCGTTCCGCCCGGAGCCGGACAGCGCTGCGGGATGCGCGGCTCACGCCGAGGGGGGTCGGGGACGGGCGGTGGGGCTGAGCAGCCCCCGGACAGCGGAGCGGGTCCTGTTCAGGGCTACCTTTTAGGAAGAGTTGACTTTCCTGTGTTTCCAGGGGACTGAAGCGTAAGTATTTCTGTCGCTTCGTAGCCGTGCTTCCCGCATGAGTCTCTCCGCTGCGGTAACTTGCCGGAGCGAATAACGCTTTCAAACACTCTCTCCAGCTGTTTCTATGTAAATACCAGCAGACCTTCCAAAACCATTCAGGCTAGACTGAAGTGGACCTTACGTGTGTTGTGTGCACCAAAGAGTGGTTTAGGGAATCAAATACTCCTCCTAATAATTCTAATACTATTTGAAGTGGCTTCAATGACCTTCTCTCCTAGTAGAGAACAAGTAACAAAGCTACTAAGTTTTTTTCAACACTCTTCCATGGGAATACACTTATGACCATACATACTACAATTAAATTTTTCTCCAGTCTTCTTGTCCCATGTTTACGTTCAGAAACTTGCACTGAAATGATCCACAAGCTTTATATGGTATGTCTTTTGGTTTGGGTTCTTATTTTTTTCCCTTGCTTTACCTTTTTTTTCTTTCTGCTGTACATTGTGCATTCCTCTCTTTCAGCATCTGTTTTCTATTCCTTTCCTATCCCTTTTCTCTGGCTTTCTTCTTTTTTTCCTTGTCAAATACCTTCTGGTGACTTTAAATAGGAACAGGATGCCCCAGGCACACACATCATGTGCTGTACTATGCTGTAAAACTTCTTTTCTTTTTTTTTCACACACAAAAAAAGAGAAAAACATGAGACTGGGGAAAAGCCCTTGAACATTACCTTCTGGTTCGAGTTTATATGGAATATCTCAGAATATGATATTCCTAGGTCAGTTCTTAAGGGTCCAATTTTTGTAGGGATGTCATCAAATGGAAATGGACACCGCCTTTCTGTTTTCCCCCGCAGTCATAGATATTTCTACTTACAAGATATGTTTGCTATTGTTATACCTTAAACTAAGTGCTTGGAGAATTGAAGAAAAACCCATCTATGGGAATGCTGATTTGTTATCTATAAGCTTGTATAGGTTCTTTTTTTTTTTCTTATGCCTTAGAAAGCAGTCCATCATTGTGGTGTCACAGTGTCCTAGCACAAAAGGGTCTGTTTATGTACCTTACAGTTTTCACCTTTGGAGTCACTTTCTTTCTCCCCACATCCCAGCTTTTTGTTATTTTAGGAAATAAATATATGTGGAACTTGAAAAGCATCATGCCATGGAAGTTAAGCAAGAAGGAAAATATTTTGGTCAAGTGTAGAGCCTACAACTCTTTAATACCCTTTTGGAAAATAAAACTGATAGTTCTCCTTGGAGGTTTTTTTCCTTGGAGAGGGCAGAAAATCAACATGTGGATTAGAAGTGTTTTGATTTTTCTCCATAATTACACTTCATAGTAATATTCATTTTCTGTTCACCAAAGTGATTTGCTGTAAGAACTGATAGTTCTCTGGTGAGAAGGTTTGGATATCTGTACCAACACAAGAGCAAGAAGATGATCTTGTGTGGTGCACTTCTGTGGTTGACCAATTGGTGCGGATGGTCCTTTGTTCTTGTGCATTCTTGGTGGAAAGAAGTGCCAACTTTTATATCGCTGGTAGTTCCACTGCTTAGCTTTCATCACAGATCACTTTCAAATCCTTTGTGCCTTTTTCTTTCTCATCCCACGTATCTTCTCTTCCTCATTCACTTTTTCTTCTGTACATTTTCTCCTTTTCGTTCCTCTTCTCCTGTCTCCTTGATCCTCTTCTTTCACTGGCTCTCTAGGATCTTTGATTCTCTTACAGACTGATTCTTTTAGTCATGCTTTTCTGTACCACCACCTTCTTGCTCTGCACGTACCTCACTAGCAACAAATCCACTAACACCTTCCTTGGTTTGGTTCACATTTTTTCCCCCTCACAGTCTACTTTGCATCCTTGTCTATTTCCCTATTCCCTCTCTTGCCCCAGGAGAACCTTTTCCTCATCAAATGTTAGATTTCATTCAGGAGAACAACTGAAACTTAAGCCTGCTTAGAGCTGACCTGTACAACAAGGAACTGTTGACAGACATCTGTCCTGTTACATGTCTCTCCATGGAAGTCATGCCAGAGGGGCCTTTTTAGTGTGATGGAAGACTTCTGAGGTCATAGCACTGTTTGAAAGTGGCAAATGCATAAATTTAAACTTGATTTTGTCATAGTTTCTGAAAACTATTTTTAGATGACTCGGAGTTAGAGGGACACACCATATGTGGTCCAGTGTCTTGAAGTTTATAGATGTAGCAGCTTAGACTGCTGGTAATCTGGTACCTTGCATCTGACAGTGACCAAGCCTAGGCTTTGGTCTAGAAAATGATAGAAATACTGTTGTGACCAGTTCTTCGGCATCTTTTTGTCAATCTGTAAATAAATAATGTTTCTCAAAAATCTAGTTAAAAATATTGTTTGGCTTGTGTTTCACAGTGTCCAGTTCATTCAGCTAGAGTTTTCTCTGAAGACTGATCAACAATGTCAATGAGCATGAGATTATTATATTTTTTTTTCCCAAATTATCTGGTTACTTGGTCAACTGATATAGTTTCTTCAAAAAAGAGCTTTATGTGTAGCTGCCCCATAGACAAATTTTCTTGTTGTTTTTTGACATACTGTGAAACAAATAGGACTCTACGGGGAATGCAGCATCTGGTTCAACCTGAGGTCCAAGAAGCCTCTCTTTTATAAAGCTGTCCTGATCCAGATACACTCATTATTCATCAGTAATTTAAAGGTAACATGGATTTGGCTTTTAACTCTGTTGTTTTCCTAATTTATGTTGCACAACATAGGCTGAACAGTGCCCCATTCACTCTCTTTGCAGTACTGCTTGGTTGCCACTGATGAGTGAAAAGGCTCAAGTGCTTTCTTAGCACTGTAAAGAGTTATTGTCAAGGATAGTGTATTCAACAAAATCACACATAAACCTATCTTGGAAGGGTATTTGACATTATACAAGGTATAAAAAAAAAATGTTATATAAAAATCTCCTATATTCTGCTGGACTACCTCATTACCAAAGTGTTGCATATTAATGCTGCATTGTGACATGCCAACATGTTGTGGTCTTTGTTAGATTTAAATGTAGTGGTATGACTGTTGCAATGGTATTGTGGTCAGATTATGGTATTTTTCTAAAGCAATATTTTTCTAAAGTATATTTTTTTAGTGTAAAACCTGAGATTTACAGCATAGAATTATGACCTATGGAAAAAAAATGTGTAATGGGTTTCACATTCTGATACTGTTGTACCATCTGGTGGTATGCTGAGACCTCTATTTTGAAAAAGCCTTTTGTTTTGGATTCCAGTTCATGTGTAAGCATGTGCAATGCTTTAACAGATTACAAGAATTTTTCTGTTGTGGTTTTTCAATGCCTAAACATGATCGTAGAAGTTTTGTAGATAGTGAAAAGGTCTGTTGACAAAGAAATCTCTTGCGAGACTTGTGTTCAATGGAAAAACTGGGGAAATAAAGATGTCCCAAAGTAAGAAGAGTTGATACAGGAAAGTTTTGAATTGCAGCTAAAGCCTAAGATCAACAAATGAATTTATAGGTGATTAAGACCCACAAGACACAACTACAAATTCCCATTGTATCCTGTGGAAATGGGATTGTGCTCAGAATGTCTTTATTTAACATCTGTGGCCAGCTTTTCTGTTTTTTCTTTATGCCATTAAGGAATTTTGGAATGGAAAATAAGCCTAAGAGAACAAATTCATCCCTAGTAGTGGAATCATACCAGTAATAACTCTGACTCTGCGTGATTTAATCAAGCATTGCTTTAGTGTGAATGACTATTTTATAGACCAAACTGCAGTCATTAGTTTTCATTACAAGAAAAACGAAGGGTATATATAACCTCTGGACTTCCTAGTGCACAGGATGATGTTTGCTTCTTGGTACTCTGCATGACTACAAATCTCTGATATGAGCATCTCCCAACCCTTTTTTGTACAAATCGAATAGGCAACCTATTGCCAATATGAGTAAAGGGAAAACCTTAGTACTGCTTTGTTCATATGGGAAAATAGCATTGAACTGAAGTCATTCACCTAGGGCCACATAGTAAATGTGTAGGAGAACCAAGAATACAGTTGTGGTTTTTATTTATTGGGTTTTTTTAGCCCCTTGATTCCATACATATATTTTTAAGAGTAATGCTCTAATTATATGATGGAGAAAAGGCTTGTAATTCTGTTCATCTTTGTAACCTGGGGTCTCTTTTATTGAATAGACTTGCAGTGTTATATCCATAACAAGAATTAGTCTGCTGAGCCATGTACTAGCTTGAAACAAATTGAGACAGTCACGAAAGGTCCAACAACTTTGGTTTTTTTGATAGGTTTTTTTAGAAGTTAAAATGAAGAAGAAATAACGTGATGGTTTTGGATTTTTTTTTTCCACGGGAGGAACATGAGAAATTAAAATCAGGCTATTACTGAAATTACATTTTTTCATACTTCCCCATATAAAAAGTATGTTGTTTATAAAAATGAATAATAAAGGTGGAAAGCTGTGTGCAGAAAGTACAAGCTTTCCTTTACATGTTAAATCCTGTTGTGAAAGGCAGTTGAGATTGAAGAATAAACTGACCTCTGAGTGTAGCAATAAAACTTCCACCTTTGTCCAGCTGAAATTCTTTGTGGTTTTAATTCACCTTCAGTGGCTGTGTGGCCAGCCTTCCTGATATGAGCCACCACTTCATTGTTGCTCTATCTACAGCTAAACAGTATCACTGCCTTTTCACTGCCCAGCAGGTTTCTTACAGAAAGCTGCTGATAGCTTTTGTCCAACATGTTGCCTTGCACTTAGTATTTTGCATTCTTTTGTCACTTGAGATGTTTGGCCTTGGGCATTACTCTCAGATTTATGGGTGTCTATTAAACTTTTCAGGCAAAGGCTGAACGTGTATAAATCAGTTGTCTGAAATATTTTCTCATTTGGGAGAAGCTGAATGGTCCTTCTGGTATAGCCTGAAGAAGGTCATTGTCTTCAGGATTCCCTTTGCATTGTGCATCCTTTGTGTGAAGGAAGAAATGCTTCAGGACTTGGTATTAGTTTTACTAAAGAACAGCAACGTGACTATTGAGAAACTGGATGACAGTTGTTTTCAAAGCAGGGAGGACAAGTTTAAGGGAAATGTGAGGGATTTTTTTGTACTAGTATCTGAGTTTGCCAGCACTACAGAAGTGACATTATTACAAGGAATGGGTGCAGCATTAGAGGAGTCTGTGATCTCAGTGCTGTTCCTTCGGGGTTCCCCTACTGGGAGTCATGTAGATCTGTGGGTGTCATTGTGTTTGTGGGTAATTAATAGCACCTACTTGAGTTTAGTCTGTTGTAAGCTGTGCTGTGGTATAAACTATTTCAGTACTTTGGTTTCAACACTGTGTGGGTATAATACAGCAGATTTTAAATGAGTTTCAAGTACATTGTGGTGGAACTCGATGGGTTAGAGAGGAGGCAGAGGAGGGATATTGCCAGTGTTTCACAGTATATCTTTTGGCTAAGAACGAGAAAGATTGAGTGGGTTGCTGCTGTATGTATGTCCTGGACAGACCTCACATCACTCTCTTCTGCAGTCTATGTTGTGCAAACTACCCAGTGAGATGAAAACGGGAGTCTTTGCCCTTTGAGGACTCGGGACTTGATGAATTCTGGGTAGATCTGCCTGTCTTTGGGAAGTGACTCTTCTTGTCCACAGTCGGTAGGTCTCCTAACCTCTCTCAGTAGGTAAAACTGCTTCAAAGCTGTCTAATATTTGAACTAGACAAATTAATAGCTTGACAAGGAGGAATAAGCTGATTGCCAATGTAGTGCCTGTGGGAAAATGTTTTGCAAACCCTGGGTGCTTATCAAAATCCTGTAGTTTCTTATAGGAAGGAAAGAGAGAAGTTGCCCCAACTCTGTCTGGTAAGAGTAAGGTCAAAGGCAAAGAAAATTATTCTGTCCACCTGATTCAAATAGTTGTTTTATTCTGAGACTTGAGTGAGTCTGCAGTTATTCCCAAAATCTGAAGTGAGGGAAAAAGATGTACAAAGTTAACAAGTCTGACCTCTCTGTTCTAGTGCAGTACCTCAACTGATGCATCACAGAACATCAGGTTAAAGCTGTCACTACTGACCTTTGAGTAGTGTTCTTTGGAAGCCTCAGAAATTTCTGAACATGCTGTCTGAAAAACTCAAGGTTGGGTAAGATTTTTCTGTGGATGAGGGGGTGTTGGTTTATTTTGGACTTCCTTAGCTATGTAGTGAGAGTAATAATGAACACACATCGAAGTTTTGAGTTTTGCTTTCACATTTTGGGAGACAAAGTGTTTACATCTGTTCATCAGACAAAGTGTTCACTTAAATCTGTGCTGTCTTGATATGTCTGAAGACAAACAGATAACCAGAATTGGGTATAATAACTGCAAAATCTGACCTCTTGTGCTATAACTATTGAAGTGATACTATTACTTGTTATTTCACTATTGATTATTTCAGCAAGGAATACTGTTTCTTTAAAACTCAAATACTCTTTCTATGCTGTTACTGCTGCTAAGTTTCGTTGTTACTCTCATTGGTTGAATGTTAGTGATCAATGCTATATAATAGCAAACAACTCTCTGGGTTGATAAGCATAAAGTCTAAAGTACCTCTGAGTATTTTCTGTTTCTGAGACTTCTGTGCCAAGTGTACTGACTGTGTATGAAATTACTGTTTTGAAACTTTTTCTCATCCTTAATGGACACCTTGTGATATCTAAAAAATCAATTCTATGTGATTACATGGCTGTTTTCTTGTTTTTCTGGAAGGATTTATCTGGAGTCCTGCTAAAAATAGCTGTTTATATAGATTGCAGAAGACAGTGTTGTCAGTGCTAGAAGCTCAAAAAAATAGAAAACAACCAAAATGTTGTGGCATCATCCAAAAGCCTACTAGAGCATCACTTGCACTTACTTTTCTACTGTTTTAACTCTACCTGTCTAGCCCTGAAGGTATGCACAATGGTAAATTTCACTGCTGATTCTTGAATCTTTTTTACAAGGGAAAGAATTTTTATTCCTGCTTTCACTTGAAGATGGTGGAGATTGTCTTTTCCTGAGGGAGAAAAAAGTGATAATGTCTCAAATATGTAATTCTCTTCTGCTTTGGATTATGAATTAGTTTTCATGTTACATTTGAAAGTGTTACCTGATGAACTTACACAGAAGCTACTTGTTCCATTTTGCTTTGTTATCCCCAGCTCCAAGTTGTGGCAATTATGTGAAAAGCTCTGTAGCTCATTAGTAGTACATCCCAATGTTACTATTACCAATATAGTTTAGCTAGTGAGGCTTGGTGTTTAGTAGTGTATGCCTGTTCTCTGTAGCTTCTGGTGTTTACATGGACGATACTTCACCTCTTGTGTCTCAAACAGCAGTCACTATTGCAGTGCCATGGCAAAGTTGACCCTGCGACAATGTGGCAAGTAATTGTGGAGAGTTTGATATTAACTCCTGAATACAGAGGTTTTGAAACACAGAATTGTTTAGATTGGGTCCAACCATTACCTCAGCACTGCCACAGCCACCACTAAACTATGTCCCTCAGACTCACAGCTACACAGCTTTTGAACACCTCCAGGGTTAGTGACTCCGCCACTGCCTTGGTCTGTCTGTTCATCCTTTCCTTTTGGGGAAGAAACATTCCTAATACCCAAACTAAACCTCCCCTGGTGTAAAGTTGCCTTAGAGTCTTTACGTTACTATTATCTCTCCATGCGCCTGAAAAACATGTTCACTTTCCAGTATAGTGATTTTCTTTCATACTGCTTTCTACCATTGTGTTTTCTGAAGACTAATAAATAGCAAAATGTAGACTTTGCTGGAGCATCACACACGTTGCTGAGAAAGGAAGAGTGTTGTGTAGATTCTGTAACTTCCACTACAGATAAGATTGTCTGAACAATTATCTGAACTGAACCTGTTGAGAAGCCACTTGTCACTGTTCTCAGGAACATCAGTGTAGAAGTTCTGGACTCTCCAGTTCAAGAGAGATAGGGAACTTCTGGAGATTGTCCAGTAGTGTTACAAAGGTGATGAAGGGACTGAGGAAAGGCTGCGGGACCTGGGACTGTTTAGCCTGGAGAAGACAAAAGGGACCTTATCAATGCTTATAAATACCTAAAGGGTGGATGTCACGAGGATGGGGCCAGTCTTTGTTCTGTGGTGACAGGACAAGGGGTAGCGGACACAAGCTGGAATACAGGACATTCCACTTAAACATGAGGAGAAACTGGTGCTCAGGTGAGGGAGCACTGGCACAGGATGCCCAGGGAGGGTGTGGAGTCACGTTCTCTGGAGGTTTCCAGAGCTGCCTGGACATGTTACTGTACATCCTACTTTAACAGTATGTTGGACTGAATGATCTTTAGAGGTCCCTTCCAGCCCTGACCGTTCTGTGAAGTGTTGGTGTACATCACAAAACAAAAAAAGAGCACAAATCCACACAGTGATAGTTTGAAGCTCTGGTTGGTTTTCAGCTGAAGCTGTTCTGCACAAAAAAGATTTATCTGTGCCTTCTCATTAGAGGTTACTGCCCCATTATTTCTACTACTTTTAACTACTTTGAGGTCAATCAGCAAATAAATATTACACAATACTGAACCAGATTAGAAAATGATCAAGCTGGTGCCATTTAAACTAAAAAGACATTGAACCCTTGCCCCAGATAAAGTATCTGTACAACATATTTCATCATGTCCTGAATTACCTGAGCAGTGAATAGATTCGTGCCTCTGAAATACAAAGTGGAAAGAGAATCTGTTGAAGCTGTATTCTTTGCCCACTTGGGCAGTAGAGAACTGTGCTTTCACCTTCTTGTGAAGCAGGAAATGACAGTCACTGTCATCTAAGGTAGCAATGTCTGATAGCTGGGAGCAGTGGAGAGAAGGTAGATACCAGCAGTGTTAGAAGTGAATTTGTAGTCTTCTGGCTTCACCTATTCTTCTTTCTCTCACTTCAAAATTTACTTCTCAAGTTACAGTAGCTTGTTTTTCGCACAGTCAGTGATTGTACTGTATAGAAGTCAAGTTAATCCTATTTATGGCAATAAGTGTTTAACAGTAGGTCACATTGGCTATGAGTGTTGATGGGAGCTCTGTGATATGGCAAGTGAAATTTCTGATGAAGTTTGCATCTACTGAAGTGATTTAAAGGCCCACAATTACATTTCTAATGCTTTATAAAAAGTAGATATTTACTGCAGATCCTCAAGTGCCTTTAAGCTATGATTAATTTCTCCCTCCCCAAGACTGATATATTCTATCTCTTAATCATCTTGAGAAAGCAGTTATTTTCTGAGAATGTCCAGTAATTAAATCAATAAGGAGGCATAAATACTATATACATCTTATCTCAGTTTCACTGAGGCAATGCTGTTCACTGTGAAATGGATTGTCAGTGAAATACACATAGGGGAAGCTGGCAAGGAGGCTAAGCAGAGAATATTTGCCTCTTGAAATGCCAACCTTGCTCTTTTAAAGTGTCAATGCTAGAAGATAATGATGAAAAGCAATGCCTTCTGTGGTGGGCAATTAGTAGCAAGCGCCTTTACTGAAGAGAGGAGCTGGAGTTCTCATGGGAGAATGAAGGAAAAAAACTGAGAAGTGAAGGCTACTGAAACTGAGACTCTGATCCTTAATCCTTGCTCCATGTGCTGTGCTACCATCCTGAATTCCAACCGTATTTGGATAAGACGCAAGGTCAAGTTCACGTGCCTTTTGGAAGCTCTGTGTCGCGTGATGCAGCGCTGGGCCAGGTGTCAGCTGCAGGAGGATGAGCGATGCTTGTCCTGTGTATAGGGCCACGGACTGATGGGACCCCATTTGCTGGTACAAATTGTGCTTGAACTATTCTTAACCAATGATGAGCAAAATGAGTTTGTGTTGGGTTGGTGCTTTGTTTTGTGTCTGTAATATTCTTCATCCTGTTACACAAACCTCAGAGCTGTTTCTGTTATGCTTTGTGGACTTGAGATATGTGTCTCTATAGTCTTTTTCTGACTTGTGTTTTATGCTTTTTGTGTGTGCCTTGGAGGCTGCTTAGAATTTATATTAGAGTGGGCTCAACTCAGCCAGTTGAGGATCTGGATAAGATGGATTAAGGAGTGTGTAAAAGGAGCAGATATTTCATTTATTGAATGTGGCCTAAAGAATGAGAAGAGGAACCCTTTAGAGAGATGGAAAGCCCTCAGGTGCCAGTTGGTATATGTTTTCCAATCAGCGATTTGATTTTTGGCATATGCTGTGTACTTTGGTTTTGAAGGAGATGCATGCATCGGGGAAAATATTGAGAACATATGTTTTTCTGTTTGCAAATAGCAAAACAATTTCTCTGTTGAAAAGGATATATGGTGTTACTTGATCAGCTCACCATGCCTTGATAACAGTTTTGTTAGAAGAAATAGGGTGGGTTTAATCAAATGTGCTCTGGGCTGACTGCTTCATATGCATTCTTTACTACTGCCAGGGAGAATGTGTTCTACAATTACATTGTTGAACACAGTTCCTTTTTAATAACTATTGCTTGGGTATAGGATTTCCTGTTTTAGGTGTTGTGATGGGTTTTTGTGGAGCCCCTTTTGCTTAGTAACAGGGGGAGGGGGCTGCAGTGCTGCCACCTAGCAGTTCCCAAAACTTCCCCTGGCTCTCATTGGACCCACTTCTGGGTTGGCCAGGCCAATCGGGTGCCTGTGTGATCATTATTTTAAATCACTGGTGTGTAGGAGGAAGTACAGCAGTGGTATAAGATCACAGAATCTTAAGGGTTGGAAGGGGCCTTGAAAGATCATCCAGTCCAACCCCCTGCCAGAGCAGGACCACCTGGAGTAGGTCATATAGGAACTCATCCAGGTGAATTTTGAATGTCTCCAGAGAAGGAGACTCCACAACCCATCTGGGCAGCCCGTTCCAGTGCTCTATCACCCTCACTGTGAAGAAATTTCTTCTTATGTTTCAGCTTGTAGCCATTGCCCCTTGTCCTATCATTGGACATCGCCGAGAAGAGCCTGACTCCATCCTCCTGACACTCACCCTTTACATATTTGTAAACATTAATGAGGTCACCCCTCAGTCTCCTCATCTCCAAGCTAGAGAGCCTCATCTCCCCCAGCCTTTCATCATAAGGGAGATGTTGCACTACCTTAATCATTTTTGTGGCCCTGCGCTGAACTCTTGAGAGAGAGAGATGGCAAGAGCCATTGGAACAGGACTGACTGTGCCCCCTATTCCCTGCCCTCTGTGCTGCTCAAGGGAGGAAGAGGTAAATACACCAGGATCAGGGTTCTGGTCTGAAAGGGCTGGTCATACTCTCCATCGTCATCTCACTCTTGTTTTCTGTGTGTTATGTTTTTGGTTGGTGGTGGATTAAGTTAAATTTTGTTTTCTTCCCCAAGTTGAGTAGTCCTGTCTGTTTTGCCTCAGACTGTAAGTGGCAAGTGAGCCCTCCCTGTCCTTTCCGCGTTTGAAAGGCCCTAGGTACTTTTCCCATTCGGTTGGGATAGGGAGGAGTGAGCAAGTGGCTGCTCATGGTCCTTTGATCCTAGCTGGACCTAAACCACGAGAGGTGTGTTGCTCTCAGATCCTATTGATGAGATCCTTCAGGTATGCCTATGCTATGCTGATGCTGTTGGGTGAACTCTGGGTCCAAGATTTGCATCTTGCATAGGGATAGTTTACAAGATTGGTTTTTTTTTCAGTGAAACTAGAGCAGTTTAGGTCATACATATCCCATTCTGGTCTGTGGTTAAACTTATCTTCTTACCTTCTGGAAGAACACATGCAGTCTGTTCTTTGGTAATTGCAGATGTGAGCTGAGCTTTTCACTGGTTTTGTCAGTGCTCCTTGCATATGTTCCTGAAGCATTTGAATGGGATCAAGATACGTGAAGCCGTGACACTGAGGATAGGGTTTATCTCATTTCACTTTAGGCACTTAACTGAAGAACCTCACCTGAGAGACTAGGTACCTAAAGGCTCTTTCTGTAATTCACAAAAAATCAAAAAACTGGCACCTTTCATGAGCAATTAATTGCTTCATAATGTTTAAATAGTTTATAGTGGTCTCATTTGCTTTAAAAGGCTGCAGAGTGAGCAAAGGTTAGTTCAGTTGAAGCCTTGGGTTTAGGGGATATGAAGTCAAGAGGCTTCCTGCTTTCTGATTTATTTTTTTTTACTGCTCTGAGGCTGACTTGTCTAGGTAATAGTCCCCAACATTTGTTTAATACTGTTTTTCATCCTGGCATAGGTATATGGAGTGCTCGGATGAGCCTGGCTCATGCCAGAGGGTAGGTTGTGCCTACACCATGGTGTCCTCTGTAATTCTGATCTGACCCCAGACCTTCAGACCTGCTAAAGAACCTCCCTTGGGGGAGTGTTTTGAGCTAAAACTGAGTAATGCTCAGAGGCCTGTGCAGGCAGCTCCAGCATGAACTTAGGGACTTCTGGAAGTCTGCTTTGCAGAGGGTGTTGGTGAATGCCTAATGATGTGGCTAATCAGAATGTCTTACACCTCATTTGCCATTACCGCGGGTTGTCATCAGGGTTTGAACCTTGGATGTTCAGCAGCAACTATTCTGCATAAGCTAAAGGGGTAATACTGGCAGCTATGAGGTGGATAAGCTGCAAATGGGGGTTGTGATGCACATGATTAATGTGTGTTGCACATGTGAACAGGCTGTGTGTATTTATGAAGATATGTTAACTTATTGTTCTGTATCCTGTGTACTCTTCCATCTCTATTTTCTTTGGCATCCTTGGTACTCCTCTTCCCAGAGACTCTGTGTGCAGTTTCCCAACTCTGCCCAAGTTGTAGCCATTTTTCTAAAATATACTTAGCCACAGTTTTCAGTCTGTAAAGCATTAATGGTAATATATATGCATATTTGAAAAGGACATGTTCCCAGACAGCAAGCCAACAAGCTGCATACATCACATGCAATGAAGGATAATTGAAAGTGTTGAATTTGTTTTCAGTAATGTATCTCTATTAGCAGTCTCATCTGTTCACTCTGGAATAGTAGCTTCCTTACCATATGCTCTTGGTGACACAACAGTTAGTGTGTGATTATTTTGTACAATGAATCAAGCGTGTAAGTGTTCAGAGCCTGTGTAAAATATAATTAGACTCCCAAAATAAACTGTGATGTGCAGAGAGAGTTTTAAATGACTCTTTAGAAGTGCCTGCATGAGCCCACTCCTACAGAAAGACAGCTGTCTCCTCACGAAGCAGAGCTTGTTGCAGAACTGCAATGGAGAGGGAGTGAGCTTCAGCTCTATATTTCAGTGTTCCAATGTATTCATGGGAGCTGTAATACTTCCTTCCTCTCCTGTGTTTTCCCAGCCATAGAACTACAAAATATGAAGAGAGTTTTAAAAGATAACTTTGTGTAGCCTGACAGATAGTAGAGCCAAATTCCCAGTATCAGCTTTATCACTGTAGGCTAAATTACAAACCCTGGAGTTTGTTCTGCCATGTAATATAACCAAAAGCAGAATGGGCCCCTAGATTTTCAGGCTGGAAAAACCCTGCTGAAGTGAAGTGAGTGGGGGTGGGTTTGCATAATTAAATGAAAATGAAGGAATGTCTTGTGTTGCCATAGTCCCAGCTAAATGTCTGGTCTGTTTGTTCAGGATAGCAGCCCTAATCTATGACTATAGGTTACTGCTGGATTCCTGCCATCTTGTTTCAATTAGATTCATAGCCTGGGGGGGGTGAGGGGTGTAAGCAGGAAGCCATTGTAATTTTCATGCTTTGGACACAAGTGTATTTTCATGAGCTGAACTTAAGTGTCTCTGGGGATACTGAATATCACTGAAACATTTCCTGAGTTCTCCTAAGCTGTACAATGGTATGTCCGAGTCTGTTTTCCAAAGGACAGAGCTTTTGTTTAGTTAGTGAGGTCTTAGTTAGTTCACTGAACTAGTATGCTTTTGCACTTATTTATTGAAGCACAGAAGAAGAGGAGAAAAGTTGTGCAGAAAAAAGTCCTCTGCCTCAGAACAGCTAGGAATACTGTGGTTTCTTCTATGCCTCCATAGTAATTTATAATTCTATTTACCAAAATCCTCAAGAGACTGTGACTCTACAGCTACCATGCCAGAGCTTGTTTTTTAGACGGTAAATAGATGAAATGGCTCGGCAAGCACATGGTTTTAGGTAGAACAGCAATAGCTGGAGTGCCCAGGTGGAAGGATTCTAATAGCGCCGATCTTGGAGCAAATAACTTTGCATTGGGGCACTTCTTTTTCATTGTAGTGACTTAGTTTGTAACAGAGCCAACACAATAGTATTGTGGTTTTAATTACAGATCTTTAGCATCACTGTGCAGGCACTGTCTTTTACCAGACATATTCTCAGCATAGATGAAGTCAAGCTCCAGCATGGCCCCTAGTAGACTACTGGTAGACTACATGATGGGAGTAATATTTTGACTGCTTACCTACAGCAGTTGGAGAACATAACATGATGCCTGTCCAGGATAGTTGCCTCTTGGTTTAGCCACATATTACTTAAAAACCTACATCTTGGTGCCTTAGGGCATTTCAGATGAATGGGCTTTTTTTTTTTTGCTTTGGTTTGGTCATGTCTTCCCCTTTTAAATTTCACATAAACTGAATCAAAGCACAAGGAATTAATGGGGCTTCCTCCTGGGTCATGGTCCTCTGTTAACCACAAACCCACAAATCACTATTTGTTCCTGAAAAGTTTACTCCTTCTTTTCCTTTCTTCTTTTCCTTTCTTTCCTTATCTGTTGGACTCACACATCTTTTATCTTCTTTCTCTTTGCCTTCAGCCCATCCCTTCCTCAAAATTTCCATTGACCCTTTTCCCTCAGAGGTTCAGTGTCCCTTCTCAGCGCTCCACTCCTTTATCTCAAGATGTCTTGGCAGGAGTATCTTTTGCATACACAAACTAGATCCTAGCAATCAAATGTATTGCTGCTAAAGGCAACGTGCTCTGAAAGAAGTGCTGTGTTGGCCACAAAGAAGTTTGTGCAGGAGATGAAGGAGAAATCTTTCAGTGTTTCTTTCCTGTATGTGTGAATGATCATGTTTGCATTAGCATGATGAGTGGTAGCGAGGACACGTATTTTCTACATTAGCCATGTGAGCAAGTTTGTTTCTAGAGTTTGTTCTGGGTCTGAACTGGATCAATGGACTGATACTTCATTCTCTGAAATTTTGGCTGAATCTGCACACATACATTTTTCTTAAAGATGTAGCTGCACTGGATTAAAAAAATACTGCCCTGCACTTGCCATCTGCTTCTCTCTTCTTTGAGGCTGTGGCCTTTTCAGATCCCTGCCATGAATGCTGCTTTACAACTCCAATTCAAAAATTACCCAGGTTAGCAGCTTGTTAAAACTCTTAGTGCTTGCTAGCTTGGTTAGAAAGAGTGTGCACGAACCACTCCGCTGCTGAGCGGAGGAAGTGATGACTTGAGTTAGGATGGTTCTGGAAAGCAGCACTGGCAGTTTGTTTGGCTGGCAGAACTGCAGTGGGAAGGGAATGAGTATCCCTAGTGCTAATGAACTGAATTGAACCGGAAAGATTGAGTTACACAGGATCTGTGTGTGTGCAAATTTAGACAGTCTCTGTGAGTGCTGACAATGGGAGGAAAAAAATGTGTCTGCTTTGTGTATCAAGCTTTGTTCTAAACATTACTGTTGTTGCTTATGCAACAACACTGTGCAAAAAGTGGAAATCAGGTCAATTGGATAAAAACCCATCCTCTTCCCCACCTTTGAAAATGTCAATTAATATTATTCTGTTGCCTAAAATGAACCATGGTATACGAAGATAAAAATAATATGTGTTGGCCAAACTGCATTTGAAAGAATTTGGCAGCACTTAAAAATCTTTTAAGCTCACGGTGATTTGGCATAGCCACCTGTATTGATATATACCCATGTTTTCTCTTTTAGAGGGAAGATACAGAAATACTCTATAGTGTAGAGATGTGTGGAATGTTATGGGAATGGAGCTCTAGCTTTGTGAGTGGTATGAGAGGATGAGTTTGTTCCTGTAAAGGGCATGAAGAAGCGGCTCTCTTAAAGATGCTGATGCGTCTCTGCTTCCTGGGGTAGCGCCTTGCTTTGTAAAGAGTATAGGCTGAGATGGGTCATAGAACTGTAGAATGGTTTGTATTGGAAAGGACCTTAAAGATCTCCTAGTTCCACCTCCCCTGCCATGTGCCACTAGATGAGCTTGCTCAGAATCCCATTGAACCTATCCTTGAACATTTCCAGGCATGGGACAGCCACAACCTCTCCCAGCAACCTGTGACAGTGCCTCACCACCCTCATAGTAAAGTTCTTTCTAATAATCTAATCGAAATCTAACCTCTTTCAGTTTAGTTATAAGGAAAAAGTTGTTCTTGAAACCAGCAAACAAGAAAATCCCAAAATAAGTGAAGCATGTTTTAAATTAACTCTTTAATTTGCATAAAGCTTTTTTTAGAGACAGATTTTGAACCTTTAAAACTTTAGAAGTTTTGGCTGTGGATATTTATGCGATGAGTCAAGCACATCTTGCCTTTTGTGTTGTAGCTATATGGCATTAAACAGTTTCTTAGTTACTTGCCATGAAGTGTCCCATTGTGTAGATATAAAAGCCATTTTTTCCACTTTGATATTCTGTCTCATTGAACAGGTTTTGATCTCAGTTAACATGGAGTAAATCCAGAGCCATTCCATTACAGCCAGTAATGTTAGCTTGGATTTACACCAGTATAACTGAGGTCAGAGTCTGGCTTGGGTTGTCTGCTTTCCTAATTTGCTAAATATTACATATTTCCCAAATATCCCTTCACATCTCTTCAGACCTTGCTGTCTCCTCCTACTTTCCCAAATTCCAAGAGTAACAATGTAGGTTAAATTTATTTGATGAAAGATTGTTTAAGCAAGGTCTGTTTTTTATTAGCTCAGCTGTTTTTCATTTTTTTTTCAGCACTGTTTGAAGTTTTGTTGTACTCAGGATAGGATCTGAATTCATCATGCTTTTTCCTACTTGACTCAATTTTGTCAATTAGAAGTGTGGTGTTTTAAATTATAGGGTGCTCTCCAATGTTATCATTGAGTAAGAATCGTATGCCTCGGTGACATTTCAAAGCACTTTTTAACTCTGAAGTTCAGAAAAAGGAAAAAGGTTGTGCCTTAAGGCATTACTGTTAATCAGCAACATAACGTGCTTGAAAGCTTAGTAAATGCAAGATATGACTTTGGAGAATGAGATGAATTAATTTTTTCCTGATTTTGTTTATATTTCCTGACATGACACACTAGCTTTGTAGAAATGTACTGTGAACTTTATTACAGAGTATTTTAATTTACCATATGTGAGAGACATAATCTGGAATTTCATTTAGGTTATTTTTTTAGTTACATTTTGTTTATTGTTAAAGGTAGATGTTTGGACAGTTTTATCTGTGTTTATGTAGTTTAGTTGGTATACTGGGTTCTTAGTCCACATAATCATAAAAAAAAAGAATCTGTAACATTTGTATTAATATCTTTAATATCTTTACAGTTGGACTTTTGCTGTTAAAGTATCTCTGTCTTCATACAATGATAAATAACCCTGCCCAGAATATCCAGCTTTTACTGTAGGGATAAAGAAAGGATGGAAGATGGGAAACACCAGCTTCTTCACAGTTTGGAGACCTTAAGCTATAGTTAAGGAAAACACTTAAGAATGACATGTTTTTGTATATATATTCACTTGATTTTACTACAATTTTCATATATGCCCAAATGTTTTTCTGAATGAGACCCTCATGGTTTGCCTGGGGCAACCAAGAAACCATTTGGCAGAACTGATGATTTAAACCTGAGTGATACGCTTTCAATCATTTAGATTCTGTTTTGTACTGCAGACACCTGAACAAGAGCTTCACAGAAAGACTGAGTCACTATTAATGTCTTTACATTAATCTCTCATAACTTGCATGGAGTAACAGTCTTCACCATGAGTATGCCAGTGGGCAGTTTGTATGAACGGGTAGTTCCTTGATCCTTCACATCAGACTATTGTGTAGTAGATCATGTGCTTATGGTCTTTGTTCCTTGACATTACTGTTCAAGAAGGTTAGCATGACTGTTCACATATGTAGGAATTTCATGTTGCTTTGTGAATACGTATTTTTGTTGTGATTTTGAGCCTTCTTTTTGGATGTGAGAAATGAGGCACAAATGAGAAGCTCTGTGTACCTGTAGCACTGCCATTTGTTTGTATACTTGTGCTTTCTTCTTGGCAAAGACTGCTATGGGATGGCCAACTGCTGTTGTTTCTCAGACAGGTGATGGTGGAAGTCTCATGGCTGGGATGAGAAAGTCATTCAGAATATATTTAAAAGCAGAAAGGGAGCTGACAGAAGTCACATTCTAAAGAGCCTGCTCTTTGGTGAAGAGAAGCTATTCCATTATCACATGCTGTCCTGAGGCCTGAAATTTGCATGAGGCAGTGAAGCCCCACTGAAGGGAAGGTGTTCAGAAGCATATTTTCTTCTGATCTGAACTGCTTATGCTGTTTAACAGTATCTGTGGTTAAGATGTTCCTCTACTAGAATGATGCTCCCTTGCTTTAAGTTTAGGTTGTACTTGTCAGCAGAACTAGCAGACCAGAGCTGTCATTGCTAGCAGAATTTATTGGAAAAGTATATTTGTAAAAGCGTGTAAGCGGAGGTGAAACTAGTAGTTCAAGGTTCTGTGTTGAATTACTGGATGGCTGCACTGTTAAGTCTTGCTGTCTATAAAGGACATCAGGCATGAGATTGGCACTTCAGGGTGTGCCAGAGAGACCTTTTAGCAGGAAAACTAAGCCACCCACACCAGAGCAAAGGCAAAATCCAATCAATGAGGGCAAGATCAATCTACTTTAAGACTAGCTTCAGCTAGAAGAATATATTGTGTCTGTATAAATAGTGTACTTGTTTGTTAAAGAAAGATGAGTGACATACATTCTGCGATGATTTGGGTGTTTAACGATTTCCAATAGACCATATAAATTGATCTTTTTCCTTTCTATTTTTGATGCTTTTGGATGTGTTTCATTCTTTCAGCACTTCTGGAATCTTACCAGGCTCTCATAATTTTAAAAATTGCTTCATAATAATCTGCTAAACCAGTTCACTCTGAAGAGGATGAGGAGTACTCCCTTGCTGGCTCTGATGTGACAGTAGTGGTGAACTACTTGAGGGTGGACATTGCTGTAGTAACATCTAAAGCAAATGCTGCTGTTTAGGAAAAGTCTTAATGCGATAAGAAGGCTAGATGTATTGTGTCTGATGAAAGAGTGAGATGAGAAGCCCAGGGAAAATGCAAAATAAAGAAATGCTGAATGGGTAGGTGCATGGCTTCATTTTTTTTGCTAGCACAACTAGAGTGGGAAACTTTGGTAACAGAGCAGCTGAACATGCCATCTGTTGATAGCAAACATCAGCAATGAGATCAGCTTGTGAGTCTCTTTATTTGTATTCAACAATGATGGTGAGTGACAAAAATCCGGGCTGGCACTAAAAGCACTCTTTCTATATTCACTGGTGGCATCCCCAGTTAATGTACTGAGAAATTAACACCCACTTATCATTTGTGTTGACTTGCAAGGGGAGCTGTTGCCACTTAAAATATCCCAGCATGAGTGTATTTGAAAGCACCTGCACATTCAGAGTGAATGTTTTTCAGGGTTTGCATTGTGTCTGGGAAAAAAAAAAAGCTTTTGATGGACTCATTGACAGGAAGTCAAGTTATGGCAAAATTTCTTCCCCAAGAGGGTTGTCAAGTCCAGGGATAGGCTGCCCAGTGCAGTGGTGGACTCGCCATCCCTGGAGGTATTCAAAAGGTGTGTAGATGTGGTGCTTAGGGAAACAGTTAGTGGTACCTTTAAGAGTTGGACTCCATAGTCTTAAAGGTGTTTGCCAGCCTAAATGATTCTGATTCATTTTTGGAGCTTGATGGCTTCATGGCCACAGATTCAAATTCTCTAAAGAAAAAGCTTTGTGCCCCGTGTTGTAGAAACAGGCTGAACAATTTAGTGAAATAGATGCTTCTACTTTTAAAATTTAATAATTCTTTAAGAGTAACTTTGGTGACTGTTTAGGGATTATTCTATACTCATGTGAGAATTCCATGTTTTTCCAGTACTCAGCTGAATGAACCCCAGTCTTCTTGGGCTGGGCCAGGCAGAAGGTGAAACTGGGGAACAGAGATCAAGGCAAATGAGTTAGTCTAGGCTAATTTCTGTTTAAATAGGGGCATTATTTTGAACACATTTTAAAAGATGAGTGAATGGAAAACAAGATTTTTGCATAATGTATTCCTGTTTAACCAATTGAAGTTGTCCTTGCGAAATGAAAAGGACTATTTTGTTTAGGGTAAAAAAGTTAATGTTTTTATCTTTTTTTCTTCTCTCCTTACACCTGCTTTTTTTAACTAGTTTGGAGCATGCTTGCATCTTTACACCAGTGAACTTGGTGGAATTTTATAATCCACAGATAATACTTAATGTTTTTCTCCCTCTCTTAAAAACTACTGACCACTCAAAACTGCATCAAGAGCAGAAATGTTCTTGTTATTTTCCTTTTTCTTCTTCCAAAGCCATGAAACAGCTTTCCTATAACCATTAACCTCCTGTGCTGTTCACACACACCAGCACACGTTTGGTTATGTCATGTTCCCTGTGGTCATTGCCAGGGAGATGAGCCCTTGCAAAAGGGTGATAGAAATCTGCACAGAACGAGATTCTGCTCCTGCCAACGCTGCGAACTACAGCCAGTTGCACTGTGCTGTGGTCTGTAGATAAGCTTGGGTAAATCTGTATGGATTAATAGCTGCTCAGTTCAGCTCTCATGAATCTTGCTTTAATGAGCTGCCTAGAGTTATTGCTTGTGTAGAAGAGTTGGCAAAAAAGCAATGTGTTTGTAAGCAAGCTGCCAGTGGAAAGGAAACAAATACAGCTTCTGGGACTTGTAGATGGTATCTCTGAATGGCCAAGGGGAAGGGCCAGGCCCTGGAACTTAGATGTGCCCGTGTTAGTTCTGTACTTTCTGGCCTTAAAATTAGTTTCTTGTCAAACACTTCTGGTGGCTTAATTCTGAGTTTATCTTGACCCAAACCTGTAGGTTTGGCTGCCTCCTCAAGTTGGTAGCTGCTTATACAGGGAGTTAAGACACTACACTGTAGTACTGCTAGTAGTTAGCGTTGCTTTACCTGCTCAGAGAGTGGGAAGGGGTAAGAGCAAACCTCGGAACTGTTTAGTTTTTTGCCTTGGAATCCAAACCATTGATAATCTATTGAGCTTTAATCCATACAGTTGATTAAATCCTTGTGTCTGTATCTTTTCAGTGGAGACACCATCAATGTCCTTCAGCTTAGCAGGGCAGCAACATCTACTGAAAAACTTATACTTGGGATGTTTTGGGTAGAGTCTGAAGAATGAATGAAGTGGCTTTTGAGCTTTTGAGAGCTAACTCAGACAGAGATGGTGACATGTTCTGCATGCATAGTTGAGCTGCTGGTGATGCAACCCCCAACACACTGTTTCACAGCTGATGCTTTCTGAACAAGTTCACAATTCTCTTTCAGCTCTGGTTCTCTTCCATTTTTTTCTCAGTTGATTTAAAAATAATAGGTTGTTACATTATAAGGTGTTTTGCTAGTTGTCTGAGACTTCAGTTTTATACACCAAATGACTGTCATCAGAAACGATGCTTACAGATGAATTGGGGGCTTGTTTACATACCATGAAGCTTACATAAGGTCACCAAATTTGCAGATTCTGCTTCCAAAGTGATAAGTAAACATGTCTGTCTTGTAGCCAAATCCTTAGCAGCACAGTCAGAAATGGAGGCTTCTGTGGAACAGAGCTTATTTAACAGATATTCTCAGAGATTAATTGCATGACTACTGTGGGGGCAAGTTCTGTTTTTTCATTCTTCCTCCAGATTAAACGTATGAAGTAAGTGCAATGCTACAGAGAGAGGAGAAGAACATTTTGTTACTTCTCGTATGGTTGTTAAATGGCTCCCAGCAGCTAAATTTACGGAGACTGTAGTGTGCCAGCTAGAGTTGACTATGTGGTTGGTTCTCCTCCATGCAGCCTGCATGTCTGTCACGGAGACCTTTGCATTCTGCTCCTCCAGAGTGAGAGCTGGAAAGAACCAGAAGCCAAGACCCCAAGGTATTTTCACTGGTTTGGACCAGAGGAAGGAAGGAGATGCGTAAGACTGGTGTCACTACCAAGCTATTCTGGCAGTCATGGAGAAACTCCTCAGCCTAGCAATGTGACTCCTTTCTCCTTCCCCTGAGGCTGACATGGCCATTTGAATTTCTCAGACTCAATTCCCTATAGTTCTATAATAAGCTTATCCCTTACTGAATGATTTCTGCTGGTTAAAAATGTTTTTCTTGGTGCCTTTTAGGAAATTATACAGTTACAAACGATACAGGCAGAAGTTAAAGGATGGAAGAGCTGACTTGCCAGTTACCAGAGTAAACAGTGCTCTAATGAGGGTTTTGAGAGGCTTATCTGGCATTAAAAA
Source organism: Colius striatus (assembly GCF_028858725.1). Lineage (NCBI taxonomy): Eukaryota > Metazoa > Chordata > Aves > Coliiformes > Coliidae > Colius > Colius striatus. The sequence continues at coordinate 21,817,590 of NC_084768.1, forward strand.
GATTGCTATGTCTTCTTTTTAAAATTGACATTTAAATCCAAACCACTCCCCCCCCCCCCCCCTAAATGTTTCAATGTCCTCCTCTGCCCAGATTAGCTCTGTAATATAAGCAATTTTGTAGTCACATTTTCTGCAGCATTTTCCCAGCACTTTCTTGTGCAATAGAATTCTACAGCAGCCCAGGTTGGAAGGGATTTTGAAAGATCACCTGGTCCAATCTATCAAACAGACCCTCACCAAGAGTAAGAAATGGGTCTGTTATTTATATTTCTGCTTACAAAGTCTCACTGTTAAAATTAATAATAGATTTTGAAAAGGACTAAAAAGTTCACTTTAATCTGTTACATCAGTAACTGACTTTCTTCTAGCATTTTTAAATAGATGCTTTAACTTTACAAACTAATTGATGCTTCTTTAGTTCCATTGGTACTTGAGGCACCATTCAACTGGTGTCAGAGCACTGGGGTAATACAACTGGATGCTGTCAGAGTGAGAATAATCCGTGTATACAGACTGTCATCAGCTGTAAAATTACATGTTCTATCAGCTGCTTATGGATTAGTTTTGTGAACTGGACATTTATTTAGAATGATGCATGGAGTCTTGAATTTACAGTTGTTACAATGGCTAAGAGGAAACAGTTTAAATTCTTAATGGTTTTACACTGGTAATCCTTTAGCAATTTATTTTATTGAGTAATACTTGGAGGAGAGCTGGGGCCTGTTATAATTGAGATCAATAAGATGTCATTGACTTCAAGAAAGCAGATGCATTTTTAACAGTAAAAAGAAAAAAACCTTTTTGGTATGGAAGTAAACTTACTTTCAGAATACTAGGAGAGTTGCTCTAAATGAGACAAAAATTTTCTCTGGACAACTGGTCTCAGATTATTTTTGTTTTGCTTAGAAGTCTGTGCTCTCCAAGGATGACAACTGGATTCATCCTCAAGCATGATATTCAGGCATGTGTGTGTATAAACATGCATGCACACAAGTTTTTTTTTCATTCTCCTAGAATTTTTAAAAAGAAATATTTTATTTCCTTCTTTATGTTCTTTTGAAACAAGTGACTTGGTATGAAAACAGGAGAATTTGTTTAGCTGTTTTAATTATGCAAGTTTAAGTAGGTTTGTGGTTACAGAACTCTCATCTTTTCTCCTTGTTTAGGGCTAATTGATTAATTATGTGGTTTCCTGATAATTTTCAGAGGAAAATCTATTTAAATAACTTTCCAAGGATTGTTATGGCATCTGAAGGAATGTTCTGTTATCCTATACAGAGCGAACCCCCTCTAAAACTTACCACACTCTGAGCTTTGTGTCTAACAACTGTGGTGCTCTGTTTTATCCCAGGTCATGGTACTCGCTTTCATCAAAGACCCCTTAAAAGACCTACTTAAATATGAAACACCATGAAGGCATTACTGGAACATAAACCTGTTACAGATCTGCATAGGATTAATATAATAACTTATTCTGCAAAGTCCTTGTTTCCGTAGTCTCTTGAAAGTTTTAAGCACCAACTGATGAGTGCTGTGATCTCCATAAAGCTTGTTAGGAGAATGACTCCTTCAAGAAAACATTAGCTCCTGGTTTATTAATAACTGTATAGTCATTACAGATGTTAAGTAGTGTTCCTGACTTGGGATACTGCTATGTGCCACATAACGTGAATGTGGAGTGTTTCTCGTCATCATGGACTGAGCAGTACTGGTTGTCCTGCTCTCGGGATGCTGAAGTTGCTGTTGGTAACTTTATTTGCTTATGTTGTTTTTATGTAGATGTGGGTGCTGAGCACATTAGTAATCACATATCCTTCATGAAAGCAGTGTGGCTGCAGTTTCAGCAGGAAAGAGACAGTTGCTTTTTCAGTTTTGATTGTCTCATGATCAAAAGGCTGACTTGGCTTGAGTAAGGTAGCCCACTCTCTTTGAAGGATGTAATCTGTGAATATAATCTCCTAAACAGCAGAAGCTTTTTATTAGACTTTAATTGGATTCATCTCTTCTGGGAAAATAAAAAGCTGTGGTTTTTTTTTTTTTCTTTCTTTCCCCTGCTACTTCGACATCTCCTGTGGTGTGATACATTTGGGGACATGGTGGGAACCAGAGTTCAGTGAAGAAAGGAGCCTTATGGGTGAGCTCACAGTAACCTGCAGTGCCAAGAGGCTCCTGACGGTGGAGCTCAGCTATTCCTGGCTGGCAGCAGCCCAGCCAGTGGTGTGTGGGCAGCAGCTCAAAATGAATCTTTGCTGGATGTTGTAGTAAATAAGTTAATTTTGTAAGGCAATACTAAGTATAAATTTGTAATGAATATTGGAGTTTAAAATGATATTTGATTTGCCTTCAACATGTTAAGGTTATTAATAATGAAATAGCACTGTAAAATTCATTCCTATCCTATTATTTACTGTAAGTTCTTTATCTAGTGCTGTTACAAGTGTTGAAGGAGTATTGCCAAAATACACAGACCGAGAGATGAGACAGAAATAGACCTGAACTGAACTGGAGCTCTGTCTGGAGAAAGAATTTGAAGAGCATTATGAACTGAATTTTACTCAGTTCAGATTGTTGTTAACAAGGGGAAATAAACAAAAACAACATAATTGGATGACCTTTTCAGATGTTCAGTGTGAGCTAAGTGCAAGCTAGCTTCAGAAACTGATTGCTTCTCCCATGCTGTACAGTAAGGAAGCTGTGGCTGTAGTCCTTATCAGTTGTTTATTCTTGCCTGTATACTGAGGGAAAGCAAATTGGTCAAAGATTGCATGCTGTATAGCATCAACAAATGCTTCTTTTGTTTTTTCCTTGCATCTGCTGGTGCTTTGTCTTATTAGAAAATAAGAAACAGTATGAGCATCTACACTCTTGATGGTAGTGAGCTGAGGAGTGTAAAACCAAACCCCTCTGAACACAGAAGAGATGTGCAAGAGCATGGGCAGCAGTTCTGTATGTATTGGGATGCCACTGGAATGGCTTGAGGCTTCAATGCAAGGGACCACCTAGTTGTAAGAGACTCACATAATCTCCATGGCTCTGTCAAACCTTTGACCTCTCTTAGGGACTGTTAGCTGAGTTCTCGGCTATGGCTGTGTTATTTGGGCAATGATCCATTGAGAGCTGTCTGGAGAAAGACAAAGTCATTTTGAAAATGATGGCTACTGGCCCCCTGATGAGAACAGACCTCCAGGGCTGTTCAAAGAGCCAGAGGAAGAGAGAAGGAAGGTAGGTCTCTTGAATAGGCCAGAATTGGATTATGTTTGCTTGTCCCCATGAAGGAAAAAAAACCCTTGCTTTGTATCAATCTTTTGACATTTGGAGCATTTAATAGCCACTGGTGTTGTTTAATCACATGTGGTCAAGTTTTGTGATCTCTTTGCCTCTTCTCTGTGTGCCAGCAGTAGGTGAAATCTGGCCTACCAGTGGAACTAGAGGGGACATTCAAGTGTATTATTTCCTGCAGATCTATTAAACTAAAGCTTTTCCTTAGTTCCAACCTGCAGGACTAGATTTTCTATAAGTAGTGCCATGGTGAGTGTGACGTAGTACTACTTGTGCTAGGGCCTTAAGAAACTCTAAGGCTGTTTTGTGCATCACCTGTATATGAGAGAATTTGTAGCAAACCTGGATTTATTTTAACAATGTCTGGGTAGAAGAGGTTACTTTGCACATCCTGTGGTTTATGACTGTAGTTCTTACAAGACAGAGCTAACAGGGTTTTATTTATTGATGTACTGGGCAAATCAGGACCTGACTTTTATTATTTGTTAGGACGTTTGGCTAATAACTTTTAGACAACTGCATTTGAGGTCTGTAAGCTAAACTTAGCACTGACTGCAGTAGACAAAAGATGATCATATTACATTTTATACCCTGTAGATCTCTAAGCTAGCTTTTATTTTTTAAAAATGGAAACAGGGAACAGAATGAAGCTCCTTTAGTACATAGGGAAATGGTGTGTGATCTGCTGCTCCACTTAGATGCAAGCAAATCTATAGGGCTGGCTATCATCCACCTGAGGGTGCTGAGAGAGTTGATGTAAGTGCTCACCTCTACTCTGCCCTGGTGAGGCCTCATCTGGAGTACTGTGTCCAGTTCTGGGTTCCCCAGCTTCAGAGGGACAAGGAACTGCTGGACAGAGTCCAGTGCAGGGCCACCAAGATGATCAGGGGACCGGAGCATCTTCCTTCTGAGGAAATGCTGTGGGATCTGGGACTGTTCAGCCTGGAGAAGAGGAGACTGAAGGGGGACCTCATTAATACTTACAAGTATTTAGAAGGTGTATGCCAAGGGGATGAGGTAACACTTTTTTTCTGTAGTATCTAGTGATTAGACAAGGGATAATGGGTAAAAACTGGAACACAGAAAGTTCCACTTAAACTTAAGGAAAAACTTCTTTACTGGTGAGGGTGAGGGAGCCCTGGCACAGGCTGCCCAGGGAGGGTGTGGAGTCTCCTTTTCTGAAGGTTTTCAAAACCCACCTGAATGTCTTCCTGTGTGACCTGATTTAGGTGAACCTGCTTTAGCAAGGGGGTTGGACTAGATGATCTTTAGAGGTCCCTTCCAACCCCTGTGATTCTGTGGTGATTCTGTGGTGATTGCTCTCTACAATTCTCTGACAGGATGTTGTAGTGAGATAGGGGTCAGCCTCTTCCCTCAAATAACAAGTGGTAGGACAAGAGGAAACGGCCTCAAGTTGCACCAAGGGAGGTATAGATTGGAGATTAGGAAGGACTTTTTCCTTGAGAGGGTTGTTAGATGCCGACACAGGCCACCCAGGGAGGTGGTGGAATCCCCATCCCTGAAGATATTTAAAAGCCATGTAGCTGAGATGCTGAGAGAAATGGTTTAGTCATGGGCTTGGCAGTGCTACATCAGTGGTTGGACTCAATGATCTTAAAGGTCTTCTCCAACCAAAATGTTTCTATGCCCCCTTTTTTAAAAAAAAAAAAGAAAATAACAATGGGGAGAAAAAAAGGGGCATAGCCTCATAAATGCTCTAACAATGGGAAATTATGCAAAGATGGCACTTACTCAAGCACATTTTAGTAAAACTTCTTTTAAATCTTTGGTCTCTTGAGTTTCTTTCAGGCACTGGCCACTGCTCTGAGGTGACCAGTGAAGAATGAGTGATGACAAGGGTAATGACTGTTGCCACCTGTGAGGATGGAGCTTCAGTAATGCCTCACTAGTGCTAGAGTAGGCACCTTAGCAGTGCTTTGCAGTTTGCATGGACTGTCTATCTGTTTTTTATTTGAATAGCCAACTGAAGAAAAACTCCATGTGCAATCTGATTCCAGTTACTTGTCTTCTTAAGCTGAAGTTTTTAGATTGAAGTTAATAGTCATAAGTTATGTTGCTGGAAAAATGTTAATAAAAATATGTGACTACATTAAGGAGATGTGAGCTTGCTGGGTTTGTTTGGCTTTTCCTTCCTGGATAAGAGTCTGGGAGAAGTTGTTCACTGCAATTCTTGGGCTCTTAAAATTGTAATTATACCCAGGTTAGAGTATGAAAGCTAAAAGCAACTGAATTCTGAGAGAATATAATTTAAGCAGAAAATATAGCTCATTACATTTTCTAGTACAAAACATTTTGGCTTAGTCCAGTGCTCCCAGAGTCTGTTGGGGAGGGTCTTTTCAGTGGGGTGTGCATTGGTCTTGGGGGAATCATTGTGATTGTAGGGAGCATGTCCAATGCTGCTCATGCTTCTGCAAAATTTCAGCCAAGTGTTTATCCATGAAGCTCTTATCATCTTTAATCAGAGCTGAGGGTGTCCTTCACTTTGGAACATGAAGCAGAAGGTTTAGAGTTTGGTGGGTTTATGCAGGGTTTTTTTTCCTTAGGTAGCAGTATGTAATACTTACCTAACTTCTATTTTTAAAGTCAAATGCTTGGGTTTAGTATTCTAATACAGAAATTTGGAATCAGTTAAAAGTGGAGCACCATTTTATTTGCATTAATAGTTAAAACATAAGGGTACGAGTGCCTGTTTCTGTGGGTGTATGTTGGTCAGCTGATTGAGGAATAAAAATGGCCACTAAGATTTGAGATAGAAATTAAAGGTATTTTACTTTTATTTAGTTATGCCAAGTTGTGACAAGAGAGCACTGTGAGATGTTTCTGATGACTGCTCCTGAGTGATCTGTAGTGAGGCAAAGGCCTGATGCATTGGACCCAATTTCATAGAATCATAGAATGGTAGAAGTTGGAAGGGACCTCTAGAGATCATCTAGTCCAACCCCCTTGCTAAAGCAGGTCCACCTAGATCAGATTGCATAGGAACGTGTTGAGGTGGGTCTTGAAGACCTCCAAGGAAGGAGACTCCGCACCCTCCCTGGGCAGCCTTTGCCAGGGCTCCTTCACCCTCACAGTGAAATAGTTTTTTTCTTATATTTAAATAGAACTTTTTGTGTTCCAGCTTCATCCCATTACCTCTTGTCCTGTTGCTAGACACCATAGAAAAAAGGGATGCCCCAACCTCCTGACATCCACTATTTACGTACTTGTAATAATGAGATTCCCCCTCAGTCCCCTCTTCTCCAGACTAAACAGCCCCAGTTCCCACAGCCTTTCCTCATAAGGAAGATGCTCCAGCCCCCAGTTATCTTGGTGGCCCTGTACCAGAACTCTTTCAAGAAGTTCTCTGTCTCTCTTGAGCTGGGAAGCCCAGAACTGGATATGGTACTCCAGATGAGGTCTCACCAGGGCAGAGTAGATGGAGAGCAGAACCTCCCTTGACCTGCTGGACACACTCTTCTTGATGCATCCCAAGATGCCATTGGCCTTCTTGACCAATTTGCTGGTAGGTGATTAAAGGTTTCTACATATCTGCCTTTAGGACAGACAGCTATCTGGAGGTTGGATAAGTGTAAATCATCATTCTTACCTTTTTAATCCTTAGTAGGTAGCTACTCGTAAAGTGTTATAACTGGGCCTTTATAGTGAATTGGATACAGAGAACGAAGCTTGAGAAAACAGAACTGGATAATTGATCAATGTTCAGCACTGTTAGTAAACAGCCCAGAGTTGGGTGGTTATTGCCATTCCAGATGTCTTCTGTATTGGTAGCCAATTAGTGTTGGCAAACTGACTGTAGCTGTAGGTTTACATCAGTACTAGTATCACTGCTTACATTTGGAAGTGTTCCTGATGTTCCTCAGGTAAGAGCTCACGGAAAGATACACGGTTGCTGTCTTACACTAGGAGTATCAATGTTGTTCATGTTGCTGCCCTTTGTCTCTTGGAAGAGACTATTATGACTGAAGATGTGAATGATTCTATTCACTCCTTTCTGGGACCTTGCTTGACCTCAGGGGAAGCTGACAAACTCTGGCCTTGGCTGCAGAATTGACCGTGTATACCCTCTGTATGGCTCCTGTAAACTTCTCAGTTCTGTCCTGACAACAGATAATTCTCTACTTGATGCTGACTAGGCCATAGTCTAACCTCTAATCTAGGTGCCATTTCAAAGATCTGCTCTTTGCTGAGCTCACAGCAGAGGGCAGCCAGAGCCTTGGCGTTATCTTGCGGCATGCTGGCAAGGGCTTGAGCTTGGCCCTTGTGTGCTGCTGGAGCGAGCCCTTGCTGCCTGCCGAGCAACAAGGCAAAATTCTCATCCGATCTAAACTGCATGTGCTGTTTTAGTTTAGCTGAAGTAATGTTGCTTTTCAGATCTTTTATTTTATGGGGAAAGAAATCCTTTCCAAAGGATTTACTGCTCTAGAATTGAAAAATGTAATCCCTCAACTGACAGGGAATAGTGGAACTAGTGGTTTTATTATGTGCATAAAACTTATACTATTATGTGCTTTAGGACAGTGTTTGGCAGGGGATAGATTTGAAGAAAAACACTTTAGAGATAGCTTTATTACAGGCATTTGCTTTAAAGAATACCCAAAGGAGGATGGTACCAGGTGGAGTGGTAGGAGTGGAAGCATGGCAGGATGATGAATGTGGAGGAACGGTGAGTCCTTATAATGGCTCTTTAGATGATAGTGTAGCATTTCAGTAAATAACATTCACAGATAAATGACTCAAGGCCATATGAGGAAAAGTGCCTTAAGACAGTTTAATATTCTAGGAAAGGTTTTGTGTAATCTCCTGAGTGACTTTGAATGAATTTAAAGCCTACGCTTAGTGAAAAGCACTTATAAATGGAGCCCCCCAAGCAAACGCATGTGTGATTATAGTAGACTTTAGTGATGGCTGTTGTTGAAACTCCACTGAAATAAAACTTTGGACTGTTTAAAAAAGAAAAACATTTAGGTTATCTGGGAAGATAAGTACGTATTAACTTTTATAGAGCTTGGAAAGCACTGCATGGTCTGCTGAGGCAGCACTTCCATGTAAGCTACAGCTGTATTGAATTGGCGCCACTGCAGTTTCATGCTTTTCTTTTACCCTGACAGTATAACTGTACCCCATTTTGTATGCCTCTACTTAGCTGCTCTCTTTGAGTGGTTTTGGGCACTAAACTAGCAGAAATCTGTTCCCTGTTTGTGTCTATTTCTTTCTTTATTTATTTTTGGCTCTGTACCCTGGCCCAGCTTGTTGGGCTAGATGAATGCCATTCCTGGCACAAGGACAGGGCAGCAATGCCTGCCCAGGAGCGGAAGAGAATGAAATGCATGAATACCAAGAGAGATTAAGGTAAACTGTCAGAAAATCACAGCTGTAGGAAAACAGCTGTTTAGAATAACATTTGACAGCAATCAGGAAGGCAATTGTTGAAGGGGCAGAGGGAGGCTTGTGGTACAGCTCATGTGGTTGGGAAACACGCAAATACGTGTTGCTGTTACTTGCACGCCCCAGTCCACAGCTCAGTTGACTTCAATTTGATGTCCTGCTGTTTCTCAACATACAAAGGCATAGCAAACACCATGAATAAAGTTGATTCTGGTCAGTTCTGTCTGGCAACTGCTGTTAGATCACTGAAGTTGAGCCTTGGGCTCACACTGGTCTTTTCTACCTGGAGGGTACTTAATCTTTCAGGCAAGAGATGTGACTTTTTAATTTATCTTTTTGTTACAGTGGTCAGTGATGCTAATATCTGTATTCTGTTTAGAAAGACCTCTCCTTCACATTTAGCTATACAACTGTTTTGAGAAAAAGACATTATTTTTTGTTACAGCCAGATTTCTTTGGGGGAGTTTTAATTTATGAAGAGCGATTAAATACTTGGTCAAAACAAAATGTGAAAGAAGGCCACTCAGAATGCCTTATGTGTCTATAAATAGTTAAGACATTTAGTTCCTAGATTAGGAATCTTGGATTTCAGTGCTGGGTTATATAATTCTCAATTATTCATTTACATTAAATGATTTTGGTTTCTTTTTTACTTCCAAACTGTTAAGAATCGGAAAGTTCTTTGTTTGAAGTTGTCTTTTGGAAACTGTTTTTCCTCATATTATCCATTTTTTTTAATCCTAGAAATTGGTCCAGTGACAATAACCACAGATCCAAAGAAATTTCAATTTGAACTGAGGGAACTTTATGTTCAGGTGAGTAACTTGTTCATTCCGTATGTGGTTCTAGAAAGCAGTACTGTTTCCTTTATCCAATGTCTCCTCTTGAGATGGCATTCCTGCTACAATACATCATCAGCATGTAGGCTATTTACCTTGCTACTTTACTTGTACAATCCGTCATCTTCCTGTTCTCTGGTCATTTGAATTTATTACAGTGATTAATTACTTTGTTTACATCATTATATGAGGATTCAGTTCAACAACTCAAGAAAGGATATTTAATGCTAATGCTTACTTAGTGTTTTACATAGTCCTGCCACTTACTCACAGAACTTTATGAACTCTTACTGTGCTCTGAAACTTAATTCCTATGGAACCCTTCATTAGTTTTAATTTAGGTACAAAAGGACTGTAAGAGCCATGAAGTGTTACTTAGAAACTGCCTTCACTGCCATGCCTTATGTAGCACCTGCTGATTCAAAGGCATCAGGTTAACTCATCTACTTTTAACTTCTGCAAATACTGTGAATTGCATCTGTAGCCATGCTTAGGAGATAAGTAGCAGTTTTTTAAACTAGCATACCACTATATCTCCCTTGGTGGGTAAGAATGAACCACAAATGACATCTGGATTGGATGATGGGAAGAAAGAGGGGTATTGGGAGTTGCCCTTAGTGAAAGAAAATATGATCCTATTGTCTTGATTTTTAGTCAAGCAAACTGCTTCTGACCCTTAGAAAACCTTGCTGCATTCAGTAGTGCCAGATAGACTCTCTTTTAGAAACTAGCACATGGTGTAATCCCTGTAATAAAAGATTGTTTGGAAGTCAGTAGTGCTAGTTAAGAAAGAATAAACAATCTAAAAGCAGGCAGAAAGACTGAAATTCAGAGAAAACATTAGTAAATTTTCAAGGAGGCAGAAAATGCCAGCTATTATGCTCTTCCCCTTCATAGGGAAATTTAAACTTTAAATACTGTTCTCGTCTTCATTTTTTGTTTTTTAAATAGCTAAACTGGAAAATAATTTCAGCTATTCCTTAAAAGGTGTTTTGGGCATTCTAAAAGGTTTGTTAGTATTTTTCCTAGAAAGACAGTTAAAAGGCACAAGAATGAATGTTGTGGAGGCAGAGGAAATTTTAAGGCAGACTCACTTTGGAACAGTGTAAAGCAAATACTCTCATTAATGAACAAAGCTAAACTTAAGGTGAAGTTAAATTATTTGAAGGAATCTTTTAAAAGATATTCACATAGTTTGTGTTACATGATCCTATGATACAGGTACCAATATGCTTACATCAGCAGTTATGAAAAGGCCTTGAGTACTTCAGTATGAAAACGACAGCTTAATGAAAGTAATATTCTGTAAGAGTTGTTGATAACACTTTAAAATCAAATATGACATATATCCATTTGTAAGTACATACAATGCCATTTAAGTAAATAATTATGTAATTAGATTAAGACATAAGAATCATCAATATTATAGATGAGCTGAGCTACCAACCTAAATTTCTGTGTATCTATCCAAACTGATTGGAAAATGAGACTTGCTGCGCTTTAGTCACCTCTGTCTTTCCAGAAAACTTCAAGGTAATTGTAACAATGCTTAATTGCAGAGAGAAAATCAGGGAATGTTTTCAGGGAAAAATTTCTGTTCTTTTGCTTTGTTTTGTTTTTAATAAAGCCATTACTTTTTATTTCATAGTTCTATGTAGCTGCCTCTTGAAAATACTCCTTTTCTACATTATGATTATAAAGTTCACCTTGTTCTCTGAATAACCATTTGGCTCAGCAGTGCTCTTCCTATTATACGTAAAAAATAGATGCTGCCACATAGAATATTACATGATACAATCTAGTAGACTTTAGGTGGGAACGGAGTTTTTTCTTGTTCTAAGTAGGTGTCTGTGGAACTTAGCTATTATCTTGACTTTGTCTGTAAGTTAATGCTTTTCATGGAAGAGCCTTTTACTTGATGATGACACATGCTTTGCAAGAGCAGGACACAAATAGCTTGGGTATACTGATTTGTCCCATAAGATTGTATAAGCATTGCTAAGGTAAAGTTCTGATGCATGTAAAAAATGTTTTAGGATAATTGTCTCTTATATTTCAGGCTTTCTGGAGTATACTGCTTGCATTTCCTGAAAGACTACCTTTAGAAAGGACTGACTTATAAAAAGAGCTATGGTGGCGTATCCATTCTTTACCATAGAGGAGAAGTTTATTGATATTCTTGCTTTGAAATGGGATTAAAGATACTGATAGATTAAAAATTTTTATTGACATTAACGTTTCATTTGGGACAGCTGAAATTCTTAAGAACTGGGGGACTATGGGAGCCAAGGATTTTTTTGGTTTGTGTGTCTGTGAATATTTAACCTCAAAACATATTTTTTTATTTCATCTCAAGAATTAAAAATAGATACAACAACTGCATTATTGTGTTTTTATTCCTTCCTAGCATGTGGAGATGTGTATGTAAGTGTGTGTAAAGACATGTTGATTGTAGAAATAGAAGAAACAACTCTTATAGTTCACCTTGAAAGCACAGAGATCTGTTGTTGTTTACAAGAGCAGGTTTTGTAGTTTGTATTCAACTCTTTAGGAAAATTCTGTCTTTGATAAACTGAGTTAACTTTTATGTAAGCTAAAGTGAACTTTTATTGAAGCAGTATTTTCCTCTAATTGTTAATTTAGTAGAAGAAACTGATTGTTTCATGTAAAGTTAAATAAAGTCATGCTTGGAAGCATTTTGAATGAACACACAGAAAACTCTCCTACTATGCAGCTACCCACTTAGCAGTACAGGTTGCTGGGGCCACAGCATGTGTGCCCATTTGCTGAGCTCCATGCACTGGCTGCCCTGCAGTGTGAAGTTTAGGTCAAGTTCATGTTGTTTTGGTATCTAAAGGTCCTTCTGGAGCACAGCACTGCTTGACTGAGATCATTTCCCTTCTGTGGCTATGATGGTGACCTCCCATGACGGCTGCTTGTTACTGAAGCAATTAAATTGTCAGCCACTAAGGGAGCGTGTGAGAGTAGGAAATGGAGCTGTCACAAGAGCTGGAGCTAAACAAAAGATGGTGCTCCCAGAAGAGATAAGAGTGACCATGCCACCAACCATTTTCAGGACTAACCACAACCCTTCCTTTGACCTTATTTTCCCTAAGGAATTGTTGCAGTTGCTGCTTGTGAGCTTGAGTCTGTGACAGCGCTCTGTAGAAACCATATAATGCTTAGGATAAAAAAGTGAATAAACTATTAGAAGCTGCAAAAGTATCTGTATGTTCTTTTTCCTTAGAAAAATGCTTTGTTTTTCTTCTAATTGTGAACAGGGTGGTGGAGACTGTCCGGAGATGAGCATCGGGGCAATAAAAATAGCTCTAGAAATTTCTCTTCCTGGTTCTTTTATCTATGTCTTTACTGATGCACGATCCAAGGATTATAGACTTGCCCATGAAGTACTTCAACTCATTCAACAGAAACAATCACAGGTACAGCGATGGTTTTATGTATTTAATTCCCTGTTTTCTCAATTTGAAGAGTAAGTCTTTTATGTGAGACTCGGTGAAATCTTTTTACAGAAGGGACCATAATATTGCCATTTTAGGGATCTTTTAAAATAAAAAATAATACCCTTAAAGGAATATTCCTTTTAATATTCTGAATTAAATAGGGCAACTGAATTTTCTACCAGTGTATATATTCTTGGTCAACTTACCACATATGTGAGTGTTTTTGTGTTGTTCTGAAATAAATATTCTGTGAAGTGCAAGTGCTGATAGATGAGTATGATTTCTAAAGTGATTCTTGTCTGTTACCTTTCTTTGTTGCTTTTTTCCCTCAGTAGTGAGTGCAATATGGCCATCTTTCATGCAAAGGAACATGAACCCATGCCAATTGATAAAAATTCTTTATCATCTTTTAAAAATTCTTTTTAATATAGGTAGTATTTGTACTGACTGGAGACTGTGATGACAGGAATCATGTTGGCTACAAAGTCTATGAAGAAATTGCCTCAACAAGTTCTGGTCAAGTTTTTCACTTGGACAAAAAACAAGTTAATGAGGTAACTTTGAGCTCTGCAATAGATAGAGAAAACAAGACAGGGGCTATGCTCTAAATGACCTGATCAGGGGTTAGGGAGCATAAGGGGAAATTCTAAATGTTCTACTGTTGGTACGTGGACTCTGTTCCACTTTTCACTTACTTCTTTTTCCATCTGCTGTACCAGAATGCAATGCTGTGGCTTTTATTGATGTCAGGAAAGTGTGAACTCCTGTATCTAAACAGAACCTCACCAACTCTCTACCTGTGCCAGAAGACTTCCAGGAACAGAGCATTTAAAATAAGGAACAGTTCTGTGTTACTCTGAGTAGCCCAATGGCTTTGCTAATCCAAATGAGATTGTAATATAAGGTTTAAATAAGCATTTTGAATTGCTAGTAAGTCTGTACAAAAACATTACTCATGTCATGGACAGATAGGTATGAGCTAGCAGGTTTCTGTTGTTCACAAAGTAACTGTGATAACTTTTAAATTGAGATTGTTTCAATACCTCTGGCAGCTCTGCTGACCTACTGGTAATTGTTGATTTTTGACTCCCAGCCTTGAATGACTATTTTCTTTGACAACTCCAGTAAATTTTAGGCAGAAACTACATTTCAATAGCGCATGAGAAAATAATCTGGAGAGAGAAAAATCACATGTTAGTTATCTGGGGAGCTGGAATTGTTTATAGCTGCTGTAAACTTTTCCTTTGACTTCCTAGGCAATAACTAGATGAGTTTTTTTTTTTTTTAAATAAAAAAATACTTTTATTTGTTCCTTTTTCTTGCTTTCCTAGAATTTGGACAATGACAAATAATAAATTGTAGTTTTCTACTGTTGCTGCCTAGAAAAGCTGAAGTTCTTATTGGAGATGTTATAAGGTATTGGCAGTAATCTGAAGGTGATCAAAAGGAGACACGGTTCCCAGAGGTTTTATCCTCCAAAATTTCAATATGTTAAAAAGCAGAGATAAGAAATTTGCTGTTGAGGCTGTACAGATCCTGACCTACTTTGTGCTGTCATTTGTGTAGGAAGGGTACATCTTCACTCTGTGAGACTCCATCAAATCCCTCTACATAAAAGGGATCATAATATGGCCAATGGAAATGCTCTTTGCCAGGGCTGAAATTTTAGGATAAGATTTTTGTTTGATTGTTTTGGTTTTGTTTTCTTCTGCTTCTGAGAGGTAGAAGTGAGCAGAAAAAAACACTTATAGGTGCTAGGAAACACTATGTAAGTGAAAATAGCATGTGCTGGGTTTTTTTGTCTGCTTGCCTCTGCTTTCTGCATTCCTTGGCACTTTCCCATTTCTAGGAATACCAGCTTCTCTTTAAATGTTGTCTGTCTTTGAATAAAGTTTTAAGCTGAGGATTTCAGTAGCCACTTTTGCCTCCTTCCCCTCTTCATTTCTGCATTTTGTTCGAGCAAATAATGTGTGCTAGACAGCCCATGGGCTGCGCGACAGATTCATATCAACAAGTGATATCAGTAAGTGTTATTTTTGCAGAGAGTTTTTTAGGAGGATGGAAGAATGCACTGCATTCTATAATAGCATTTCCTTTCAGTGGCCATAGACTATGTACTATTTACATCACAGATATATGATAATTACTTAACTTGCACTTGAATTTATAAAGGCCAACACTCAGGGATGAATCTGGCTTCATGCGAGTGTAAATCTCAGATGCATGACTAAATGCTGTTTTGATATTGTGAAATGTAACAACTGTGCTATTGCTCTTCATAGCAATTCAAGTTGTTCAATGCAGAAGAATGTCAACAAAAATATTGTCTGAAAACCTTACCTCTGAGTCGTTTTCAGAAGTCTTCCACAAATTTGTTGAATAACTTGTATTAAAACTGAAACCAAAACGCTCTGAAATAACTTCAGTGATTGTTGACCTTACATAAAGCTTTGTCTGGACTAAGGAACCATGAAAATGAGTTTACTTAAACACTGCCATCCCAAATAAAGCTTTCACTGCAGATTTCAATTCAGGATCAGGAGTCTTATTTTCAAGGAGAGGATCAATAGGTGGATGCAAATGAACAGGGCTCGTAATGGTAATCTGCCTCAGCTGTTTATGGTATATCCTTCAGGCAAGATTTAAAAGAAATAAAACTTGCCTTCCTTTTTATCTGAGTAGTCAATGATGTGTAAAGAATTAAAATTATAAACACAAAAACATATTCCTTGTTTTGGGCCTAGAGACAGCTGGTGCTGAATTGTAGATTAAAAAAGAGCTACAAAGTCATTGACACTGAATACCCTGCCAAGCCAGTGTCTTGTTTTGCTAAAATATTTCTGATTGTTCTACCCTCAGAAACTCCAAACAAAGCTATTTTTGGAGTGTAAAGTTTCAAACCATTACTCTCATCCTTGCCCTTTGTGCTTTAAGTGGAGAATGAAGCAATATTATCAGCTAGCTACAGGGAAACACAACAAAACAATACTTGATGCTTATCCAATGCTTGTGTTACCAAGACTAAGCAAGCATATTGCCTTTTTTCACTTCTGTAAAGATGTAATGATCTCAAATACTACAATTAACTGGGTCAAAATTATTGTCCATTGACAAAGTTGTGTTGGGTTCAGTCCAGCAAAGCATGAAATATCTAAGTATCTCCACTTATTTCCTGGTGGAACTCTTTTTAACAGTACAAGAGGATGGTCATATATTGACAATACAATGATTTCCATGCATTAGATTAATAAGTGTATTCTTGAAGTCCAAGGCAGATGTTTTGTTTCATTATCTAGAATTATTATAGACTTTTCCTTAATTCGATTTATCAGGTGTACCATCATCTACAGAGGTAACTCTGTACTCAAGAGCCATGACAGGCTTCTAATAGTAAGAGTTAATTTTTTTTTGCCCATATTTGGTAAAATCAGACTAATAATCTGATTCTGGGACCATAAGGGAAGAAAGGTATTTAATGATCAGAGTCCTTAAAAGGGAAAGGTTTACTGTTCATATTTTGGTTTTGAACTTCTCATTCTTCTAACAGCTTGTGATTACTGCCATACTTAGCTACAAAGTAAGTGGCCTTCAGGCTGAAGTTTTTCAAACTGCTCTCTAATTTTGAGATCTTCATTTTACTGAATGTGTTCTAAAATGGATGTTCTTCCATCCAAAGAATGGTAACATTCTCAGTTTGTCTCCAATGTCTTGGAAAAGTTGTTATACTTGTTTTATCAGAGCATTTAAATTCTGGTCTTGAATGTGTTTCTTGAGGGTGAGATTTCCTCGGCTCCAGTGAGACTGCATGTCTGCTTTTGTAGACTCACGGTTTAATTTGGAAAAAATTGCTCAAAATGAAATTGCATTGAGAATACTCATCAAATATGGGTTAAATTTTCCTGTTAAGAACATATTCTATATTTTCATAACTATATCTGATTTTACTCATATCTTTACAGAATGTACTAATTCTGTCTTGAACTGAAGTTCTATTACAGTACACTTACTTTTCCCCCTCATAATAGAGTACTGTAAGGAAATTCCTGCAAATTATTCTGATGCTTAAAGGTTTGTACTGATGCCAGAACTGGTGTTAAGATGAATTGTGATGATAAGCAGAGTAGGAATTTGGTACAGCTTAAAAACAGTGGAGATTAATTAGTCATTGGTGGTTCAGATCACGCCTCCAGGTCATTTTGATAGTATGGTAAAAATGAGTCATTACTGTGGCTGCTGAATTGGACTGATCAGTATGGCTAAAGCTGTGAGTTCACAAGAACTGAGCAAGCGAGCAGTAGTTTTCCATTTCTTTTAGTATTAAAGCCTGTACTTGATTTTTCTTATTCTAACCTTCCCATAAGAATGGAAATTTTTCCCTGGGCTGCTTAAAAATACAGCTTTCTTACTGGCTTTTGAAATAGGTAGAAGTGGATGTTTCATATGCAGAACATTGATGAGAGGGGAACTGAATGGCTGTGAAGGAGGCTGGAGACATGATGTTGGCTTTGGTGCAAAAAGGGAGTGGATGACACAGTTTATAAAAAAAAAAAAAAGGGTTTGGAAACGTGGGTGAGAAGCCTGTGGAAAAAAGTGACGTTGTAAATGAGAGGAGTTTGGGAGGGGACTGAAGACAGGTATAGAACAAGACTGATAGCACAGAATGTTAGAAAGAATGGTCATTCTTGTGCAGAAGGTACAGAAGGTTAATAATCATCAGATCATATGGATCTGGAATGTGAACAAAAGTCTCGTAAAACCCACTGGGAAAGCATCTCATGGCTGTTAGTCTTCATAGAAGATGGCAACCTAAGAATTATGCCTGTACAACTCAAGTTAAAATTCTGTAGTGTGTATGAACCCCACTCATGTTTGGATGATGTTACATAAAGCAAAATTTTAAAGACCTCCCTGTTGCTTTGTAAGAATATTATGAAGGTGACAAAGTCAAAAGCTCAAAATTACAGCTTAGAATTAAGGTTTCTTATATGGCCCTATTCCTTGTCTTCTCTTCCTCAAACAGTCAGAATCCATCTTCATAGAAAATGAAGGAATGGGAGAGGCAGCTGAATGCTGCCTTGGAGAGTGTGCTTCTAGTCTGAAGATTTGTATTATACAGTGAAAGCCAAACAAAGAAAGGGAGTGGGGGAATAGTTACAGCTGTCCTTTCTCTGTTGTATATACAACTTGGATTCTCTGGGAAACACACTGTGATCATGTACATAAAGACTGTCATAAAGCAACTGCAAAAAGACATTTTTAAAGACAGTGGAAAGCAGGCAAGATTAATCCTTGTTTCCTAACTTTGAAGAGCTTCAGATTCAATAATAAGAAACTTTTCAGTTGTGTGGGTTTTTTTCCTATGTATAGTTACATGTATAATTTATGACTTATTTTCATAGTATAATTTTCACATGCCCTGTTTCAGTCATATTTTTAGATGTGCATTTAAAAGCATTATGAGAATATTTTCATCTTTGGGTGGAAGTATGAATCTACATAGACTTTAGCAATGAAACAGTTAACTTCAAATCCTGTTGCTTTGACTGAAAAATATTCTTGACACCCACAATAAACAAATGGGAATAGAGACCATGCTCCATAGATTTTCCAGGTTTCAGTATGCATTCCAAGAAATGACCTGACAGCAGGGCAGGTTGCAAGAACAAATTCTCTGGAGAAGTGTTATAAATTATTTCTGTATTTGCCCTTCCCCCTCTAATAATATTTATCAAGTCACACTTTGGCAGAACAACAAAAGCTGCTGTTGTTTTGGGGGCTTTCTGTAAGGGTCCCAAAGCAGGGGGTGGGAAGGAATATACTTCCAAGCCAGTGTTACAGCAGTATTGCAAACCTCTTTGGAATGACAGGGTTGGGAAATGGATCTCCCAGAATTGCCTATTGAACTTTGGGGAAAAATGTAACTATACAAGGAAGTTACTGGCAGACAGAAGACAGCTGGGTCATTCTCTTGCCTTCCATTTTCAGTTTTGAACTTGCAAACCTCTAAAAAACTGAAGCCACTTTCCACTCTGAATTTAAGACCCTCAGTAGCTTCTACTTGTGCTATTTACTTGAGTTAAAAAGAAAAGTGTTCTTGCCTTTTTTTTTTTTTTTTTTCTGAAATGGTGGTTGCACAACATAATTCTTTCATGGGATGATACATTTTATTGTGAGGGCAATTTCTGCTGTAAGAAAATCCCTAAGTAGCCTGAGAGTCATCACCAGCCTGCACACAATAAACTGGAATTTTAGTTAAGGTTTCCAGCAATTGCTGTAGTATTTAAGTACTTCATTGCTGTGTCTGTTCACATAATACTCTTGTGAGATAGAAATGTGGTACTGTTCCCCTTTTACTTAAGGAACATAACAACATTAAGGTGGTGTGGCTAACATAATTTGGCAGTTATGCAAAGTAATTGCACAAGCTAAAAAATACAAGAATGAGAACAGAACCCTCATCAACATAGGATATGGTTACAGGAACTGGAGGATCTAAAAATTACCGTGTGCCCAAGGTGAGCCATAGTTGGCAGAACATGTGCTTGAAAGCCCATGCCTAATATTT
Organism: Colius striatus; assembly: GCF_028858725.1. Classification (NCBI taxonomy): domain Eukaryota; kingdom Metazoa; phylum Chordata; class Aves; order Coliiformes; family Coliidae; genus Colius; species Colius striatus. The sequence goes on from NC_084768.1 coordinate 21,837,140, forward strand.
AGTGTTGTTGGACTTTCCTGAAGATCTTGAGCCAGACACCTTTACTTTGTATTCACAATAGGTCAAAATGTGTCTGCTCGCTCTTCAGATATGTTACGCTTTTTTGTAGTCTACTACTTGCTTTTTCTCAAAGGTTTCAAAAGTGTAAGAAGATGCAAACTCTGATATTTTTTACTCTTTTTTTTTCAGTGCAACAAATGGTAGGAGCTACAGAAATAGGAAGTACTTATTTAGAATCCTAGTAGTGATTTATTTTCATGTCCTCATCTGACTACCTAGCTGCTGGAATGAAAGAAGACCAAACTGCTATTAAAGATATACTGGGTGGAAGAGTTCAATCCACTTACCTTCCACTTCATGTGCACAGAAAGATAAGGAGAGAAGATAGAATGCAGTGTGTGTCATTAATACTAAAAGATAATCAGAGCCAAAAGACCCTCATGATGTGCTTCAAGAGGAGAAAAATGTTCTCATATTGTAAGATACACAGATGGGAACGTAGTATTCTAGAAACGCATGTTATACAAGTGAGATGAAACTATAGCAATACTTGTCTTTTAGCTTCACATCTATTCTGTCAGCTAAATTCTCAAGCTATAGGAAATGAGTAAAGATGTCTAGAAAGCTCTTGCATATTGGAAGACTGTTTCAATAACAAAAGCTGACTTGGTAAAGATTTAAAAACGAAACACGTGGGCTTGGTCTCTCTCTGGACTCAGATTGGATCTTGGTAAATGCTCAGATATTTCTACATTCCCAGTATTTGTTTTCATTGCCTGCAAATTATGTAGTTCCAGCAGGGATCACAAAACTTGCGTGTACTCAGCCATCCAGTTGAAAATTCTCTTGATTTAAACTCAGCTGGTTTAAATTGATCTAAAAATCCAAGACAGAGGTGTTTTTTTTTGTGTTTTGGTTGTTGGTTTTCTGTTGGTGTTTTGGTTTTTTTTTATGTGAAGCTGACATTTTGAAGCCTTCTGAAAGCAAAGGAATGTTAGAATAGGTGTGGGGTTTGTGGTAGATTTTTTTTTTTCTTTCCATGTATGTCACTGCTTTAAAGAAAGGAGATTCACTGTGTTAACATCACAGTTATATGCTAACTCAAACCTTAAGTTTGTCTAGAGGATTTGGATAGTTTCCCAATGAACATCCTTATTTGTGAAATGAGAGTCAGAGATAGAAGCAGAGGGAGGAGGATGGAAATGGAGGACATTATTACTGTCTTTTGAAAAAAAATAGCATTAGAGAATAATTTCTGAGATTTCTGAAGGAATCTAGTGATAGCAAATGTTCTTGTCTTCAGTTATGTCAGTACTATTTTTCTGTTGTACATTAGTAGCTGTATGTTCAAACCAACATATACACCCTGAGCACCCCAAAGAAGTAACAACTGGCAAGATGATAATCTGGCTCAAGGTGCATTTTACAGTCAGCGTGACTGCTGTTAAGCATTGTTTTATATCTTCTGTTTAAGAGCTGCTAGAATACTGTCATTGAATCTGATTTAAAGATGCATTTTTCTTGTGGTTACTGTCAAAGGTCACCCGAGTGCTTCGGGATCACTGAGATCAAATGTGTTCTCAATTAGTAATTTTATGACTGTAATTGTAACAAACTTAATTCCCTTCTCAGTCTATGCAGGCATGGCTTAGAGCAATCTTGAACCTGTATCTTTTGTTGGTTTACAATGTGGAGAGCTTTAGTAGCTTTAGTAGCTCTTACAGATTGACCTAGGTAGAATTACATTTTCTTTTCATCTGTGTCTCTATTCTAGCTTATTTTCACTGTGAAATAATGCTTTTAATAGAAAACTGATTCTGTGAAATTCTAGACAATCTTCTCTCATGAGGGAGCATGAACTAAGTCACTGGAGGCTTGAGCCTTCTAACTCTTTCCAGCCACAAGAGTAGAAATATAGAACTGATCCAAGAGTGTTGGATGGGTATCTATTTATCCTGCTGGTTGCTGCTCAGGAGCAGGCATGTTAGGCTGATGTAGTGATGACTAGAAGACCCCAAAAATGTGTCACAGGAACTAAAACTGTTACCTAACTTCACTGTTTTCTAAAAAAATATACAAAAATAAAAAAAAATAATTGGAATAACACATTTTCCTCTCTGTTAAATCATGTTACAATGTTATTTTACTAGATTTTTGGGCATGTAATATTAACCCTTCTGAGCATAAGAAATAATTTTGTGTATAAATACCAATGTGATTCCAATACATATATTTATGTGTATATATGTATATATTTATAGGCAAGGCTTCCAACAACGATGCTTTACCTTATGACTAAATTTATGTTGCTTAAGTCTCTTGAAAGGAGTTTAGAGAGGAAAATTCCTTTCTTCTGAAAATTCCTGTAGGTTCATTAAATTTTACAATCTGTTTAAAAACTTACCTGTGGAGTCTAGGTCCTGGAATGAAATGGAAACTCTTCCATATATCTAGTACAAAAGTGGTGTACTCATATGAATATATGTGAGTAGAACAGATTGAAATATCTTTTGGAAATATCTTTGGACCCAAATGTATAACTTTTAAAGGTAAAATGAAATGAGCTGGATCTTTTTGAAGCCCCATGATTCCTGTTCCAGGCTTGTCCAAAGTAAACGCAGTTGCAGAATAGCTGGTGTCACTAGCTGTTGCAGAAACTGCATTTCTGTCTTGGGTTAAATTACTTCAGGGGTTTTGAGTACTATAGTTAATTTTACTGTGATTTTAATATATTCTTTTGAAAGCATGCCTATGTACCTTGCTTATGCAGACCCTTGTGGGATAATAATTCATAAGAACATGCCCCCAGCATTTCAGATGCATTGGGAGTGATGCCCTTCACTTACTTAAAATACTTTCACATTTGCACAAAAGTTGCTAGGCATTCATAGTATAATATATAAGAAAAGGTACACCTTTACTTAAAACAAGCTGGAATCTAATTTCTATCACAAGGTCATCTTGTACAGAATCCTATGGTCTAACCCATTTTTTAAATGGAAGTAGTAGGCAAATTATGCTCAACAAGCCAAGGAAATGAGGTTTTGGGGGGGCTAGTGTGTTGAATGAGGTCCTAGAGCTAAGGACTTAATCTTGAGCCCTCCAGCTATGGGCTGACCAGATGAACTGGCATAATTGAAAGCTCCTTTAAAAGATTTTCTGAATGTAGCTATGATTAACTGTAGCCTAAAATCATGGTTCAGTATAACTGTGAACCATATTCATAATGTTATATGAAACCAATATTGCTTCAGTGGGATTAAAAATAAAAAGCTGCAGTGCTGTGATATACTACATCAACTGGGTGCAACTTATTTTTGACAGGCCATGTGGTTTTGGGGAGAAGGTTGGGTTTTTGATTGGGTTAGCCTTGGCTACCAGCCAAGCTCCTGCTTGTTGCTTGTTTAGTCCTTGCAGCTGGGCAGGGGGAGAAAATGTTTCCCTGCTTACCTCCTTGATCTCAACAGTGTCTGGTTAAATGATTGTCCTATATCACTTCCTGTGTGACCTACTCTAGATGTTCCCGCTCTGGCAGTGGTGTTGGACTAGATGATCTTTTGAGATCCCTTCTAGCCCTTGAGATTCTGTGTATGAATTGATAATTGCACTAGTAAGACAACATAGTGTAGGTCTTTTCCATAATATCTCTTTTGTCATACTGTGTGTATTGATTCTTACATTGAACAGTAGAAATGGAAGCATACCTTTGCTTTAATGTTGGTGCTTTCTTTCTTGTATATTACTTGCATGCTGTCTTCTTTTCTTGCTATGTTCCTATGCTTTTCTCTGTTCCTCATACAAGCTGAAATGGTTTTTGTGCTGTCTCCAGTGTATCTTTGTTGAAATAGATGCACTGGGTAATTGTATTAGGCAAGTCCTTTGCCACTGTGTTTTCGCAGGGTGATGTGGTAGCTGGGTGTCATCAGGCAATAGGATCATGTGTGAAAGTAGTGATCTTCTATTATAATAGAAATAAACGTGGAATCTCTACAAGACAGTAGAGATGCTATTTCAGCAGAAAGTATTTCAACAGCAAATAGTGTTGACAGTATAATAACAGTTGTTTTCTCTTCTAGGTGTTAAAATGGGTTGAAGAAGCAGTTCAAGCCTCCAAAGTGCATCTCTTGTCTACAGATCATTTAACGATGGCTGTAAATACCTGGCAGATCCCTTTTGATCCAAGTCTGAAAGAGGTTACAGTGTCCTTGAGTGGTCCTTCGCCAGCAATTGAAATCCATGATCCATTAGGTGAAGTAGTTTATACTGTCTTTTGTGATAGCAAAAAACGTGAATGAAATAGATAAATCGTGTCTACTAGTAGTCTCCAATAGGGAAGGCTGAATTTGTGATTCCCAAATCTCTTTCACACTTGGAATAATAGTGTCAGGATTTCAGAGTAGTTTAAATTTAATTTTATATTTAAAATACAGGTTCTTTGGATAGATGCATTTCTGATATTTAACTTCTTCCCAGTATTCCATTTTTGTGACTCAGAGGCAATGAAATCCTCCCTAATCTGACTACTTCATCTCACTTCCATCTAGTTTCTTACTATGCATCCTTGCATTCCAAATTTCTGAATGCTTTTGTTTCGTTTTTCATGTATTTATGTAGTCATTGAACCATTATTTAAGGCTTATACAGAATGGTCATTTTTCATGTGGTGAAAGGTAAACCAAAGTCTGAAGTCTTTGAATTATGAGAACATTTAGAATCAAACCTTGTCTCTTGTGTCCGTCTTTAGCTAAACAGTGTATGATGGGGAGGGCAATGACTGACTTGGATGCTAATTTGTAATTGAAGATACTGTTCATTGCTATGTTGATGCCTTAGGAACCTGGAACAGTCCAACAGAAATAAATTCAGATCATATTTTGTAGTTGCTGAATGACTTTTGGCTAAGGATATAGATTAAGTTTTAGTGTCTTGGAAATATTTTATGCACAGTATGGGTTCCCTGGAATATAATCTGATCTCTCTTCCACTGAGACATTCTTCTTTGTTTACAGGAAAGAAATTTGCTCAGAGTGTCACTTCAAACTGTAATAACACATGATCCTGGGTGCAACTGTCAGGCTTAGCAGAAGCTTTGGCTCAATCTAAACATTTCCTTTCTCATAGGTCATCTGTATGAATCTAAATCCTTATAGCTTCACTGAAGTTGGTTGAGGCATGTCTGACAAGCTCTTAAAAATTGATGCTAGGGACTTCCCATTCTCAACTTCACCCTTCCCTTCAGTGATCTGAAAGGGTCAGTTATGTTTTTAGTGCTGGTTGTGCATTGTAGTCAGCTTTAAGGGAGCAAAATGCCTCTACAGAGAACCAGTTCCTGCATACAACCATCCATATATTTGTATGCATAGCTATACAGATAGTGTGGTTTGAAAACTTATAGTCTTCTGCTGATCTCTCTGATGTCTAACAGGTGAAATTCCCTGTGAGAATCTTCTATGCATCCCCTGCCTTAGTCATGTGGTAATGCCCCTCTGCTAGGAGGACCTGACTTATCGGTGCTTTTACTTGTAGGGTTTTTCCTGATTGAAATAGGTCTGAGAAGATGCAAGAGTGAGTGGGCTGACAACTGGCAGATAGGTCAGGGTAGATCTGTCCTAAGTTCTCCTTCAAGGGAGTTTCTGTACTGCCTCCTTCTGCTGAGAGCTGAGTGTGTTTCTGTAAAGGGAACTTGTTTTGCTTACAGTTTCTAGGTTTTCCACAGCTCTGTATTGTTGCAGGCTGTATTAAATTTCACAAGTGAATGAAAAGAGTGAAAATAAATGAGCATTTCTAGTATTCTGGCAAACAAATACAGGGAATTTTGACAGTTGTAAATGTTAATGGCTGCTAAGTAGCGAAAAAGTCAAGTATCAAAATCACATCAGTAGAGAACAATATTGTGTTTACTCTTTTGGTTTTTTTAGGCAAGCAGATCGATAAAGGGTCAGGACTGAAGGAACTGCTAAATATCCACAACTCTGCAAAGGTAGTAAATGTCAAAGATCCAGAGCCTGGAACATGGAAAATTAAGGTAAAGTAATTGTAGAAATCATGTATGACTTGCCCTATAGATTATAAGGGGATTGTAGAATGATTTACTCACTAGTTATCATAGATGAGTTTGTGTTACAATGTCCTTTCTGACCTATCTTTTTACATATTCTGAAGGCAGTAGTATAAAATTCTTATCAAGATGATAACTTAGTAGATGTTACTATCTAAAGTAAAATCCTTAGGGGATGGAAAATAAAGGAAGTGAGACCCAAATTTTTGGAGTCTAGTGAGGAGCTACTACCTGTAGAGCGTGGGAACAGAGGGACTTTGCTGTGTATAGCAGATTTTCAGGACTGGGAGAAGGAGATCCTGTGCACTTTGCAGGCCAGAGATTTCATTAGCAGGTTCACAAATAAATATGCATTGATTTAAAACTCTTTAATACTCTTAAATATTACAGTATATAAATAAATTTGTTCATGTGAGTGCTGTCCTAGCACATACAGTTACAGAATGGACCCTAAAGGATTTGTAAATGTTGAGAACATCAACATGACTAGCTGAATGCAACTGACATATGGCTGACATAACTAAAAAAGAAAGGATTGTTAAGATTGCTGAATGGTGGTCTTGGTACTGGCTGTAGCAATTTAATATGAGCCTTTTATTAAGTTCGCTCTGCCAAAGGTTGCTGCTCCCACAGCAATCTGTAGGAAAGTTCAGTGCATGTGTGACTGATGACTCGTTACACTAAGCACAGCCAATATGCACTGAAAAAGATGGACAGCAACTCTTCCTAATGGTTCTGAGAGTTAGAGCAAGCAACCAGCTCCTCTGTTAAGACACCAACATATTTTGTTCTTTCATTTCAGAAACAAATGGCTTAGTGGTGAAAGGGCCTCTTACAACTATGCTTCTACAGGCTTTTCTCAGTTTAAATGTTTGCTGTGGGCCGTCTGCTCCTGTGAGTGTTTGAGGCATGTGATGAACAAGATGTGGAAATGCAATAACCTCCAAGACCACTTATAACATGTTACTACACCACATGTAGCTGGGAGATCTGAATTGAAGCCAGTGTAGCCAAAATCTTTACTGTTTATAGGTTGATAAACATATGAATAAAAGAGGTGTAAATCAGGAACAGAAAGTGTATTGCTAAGACTGGCTTTAACCCCTAATTTAGCAGTCAAGTTAACACAGTGTATCAGGCCAAATACTACTTCTCTGCAACCGTAATAGGGACAAGGAATGAGCAAGAGCATTCCCACTATAATGTGGTCAACTGGAAGATGAAGCTGAGGACATGGCTAGACTTAGGGAAATGTATGTATTCATCATTTTATTTTAGAGCATGTTCATTATATCATTTTAATCAACTGTTCAAAAGATAATTGCACCAAATGTCAATGGAATGTTAAAACTTTAAGGATTGTGCTATGACAAGATAGTATTTATGTAAACTCAAGAACTAGCTCCAGCATTGTCTTTATGGATAGATGCTGATGTTTCAGAACACTTGAAATGTGTTAGCTCACAATGACGCCTGACTGCCACACCTTAAAATCTTTGTAAGACCTGTTGATGTAGAAATCATTCTATTTAACTATGTTTTGTGGACAGATTAACAAATAAAGTCGAATCTGTACCTTGAGTTGGTTCATAGGAGGCAGGCAGCATGTTGTGACATGTGTGCTTACAGTAGGTGAGAAGAAGGTATAATTAACTGTAAGTCTTTGTATCATCTTCTCACCTCTATTGTGTAACTGTGGTCTAGACTGACTCATGCTTTGTCTTACTACTGTATACTTCTTTATGTTGGTTAAGCAGCATGATCCCAACTTTCCTAAATTAATGTGGAAACAATCATACTGGTATAGGTCTTCCAACTGAACTATTCCATTGTAAAAGCAGAAATAGTGTTATTTTTGGAGGTGAAATTGAAGAATTTTTAAAGGAGAAGTATAAGATACCTTGATAGCCAAGTTTATGATGAGGTGTGCTGGATGGATGCATGCTGTGTATTGTCTGTGCTACATGTGCAGAGGGTGTTTGAAAAAGATTATTAATCCCTATGCAGCACAGTAGGAAAGGATTGATATGGCTTCAGAACTAGAATTAGAAAAGCATGTTGAGCTCAATAACATTATAGAGAATTGTTTTAGTGTCTGTCTATGCTTCCAGGACCAGAACTGCTGAAAAACCTGCTACAGAGATATCTTGGTGGTCTGAAAAAAACAAAACAAAACAAACCCAAAAAACCAAACCCAAGTGTGGGTGCTGATGGACCTAATTACATCAAACATATTGGGTACTGAGAAAACTTTCGGTACAGTCAGTATCTTTGTGTTCAACTTTGTAGCTTGTTGAAAGTCTTTTAGGTTAAGCATGCAGTCTAGTAAACATTCAATGCTCTGCAACACAGAGGAATAGAGTGCAGAAAAAGCCAAAGACCTGTATGATCTCTCTTGGCCCTTCATGGCTGTTGCTAAGCTGAGGTCTTTTTGTCTGTGAGCTGAGCCTTGTGGAACCATTTGTGTATACCTGCACTACATTGCCTAAACTTATGGATTCCAGGAATTCCTGAGAGGAGCTTGCTACTCTTAGAGGCTTGATGTATAACACCCTTCAGAGCTAATAAGCTCTCCTAAAGCTGAGGCTGGCACTCAGTGTGGTGCTAGCTGATAAATGGCTCAGCTGGAACCGGGTCAGCATGCTCAGCTCAACACTAACTAGTCCAGACCAAAGCATCAGGCTGCTCCTGCAGGGAAGATTTTCAATTTTAAAGTGTTTGGTTTTTTTTCTAAGCTCAGAATAAGTCTGTCTCCAGTCCAGTGGAGAATAAAACATTCAAATTTACATACTATAGGTTAAAAAAAAAATGTCTTGAATATAGTTGAAATTTTTTAATTAACTTTTGTGAGCAATTTAGGTCTTAATTCAGTTTGTGCAAAGAGGTTATATAGATACTTGTCACCTGGAAATGCAAAAAGTTGTCATTTTAGTATGTATCTAGCAATAGGACAAGGGGTAATGGGATGAAGCTGGAACACAAAAAATTCCATTTAAATATAACAAAAAACTATTTCACTGTTCAGGTGAGGGAGCCCTAGCACAGGCTGCCCCAAGAAGTTGTGGAGGCTTCTTCCTTGGAGGTCTTCCAGACCCACCTGGACATGTTCCTGTGTGACCTTATCTAGGTTGACCTGCTTCTGCAGAGGGTTGGACTAGATGATCTCTAAAAGTCCCTTCCAATCCCTACCATTCTATGATTCTATGATAACAAACTGTGGTGAGCTTAACAGGATTAGCTGCTACTAAATATACTGATGAATCAGTCCAGGAAGATCTCTCCTTAATCCACAACAAGCATTAGTGCAATTTCAGTACTTAGTGAAGTCTTCAAAGGTTTGAGTAATAGAAAGAGCACCATATCAAATCCACTTGTCTGCTGTGCTGCAGGGGCCTTCCCTCGCCCTCGGGTACTTCAGTATGAGGACATCAAATCTGTCCATATATGTGGATTTTAGAAGTAAGTTTTCCTTCCAGGTCTACTGTAGTGGTTTATTGGTGGCCATTAACAGTTTGACTTAATGATCTTAGAGGTATTTTCCAGCCTACACGATTCTGGATTCTGTGATAACTATGCTTTTGCATACATCCCTCCCAGAAAGACTTGTCCTATTGACTCCTCTTAAAAGGTTTCTTTGGAGCAGTTTGGGAGGCATCCAACAGATTGCAAATAAGAATGAGCTCCAGGATAGATGCATCAGAAGGTAGTTGGATCTAATTTCTTGTTAAAGGCCTTGTCTGCCCTGTTTTTCAGTTGAAAAGACAGGTGATGGGGGTGAGTCAGTGGGGGAGAGGTAAGGGTGAGAAGCTATCTGCTGTTGTTTCCTTCTGTGGTTTATCAGTAGCATTTTAAGCAGAGAAAGGACACAAACTTGCTTGCTGTGTGGAGTTAAATGATCATCTCTGTGACGGATAAAAGGAGAGGAAAAGCAGTGAAGAATCAGCAGAACAACCTGTCTCTTCTTGGGATCAAGACAAGTCATTAACAATGGCTGTTGTTACTGTCTTACACTCCTATAGCCAAATATAGCAGTTGGATGGAATATAAGGTCAAACTTGTCTGGAGTACTTCCTATTGAAGCAGCACATTCCTTAAAGCTTGTTTAAGCTGCATATTTCCATCACTGTAAATATAAATATAGAAATAAGACTGTGCAATAAAAAAAAATTAGTTATTGCAGCTTGATTTTTCCATTTCATGGTAACAGAAGGTTTATTTTACAAGAAGTGATACATTTTTGTACATTTGTTTATAGATGCATGTATTTGGGACAATTTTATTTTGTGGTGTTTGCAAGACAGGAAAGCATTTTTTTCCTGGTGTCTGCGACAAATAGGTGTTTGCTTTATGTCATGCTTGTCTACTCAGGGAGGAAAAAGCACTGATATACCAGTGAGCCATGTTAAACTGCTAATAATGAAAAGAGACTTTATAAAGATACTGATTGGAGAGCAATCCTTTACTCAGCTTTAGTCACTGGCTTGTTTTGTTTGCAGTAAGATTTTAAGACTGTGACTGAAGACTTAAAAAAACCTCAAATCTTTGTGAGAAGTTTACTCATGCCATAAAATCCTTATACTGGTGCATAAAGCTATAAAAAGAAAACTTTATCACAAAGTTTGCCTAGTGAAATTTTAACTGCCAATTAATGCTTGATAACATGAGTTGTTTGGCACACTTAAATACTTCTTTGTATTGTTAACAGCTGGTTTATATAAAAAAGGCTTTAGCACTGGTTTTGTTGAGGTGAAAGGCTAACCAAATAGAAGCAAACAGAGGTTATTTTAATCAGATAGACATCAATTTGTCATATTTTCTAAATGGCTGTTCCTAGGCCATTAGTTACAAGAAACAACTGTTTAACATTCACATGCAGTTTTATCAGAGGTGGTTGCCAAACTGAAGGCATTCTGTATTTGAGAATGGAACAGATAATACTCACAAGATACATAAAGTTTGGTGGAGTTACTTCATTTTAATACTTATTTTCACATTGTTAGTCTCATGCGCTGTGTTATCTCCGTAAACAAAAGCTTAGTAGGTTTTGCTAACTGCACATTTGATTTTGGCATGATACAGTTTAGATGTCACTCCTTGCAGCCTTTGGAATCTTAATTTTTTTCCTGTTCTGGTTGAAATTGTCCATAGGTTTGTCATTAAGTCTGTAAAAATCTTAACTCTGGGCTCAAGGCAGTGCAGCAGTGGTTTTGCTCGAGGGTTGGTGTGTTTTGTTTTTTTTCCTTAAACCTGAAGAGTATGGGAGTAGGTGAAGACAAAAAGTTTTGGGTTCCTATGCACTCTTGGCAAGTAGTACTTTTCCTATTCTTTCTCAGCATAGAATGATAGAAAGTAATTTAAAGAAGTCAAAATAATTGTAAGGTTGAGGACTTGCATAAAAGCTACTGTACCCTCTAACAACATAAAGGTAAGGTTTTTCAGGAGTAGGTGGATGGATGGGGGTTGTTTATGTTTTGTTTTTGTTGTTTGTCTTAATTGATCCTGAATGACAAGGTGGGGCCTGAAGATGAGAGATACTTCCACATCCTCTGCTTTGCCACTGTGGCCTTGACTGGGAAATACACATATTTGGTTGAGGCTGGTCTGTACTTGCCACTTGTTTTGTGATCTGCAGCATCTATGATGTTTGTGTATAACTCATGGATAAAATTTGTTTTGTGTATATTTAAAAAGATAGCTTACTAATAAATAAAAGTGAGATACATTTTTATAATACTGGTGGTAAATTGTTTATATATATCATCAGTAAAAATTTGTCATTGATTTTTCTGTTTACTTGTGTTTTATTTACTGTTTTGTAACATGCTTTCTAATGGTCAAAATCCTGAATTCCAGACAGCCTCCCGTTACAGTATCTGGTACGTGACAAGTAGTTGATCTTCTGTGTTTGTGTTATGAGTTACCTCTGAGACAAACCATCTCTTTTTGCTGCTGCTACAAATTGTAGGCTCCTGTATCTAAAAGTAAAGCTTTATTAAAGGCATTTTTACTTAAAACTGTTGGCATAAGCATCCTTTCAGACTTCATCTTTCATTAAAAACAAGACAATCTACTGAACTCAGTGGATAGATCAGAGACTTTTCAGTTCCTGAAATGCTAATTATGCACGTGATGTTTTGCTCTTGCTTTTGCAGACCTCAAGCAGTGGAAGGCACTCAGTTCGAATAACAGGTCTCAGCACTATTGACTTTCGAGCTGGGTTTTCTAGAAAGCCAACATTAGACTTCAAAAAAACATCCAGCAGACCAGTGCAAGGTTTGTTTCCAACTTATTCCTCACTAAACAATAACCCTTTTTGGGCCCTCTAAGTCAAAGAATTCTGAGATGATCTCTTTGGTGAACTTTGCAATGAATCTGAGGCTGCTGTTGGCTGGTTCTTGGGCTTTGAATGTGTGAGAGCAGCCAATGTTACTCTTGTATCATATTGTGGTATTTTTTGGTATTGACATATTTTATGTCACGCATATTCAGATATTTAAGGAATGCAGTGCCTCAAAATTGCTACTCTACTACCTTAAGAGCTTCAGAAGAATCCTGTGGCTCTGGGGCATGGTGAAGAGTTAATAAAGAGGCTGCTATTTCAGAAACACCTGCTGGAAATCAGTAATTTAAAGCCTCATCACTCTTGTGTCTCCTGACAGCTGATAAGCAGAGACCAGCTTAGTACAACTTCTTTTTTCTTTTTTTTGCTGTGTAGTAAAGGAAGAGTTGAAACTGAATGGTGCATTTATTGGGGTAGTGAGCCATACCTATGGAATTTAAGCTTTCCTTTTATAATCACTCATTTTAAAAAACATTTAAAATAGCATGTTTCTGTTTTTCTAGGGATTCCTACCTTCGTGTTGATAAATACCACAGGGATCTCTCTTCCAGCTAGAGTAGACCGACTGGAACTTCTGAGTATTACAGGGGAACTTCTTAAGACCTTGCCTGTGAAATACTATCCTGACAGAAAGCCCTATGGACTATGGAATATTTCTGACTTCATTCCACCAGATGAAGCTTTTTTTGTTAAAATAATGGGCTATGACAAGGATGATTATCTTTTTCAGAGAGTTTCAAGTGTTTCATTTTCTAGTATTACTCCTGGTAAGAGACTTTAACTTGAATTGGATGTACATTTGTCATATCTGAATCAGTTGAAATTGGCATCTAATACCTCTTTCTACCTTTTTACTTGTGTACTTTCTAATGGCACATTCTGTGCCATTTCCTTCCAAGATCTATCTCTAGATCACAATGAGCAAGTTAGTGTTACTATCTATTTCTTGGAAGTCAAACTTTGTTTTAGTAAAAGAAAAGGTAGGGTATATGTTAGTAGCTATTAATAATCTTCTGGGGAATATTTTCTTTCTTCAGATCCTCCAAAAGTTACAATGCCTACCAAGACTCCAGGATATTATTTACAGCCAGGATCTGTTCCTTGCCATGTAGAAAGTCTCATACCTTTTACTCAGCGTTTTAGTAAAAATGGAGTAAAACTAGGAGTGGATCAGTTCTTCAAGTAAGTAGTGATCTTTTTTCCCAATACTGGTTTATTTCCTATTTATATCCATTAATTTGTATTAATTATTTACTATTTTATACTGCTTGTATCCTGTTACTTCTGTTATTTTATTGTGATATTCATTGGTATTCAATGCAGAGATTTAATATGTTTCAGGAGGGTATATACTCTGTACAGATGATGAGATTATGTATGTTATTAAGTTACGATATTATGGATCTAAAAGTCTTGAAGGCAAATGCTTTAATTTTATTTATTTTTTTAAATTTATGTAAAGTAGGTAAGTAAATAGCTTTTTCTAGACAAACACCACCCCTACTCCCAAATAATAATGATGTAACATACATTAATTTGCTTTATTTTTAATGGCCTCTGATAGATGTCCTGGAAGTATTTCCTATGATCTATCCTAGAAAGCTTTCCTCTTCAGAAAATCTCTAAAAATACAACAGCTTACACCAAGTGTACTAGAAGGTTCTTCAGATTTCTTTATAGAAAATTAATTGTATTTTCTTTCTCTGTAGGATGAAATAAGAATAAAAACTATTATAAATTAATTAAAATACTCAAAGTCTATCTTTTAATTCTGGTAGTTGAACACAAAAGAAGATATAGTAGGAAACAGCACAGGCAGTTTTGAAAAGGCTGAAGCACTTCAGGAGCAAGCTGAAAGCTAAGTTCTTGCATTCAATACCATGTATAGGGTTACCAAAATAAATCTATTTTGAAGCTCCTTTCTGCATTGTTGGCAATGGGAAATGCTACAGTGCTGGTTTTTTGTTTTTTTTAATGAGATATCATTTACACGTAGTCAACCCTGGCACACTGGCAGCTGTGTTATTTTTTCCATTCTTCAGTTATCACACCACATACTTCTTGCTTTTCACATATCCAGCAGCTTTATGATTGGGCTGCATTTTTCATTTTTATGTTACTGACCACATGAATGAAGCATCCAAATTAATTTACCAAAACGTATCTCAAATATTATTAATCACAGTTAAATAGGATCTGATTCAGCTTGACTTGTCTGCATTCTCTTAGTAGTGAAGTTCAATGCAAGATTTGTTCAGCTCATTAGTTTAATGCAGATTTGAGCTGTATTATTGCTCTGCATTGAATGAATTCAAATGACTTCTGTTTTGGTGACAATGTCACCTTTACTCAATTTTTTTAAATGCTTGTTTAAAAAAGTAAATGGTTTGAAAGTTGAATATTATAGTTCTATCATGATTTCTCTGTGTGCAAGTACTATTAGAATGAATACAGGTTAAGGATTCTTTAAGTGAACAAGCTTTGGAATCGTTTTTCTACTTGCTTCCGGAGATGCTATCAGATGTAATAAAGGTTGCTAACTTTAAATGAGTAAAACATGTAGGAAAAGAAATTGCAAGAGCTTTATTTTTCAAAGTTTCTGCATCAATTAGTTGTCTCATAGGAAAATTTGGATTTTGATTAATATCTGAATACATTTCTGACAACTATGATTTAGGAGACCGGGAACAGTAGTTAAGCACCTAATTCCAGTGGGAAATCAGTAGGAACTGTGCAATAATCTGTCTTTAAAATCCATTCTGTATGCAAAATGGCAGATCCCACCAATGCTGCAAATGTCAGAATTGGCAAAAATAACGTGAAATTCTGACAAGAAAGGCAATCCACTTAATTAACGGAAATAGTCATAACAAAATCACTGAGAATCACCTGCCCAGTGAAAAGGTGATACGGAGAATGGTGATTTGTGGTGCCGGGGGATGAAGTCATGTACAACAGGAATATTGCTGTGCACTCTGCCAGTGTTTTTACAGGAACTAGTAACCAGGATGTAATTTGGTCTTTGGATTTGTTGACTTGGCTAAGGGAGCATGTTTGTATTTTCCACACTGACTGGATAAGCAGCTTGATCAGCAAGTCACACATTGTAAAATGATTTGAATAAATAAATGACTTGATACTGAAAGGTGCTGAGTTATCCCAATAACACACGTTGCAAAGGGTTGTGTGCAGTTACTTCTTTTTAGAATCAGTGCCAAAGTGTACAGCAGGTGCCCAGAGGTGTGTATTTTTTATTGCTATCATTGTTGTATTTATTTTAATAACCACTGCAGGTCTCTGCTTGCCAAGCTTTTCAAATCTGGACATGTTTCTTTTTATGCTTCTGTTCTCAAGGCTTCCATGTTCAACATCTGGTGTATAGCAGAAGTCAGAGATGAAGAAGAATAGGATTTCATAACTTCCCTTTTAACATACTTTCCATGAAAAGGAGAAATTTCTTACTTGGAAGGAACACTACCTTGTTCTTTAGTGTTGGCAGTTACTGCCATGTCCATTTGCCAGCACTGCACTGTAAAAAGTCATAGATTTGATATATGATCTATTAGGTTATCTAGAGTAAGTATGAAGTAAGAACAGGAAGCCATTTAAGGTCACTAGATGCTGTTTTTATTTGTGGTGTGGTTGGATTGTCTGGCTCGTGATGCTACAGCATTGAACTTTCATGCATATTCCAAATCTTTTGCTCTTGTTCCTTCTTTATCCTTTAAAGCCTGAGAAATCAAGCTATTCCAGATAAACAAGAGTGAGACAAAGGGTTCACCAATTTAGTGTTTTCCCATAAGATGACAATTACTTGCGAAAGCGATCATGGATATTTTTGTGCTCATCAGTTTTGTTTATATGCCATAGCAACAGGCCACAGGGAGTGCTGGGACACTGCAGAACCACTGTTTTTCTCATTTATGTCATCATCTGTGTGTCTGTTGGTTGTATAAAATGTGGGTTTGAATCTTTAGAAGGTGTAAGATGGATTGCTTTTAGCACATGTAACCACCAGTCCATGTAGTTAGATATGTGATGGCCATGTGACATTATTGCCTATCGTGGTATTGTTGCCTATCAGCTTTGCCCTTGGTATGATTTGTGGAAAAACTGGAAGTATTTTCTGGATTCCTGTTATATGATCTTGCACCTCTTCTGTACCTCACCCTCCATTTTCAGTCTTGAAACCGTCCATTCTACTTGTGTTGTGCTGTTTATTTTTATATGGCTAGGCCATCAGTGTGCAGAATATTGGATTATCAGAGTTACTGCTGGTTATAAGTTCAGAGTTGCAGCTATCAGAGCAAAAGTCAGAGTTATATTCACACTGATACTTCACATTTTGCTGCTTTGTAAGTGTTTGAACTTTTTAAACCTATATCCCAAAGAGTGCTGCATGCACATACTTATCTTGTAGATGGGTAGCTGCTGTATGAACCTAACAGTGGATTTGCATACAGAGGGGCAAAAGCAGATGTTATCTGATAAAGGATGGGATCTCCTTTATGTGTTAACTCTGTCTGTACCTGCAAGATAGGAGGCTGGGAGGATGAACCCTTGTTACTAGCAGTAGTAAGAGCTGCAGGTTTGGTCCCACATGCTATATGGAAACTTGTTGATACTAAGGAAAGGTATCTTCTCAAGTAGTAAATATAACAAAAGAGTACAAGCAGCTGAGTGAATGACTGCAAATGCATTGGTTTTAGTTATTGTGTGACAACTGTTGACATGTTAAAGGTGTATTTGTATATGTGTGAGACATTCTGCAACAACTTACACTTCTTAATACTTACAAGAATCCTGATGATGTATACGTCCTTTCTTTAAGTAAAGTCCATAAAGCTTGATCCAAATGATTAATCAGAGGGTCTGTTTTCCCCCTTAATTATTGTGAAAATCTCCTGTCTCTGCTATCAGGAAGATCTTGTACCTCTTGATCTTCAGAAATTTAGTATGCTCTTTTCTTCTTCCAGAGAATCATCTAGTATGAGCTGGGAAATTCCCACAGTCTCCTTGTCTGATGAAGGCTTTTATGAATGTATGGCAACAAGCAGTGCAGGAACTGGACGTGCGGAGACGTTTCTGGATGTATCAGGTGGGTGTTAGTCCATCCTTCCACCCTGAAGCATATTATCTGATAGATGAATAATCACAACAGTTGCATTCAAAAGGTTTCTGGTTTATTTTTTTTTTAAACAAGATTCAGTAAATTGTTGGAAATATCATTTGTGATCTTGAATTATTTAAGAGTGAATATGATGAAGGAAGTAAAGTGAGGATCAGATCAGGCTAATTACAAAGATAATCTGGAATAAACAGGAGTATTTGGTTGCTAGGCCCAAAATGACTAGCAACCATTATCCAGTAGGTAGTTATTATCACTTTTTGGGGTGATTTCTCTGGTTTTGGTTTTTGTGGCTTTTTTTTTTAATTAAATAATATTAGCTTAAAAAAAAAAGCTCAATTGAAAGGACAACTAGTTATAAATCTGTTCATCCATTATAGCATGAGTTCGTGTGCTTTATGTGTTAAAACAGTTTCAATGCATAAAGCACTATTACACTTGCTTAGGGAGGAGAGGGAATGTTCATTACGTAAGGTAATGACTTGTTCAGGTATGGGACACTAAATGTTTGAGCTGTTAATTATGCTGAGCAATAATCCATCCTGAAAACTGAATAGCACCATCCTGGTCAAGCTTTGAACAAAAAGATGGAGTGAGAGAAGTGAGGAGAGTCAAGTTGGTTCTGTGAAGGCAAGTGTAAAGCTACACGGCTTGTGCACTCATCAGCCAGACTGTTGGGGCAAGGGGATGTTGGATATTGCCTGCAGCTTATCAACATTGAGACTTTCAACTGCAGGTAGAAACATTTCCCAAAGTAAAATAACTTCATAACATTAATCCTTTCACTCTATCAGAAGAATTTAGTTTAAATAACTGTGATGCATTAGTTTAAGTAACCAAGATGCATCTCAAACATGGGCAGAGAAAATAAAACCGGGCGTGGTCTTGAACTGCTTCAACAAACAGCAGAGGTCTTCTGCAGGAAGAAGACCTTCAGGAAAAATTAAGAAAAGCTTATTTATGTGTGTGGGTGGTTGGAAGAAAAACCTGTCCATCCTATAGTAAATTTTTTGTTACTTACTTTTTCACAGTTGCAATACAGTCAGAGGGAAATGAGAAAATAATTTCTATTTTGAAACATAATTCTATCCTATATAGCCCTCCATATTGCACATCTGTCATGCACAAGTGGAAGCTATTGCTCTTGACTAGGGAAAACACTGGAGCTGAGTCAAAGTTACTGTGCCTGTGACAATAGTAGACCTCAGAATGACACTTTGACTTCAGCCTCAGGGTTTCATATAAGTGCTTGAAATTGAAGTTGTCTTATCTTTTATTTCCTGTGGTAGCTAATTCAGGTTAGTAAACCTGGCTTATGAATCATAGTCACAAAACCATTTTGACTGGAGAGACTATTGGAAGCTACCTAATCCAAATCACAGCTCAAAGCAGAATTAACTTCCAAGCTTCATCACGCTTGTCAGTAACTTGTCCAATCTAAGTTGGAATGTCCCTGAGGATAGAGATTTCACAAGGTTCATGGGCAGCCTTTCAGTGACTAACCAACCAACCAACCCCATTAGGAAAATATTTGGCATGTCTAGTCAGAATTTCCCCTGTTGCATATTATGACCACAGACACTCTTTTTTTCTTTTTTTTTTTTTTTTTATTTATGCCCCAAGAAGACTCTAAAACAATGCGTTTGGTAGTTGAAGAGGGTGGCTATATATCACTTCACCCTCTCTTTTCCAGACAGGGGTGGTCCTCTCACTTTACAGGATGAGCAAATCCAAAGAAACCAATGTGTTCGCATTGATACCTTGCAAGTCAAAGTTGATAGAGAAACAGCCCTCTTGCACCAAGTGGTAAATTTGATGAGAACATACTTTTAGTCACACAAAGTACAGAAGCAGGACAAGCAGTAACATCAATGCTTACCCAAGTCCTAGCTCTGGAGCGCTATTTTATATTTTGGCTATGAAAATCCTTCTGGTGGATAGGGTATTCCCATATGTTTAAAACCCTCTTTTGGAGGATGTGAAGCTGTCATATTCTGTCCCAGAAACTGTGGACATAAAGATTCTTGGTCTGACCTTTGCAACCACCCTCCTCTTCACAGAGAAAACTGAAGGAGAACCTTAACTTTTTTCTTGTAGTATTGGTAGCCCTTAAGAGTGCTAAAGGGAAAAATTCCTATATCTTCTCATTTACGGAGTGCTAAGGCATCAACTGAGACTGACTCACTATGTAAACATGAGCAATTGGTTCTGCTTGGAGCCATGCAGAGGATTAATGTGAGGGAGATGCTTTGAAATCCTTGTGTACAAATATTTGGAAGAAAATTACTTGAAATTTCTTCTGTAAGCAAAGTAAACAGTCTTTTCGAGTACTCTTAGTTTGCTTCGTTGACAGACAGTATATCACAGATAATCCATTTTGTCAGCTGCTGTGTGAGAGATATTGGAACTGTGTCAACATTTTCTGATTTCAGAAAAAGCAAACACTTTGACTAGTATTAAATCTTTAAAATGTCAAATGGTTTGTTAGCTTTTGCAGGCACCTTACTAAAGTGCCCATAAAAAAGAGCTCTGAATTCAACTTAGAGCTTGCCTGGAGGATTGCTATGCATGTGCACTATTGTGGCAAGAAGTTGGTGTAGTCCAAAAAGTATCATGCCCCACGAAACTGATCTTCAGAAGATGGGGATTTTAGTCCTGTTCTGCTCTTCATGGCTCTTTTCTAAGTTTCTTTAAGTAACATGCTTGATGATATGCCTATGGAAAGCATTGGGAGATTTGTCTCTTCTGAGAAACAGACCAAAACCTAAAGTGCAGGAGAGAAACTCCATTCTTGGAGCTTTTCTTAACTCTCTTCTGCATGTGTTTAAAGTATTCAGTTTTGTTAAAAAGGGTGCCTGCTGTTAGGGACTATGTTTACAGAGAAGCAGAGCTGCACACTCAGTGTGCAGAGTGTATGCATGATTCATTGCTCTGCAGAGAGTTTGTAAACCTCTGAGACCCCGCATGAGACTTAAATGAGGAGGAGTTATGGCTGGCTCTGAGCTTCAAAGTAACTTTGACCTTTAATCAAAATAAACTTTCTTTATTCCTCATTATCCTTGCTTTTCTTAGTATAATTGTTTTTAAGTGTGTACTGATAAGGATTTAGTCTGGCATTTACAGCTGTCTTCTGCTAGAGCATCCTACTCAGAATATTATTCATTGTAGATATTTCTCTTTTTTTCCAAAACTAGTCTGGGGGAAAACAAATGAAATGTATTTGTTTTGAATAGGAATGCATAAAGTAATACATAGAGTATTTTCTTTCTTGAACATTTAACTGTTGCCTTCTTTAGCAGTGGTATCTCACTGGTCAGCCCTGGTCTGACTCCAGTAGCTGGCATATTTAGTTTTAGGGAACACAGAAAGAATGGGAAGTGAGATAACATAGAGAGTGAGTTAAAAAATTTCTAGCAACAAGACAGGACAGACTGATGATCAGGGCAGGACTCAGTCAGATTGGTAACTGGCAATGTTTTACATGCAAGAGGCCACTTTTATGCCCCTTTCTGCCTACTCCTCCCTGATTTATTTTCCCTATGTATTCCTTCATCTGTTTGCTTAGTTCAACAGCTTCCTCCCCCATATCTGGAACCCTCAGCTTTGTGTCTTTATCAGTTGCAAAGTCCAGCTTGGCCCCTCTTTGAAACGATGCTGAGAGATTCTTGACAGCCCATCAGTTAGCATGAGGAAGTTTGTTTCTTGTCATTGTTTATGCTACTGTTTGTCTGTCAGGTCTGTGTGTTTATGTCTGTATATCTGTGTTTATTACCTCCCCATATCTCATTTCACAAGGTCCTTGATCAGAAAAAATAATGGAAGAGATGCTCTTTCCTTCCACGTTCCGTTATAGAAACCATTATGGAAAGAACTTGATGATGCGTAGAGCAGCTGTTGGTTTCCTTGTCGCTAGTACCATATTTTTTTCATATAAAGCCTGTAAAAATTTAGTATGTCTCTCGAATTCTGACATGTGTGGTCACACCTCAGTCAAAGATCAGACTCTGAGACTTGGTGGTGGTCCTGTCTCTTCCTTCTGTTGCTGTGGTGCTGTTGTTTTTTCCCTCAGTGCGAGAGGAACTCACAGTGCTACATCATCTCTTATAGATGATGTGATATCCATTCTACATGACGTGATCATTTTGAGCTAAATCAGGTGTATTCTTGTGGTGTAAGCTGCTGTCAGGTAGCTTAGCATCAGGGAATGAAGATGTTGCCCTGGGTTCTATTTTGTGGCTTCATCAATGTGAAATTAAATATGAGACCTATGTTACTTTTTTAATGCTATAGTTTACTTGTTGTTTATCAAGCATCCACAAATGAAGCAAAGGTTCCCAAATCTTTTTCTCTTATGATTTTGTTCTTTATTCTGTTCTCTCTACACAGAGCCTCCACCCATGATTCAGGTTCCTAATAACATCACAGTTGTCCCTGGTGAAGGAGCAATCTTGACGTGCCTAACTTTAAGCACAGTGCGTTACAATCTCACCTGGCAGAGAAATGGCAGGGATGTGAGGCTCAAGGAGCCCCTGCGAATAAGGATGATGAGCAACATGTCTTTAGAGGTAAAGAATGTAAAGCTCACAGATGCTGGCAAGTACAACTGCATCGCTTCCAATGAGGGTGGATCGACTACAGCATCAGTCTTCCTTATAGTGCAAGGTAACAAGGAAACTGCATGTTAAATTTACTGTCATGGTTTATATTTTCTTTATCTTGTGAGTTGTGTCTCTTAGTAACTCTTGTTTTTATATATGCATATTGGTAAAACTACTTGGAGGCTGACAGAATGTGATATAGTTCTTGTTTAAAATGACAGTGGCAGTGACCAGACAGTCCCGGTGCTCGTTTTGTGAGACTGCCCTGTGCTGTGTGTTTCCAAGCCATGGTTTAACAGACAATTTAACAGCTGTAGAAGTGAATGGAAGCCTGAGGTAGTTTTGTTGTTAGTGTCTCCTAAATAGCAGAGCACAGGAATAACTACACACAGACATGTACAGCAGTCTCCAATATTTGAGAAAATTTACAGGCTGGCTATGTGGATTTATTTTTTTCAGTGGAAATGTGACTGGAATTATATTTGTGTAATGAAATTGGTAAAAGTTTCTATGTTCATCTCTGGATTATTTTATATCTCTTCGTAACAAAATACTACCTCTAAGTTTTTTTTGGTGTATTATGTTATGGTATCTGTTTTATAGCACCAAGCTAAGAATTAATCACAATTCTGTGGCATAGATTTTATGAAGTCAAGGACTTCCAAATTATTTAAGAATTGAAAAAGACAGCATGGATGACATCAAACATGATCTATCTAAGTCTGTACTGTTGCTTCATACCAGAAACAAATTTTAAAAAGAACATGTATAAACACAGTAATTTGTCTTGGAGCCAGTCTTTTTAAGATTTGAAAGTACCACAGGCTTTTCTGCATTTGCCTTGGTCATGGAGGCTTGAACCTTTGCTTCCTAGCTCCTCCTCTGTGGGGGAGAAGAGACAAAACTCAACAGGATTCCTCCGTGCTGATGGTACTAAGCAGAATGAATATTCTAAGCAGAATGGGGATCATCGTTACTTTTGCTACTGTAATTCTAGTATTTTAACTGGCAGAAAACATACAATTATGGAAAAGAGAAAAATTCAATGGAATTGCTTGGCTTAAGATGCTTTAAAATAGGGAAAGGTAAAAAATGGAGCAGTAACACTAATGGGATGTAATTCTCTGTAGTTTTTCTTATAGGAGTGTATTGGTTTACCGAAATGCAATAAGTAGCTGTACAATCAATTATGTAGGATCAATTGCAAAATACAGCAAAGTGTTTCTTCACTGATCTGTTGAATAACCCCTAGAGTGCCCCAGCGGAGTTACAACTGTTAAATTTCTAGCAAGGCTGAAGGAAAAAAGCCATGGAAAAAGGTCAAGCCCTCATATATTTGGAAAATTTTGTTTTAAATTCTGCAGGATTTTTTCCATCAAGACAATCATTTAAGCATGTCAAAGGCAGCAAGAGAAGTGCCTCCTTCCCCCATTTTTGTCTTCCAGGGATTTAGATTCTCCTCCCTAATGTCTGTAGACCAGCTGGGAGCTTTGACAAGGTGACCAAATTATTTTTGGCAGTTTCTTTATAGTAAAGCTAAAGAGGTTTACTGATGCCATAGCTGAATATTGAGTTTCGAATCACTTATATATATATATAGAATGATTATATCGAATAGTTGGGAATTACGTTTTGGCTAGTACTGATATCGTGAACAGCTTTAAAACATGTCTGAGAGAACTCTCTTGGACAGTTAAGACAGGCTTGGTTGAGAGGCTGAGTGGTGTTTTTTTTAAATTTCTGATGAAAGATACTTAGAGGAGAATAAATACATAGGAAACACAAAGCTGCAGCTGATATCAGATTTCTGCCGGAGTGTCTGCCTCTGCATTTGGAAAAAGGAAGCCCCTGATAACCTTTCAAATGACAACATGCAGACACTGAATGGTATCAAGGTGACTGTATGTGCCATTTATGATCATGGTTAGTTTGCTTTTGTATGGTTAGCGATTGTCAATGTGCAATCCAAAGTGTTTGATAGGATCTAGAATAGTACTCAAAAGAACACTTTATATTTGGCAGCAAAGGAGTAGAGGGTAGCTCTCTGTAAGATCAAAACTTTATACAGTTGTCATTATGAACATTCTGAAGAGGGAAAATTGAAGTCTTGTTAATAGATTGAGATGGTTCATGCATTGTGTAGATCTAAGTATTTCAGAATGTAAAATTAAATTCGTATTGAAGCCCTTTATTGTTGTTGGGACAGTTCCATATAGATCTCTGAGTTTTGGACCATAAGACAATAAACACTGCTTTCATCCTCATTTTCTTTCTGGAGTGGGAGTTAAGGCAGAGAACAAATGTTGGTAGTTCTAAAAATAAGCTAGCATCTGCTTTACATGTTTGTGGATTGTAGTAAACCCTTGTTTTCAAAGCTTTCAGTTTGATGCTGCTGTTTCTGAAAGAGAACATTAATCTAATTTTTGTGCCAGCAGCTGTACAAATAGACTGAAATTTTGAATGAGAGTTGACTTTTCTCCCATTTGTATATTCTAAGAACATGCTACACCAAGTTACTAATTGTCCCATAGTAATAGTGAGCCCAGCTAGATGAAGATCCCATGTAAGACTTGTGCCTAGTTGTGGACTGGTGGTATACTGCTCATAGTCTGAAAGGTTGCTGAATGCAGTTTTATCTATTTGAAGGTGCATAAGCTCTCAGCCCTCTAGGGCTGCATTGATGCTCATTGAGTCCTCTGACTAACTTTTAAAGTACATGCTCATCTTCAGACAGTGTTAAATGCTGGCTACATAGTGTGAATTGCTCAAGTCATCCAAACAGATTGGTCCTAGATGACAAATACAGAAATGGAAATGAATTTGTAAGGGCATTCACCATTTTTTCAGATGGTCCATATGATTTATCAGAAGCCTGGAGGAGCAAATTGTAGCTGTGTGAGGCTAGAGACTAGCCAGGAGTGTGAAGCAATGATGATTCTATAAACTTTTCAATACTAGATTTCACACTAAGGGAAATTCCTTTTTTTTCCTTTCCAATTTGTTACAGTCTTGTAGGCAAAATATGAGCTCACTGTATGTCTCTTTATCGGGTTGAATTAACATGATGTGTTTTGCTAGATTGATGGTTTCATATACAGAAGTGACAGTTTGGGGGAACTTCCTTTTATTTTTTTTTCTAATTGAAAGGGCATGTATGAAATTGATTTGTGTTGAATTTCTTGTTTCCTTCCCCCTCCAAGAATTTCAAATCTATAATTAAAAGTCAAATCCCTTAATTTTGGGTGATACTTTGGAGTAGACTTGGTTTTGTGCATTTTCTGGTGTAAGTAAGAGTAGAAAACGAAGAACTTCTTTTTATGACTGCAACTGCCTTTTGCCTCTACGACACAGCTGTATGGTATGTAGAAACTTTTATGGTTTTTGCTTGTGTTTATGTTGGCGATTAGTAGAGATCTTTGAGTTTAGTAATCTCAGCATATGATGAATTGCAGCAGTAGATTAACAAGAAGTGAGGCAACACCAAATATTTGTCTTATTGGGAGCCATCTAAGGTAATAATATACCAGCTGCTGTGCATTGAGTGCACTGATGACCAGACAGATCAGGAAACTATTTGGATATATTTCTTTATCTGAATGTACAGGTAAAATAAAATAACACATGCTGTAGGTAATATTCTGTCCATAGTGTGGTGGGTTTTCTTTACCTGCTTATTTGCTGAATGTTAAAAATATTTAAATGCCTATCTGGCATCACCATCACAACTGAAAGGCTGTTTTTAAGCATCTGCTTATAAGTAGCACTGTTAAATAATTCAGCATGACCTGTACTAAAGTGCTAAGCCATACCTATAAGAAATAATGCATATTATGTGTTCCCTCAGCCTATATAAAAAATAAAATGTTTACTTTCAGCATTGAGAATTGTTATTGTTGTAAGTCTGCTAAATGATCATTAGTCAGACCAATGTGTGTTAAGGTAACTGTCCCACTGCATGAAGTCAACTACATTAGATGTGCAGTGGGGGGAAGCAGGCCCTGTTGGCCTGACACGATGCAAGCATGGTGGCTGCTGGAGGGAACAGATGTGAACACTTCCCAGACAACTCAGAGCTTGAAATCCAGGTCTGAAAAATAAAACATGGCTTTGGATCAACCAGAGCAATGGTAATACTGGGGTACATCCCAGACAAGGAGCAGAAAACTGAACAGAATGGGCACAATAGGACTTTCAGCGTGAAAGTGCTTACATCTGGAATAATTCCAGCAAAGAGAATGCTGAGATGGACAAAAGCTAAATTGCCTCCTTGGCAAAATCTAGTGCTTTGTTCTCTGAGTTGCCTCTGCTCTCTCCTCTGAAAAGAGACAATACAGGAATAAACATCTTTGTCTTTGAGATCTCTCATGTGACGAACGTTCATTTAGATGCATGAATACACAGTGTAATAATGGGCAAGGAGAACTTTGTTACACTGTGCTGAACTCTTTAAATATGGAGAAAAAAGAGAAGACAACTGAAGTATTGCTGCTTTGCTTGTTACTTCAAAGTTAGAAAGTTAATTAAATGCAAAGTTTCTACTCTAAGGAATGAAAAGCAGTTTACTGCCTTCTGTGCTTTTTTTCTGTGCTGTTAGAGTGCTGCTGCTCTTTGTCTTTTACCTGAGCTAAGGCATGAGCAGTGCTGTGGCTCATTGGGGAGTGCCAGGGCAAGGGATGATGCAGGATGGCACACTCAGTGATTCTGCCTGATCGAGGGTGGATTGGGAGGAAGATCAGTGGGAACTTGGCAGCTAAAGGAGACGGCTGGCCAGAGAATGAAGCAAGCTAATAAATGTCCAAAGACAATATCCCTTTTTAATTAGGTTCACTTGGCTGGTGCCAGAAGTACAGAAGAATGTGACTGCTGGATTAATGCTGAAGGCAACTTTTTGCTTATCCCTACTAAATGTTTTGATCTTTATTTATGCTGTAAGATATCTGTTCTCAGCTTGCTATTCAAACAGGAGCCTTTGTCAGTTTTTCTGTTTCTGTGCAATTTTTCTTCTACACTTCTTTCATTTGGCTTGTGAACAGAAGTACGAAATTGAATTGGCTATTAATTCCAGCACATATTGCTAAAATGTGATTTAAACTTAATAAAGAGCAGATGGATGGAGAGGATTCATTCAGCAAATGTAGTGACAGGTTATGTGTATCTGTGTTATTATTTCACAACATAGGATATAATGTGAGTTCTGTGCCTGATCTGATATCAAAGTGGAAATTTATGCTCTGGGAGGAATTCTTCATGACCCCTGTCTTTTGTCTCACTTAATGATGAGTATTAATAGCTGTCATAACAACAGAGCTGGATATCTTCTCCATCCCCATCTCTGAGCTTTCCCAGTTATGCACTCTTGATGCTAACAATGTAGATTTTTAGACAGTTTGAGATCAAAGACATTCACTTCCATTTATATGTTTGCACATGGAAAAACTAAAGCATATCCATAAAACTCACAACACAAGAATTTGTAGACATAACTGTGGTCACACAGGATACAGGGATGGGGCTCCATCTGGTCTCTGCCAGTATCTCTGTGTGTGTGTGTGTGTGTGTGTGTGTAGGAGGGTCTGGATGCTTACTGTGAGGTCTAAATAAGTGAAATATTGCAAAAATCAAACCCTTGTAAAATATTTACAAATGTGCAAATTGCTGCAATGGTTGGGTTCTTACATGGTGGCTTTTAAGTTGTTTGTTCTTATTTAGCTTTGTTGGTCCATTCTTTGTCAGGTGAATAGGTTAAATGAGACAGTTTTCAAAAAATGCTTATAGCGTAATAGGCAAGAAAGGATCTTGAGGGTGCTGCACAAGAGTGTTGATGCTGTGTGAGCAATAGTGTAGTAAAATGTCATCTGCACGGTGACTCTTGGGGAAAGGTTTCTGTTTAAGAAAAAAAATACCATCCAGAAAGTAACAAAAAAGCATTGACAATAAGTCTGGTTTTTATTAATAAAGGGTGATGGGGGATTTTTTGTGTTGTATGAAATAAAACTTTGTGTTTGCCGTCCCCTTTTCACGTGAAGTTTAACTGCTTCTGGTGGTTTTAATAAATGTTAGGGCTAAGGATGGTTACAAGTGTAAATCCTGAAATCTTCACACTAACCTTCTTTCTCTTAAGCTTTAAAACGTGATCTATGTTGCTTGAAAAGTTTTACTCTACGGCCTTGAATGTGATTGACGCTGTAAGAAGCTTGTGCTTCTCCAGCCCATGAACATGTCTTCTCTCCTTGATATGAAAAAGAAACTAAACAAAATCTAATTGACCTGTTGTACAAGAAAGCCCATTCTACATGCCTGCCTGGTTGCCAGCCTTTGAGCAAGGAAGCAAGATAGTTCATTAGTGGCAAATGTGGCCTCAGTGATTCTAGCTGGTAGCTTGAGTGTTACAGCTGTGTATATTGACTTCAATTAATTTAATAGCTTATATGTTAAATAAAAGTATACTGTCTTTTCCTGCTCACCTGATAATATCATTGTTTAAAAATAACTGCATGGACAATGGTGTGTTTCTGAAACAGAGTGGGTAATTGCTATTGAGACAAACTTTCCTAATATCAACACGAGAGGAGACCTTCCTGAAGACCAGAGTATGCAGAATATCTCCCAGTGTTTCTTGGCAGGACTTGAAACAAAATAAAAATAGCTGGGAGAGCTGTGCACACCATGAATCACTTGATGACAGTTCTGTAACTTGCATCAATTTCTTGCCAGTTCCTGCCCTCTAATATCTGGATTTAATCCTAGTACTTCTGGAACTATGGTTCTGCCTTCCTCTGGTGCCTTTCCTCTGGGAGCTCAGAGGTTTCAGAGCCATTACAAAACATAGGAGGGAATTTTCAGGACACTGCAGCACAAAACACTAACAAATATGAATTATTCATGAAGCTCAAATACAAAACAAAGTACAAATATTATAAATAAGAGTACACCAAAGAGATTAAATCAGTGTCCATGACTTATAATTAGTTGCAACATCAGTATACATTTCAACAGTAGTATTTTTCTTGGGAACGTTGCAGTCCTAATCAATAAGCCGTCTTACAGGACAAATAATTCTATAACTGTGATTGTAGCAGAGAATAAAATGTGTCTCATCCATGAGACATTCTTGTACTCCCCTACCTTGCAGCTGTAATGTGTTGCAATTAGTGTTATCAAGGGAGATTGGACCTGCAGAGGCACAGACAACCTGTTAAACACAGGAGTGTGTTGCTCAATTGATAGTATTGATAGAGTTGCCAATCTGTATTTTCCAAATAAACCCTTCCATGTAAAGGCAAAGAAGTCTCCTGCTGTTCTTCTCTGTGCTCTTAATTTGATGTCTGAGCCTTTGAAAACCATTTAATTTCTCATTATCTCATCTTTATCAGCCACCAATCCACTCTCATGAAGCACATGGACGGTGTAGGGACGAAGAGTTTTTTCAGAGTTCTGTGCTTTAATGCCATTTGCTTAAATAGCTACCCTACGTTGTTTCTGCCCTGCAAGGAGGCAGGACCTGCTTTACTTCTGTACTCGAGGCAACACAATCTTCTGCAGAGAGATTCCTCTTCTGTAGCAGAAACACTGTGGTGTTTAGTGAGCAGATTTTCAAACAAATGGTATTACAGCACTGAACTTAGATAATAATCTCCCCCCCTCCCAAAATGATGATGAAAAGGGCATGGGATTTTATTCTTCCAGAAAGGCATTTGCAGGGGCTCTCTGTCTTGTTTCTGTTTGCATCGTGCCAGACTCAACTAGCAAGATTGGTGCTGTTAGTGGAATATGCCACGCATAACTAGACTGTGTGCACTGGTTCTTAGACACATTTTTCCTTAGCAGCCACAACAACGTATCAAACATCACTTGAGTCTATAGGGTGGTTTAATTCCTACTGAAGCTGGTAAGAGAGCTATGTAGAGCACCTTAGCTTCAAGCTACCTCTGTGTTACGTACGTTTAGCCTCTTTAGTCTCCCATAAAGGGAGAGTTAAGCTTAGGCTTTTCATTCTATGGTTGCTAGTAAAAAGATCAGATGTAGAGGAATACATGTTAGTACAGTGTGCAGTGAGCAAAAAGGAAAGCTCCTAAGATGACAGTTGATGCTACTTGTCTAGTAGTAACCAGCATCATGCCATAACTAAGGTGAAGCAGCAGTTGTTAGTACTACAAGTTGACACTTTTTCATCCATTAAGGATGAAAAAAGACAAAATCATATGTATCATAGAAGAAAATAGCAGTTGCCTCAGTGAATTTTTTTTTGGAGTCTTTTTTGGTTTTTTCTGAGGAAATGTCTCTAAAGATCTAAGTGAATGAGTTCTATGAAGTTCCACAAACACTTTTCTGCTGAAAATGCAGTTGCACTTCAGGACATTCATTTGCATTAACAATTGTCCTCAACGTGATTTTGCTGTTAATGTCTTTCTGTGTCTGGGCACATTGGATAATATTCTCACCATTAGCCTGCCCCAAGAATTATCGTCCATCGCTTTAGTTTTCATGAGTCTGCACAAATTTGTCTCATATTTCATAGATTCATAGAATCCTTTAAGTTGGAAAAGACCTTTAAGATCATTGAGTCCAACTATTAACCCAGCACCACCACAACTCCCACTAAACTAAACCCTGTCCCTAAACACCACATCCACACTTTAAAAAAAATACCTCCAGGGATTTTTAAACCACTCAACCACTTCTCTGGACAATCTCTTCCAGGACTCCACAATCCTTGCAGTGAAAAAATTGACTGTTGCTGCTTTGCTGAGTTTTAAGCATGCATTAAAAATTCTAAGTTAAGTGGTAAATAATTATTACGTTCAAGTTGAATCCATGTGAAACTACAAATGTTCTCAGAGCTGCTCTTTGGAATGATGACCTTGCCCAGGTTTTGCCTACTTAGCATGAAATAAAATGCAAGGTTCAGCCTTGCTATGTCATCTGGGCAGATCTTCGTGAGCATTGTTTACTTCTGGCACCTTTTTGTCATAATTGGTGCCCATATCTGAAAGCTTCAAATTCTGCAACTCAAAACAAAGCAAACTGTGTAAGCATGTGCATTAATTTGGTCTCTGTACACTGAAGCCTGACTTAGGAACCTTTTTAAAGGTGTGCATGTTTTATACTGGGCAAGTGGTAGACTGGTGGAAGCAGGGAAATGAGTGGGCACTGATCTATTAGGGTTGTTTTTTCACTACAGAGCTGCTTGAAAATGAGAATAAAGTAATTACTATTACCTATAAGTGCTTTCTAAAGGGATATTTTTAATTGCTGATTTTTATTTCTTTTACTAGAGCCACCCAGAGCTGTCATTTCACCTAAGAATCAAACTTTTACAGAAGGCTCTGAAGTATCCATCAGGTGTTCTGCAACAGGTTATCCAAAGCCAACAGTAGTATGGACACACAATGATATGTTTGTTATTGGTACAAGCAGGTAAAGGTTACAGCTTTCTCTGTTTTTCTTATGTGAACCCACCTGGATGTGTTCCTGTGTGACCTGATCCAGGTAGACCTGCTTTAGCAGGGGAATTGGGCTAGATGATCTCTAAAGGTCCCTTCCAACCCCTACTATTCTGTGATTCTGTAAAAGTTTTGAAGAATGTTAACATTTTCTGGCTGTTTCTTCCACATGAGTATGTGGATTTTGGAAAGAGTACTTCAGCCTTCACTTTTATAATTCCTTAACTTCAATTTCCTCATCTCTAACACAGAAATACTTTAGTTCTCTTCTTCAGAAAGCTCTCCACAAGATTTATTTAAATGCTTTTCACAAAATGGATTGCTGTTCTCTGGTAGATATAATAGTAATAATATGGTTGTTTATCATGAGAAAAAAAACAGTAATATTTATAAACTGTATGGTGATGCTGTTGCTGCTCAGAGTGTCTTTCATAATTTTGATTGGTCCCCTGGGTGTTCTCAGGTATCGATTGACCCCAGAAGGCACCTTAGTCATAAGAAAGGCAATTCCAAAAGATGCAGGAATTTATGGTTGCTTGGCAAGTAACTCGGCTGGGACAGAGAAACAGACATCCACCCTTACATACATCGGTAGGTAAAAGCAACACAGTGAAATTAAAAAAAGCCAACTAACGCATCATTAGGGAGGACTGTTCAGATTAGTAGAACCTTGCAAAAGCATGACACTAGAAACTTAAAAAAACTCAGAAAATATGTTGAACATCTCACAGATGCCCCTCTCTTTTCTCTTCAAATCTGAATAATATTCCAAGATGATATTTGGGGCTTAATGTTTTCTTCTTACTTTTTACTTTGCTTTTAAGGAAAAAAAAAACCCCTATAATTGAGTGTTAAAGTGGGTTCAGCTTACAAACCTGTGTAGGTCTTTGGAGAAGGAATCATGTTTCTGGAAATTCCTGTGGTGTGCTTAGCACTCCGGAGTCCTAATCCAAATTGTGTCCTCTAAACACTATGTTAGTGTCAGAGTACTAAAATTCTTGATGGCCACCATCTAGCTGGAAGGAGAGAGTGGCTCTTAATCTTTTTAATTTCTACATGATGAATCTTTCTGATTCTATCTATAAGTTCCCTCTGTATTCTATGTACAATCCAGGTGCTCAGGACTGGGCTTTTTTTTGAGTTTCCCAATGTTTCTTTGTCACTTTACACAATTTTTAGACCCATTTGACTTTTAAAGCAAATGTTTTTCCATGTAACAAGAGAAAATTAGACTTTTGTGGTGTATAGTTTGGATGAGGAATTCATTTTTTTTATATTCTTTCTTTTTAGAGGCTCCAACATTGACCATAATTCAAAGTGAACTTCTGGTTGCTCTTGGAGACACAACTATCATGGAATGTAAAACAACAGGAATCCCACATCCCCAGGTTAAATGGTTTAAAGGTGCAATTATTACTTTGCTTATTTACATTTGCATTTACATTTAGAACCACAATCTTTAAGTGACTTCATTCTCAGAAGCCTTATATAGTGTTTAACCAATGATTGACCTATGAAGTTCTCTAAATCTGGAAGACACATCACTTGATCTCTAGGGTGTAAATTCATGCTCCTGTTTAAGTACAGTGAATTACCATGCTGTAGCATAAGTAACAATCAAAAGCTGAGCCTCTTGTCTACTTAAATAACGTTTGGTTTTTTTTTGTCAAAAAAGAAAGTGTTTGGCTACATGCTACAAAAATTGCAAAATATTTTTCTGTTTTTATTATTGGATATTTGCTCAAATTCCCTTACAAGACCTTGGGAGTTTTTAAATGTTTCTGCTTCTAAATCTCAGAAGTGTCTGCTACATTTTTTTTTAGTAGTGAGACGACGTATTGGTAATCAGAACTATAGGATTTTTATAGAGCATTTATATAGGATTCAGAGAACAGGAGTCAGAGAATCTTGATTCATTGCTGAACATTTGTTCTTAAAAAATCATCTGACTCCTGTGAGTGCTTGTATAAACCACCTGCCTGCTTTTCTGGAAAACAAATAATCTTTTTAAGCTATCTGTTGGCAATTTCTACCTATTCGGTCCAGTATTTCATCTCTGACAGTAACTGGAGAGAAACTGAACTCTTTGTGGTCTCTTTTCAAGTAATCTTCATTCAAAGGAGGCTTCTTCTGAACTCACTGCAGTGAATGGATGACTTGTATTTTAAAGCAGGAGTCAATGAGCAGTAATACTCATCCCAAAAAGCACATGTGGTCCAGTTCTGGATGTTACACATCAGTATTGTGTCTCCTGCTGAGCTTGAGTGGTAGCAGAGCTGTTTTCTAGGTTTTGTGGAGTTCTTGGCTTGGTATAGAGCTGGCAAACAAACAGCCGCCACATGTAGCCTCTAATTTGGGAAGAAGAAATACAGCCTGGCACACTGTCCTAATGCTGGTTTCTGTCCAAAGCTACTTGGGTTTGTGTTCTTCTTGTGAAATAAATAAATTAAAAAGGGTTGTATTTAGTGTAGTAATGATTTTTTCCACTCAGTTGAGAGTACTCATCTGCTAAATGAATACAGACGTGTTGTGAACTAATCTCAACTTGGAATAATTTGGATAAATAACTTGCTATATTTTAGTTACTTACTTTTCTCTATCTGGACTTAGGTGACTTAGAGCTGAGGGCGTCAGCATTTCTCATTATTGACACTCATCGGGGCCTTTTGAGGATCCAAGAAACACAAGACCTGGATGCTGGTGACTATACTTGTGTGGCTACCAATGATGCAGGGAGAGCTTCTGGAAAGATAACTCTAGATGTTGGGTGTAAGTCGCTTGTAATCTACAGAGTAATTCCTCTCATTTTAGCATTTCTGTTTCTGGTCAGTGGTGCCTTGGTTATCTAAACCTTTCTCACAGATATGCTAAAGTCTGACTCCGTGCTAAGAACATGTGTTTGGTGGTGTTCACTGCATTGTTTCCTTGTTCTGTTTGGACTCCAGCTTCCTTCACTCTTAAGCTGTTTTGCAAAGCATAAAATTTACGAAGAGGAAGAGAGAAGCAGAGGGCGAGAAAACTCTTCAAACCTTAATCTAACATAGTTTGTAAATAAAGAGTGTATTATACTATCTGAAGTTACTATGTAAAGTTTTTGTAACTTTTTCCTCTTTTCTTAGTTCTAACTACTTGTGGCCTGGTATGTCCCATCTTATTAAATGTATGTTCCTGTCAGGCACATACACTTTCTGAGGCAATGAGCAACACTGTTTGAAGGGGATGAGCATGTGTGTTCACCTGATGGGAGTGACTATATCTTCATTTTTTTTGGAGATGTTTAGGCCATTTCTCAGCTCTTCAATATAGATACAGAGTGTGCAAGGCTGCTTTTGTAAGGTGTTGCTAGCATTAAGAATCTGACTTTAGAAGAGTAATTATGCATAATGGGACATAAATTTAGGTTGTCAATACTGTAAGCAGAATGCTAATGTAGTGTTGCAACCCTAGTTCACTTTGTGTACTTTTTTTTCCCACCCCACAGCTCCCCCAGTTTTCACACAAGAGCCCAGTGATGAATCTGTGGATATTGGCTCAAACATCACGATGCCCTGCTATGTTCAGGGTTACCCAGAACCAAAGGTTAAATGGAGGAGGCTAAACGGTGCTTCTCTTTTCTCAAGACCATTCACAATTAGTTCTATCAATCAACTCAGAACAGGAGCTCTCTCTATTAATAGTAGGTATACTGAACTTTAAAAAAGAATTTTTTCAAAATGAAATATGACATGTACAACACATTTAAGTTACTCTACTACTTCATAAAATTTAGCATCATAAAAAGACTGGATTTTTATCAGAGATTGTGTTTGTGATACTGACTTTATTGCTTTTTGACCTGCAGTTTCTTTTCTCCTGAGTCTGTGAATTCAGTTGCGTTTGGTCATTGGATTCATATAATTTATTACACCTTTGTTTCAATATACTTGTGGGTTATAGTCTCAATACTGAGGATCCATGGATTTTCATTTTTAGTTTTTTTTGAGAGAATTGGTTCCAAATTCAGTGTTTTAGACAAGCCCTAATTTGGGGAATAACTAAACATTCTGCAGGTATTTTTGTGATTTCAGTTACTTGGAGGATTTCAGTCACCTTTAGGCTAAGTGGTATTATTTAATTTGCTTAATATTTTTATTCCTTTCTAAGCATAACCAAGTTGGATGAAGTAATTCCTTTGTACTGTACATCTAGTACAGTAACTCATGTCTTATGTACAATTTTGTGGGCATCTGTTCACATATAGACACCTGTTGCTGTACGTAGTAAGCATTATTCCATAGTCAATGCACTATATGATAGCATAAGCATGCTTAGATACATAGTGTACTGCCATATATTATTTATGCACATTAACACATACTATGTGAAGGTATATGCAATAAAGTGATAAAAAGTGTTTTATGTATAGGTATATAATGCTTTTTATACTCCTGTGCTCACATAGCTGTTGTTTCTGTACGTGGTGATGGAGAGGAATCATCTGCCCAAATCCAAGTATTTGCAACTGAAGGATAAAAGGACCAGCATATCCATCTATTGACAGCTTTTCAATATCATTTCAGATGATGCAATTGGATCTCTTCTCTTTTTTTCTTCCTTCTAGATTTGTGGGTAAGTGATGAAGGAACTTATATCTGTGAAGCTGAGAACCAGTTTGGAAGGATTCAGTCCCGGCCAGCCACGATCACAGTAACTGGACTAGGTAAGACTGATTGATGATGGTGATGGCAGTGGCAGGAGAGAGTGTCAATATTTCAGTCTGGAATATGCTGAAGGAGGCAATGGTGGTATTTGTTCAACAAACAGGATGTTTTGAGTTCTGTATATAGGTGAACATGCTGTATTTACACTGACATAGTTATCCACAAAAAATGAATCTGAAGATATTTGCATAGAACATTGTACTCCATTTCAGTAAATTTTGCATATTAGCACATTGTCTTTTGACATTAATTGGAATTAGTTCCATCAGCATTTTCTAATATGGACATTAAAGTGATTTATCCTGTCTTCTGTTTCTTCTTCCTAAATAAATAAATAATAAATTTATTAAGGAATGAAAAATTGCCACGATGAACACTCATGATGGGGTTTCTGCCTTTTAATTCTTCTTAGAAATAAAGCAGCAATGAACTTGCTTAGCTCAGTGTGTCAATTTAACTAGGAAGGAATCTTTGTAATCTGTGAAGACAGTAAACATCTAACTTTGACAATAGTTGTGCTATTAAGGAGTTGTTTATCTCAGTTGGACAGTTGGCAACAAAAGTTACCGTAATGCCTTGGAATGTCTGCATTTGCAGGAGGGTGAGAATGGAGTCCGTCTGCCATCAAAGAAACTATTTGTTAATATAACACATAGAGTAGGAATCTGTAATACTAGTAGCGTTTGATAGATGTGTTTTTACCTATTTAAATGTGTTATTTAATCCCCATTACTTATGTCAATTTGTCAAGCACGTTAGCTCTTTACACTGGATTGGATCCAGTTTCAACTGGACAATGTCTTCCATTTGCTGCCATTCCTTAGTCTTAGGATCACTGTACATGTATTCCTCCAGCTTCTTTTCTCTCTTATGCTACCCTACCCCTTCCCCTTCATGTATTTATGGGGTTTTTTTCCCTATGCCTGCATGGTTGACATTTTAGATACCAAAATCCCATTTGGTATTTTTTGTTGTAAAATTTATCCTGTTGGAATTCTCATGCTGTTTGTTGATGACAACATATTTTTTTTTCTTACCCTTTCTTTTCTTTTCCAGTTAAAGTGTAAAGTTTCCATTGTAGGAAGTGTTCCGTGCTCTACATTTGTATAGTACCATCCACAAGGAGACCTCTGTCTGATGCTGCTGCAAGGAGCTTTAGTGACAGGAATAATAATACTTAAAATTTCATACTTTATGTGAATATATAAAAATTCCTGATAAATTATTATAATTTTTCCTTTCATTCAAGTTACACCTCTAATTGGAGTAAGTCCAGCCACAGCCAATGTAATTGAGGGACAACAGCTCACTTTGCCATGTGTACTACTTGCTGGAAACCCTATTCCAGACCGGAGGTGGATTAAGAACAGTATGGTGGTAAGACTGGTTTGTTTCCTGTAAGATTTATTGGCAGAGAAAAATCTACAACTGTTGTTTCAAGCCACAATAACAGCTTGGTTTAACTTTAAAAACTTGATGTATAAATACACTGATAGATTTTATACTTGCAAATAAACATGCTTCATGAGGTTCAACTGGCTCACTGGAAACAAGGATCCAATGTTGTTAAGGTGAATTCCAGCAGATACCCATGGCTCAGCAGGACCCACTGCCTCCTCAGGAGAAGCCAGTTGACTTTATCTGTAAGGCAGCAGTTGTTTCTGAGCTTCTGCAGGTGCTGTCATTCAGAGTACAGCTATTCCCCTGAGAAATGTTAAAGACTGTTCAAACTGTGAAAGTGGAAGTGTGACATCCTGAGAGCTATCCTGATTGCTGCCCACACTAGGAAATTCCTAGTTCTGAAGCATAGTTGGGGGAATAAAAGATGGTAGTGGGGAATGTGAAGGTGTAGAAAAGAACTTTGAGCCAAAGTATTTGTGAATTATCCTTTTCTTTTTTACTTACTTTCAAAGCAGTTTTAGACATTCTCTTAAGCTCTTCAATTTCAGCCGTGGGTTCTGAATAGAGGAGTACTAGTGGAGTATGCCTACCAGAATAACAAAAGTGCTAGAATTTAAACTCTGGTAACTGACAAGGATTTCATTTCCCATGATTTTTGAGAATAAAGATACCAGAAAATTTCAGTAGGCTTAGGATTTTTTAACATCATGACTGTTACTCTTGCTGCTGGGATGAGATAATTGTCAATATCCCTGTACCACATACTCCCTTTTTTGTGATGCACTGCTCAGAGCATTAAAGACTGTGTTTTCTTTCCCTCTTGGGAGCATATTGTTGCCAATGTATAACTTCTGCAGATAGAAGGGTAGTGCAGATAGCATCTCTAGGTTGTGTTCTGTGAGTAAAGTTTCCTTTTTTTTTTGTAGCAGGCAAATTACTGACTTTAATATCCTGCTGAAGCTCAGCTTTTTATCTTACTTGCTAATTTCTTCCTAAAGTCCCTTCTTCAGAGCTGTAATTAAAACATGATAGCATTTTTTTTTAGTTATCATCATCAAGCAGAACCCTGGCACTATTTGATTCTTACTAGAGTTTTCTGCTCAATTTTTGTATTACTGGCAATAATTGGCCTTTTCTTTAGAGTGTGTAAATGTAATTAGCACAGGCTGTAACTTCTGTGGGAAATACTCTCTGTTGAGTTGCTAATTCCTCCATATAGTAGTGCTGGTTTCCTGTAATTGTAAGCTCAGGGCAAAAGTTAGAGTCCAAGGAAAGTGTTAGTGGAGTTATATTTAGAGAAGAATGCAGCTTTTTCTGGGGACAGCATAATTGGAATAATTTTGTATACTAACAGCCTTTTCTCTAAGGCAAGCCTGTGTTGCTTGAACTCAGGGATTTTGGTTTTAGTGTTTCTGTAGAGTATGTAACTTTCAAAAAGTTACTCTTTGAAGATTAGAACTTCTCTTTCACAATGGTATGATTCAGAGCTCATGTCTTCTACTTGATGGATATGGCAAGGTAGCAGGTTTTGGTAACTAAAAAAAAAAGAAAGAAGAACAAGTAATTGCATTCATCAGGAACTGACCTATGATCAAACTGGCTTACTGGAATAACCAATTAAAAATGCAGTAAAATAATTCTGCTAAATTTGGTTTTACTTTGGTGCATGATTATAAGTTTGAATGGCAGTGCTATATGGGCTGTGGCAGAACAGAGTTGTTGTTGTAGATCTTAATCTCACTCCAGCAGTAAAAATATGAGGTGTTACCAAAGTTCTTATTTAAAATCAGCTTATTAAGGAAGATGGAAAGTAGGAAAAGCTCTACTAAAATTCTCCAGGAACATATAATTTTAAGGATGTGAAATAGTCAAGTAAAGTCATGCTGCATCCTAAAGTAAATATTATCAAAGAGTATTTTCTTTAATAAAATATTACACCACTCTTTTGGCAGCTGGTTCCCAATCCCTACATTAATATTCGCAGTGATGGAAGCCTGCACCTTGAAAGAGTTCGGCTGCAGGATGGCGGCGATTACACCTGCATGGCAAGTAATGTTGCTGGGACAAGTAACAAAACTACTACTGTTAATGTGTATGGTAAGGAATACTGTTTTGTTGCTTTTGTGCTGAATGCAAGGTGAGAGCTCATTTCTTACTAACAGCAGCTCTCACTAGAGGTTTTTTGTTACAGGGATACTAATGTCTCAAATGTACTCTTGTAATGATGTTACTTTGTGAAGTAACACGTGGGAGGTTGGGTCCACTGCACATGAAATAACTGGGCAATTGTGACTGCTTTTAAAGTAAACCAAAAATAACATCATCTTTTAATTGTAAAAGATCCTAATTTTTAAACATTGTATTAGAAAGGCTGGGCTGTGCAGTCCTCATCTCTAGCTTTATTAACAAGACAGATGCAAGGGGAAGTTTACTGGAAAGCTGTGAAAAACGTTGTCTGGAGGTTTCATAACTGTTATAAGGAAGTACAACTCATGGGAGAATTAGAATTAAAATGAATGATGAATTTGGCAAATATGCTTCCTTCTGGTCCTGTCCCCTGCCTTTTTTCACCCCTTTTAATTAAAACATACCAAAAATTACACTGACAGCAAAGTGTTAGTGCTGTGGTAACCCATCTGTAATTCAACTGAAGGTACTTGTATTAACTCTGTGTGGAGTCACAACCACTCTGTGGTTTACAGCCTGAAATGTTCTCAGGTGTTAAGTTAATCATGGGAGATTTATTTTAAACTTCAGCGAAGATGTTGGAACATCTTTTTGTGTTCAGAATACACGTTATTTTTTAATATAAATATTCTGTGTGTGATAAGAACTTCCATGTCAACGTGATTTTGGAATATTTCAGAATTGGAGAACAGAAAGGAATACATTTGTATGTTTTTAGAGCTATATAGTTTTTGTTGTTATAGCCTTAAACCTGATCTTTTTTCTGTTATTAATTCAAAAGCAGCTCAGTTAACAAAAATGCCCATTTCCCTACTTAGCTCTTGTTACTGTTTGTTAATTGATCTGATATTTTATTAAAGTTCATCTAACAGTCAGTCCCTGCAGAAACCACCACTGCAATTAGCACAACTCTGTAGCATTTCCAGCAAAGACTAATGATCTTGGGCCATGCTTAGTTCTTCACTCTCATATCTGTTCAGTTCAGAATGTTGTAGATTGATGGAAACTGATTCAGCACCAAAAATGCTGACTCTATTCTCATGAAAAATGCTGTATAGATTGAATCATATACATTATTGATTTGGGAAGCCTAAAGCATTGCCAGAGGATATTGTGACAAAGATTTTCTGAAATGATTGCAGTTAGCTCTGTGAAATACCTACAGTTAATTTAAAACTAGATGTAGCTAATTGAGTGAACAAACTACAGCTGGTATGCTTTGTTATGAACAGGTATTCTGTCATGAAGAACTAACTGGAGACTGGAGGAGAATGAAACTGATCATTGTCAATGTTAGGGTTCAGAGAAGAGGTTGAATATTCTCAAAGCCTGTTCCTTGTATGAAGCAGTGATTGAATATATGGATTTTATTGTAAGAGTTGAGCCGTGATTTGAAATGTCTTTGCATGTGTTTAATATTTGCTTTTCATTCAGTTCTGCCTGTGATTCAGCATGGACAGCAGATATTCAGCACCATAGAAGGAATTCCAGTAACATTACCATGCAAAGCAAGTGGAGTTCCTAAGCCATCTGTTGTCTGGTCCAAGGTACTTTCTCATCTTTGAGCTGTTCATGGTGAAAGCTGAATTAAACACATGATGTAGTTATCATAAAAAGTATGTACAAGAAATATGGCCAAAAGTGTCACTTGGGAGGGACTTGCAAATCTTTATTTATTCATATCTGCATTTGTTTCTTAGCACAGCACTTCTTGGCCGTGGTCCAGCTGTAGATTAAAGTTCTCTTCTTTGGAAGGGCTTTGGTTATTGCTGTATCTTTACATTTTTAACTCTTTAGAAATGGTTCCTATTCCTGTTGTGAGTTGATAATTTGAGATTAAGCAACCTGCCACTGAAAGTTCATTTTTATTTTTGAGTCTTTCTTTAAGATGACTTTATTCCTCTGAGGAAAGTGTATCTAAATGCATTCTGGGGTTAACCTTCTTAGGTCATGTCCCTCACAAGATGTCTACTCACAAGGACCTCAGCCTTTTTTGGGAATTTGTCTGAAAGTCAGGTTTTTTCCCCCCCCTGCTTGAATAATAGTTAGTAATAGTTACTTGGTGTACATTACAGTTTCTCATGCCTCAGAAACTGTGCAGATATAACTGACTGGACCTTGTGAACAGCTTTGTTTAAAAGAAAGAACAGCATTAACTTAGTTTGGTAGGGAGGAGTGTTTTCTTCTTAATTATTACCTATAGCAATTAATACAGACAAGGAAGAGTCTAGTAAGAAAGATTGTATATAATGTAAGCAAGATCTGTTGTGATATCAGAAATCAATGTCAAAATGTATTCAGTTGAAATCTCGAGCAAGATATATATATTTAAATTTTCTTTTACAATTAGGATCTGTAAAGTGTAACAAGTTTTCTGAGTAAGAATCCTTTTCTTTCTGCTGTTATTACTGCTTAGATGGTGACACTTGAGAAGTGTGAAAAGTTAGTCAAGTTAATTTGTAGG
This sequence comes from Colius striatus, assembly GCF_028858725.1. Taxonomy (NCBI): domain Eukaryota; kingdom Metazoa; phylum Chordata; class Aves; order Coliiformes; family Coliidae; genus Colius; species Colius striatus. The sequence continues at coordinate 21,879,459 of NC_084768.1, forward strand.
AATGGAATTTTGGGGCCAGGCTTCTTAGTTAATAGAAAATATTTTGTCCACAAACAGTGAAAGGAGTACTGTCATGTAAATTAAAATATTGTTCAATTTAGTCAGACTGTCTGCAAATTGATTGCTCTACAGAACTGCATTAAAGAACATGGAACATATTGCACAGTAAAAAATCAGACCCTGTGCTAAATTGAAAGTACAGTATTCATCATATGAGGAATCATTCACAGCAATGGGGTAAGCTAGGAGAGACAGTAACAATTTTTCTGTTATTTTAATAGATTTAGTATTTTAGTTATAATTTTTTATCACTATAAGCTTTAGCTTTTGTTGAATTAAAGGATTGTAATTTGATTTATTTTAGAAAATCCAGATGCTATGGACTTTTTTGTTTTCTTTTTCTTTGTGCAGAAAGGGGAAGTAATTCTTTCCAGCAATACAAAATTTTCTGCAGGGTCTGATGGAAGTCTGTATGTAGTTTCACCAGGAGGTGAAGAGAGTGGGGAATACGTGTGCACTGCAACAAATGCTGCTGGTTATGCTACACGGAAAGTCCAGCTGACTGTCTACCGTATGTATGAGCTAAAATAAAATACAGTGTCGTTGTCTCTACGTGTGTTCTACTTCAGATGGTAAAACCAACTCAGGTGGGTTGTGAACTAGGGTACCCACAGTGCAAACAAGATTTAAACTAATCTCTAATTAGTGCTTCTCATTTTGTCCTGGATGGCTGGATCCACATACTAGCCAGTTTTACAAATGACTGATACTTAAAGGCCTGTCCTTCAGCCATTGTGATTCTCTTAAAACCTCCTGATACTTGTTACCTTGACTTTTTGGACCAGGATCTTGGGCTGATTGCAATTTCATCAGTTCTAGAAGTGGATAGGAAATATCTGTATCGGAATAGAATTTCCTGCTGATAGAAGAATGATGATCCATTAGTCCACAGCTCCTACCATCTCCCAGTGTCATAAAAAATGTGATTTAAGCCTTTGCAAGGCTTTTATGGCTTGTAGATATTGGTGCTGTAGTGTAATATAGTTCAGATATTGGTTGCAAACTACCTATGCAATACAGAGCTCAGTATATGTGTGAGCTATGTGTGTCTGTTGCTATCCGATTTTTTTGGTAGATAGTACAGTCTTTCTGGTATTTGTGATATTACATGTAGGCATCATCATTACAGTGTCTTATGTCTATAGCAGGTATTGTTTAAAAATAGGATTGTAATGTTATATACATGATAAAAATACAGATGTTTAATCTGATGTAAAATTGTATGGTGTTACATTTGTACAAATATGTATATACATTGCAGCTTTTTAACATGTTTCATTTTATAGTGAAACCTAGAGTATCCAGGCCTGGAGACCAGCAAGAAAATGTGTATGATAAACCCTTAGAGATCTCAGTAATTGCAGGAGAAGATGTCACACTTCCATGTGAGGTAAAGAGCTTGCCACCTCCCATAATTACCTGGGCCAAAGAAATGCAGCTGATATCTCCGTTCTCTCCAAGGTAACAATGTTTGCTGAAGTCAAAAGTGAAAGTGCATCAAAGCTATCAAGATTTTGGAAGATTATAGAATTTCTGTAACCACATTATCAGTGAGATGGTGTTATTTTGTCCTGCATGAGGACCCTATTTTGCTAGGTCTTGAAACTTTCTTTCCCAAATTAATCATATGTTTCTTTCTGAAGGATACTCAGACCATGCATTGTTGCACTGCTTCCTTTCCAGTGTTTGTTTATGTAGTCTCAGGAGGCCAAGGCAAAAGAGATCCAATGATATTTGTACTGCGGTGGTGCACAGAGACCCACATAATCTGTGCCTGATTATATATGTTTAAAAACTGTTTTTCTTTTCTTAAGCACTTCATATTTATGCTCAGGGGAGCAGTGTCTGTTGTTCATACAAAGTCTGGGCTGCCAGTAGAATACAGATGCTGATAAATGTTTGGGAGTGCTTATAGAGACGCACTGCTCACTGTATTTTGGATCTAAAAACTCTTCAGATATTCTTGACCATAGTTAAATGCTCATTAAAAAAACCCTACAGTTGAGTTGATGATCTTAGAGAATGAAAAGTTAGGGATTGTCTTCTATACAGCACGTGCCACAACGTTGGAGTTCTTTCTTATTATTTTAGTTGGGTGCAAAATAAGAGAGGAGATGAGTAGGTGATTGCTCTCTATGTTCCCAGTTGAGATGCCAGGCACTGTCAAGGTACATGCTAGTGCATTTTTTAGTCTTCAAGATGTCTCTGAAGGGGAAAAGGCTATAGCTGCATTGATAAACCAGGAAATGGTAATGTTGGCCAAATGCACACTACAGCAATTGCTATGTCTTTTCTCTGATGCCTCTCAGTGAGCCAAGTGGAAGGAATGAGACTATATTTCAGCTCAATTAGGGTATTGTAAAGACTCAAAGACAAGAGCCGCTTTCCCTCTACCCAAATCTGTAACTCAGAGACACATTCCAGTGAGTCTCCAGTAGCCTCAGCAACTAATAGCTGCTGGGCCAGCATATTTGGTGAAGGAGGCTTGTGCACAGAGTTGATCCTGTTGTTAGTAATCTGTGTGGAATTTTCTGCTGTGTCCTGTGAGCACATTGCATGCACTAACAAATCTGTGTTCTTGGTCCCTAACTTGTCCTCATTTTACCTCTGGAGGCACTGATAAATTAGACTACTTGCTCATGGCTGTTGTGGAGAGATCCAAGTTGTCCAGAGTAACAGAAGCCCAGCTCAGCCTATTCCATAAAATTGTTTACAGACGTCAGCAAAAGTTAAACAACTAGTCCAAACAAAAATGTTTGAGACCACCCAAAGATGATGTTAGAAATGTGACCAGTAAACAAAAGAAAAGTGAAATAAGAAATGAAGGGACTTTTATCAGAAAGCAAATATAATTGGTGAGCAAAATAATAGAAGGTAAATTTCCCCAGCAATCTGTCTTTGGGAGTTATTTAAAAAAAAAAAAAAAAAGAGAGAAAAAAAATGGTTTGGAAATATAAGAGCAGGGAAAGAGCAATCATAATATGAGACAGATCTGGGTGACCCAGAGGAAGTACACCTCATTTTCTTTCCCTTCATCTGTCTGGGTCATTGCAATCCCAGAATTCATCATTTATGCCCATATGATAACATTGTGTGAATTAGACAGTGCCAGAAAAAGGAAGATAGATAATACCACCAGTTCCCACCAACTTTGACTACATTCTTTATATAACCTCAAGTGCTAGACTTGGATTTCTTTTTGTCAGTGCTTAGCTGTCATTTTTTTATTCTCTCATTTATTTTCACTGTCTCTGTTTCTTTTGACATCTGCATGGGGAAGATCTTGGCTTAGCTGGACAATGTGTCTTGCAATGTTGTAAGCCTGTGGCCAGAACTGCAGTAAAAACTAATGTTACATAGTTAACTATTTACTGATGAATAATGACAATTTCTATAAACATCAGGACTGTCAGTTTTTGAACTAGAATACCCTTCAGAATTCTCTCTTCTGTCTTGAATCAAAAAAGGATGAAGTAGTATAAAAAATTGTTTCACTTTCTGACCCTGCTGACCTTTACTGAGAAAAAAAAGTGATAAGAGGTTGAAGAGCTCCATTTCTGTACCTGTTAGTTTTTGGGATATTGCATTTATGTATTTATTTCTTGAAACAAGGTACATTTTAGTATGTCCTGTAAGTAGCCAGAACCAAATTTTGTAATTGAGATCTTATATTTTAGGTATTTGTCATGTATTCTGAGGTAGTGGCTCAGTAAAGTGTTAGAAAAAATGAGTAAATCTAAGTCATAGTTTGATATGTCCTGTCTCAGCGTGCCCTGTGCAATGGTGTTAATTTAGCTTAATCATTAGCAATGTGTGTAAGTAGAGGTCATTCACCTTTCAATGCATGTTTATATGATGTATCTGCTTCTTATTTTTCCAGACACACTTTTCTACCCTCAGGGTCAATGAAGATCAGTGAAACACAAGTTTCAGACAGTGGAATGTATGTCTGTGTAGCCACAAATATTGCTGGGAATGTGACTGAGTTAGTGAAGCTAAGTGTACATGGTAAGTTTTAACTTACAGGATAAAAATCTGCAAGTTTCCACGTGGAACTTAGAATCATGCAGAGCACTTAAAAAGATTTTCTGTGTGTACATTAAATACTGTTGACCTATATTCTTTCAGGTCATACTTTCATATCCAAATTGTTATTGTTTATGTGGAAGGGAAATATTGTATACACACTTGGGTATACATATATATACTATATACACACCTTCCTTTAATGTTCTTTAGGCTCATGGAAGAGTTACAGCACAAAATGAAATTTACTCTGTTCAAATCAGCCAGAGGGATTTTAAGAACTGAAAAGTTTTGTTCTAAGGCACTTGAATGTTCTCTGTGCAACAGGTTTCTGAGCAGTAAGTCTGGAAGCTGTGACTGAGAATAGCAAAGTTGACTGAGGCTTACAGCTTCCCACCAACTTATGGGAATTACACATCCAATGTCAATCGAACATTACAGCTTGCTTGCACACCAGCTTAGATGACGATGAAACCAGTGTGCAGCTGTCACTTGTGGATTGGCAGCTGCTCCTGTCTTTGTGCTCAGCTACAGGCATGCACATTCTGCTGTGTACTCACCTTTACAAGCTAATACCTTAGACACATCTTACTGTACTTCCTCTATTCAAACCAGTCCCCTGTGCTTATGACCACCTTCCTCTTCCCCTCAGTGAAGGTGTTCAGTTGCTCTTGCACAAGCTAAGACCTATGTGGCCCTCCCTCTCCTTTTTACCGTGGATCATCACATTCTCACTCCCATGCCTCTCTCCTGCTCTCCCCGTACCTGGAGCCCAAACCACATCTCTCATCCACTTGCAAAACGTCACGTGTTCATATCTCCGTGCTCTCTCATTTATTGCTCTCAGACTATGTCAGGCAGAAACACAGGTTGTGGCACATGTACCTCTGGCCAGTGCTGAAGCACACAGAATAGTGAGTGCAGGAGCCTGGCATAGCCCAGAACCACACAGTAACTGTGGATGTATAGATAGTTCTCCTGGGGTTCATGCTCTTGTTGAGTTTGGAACTGTTGCTGCCAGTGCCCGTTGCCAGCACATGTCTTTGAGGTGGATAACATACCACAAATGTACCAGATTGGAACTTCTGCCCCCAGCAGCTCTGAAACTTTCAGATGATGCAAAATTCAGTTCCAAAGGCTATAACTGAATACTGTCTGGTTCTGTGGATAGAATAGTCTGATATCAGTACACATCTTTGTTTATCTGTAATTGTGTGTTAGCAAGGAGCCTGGAAAAATGACACTTGTTATTTTTTCAGACATTCTTTATAAGTCTTTTTACTATCAGTGATCCTTAGAAAGAAAAAACATTGTGGCAGAAGAGTTATGTTGGATTTATGTTATTCTTTGGGACCAGCAAAATCTCTTCCAGTCATATTTTATCTCCTTGTCCAAACTTGTGTTTGAAAGCATCCAAAGATGAGGGATTAGAGGAAGGAAATTAAAATGTCAGAAGGAAAACTAACTTTATCATAAAAACTTTTGAATTGTTTTGTTTTATCAAGAGCTCATATCCATAGCTCTTCAAATGTGCTGAATATAATAATATTACACTACTCAGAAGCAAGTAATCCAGTAGAATTTGAAGTGGAGCTTCTTCAAATAAGTGAAGCAGTAGTAGGGTATCATGCATCCTATCCTGTGGAGAGAACATCAGCATTTGCTTCCATGGTCAGCTGAGAGAATTTAGATTTGGTGATTAAGGAAGGACATTTTTTAGAATGTTAAAACCAAATTTCCTTCAAGAATGAACTTGTACAACATTTTCTTCACATTACTGTGGACTAAATTGTCTTCCATAGTTCCTCCAAAGATACAGCGTGGGCCTCGAGTTTTGAAAGTCCAAGCTGGCCACAGAGTTGACATACCCTGCAGAGCCCAGGGGGTTCCTCTCCCAACAATCACGTGGTTGAAAGGCAGAAATGCTGTGATGATAGATGGTGGGCAGTTTATCCACAGCTTGGATGGAGCTCTGGCCATCAGCAACGTCAAGCTTCCTGATGCTGGAACCTACCAATGTGTTGCCAGTAATGTGGCGGGCAGTGACACATCAGAGATAACAGTTCAAGTTCAAGGTATTTAAATTAGGGCTGTAATCTTGCCTCCTGCCTTGACTAGGTATAATTTCATGCCAATACTATCTGGTGTATGTTTTGGAGGGCAAAGGTCTTAGTTGTTGACTGTTATACGATGCAAAAGCCAAATCTGTATTCAATATTATGTTCCGATATTAAGAAAAATTAAGAAAAACAGTCTTTGGAGAGTTTGTAGAAATAAGAAAAAACAACTGAAAATATATGACCTTTCTTTTTTTAAAAAACAAAAAGATTTTAAACTATTTATGATTTGGTTTTGTAGTAGGTAATTAGAATAGGATTGCAGTATGGCAAACCTTTTTTTTCAAATATTTTCTCTGTGTGTTCAGATGTCTCACATTTTAAGAGACTGTCTCTGAACCTCAAAGTCTGGTATCACTAGTTTAAATAGAATTTAAATTTTTCATGAGCTGAATTGAAGCTCTTCACTAGATCAGTTAGTGTACTGTTGAAATGGTTGCAGTGGTCAACATGCCAATTTAAATATGTAGTATAGCTCCTCATTTGATGGGCTGACATACATCACGACTGATGGTAGCTAAGGAGGAATTATATTTTCTTTGCAGCAGTCTAAAGACAACATTTTAATCCCTTTGAATTAGAGGTGCTGAGAACTGCTCATTATACACAACAAAGGACTGCCAGTAACTTTACTTAATTATGAATAATATTCTTTGTGTATTCTCAGTCTTCACACGAGTTTAAAATGAGATGCAAGAATGAAGGATGGAAGTAGTAGTAATATGTGGTATGAGGAAAAAAATAATATTTTTCAGATTTTGCAGAAACACTGTCTCTGCCTTCCAAACAAATATAGTGGGTTTTAGAGAGAACCAATTTTGTTAAGGTTTGAAAGCTTCTTTGTACTGCTTACTTCCTAAATATTCCCATTGAAATCAAGTGTTTGGCTAGTACACTTCATCAATGTAAAGAGGGTTATTGGAGTTTGACCTTGTGTGAATGAGAGACTTAGAAGTGTTATGTATTGCCAGACTGTATTTTCACATTTGGGAGCATAGGTCAAGAATTTTTTTGAGGTCTGATTTTTTTTTTTCAGAGTCTCCTACTATTGAGGATCTGGAGCCTCCATACAATAGTCCCTTTCAAGAGCGAGTGGCAAATCAACGTGTTGCATTCCCATGCCCAGCAAAAGGTGTGGATCACTGTTGCCATCTTTAGTTATGATTTTTTTTTTCTATTGACTGTTGAAAATTACTGTTTTCTATGTACTCCTTGTCATGATAAACATGTACAACCTGCACAAAATTTTCCAAAAATGCTTTATGTGGAAAACCAAACTAGTGGTGATTTAAATAACCACTGTGTGCAGAATTTCTAGGAAAATCATTACTGGCCAACAAGGATATTAGAATCTTTAGAACTAAGTAAGAGCTTTAATGTTTGAAAGCTTGTGGCCTTTCTGTGCATTGTCCTTGCCAATAAGGCTTCTAGAAAGCACTGGGAAATGTTTGAATCTTTCTTGTTCTGAGCTGAGTGAAGTATTTGTTGGAGTTTCACCTTTTTCTTGTTAGGTATTCCAAAGCCTGTTATCAAATGGTTACGTAATGGAAGAGAGCTGACAGGCAATGAACCGGGGATTTCAGTTCTGGAGGATGGGACACTGCTGATCATAGCTTCTGTTACAACTTCTGATAACGGAGAGTATGTCTGTGTGGCAACCAATGAAGCTGGAAGCACAGAAAGAAAATACAACCTGAAGGTTAACGGTAAATAATAAATACAATGATTGGGGAACTGGTGTTGAAGAACACAATATTGTTAGAAATTGCATGTCCCAAATCTACCCATGTGCAGTTAAATTATAAAATTGAATCTAAGTACTTGTATACTCTATATTTTTTCTCTTCTTTTTGTGTGCCTTTATGCACAAACCATCTTTTTTTGCTCAAAGAGTTAAGTGTGCCTTATTTGTAAAGGGTTCTAGTTAGCTCTAAGCCTTACTACAAATGACAGATGAAGACTTTAGTACCATAGAAATTAAAGATTGGGTGATAGATCTGAATTTCAAATATAAATATGAGAAAAGTTATTTATCATAATGAACATAGAATAGGAGAGTTCTTAGTCCTGATATTATTCTTCCAGAATCCTAACTGAAAAATTAAAACTACACAGGTGGCCTTGAGATTCATTTTGATATTTAGCTTCTTCCAGAGTACTTTTATTCCAGCATTGTTCACTTCCTATGACAGTTAGTGCTGATGCCTGAGCAGATTTACATCTTTATGTTTATTCATTGAAAGTCAGGAATTCCATTTTGTGCCAGCAGTGGGGTTTGAAGTTTCCAATCTGTCTCAGAAGGCAATTCTCCTTGCATTCGTGGTGGAACAAATGACAGGCAGATGTTCCTGAGCATGACTGAAGCAGTGAAGGAGGAGGATGACTCTCTGTAATCTCTGTCCTTTTTATACTAAGCGAATAATACGGGATTTTAAATTGAAGATTAATATTAAATAAAATTAAAGACTAAATTTTAAAATTATGCTCTTAAAATGTTGATGGTGATTGTATTTGAGTGTATTTCCCTGGGGATCTGTTATTGGGCAAGATAAGACTCTTTTTTTTTTTTTCATAAAAAGGACACAGTCACAATCCAATAGGCAAGTGGAAGCATTGAGTGGGAAATGAAAAGACTCTGAGGAATTTAGATTACAGAGGTTCTTGACTTGGAGGGAAGGAGAAAGTGAGAATAGAAGGCTTAATACATAACTTTGAACTTTCTTGTAGTTCCTCCTGAAATTAAAGATCAAGAAAAGGTGACAAATGCATCTGTAGTTCTTCATCACTCTGTAAGTCTGTTCTGTGAAGTATCTGGCAACCCCTTCCCAATTATCTCCTGGTATAAAGAAGATATCCAGGTAATTGTACAATTAACCCGATTGAAGTAATATAGCCATCAGTCATTTTTGTGTTGACTTTTGAGTGCTTGGTATGAGAACCTATTTAAAGTAAATACACGTACATGCGTCTATGTATGTTTAAATTACACTGAGAACACCCACACAGAAAGCCAGTTAAATACAGTTAATCCATTAGTCCAACTCTTCAATAAGTCAAAAGTAAACTATTTTCAAGATTCCCATAGTAATTAGCTGTAGCAACCTCCCAGTGTTGTAGATGCCAGAGTCCTTTCAGAGGGGACCAATAATGTGATTTTTCTTTCTTCTGTAGAAGGAGAAATAAGAACTCTTGGAGGTGATTTGAATTCCTTAGGATTATCCTTGAGTCCTGTGCTTTTACTCGTAGCAGATAAATGATAGGCTGAGATGTGAAGACCCCTTTATGTATCATTGTGACAAACCATTATTGATGGTCAAAGAATTTCTTTGTTTTTTCCACCCTTGTACTTTGAGCTACAAGTCATATATTGAGTAGATGGCAGAAGTTGAGGAGATTAGTGCTGTAACTGAAAGGCGAAACAGATTATCCTTAGACTAAAACTACCATTTTGTTATAAAAATCCAGCTGTGATATTTGGCTGATGCAGTTTGAATCACATAATGCTAATGTCTCGGGTTCTTTTAAGGTTGTGGAAAGCAGTACTCTCCAGATTTTGCACAATGGGAAGATTCTGAAGCTCGTTAAAGCTACTATTGATGATGCTGGACAATATTCATGCAAAGCTATAAATGTAGCAGGAAGTTCCGAGAAGCTGTTTAACCTGGATATACTAGGTTAGTTTTATGGTTTGGGGGGTTTTAGTTTATTTTTTCTAAGATGGTGATCTGAAAAACAGTTGATCTATAAGAGGCCAATAAATTTCAACTTATTATAAACAAATTCTTTCCCTCACTGCTCATTAAATATTGGTTGCTGAAATACTCATCATGATGGCTTTTGAATGTTTAAAATTCGCCATTTGTGTAGTAACACAGAGAAAATGTTGCTTTTCACTGTTGGATATTGGTCTTCTGTACTCAGGTTTGTATTTTTGATGTACAGCAGTTAGGAGTTGTTTTATGTAACAGTTCACCACCACAAGGGTGGAAGTGCTTATCATGGTAGAAATGATGTTGCAACCCAGCAGTAGTCACTCTGCAGTGAGAAGTAAAGCCATTTCAAGGCAATAATATGAACCAATATGATCCACTACTGCAGTTCTTTGTTTCATAGCACACATTCTCTGGTTAAATACTGGTTCTTCCTCTAATGTTTGTCTTATTTTAAAGTTCCACCAAGTGTAATAGGTGCTGATACCCCTGATGAAATTGCTGTCATCCTCAACCAGGAAATCAGGCTGGAATGTAGAGCCAAAGGTTTTCCTTTTCCTGACATACACTGGTTCAAAGATGGCAAGTGAGTATATTCTAGCTTTTGTGATATCTGTCAAGGTTATTCCTCCCTAGAATAGAAGTGCACTGTACCAGCAAGCTCTGCTGTTAACTCTTTAGCATTAAGTTGTCATCGGGTAGAGTTTCTGATGGTGTGAGGTGGTAAGTTCTTTAATCAAATTGAGCATCCTGCTTTAATTTTTAAGTTGTTTCATTACTAATATTGTCACTTGCAGAGCAGATGTACAGCACTCGAAGCTAGCCAATACTTCAGTGAAGATATACATAACCATTTCTTTGAGTTTAATCTATGAATTTATTCTATCTGGACTATTTTAAACATATCATTAGTTAAAATACAATTGTTTTGCATCATTTTTTCATTGGTAGGTGGTATCCATATAAAATGTTTTTCTAGCTAGTGCTTTGCACAGTTTTGTGTATATACATGAAAGATTTTAAAGCATTTGTAGCCTACATGTTTCAATTCTTTGTGCAAGAGAGGAATTATTGGCAGCTTAAATATTATCTGGAAAACAAAATGGGATATAAATGTGTTTAAATATTGTTGGTGTTCAATGATGTAGTTTTGTATCAACATTGGCTAGTAACTCACAGATATTCTGATGTGACAATCTGTTGCCCTTGGGTGTTGATATGTTGACACTTTCATCTGGTAAATTCAGACATTTTATCATCAGCAAAGGACTATCATGACCTAAGTAATTAGAAAAAGAAACTGAGATCAAGAGTAGGACTCTAGATGTGATACTGGCATCCAGGACAATCTGAGTAAAGTACTTACGTGTTTTGGTTTCTCTAAAAACTAGGAATACTTAATTATAAAAGTTTATCATTTTATGTTGGTTCTTTGGATTAATGCTGTTGCTAGACAGTACTCTTTAATGGTACAATTACTGCTATCAAAGAACCTTTTCTTATTACTGTCAGTTTAAATGAATCTTGAAAGGATGACCTCAGAGTTCTGTGAAACAAAATAATATCTATTCCAGGCCCTTGTTTTTGGGTGATCCCAACATTGAGCTTCTGGACAAAGATCAAGTTCTGCATATAAAGAATGCTAGAAGGATTGACAAAGGTCGTTATCAGTGCAGTGCCACCAATACTGCTGGCAAACAAGTTAAGGAGGTCAAGCTAATCATCCATGGTAAGTTTGTAGAATGGCTGATCCTAGAAGGTCCTTTCATTTTATTCATAATGTTAATAATTAGCCCTACTTCTGGCTTGGATATTTTCCCATTGTATTAGAGCTGCTTGTCATCTCTGTGGATGAAAGCGTTTACTGATACAGAAATGTATTTGCCTTTGAAATGGGTTTGTTTCAGCCTGTTTTATAGTTTGTGTTTTGCATATAAATTATTTAATTAGGAAAATGTTTCATTATGTTTTGATAATCTGAAAGATCAGTCTCATAGGTGTAGATCCATTCACTGACACTTTGCTTTACACTTCTGCAGTGGCATTTTAAATGGATGCTGTGGAAGTCAGTGGAAGTTTAGGATATACTGAGCATGTTTGGCAGCAGGGGAGTTAATGTGTCTGCCAGATGTGTCTGGTACTTTCAGCAGTCATAAATTTAGTTGTTGCCAATTGCACTATGTTTTTATTACTTCTACAGAGATTTACGAACTCTTTATATTGGCTCATTTACGCGAGAGCTTGTTTGCTAGAATAATCAGAGTAGCACTGCTGAGTGAGGAAGGGAAATGACTGTGGGCCAAAAGTTTCAAAAATAGGAGCATAAAGCTAGACTGTTAAGCTCATATTTAGTCTCAAAGTGAGTGACTTCATCTTCAAAAGTTTTGAGTACTGAACAGTTCCCACTACAGTTGTAGAGGCTCTTGGATATCTTTGGTATTTTAACAGCAGGTAGCTGTTCCTTGTTGGAAAGATGTGCCTCTGAAGGTATACAGAGATTGCTCTTTCCTCTTCAGAGGCAGGGAAGAGGCAGAGCCATGTCCAAGTGCATTGCAGGGTGCAGGGAGGCCCAGCTGTGCTAATTTGGCATATGCTGAAGCCTAGAAGGTAAAAAGTTTCCAGGTACCTGTAGCAAGGCAGCAATGCTCTACAGTGCCCCTTGCTGTAGCACTCAAGTGTATAGTGGTCTTTTGATGTTAGATTCCATTTATATTGTATTCTCTTCATGTTTTCAAATTCCTATGTGCTGTAGAGGGCTATGCAGGCAATATATGACTGCTGGGGGGGAAAAAAGGCCCAAACGAACAAAACCCAAAAAAACCCACAAAAAAAGAACTGGGAAGGGTTGGAAGATTTTTTTTTTTGAGCTAAAATCTTTTATTCTTAAAGCATTCAAATTTTTAATCTATTTAACCCTACTCAGACTCATATACTAAGGTTTTAATACTGTTGTTTTGTCTTTTGAAATAGTCCCTCCTAGTATTAAAGGAGGGAATGTTACCACAGAGGTGTCAGCACTTCTTAACAATCTTATAAATCTGGAATGTGAAACCAAGGGAATCCCTGTTCCTACTGTTACATGGTACAAAGATGGACGCCCAATTATTTCCAGCCCCCAAGCTGTCTATGTGGAGAGAGGGCAATTCCTGCAGATACCTCGTGCCCAAGTGTCAGATTCTGCAAAGTATACTTGCAGTGTGACCAATGCTGCTGGAGCTGCTGAAAAAATGTATCATGTGGATGTCTATGGTAAGTGACAGTTTCTTGAACTTAGTTATTTACTATGTTGCAGGAGGCATATTCTGAAAGCTTTTCTGCCTTTATAACACCAGCAGCCTTTGCAGGCTTGTCAAGGTTGCACAGCAGACAATAGTTGCATTTAAAGACTAGCCTGAGTTGGCAGAGTCATGTAGAGGGAGTTTTACACCCTGTGCTTATTGTGACTTGCCAAAAGCTTGACTTCATAGGCTTTAATGCCATGCTTTAATGAAGTAGCAAAACTATTTCTCTTCCACATATCTTTCCTCTTTCTCACATGCGCATAGTGAACAATGCTTACCTGAAATGACCAGTCTGGGTGGGATCTTCAGTGCACTGTTTTAAGGCCTTCATATTTAGTTCTTCCATCTTAAAGCCTGGCAGATCCTCTGTTTCATACAACTGATCAATATTAAACAGCATCATTTTTCTTCTCTGTTTCCCCTTTCTCTTGGCTTGCCTGGACAGCAAATTCTCACATTAAATTGTGCGTGACCTAATGGCGTATAGAGCCAAAGTGAGTGGGGAGGAACTAACTCATTTGCTCTTAATACTTTTTCTGGCGACAGAATTAATCACTTGCAATATATTTTTTTCCTTTCTACAGTTCCTCCAGTAATTGAGGGTGATGCTGACACAGCCCAGAACAGGCAGGTGGTTGCTGGCAGTTCACTGATGTTGGAGTGTAAAGCTGCTGGCAACCCTCCACCTCTCCTTACCTGGTTAAAAGATGGTGTGCCTGTGAAAGCAAGTAACAACCTCCACCTTCTATCTGGTGGGAAAAAGCTAGAGATTCTGAATGCTGTTGAAGCTGACCAGGGCCAGTATTTGTGTGTGGCCACAAGCATAGCTGGAGAACAAGAGATCAAATATGAAGTTGAAGTCTTAGGTGCGTGAGCAGCAGAACTACTGATTTATTGGATTTCCATAAACCTAATAAAGCATGCTTTTATTCTGTTGGTGTCATTATATGGAAGATCACTTAACTACATATGCAACTTGACTAAACCTGGGCACTGTATACTTTTTCTGCCCAGGATAATGGGACAATTTCAGGTTAGCTAACTGAAGAGCTTTCCTGCATGTGGTAGGTAAATACTCAGAAACCTTTAAAATACTTCTCATTTGCCTTCCTAGAAGAAAGGATATGAAAGGAATGCACGATAAAGTATGATTGAGTGCTTGCCTCTGGGGAAAGAACTGACTTTGAATTGTGTTGTGCAAATTTTGAAACTTTTCTTGAAAGAGTTTTTCTTTTTTTCCCATTGAATCCTTCACTGTGGTCTGAATCTCAGCAGGTCCCTCTGAATGTCTCAGGGTAAATGAATTGTACAGGTATTAATCACATTCTCCTGACCTGAAGTGTTTGTTTAAGAACTTTAAAGGCTTCGTTGTTAAGCTTCGTACTGCCATCTCGAAGGCGGTTGCATACTATTGCATGCAGATGTAGACCATCCAATTTGTCCCAGGTGTATTTCGCTGGCCATGCTAGTCAGTGAAGGGCTGTATGACAGTACTTCCTTCCCAGCCCACCCACTCCTATGAGAGAATGAGACAAGGTGAAGAGGACCTGGAAGAGGGTCCCCTGCACCTTTTTCTCCCTCTAAAAGGTTCTAAAAGTCCTGTCCCTGCCCCATTCACTATATTGTTGAGACAGAATCTGGAAAAAAAATGAGCAAAAGAATGAGAAGAGTAGTTGGAAGCCACAAAACATCATTAGGTAGATGTTTCTTCAGAAACAGTTATGAACTACAAATCTGTGCATGTCCTAAACTGAGTGAGATGTTTCAGATACACTTTTATCATGTTCCTTATGCTTAAATGTTTCTGTCAAGGGATTTTTTATTTTTTTTTCTCTCTCTCTTACAGTCCCACCATTTGTGGAAAGTGGGGATGAGCTCTTGGACTACATTGTGATTCTCCACAGCCCTTTGGAGTTGGATTGTTCAGCAACAGGGACACCTTCACCAGCTATCACGTAAGGGGATTGGTATGGCAGTAGAAAAAAGAAAATATTAGAAATCTGTTGATTGGTCAGGTGAGCTTGGTGGTAGTCTGTATGAATTGCCCATATTATTTAGTGCTGCTTTGTGTGTGGGGGACAAACTCCTGGCTCTACTAAAGTATCAGGCACACACACGTGAAGATCAGGATTTTATTTCAAAGTAATTTGGTGTGTTGTGCCAACGTATGTCCTGGAAACTGGGATAGGTAACAAGCTGATAAAACTGTCATTCCCTTGCAAATGCAACTGTGCATTTTTCGTCTGCTGCCAGCGATTCATTTTTCTTGGTGATTTCTGTCTGCCTTGATGGTATCTGCTTTTGCTGCTACTTCCCAGCTGTCACTTTTCTAACTTCTTTAATGCCTGTTCCACTTTACTCATTTCTTCTGATAAACCATTTTGGTCTATGTCACTCAGAAAAACAGAATGCTATCCGACATCTCCAAACCTTCCTAGAAATGCAATTAGAGTTATGGAGAAGTTCTCTTTGATAGAATTGTGCATGTTTTAGGAGTGGTGTTGAACTTACTTTCATAGTGATCTGAGGCTGTACTTTCTTTTTCATAGGTGGCTGAAAGATAATCATCCAGTTGAAGAGGGAACTGGACATAAGATCTTATCAAATGGGCAAAAACTTCTCATCTCTCGAGCTCAAGTGTCAGACACCGGCCGCTATAAATGTGTGGCTGCAAATAAAGCAGGAGAACATCAAAGGGAATTTGATGTTACTGTGCATGGTAGGTCACTCAAGGTGGGTCAGGGGGAAGCAGCAGATGCCTTTATTTTAAATTACTGGCAAGGAGGTGCTCATATTTTCTGTAAATGTTTATTTGTATAGGTGGGTTGAAAAACTGGAGATGAGGGCAGATGAAATTGAAGCAGAGCTGCTCTTACCTGTGGGATATTGCTTCTATATATTTAAAAGTCTATGTTCAGATGAGACTTCATTTTTGTTTCTGCTCCTTTTTCCAGTTCCTCCAACCATCAAATCAACTGAGACTTCTGAGCGAGCTGTTGTGATATATAAGCCTGTGACGCTGCAGTGCATAGCTAATGGCATTCCCAGCCCTTCCCTAACTTGGCTAAAAGATGGCCAACCAGTGAACACAGCCAGAGGAAATATAAGAGTAAGCACTACTCTTTTACAGGATCCAAACCATGAAAGATAGTTGCAATATATGTATTAGTGCTGCTTTTCCTTTTGCTTCCCTTGTGCAAGATGTTAAAGATCCAATGTGGAGAGCAGTGGGCTTCTTACCTGAATAGGTTGATAGCTCATATTGAATAGCAGTGTTTAGTAGACAGAATCCCATTAAACACCTCCATATCAGAAGAGTCTGTGACTGTAGATTCAGCATCTGACTCCTTTCAGTTGTACTTCAGCATTCAAGGCATGGTTGTCTGCTGGTTACAAAGTGGCTCTACCCACCATTGATGGCTCAATGCGAGGTGGGATTAGATGTTGCTTCAAGCCATTGCAGCACCTACCTGTAAGTTCCCTTCTCACTATGAGGTTCTGACTTGCTATGAACAGCCCTTCCCAGTGCTTGCATGCTTGAAGAGATTGAACGATTGTCAAGGCTTTGATTTACTTTAGGCTGGAGCAGTTTTTGACATGTTGCCAGCAGCAGCTCTCTCCGCCTGCAGTCTTCACTTTGCTTGCCTGCCCCTCTACCTCTTAGGTCTCTTTACAACTCTACAGCTAATAATCCTGATGTGTCAGGAACATGGAGGTCTCTGAATTACCGAGACACCTCTTGCATGAAGGTTAGCCTGAGTTTGGAAGAAAAGATGAGACTGGCTGTATTCAGCATAAACATCTGCTTTGCCATTCCATTTTAGTGGCTCTGCCTGGGATCGTTGTATAAAGTGGTTCCCTGCTCTCTGTTTTGGTACAGCTGGAGTCTTCAGGCCGTATTCTGCAAGTTGTCAAGGCCCTACTGGAAGATGCTGGCCAATACACTTGTGTGGCAACAAATGCTGCAGGAGAAGCCCAACAGCACGTTCGGCTTCATGTGCATGGTAATGTTTCTGCATCCAGTTGGAAGCTAAACATGGCTAGTTTAAGGCAGCTTTTACATCTATACTCCCTTCTCTTTTAAGCTCTGGCATTTTTATTATCTCTGCACCTCTGTCTTTGTTTTCTTTCTTTGTCTCACTGCATTTGTAAGAAGTTAAGGGCAAAAACCTGTCCTTCAAAATCCGTTCCTGTGTGATACCAAGGGCCTCAGAACTTAGTACCCTTCCAGTTAACTCTTCAGAAGTATCTCAAAAAGCCAAACACATTGCGATTAACCCACTGCTCAGAAGGATACTCTGTGTTTCTGAGTGAAGATATGATATATCACCATTAACATTATGAATTTGTTCCAGGTCTTGTCCGGACAGTAGTATTCTCTGTGACCTTGCAATAGGGAGATTTTATAGAAATTACTTTTCTGAGACACAAACATTTTCTTAGGGAATTTTTTTTAAGCTGTTTAAAATGAATTTTATTCTGCAGGTAAAAATAGTATAAAGGGAATCAGGGAAACTTGAGAAGCTGTTTGCATGTGAATTTAATAAATGCACTCACCATGATTTATGTGTATTTGTCTCAGAAGTAGTCACAAAATATTGTACATTCTTGATGTGACCCAATCCTCAGAGGAGGAGTAGGAATGAACTGTCAAGATACTCATGATAAACATGATTCTGTTGGCTTATATTATCAAATTGAGTCAGTAACTGGAGGTTGTTAATGTAAATGAAGAGAGATTGCTGAATCTCCATGGATGAGACTTGGAAAGAGAAAACACAATCATACTGTGATAATTGCATCATAGTTAATTTTGTTGTCAATTCCATGCCCATAGATATCTCCTGCTCTCAGTCTTCATGTTCAAAATGTCATCTGGTTTTCTATCATGCTGCAAATTTGCAAATTTTAGGAAGCTCAAGAGTCTTGCTTTGTTAAGGTTTTGTACAGCAGTCAGTTTAATATTACCAGTTCAAGTGAAATGAGCTTGCCATGTTAGAAAAATTGCTGTTCCATGTTGTGCAACCCATTTCCTGCAAGTCCATTTGAAATGCCTTTTTTCCTGAAATAAAAAGTTATAAAACTGGTTTTTTCCCTCTTAACACTAATGAGTTTATATAATTAGACAGTATTCCTCTTTCAAAGATGAACTCTCTTGAGAAATTCTTCAGTCATCCATCACTTAGTTGAAGCTTGTATGTTTCATTGCCCATGTTTCTCAGAGGATAGGGTACTTTGTGATTGGACGTTCTGCTAGCTCTGTGGCTGAATTAATGAAAACCTGATGCCTTTCTTTTTTTCCCAGAACCACCAAGTCTGGATAATGAAGGAAAAATGTTAAATGAAACAGTGGTGGTGAATAATCCAATCCATCTTGAATGTAGAGCATCTGGTAACCCTTTGCCAGGTATGCACATGCACCTGTGAGAACATGAAGCAGATCTGGTACATGGTTTTCACTTTTTATGCTTCTTGAAATGAGTGATTGTTCTGAAAGTGAAGTTAATGCTATGATTTTTAAACTATTGAATGTTATGTATAGTGGGAAACGTCAGTATATCAACTGGTGTGGAATAAGTATTGAGGAATTCAGTAATCCCCACCATTTTTATCTAAATGAGTGAAAAACCCGAGGATAATTTACTCCCTTGTTCACACAGTAATGCCCACAGGCAAGAGTACTATTGTATTTCTACTCAATCAGCTTTAAAGACATCCACCCTTTTCTCTTGTCAGGTCAGTATTTTACAGTGTAGGGCAGACTTAAAACAATACCTTATGTAGCGAGTGTGCCTTCCAAGTGTATCCATGACTAGGAGCTTATCTAAAGTCTATTGATGTTACTAGGCAGCTCTTTGTTTGGTGTGGGCCCCTTGCCTGGGAGGAGGAGGAGTTTTTCTGTGGGCGTACAGTACTTTCAGTGACTTACTCTGATGATAAATTATACTTGTGAGTTTGTGGGTTCTCCTTATATTCCAGACTTTGGAAATGAGGCTGTGTAGGTGTGCTGTGTTTTATTTTCCTCACATTTCTGGAGTTACAATTTTTAGGTTTTTTAAGGCAAACTTCCAATAGAAATCATAGACTTCTACCCACGTGAGAGCTGAAGGAGTGTGACCTCTGTTTAGACTGATGGATCTTTTAAATTGCTTCTAAACTGAAAATCATCTAAATCAGTCTGCATTTTAGTTATTTGGGATACTTTGGCTAAGAAGAAGATGTGTGTGCAGTCTTTCTTAGTCCAGATTACTCCTTGAATATGAATCTTTTGCAAAAAACTTACAGATTACAGAAAGTGATTCAAGAAGTGGCAGCTTCCTCTGCCTGCCTAGTGAAGTAAAGCACAACTTGTACAGTCTGCTGATTGAGGGTGCCATCTTTTGGCTGAGATACAGATTCTGTGAATTACCAAGTTCATGTAAAATTTTCCTTTGGATTAATAAGACCAATAAAACCAGTTTTCTGGTCTTATTTTCAGTTTTTCAGCCTGACAGTTGAACTTTGATTTAGTTGCTTGCATTTGGATTCTATAAACTTTCCCAGGTGGTTCAGTTTAATTTAGCAATACTGCAAGGTAAAAGGTGAAAAAACGGTACCCATTGTATCACTGTGTATTTTTAAACAGCTACTGATGGCCTTGCTATGAGATGAGCTATAAGCATGCCTTGTGTGGTGTTTTTTTAACTTGAAATTTTTTTTCATAAGTAAATGATGCACATGGATGATAGTGGCAAGTTTGCTATTAAATTCTATAGGCACAGTCAGTATTTTGCACAAAGGTTACCTATTTCCTCATTTTCTAGTTATTTGTTATTAATACTCCTTAATATTAATATTGATTTGTAAATGTTGGTGTTATGTATCTGCAAACTTAGATGGTAAGTTTAAAGACTCTTTGGTCCCACTGTACTGGGAGTGTTTTTGTCAACTTCATCTTTCATTATGCAGCTATCACATGGTACAAAGACAATCGTCCACTTCCCAGTGCTGCCAGTGCCACGTTGCTGAACCGAGGGCAGGTTCTGCAGATTGAAGGTGCTCAGATCTCTGACACTGGCATATACAAGTGTGTGGCTGTCAACACAGCGGGCACAGCTGAGTTGTTTTACAGTCTTCAGGTTCATGGTAAGTGTAAAAAAAACCTTAGGAAAAACACCTACATGGACTTTTCCAGTTTCGAGTGTGCTCAGCAGACTCAACCATTGCTTGTCACACCATCGTACTGGAACCTGTGTCACGGGTCAGGGGGAATAAAATCCACTCTTCTGTTTTTCAGTGACATTAGATACATGTCCTGCATTAGGAAAATGTGGCAAGGGAGGTCAGTTCTAGGAAGAATGGGCAGAGACACCAGATTTGTAGAAAAGATATTTATGTTATCACTTCAGCAATTTGGAAGGCCTTGCAGTAGATTTTGCTGTAGATGACTAAAGCTCATGGTAGATAAAGGAAGGACACAGATCAAATACTCTTTCATAATCCAAGAGTATTAGAGAAAAATGTACAGTGTCTAATAAGATGAAGTGGAAGTGTGGGTGTTTGCGGACATGAGACACCTGATCAAAAGCCAAATTGGAGCTTTTCCACTGATTTCAGTGGCTTTGGGATGAGGCTGTAATCCAAATTCTTATCTTTCATACATGCATATGCATGTGGCTGGTTTTCTGTGGGAGTCTTCCATGCAAAACTGTGGCCCAGATTTGGCATGGCGTTCCCAGTTGAGGTACACATAGAGTAAGTGTGTCGTTCATATTGATGTTAATTTAATTAACAAATAACGAGTTGGACAGTACATTTCCATGGAATTAATGACCGTTATGGGAAGAACTGATGGCTCAAGACAATGGTCAAAGGCAATTAACCCCACCCAGTGATTAATTCCCAGGAAACATTTAGAGCCAAGGTCATTATTCTGATTAAACTGAAAAATGAAAAATAACTCCCAAGTATATACATGTCTTGTTGTGGGTGGTGGAATTTCAGCAGGTCAGTCCAGAGTTTTCTAGGGAGCTAATACTTTCTGACTTAAACATATAAAGTTGTTTATTTCCTAAACAGAATATATGCAGTTGAAGCTAGAACTAATTGCACCAAAGGAAGCTTAACCACCTCGCTATGATTCAATCCAGCATGTGTCATGCCAGGCTTACAATGGAGTGATTTTTTTGAATTTACCATGAAGAAGTTAATCATCCAGCTTACTTATACTTTATACATTGAAGAGAAATCTTGAAGTTTTTTCCTCTCTTACTAGTGGAAGCTAGAATGACTGTTTAGTGGCAAATATACTCTGAAATGACAAGTACAGAAAGATATACACTGCATTTACTGAAAGCCTGCTCTGGATTTCTGCATAGCAGTGGCATTATGAATGAGCACCTGTGTTGATTGATTACTGGTCGTATTCATAGAATCATATTCAACAACTTCTGTTGTTAATGGTGTTTTGGATGCAGTAGCTATGGTAGAAATTATCCGATCATTTTTGCATTAAAAACAATATGTGATCCTGAAAGCTTACTGCAAAATGAAGCTAGGCAGGCCTACGGAAGGAAGCAGCTTGAATTCTAGTTTAGTATATTCATATGATTTCATTGTATTAACTTTTTTTCCACTTCTTTCTCACCACTATAACTTGTTCAGGCATCTGAGAACAATGGATGCTATTGTAGTGAAATAGGGAAACTGCATGTGTGTGAGGAAAAAAGATTATAAAAACATGCTTGCTTTTTTTCTTCCATTTCTGCTCTTACTGGAATTTATCTAAGAGTAGGTAACCTGAGTTGTAGGCTGTTAGAGGTTTCTGAAGTTTTAAACAAATCTTCTTTGCAGTACAGAATTCTGTACAATAGGATATGTATGTGTAGATGACCCTGCTTTTTTTCTAGGAGTGACTTCAAGTGTTTTGTACTGATACTGACTTTAGAGCTTTATTAGTAAGTTGTTAGTAGTAGCAGCAAACAAAATAGTTTTGATTCACCTGATAAATCAAACACCTCCTTTTTCTAAATACTTTTTGTCTTTTTAATATAGCTCTACAAAATTTCCTAGAGTATATACCTATAGTAAGTGTTTTAAGATGTTCCATTAAGATGTTTTTTTATCATCAGACAGGCAGATGTTATACAGTCTAATCTGGTAAGTGTTAACATATACTCTGTGAGACCAATTTATTACTCTGTTTATGTATTTGCTTTATCCAGTTTATATGGTGAACTTCTTTTAATAATTTCCAGCACTCTTAATGTCTTTTGCAAGATCTAAATGGGATATTTATCACAGTTTGAGGGAATATTTTCTGCTTTTGCATTGTGGCTCCTGGGTTTCGCAGTTGTCCTCTGGGCTATGGGCCCAGTCCTGCTTACCTTGCCCGCAGTAATTTCATTCAAGTTATCCAAGTGCTTATGCAAGGAAAGACCATGATTTAGCACAGGGCAAACAGATGATGAGTTCAGTAGGAGTAATATGAGAAGTCTTTCAAATAATTGCCTTTCTGCCTTGCAGTAAGAGAAATAACATCTGAAGAGTAAGCAGTCCATTTAATTCCATTGGATTTAGTACTGTTCTGTAGCTGCTTCAGCTTTGTGTTCCTTTTTATTTTCAGTCCCACCATCAATCTCTGGCAGCAGTGACATGGTGACAGTGGTGGTTAATAATCTGGTGCGGCTGGAATGTGAAGCAAGAGGTATCCCTGCACCTATTCTGATGTGGCTGAAAGATGGTAGCCCTGTTTCGAGCTTCAGTGATGGACTTCAGGTACTGGGATCAAATCCTACTATCTATGTTTTTTCCTGTTGTGGTAGGAGACTTGTAAACCAATGCAATTTAATGGAAAAGAATGAGTTAGAGGTTTTGGAATGAAAATATAAGGCCTTTTGCACTAGGTTATTGGCGTGAGTTTGGATTCAGTAATTATTGCGTGAAGTGGAAGATATGGATATATCAAAATAAGGTGATCTTTTCAACTGATTTCTTACTGAATAAGAGTTTACCTCAACAAATTTTTAACTTACTGGCAAGAAGAGTAAATTGGGCCATATCCCCATGCTGAAAGACATCCATAGAGCCCAAGATCAGATAATATCTCATTACATAAAATAGTAAGTCAGAAAAAAAAGAAAGACCACTGATATAAGGAGATATTTCAGAGAGATCACAGTGGGTTTTTTGAAAGCTAATTCTATGATCTGAAAGGACATTGTGGAAATTTTGATAGTCTGTGGACAACTCAGGGCACAGATAGAGGGTGTGACAGAATGTTTGAAACTGGTAAGAGGAAGGAATGTCCAGACCATGCAAAGACATGTGAATGCCAGGAGTTCCCTACAAACTCACATGAAGTTAGACTTCTGCTTCTGCAGATTTCAATTGAAAAAGAACAGAATGCGGGGAAGAGTGCAGAGAACAGAGACACAGTGTGAAACAGCGGCAAAACAAATGGAATGCTTTAACTAGGCTTTGAACTGAAACCTACTAGTTCTCTCTGATTGTGTTTCACATTGAGATGTGTATTCTCAGTGTGTTGTGCTTGTATTGCAGGTTCTGTCTGGGGGCCGAGTCTTGGCATTGGCTAGTGCTCAGATCAGTGACACAGGAAAATACACTTGTGTTGCCGTGAATGCTGCAGGCGAGAGTCAGAGAGATATTGAGCTCAGAGTTTATGGTGAGATTTTCTGACAAATACCTCTACTTTTTTGTCATGAAAACTATTCATAGAGTTTGAATTAAACACACTGTGGCCCAGAACTTTATCAACATTGAAGAAAAATTGTTCCAAACCATAATGAAAAGCAAAGTGATGGGGTGTGTGTGTGTATCAGTTAAAAACTAAAATGCACGTAAGTACACATGTATTAAAGTCTGTATGAATGTTCTTCTGTGTATACTTGAATAAATTCAGCTGTAACAGTGAATTTCTAAATGTAATGGATAAAGGCTCATTTATAAATGGTAAGTGTCTTAAAAAACCATGTAGATCCCACAGGGAAAAGCTGTTATTAGGGCCAGAGTTCAGTTGTCTTTATTGAACTAGACTGAGTCAATGTGAGTTTGCAATACACCTCTCCAGCTTCTGCTGCATTTTCAAGACCTTGCTATGCCTGCCCAAATGGTGGTGATATTTTAATGCTAACAATGACACTGTATTGAGCCCAGCCAGTCAACTTTGTCTCTTTCAAGAAGCAGAGACTATAGCTTTTGTTCTATGTCAGTTTTCCAAATATGTCAAGAGGTTATTTCTGAAGATTTTTTTGACTGAACTAATGTGAATTCATCCTTCCCTCTAATTCCTTGTAACTTCTATGAGCATCATCCTGATTGCTCGTGACCTGTGTGAGATGCTTTTTCTTATTGCTTTCTTAGTGATCACCAGGGATGTACAAGTATCAAAGAATGTGACATACTGCCAGGAGGAATGCCAGGGAGTTTGGCTGTAGTATGTTTTATGTTTCCCTGGAGAGCTCAGTGGTTTTGTACACCAGTGAAATAAGGATGAATGATGATCTGTCATTTGTTTCAGAAATGCTATGGTACCAGATGTGGAGAGAGGGTTTTGGAATTGAAAAAACTTTGTAGTTTTGCTTCTACTTGCAGTAGGTCAGTAGAGAGAACTAGTTTGGGTCTACCAATCTAGATTTATGGCAACTGTAAGCAGAAGTCTGGAAAATCTTGCAAGAAAAGTTAGAAGTTTGGATGTTTTCTAAAGTGAATAGGGACAACTGGCCAGGCTATTTGTTTTCCAGTTTGGCTTTCAGAATTGACTTCCTTGTAAATGCACTGTGGTTAGGATACTCGTGACTTGAGTCATAGCTACTTTTGCATCTGAAAGGGGCAAGTTGGGACTCTGGTATGGCAAGCAAGCTCAAGCTAGAACATTTTATGAGTAAAGCAAGGTATATCAAGGTCCCTGTTGGAGTTTGAGGACAGATGTGTATGTATACTTAACCACTCAAGTGACATGGATGTATTTGTTATTTCTCTTTTTTTCTGGAGCCTCTGCCTATTTTATCTATGTGAAATTAAAAGAGTTAGTTGAAATTTGTGTATGTTAAAGATTACTATTGTATTAGAAGCTGACCAGGGTAGAGGTTAGCTGCAGGGCCACCCTGAGTGAGGCTGTCATCATACTACTCTTAGGATTTGCCTCCTATGGGCAGTCTCGTTAGAAGTCACAGGAGAAAAATAGTTTGGAGTGCAGCTGTTGCCGAAATGGTTAGAAAAGTGTGGTGCACTGAGCCAGTCTAAGAGTTGGAACAATCTGGGTAATGCATGTAGTTACCATGATGATAATTAGATTAATTTTAAAACCTACTTGTTCGTAAACAAATGCTTTAGTGTCTGTGTCTCAGTTTCCTTTTGAAAACATTTCAATTCATTTAGCTGAGAGAAAAAGTAATTGGTGGAAAAGTACTTGGAAATAAATTTGCCTTCTGCAGTAATGGATAAGCTTCCAATTTTCAGTTCTACAACACTCATAAAGAATCTGGGCCCTTGTGAATTCCACAAAGAAAGTAAGATAAACAGATTTTTTTTTTCGGTTACTATATTTCTTATCCACAGGGACCAGACTTTTCCCTAAATTATTTCCAAACTGTGAAATCAGCTGCTCTACTTAGTCCTTCCTGTACAAGAAAAACAAAGCTTTATTGTTAATGTTATTTTTCAGGACATCTTAAGAACTATATTGCTGGCTTATTGAGTACCACTTTGGGACATTTTATAACCTCACATGTGCTAATTTATTCAGCATCTTTGCCTTCATAGTGAAGCCCAGAGTATTACTCACAGAGAGTCCCACTCTTCCCTTCTTCTTACCCCAATATTTTGTGCAATTAGATATGCAATTTCTGGAGTAACAGATTTCAAAACTAAAAAGCTAAGGAAATGTGATAGGTAATAAAGATTCTATATTATTTAGCATTAGTCAACTTTTTGGGCATAAACTGAACAGTCTTAGTGCTCAACAAGCATAAAAATACCACAGGATACATATAAATAGACAAATTCGAGCTATAAGTGTTTTGATTCTGTAAATATTTTAATTAAAGATCCATTATTGCATTAATGTCAAGAATTTACATGCTTTATGTTTTTAAATGAAAAGAAAGGAAATTCTTGTGGGTTGTTTTAAGGACTTAAGAACATAAATAACACTAAGGGCAGGGATAGGAGTTCTCTTCTGGATTGTGCTTGAGCAGCCCAGTAAGAGCATTTCTGCTCTTTGCAGTTTGCCGTGGTCACCTGTGCTAGTGATGTGGACGAAGGGATATGACTTGCTATGGTATCTGTGACAAGCGCGTTCTGGTTCTGTCACTCTAGTTCTGATCCAAGAGAGAGAACCTCTGGTAGACAGAAGGTGATAGCAATGCAGGGAACAGCATAGCCTACATCACTCTGGCCATCTTCTAAGTCAGCATGTGTCTAACACTGAAATACTTTAAAATTCAGAATGTATCAATGTTCTGTCAACAACTCAAACTGCTGAGGAGTCTCAACAGATTTCTTCTGACTGATGGTGCGTGCCATTACCAAAGGACATTTAGTTCAGCTGTAAATACTGTTACGAAGCCATATATGACAGTTTTAGTCTTTAATATTTTAATTTTGCTCCTCTTGTCAGTCTAATATTTCCTCTGTGTTCTTTTTGACTTCAGCCATGAACCCTTTTCCCATGAAGAATTGCTGACGTGCTGTATTCCAAGATTCAATTCTCAGCTGCCTTAGTTGTTTTTTTTTTTTTTATTTCTGACTATGGAACAGAAATTATTTTAAAAATAGAGAGGAAAAATGTAGTTTCTTAAATCTTGATGCTGTTCAAGAACAGCTAATAGTCTTCAATTAAAATGCTCAAAACATTTTTTTTACCTTTACACAGATAACTTCCATTTCAGAACATCATTTTTCTACTCTATGATTTGGAAATAATGGTGTAATAATGAGGTTAACACTGAAACTGTGGTACATATCTAAATACAGTGCTCATTACCAACAATTGCAATAATTAGCTACCAGATACCTCACAAACCAGATATGCAATAAAGTGATTGTTATGACTTGATGATGAAGTCATTAGCCCATTCACTTGGCTGCAACCATGTAAGCCTTCCATTCTGCCTTCTGTATTTGGCCATCTCTGGAAAAAATTCTTAAAGTTTTGAGTTCTTCTTAAAGCCAAGTATCCATCTTGGCAGTGTGTGGAACAGTTAAAGACATTTTCAGCCTCTGGGACTGATTGTTATCTTGTGAGCCTTTTCACTCATCGATTCTTTTTCTTTCTAGAAAGAATGTACTTTCCCATTCTTTATATACTGGTGATTTTCCTTTCTAGCTAGATGTCAAATATGTTTTTACTAGTCTCAGCTTATCTAATTGATTTCTCTTGTAGCTGATATCTCACTAGCATGTATACTGTATAGAGGATATCGTGTAAGTTATAAAAATTATGCCAGAGCATAAGTTGTGTGTCAGAAACTGTCATTTATTTTTGTGAAATGAAGCTGGTTAACTCCACAGTATGTTTACTCTGGGAAATTTGCAATGCCCAAAGATCCTTTGTTTTTATTTATTACTGTAGTTCCACCAGACATCATGGGAGAGGAACAAAATGTCTCGGTGCTAGTCAGCCAAGCAGTGGAGCTGCGCTGCCAGAGCAATGCTATTCCTCCACCCGTGCTGACGTGGCTCAAAGATGGACGACCCTTGCTAAAGAAGCAAGGTCTCAGCATCTCTGATGAAGGAAGCATACTGAAGGTAACTGGGCAGTCAGACTCAGTGATGATTGCTTTCTGGGAAGTTAGACCCACGATGAAGGCACTAGATCTCCATTAGAAATTGGAGAGCATTAGGCCTTTTGGTGCAATCAAAAGTAATGGGTGAGAAGGTCATAGACACCTGGGTGTTCTTGTGCCGATTTTGCAGGAGTAATACTGTATTTATTAACATTCAGAGAGACAGATGTAAACAAAAAATTTGAAACCTGAGCAACCTTTGCCCTGTAAGTTTCACATGTAACAATGTAAAAAGAAATCCAGGTTTTAATTTTCTTCCTAGATTGAAGGAGCTCAAGTACAGGACACTGGCCGTTACACTTGTGAAGCGACTAATGTTGCTGGGAAAACTGAGAAGAACTATAATGTCAATATTTGGGGTAAGAGTTATTAAGCTTATTGCAGGAATGAGAATGGAGCTCCAAGTGAAATTGTGATGTGAGACACTAATATTCTATGTAGTTCATAAACACTTAAGTGCAGAGGTTCATCCAGGGAGATCTTGTTCTATTTGCTGTAGCTTTAAAAATTCTAAGAAAACACTCATTTTGCAAATTGCTTTGGTTTTGTTCTAAACTAATACCAGATACTTCACAGGCCTTTGTCAGACTGAGTTTGCATGCATGATAGTAGTTCAGAGAAGTAAAAAACAACTTTTGTGTCCATAGCTCCTATTTGTGCACTCTAATGTCATTTAACCTACCATCTATCAACTTTTTTAAAGGCTGAAGGATCGAAATTCAGGTAAATAAATGCTGTTTTTACCCAGTTGCATTTGCTCTGCAAAATTATTGGTACTGAATCATAAAATTCATTTTAGTAAAAATTTTCTATGTCTAGATGATTAATGTGGCTTAGGACATTTATTTTAATAATTGATTTTTTAGTGTTTTTTCTGGACCTTTATTTTCTCTCCATATGCAAATTGAAAACTGCCCTTTTTTACTATTACAAATCAATTTCTTACTTTGAAATCACAAGATTAGAATTACTTAACAGGATTTGTAATGATAATACTACAGTTTTTAGTACAGAATTCTGTCATTATTTTAAAAAAATATTTCTGATGTTTACATTAGAGGTGGATATTGAAATACCATGCAAGACTCTGCAATATTCCCATGCTAAAGCAAAACTCTTTTATTGTGCATGTCATCTTCAGCTGTCATCACTCCCTTCCTAGATTTATAAGACTTGCAGTCTTACAGAGGCACTTCACTGCTGTAGGGACACAGATTTCATTTTATCTGTTGTTTTGTGCAGTAGGACTATTTCAAAAGGGCTTTGAGAGGAAGGATAATTCTTTGCTAGTTAGCAGCTTTGGTGTAATAGAAACCAAAAGTTGCTTGTGAAAGTCATCTGTGGATAGCTGTTTAGAATTACAGTCTTTGTTTACACCCAGGGACCACAAGGTTTTAAAGCTTTAAATCCAGGAAACACATCTTTCTGAGGATTGGTGAGATCTTGAGAGCAAACTCTGGTTCTAGGAAACAGTCCATGTGTTAAATGCAAGAGGTACTTCTGTAGAGTATGACACAACCTTTTTTGACTAGAAGCAGAACAAATGAAGGATTGAAGCCAATACAGTACAGTGAAGTCCTTTGCAGTCATTCATTCCAAAACTCATACATCTGGTTGCTGCTGAATAAGGAGTTTAAAGTGTCAGAAGGAAAAGCCATCTACTGTCATGTGCATTTAAAAATGGGCTGCAGAAGTGACTAGTGAGACTTTATTCAAGAGTTTCAGCCTATGTTATCCTCTGCTTTTTTTTTTTTTACTCTACCTACAACCATTTTATCTGATGAAAATGGTTTCCTGATTTCAAGAAGACAATTATCCTTTCCCTAATGAATGAACTGAAGTTCTTTAAGACTGAGAGCCAGAGTGAAAACAGTGGTCCTTTTTGTCTGTGACTGGGTTACAGTCACAGAGCTGTAAAGCAAAGCTGGCACTCCGCTACAGCAAGGCAGTCCCAGATCTGTGGGATCTGGGATGTGGCAGTTGGTGTGTTCATGCAGGAAAAATGCAAAGGAAAAACAAGCTGAATTTTGTGTTATAGATTGCTGTGACAAAGTTCACTAGCCAATTTAAGTGACTCCTAGATCAAATTTATTAAGCAAGTGGCAAATAAGCAAAACAGTGCTGGGTGGCCGGGAGACTCTGCTCCACCAACGGCTCGTGACCCTCTCCCTGTATCACAGTCCTTTGATACAGTCCTTATGGGTCGGGTGCATCGCTCCCTGGTGTACTCTGCGTATGTGCCCGTCTTGTTACTAGGGGGTCGTCTTCTGCCTCCTGGTGTTCATAGGGTGGTTGCTGGGATGAAGTCAGTAGTCTTCCTCTAGTGGCCCACTCATGAACTCTTCTCTTGGCTCTTATCAGCTCTTGTGCAACCTATTGTACCTCCTATAAGCATCTCAGCCAACTGCACCTGTTCACAAGACTTTTACAATGACCTTAAACTGTTCCTTGCACAACTATTCTTTCATGATTTGATTAACGAACATGACCTTTTCCATTACAATTTGAAAGCCATCTTCCACCTAGTGATGGTATCTGTAGGCATATTAGCTAAGGCCACGAATGAGGCGGGCTCCTAGGGTTGGTCAGTTTACAGAATTCACAGAAATGTCTTTGTTCTGTGAAGTCCACTCAAAAGTCAGCCAGAAATAGTCTGTGCATGCCTCAGACCTCAAAGGCTGGAAGGATAGGTGCAGGCATTCACAGGTGTAGTGTTCCCTGACCAAGGTCTGGCTTGCATTGTCAGTAGAATACAATCCTTGTAATTGCTTCAGAGCATAATGGGCACACATTTGTAAGAGGGTCATTTGGGTCTTACTGTTGGCTGATAGCATTTTGTTTCAAATGCTGAAATTATTTGGCATTTTGTTTCAGTGTCACCAAGTATTCATGGCTCAGATGACACCTCTCAACTGACAGTAACTGAAGGGAGTTTGATAAGCCTGATATGTGAGTCTAGTGGCATTCCACCACCCAGTCTTACCTGGAAAAAGAATGGTGGGTAACCATCTGTTGTTGTCTGTTCTATAAAGAAAATGTGATAATTCTGACCTGCTAGTTTTTCTTTAAGGCTGTGAACATTTTAGATGGTGCATTCTGAGGAGTTCAAACATGCAGATACCTAAACAGTCCTGATATTGAGTAAAATGAACTACAGTAGTCAATTATTAACTTCTCTCTATCTCACCTCTGCTAGGATTAGGTGTTATTGTTCCTAAAAGTGTGCAAGAGAAGCACAATGCAGAAATGCATGAAGCACTTAAGCCCTCTGGATATGTTTCTTTACCATGGTACAGCAAGGCAGAAGAATCGAGTCTTAATTGTGGATCCCAGCTGGTAGGGCTGTGAGTCACTGAAGTCTCATGATGTTGAGTTGAGGGTCTCTGCTCTTTTATCCACTGCATAACACAGACCTGTTCTCTGAGTTATTTTTAAACTTGCAGCCATGGAGTACTGCCAAGTGATGAAAATGCATCTAATTGGAGTAATTGCTTTTGGGATTTACTGAACCTTTCTCTCATCTCATCTTAATATGTAAGAGTAATCTGCACACATTTTTGCTTTAGGGGTTAAAGTAACATAGACAAATACCTTCTTGTGAATCAGTAGACAAAGCAGGTATTTTTAACACCTTCTTTTAAGCATAGACTCTGTTGGAGACAGGGTATTAGACAAAATAAAACGTTGAACTCTTCCAGTGTGGTAATTCTTGTATTATTAATCAATCTTATCTATTCACCTATGTTTTTACTAGACAGCACAATTCAGTGTGGTATCTGCCTAACTTAATTAATTTTGGCTTGTGGAAAGAGCACATTTTAGTCACAAAACACTTTTTCTAATGCATAAAATTTTCCAAGAAAATTAAGTTTATCAAGTTCTTTTTAAATACTGTCTCTTGGAAGCCAAAAACACCTTGTATGATATTTTCTAATAATGTATGGCAGGGCTAAAGTGTATGCATTTAAATAGCACAAAGGAAACTTTAAGTGTCTTTCTAGACTTTCCACCAGTCTTTCCAACAGTTTTTTTGGTCACAGTTGCCATTTGGTGCCCTTGCTCATAGAGAGGATTTTAATTGCACAAGTGGGAAATGAAAATCCAGCTTGTAAGAATCATCAGTGACAGATGTATTCCTTCTGTCACAAAGTCTTCCTCCCATTTGTAAAGATGAAGATTTGCCTAGATTGAGGTCTCCAAGACTGAAAAGTGTCCTCAGAGAATCCAGTATTATTTTACTGTCATGTATCTGCAAGATTTCCCAGGCAGAAGTCTATGCACATGTGCTGTGTTACACACAATACAAAGATGGTCTAGCTGAGGAAACTAAATTTTATGTTTCTAAGTACTGGCAGTGTTGGGTGAGACAGTTCTATACTGGGCAATGAGTCAGATTTTACTGAAAGTGTTGAATTTCCTGCTTGGTAGAAATGTCCAAAACTTTCTGAATGGGTATGAGTATGCTGAGAGTTACTGTGCTTTACCTCAGGTTGCTGTATGTTGTGAAGTCAGCAATTAATAGGGCAAGTCCTCAGAATCTGCTTGTGTGGAGTTTCTGAAGTCTGGGAAAACTCTGATAGAGCAGTTTTAAAATGGACAGTTGTGCAGCTTGATGATTTTCAAATGAGCCAATGAGCTTTACACCATGTGAGCAAGCTCCTTCCCATTTTCTGGTTTTATCTGAAGGAATGTCTCTTGCAGGCTCTCCGCTGGTGCCTGACCTTTCAGGAAGGGTGCGGATATTATCTGGAGGCAGACAGCTACAAATTTCAATTGCTGAAAAGTCTGATGCTGCATCTTACGCTTGTATTGCCTCAAATATAGCTGGAAGTGCAACGAAAGACTACAGTTTGCAAGTATACAGTAAGTTGCCATGAAAAATTCTGATCATAGTTTACCAGTACTACAGTAGAATTGGGTTATGAAACTGTTACTGTTACAATGAAGTTACCCTCTGAAAATCTTGCAGCTTAATATCTAGCTATGTGGCAGTTTACAAGTACTCTGAGGAGAATGTTAAGTAATTAATATTTTGGCAATTTGGACTTGGAGCTTGACCAAGACATTACACAAACCTATTGAAAGCACTTGACCACAGATCATTACAGGGATGTAACTCCTTCAGGTAGTATAATGTTTCTTGATGCCAAACTTTAGTAGTGATGACAACAAATTGAACTTAGATTTCCCTTAGATTTTACTGCTACGTCTGTATTTTGGTGAAGAGTAAAAGGAGATATTTTTAAACAATCCCACAAAATAAAATCTCAAAAAATCTGTAGGGACTGTGACAGCACTTGGGGCAGTCTTTTTAAATGTAATTTTTTTATGTTTGCATTTTTTTAATTGCCTGTAAGTAACATTTTCAAAAGCATCTTTACTTTATGGAGTGGAGGGGTAGGGAGAGGTTATTTGTCTTTCCTCAGTCCTGTGGAAAACGCTATGAATTTCCCCTAACTGATTTACCAGCAGTAACCTGCAATAACTAGTCTTTCTTAATATGCTGATCTAGCAAACATAACTGTTGTTCTGTTCAGAAACAGGTGAAGGTCCTGCAATGTGGCTTCCAGTTGATCTCTGTGCTGTGTTTCTTTTTCTTTCATAGTTCGACCAACTATTTTAAACAGTGATAGCTACCCATCAGAAGTTATTGTGACCCAGGGGAATGAAATTTCCCTGGAGTGCAAGGCACAGGGCATTCCAGAACCAGCAATAACGTGGATGAAAGATGGTCATCCGTTGACCAGTGGAAAGGACCTAGTGATACTTCATGATGGTCATGTTCTTCAGCTGCAGAATGCCCAGGTGTCGGACACTGGCCGCTATGTCTGTGTTGCTGCCAATATAGCAGGGCTATCTGACAGAAAATATGATTTGAATGTTCATGGTGAGTATATGCAGAATGGGGCAGGCATAACAAACGAATTAGACCTTTAAATTTGCTGAAGGACAGGCAAGAAATGGTTGTTCAGCTAAATGCAGCACCTCTGTCTATTGCAGGCTTTATACGTGATGTGATTTGCACTGCAGTGTTACAAAGATCCAAATCCAATTTTATAGCTCTTGAATATTTTAAAATATTACCTTTGTCCTTGTTAGTGTCAATGCACCCTCAGTTGCTCCATCTCCCAGAAGGAGAAAATCAAGATATGGTATAATGTTATATGACATTGGGGTGAGTGTCATGGTGGGAAATGGTCTGTTTTGGGGGATAGATACGTTTAACGAAGAACGTCCTGCTTGTGGCTGCTACCAGACCACCGTTATCTTAGGACAGACAGTGTTTCCAGTGTCTAATTATCAGCTTATCTCATTTTGCACCACCAGAAGAATTTCAAGATGGTACCTCCAACTATAATTCATCTCTCTAATTTGACTTGATGGCATTGATCAGAGCATTACATTATCTTACAGCCACTGTAATACTTTTGCATATGACTGTGCTTCACCAAACGCTGAATATTCATGTTTTACTATGAAACTAAACACAGGAATTCTCATTATTGGAAATCAGAGGTTAAAATTATTTATCAGTTTTATTTTTTAATTTGGAATATTTTCGGTACTGTTTTATCAGCCTTCTGGGTAATAGAGAGAAACTTCAACCCTCCTCAAGATAGTCAAGAGTTCTGGAGGATGTTGGTCAATTCTTGACCTCAGGCTTTATGTTTTACAGTATGAACTGTAAAACTGCAGAATTGCTTTCAAAGTGGAAATATTCCTACTAAAGAAAAGCTAAAAATAAACTTGTGGTAGTTATTTTATTAGGAGGTTGTT
Organism: Colius striatus; assembly: GCF_028858725.1. Lineage (NCBI taxonomy): Eukaryota > Metazoa > Chordata > Aves > Coliiformes > Coliidae > Colius > Colius striatus. The sequence goes on from NC_084768.1 coordinate 21,914,216, forward strand.
CTTTCCATTAGACATAGCGAGTAATTTTCTCAGTGCTAAAATTTTCCCTAGTGTTTTATTAGATACTGGAATTTACAATTAGTGTAGAGTGGATAGAACTACTATAAACTGTTATTTACTACAGATCTTAAGCCATAAAATAAAGATAATAGAACTGATAGAATTTAACTTCTCACTGTAAAATTAAATTTCCTTTCTGTTACACAGTAAGAAATTGTCATTAATATTATGGTATTAAATGTCTCAGTTTTATATCTCTTCACTTGACAGGCTTACCTGAGCTTCAGTGAATTATTATTTGGATGACAAACTGTTTTGAGAGCAATATTAATTTTTATTTGTTCTGAAATGTGGCTTTTCTTTACTCTTTTCTGTAGTTCCCCCAAGTATTGCTGGTTACTTACAGATGCCTGAAAACGTTAGCATTGTGGAGAAGAATCCCATCTCTCTGGTTTGTGAAGCTTCAGGAATCCCCTTGCCATCAATAACATGGCTCAAGAATGGATGGCCTGTCACTTTGAACAACTCAGTTCGAATTCTCTCAGGTACAAAAGCTGTAGTTATTTTTTTAAAAAAGCTGAATAAAGAGCCCTCTGTATTAACAGTGCAGGTATTTCCCATGAATTATTGATTGAAGAATCTGTACAGACAAAGAGAGAAGAGAAACTGTTATTCACTGGCAAACTTTTCTGTAAATGGGGTCAGATTGACTGGGGAACATGGTGAAATAGCTAAGGTAAACCTTGGAAGTTGTTACCAAACTTCATGCTTACCAAGCTTGTAATATGTTTTGCGTTGACTGCATTTGTCTGGGAATCAGCTTTGTGGAGCACATAGAAGTAATTAAGCATCAGATTACAACTGAGATGTATAGACCACATCTGAAATGTTTCTTTGATCTTGGGCTTGCCACTCTCAGATAGAAATCTCACAAAACAAAACCCCATTTTTAATGAAGCTTCTAATACTGTGACATAGTCACCATGCAAAGGCAAGCCACGCCACAGCACAAGTGCACGCAAAATGTCAGACAAATTGAGGAACTGGAAAGTTTTGAGAAGCTCAGCTAAGACTGGATTTGAAGCTGAAATTTTTCAGGATTTTCAGGATTATTTTTCACCAATGTAGCTTTTATTTTTTACAACTAATCCTGTCTTCTGCTTTGCCATTTTTACATATAGTGCATGGGAAAAGGAGTGAACGTCTCATTATTATCCAGTATAAATTTGAGTATTTGAGTTGGTAAACATTCATTGTTGTGTGAAGTTGCCATCAACAAAAATAACGTCTTCTGGGCTTCATTGTTTCTGTTGTGTGTGTGTTGATTTCTACACCCACACTAACATCATCACCCGGATTGCAGAGTCAGGAAGGGTGAGAGACAAAAAGATGTTTGTTGTCTCCAAATGTTAGCTGCAGTGGGAGTGAGGAAACAGGCCAGAACTCAATGCTTTGTTTTCCAGCAAATGTTGTGCTTTTGTGCAGTTCTACAGAAAACTACACATGATGGTAGTGATCTGTAATCAGCATGGCATTTGGAACATTATTTTTCTTGTACAGATGTAAAAAAACCCTCAAACCAACAAGATTTCCCTCTGACTAATTTAGGAAGTTAAACATTTTCCCAAAGTAAGATTTCGTTTCTGTTGATTGAAAACATGCTTGGCATCACAGATGATTTAAATGTGTGGACACACTGCTGGCAACTTCTAGTCTGTTAATTCAGATACTATGCCGATATTTCCTTTTGATACTTCCTACATATCCTTTAGGGGGGAAAAAAAAGGGAAAAAAGAATCTATCATACCACATCTGCTTTCCTTGCAGACATGCACTAAGCTGCATACTAGCTTGAGCAAGGAGAAAAGCTTTTATCAATTTTTAGCTAAATGTAGAAAATCATATCCTGTCTCAGCTCTGGAGCCCGGGCAGGGCTATGGTATGTGGTACCAGTGAAAGTTACAGTCTCCTGCAGGCAGATATGGAAGAAGGGATCAGGGTCACCTGAGGCTGCAAGAACTTAAGTTTCCACAGTGTCATGGTACTCCCTTCAGCACATAGAATTCCTTGAGCAGAGGCACATTCATTAACCAGGTCGGCAGTTTCTTCCTTCAAAGCATATGAACAGGAACATAAATTTCTGGGATCTATCCCAGTAATGAGACCCTGAGGATATGTGCAGGCAGGAGGTGCACAGTTCAGATGTGAAGTACTGTGTTAATGATTGTGAATGTGAGAGCTGGTAATGAGACACTGGAAAAAACTTGAAGGATGGCCACCACGTTTGTTTTCACACTTAAATGCTCACTGATGTATGTTTTGTTATTCCTTTGCCAAAAAGAGCACAAGGAGAAGCTATCCTGCTATGGCAGAGCAGGGATATTCTCAGTTCTTTGATCAAACATACTTGCAAATATTTTTCTTTTTAAACTAGCAGGCCTGTGCAAATGTGTTCTGACAACTGCTCTGCTATTCTCTGAAGAGAAATCTGTCATTTTAAATGACATTATATGCAAGCGAATATTGTTTCACTTAATGGTTGGCACAATTAACACAGATGCTAGGAGAAGAGTGAAGTTTTATTTCCTATTTATATGCATGAAAATACCTTTAGGGACTGTTTGAATGTGCTTATAAAAACAAACTTATTTTCACATGTACACACACATTCCCCCTCTATTTTTCCTGTATGGACATCTAGATTATCAGTATAGGAAAGTACTCATGTGAACAAAAATCCTGCTGAGACACTGAATTCTATCAAAATTTCCCCTGTAAAAGTCCATGCACAAATCCTGCATGTTGCCAACACAGTGTTCCTGTCACATCCAAAGTGTCTGGTGCTGATGACTGAATTTTATGTGTGCTTTACCCCTGCATGTAGTTTGAGTGAGCTGTGTGGAGCAGGTTTGATTTTCACTGCCAGACTACAGATCTGTTTCAAAGTTTACAGTGGTGGTTCCAACCTCTGTTTCTCAGTGGTTCCTGCAGAAATCCTCAGAAAATGTCTGAATGCCTAAAAGTTCACTTAAAAGGTAATTTCTAGAGGAAAGAAAAAGGGTAATTTGGAAGTTACTGACTAGAAAAAATAGTATGATCAATATTAAGCACAGATCTAAAAACACTGAGGAGCTGAGAGTCCAATCAGATACACAGGAATGATGGGAGCAGGAGTGAGGTCCATTGGTTTCTCTTACTATTTCTTCAACAAAATAAAGCACATTGAAAAATCAACCACATAAAAAAAATGTACAGCTCCAAATTTAACCAAAAATTAAAAATATTTGACTTAGACCATTTTGGAGTGTGTTGGTTAGAGCAGGAATTGAGTGATTGTATGGATGTTTTCACTTTCCCCTCAGGGGGCAGAACACTCCGTTTGACACACACAAGTGTTTCAGATGAAGGTCAATATACCTGTGTAGTGACCAATGCTGCAGGAGACGTGAGGAAGGATTTTGAACTTTCTGTTCTAGGTAAGTATGTGATAATTTGTATTACAGTAGAAGAAAATAAGGGAGTCTACTGTATAGTTTGCTGGTATTTTAAAAATTATTATGCCAAAATGTGTATCTTTGGGGGGGGGGAATGGGAAATCAGGCTTTAAAGACAAGTCACTTGTACATGTGAATTTGCTGCTGCTTTAGTTTTTAAAATGAAAATGCTTCAGACATAATTTGGAATAACTGGCAGCTGCTTTGCTTTTTTGGTTGATTTGTTTCTTTACTGAAAAGGAACTATGTCAATGTAACCAGCTTCAGTTAGGTCATTGTTTCAGCCTCGTAGAAGTATGGGAGACACTCACAGTTGGACTTCCATCCTCTCTTCTCTTTCTTATTGCTCATAACTTCATTCTCTGTTGGGTGTGATGAACAAGGCTAATTAGTTTATAGGTGATCTGGAAAGGCTGGGTTTTTGTGTTTTCCTGCTTGGATTAGTTTTCAGCCAAATCAGTTCCCTGATGGTTCACCACACAGCCTAGAAATGCTAGTAGTGGTAAAAGGAAGATGTCAAGAGTGAGTGGTCAATGCTATTTCTTTTGACATTGGATTGAATTTAAGATGGTTTAAGCCAAAAGAAAACTATGGCCTCAAGAAACCACATGAAATTCACGTGAATTTGTTCCACCTGATGCTCAAGGGCAGAAAGGCACAACTCCATATGATAATACTTGTGAATTAAAACCAGCATTAGTGTGCAGCACTGGATATAATATCTGTAGCTGAGTGGCATGATCTCTTGCAACAAAGAAGTGAAGGCAAAGCCAAGACCAACGGGGAAATGAAGCAGTAGAGCTGGAGTTGTTTTTGCAAAATAGAGATCTCTGCTCCAGTGGAAACTTCCAGTCAGCAGGGCCTTTGATATTGTAAAGCATATAAAGTGAGGTAGTGGTTGATCCTGCTGATGGATTTAGACTCGTACAGCAGACTCTTTAGATGACTGTTTGGAACCATTCATGTGTAATTTTGTCACATTATTTATTTTTAAAACCCAATGTTTTCCCCAGAAAACACTGCATTTTGGTTTAGTAGCTGTATGTTATTTTTATCAGTTACCCTGATGCAAGTTGTCTTATGGCAATACTGTGTCTAATTTTCCTATAAGTTTCTTTTCTCTGGTGTACTGAACACCTTCAGCTGGCTTAGGCATATTCAGCTCGTAAATGATACCTTACATTCGTGTCAGTTCATGTTTATTTGATGAGCTCATGGAAGTGTAAGATTGGTAGAATGGAAGAGATGGATAAATACTGAAAAGCATTCATTGTTTTACTGTTTTCTTTGGAGGGTTTTAGTAGCAGGGTGTTCTTGAGGGTTCTGGGAATCTCTGCTGCATAGGCTTTGTTTGCCTTGAAGAAAAATGCTTGGTGAAGCTGATTTCAAGTGGCCTAAGTGGAAAATTCCATTGTTCAGTCTTCTGCTCCCTCCCCCAAGTAATTTCTTTGCCTTTCTAGAGGAAAGTTACTGGAATGTGGCTTGATAGCAACACAGAATATTCACCAGCTCACTGTAAATAGGAACAGTACAGAGACATACCAGTGTTTCTCAAAATTGTTGTAGGAGGTGCAACAGGCAAGCCAGTTTGCTTGGAAATCTTGGTGTAATAAGTATAATATTTATGTATTTGCAAGATGCCTGGTGTGGCTTTGTCATATTTCTGAGATTAATGTTGGTTGACATCTTGGTGTATTATTTGCAGGCCAAAGCGATGAGTTGCTCTGTTTGTTTATGAAGAGTAAGTTTTGGCCTTACTTAAAAGTCCCGAACTTTGTGAATTTAGGTTATATTTTTCCCCATTTAATTCCCTCTCTAGTTGATGTATCTTTGTCCCTTTGCGTTTGGACACTGAACCCATACAAAAGTCTGTTTTGCATTGCTTGTACAATCACAGCAGGGAATTTGATCTTAACTGCATCAGAAGTTGGTGAGAGTGCCAGTACTGGCCAATTCTTCCTGCATGATAAATTCTACTAACCAACATCTCACCATGAGTCCTGGTCAGAGACCAACTTAGCCACACTGAAGTAGTATTTTTGCCATTCCAAACAAATGAGATGCAAACCTCCTTAATTTTTAATTTTTTTATTCTTCACTCTAGTTTGCTACCCTTCATTAGTATCAACAATCTGGTGTAACATTAGTTTTCTTTGTTGACAATGAATTCTCCATATTACAGTGATTCTCATCTTTAGAATACTTTTGCTTCCAACTTAGTGGTAGATCGCAAATTAACTGCTGAATATATTTCAATTCCTCTGTCTTTAAGTCTTCTATCTGAGCTGAAAGTCTGCATTTTTTAGGGTCATTAAAGTGTAGTCTGACTCTCTGACCTGATATTTTTGTTACAAAACTTCACAAAATCTCTTGGAGGCTGGGCTTTCCTCCTTGTAAGTATATGCCTCCTTTTCAGTCTGTTAGACTCCATGCCCTATTTTGATTTGTAGTGCCATTCTCTTTTTGGCTTTAATCACAGAATGACAGGGATTGGAAGAGACCTCTAGAGATGCTGGGACTCCCTCACCTCACAGTAAAGTTTTTCCTTGTGTTCAAGTGGAACTTTTTGTGTTACAACTTATGTCAGTTACCCCTTGCTGGGTATTACAGAAAAAATTGTCACCTCATCCCCTTTTGGTACTTGTAAGTGTTGATGAGGGCCCCTCTCAGTCTTCTCTTCTCCAGGCTAAACAGCTCCAGGTCTCATACCAAACCCAAAAAAACCAATGAAACAGTCTACATGGTACATGAATGGCTCTTGTATTTAGAAATTAGTTCTTTCCCTGGAGTTCTAGGTGGATGCTTTCAATTACTGTTGGAAGACAACTCTTAAGCACATGGTTTTGAACAAATAAATCACTTGCTGCTTAATAGGGGTGGTGGAATTTGTTTACAAACTTATAAAACCTGCTGGCCTATAAAATCAAACGAAGAAGTGCTCATCACCATTGCTGTGTTGACCATACTCAGAAATATTGCTCTTCAGACTAGACCATGCTTCTCAGCACCCTGACTGTCCTTCTGGCTCTAAAGATGGAGTACTTCATCAGTCTCTGACTCTCTCTCCCTGTTTGTGAGGACTTATGTGATTAAGGAGTACAGAACAGAGTGCTCTTGTCCAGGCAGGTTACCTCTACAGTGTCTCACATCTGGACCCATTTTTGGTAGATCTGAGCCTTTTATTGATTTATGTGGTTAAGGGGGGAGATTTAGCCTGAGTGTGTCTTTGTTGTATTTAAATTGCTTTTAAAAAATACTTACTGATGTTTTCTTCTTGTGTGTTTGCAGTGCCTCCAGGGATCGTGGGTGAAAATAAATTGGAAGATGTAAAAGTGAAAGAGAAGCAGAAAGTTACCCTAACATGTGAAGTGATAGGTAAAAGTATACAATATTACTTATATTTACTCTTCAAACTCATGGTGTCACTCATCATTTGTTCTGAACAGCAGGAGTAAGCACTCTTCCTTATAAAGGTTGTATAAAACATAACAGCTAATATTTGCAATTTTATTCACCTCATTAAGGGAATCCTGTACCACAGATCACCTGGATAAAAGATGGGCAATCTCTAACTGAGGATAAAGATCACAAGTTTCTGTCCAGTGGGCGTTTCCTGCAAATCACCAATGCTGAAGTCACTGATACGGGGAGATACACGTGTATTGCATCCAATACAGCTGGAGATAAGAGCAAAAGTTACAGTCTTAACGTCCTTGGTAAGACAGCTGGCCTGGCTCTTGCAGAGAGAATAATAAATCTAAGGGAAAAAAAACCCCATGGATCATCACATTGGAATTTTGTAATATTTTAATTACAGCAATGCTTAAGTTGCCTGGCTACTATTAAAATTTCATAGCTTCATTAAGTGATAAATAACAGTAGTTCTATAGAAGCAGCAGTTCAGTGCTTTAGACAATATGGAGCATAGGGAACTATAACAGGACATTGTATGGGATGAGCAAGACTGTACATTGGCTTATTGTGATTGAAGGAAGGAGTGTGAGAAGAGTGCTTCAGATTGTGATCTCTTCATAAAAGCCAAAACCATCTGCAGTTTGCTTTTATCATGATGGTTATTGCATAACTCAATGCAAACAATGGCAAGTTTGTTTTCCACCTCCTCATTTCCAAGGCTCGGTCTTCTGCTCCCAGAATCATCAAGCAGTGGGTCTGCCAGCTGCTGTGCAAGAAGTGATGGCTGGCTTCCTGGTGACCTGGATTTGACAAAGGCTAAGGGTGGAAGGATTTCACCACCACGGCCTGACCGGTGATGTTGTCTTGGTTCTGAGCTTCAGTGCATCCTGTAGGAATGCCTCCCAACTATTTAAGGCTGGAAGTAGATTCCTAGACTGCACAGGGAACAAGAAATTTACCTTTCATAGGAGTACTTCCTCTGGTTAATCATTTTGTTGTTCCTAGTGTCTCCAACCATTGTGGGAGCAGACGGCCATGGAAATGCAGAAGATGTGACTGTTATCCTCAACAGCCCAACATCACTGGTTTGTGAGGCTTACTCTTATCCTCCAGCTACAATTACCTGGCTGAAAGATGGTAATCCTTTAGAATCAAACAGAAATGTCCGCATTTTGCCAGGTAAAATTGTTGTTGCTATTGAGAAATAACAAAATGGTTGATTCTTCTGTTGTTTAATTTCCTGTTACAGATGTTTTTTTGCTAAGGGCAATGTTTGTTGTTTTGTAACACTCTCCATTCAAATATTCTTTATGTGCTTCACAATTAATTGTTTCATTGCATTTTATTTGTATTTAGATATTTAGCCTTTTGTTTTGTAGAGCTAAATGATGGCAGTTCATTTGAGTTAGTAATGAAGGAAAATAACTTGAAATTCAATGTGGAAATTATTTGGAGAGACATATAAACAACATTAGTAAAAAGAATGAGGTGATATTTTTTTAGATTGTTAGTAGTTTGCCATTTTTAATTTCTGAAATAACATGTCTATGTAACATGTCTATAGAGGTGGAAAACAGGAACAGACTTCACCAGTAACACTGAAGTAATACAGATAAACAAGTACTTTAGCATTGTTAACTGCAAGTGTTCAGAGGAAGAATGAGACATCAGTAGTGAGGAACTGAATTACTCCATAAGGGGACAGTTTCTAGGAATGCAGTCTGGAAGGAGCTGCAGCCCAATTAAACAATGACTCATCTCTGAGAAAACAGACAACATAAGTCGTAAACAGGATAGTACAGGAAGGAAATTTGTCGATGTCAGAAGTTGTAGAAGCCACCTGAAAATTCTACCAGTCTGTTCATGTTTACACTTCTCACATTGTGGTTGTTGCTTCTGTCCATGAATGAAGTGCAATCGCTTCTTCCTAACTAAATACTTTCAAGAAATATCTTGTTCAGAACTACATTAACAATTTTTCCAAGAATCTGTGAGCAACAGGAGTTGTGATCCAAAGCCCTCCTGCAAATTAGGCCCATTTATTACACAGTGTATTGTGTTTTTGTGTATTACACAACAATCAGGTTTTCATGCTCAGCTAAGGGCAGAGTTTGGACTAAAAGACTGAAAATATGCTACAGAACTTATTTAGGTAGTTGGCAAGCAAGACTCCAACGTAGGTGCTATTAACGAATGATGGCTTTTGGCAGGTGGGCGAACCCTGCAGATTCTAAATGCACAGGAAGACAATGCTGGAAGATACACCTGTATAGCCACTAATGAGGCTGGAGAAACTTTGAAACACTATGAAGTAAAAGTCTACAGTAAGGAACAACTTCCAATTTTATTTTATTTTCATTCTTCTATTTTTTTCCCCTTTTCAGCCTTACCTATCCAGCTGAACACAGTATTTCTGTTAGTGACTTTATTTAGCAAGCATCTGCATTAGCTCATGGCATTGCTTGAGGCAAGACACTGGAAAATTTTGTTGTATCTTTTACAAAAGCTGCTGTTGAGCTAAAAGATCTTTGCTTCACCCAAGGGAAGACTTTTAGGAAATGTTGACCTCCAGTTTCTCCTTAAACCCCTTTTTGGTACTGATTTTCAAATAGAATTATTTGGAAAATCAGTCTAACGGTGTAGCACAGTGGGAGATGTGAGTGGAGAATCTTATGAGCAAATAAACTATGTTAGAAAAAAAGGAGAGAGGACCCATAATATCTAATGGAAAACTTTCTTGAGTAAGGTAAACTAGGAGGATACTATTTTTATATCCTTCCATAAAATACCATATGCACAAAAGCTTTCCCATTCAAGGCTTCCCATCAACACATTGTCCTTTGAGCATCTGTCCCTAATACTCTATTTTAATGATCAAACTCTTTATTACGGGCTCAGTCAAGCATGAATTTTCAACTGTTTTTTTGCTGTTTCCTATTCTGAATTGGAGTTTGGTTTGCTCCCTCGCAATAACCATGCTGATATTTTAATTACACTAAGCCCCTAATAAAGACTTCATTGGATTCGAAATAATGAGAAGATGACAAAAGAGTTCATTAGTGAAGTATGGCTATATAATAACATAAAGCCCTCCACCCCTAAGTGTCACTGCAACTGTCAGCTATTATGATACTGTAAACACTAAAGAGAATTTTAAACGTTCTATTGAAAAAAGAATGGAAAACATTTTGAAAGTGTTAAAAATAATTTAAAAGACATTATGAGACCAGAGTGAGGGGTAGCTTAAGAATTTTGAAATGTTCTGTTTTCATTCTGATTCAGAAGGAAACAAGATTTTGCAACACTGGGATTTCAATAGAATGGAAATGTTGAGTTTTGACCAGCTATTCCGAGTGTAGACTTCAGTTCAAACACATGTTTCTGAGAATTTTAGTTTCCATTAAAATGCTATTTCATGACTGCAGTACATTGAACTCTATAGAATTCAAGCCAAACACATAATAAAGTGCTATAGCTACATAAGGCTATAGTTAGATTTGCATGTCTAAAACTGTTCAACACAGTTTTATATATAATACATGTACTAAGAGTAGTTTAAAATACATACATGTAGATCTAAAAATACGTAAAAATTCATCTATGGGCAACAGGCAGATTGTAAGGGGAATGTACGTGCTTTGCCTGAGTTTATCATCCAGGTTTCCCTTTGTCCACTGGATTTTTAAATGCTGCATAAGACAGTAAGTCATGAAAGTCCTTCTCACTCCATTTGTTTTTGTGCAGTTCCACCCACCATTAACAAAGGGGATCTCTCAGGGAAGGGTCTCACCCCTAAAGAAGTGAAGATCAAAGTAAATCACAGCCTTACCCTGGAGTGTGAAGCTCATGCCATTCCTGCTGCTGCCATCAGCTGGTACAAGGATGGACAGGCCAGTCAAACCTTAATTCCTTCTCATAGTGGATTTTGTACAGAAAAAACTGCTTAATTGCTGTTGCTATCATGAGCACTCATGAAGTGTAACAGACTTGTTCAAACTGCTGAAGTCAGCAGGAAATCTTCCTCTCACTGTCCTGCTGGCAGGATCACCCACCCTGATGCAGTGTGGGTTGTTTGCTGTTGGCCAGACCTCCACAAATTGACACCCTTACTTTTTTGTGGGTGCTCGGCAGGGCCACTGAGACATCAGTGCTGGAGTTTACAAGGGCTGCCACTGGCCTGTGCTTTAAAGGGAGAGGGTCCTGCCTAGCAGTAGCATCCCATGGTATGACCACATGTCCATTTGCCATTGTGTAAAGTTCCCAAAGGCACTGTTATAGAAAGGCCCCATGCTTAGTTCCTCTTAAGTGCTGCCCTAGCAAAAGTTTCAGAGAGCCTCCCACTTGGTTCTGGCAGAGCTCACAAAGCCACAAAAGCATCTGGATCCTCTGCAAGGGGGAATGAGGTATGGTTCCTGGCACAAACAGTCTTCACAACAACATCAGCTTGGAGGAGAAGCAGTCTGGAAGGGCAATGCCACATACTGATGTACAGTCTACTGGGGGCTAGAAATAAATAAAATGAACCAATGCAACTCTTCTGTAAGAAAGGAGAAATATAATTTCTTGATTTAGCTGTTCTTGGCAGAGCACTTGTCATGTGGCAGACCGCTGCACCTCTGCAGCTGGACTGGCTCTTACTGTATTCACCAAGCATGCAGAAACAGCCTGGAGTCACAGGAGAGACTGTATACACCCTCCATCTGTTTTGAGCATATGCTGTAGTTTTAGCATCTCCTGGTGTACTGATTATATTGCCAATGATAAATGATGCTGGGGGAGTTGTGAGGTCCCCAAAGACGGACAGTAGCTGTAAGCAGCTTGATGTAACTGTGAGAGCAACAGCTTTCACTTAGATTGTCCCTGGTTAAATGGCTTTCATTTATATCTGTAGGCTAAGTTAGTTGTGCCCTGCAGGGCAGGAGTTCAGTGCTGCCTCCCGAATGTGATCTGTTTTTATTAGAGACAGGTTGTATTAGTGTAGTCTCTACTGTTACCTGCAATGTAAATTCTAGTGACAGTAATATCTAATTCTGTTTATCTCTGTGTTGCTGCTGCATCCGTTTTATATTCACACTGTGTCCTTCCTGGACAGCAGATCCTTGTGGTTGTATGGCTGTAGGTGAGTTAGATCTAGTTGTGTACCTCAGAAAACTGACAGTTCTACATATATTTTTTCCATCAGCTCATCAGTGTGGCCAGTGAGTTCAGGGATTGAATCAGCCTCACTTAATCAGGTGTCACGAGAGCCTTTGCCTGATGGGGATGACACTGCCCCTTGCAGTAGCAACTTGTGGCTAAGGTTAGGAGTAATGTAAAACCACATACTCTTAGAAGACCAGCTAACAAGATTAGAAAGGTGAAGATGGAGAGTTTCTGATAACCATGAAAAGGAAACTGTCTCGAGGAACTTGGAGTTTGATCAACTTTACTTAGGGAGGAAAAGCTTTTGGTCTGAGGAAAGTGAGCAAATGAGAGGAGTGCTGGGCTGCATCACCTGTGGCTTACGCTGCCATCCTAGGAGCACCTGGCTTAGGACTATATCCTAAGTGGTCAGTCAGTAATTTGGTGTCCTAAGCAACTGCTTCCTGTGTATAGATTGAAAGCAGATTGTGCTGTAAGCATTAACAAGAGCTGAAGGATGTTCTGTTAGTGGTATCAAAGCAGAGGAAGTACCAAAACCAAAATCGGCCCTTACTTCCCAGTATTAGGAAGGATTTTGAAACAACCTGAGTTTCACTGAAAGAGAGATGATGTCACATTACTTCCACAAAGACAGCTATTTCTAGTGTATGTTTGCCAAGTACTGATTTCCATGACAAATTGCATTGCAGCCACTTAAACCAGATGATCATGTCATTGTCCAAGACAGTGGCCGTACTCTGCAGATTAAGGAAGCTCAAGTGTCAGACACTGGTCGTTACACTTGTCTAGCATCCAACATTGCAGGGGAGGATGAAGTGGAATTCGATGTAAATATACAAGGTAAACAGAGTTCAGATAATAAAATTCTTCTGGTAGCCTACCCTCCTCATATTCTGGAATGTTGGAATTCTTCATAATTTTCTATCCTTTACCCCTTCTTGGTCCAATCTACTGCTCTCATGTTTTGTGTGGTTTTGATTTCATATATACATATTTCTTATCTTTAAGGAAGACACTATTTGATTCTTCTTTCTGTTATATTTTGTGACATATGCAGTGTGATTTAAGTGAACAGAATGACATAATAGCTCTGATCTTCCCCTAAATTACATGAAAAGGTTTAAATCTAGATTAAACTAACACATCATATTTTATTTATCATCACTGAGTAGTATTTAGAGGTCCCAGTCATAGATGTCCTGTTGGCCTACACAATGTATGTAAATAGAAAACAGTGATTAGTACTTTCTGAAAATTCAGACAAAATTAGAACCATATAGCTTACCATTTGAATCTTGTTTTCATTAATATCATCTGTGTTTTGTTATCAGGTCATCTTACACTGTTATTTATTAGTCTTCAGAGAAGATTCAGTAGTTTGCTCCATTGTTCGTTCTGACAGAAAGAGCTAGAATTTTCTGGGTAATATGAGTTGAGGGAAGGGGTTAATTTGATACACTTAATTTTTATTGTTGCTGTTTAACAATTACAATATCTTTCCATTTTTTGACTTTCAAACTAGCTATTTCTGCTGTAAAATTCTAACAGTTTTCCTCTCCTTGGTTGTAGTACCTCCTAGTTTCCAAAAGTCTTACAAGGACTGGGAAGTGGGTAACATGGTGGATACAGGAAGAGGTGGAGAAGCTAAAGATGTGATTGTCAACAATCCTCTTTCACTGTACTGTGAGACCAATGCTGTTCCTCCTCCAGTTCTGACATGGTACAAAGATGGCTATCCTGTGAGCTCTAGTGATAAAGTACTCATATTACCTGGTGAGGATTAAAATGGCACTTTCTGACCTTAAGAAATGGTGTTAGTTTGTATAGTAATATTTTTTTTTCCTTTCTTTTAATGTTCTTTTCAGACTTTGTTGACTGGAAGTGTTTCTCTCCAGTCCTCAGACTGTTCTTTCATTTAAAAAGTAGTCTCTAAAACAGTGTGAATGTCACCATTTATCTTCAATATGATGTGTTGAAAGATAAAATACAGCAATGATACCTTCCTTCTGATGTGTTCCTGATTTATTTCCTTGGGTTTTTTTGCTTTGGCAAAATCATAATTGGCATAGAAAAGCCTCTTAACCAGGGAATGAGGCATGGAAATAATGTTTCCAGCAGAAAAATGGCCATGAGCTCCTAATTGAGAAAGGGAAAAAGAGAAACTTACAATGCTGAGTTATCTTTCTGTGCAGAGTATTGTTTGGGATGGTGTACGTAAAGGGCAGAAATGGTGATTATGTCTTCATGTTTACCTGTTGCTCATCAGTTGGGAAACCAATGACAACCACTCCCAATATGTATTCGTAATATGTTCTCTCTCTGTTGGAGTGTGTCCAGAGACAGGCAATGAAGCTGGTGAGGGATCGAGAGAACAGATCTGATGAGGAGCAGCTGAGGGAGCTGGGAATGTTTAGCCTAGCGAAGAGGGGGCTGAGAGGAGACATATCACTCTCTGCAACTACCTGAAGGGGAGTTGCAGTGAAGTGGGGGATCGATCTCTATAGTAGTGAATGACAGGACATGAGGAAAAGGGTTCAAGTTGCACCAGGGGAGATTTAATTTGGAGATCAGGAAGAACTTTTACCCCAAGAGGATTGTTAAGCATTGGAACAGGCTGCCCAAGCAGATGGTGTAGTCACCATCCCTAGAGATATTCAAAAGACATATAGATGAGGTGCTGAGGAACGTGGTTTAGTGATGAGCTTGGCAGTGTGAGGTTAGTAGTTGGACTTGATGATCTTAAAGGTCTTTTCAAACTGTAGTGATTCTATTATTCTCTTTCTGAAGCTATTTATAAACGAGGAATACAGTAAAAAGTACCTATAAGTCTCAGAAGTAATATTTTTTTTTTTAGTTTGGAACAGCTTTAGCAGAATATTCTATGTTTGTATTAACTTTTGCTGTTAGTTCTCTGACCTTGATGAGAAATATTTCTGGTTTTGATTGAAGAATAATGTCTAGCTGTGTATTGCTGAAGAATGTTACTCCTTTATGTGGAATTAATTACTCTTTTCTAAAATTTAAGTATGAACAGTGCTGAATCCCAAGTATCTGCCAGTAGGAAAAGTAGCTAGGAAATAGAAGTCGTTAGTTACTTATAACTCAGAACAAATGCTGACCATTCATAAATTTGCTTGCTCAGGTCTCTAGTGAAATGTGGTGTAGAAATGATGGAAAACGGTTGATGCTGTATTTAAATCTTGAACACATTTTCCTTCCAGGAGGTGGAGTATTGCAGATTCCACGAGCACGAGCTGAAGATGCTGGGAGATATACATGTGTGGCAGTAAATGAAGCTGGGGAGGATTCCATTCATTATGATGTCCACGTGCTCTGTGAGCTCTCCTTTTTAATTACAAAAAAAGAGCTCTTTGGAAACTAATGAAGGATTATAGTCTGGGTTTATTTTAATGTTTTTATAAATTCTACATATTTGAACTTGATATGTTTATGTAAGATGCTGGAGTATTGTAGAAATATAAAGAACTGTATGAAAATAGTGTTCATATTGTTAGTTTAATATGTTTTAAAACTGTTGTTACAGGAACTCAGTTGTGTTACCCCTATCACACTTTACCAGAAAGAAAAGTATATGTAGAAATCCAGGTTTTCTTGGTATCTCTTGTCCCCAACCCAGTTTCCAGTTCAAAGTTCTGACTTACTAGAACTTTGTCTCTCTTTTAGTCATCATATTCTAAAATGGCTGCAAAATTTTCAAAGGCTTAAGGAAATTTATAATTTAGATCAGCCCTTGAATGCCTGCAGATTCCATTTGTAATCTGATTACAAACATTGCACAGAAAGCTTTTGTATGCTGCTTGCACTGTCTGCTGATGTACTCAATGGTTTTGCCTTGGGAAATGCTTATTTCCTCACCTCTGTTTCTGTATCTACCACTGAAAACACTGATTTGTTGTTAGGAAGGGATCCTGCCTTGGAAATTCTTTTTTGTTCTGGTGGCAAAGAACATGATGGACTAACTGGAAAATGAGTTTTCACCTTTTCCTCTTTATGACTGCTGTGAACAAATGTAGTTCTGCTGTCCTGAGTTCTGCTGATTTGTTCCAGCTGAGCTACTCTTGGGATTTTATCATTTTTCAATGTGTTTGCTGAAGATTTATTTACTTTTTTCTAAAACCTCAATCTAATGGATTGGGCTTCAATTTTAAAAAACCCCACAAAACAAACAACCCACAACAGAAAACACTGAGAAGTACCAGGTCACAGTGTTCTTATGTTTTGCTCTTTCATAGTACCACCATCCATCCGTGGAGCTGATGGTGATCTCCCTGAAGAAGTGACTGTACTTGTGAACAAAGTTGCAGTGATGGACTGTGTTGCAAGTGGCAGCCCTTCTCCAAGTATTACCTGGCAAAAGGATGGTCACCTCCTAACAGAAGATGACCAACACACATTTTTGTCCAATGGAAGGAGATTACAGGTAGCTTTTAGTGAAAACCTGATTTTTAGCATCACAAACACAACCTACCCAGAAAGCAAAAACTGCTTATATTTGCTGAATATGTGATTCTGCATTTTCTTTTTTTCTCAAGAAGGTGCTCCAAACCTAAGGAGTCTTTTTTTCCCTTGTTCCTGTCTCACAGCTGCTGCATTTCACTGCTGTGTAGTTTCCTTAGTTAGGCTGACTGAACTGCTTGTGGTGTCACACTGTGAACTCCAGCAGTAAAATCCCTTGGTTTAAAATAATGTTGACTTTTGTGGAGAACAACTTGTTGCCGTCAACTTTGTCTAAGTTCCCCTAACAAGAGTTTAAAAATGTACTACTCTTTTTTTTCTAAGGAAATGTGTTCTAAAGAATTCCTCCTTCCTGTCAGTGAATTCAATTGGATGAAACCATGAAAATAGTTTGCAAGCTGAGCTTAATTCTCTCCATTCTTTGACAAGAAGTTGTCTTATGTATTAGCTGAACAACCATCTCTATGGTTTTTTTCCCCTAGATTTTGAATTCCCGAATAACTGATACTGGCAGATACATCTGCGTTGTGGAAAACATCGCGGGGAGCGCCAAGAAGTATTTTAACCTGAATGTTCATGGTATGTAGAATAATCTCTAATTTTCTGATTGTCTTCTTTCAGATATTAATTGATCTTGAATGTATTAATTTTAACAGAGTGCTTAGGCACATACAAAGCTTTATGCATGTAACCTATTGGCTGTAATGGAGATTTTGATAAGAAATCAAATGTAAGTTTAAAGTATCGCGACAACACATGGTTTGTGACACCATATGGCTTTAGCTTTTTATTCCACATAGCTGGAAATTATTATTGGTCTAGGAGCCTTCTGTAGTGGCTCTGTGTGTACACTGTGTAAGGGTTACTAAGCCCTGAAATCATGAATTACAAACAGATTGGATTATAGTCTGTTTTGATATGTTAATAAAATGTATTTTCCAAGAAAATGAATAATTAGAAAGCATTAAACAAAGAGATACAGCAATGTAAAAGCATACTTTTTAAAAATTTACCTTCAAGATTCCTTACTGATGGGTATTTTGTTTTGTTGTGGAGTTAGAATAGGATTAAATCAATTTTGAGCTTCAGCAAGTCTAAACTTGCTTCACAAGTCTAAACCAAATACAATCAAGAAATTAAGACATCTTCCGTTACTTCCAAAAAACAATTATCCCACCACCTTCCCTTACCTCTCCCCATAGCTGCAGAGAATCAGGATATCTCTAGTTAACATTTCAGAGTAAACACTGTCTTTTATTTCTGCTCACTTTTCTTCCCACCACTTTCAGCTTTCCATTCTGAACTGAAGATATCAATTGAATTGAATTTCTATTGTATCTAGTGCCAGGACAAGGGGTAATGGGATGAGGCTGGAACACAAAAAATTCCATTTAAATATAAGAAAAAAAGTATTGTACTGTGAGGGTGACAGAGCCCTGGAACAGGCTGCCCACGGAGGGTGTGGACTCTCCTTCCTTGGAGGTCTTCAAGACTTGCCTCAATGTGTTCCTGTGTGACCTGATCTAGGTAAACCTGCTTCTGTGGAGGGGTAGGACTAAGTGATGACTAAAGGTCCCTTCCAACACTACCATTCTATGATTCTTTGATCAAATAAGCATTACTCCCACAAATTCATCTACACTCACATTTTAAAACCTGCCAAGGAATACTGGCAGCTAGATCTGCTTTCAGAGTATGATTTGGAGACTTACATTGCAGTCTTATACATCTGATCAGATACCTTTCTCATCTCCTAATTAGCTAGCTAACCTCTGTATTACATAGTAGATAGAAAACAGGTGTCGTCTTCTTTCTCTTCCTTAAATATAGTACCAGCATCCAAAAAAATTTGATTATTCAGATTATTACATAGAGAAGAAATTTTTTCCTCATTTGCGTGTGCAGCAAATGTACATACTAAGTGAAATAAATTTCTAGTACTTATTTCTACTTGGTAATACAGTTAGCCAAAAATAGTGTTGTCATGGGAAGGATTTGCCCTGGAGTCATTCCCTGAGAAGTTATTTTCTTTCAATGGAGAATATCCAGATTTCCTGATGTTTAAGTTTTGCTTTTAAATAAAAATATTTTGCTGTTCTTTACATTTGTATTTTAATTTAAACTTATTTTATTGAAATTATTTGTTTATAATATTATTTTAATAGAAATACTTGCATGAAGCATCAGTTCCAGCTCAAAAGTATTAAAATTTAGGCCTGTTATTCTCTGGATGCAGTTTTGCTTGAAAAACCAGAACTGTAGCTGCGCAGGACCACACAGGGTGATGCACTGATGAGAGTGCTGTATTGCTAAGCAGCATGGTCTTTGTTTTGTCAATGTCAAAAAAAGGTTATTTTCCAGCATTTTTGTATGTTTCTAATGGGAATGCTTTCATCAACTTAAATATTAAAGATGGTGCTTTTTAAGTTGAAAAATTCACTTGTCTCAAAGGTGAGCAATAAAACTAAAAGGAAACCTTCTGAAATGTAAAAAATAAGCATCCAGTTTTAAAACTTCAAAGCATGAGATATAATAAATGTGTCATTTTTACACTGAATACTAAAATTGAGCTCAGTACTGCACCTGTATGTACATACAAATACATTTGCATATCCAGGTTACTTGTGATGCACTTGTGGGCACGAGGGCTGCAGAATTTGAAATCTAGCACTTACATAGTTTAAGCAAAAATTCGTTACAAGATAGCTCAGATTTGGCCCTGTATATTAAATTGCCCAGCTGCACTGCCAATAACCACATCTGTGGGAAAGCGAGTGTAAAAGTAAATAAATATAAATAGCTATAAAATGTCATCAGATCAGAATTCTCTATTTATTATAGTGAAACACTTGATGTTCATTATCAGAGAAATAACTTTTAGTTATTCCAAGTTGAAAAATGTGGACTGAATTCACCCATTTACATGGACTCCTCTTGTTTCTGCAGCACCACAGAGGAGCAATAAACTCAAGTTTATGACTGTTTTGTGTCATTCAAGTGACAGAAAGCAGCTGGAGTATTTCTGGTGGCTATGGTCCAAAATACTTTAACATTTCTATCTTTGAAGAAACGGATTCCGTGTGTTCTTTGGAATGATTTTTCCACCCAATATTGCCAAGAAACATGCTTTTGCTTTCCTCTTAAGTGTTTTATATATCCACACTGCAAAAGCATGGAAAATAAAACTTGGGGTTTATTAAAAGGAAGAGATTTACAGTTCTTTCATTTTAAATAGTTCTTGTAGAAAGACCAAATGTCAAAATATTCTGATATTTAAAAATATTGGGACATGAGCTTAAAAGTGCACCCTATAGAGCAATGCTTACATGCCAGAATTTTAAACTGCTTAGCTCACTATTAAACAACAGGTTTGTCTAGTTAACAAAGGAACTCTATAAACTGTATCAGAAGGAATCATTTTGGTTTCTCTGTAATGAGAAAGCAGACAATTTCAGAAGGAACGGGAGCAACACAATATCAGGAAAAAATTATACCTAGTCATCCTACGTATATTGACAAGGTAAGTTTAATCTGTTCTACCTTAAGTAGAACAACAGAATTGTTTAGGTTGGAGAAGATCACTAAGATCAAGTCCAATTGTTAATGCAGCACTGCTACAGCCACCACTAAACCATGTCCCTCAGCCCTACATCTACATGGCTTTGGTACCTCTCCAGGAATAGAGACCCCATTTCTGCCCTGGGCAACCTGTGCCAGGGTTTTGACAACCCTTTCAGGGAAGAAGTTCTTCCTAAACTTAAATCTAAACCTCCCCTGGTGCAACTTGAGGCGATTTACTCTTGTCCTGTCACTTTTAATTGGGAGAACAGACTGACCGCCACCTCGCTGCAGCCTCCTTTCAAGTAGTTGTAGACAGTGATCACACCTCCCTTCAGCCTCCTTCAGACTAAATAGCCACAGTTCCCTCAGCTCTTCCCTGTGAGACTTGTGTTCCAGACCCTTCACCAGCTTTGTTGCCTGTCCCTGGACACACTCCAGGACCTCAATGTCCCTCTCATAGTGAGGGGCCCAGAACTGAACATAGTACTAGAGGTGCAGTCTCACCAGTGCTGAGTACAGGGGGAAGATCATTGCCCTGGTCCTACTGGCCGTGCTATTTCTGATACAAGCCAGGATGCCACCGGCCTTCTTGTCCACCCCAGCACACTGACAATATGATATAGTAAATGTCCTTTGAGCACAGTTTTAAAATGGATAGTGCCTTAGTCAGGAGATTCAGGTTTTCTCATAGATAATTAGCCTTCCCAAATCTCAAGCACAGAAGGACTGCAAATGAAATTGTTGAATTTTTTGTGAATTATAGGAACAGGAATGGGCACTAGATTGGCTTCGGGCGTATTTCTAGATACCGCAGTGGATCCATTCATGGGATGTGAAAGATTTTTGCAACTTGACCTTTTTGCAAAACTGAACAATTCAGCTTATTTTAATAGTTCAGTATCTTGTGGAATATTGTTTGCTGATGGTGTGATAAATACTATTAATGTACTTCTCTCTACAGTTCCTCCAAGTGTTGTTGGTACTAATCCTGAGAATTTGACTGTGGTGGTAAACAATTTCATCTCTCTGACTTGTGAAGTCACTGGCTTTCCACCCCCTGATCTCAGCTGGCTCAAGAATGGAAAACTGATCAGTTCGAATACCAACACTTTCATTGTCCCTGGTGAGGAACCTCAGCTATTTCTACAGCCTTTGGGCTCTGCTTCTGTTTGTTTTCTCTTGTCTTAGAGACATCTGTGCAAATTAGTAAGGTAGGCATAGGGTCTTAGGAGTGCAGATGGGTGAGAGTGGGAAATAAAGGATGAGCTAGTGATGAGTTCAGTGCAAATGGCATAGTTATGTTAGGAGACAGCAGTTAGCAGCTACAAACCAAACTTCTCATCTGAACTTTTTATTAGCAGCACTAATGAAATTTACCCTAAAAGTTTTGTTTTCTTGTCTAGATTTTGGTGGGGTTTTTTAAGGATTAAATGAACCTGAAAAAGCAACGGCAATGAAGCACGTTTCTGAATCTGAGATTCATTTGGTGCCAGTGCTCAGTCTGTTGGACCTGCAGTTTTAAAATAACATTTGAGATTGATGCAACAACTGTAGAATGAATCTCAAACCTTCTCTTTTTACTTCAGGTGCTCGTACTCTGCAGATTCCCCGAGCCAAACTACCAGATGGTGGTGAATATACTTGTATTGCCAGAAACCAAGCTGGAGAAAGTCAGAAGAAGAGTTTTCTAACTGTCCTTGGTTTGTTTTTTCCTATTTTCTGAAATAATATCTGTTGCTTGGAAAATGCAATACTTTGTTTTCATTTTTACTAGGTTGTTTTCTGCCCTCTTAAAAACAAAGGCAGAAATAACTCTGAGCTTCTTTTACAGTGCCCCCAAGCATCAAAGACCATAGTGGCACCTCACTGACAGTGCTGAACGTGAGAGTGGGCACCCCAGTGCTGTTAGAGTGTGAATCCAATGCTATTCCACCACCAATCATCACCTGGTACAAGAACAGGCGCATCGTTTCAGAGTCTGCAAATGTGGAGATCTTAGCAGATGGGCAAACGTTACAAATCAACAGGGCAGAGGTAGGCCAGGCTTCTGGGCTGCTGTATCTGCCACTACTGTGCTACTGTTCAACAATTGTTTTGCTCTTTACTACTGTATTCTACCAGCTATGCATACATGTAATTGCTGGAGGCCTTTCATTCTGTGAAAAAGATGTTGAGTTGACAGAGACAACGGCTGTTAATCTCTCTGAACTGTAGCATTAAATTAAGACTCTGTGACAAGGGTTTTTTAAAAAACATTTATTTTTATTTTAGGTTTCTGACACGGGCCAATATGTGTGCAAAGCCATAAATATTGCAGGGCGAGATGATAAAAATTTCCACCTTAATGTTTATGGTGAGCATACTCTGCGTTATCTGCAGTAGTTATTATAATACCATAGACATTGTAGACTAGACAATTCAACATCAGTTTACAAAATATTTGGTAACTAGACCATTCTTATTGCTTCCATATGATTTATAGTGCCACCAAATATAGAAGGCCCTGAACAAGAGTTGGTCAATGAAACTATCAGTAATCCTGTTACCTTTGTGTGTGATGCTACTGGGATTCCTCCACCAACATTAGTGTGGCTTAAGAATGGAAAGCCGATAGGTAAAGTCCTCTCAAGTTCTTTTCTGCTCTTTTTTTCCCCTTTTTCCCCTCTTATTTTTCTTC
Source organism: Colius striatus (assembly GCF_028858725.1). NCBI lineage: Eukaryota > Metazoa > Chordata > Aves > Coliiformes > Coliidae > Colius > Colius striatus. Next base: position 21,936,980 of record NC_084768.1, read on the forward strand.
ATCTGTCTCTAGACAGACTCTTATGTTAACTGATTGGAATCTGTGTATTGTTTTGAAATGTTGATGAAAAAAATTCCCAAGATGCATTTATTCTCTGTGGCCTTGTTTGAGATGACTACCTGTTTACGTGTTTTCAGAAAACTCTGATTCTCTTGAAGTTCATATTTTATCTGGCGGAAGCAAGCTTCAGATTTCTCGCTCTCAGCTTCTAGACAGTGGGACCTACACCTGTATTGCCTCAAATATAGAGGGAAAAGCTCAGAAAAGCTATGTGCTTTCTATCCAAGGTAAGATATGAGAGTGCAGTGAGCAGAACTGGTTAGTAATTGGTTGAGTATCCCTTCCCATGCTAGCTGCTGCTGGTTGAGGAAGAGGAGGCAGTATCAGCTGTGCACCGAGTGTGCTGGCACACACATGTGTGATAGCTGGCCATCAGCAGGCCAAACAGAACGGGTAACTCTGTTAAGTGATTGGTCTTTTGAGGTGCACATCCCTGCCTGCCATTTTTTTCCCAAGCTTAGGAATTGAATTTCAAGCTGCTTGTTTGATCACATGTAACTGAACTTGCTTAAAGTGCTCAAAACTTACTAGTGGGACTGATGATCTTGATTTGATGCACATCATGACTATTATCTGTGTTCTTTAGGGCTAAAAATAGCTGCTAGTTAGGGTGGAGGAAGTGTGTGGCTGTTAACAGAAATATGATGGTCTTGATGCCATCGAGCACTTGACTGTGCACAAAGTACATGCTCAAGAGTCAAACCAGCATTTTGTTGTTACAGTGCACTGTGATGTTTAATGAAATAAGATTTTATCATAAGTTTATTGTACATGTCACCATTGTTACCAGCAAATAACTGCAGTTGCTAAATATAATGGCAAAGATAAATGGTTTTTATAATTTTGTAAATTAGCTGTTTTAAGGAATGATTGAAGTGGCTTCAAATTTGTCTTTGCAGAACCCCCTCTAGAAACATCGTAATTATATACATCTAAACTAGATTTGAATGGAGGTGCTGCAAAAATTGCTAATGCTCATGAGCTACTGCAGTGTAACTTTTTATAGTTTAGGTTATGTTTTTTGCTGATGGTTAATCATGCATTTCCAGTTCCTCCAAATATTGTTGGCTCTGAAATGCCTAGTGAAGTTGGTGTCCTCCTGGGAGAAAGCATCCAGCTCATCTGCAATGCTGATGGAGTGCCCACACCTATTATACAATGGCTTAAAGATGGAAAACCGGTTTCCAAGGATGACTTACAAAGAATAAGGCAAGCAAAAATAAGTAGACAGTGCATTCTTTTCTAGGTTTTTAAACCTCAGAGGGCAGTAAACAGGGAGCATTAAACAGTTTTAGATTAGCCAGGTTAAGAACATCATCTTTATCTTTAGCATTTATGAATCTAATATACTTTGTTACTATTTGGATTTTTGCTTTTTTTTTTTTTTGGTTCATTTTACAGAAATAGACATATATAATATCTATTTCTTCCTCAGTTAACAAATTCCACTGAAGTTCATCAGGTTCATTTAAGTTTCTTAAGGTCAATATGTTCCATTAAGCTCCTTTGGAGGGGAAAGTTTTGAGACATGGAAACAATTTTACTGTTGATGCTTTTCATTATGGGTTCTTCAAAATCCCATTTGGAATCAAATCCTAATATAAAGTTAAACAGCACATCTCTAGGAAAAGCTTCCTAGCCTATCTCTAATAATATTTTGCAAAAAATAATGTTTCTCTCACCGAATTCCCAAGAGGTAGTTGATTTAAGCACACAAAACTGACTTTATTTGCCAGGTCATAGGAATACATAAGCAAACTCACTGTGGTTTATGACCTCCCTTGTAGAGTAACTCCAGATGGCAGCACATTAAACATTTTCAGAGCTCTCAGTTCTGATACAGGAAAATATACTTGTGTGGCTACTAATCCTGCAGGAGAGGAAGACCGAATTTTCAACTTGAATGTATATGGTGAGTTTTCACAGATGTGAAACTGAAATCAGATCCCTAGTCCTGCCTTTTTAAACCCTCCCAAGAGAGGGCCAAGAAATGAATGCCAGTCTTCAGTGTAATACCGCATGCACGTGTTTCCAATTTCATGTACTGTAGATATCACAGTATATTATGCAGGATGTTCTGTCAAAGACAGAATGATTGAAATCACTATTAAATGTGTTTTGGGATAAACAGAAATTAATTCCTTTGGTGTATGTCATAATAGAGGAATTCTACTTGTGGTGACTGTTTGATGATTTTTTTTTCCTGAAAAGAAAGATACACTTGGGACTGATAAAATATGATACTGCTTTTTTGTTAGTTTAGTTTATACTCACTAATTCCCATTGAAGCACATCAGAGTAGTATGACAGGGAGCTAAGAGTTAAAGGTCCCTAAAGTTTAAAAGAAAAATGATAGGATTTTGGATTAATTTCTTATTTTGAAATTCTTCTCTTGCAGAATTTGCCATATAGAAGATCATGAGCATAACTCTTTGTCAGTAGTGTAGAGAGTGAACGTTTTAATTTGTGAAAAATATGTTTTAAGTACAACAGCTGGTGTGAAAGAATGAAGAGTTCTCCATAGGCAGCATCCTGCAGCTGGGTGTCTGTCCCAGTTATACAGAGATTCCAAGTCAATTGAAACGTGAGCAGAGTAGCAAGGGATGATATTTCTAATAAATATAATGCTGAAAGACCACATGATATTTCTGGGGGACAGAATGGCTCTACACAACAGTGGAGACTTTTTTGGTCCATTTGTATAGGTTGAGGTTCAATCAGTAGCCAACTTCGATGTTTTTATCTGTGCAACTGTCACGGTGCATATGTAATCTTAAGTCAGCCAGAGCTTGGAGCTACATGTGGCTGGGCTGCCTTTATCTAGTGAGTCACCTGTTGCCCCCAACACCAAAGCATTCAAACTAGCATATAAAACAAAAAAAACTCAAAAGCAGTTCCATTAGAATAATCAGCCAGGTGTTTTGAAATTTTCTGTATTTAAAAAGTCAGAAATTACATATAGAAGTCAAAAAAATAACTTACCTCCTACAAGATTCTGCCTTTCACTAAGTTTGAGTGGCAGCAAAATGCCAAGTCCCACCTGGCCCTTAAGCAGTTCAGCCCATCCTTGCAAGGACTTGGCCACTTACTTCTGCCTGCATTGCCGTTCTCTCCCCATGAGCCTCAGGCTCTAAGCTCCCTCTTTGCCACAGCCTGACAAATCTAAGAGAGAATTCTACTTTTTTTGTAAAGTGCATATAATTTTCAATATGTAAATGGATTATTTATTAGTGCTCAATGTTATTGTTGTTAAAGGATTCATTCTAAAAAACAATGGGGATCTTCTTACTGAATTGCCTGTGGGGCATTAGGTGCAGGATTTCCTGCAAGGTAACACATGCAGAATGATTTTAAGAGCCAGTTTTAATATCTTCCTTTTCAACGTTTACAAAATGTAGTTCCTCCAACAATAGCCAATAATAAAGATGAACCAGAGGACCTCACTGCCCTTTTGGACACCTCTCTAAATATTGAATGTACTGCTACTGGAACCCCACCACCTCAGATAAACTGGCTAAAGAATGACCTTCCTCTGTCTGTCTCCTCCCAAATCAGGTTGCTGTCAGCTGGGCAAATTCTCAGGTTGGTTTTCATCTATTTTCACTAACTGAGATTTCTTTTTTTTTTTTTTTTTGCTATATCAGCATAATTCTGATAGTATTTTTGGAAGCAGGAACAAAATTTGATCCAAACCATGCCACAATAAAGATAAGGCATTTGATTTACATCTTCCTTAAACTTACTTTCTCTTTAGACTTATCCGAGTGCAGATATCTGATGCTGGTGTGTACACTTGTGTGGCATCTAACAGGGCTGGAGTGGACAACAAACATTACAACCTGCAAGTTTTTGGTGAGTTTCTCAAAAGGCTTTATGTAACAGATCTTATTTCTCATTTTCTTAAACTTTATGTTCAGTTTTCTTTCTCACCAACACCAAGTTGCAGACAACCTTAAGTATACCTTATATAGATAAACATAGGGAGACATTAGTGTGTCAATGTGTTCTCTTTTTTAATGGGAGGTGTTTGAACCTTAGAAGAGTTCTGACTTGAATTGGCACCCTTAATGTATTGCAGAGTCTTCTGAAAGCATAGTAATGTATCATCTCTAAATAAATTTTAACACTTGCTAAACGTGAACCTAAGTGGGGAAATGCAAAAGGGTAGCTGCCTTCCAACTTCTTTATATTCAGAATTACCACCTGGGCTGTGCTCTGTGTGAATCAAATCTTTGTTTCTTGGCAGTACCACCAAGCTTGGATAATGCGGGAGGAACAGAGGAGGTGACTGTAGTCAAAGGCAGCCCAGCATCAATGAAGTGTCTTACTGATGGCACTCCAGCACCTACTATGTCCTGGTTTAAAAATGGACATCCTTTAAGCCTTGGAGCTCACCTGACATCAAGTAACCAAGGAATGGTCCTTCATTTTGTAAAAGCAGAGACTGGTGACACAGGCAAATACACTTGTGTAGCATCCAATGAAGCTGGAGACAGCAGCAAGCATTTTTCCCTAAAAGTGCTGGGTGAGTGTTAACCTTTCAGATGAACAAAATACAGGCTGTAAATTAATATCTACTCAGGACAACAAATAAAAAGATCTCTAGAGATAATGAGTATTTTCAGGAAACATTCGCTGTGATAAAGAAGGGAATGGAAGATACCTAAAGATCTGTGACTATGTAATATAGTATATATTTTTCCCAACATTTCTGGAGTACTGAAATATGCTATAATTGATAATAACCTAGTTTGCAAAGCAATTTCTTTTAAATGGATAAGTTTGACTAGTAGCAATGCAGCTTGCCAGGATGATAACACAGCTGAAGATACAACAGCTAAAAGGCTAGTAAATATATTCAATGATAGATCCATTCTATGATTGTATGTTAGATATTCAGTGATATTATGTAGTATTTTTTACCTAAGGTTATGAAAATGTTTTATAATTATTAATTTCAACTCATAAAATATGCAAATTAATAGAGACAGACAGAGATTGTGGGATACTGGTGAGTTCATGACAGAGTCAGAAATAATAGTAAGGTAGACTAATTCTGGAAACTCTAGCCACAAGTCTGTCTGTAATGTCTTATAGGCTTTTTGAGTCAACAAAGGACTCCCAGTGTTTTTGTTTCTGCAGAGCCACCTCACATCAACGGTTCAGATATACCAGAAGAGCTCTCTGTCATTGTTAACAACCCTCTTGAACTTCCCTGCATCTCTTCTGGCATTCCGGTCCCCAAAATCTCCTGGATGAAGGATGGACGTCCACTTCCACAGAATGACAATGTTCATGTCCTAAGAGAAGTCCTTCGAATAAGTAGTGCTCAGGTAGAGCAAACCTCAGTTTTGCAAACCCTAGAGAAGTGCACAGAACTGCTTGCTTTTAGAACCATCCTAAGAGATGTCCTAAAAGCCTTTATAAAGTCACCCACCTGCATTTGCAGTTCAAGAAGATATTTTTCAAACCTTACCTTGAGTTTCCTTTACAGAACAAGCAGCAGTGTTACAGACTGAGAATCAACAAGCACTTCTGCCTCTTCTGAGCATTGTTGTTTCAAGTTCTTTTCAGAGTTCTGTAATCTTTTTCTTGATTGGTATTTGTTTTTACAAAGCAGAGCAATCAATTCCAGGACTCGTGTTTTCTATGAGTTACTTCTGGTTTTAGTCTGTCTGGAGTCCCTTCTTGTTCATTTTCTCCCTATTTGACTCTTGCTACTAACTCTTGCTTCTTTCGTGTTTTATGTCTCCTCCTCAACCTTTTTTCTCTTTCCATTAGCTTGGATTTTCCTAATGTCCATCTGCTGCTCACATGTATAAACCATAGATTACATAGAAAAGCTGCATTTGCAGTCACCTGCATGCAGTTGATCAAAAAACAAGTAAAGGAAATAGATAGACTTTCAGGTGAATTCTGGCAATAAGAGAGTCCAGGGAAAAAGAATCTTCAAAACCCTGCACCACTAAACTAAAGCCGTGTTGAGTTGTGGACAGCCAACCTGAAGCTCACCAATCAGACATGGGACAGGACTTGGAACCAAGTGCTGCTGGTCCTGTTTGTAAAGTAAACACTGCTTGTCTTTACAATGAAGAGTTTACAGAAAGGAGAAAGCACAAAGGTATTAATGAGTATATGTGCACAAAAAGATTGTCTTAATACCCAGATGTGACCCTTGCTTAGATGGATACCTGTAGCCAACTACACACACATTGATTACCTGTTGCAAAAAATATGACAAAGAGAAGGTTTCTTGATGGAGATACATTATTCAGAGAGATTTTCTGGGGTCCTGCAGCTCCTCTACTATCTCTGTACAGTCCCACCGTGGTAAAATACAGAAGTTTTCAAGAACGTGATACATTTCTTTTTAGACATTCTTTATTGTGCTTGTGTTCAAGTGCTGCCTGTTACGTGTTGTTGCCCCTGTTTGTATTTTCATGTTTGGAATTGTATTTGTTTTTCTGAATTGTTTCCATATCCTGAGATTTCTGCTGATGTTGTTTGTGTGTTCCCAGGTGGAGGACACAGGCCGATACACGTGTTTGGCATCTAGCCCAGCAGGAGATGATGATAAGGAATATTTAGTAAGAGTACATGGTAAGTTCACTTTAGGATAAAAACCCTGATTTCTTCAAAGTGTAAACTACTAAAGTGCCCATCAGTTTCTCATTTAACATATTGCTAAAGAAAAAGATTACATGTTTTCAGAAAGTGAAAAATGCACCATATGATCATCATCAATGTTTCTGAATGAGGGTAGCTATTCTGAACCTCGTAACAATTAAAAGGGAAGGTTCCACCCAATGAAACTGATTTCTGCTGTAATTCCAAGTCTTACCTTTTGAATATCTTGAAGTTTCTAGATAGTGGTATTGAGTTTATTGTGCTTTCTGAAAGAGGATGTGAAGTAGACCAGTATCTGTGATCATCCTAGTTTTTCAGTAGCAGAAGGTAAGAAATGTATTTAGCAATTAATACATAACATGTAATGACAGCAGAAGTAGTATAAATGAGACTTCTGCAGTTCTACAATATGCCTTGGGTTACTTCTTGAAGATTATAGCTCCCATGTTTATTGATGAACAGCTTATGGAACTTGATCTATGATCTGTCTGTCTTAAATGCTGGTACCGTCCCTGGGAACGGACCTTGATTTGTGTCATGGCAATTTCCAGTGTGAGACTTAGGTTCACCAGTCAACCAAATGTGATTATCTTTAACCTAGGTATTGTAAAGTAAAACTAACTAATGATACTGGAACAAATTGGAAATATTCAATGAATCATTTTAATGGTAGCTCATACGTGTGAGGTTTAGTTTTTTCTTCATTTCTTCCTACAGTTCCTCCTAACATTGCTGGTACAAGTGGTCCACAGGACTTCACTGTGTTGCAGAACAGACAAGTTATACTGGAATGCAAGTCAGATGCTGTGCCTCCTCCAACAATCTCATGGCTTAAAAATGGAGAAGTTTTAGAGGTATATAGCAGTTGGGTTATTTGTACTACTCATTTGCTCCTTCTGTTTTTTGCACACAGTGCTTGAGAGTTCCTTATCCTGCTCACTTGCCCTTGCACTGCAGTCCAAGTTTTGGTGCCTTGAATTTAAGAGAAGCTGAGTAGCCCCAGTACAAATATAGTTAGTCCTAAATGAGTACCTGAAGCTAGTAAGCATGTGAAGTGGCCATCCCGCTGTTACTTGTTCTTTTTTCCTTTAGGGGGATCCCTTGCTCCTCCTGGATCCTCTGAACAATGCTAGAAGCCTTCGGTATACTCCTGAATGGCTTCCCAGGAAAGGTAGCTGAGAAAAGACTACACTATATATTTCCTTTGGGTATATTATGAATCCTCCTATTCTAGTAGCATTTAGAAAGGAATTTAAATTCTTTACAATGGAAAAAGAAAGAAAAGAAAATGGGGTGCTAATTACCACAGTTTTGGGTCAAATATTTTCACTCAGAATTCCATGTAGCATCATGTTAAGGCATTGAGTCTTTACTGTTTAGAGACAATTAGCATGATGAGGAAGGTTTATACAGAAAGAATTTCTTACTTCCCTGCTTTTTCGCTGGAATCACTCAGAAACAAGATGCTTTCCAGCTGAACCATTTTAGTTCAGTTATTAATTGAACTTAATTGTTAATTTTCCCTCAGTTGATCTTTATTCATGAATATAGAGGAAACAAATTCAGCTTATGGATTGTGTCTCTCTTAACTATAGCTCAACAGTAGTTGTCACCCAAAGTTCTGCACATTTGCTTTCTTTCTGACGTGCTATTGCTCAGACACTCTGTTATCAATTTAGAAGAATGAAATGTTATTGGAAGACAAAAGAATATGGGGAGTAATCATGTCTTACAAAGTGCTACTGGGGAGTGTTACCTTGAACATAGCAGGAGAACTGTCTAGAAACAAATTTAACAGAAACTTTCTCCTGAATGGTGAAGTTTTTAATTAGGTTGTGATTTTTTTTTTAAATGAAAGCAGGGTTGAACAAGGCTTGAAAGTGAAGTATATGAATACTTTTTGCCTCAGTCTTCCTTGGAAAGCTTGTGTTTTAAAAGCAATACTTAGCAAAAACAAACCATTAGAGGAAGCCTCTGTTACAAGTATTTGCCAAAAATAAAGCAGTAGAGGAACACTGTGACACACATAGATACTCAGCTGATAACCTGGGAATTAACTTCTGTAGTATTAGTTCTCCTCATGAATTCATGTCAGCATGTGAGGGCTGAGGCATCTTGGTTGTGTGGTATGGCCAATCCCCTGCCTTTTGTAAGGAATTTTAGTCTCTAGATTTAACTCTCCTACATCACTAAATTTAAGTTAGAAATTTAGTTCAGACATGGCTCTTCTAATTTTTCACCTGTACTTTAAGTAGCAGACTTAAGTTTATTCTGTTCCTGACTGTCCTTTTCATTCTTCAGCTTAGCTTATATAACTACGTACACATTAGTGTCTTCCTGGATGTCTGGTTGGTTTCTCAACCTCAAAGAAATGTGATAGCCTACTAAGGAGCTTGGAAAGAACTCTCTTTGGATGTGGACAGAGAAGTGCTCTGTGGCATATCATCCTCCTTATCTTGGAAAAAATGAGGTTTCATGGTGACAAGAGTGGCATGGAAAAAGTCAGATTCTCAAGCGGAAGTGTTATTTCAATTTGCTGCTTTTTGTGAAACAGACTTGTAGTAGAGGATGTCCTTCCTCCTGGTTTTATTGCCTCCTGCTGTGCAGACTTGGAGGTTTACTCTAGACCTCTGTGTGCTTAATGATGTAATTGTGAAGCACCCTCATTTTTGGTAGCAGAACTATAGAAAAATCTAGCCTGTAGCACCTTTGGAGTCCATGCACTCTTCATTGATTTGGAAATGCACATTAATTGTTAAGAAGAGAAGTAGAGTAGGAGCGTCTTGACTTAGTCTGTGTTTATTTAAACACTGAAAGAATTACTAAATTTGTACTTTTTCAAAGATAGCTTTTCTGACATCCATTGAGCAGAACATAAGAGTTAAATGATAGCTTCATTGCCTGTCTTTGTCATCTGTATGCCTCTGTGTTTAAAAACTGTAGCATAAGCTCTATGCTCAACAGGAAATACCAGTTATTACCCCAAATCTGACGGTCTGTAATCCACTCTGGTGACAAATTGTTTCACCTGTGAGGCTTCAGCACAGCTGTTTGTGCTGTATTGGTAGAGCTGCTAAGTTGGAGTCTGGTATAGGAACAGCATACCCAGGTAGAACCAGAGTAGTTACACCTCTTTGTTGTAGTTGCTGTTCTCAGATCTTCTAACCAATCGAGTAGATGGGAATGTCAGCTTTCAACTTCATCCAAAGTGTGGGTAGCACATACTGGAAAAGTTTGCGTCTCTTGTCTTTTTCTACTGTTTTCTATTGAGTTAGGTTTTTGAACACTTGTGGTCAATATTGCTGTCGGTCATTCATGCAGATATGAGTGAGACTGGTTGTGGTAAAATACCTTTGACTGCAAATGGCTGCCTACCAGGTGCTGTGGTGTCGTCATTAAGCTGAAAGGAGTGGTATCCTTATATTCAGAAATGCTATCTAGTAAACTTGCTGGCTAGTAAATTAAGTAGGCTAAGTTTGTACTGGCTCTCACCTGATCAAGACTGTCATGTCTTAAGAACAGTGTAAAGAAACTTGTATTTCTTCTGCTTTAGTGTGCATGGATTTTCAACAAAATTAATAAAATTCATTGCATGCTATCAACTGCCCCGTTCCATTAAAACTCAAAGGACCTTTGTCTGTGTAACCCCAAAAAAGCTGTCTTATTCAGGCACAAGTCCTAGTAGAAGTTTCAAGGGAGAACCGTTAAGCAGTAACAATTTTTTAGAACTTTGTTTACATCTGTGAAGATAACAGGTTAAACAAAGTTAAGCCAGCAATGAATCTAATCCCTGGTTTATCTTTGGCCTTTTTTCATGGCTGTTAATACTCTGAAGCTCTATCACCAGAGAGAGAGCAATGGTGAAGTTAAATTTGTCAAACTCTCTCTCTCTTTCCCCTTAGGGAACTCCTCGAGTTCGAATCCTGTCCAATGGGCGCTACCTGCAGATCAATAATGCCGACCTCAGCGATACAGCAAGCTATACGTGTGTGGCAAGCAATGTCGCAGGAAAAATGACCAGGGAGTTCCTGCTGACAGTACATGGTAAAATTGCAGATGCAGCCCTGTGCTTTTTGATCTTTGTGTGGTATTTCTGCAGGAGTTCAAACAGCAAGAAAGAAGCAGTAGTAGTCTCTTTCTAGGCAAGTGTTGGCCACTTTAGGCTGTGTCTAAACTGTGGGACCGTGTATATTACCTCATATGTGCCTCCTGCTGGGAACACAGTTGTCCTCCATGCTAAAGGGACCTGGTGGGGACTGGCCAGGACTTACTCTCCATCTGCCCATGCTGCTTCTTCACAAAGGCTGCTGTGCCTCTACCCGTCATCCTGATACAGAGCCAGGCTACATCCAGAATAAACACTCAGATCCAAGACTGGGAAATGCTCTTGGACAAATTTAGAGAAGCTCTTAAAAGCCTTTCACTGACTAGTCCCTTGGTGTACTAGGTTTCATAGCTGACTTGGCCACCGGTTTTGCAAGTTATTTGAAAACTCGGGCTTGTTCTTTGCACTTGTCAGCAGGAGATAGTAGGCTTGGAGAGCCTTATACATCTCCATACTTGTCCTGTACTACCACAGGCCTCAGTTTCATTTTAAACCTATTTATTATCTCACCTCTAGCACTGTGAGAAGCTATTCTATTCTCACACTTGGGTGATAAGGAGCTTTTTTCCTTTTCCTATTTTATTCACAACCCAATTCACAAGTAACTGCATTAAAGTTTATTTCCTCAACAACTGTTGTTACTGATCCAAATAAAATTCTTTTTCTCCTTAATTTATGGTTAGGAGGCAAGGATATAACCACAGACTTATTTAGTTGAATTAAATATGCTGAGTCTTCGACTGTTTTAACTAGATGATAACCTTTGCAGTAACTTGCAAAGATGATCTTTACACTGCATTTCAGACAAACTTTTTTTCATTCCCTACTATGTCATACAATTACCCTGCACTACACAAAATGGTAAGAAACTTGTTTCTGTCTTTGTGGTGATTCTCATCCCTGTTACTGCATCTGTTTTCATGTGTTTAGTTTCAGTCTTTGCAATGTCAAGGGTTTGGTTTTTTTCTTTCATTATCAGTGATTTTTCTCTTTACAGTGACTCCTACAATCCAAAGCAGTCCTCAGGCTGTTCTTGTCCACGTAAATGCCTCTGCCATTCTGGAGTGTGTTGCAGAAGGAGTACCAAGACCAAGAATCATATGGAGGAAGGACGGAGCTCTTTTTACTGGAAACAATACAAGGTATTGTCCAGAAGTCAGCACTCTTTTTCTTGAAGAATGTATTAATTACAGAAAGCTAATTAGACATCTCAGACTTTCAAATTAGTTTTGTTTTCACAGATCAGAACTAGTATTTTTACTATCATCTCAAATAGGCCCAAATGTGGAAAATAGGGTGACAATAAATACAAAGAAGTTATTCTGAAAAGTAGCAGTGCCAAAGGTTTCATCCTTTTGTTGTTTAGGAAGACAAAACACTCCTTTGTCAAATGTAATAATCTGATATTAAAGATGTTGAACAGTAAATATGGAAGATTTGGGTTTTTTTTTTTCTATGTATATGGAATTTGGGTATGAAGACAAGCAATTTCATGCAGACTAAGAGCTACTTGAGTGTACTCTGTAGCTTCTAATATATGAAACTTTCTACACATGTTCCAGTATCAACTTTTATTGTAGTGAATGGTTTCTATCTTCTGATTGTTTTATGGAGAAATAGTTTAGCAATTTTAAAAACCAAGGAAATGCTAAAGGTTTCAGTTATATTTCAAAGAAAAAAGGGACATGTACAAGCACCAGTTAGGGTTTTTTAAGGTGAAATGAGAAAATATAAAAAAGGGCTTTGGGATATTTTCTGAAAGTTTGTCATCATTTATGTGAAGTCATTGTCAGCTCGATTTCATAATTTCTCTGGAAAATGGACATGCTGGGAAAGAGTGAAGTCAGAACAAATGCAATAAATGAGAAAGCTCTATGTGCCCAAACGAAGACAGCACACATTTAGGGTATTTGTTGTGCACTCTGAGTCATCTTTTCCTTCTGTACTAGCTTATGGTTCTATGATTGGACACAAAAAACCATTTCTGGCTTTGTTTCAGATTCTCCATGTTGGAGGATGGATCTCTACACATCCACTCAGCACATGTTACTGACACAGGAAGATATGTGTGTATGGCAACTAATGCAGCTGGCACTGAACGCAAGAGAATCGATCTGCAGGTTCTTGGTAAAGTTTTGGGTTTAGATAAACATATGTGTTCTTACAAGTCTAAAGTCTAGTTATATTGGGGTTTTTTTGTTCTGCCAAATCCAGTTTTAAGTTTGGCTCATTTTTAGCTGCTCTGGTTGAAAAAAAGAAAAGAAAACGAAGAAAAAATTTGAAGCCTTAGAAGTACAACTCAAATGTTCATGAAAAGAATATATTTATTCCTTGTGCACTGGAATTAGAAAGACTTGACACATCCCATGCTTCATGTTTAGTGAATTTACTACTGTCTAGTTCCTCTTTATAAAAATCAAGTAAATGTACTCAGGCAGTTCAGTTCTCTATGAGAGTGGTTGTGTGGGTGTATGATTCGAATTGCTCTGAGTAATTAGAGTTTTTGTCCTTAGTTCCTCCAACTATTTCTCCTGGACCTACAAATATTACAGTTACTGTAAATGTGCAGACCACTTTGCCTTGTGAAACCACTGGAATTCCTAGACCAGCAATTAGCTGGAAAAAGAATGGGCATCTGCTTAGTGTTGAACAGAACCAGAATATGTACAGGTAAGAGATGTTTTCTTCTCTGGGTTTAAAGTTTTCAGGGATAATTTTGACATTCTAAAAATGTAGTCATGCTTAAATGTGATCTTGTACAGCCTGCAAATTTGGTGATCTGATTACCTGAGAAAAAAAAGAAATAACGGCTTTTACTTTATTCTCTTTTCTTTTTTCAGGCTTCTGTCTTCAGGTTCCTTAGTAATCATTTCTCCCACTGTGGATGACACTGCTGTCTATGAGTGCTCTGTGTCAAATGATGCAGGAGAAGATCAAAGAGCAGTTGAACTCACTGTCCAAGGTAGAGGAGATATTGCTATTAGACGTGTATGGCACCCAGAATTTCTTTGGCATGTTCTAACGTTGATATGATAAGGTTATACAATTATTTTGTGATTCTGATAACTGTAAATCTCTCTTATTCCCAAGAAATGTAAGTTATTTTCAAGAATTCATAAAAGTGAAAATTGGCAGGTAACCTTTACACTGGTCTTCATTTTTAGTGCCCCCATCCATAGCAGATGAAGCCACAGACCTTTTGGTAACAAAGCTGTCTCCAGTAGTAATTTCCTGCACTGCATCAGGGGTTCCCACCCCCTCGGTTCATTGGACCAAAAATGGCATCAAGATGCCTCCCAGAGGAGATGGCTACAGAATTCTCTCTTCAGGTACTGTGTGACAAATTCAGCTGCAGAAAATCAATGAAAGTATGCAGTTGTGCACATGTGGAAGTAATTAATTAGATAAACGCAAACAACCCCTCTCCAATTTCTTACAATGAAAACAGGGTCACTGTAGGAGAGTTTTCCTGTGAATGCATCATAGTGCAGCATGTTGTGATGCTATGTCTCTGCCACAGGTGCTGTGGACATCCCTGCTGCTCAACTGGCCCATGCAGGCCGCTATACCTGCGTGGCCCGGAACGCCGCTGGCTCGGCACACAGACACGTCACCCTTCACGTGCAGGGTAAGAGGGCAGGAAATGTTGTCCATTTATTACATGTGTGTGCTGCAGAATAATGGGGAGGCCCAAGGGGGCTGGCACATGTAGTGTCTTGCTCAGCTAAATTTGCTTATGGATGCACTTCTTATTCAGTCACTGCTCTTCATGGTATAACTGTGGGACTTGTCATATTCTATAGCACTACTTGTGCTGAGCATGTTGCTTTTAAGAGCACTTGCACTGAGCTCTTCATAAGGATGTCAGGATACAGCCATTGCTGGTTCAGCCTCCTCAGACTCAGATTGTATGTTTTTAGTATCTTGTATTCTTTCTAGCTTTGAAGGTTAAACCTATTGCATTTTCCTTTTTATTTCCTTCCACAGAGCCCCCAGTTATCCAGGCTCAGCCAGGGGCACTGGATGTCATTGTGAACAACCCCATTCTACTTCCCTGTGAGGCAACGGGTACACCTCGCCCCATAATAACGTGGCAAAAGGAGGGCATCAATGTAATCACAACAGGTATCCTCTGAAAGCCTTTAACTCCAACCTACTTGCTGTGATTCAGAAACTTAGTTTCTCTTTTCTGAACATTCAGACTTACCTATTTATTTAAAAATAACAAAAGAACCCAAACACAGAAGTGCATACTTTGCTTTATGTTTGTTTTAGGCAACAGTTACATGGTTCTTCCAAGTGGCAGTTTACAGATTGCAAAATCAACTGTTGAAGATGCTGGCACTTACATATGTGTTGCTCAAAATCCAGCTGGCACTGCTCTGGGGAAGATTAAACTGAAAGTTCAAGGTACATCATCTTTTAAACTCTTGTAGTGATTTACAGATAAAAAATTTGTTCATGCTTTCTGTTAGTCAAAAAACAATTCTGAGCACCGGAAATGGACCTAATACTTTCCTGTTTGATGTGATGCTGAGTAGAGCCCAGGAGGATCATTGCCTTTAGTTGTCTATCTACTTCAAGATCAAAATATGCTTTTAGCATTATTTTCATGAAGAACTGAAGTGTTCTGTGCTTCTTACATCATCTAATTATTTTAAAAATTTTCTTAATTCTTTTCAGTTCCTCCTGTTATCAAATCCCATCACAAGGAATATGTTGTCCACGTTGATCAATCTGTCACTCTGCAATGTGAGGCTGAAGGCTACCCTGGACCAGAGGTCAGCTGGCATAAGGATGGACAGCAAATAACGGAGTCCATTAGAAGAAGAATCCTTAGCAGTGGTGCTCTGCAGATGGTGTTTGTACAGCCCAGTGATGCTGGTCATTACACCTGTATAGCAACAAACCTGGCAGGGTCCAGCACTTCCAACATGGAACTTGCTGTCCACAGTAAGTGGGAGTGTACAGGAATAATGTGCATTATCACAGCATGACCTTGTGGAGGGTGAGGAGCTAGGGTGTATGGGAGTTGCTTGAATTTAAGAGGGACATTACAGAATCATGGAATGGTTGGGGTTGGAAGGGACCTCTAGAGATCACTTAGTCCAACTCTCCTACTAGGGCAGGTTCCTGTGGATTAGGTTGCACAGGAACACATCCAGACAGGTTTGAAAACCTCCAGAGAAGGAGACTCCACACCCTCCCTGGGCAGCCTGTGCCAGGGTTTCCTCACCTGAACAGCGAAGTTTTTTCTCATGTTCAAGTGGAACTTCTGTGTTCCAACTTGTGCCCATTACCCCTTGTTCTGTCACTGGGCGCCACAGAAAAAAACACTGGCCTTATCCTCTCAACATTTGTCCTTTAGGTATTTATGAGCATTGATGAGGTCCCTTCTCCAGGCTAAACAGCCCCAGGTCTCCTAGCCTTTCTTCCTAAGAAAGATGTTCCAGTCCCCTAATTATCTTTGTAACTCTTCACTGGACTGTCTCCAGCAATTCTTTGTCTCTTTAACTAGGGAGCCCAGAACTTGGTTTGTACTTTTGACAAGTATTTCACACATTTTCTCTGGCATGCTTACTGGTGGTTATTGATGGAGACAAGAAACAATACAGAAGATCTAGGCAATGGTTTCCTCAGTACAGTATTGTATTCTTTTACAGTAGTGCTTGGGCGATAGGACTCAATGTTTTTAATAAACCTTCTCACAGTTCCACCCAAGATTCGCCGTACGGATGCACAGTACACAGTCACAGAGGACTCTCAGGCAGTTCTGTCCTGTGTGGCTGATGGGATTCCAACTCCAACAATAAACTGGAAGAAGGACAATATGCTGTTAACAGAGATGATAGGAAAATACCAGGCCGTGCCAGATGGAGACCTCATTTTGGACAATGTTGTTGTAAGTTCACTAAATCTAAGCCATGTCTTGACAGGTTTGGCAGTAATAAGACCTCACTTCTCTTAGTTTTCACCCACTTCTGGATTTGTTATTGTTTTATTTTGTTTTCTTAATGTTCCAAAGTCTTTATAAATGTTTCATTTTCCACTGAGGAGCAAAAATCTGTGATGAATTTGTAATGGTACATTCTCAGGAAGAACAAAATGACAAGTAGGTCATCTTTCATATTTAGGGGAAAGAAAGAGTTCAGATGAGCTTTTCTGCTCATCTGCAAACTTTTGAAATTTCTTACCATCACAAGTGGTATTGTTGTGCAGGATATATCACAGCTGAAATTTCCCCAACACACTTTCTTTCAGCCTGAAGATTCTGGCAGTTACACATGTATTGCTAACAATGCTGCAGGAGAAGACACACACACTGTCACCCTGATAGTTCATGTACTTCCAGCTTTTACTGAACTTCCTGGAGATGTAGCTTTGACCAAAGGAGAACAGCTCAGATTAACTTGCAGAGCAACTGGGATACCTGTACCCAAAATAACATGGACCTTTAACAATAACATCATTCCAGGTGGGTAGCACCGGCTCTTCCTGGCAGTTCATCTCTAGAGTTGTTCTCCCTCACGCAACATTGCAGTTAGTTTAGGATAGGAAGAAGAAAAATCTAGAGAGACAAACTTGTTAGGCAGTAATTGTGTGAGAAATATCTTTAGTGTTATGCAAATGTGTCATTAAATTATCTCCAAGACAAAACTGTAAGGAATATAATTAAGAAATTGTTCCTCCTCTTTAGCAAATACTGTAAGGTATTAAAAACATTCATTATCTGATAAAATTTTTTCAGCATCCAACAACTAATGCTGTTTCTGTTAAATACAGAGAAAACCTCAGCAGTTCATAGAATGCAGATGCACAAAGCTCAAAATGAAGGGACAACTGAAGATGGTGGGCAAATGTCTCAGCAGTGACTATTCTATACATTTCTGAGGTGGCTCAGAAAAGAAATGGCACAGTGCCATTCAGCTGTGTTGATGATCAGCACTATAATTCAAACAGTCTTACAACACACTTGCTGCTGAGATGTAGATGTTTAAAATCATTGAAGTAATCCTTTACTGTGTGTTCCCCCTTCAGCACAATACGATGATGTAAATGGACACAGCGAACTCGTTATCGAAAGAGTATCTAAAGATGACTCTGGTACCTATGTATGCACAGCAGAAAACACAGTTGGCTCAATCAAAGCTATTGGCTTTGTCTATGTCAAAGGTATGTAAAATAACAGGAGTTGTGGGCACCATCAGCCATCTGCTTTTATAGTAGAACCCTAGACTGGTCTGGGTTGTAAGGGACCTTGAAGTTCATGTCATTCTAACCCCCTCAGCCATGGGCAGAGGCACCTCCCACCAGAACAGGTTGCTCAAAGCGCAATCTAACCTAGCCTTGAATATTTTGAGGGATGGAACAGCTATAACACTCTGGGCAACCTGTGTCAATGCCTCGTCACCCTCACAGGGAATAACTTCTTCCTTATGTCTAATCTAAATCCACCTTTATTCAGTTTAAAACTATTAGTCCCCTATATTTCATACTTCATCTGTGGCTACATGGGAAGAATGGAAACAGGTTGAAATTATGCTTCAAAACATCAGAGAGGTATAATCCCTCCCAGCAATTTCATTAAAGACATTTTATTTTGACTCTGCTGTTTCTCTACCATAACTTGGTTTTTCAGAGCCTCCAGTCTTCAAAGGGGATTACCATTCTAGCCGAATTGAGCCCTTGGGTGGCAATGCTATGTTGAATTGTGAAGTTGGAGGAGATCCACCTCCAACCATCCAGTGGAGCAAGAAAGGAGTTGGCGTGCAGATTAGCAACAGGATCCGGCAGCTTAACAATGGTTCTCTTGCGATCTACGGCACTGTAGTGAGTCATTGCTCTGTCAGATGTGTTTCTGCCTTGTACTTGATGAATCAAGGTATTCTAGAACATGTTTTGAAAGAGTGAGGCTAGACATTTAGTCCACTTTTGCTTTTACCTTTAACAAATGTTGTTTTAATTCAGACTAGAATTATACTGAAATTATTGGGGAAAAAAAAAAACCAAAACCATAACAGAGGCCATCATTCCCTTTAATTATCAGGAGTAAATCTAACTGTTGGTGTGTGGAAATCCTGGTTATACTCAATTAAGCAGGACTTTTGCTTTTGATATTTCAGAAATTTGTAACATGAATGGCAAGACCTTTCCCCCAAACTGTTAACTCGCGTATGCAGTTTGAAATGGGGCTAAAAACAGTCGCTCCCTTGAGTTTAAGTTAAAAACAAAATAAATATTCTCAGCATTAAGAATTTGAAGGAAATAAAAATGGAATAATGAAAATAATTCACAATATCATTTTATTAAAGGCAAAATGTCGAGACAGTCTGGAATCCAAACAGTGTGCCTCTTAAGACCCAAGGCATGCTGTGATGTGTTGCAGAAAATGCACTTACAGTATAAATGCACTGTAAATAAGAAACCTTACTGACATCCACATCAACTGTTTGCTTTTATTCTTTAGAATGAGGATGCTGGGGACTACAAGTGTGTAGCTACTAATGATGCTGGTGCGGTGGAGCGCAGTCTGACTCTCACGCTTCAGAGTAAGACTCAAATGAGACATTTAATGCTGCTAGCTCAGAGCCATAACCTACCGTTGTATAGATGCATGCAGCTCCCACTGAAGCTTTGGAGGTTGGGCACTGTGCTGTAGGTTAGGATTAATTTAATCCTTCACCAGAAATATCTAAGAGTCTAGTCCAAGCTAGTGATTGAGGACAAAGAAGCATGTAGAGGGTGATATAACCTCATCTTAGAAATCGACTTACAGTGGGGAGAACCGCTCTCAGAAAGGGACAATTTCTCTTAGCTGACTAGAGAGGATGTCTGTACAACTGGGTTAGACTAGAGCCTTAACTTTTAAGCTAAGGAAGCTGTGGGAGGTGAATCCCAGCTTTCACTGGCAATATTTTATTTTTGGCAGGAATAAGATCTTAGAATTCTTTTTTCATTAGTGGTAGAATATCTGAACATCCCCTTTCCATTGCAGCCTCAAGCAGTATGGATCTGTTACTTAATATCTCACTTGCCTGTGGACATGATTAATAGCTTAATAGCATCTTCCCACAGGCAATAAAGAAGCTATATTCTCATATAGTCAGGTCTCAATCCCAACTTTGGTTCTCAGATTGCTACTTATTAAAAATAAGCTATCCTTGTCATTTTAACTTCCATATATTTTGACAATGGAAGATCAGCAACAGTCAAATAATCAAAGTAAACTGACTTTATTTTTTTCCCTTCATTCTGACCAGACATTTAATATTCAAAACAGTAGAACAAATCTGACTGTGTGCCTAAAGAACTTTTTTTCTTTCAGGTCCTCCAGTCTTTACTATTGAACCTGTAGAGACAGTTACTGAAGCCGGTGCCACAGCAATGCTGGACTGCCAGGCAAATGGAGAGCCCCCTCCAACCATCACGTGGTCCCGCCAAGGTCTCCCCGTTGTGAATGACAAGAGGGCTACTGTCCTGTCCAATGGCTCCTTGCAGATCATTGCAGCACGGAAGGAGGACACAGCTCAGTACGAGTGTGTAGCAAGGAACCTGATGGGATCTGTTCTTGTTAGAGTACCGCTGACTGTCCAGGGTAGGTGCACAAAATAAGAGGACAGTGACAATCAAGACTGGTAGATTGCAGCATTGGTTGGCATTAAATATGATGAAGGTCTTAAAGACCTCCAAGGAAGGAGACTCCACACCCTTCCTGGACAGCCTGTGTCAGTGCTCTGTCACCCTCACAGTAAAGAAGTTTTTTCTTATGTTTAAATGGAACTTTTTGTGTTCCAGATTTATCCCATTACCCCCTGTCCTGTTGCTAGATACCATACAAAAAAGAGATGCCCCAACCTCTGTTTAGATATTTGTAAATATTAATAAGCTCCCTCCTCGGTGTCCTCTTCTCTCGACTAAACAGCCCCAGTTCCCACAGCTTTTCCTCATAAGGAAGATGCTCCAGTCCCCTCATCATCTTGGAGGCCCTGCATTGGACTCTTTCCAGAAGTTCTCTGTCCCTCTTGAGCTGGGGAGCCCAGAACTGGACACAGGACTCCAGATGAGGCCTTGCCAGGGCAGAGTAGAGGTGCAGGGGAACCTCCCTTGACCTGTGTGAGACAGAGGAGCATGAAGGAGAGACATAAATGATAGTGAAAGGATCTTGAACTATATCCCATTCCTGGAACATATATCAAAACTGAGTTGTGCCTCTAAAGAAAAGCATTTAGGAGCACAAGCAGAAACTATTCTAGGGCAGCTGAAGTGCTCCCTGAACTACAATATGATATTTCTGCAGTAAGGAAGGTGTGAAGTGGGTTTAGTTTCCAAGTATGGCTTATGAAGTGCATTTTTCACTTTGCTGTATCAATCTGAGTAAAAACACAAACACGTTCCAAATGGAACACACTTTTGCCCCTCACAGTGCATGGTGGATTTTCCCAGTGGCTCGAGTGGCGACCTTGCAGTGTGACCTGTGGGCAGGGGCTTCAGGAGCGGGTCCGTCAGTGCAACAACCCTCTTCCAGCAAACGGTGGGAGGAGCTGCAAGGGGCCCGACAAAGACGTGCGCAGCTGCCACCACGGCCCATGTCCAGGTGTGTCTTTAGTCAAGTGACACTTTTAATGTACTTCAAGTTAAGTGCCCTGACAGCGAACCACTGTCACCACAGATCTTCATGACAGATTCATTTTTCCAAGAAACTGGAATTAATTTGGACTTCTGTGGAACGGGAGAGGAAATTTCAATAAATACTACAAAAATATGTTTTAATTAAAACTGTGGGATCTTCTGTTTTGTAGTGGATGGCAACTGGTCAGAGTGGGGGCTATGGGAAGAGTGTTCAAAGAGCTGTGGCCAAGGTAACAGGACCAGAACCAGAACTTGCAGTAACCCACCAGCTCAGCATGGCGGGAAGCCCTGTGATGGCAGTGCAGTGGATTCAGTCATGTGTAATATTAGGCCTTGCCCAGGTAAGAGAAAAGTGGTTTAAAATGAGTTGAACAAGAGTCTTCCAATATAGATTTTTTTTTATTCTATAAACTCACATTTTCTCAGTTTATTCCAATTAGGAAATTATACAATAATTAAGCTCCTAATATTTTGTTTTAAAATTGCTTGTAATTTGTCAGTAGTAGGCAGTAGATCTTGGAGACAGAAGTCACAAAAGTAACTGCAAGGAATATTCTCAGCAATGGGGTTGGATTTTTTTCCCCCAATAAAAATGTTAATTCTGTATTTTGATGTTTTCCAATACTTGTTGCCCATCTTATTGCAGAGTAAAACTCACAACTCTAAATCTATTCTGCAAAGCTAATTAAAATGAAATTAAAAAAAACCCCAATAGTCAAACCACCAATTATTGAAAAGCCACATAAAATGTGATAGTTGATAATTTAAGATATTATCTGTATATTTTCCTCTGTTTTCATTTTCAGCTACATCTTTCTCTTAACTAGCTGAACGTTCAGGTTTCCTTCCTGCCTACATTTGACGGGTTGTGGTGTATTCATAACCCTTCACTTCTGGCATGTTTCTTTATCTTCAGTTTTTATTATATTGATTTTTCTCTTTTTCCCTGACTCTGCTTCTGCCACAGTGCCAAATGTTCATGCACCAGCCTGGAATTCATTTCTCTGTATCTTGGCAACCAAATCAGTTCTGGCACTTGTATACTGGTAGCCACTGAAGTGGTGTGCCAGCTTTTAGCTGGCCATGCCTCTTCCCATGCCGAGGCCTTCAGCCCAGCACAGGCAGTGCCAGGGGACTTGGGGAAAACACCAGATTTGAGCAAGCGTTCTGTCCTATTGTTCTGAGACTGTAGTGTGATGTGTTCAGAGAATAAAAAGGAAAGAATTAGTCTCTCTGTTGATCCATTTCAGCTGTTGCTTAAGGCAAAGGCTTTTTCAGGGGCTTATTCAGGATCTGTCGTTTATTGATGTTAAATGAGATGGCTTTTTTTGCCTGTGGCTATGGAGCTGTAATTTCAAGGTAAAGCAGATGTTTAGGTTAAACTGCTTCTATAGCTATGCTGCCTTTGCAGTGGATGGTGAGTGGAGTTCTTGGCTGCCCTGGGGTCCTTGCAGTGAGACTTGTGGGAAAGGCACCCAGACACGATTGAGACTGTGCAATAATCCTCCTCCCTCACATGATGGGTCGTACTGCGAGGGCTCCGATGCACAGATGCAGGTTTGCAACAAGAGACGCTGCCCAGGTGAGATGCGTCGGACACATAGAGAACAAATGACAGACTGGCCAGTTCCTTTCCAAATTCTGCTTAATGTATATCAGAAGCTTTACAGTTCTGAAAGTGGAGTCCCTGAAAAAATTCCACTCAAGCCTTTTATTTTCACTAGCCCTTGAGTGTTTCTCTATAGGCCTGATGTATGGAATTTCTTCTCTTCTCCCTATCTCTTCCTTTACCCTGTCACTGTGCAAAAGCAGCATTTTAAATCCTTGCCAGTTAAATTACAGGTTTCCTAAACATTTATTTTTAAAAATTTTCCTAGGTTCTGTTATTCATTTGTCCTTTTCTTCTACATTTCAATGAGTCCTTCATGATTGGATAGGAAGACTCACATTTTTAAAAGATGACCCTCTGTTTGGCTGAGTGCAGGGATAATAGAGGGAAATGTGCAGCGGTTCAGACTAGATCCTTCTGGTATCATGCTCCATTTTGCACATGCCACGTCCTCCACTGAGTCCCCACTGTAACTGTCCACTGGTAGAAGAGAGAACTGGCTTTGTGGTGATTGAGCACCTGAGGACTTGATGTTGCACATTTACCAGCTCAGTGTGCTACTGCTGAGGATTGTTGCTGACCAGTTGTTTGTGACTAGTCAGCCTCTTCTCAGCCATCAACTCGTGCTCACACAGATCTACCCATGACAGTTTGTGTCACCACACCTTGAGAGATCAATGACCTTCTCAACTGCTTAGACCTGGCTCCTGTGAGATAATTTAGTAGTAACTTGTATGAAGAGCTGAGAAAGTAAATTCAAAGTTGGTTCAGGAACAGGGAGAAGGTTGTAATGGTCACATCTTCAGGCTGTGCAGCTGCAACCAGAGCAGGACGTGCAAGTGAAGACTGGGGTTTTGGTATGGCACTCGCGCTGGCCATCTGCCCAGTGTGGTAATTTCAAGGACTACTTCATGTTTGGTTTGACTTGCTTACAGATACCAAAAAATGAGTGAATGACCAAGCTTGAGGATTAAATCATCCCTGACCATGATTCTGGTCAGGCTCACAGGTTAAGACAGGCCACACCTTTCTCCAGCTTTCACTCCTGGAAATCCCTGTGTAGAAATCCCTGTGCAGCTTGAGTGCTCTAGAAAGAATCAGTAACATCCTCCAGTCAGTTTGACCCTGATATAGCACTGATTTACCTTGTTATTTCTAACTGTACCCCACTATGCCTTTCTCACCAGTGGATGGGAAGTGGGCCACGTGGAGCAGCTGGAGTGCCTGCACTGTGTCCTGTGGAGGAGGCAGCAGGCAGAGAACACGCCACTGCTCAGACCCAGCCCCACAATTTGGAGGTCACAAATGTGAAGGAAATGACATCCAAATTGATTTCTGCAACAGTGATCCATGTCCAAGTAAGTAGTTCGGGAGAGGCTGCTTACTGGCCTACTGGGTTGGTGTGTATGCCTAAGGCTCTTCTCAAGCACATGCTCCCACAAAAATGTAGGGGTCTGAAGCAGGTGGTGTTAGCTGCCTGGTGAGAGCAAAAGCATTTGTCCAGCAGTCAGCATGACTGGGGTGTTTTAAACATAAACTGTGAGGAGCCCAGATGAGTAGCAGCTGGTCCCTAAGGTCCTGCTGGACTGCCAGTGCTCACACACCTCTCTAAAGCTCCCACTGTCCAGGCAAAGTACTGCAGACTGAGGCTCTCTGTCTCTTGTGGGAGAGTATAGGGATTTGTTTGGTTAATAACATATGCTGTGTACTTTCCTACAAACAACTATGTTCTGGAGAAGGTTAATATACTCTGAGAAGTCCTTGGGTGCTGGACAAGATAATTTCCTTAGATCTTTGTCTGGATTTTTCAATTTTTATTTTGGGAAAAGGAATTTAAAAGTTACTCTCCAATAGGAATATTTTCCTGGCTTGACTGTCTGGTTTTAAGAATCTAAGAGGAAGACAGATTAAATCTGGATTATTTTTACAGTTCATGGCAACTGGGGCCCATGGAGTAGTTGGGGAACCTGCAGTAGAACGTGCAATGGAGGGCAGATGAGGCGGTACCGGAGCTGCGACAACCCTGGCCCAGCCAGCGGCGGCAGGGCCTGTGCAGGGGCTGACATGCAGGTCCAGCGGTGCAGCACAGAGCTGTGTCCCGGTGAGTGCACAGACTGACAGGCACTAAATACGGCCTTCCCTGAAAGACTTCAGGGTATACTTAACCCACGTGATGTGTTCATATGGTGATAGGAATGTAGAACATTCCTGTAGTTGCTTACAACTTCATACAGTTCTAGCAATCCACTCTCACGTTTTCCTTTGGATGAGTTTCACCTTACAAAGATTTCTCCATTCAGGTGTTACATTTTCCTGAAATGACGTGGAATAGTTCAAAACAGGAAATGGCATATGAAAATCTCCTACATCTAGTAATTCTACTTAGTTTTTACAGTACATACAGTTTATAAGACTCATAGAATTACACAGAATCAGAAAATAGTGGACATTGGAAGGGACCTCTAGACATCATCCAGTCTAGCTGTCTGGTAAAGTGGGTTCATGTCAACGAGGTCACCCAGGAATAAGACCAACCAAATGGATTTGAAAACCTCCAGAGCAGACTTCACACTCTCCTTGGGCAGCCTGCACTAGGGCTCCCTCACCCTCACAGGAAACAAATCCTCCCTTATGTCAAGTGGAACTTCCTGTGTTCTGGCTTGTACCTGTTACCGCTCGTCCAGTCACTGGGCACCACCAAAAAAAAGACTGGCCTCACCCTCTGAACACCCACCCTTTAGATATTTATAAGCATTTTTAAGGTTCCCCCTTGGCCTTCTCATCTCCAGTAAGCTCTCATAATGTATTCCAGGAGTTGGGAATAATGTTCAAATAAAAGATGTTAAATAAAACAACAATCAAAGCATTTAATTAATTTATTGACAAAACATAACTAAGGAGCAAGCAGTGAACTTACCCATTCAGGATCAAGATCAGCAATACAGAAGACAAACCACAATGCTAGAGATTTACAGAACACTGACAAATTTATAAACACCCTTCTATAACTCATCCCAGAAAGATATTACTATGTTAATTCTGATCTAAAAAAAAAAAAATCTGTCCTTTATATGCAACATCCTCTTTCTTGGATTTATCCTTCTCAATCACAGGTTTTCATGCTGCTTTTATAATTCTTCTCAGTTCCTTCCTTACTGTTATTTTGGCTAATGGCTGTCTTAAGCAAAGTTTTCACCGTTCCTTTCCTTTTGCCATTGGTTTGGGGCATGTGTTGTATCAGATCAGATAGGACATTTTGAGGACACTCTGGTCACTGCTCAGTCTTGTTCCTGTTGTATCCTCTGTGGTTTCTTGGGGCCATGGTACAGAGAAGAGCCCGTATGGACTCCCACACATGTGTAATTCAAGCCAATGCTAACTGACCTCTTGTGTTTGAAGAGAGAGAACATGTGTTCTTTATTTGCAAGCTTTAGGTTTCCTTTGGTTTCTTATACTCTTCCATCAGTGTCATATCCATGCAATTGCAGATGTTTCCTTTGTGGGAATAAAAGCACTCCAAGCTCTAGGCAGATGGGTTCTGAATATTGACAACACTTCTTTAAGATCATGGAGTCCAAAGCAGTTTATAAAGGTCTTTTCCAGCCTAAACAATTCTATGATACTGTGGTTTGAGATGGGTCAGTATACATGTGGCAATGTGTTTCAGGTCTGAAGTCAGTTTCTACAGAACCTGGTCCTTTCAGGGATACAGAAGCTAGCAGGAAGCATCTCTGCACAACCTGCTGGGAGAGCAGCTGGTGAGAGTCGGGATGTGGTGGTCACAGGGCTGCTCTCCCCATATTGATATGCAGGCAACTGCCCAAAACCAGCTCAGCTCATTCCCTGCACACACACAGAGTTCCTGTGTGTCACCCTTGGGGAGGAATTGCAGAGGTTGTGCAAACAGACACATGCAGTTTACACTGTACAAAATGTCCCTGGTCAGCCATGTAAGTGATACTTCTTCAGCACCATACAAGGAAGAATCTGACCCAGCTTTGGCTAAACCTTTAGCCCTTCTGTTGGACACATTCCCTGAGGAGCTACTTTGTCTCCAGTACAGCTGATGGCCAAACACAATTTTAGAAGTTGTGTGTTCTGAGGGCAGAAGTCTTCACACCTTTTTTTCATCCTTTGAGCTGTTTCTTTTCTCTGTCATACTGTTTCTGTGAAGAAGAAATGACGTACAAGCGTCACTGATGCAGCCTGACACATTTAAAATGAGAAGTCATTTTCTTCTTTCTTTCTTTCTTCAGTGGATGGAAACTGGGGGCAGTGGCAAACATGGAGCCAATGCTCTGCTTCTTGTGGAGGAGGAGAGCAGAGTCGAGTACGCCTGTGCAGCAATCCAGCCCCATTAAATCGTGGACGTCCGTGTCCTGGAGACTCCTCCCAAATATCCAGGTGTAATACCCAAGCATGTCCTGGTGAGTTCACTTACAGCCCGCACACAATGACAACATGATGAAAGCCTGTGGCACCTCTCATTTGACTGGCGCTCTCCTGTCTTGGCCAGTTGACCGATTAATGTCATTTTTTTGGCCTAAATCTCTCCTGCAACCTCAACAGGATACTGTTGTTACCCTGTCATATAGCACTGGAGTATGCTGTTAAACAATTACTGCTTTTCAGATGGGGGTGAGTGCCTTAGGTGATTCACACGTTAATGTGCACGTATCTCAGCGCATGTATGTACAGCATCCTGTTACTTGCAGGTTGTGAGCTTTACTATTGTAAATAATGTAGCAATATATGTAGAAATAACATTACTTCTTAAAATACTGGACAGTATTTCTGAATGTTTTCTCTCCCATAATATCAGTCATCAGAGTTCTCACAGGGACCTTTTTTCTCCTGTTCTTCCCTGCCCAGGTGGTCCTTCACGTGCCAGAGGCAGCATCATTGGAAATATTAACGATATTGAGTTTGGAGTTTCATTCCTGAATGCCACAGCAATGGACAGCCCTGACTCTGAGACTAGAGTAATACAAGCAAAAATTACAAACGTCCCGCCGAGCCTTGGTAGGCTTTCGTCACTTTTTATCCTTTTTTGTTTTCCTTGAGCTAAGCTGAACTCTGAGCAATGCCAGTTTTCAGCACTTTGTTTCATTACTTCTTACAGAAGAAATGGATCTAAACTCTTTGTTTAGAGAGAGAAAAAGGGACTCTGTAATAATTCCTCTGAACATACCAATACCTACTTCTTCTCTGGTTTAAATCTGAAAAGTTAAACTAGTTTTAGATCTTTGTATTCTGCTGCTACTGGGGTGAGTCGCATGATGTTGGGGAAAAAAGCTCTCTAGTGTTATTCTGTGTTTCTCTCAGGCCCAGCAATGAGGAAGCTTGTTTCTATACTCAGCCCAGTTTATTGGACTACTGCAAAAGAAATTGGAGAAGCCATGAATGGATTTACACTCACTGATGCAGTCTTCAAGAGAGAAACCCAAGTGGAGTTTGCGACTGGTTAGTTATCTGTGATGCCCCATCTCTTTCCACTTCCAATTAGTTTGATAGGTACTGCATTTCTTAAAAAATAACTTTTAAGTGTTGCTGAATTTTGAGTCTTGAGTCTTTGAGTCTTACACTGATACTTTCTGAAGGACTATGCTTTCTGCGGTGTAAATATAGCTGTTACAGCTATAACTGGCAATGTATTATTTTTGTTGTTATAGAATCATTACAGAATCATTATCATTATGGTTGGAAGACTTAAGATCATTAGTAACTTGACACTGCCAGGCTCATCACTTAAACTAAACCATGTCCCTCAGCATCTCATCTACGTATCTTTTGAATACCTCTAGGGATGGTGACTCCCTCACCTCCCTGGGCAGCCCGTTCCAAGGCTTAACAATCCTCTCATTGAAAAAGTTCTTCCTAATGTCCAATCTAAACCTCCCCTGGTGCAGCTTGGGGAGAAGAGATCGGCCCCCAACTCACTACAAGTCCCCTTCAGGTAGTTACAGAGAGTGTCTCCACTCAGCCTCCTCTTTTGTAGCCTAAACATCCCCAGCTCCCTCAGCCATTCCTTATAAGACCTGTTCTCCAGACCCTTCACCAGCTTTGTTGCCCATCTCTGGATACACTCAATGTCTTTTTTGCAACGAGAGGCCCAGAGCTGAGCACAGCACTCAATGTGCAGCCTCAGCAGGACCGAGTAAAAAGTGACAGTCACTTCTTTGGGCCTGCTGGTCACACTAGTTCTGATACACGCCAGGAAGCCATTGGCTGCCTTAGTCATCTGGGCACAGGCACACTGCTGGCTCCCAGGCATGGTATGCTTTCTAAAGACATGGAGTCTAAAATCACTGGCCAAGGGATCCCAGTTCAGACACTGTGTGGCTAACAAGAGTCTCTGGCAGGATGTTTTTATAAATCAGTGTGCCCTTAAAATCCATAGGTGAGATTCTGCGCATGACTCACATTGCCCGGGGCCTGGATTCAGATGGAGCCTTGCTGCTGGACATCGTTGTGAGTGGCCACGTACTGCAGCTTCAGACAGCAGCTGATGTTATCGTGAAGGTAAAGCAGCTTGAGATACCGCCCCCATCTCTCATCCATCCATACACCTCTCATCCATAATAAAGCAGTAGACATCAATTCCTGAACACTGCTTTACCATGTGTAACTTATTTTGTACCAGACTTAATTGCCAGCAATTAGGATTGCCTTTGTAAACCAAAAGTTGTCCTCGGAAGGGTGACATTAGTCACTCAAGTGAGAAGGTAGTACTGAAAAATGTCCTTGGGGCTGGTCGGCACAAGCAGCATGTCAGGTGTGGCTTTTGACAGAGCTATAAAGGTGTATATTAATCTGATTTTTTGACTGCCCTGAGGATGACACCAGCTCTTTTACAACACAGCACCTTGCAAATATTTCTGAATGTTGCTGATGTTTGCAACTACAATTAATAAGTAGTGTGGCAGAGAAACATTCCTGTGGCTGATAAAGTTGCCTAGAGTCTATAGATCATGGAAGGAAGGGATGGCCACTTGGGATGAATATAAGACTGTTGTCAGAGGATGTAGGAAGACAACTAGGAAGGCTAAAGCCTCCGTGGAGTTGTACCTTGCAAGGAAGCTCAAGGACAACTAGAAGGGCTTCTTCAAATACATTGCAGACAAAACTAACACTAGGAGGCAATGTAGGCCCACTGCTGAATGAGACAGGTGCTCTGGTGACAGAGGCTACAGAGAAGGCAGAGTTACTGAATGCCTTCTTTGCCTCTGTCTATACTGCTGGAGACTGTCCTCAGGAGCCCCAGACTCCAGAGGAGGTCAGGTTAAAGGAGTATTTTTGTTTAGTTGATGAGGACTGGGTTAAGGATCAGTTGAATAATCTGGATGCACATAAATCCATGGGCCCCGATGGGATGCACCTGCGGCTGCTGAAGGAGCTGGGGGAAGTCATTGCTAAACCACTCTCCACCATATTCAGTAAACCGTGGAGAACAGGAGAGGTGCCTGAGGACCTCTCAGGAAAGCAAACATCACAGCAGTCTTCAAAAAGGGTAAGAAAGAGGAGCTGGGTAACTACAGACTGGTCAGCCTCACCTCGATCCCAGAAAGGTGATGGAGCGACTTATCCTAGGTGCTGTCTCCAGGCATTTAAAGGACAAGAGGGTCATTAGGACCAGTCAACATGGCTTTACCAAGGGGAAGTCGTGTTTGACCAACCTGAGAGCCTTTTATGAAGCTGTAACCAGGTGGATAGATGGTGGTAGTGCAGTGATTTAAGTAAAGCATTTGACACCATCTCCCACAGCATCCTTGCAGCCAAACTGAGAAAGTGTGGGCTGGATGATCAGGTAGTGAAGTGGATTGTTAACTGGTTGAAGGGAAGAAGGCAGAGAGTTGTGATCAGTGGGGCAGAGTCTAGTTGGAGACCTATCTCTTGTGGAGTCCCTCAGGGGTCAGTGCTGTGACCGGTACTGTTCAATGTATTGATTAATGACCTTGATGAGGGAACAGAGGGCACTAACAGCAAGTTTGCTGATGATACTAAACTGGGGAGAATAGCTGACACACCAGAAGGCTGTGCTGCCATTCAACCAGATGTGGTTTAAATTAAAGAAAATAAAATTATTAGATCTCCAAAGATTGTTATTGAACAGTGAGGTCACTTGCTAGGTTTTTTTGGACGTGCTGTGCTCTGGCCACCATCATCAGGATTCTGTGTACCACAGCCTGCTTCTTAATTAAAGAAACAAACCAGCTGCTATTAACATTCACCAGATAAAATAAGAGTTAAAAGGGGCATGTGTCATGTGACAAACTATTTGTTCAGCTGTTAAGGAAAACCCCCTTTCCCAGACTATGTCTTACAGCACTTTACAAAGGCCATAGTGTTGTTGACTGTACTGGGTGCTGACATCTGTATCTTGCTGTTTCAGGATTACACAGAAGATTACATTCAAACTGGCCCTGGGCAATTGTATGCCCATTCCACTCGCCTCTTCACCACAGCCGGCGTTAGCGTTCCCTACACGTGGAACCACACTGTCACCTATGATTACACTAAAGGGAAGATGCCTTTCCTGGTGGAAACGCTCCATGCCTCCTCTATTACCACAGAGTACCACCCACTGGAAGAAGCAGTGGCTTTCAAAATCCACGCTTCCATTGCAAAAGGTGGTGTTCTAATCTTTCACAAAAATCAAACGGCTCTTTCATGTTTTTCAAAAGATCAAAACCTCTGTACCACTGACTTTAGGTGCCCACGTAGAAAAAACACTTAAAGTCTGGATGTTAAAAGTTTCTAGTTTAGTGTCCAGGTACAATAAATATTTTATAACTAGCTGGGCTGCATTTTTAAAAGTAATAAAATGCTTGTATTTTCATCCACAAGTGACATGTGCTTCCCTTATCATACAGGAGACCGTAGCAACCAGTGCCCTGTGGGGTTTGGATTGGACTCAACTGGGCCTTATTGTTCAGGTAACGATATTGACAAGTGGAGTGTGTAATCACAGGCTCACAGAATAGTTTGGGCTGGAAGAGGCCTTATAGATCACCTAGTCCACCCTCCCACAATGGACAGAGACGTTTTCCACTAGACAAGGTTGCTTCAAGCCCCATCCAACGTGGCCTTGAATACTTCCAAGATAGGGCAGCCACAGCCCCTCTGGGTGATCTGTGCCAGTGTCTCATTTGGAAAAAATTCTTATTTATTTCCAAGCTAAATATACTCTTTTTCAGTTTAAAACCATTACCCCATGTCCTGGCCCTTTATCAAGGCCCTGACAGGCCCTTGTAAAAAGTCTCTCCATCTTTCTTATTACAGGCCCCCTTTATAGATTGAAAGGTTGCAGTAAGGTCTCCCCAGAGCCTTCTGTTCCCCTGGTTAAACCCTGACTCCCTCAGGCTTCCTGCACAGCAGACAAGTCCCAGCCCTCTGCTCATTTCTATGGCCTCCTCTGGACCTGCTCCAAAAGGTCCCTGTCTGTCCTGTGCTGGGCCCCCAGAGCTGGATGCAGAGCTCAGCCACCAGAACCTACATTGCCTTTATGGAGTTTCAAAGCATACAGTATCTACTCCACAAAGTTACCGCTGATAAAAAGGTGTGGATCCAAAGGCAGAGGAAAACTTTGACTTTGGTACTCATCTATAATCTAAGTAGTGCCCAGACAGCTTTTGCTCTACCTCAGGTACACCTAGGGCACAGTGAGACACAATATCTGCTCAGCCTGCAAAGCAAGGATGTCCCTTAGTAGTCTGTGTGGAGGGAAGGATGTGTGTTGGCAGCCTATGTGACCGCGCACAAGTTCCTACTTGGGGGATGGAGGTGACGAGAAGATTCTGAGCATTTTAGCTGCCTCTTCTAGATGAGAAGAGTCCCAATTGTTTTAGGGAACAATTATCTGATATACTTTTGTGGACTTATTTTGTTGCCTCTTGAAAGCCTGTAAATTAAGGATATGGAAGAAATAAACACTATGCCATCCAAAGGGTTCTACATGATGGAAAGTGAAAATAAGATTGCTGAAGCAATTTTCTACTTGTGATGTCATCTGTAAAACAATCTGAGTTCTGAAATAGTAATATGTAACAGCTACAGCTCTGCAGATATACCTAGAAAGTCTTAAACACCCATCCGTCCTGTTGTAAAATTCTCTGGAAAAGATTATATCAGTCATTTGTGACCATGGTAGGGACC
Source organism: Colius striatus (assembly GCF_028858725.1). Classification (NCBI taxonomy): domain Eukaryota; kingdom Metazoa; phylum Chordata; class Aves; order Coliiformes; family Coliidae; genus Colius; species Colius striatus. The sequence continues at coordinate 21,970,165 of NC_084768.1, forward strand.
CAGTCCTGCAGAGCTGGTGCTAGATTCCAGCAAGCCATGTCAGCAGGATTGTGAACTGTAAAGATCAGAGTGGAGAGCATGCTGCTGAAATGCTTCTGTGGAATGTTCCCTTGCTATATCTTGCTTTGCCATGTGGATTTACCAGCTGTCCCCTTCTGTTGAAGGGTTGGTTTGGTTTAGTTTCTTGGAAAGTCTCATGAAGTCTCACTGGTTTTTCAAACGGTTTGTTCTTTCAGACGAAGATGAATGTGCTGTGCGCAGTCCTTGTTCCCACACCTGCCACAACACCATGGGGTCCTACTACTGCTCCTGCCCAAAAGGTCTCACCATCTCAGCGGATGGTAGAACATGTCAGGGTAAGAGATGTATTGCAACAGCTTAGAAGCAAAAAGCACTGTGGGACAGAAATCTTAAGGGAAATGTTCTGTTGGGGTTGGGCCATGTTCTTGGTACAAAGTATAATTTATTGGTGAAGTTCTGACTGTTTTGTAGCTGAATGTATTTGTAGCCAAGCATTTCAGTTGCTGGTGTTTCATTCTGAGCCGGTAAGGTTCACAGCTTGTCTTTAATCCTAGATATTGATGAGTGTGCATTAGGTGGCCATACCTGCCACGTGGGCCAGGACTGCGAGAACATCATTGGCTCCTACCGCTGCGTGGTCCGGTGTGGGACTGGTTTCAGGAGGACAGCTGATGGATTTAGCTGCCAAGGTATGGACAGGTCTTTGGGGTTTGGTGTTAGCTTTCAGAAATTGAAAATGCCATCTGCTGTCTTCCACACCAGTTGAAAGTAACGTTTTAAAAGATGCATTTCCAAATCTAGTGTTTATAGATTTCCATTATCGAGGCTTTGGGGGTTGTTTTGATGGGGTTATCTTTGTTTTGTTTCTTTTTCTGTGAGGTTGGGGTTTTTTTGAAAACTACTGCTTTTTCTATTTTTAGAAAGAAATTTTCAATCCATTTGGGGAATAGCTTAACATTGTTGCCTGTGTGTCCCATGTGCATTTCCTTTCACAAAGAAAGGAGGGATGTAAATGCTTCTGCACATCTCTCAATAGTGAAATAACTAGAGGTCAAAGCAGAGTACAGAATGCTGACCCAAACTGAACGCTGCTTAAGTGAATGATGCCCGGTGAGTTCACAACCATGGTATCATGGATTTATGTTTTTCAACAGATGTTAATGAATGTCAAGAGACCAACTCCTGTCATCAGCGTTGCTTCAACACCATAGGAAGTTTCCACTGTGGTTGTGACCCAGGATACCAGATGAAGGGCAGAAAATGCATGGGTACGAAGGGATCAGGGAATGCTTATTCCCTCAATCCAATGAGTGTAGTTCAATGTTTATTTGTTGCTGTATTTTATCAGAAACCTTTCTGAAGGACAGTCCTACTATGGATGATAGACATGTTATTTCTGTGTTTGTTTGAAATGCAATCAAACATGCACGCACTGGGTCATTCCAGCCAAGTCATTCCGCTCGGGAGGAACTGAGTGTAAGGAAGCAAGTTCATTTCCCTTCTTTGTTTTTATTTTCTCAATAAGATGTCAATGAGTGCAGGCAGAACGTATGCAGGCCTGATCAACTTTGCAAGAACACCCGTGGTGGTTATAAGTGCATCGATCTGTGTCCCAGTGGAATGACCAAAGCAGAAAATGGAACTTGTATTGGTGAGTGGCAGCGTTAATGTACTGCACAACGATGGTAAGCTCCAGGACAATGTGAATTTTAAAAAAGAAATAATCTTGGAAATAGTCCAACTCCAGTGACTAAGATTTGCACATAATAAAGCATTTCATTTATAGGAGCACACATATTTAACGTTTTTGTATTATATACACTTATATGTATTAAAAGAATAGATGGATCTGTGCCACTCCTAGTTTTCTATCACTGCAAGCACAAATGATGAGGTTTTCCTCAGCACCTTTTCTGTGTTATCACCTGGAGTTCTACCAATTGTTCTCTAACTGAAATGTTTTTCCTTATATGTGAATATCTTCTTCAGAGTTTGTCTCGGAAGTTCTGAATCACATATCCTTGCTGCTTATCAGGGCTGGTTTTAAACATAACTTGTGTTACACCTGCTACCAAATATTTTTTTCCAGTGAGATATGACAGGAAGATGGTATATTTGGTTTCTTTGGAGAGTAGCTGATCACATTGGAAACATCAATGAACAGTGTTGTACACAAAAAGTAAATGTAATATGATTGGAAAATTGATCTGTGTCTGCTCAAAATCTGCTTTCAGATTGTGAATCACAGATTGTGTACAAAGTGTTGCAGAGTAATGCCTAGTCATGGCACTGGGTAAGAAAAGTCAGAGGCCAAATCTATCTGAGCCACATTCACTTGTGGCTAACTGCATTCCTTCTGTGTGAAGAAGTTCAAAGCTGTAAGAAGCTTCCAGAAAAATCTAGCTTCTTCCCCTTGCTTGTTCCTTGCAGATATTGATGAGTGCCGGGATGGGACCCACCAGTGCCGCTATAACCAGATTTGTGAGAACACAAGAGGCAGTTACCGCTGCGTGTGTCCAAGAGGCTATCGGTCCCAGGGAGTTGGAAGACCCTGTGTGGGTAAGGTGTCCCATCACACTATCATCACATGTCTCCTGCTCTCTGGGCTTTCTGCTGTAACACATCCAACAGTGCTATCCTATATAGACAAATTTGCCCTGAAGTTCAAAATTATCCATCTAAACTAAAGCATCTTGTTGAAAGATAAATGATCCCAAAAGGAGAGTGTTATAGGTCCACCCTTTGAAAACAAGATGTATGAAGGTCTTGGAGCACTGGTGAACGTACATGACAAGTGACCACTCCACAAGAGGCTTCATTTCTAAAAATCGGGTTTAGTTTGAGTTGATGGGACAGTGAGATGTGCCTGGCTGTCCTCTGGCCTGCACTGATTCACACCTGAAGACAGTCAGCAGGGAGTGATGTGGATTCCCCTGAAGGAGAACACCCAAAGGAAGGGGGTTGCAAGAGCACGGTATACCCAGAACTCGCCTCCACAAGCCAGTGGCACAGCTTCCCTGAGCCACCACAGCCAAGGGTGGAGTAACCTCATGCACATTTATCACTCAACACTCCCCTTTCTGGTTTGGATGGATCACAGCAGGGAAGGAGGATTCCTGGCAATCATAGGAATGCTGCCCATATCATTACTCCCCTGTGCTCTCTACGTAGAACCTTTTGGCATAAAAACATGCAGAGCTTCCTCCCACACCCGCATGCGAAGCGTCTTGTAGCTCTAATGTGGATAGCGAGAGGGTTTCATGTGTAGTGGCAGTGCAAGTGCATCAAACACTTCCCTGGGCATTCAATAGATCTCAGGGTGGCATGAGGATCACTTAGATTCACCCTTTCTGTATTTACATAGAATATTTAAAATCTAATAACTGGTCTACCTTGATAATAATGATTTATGAATGTTGGTATGTGACACCAAGTGAAGATGCTCTCACCTATCATAACAGAACAGCATTCTTCTGTTGTGACTTCTTCAAGATTACCCTTCAGAAGGGATAAATAGCTGCTTTGGCAAACAGCATTTAATTTTTTTTCCTTTGGAAACAACCTAAGATTTTTGGACTACCAAAAGCCAGGTATGTTGGGATTTTTTTACAGAGATTAAATTGCAGTAACTGTTTGGCTGTAGATAAGAGATTACTTCTACCAGCTTCTTCTCTAACTGAAATCAAATCAACCCCAGACTCCTTAATGTATATTAAACCCATTTAAATATCTGACAGTAATAAGCTAGGTAAAGTCAAGGACTAAAGATTTTCACAAAAGCCTGGCAGCTGTGCAGAAACTGTCTTCTGACCAAAGAAGACTGAAAGCTCTCTCTTAAATCAAAGTATGACCTTTATGCACCTTTGAGTTTTTTTATCTGTATAAAAATATATTTAAAATACAGATGTATCAAAGGTATCAGTTCACAGGTGTTGCTAAAATCCAGTTTTGATTGTTAATGTTTCCAGGGAGAATAGGGAAGAGATGAAGGCCTCAGACTGAAACATAAGAATTGAACTTTGTAGTTGTGCCACTTTTACACTTTTTAAAGTCCTTTGTGCCACAGTTCCCTGTCTATTGAATGAGGAGAAGATGCTCCTTTGTCATCACAACACCCATTTAACTAAATCAGTGTGTCTGTGAGCTGTGTTGGATCTGGACATGCCCTGTCATAGTTGGAAGGGCATTATCAAACGCCTTTAGAAAGCATTTTTGCATATAACATGTGCAAGGCTATCTAGATTTTAACATCAAATATTATGCTTCAAGTTAGAAAATAAAATAGCTATATTCTTTAAGTCATTTCACCTTGTTCTTGTGGATATTTACTAATCAGTGCCTAAGTAAAGGGCTGCTGGGCTGATCAGGCAGTGATCGCTTCTCCTGGGGCTTCTGGCAGCAGTGACCTGCTGCCTTCAGTTCTGCTTGTCCTGCAAAGGATGATCCTATGAAAGGAAGGGCTTCCACTTCCCCCTGTTTTCACTCATCATTTCTATGATAGTCTTCTCTTGCCTATCCTCAACTTGTTCCAGGGACACTGCTGGTTGAGAAGTGTTAGTGCACATTCTTATTGCTATTTTATGCAGGTAGCAAATGTTAAACACAGCAATTAGAACACAGTTGAGCACTGAGGAAATAAGCAGCATCCTTTGACATTGAAAATTGTCAATTTCAATTGCATTGAAAATGTAATACATTTTTCATTGCAATCTCATGATGAAGAATTTTAACTTAAAATTCGTGCTATTTGGTGCCCTATTCAACACAAAGTTCTCTCATTTGTGACACCTGGTAACGTTATTCTAATATTTCAACAAATATATAAAGCTTCAGTTGGATGCTTGTGAAATAACAACTGGAAAATACTGCAATACTTTGCAAGAATTATCCTGGGATTTTCAGTGGTCAAAAGAACTAATTATTAATGCTTCCCCCAATTCTTTAAAACTTGAAAATATATGATATTATTATTATATTATATAAAATATATAAACAATGAATGAGAATGCAATGTAATATTCTACTATGTTTCTGAACAGTTATTATCATGCTGTGTCTTGAGGGATTATAAACTGCTCAAATATAATATTCAGAATGAACCAAAAAGAAGGTGCATTAATGTTAGCTCAGTGGCATTTTGATGACAAGAATTCCCAAGAATATGCACTTACCACTGATAGAAAATAATTAAACTCTTACCAAGTCACCATTAGGATCATCTTTGTATTCTAGTGAAAATGAGTTTATGAGGTGTATCAATTATAGATCTCTCCTTTATGTTAATATCAGAGTTATCTCTGGTCATTGCAGAACTGCACATTCCTTTTTGGTTTTAGCAGGTTTTTATCCTTTTCTAGCAGAATGTAAGTTTGAAAAGGAATACTGTGTATGACAAATATTTCAGCTGGACCTGGAGTAACTCCATAAAAGTTTTAGGAAATTTATTTCTAGTAGTGCCAGAAAGATGGTGGTAGAAGGCTTGGTCCTACAGTATCCAGGAGCACTCAGATGTACTTTATTTTGTGCAAAGGGTGCTCATCATGTTATATCTTCCAACCCTTTGCCACACTTGGTATGGTCATGACTCTCTTTTGATTTAAAAGTAGATATTTGCTGCTAGGATTGGTCAATTACTTTGGATTACAATTCAAAAAGAAACAACTTTAAATACATTCCTTAGGAGTAAGGATTCTATTTTTTAATGGTAGAAAAGTGAATTAACATGTACTGTTAAGTCTCCAACCTTTCATAGCTGGAATAACCAAGAACAAGATGAAAGGTTAGGACACACCTGATACCTTTCCCCTGCAGCCCTGTGACAAGTCCCCAGGACCCATTTTTTCCCCTGACACGGTACAATAATGGTATTGGACCTTCTGAGCTTCCCTCACCACCAGCCTGAATGAATTTGTGACACTGTGCGTCTCAAGAATGCTCCCCATTAAGTGTCTGCCTTTAAAGACGGAACCATCAGCTTCTCCCACCCATCTGTGAATCACTTAAGAGAATAATGACTGAAAGGGCCGCTTGTTTCTCCTAGTGCATCCTTCCTGGTAACCAGCAGGAAACACCACCATCACCTTTCAGGCCCTCACACAGTCCTGCATCTGCAAAAGCAAGAGAGCAGCCTTAGACCCTTGTTTTCTAGCCAGACCTGACCTTCAGAAACACTGGAGGCAAAGCCTTTGGCAGACTTTTTGTCCCATGCGAGCTCAGTCTTATGTCACAGGCAGCCTTAGAGGAAGAATAAGGGTATATTGCTGTACAGGATAGCATCACCTGCCTCCTTGGTGCTGTGATCTCCACATTGTACTGCCTTCAAGATCTCACTTCTGTGTCTTCAGTTTGTTCCACAGACTAAGTATATATGTGTATATAGACATATAGTTACGTGTTTGTTTGTTTTTTCTCCTTTCCACATGGTTTGTTGCTCTGGATCATGTCACATGAGCAGACATTAATGAATGTGAACAAGTGCCTAAACCCTGTGCATTTCAATGCACCAACACCCCCGGCAGCTTCAAGTGTATCTGTCCACCTGGACAACATTTATTAGGTGATGGGAAATCTTGCGCTGGATTGGAGAGATTGCCAAATTATGGTGCCTATTACAATAGCTATAACTATGCTCAATTCTCCCCTGTGAGAGACAACCATCAACCTCAACAGTATTACAGGCACTCCTCAAATCTCTACAGCTCCTTCTCAGAGTATAGAAACAGCAGAATACCTTTCTCCAGGACTAGAAGGAACATTAGAGAGACTTGTCCTGAAGGCTATGAGGCGAGAACTGACAGATGTGTAGGTAAATGTCAGTTGTATCTATGCAATGCTCTTGTTTTTGTCCTTATTCTTAGGTTACTGTTTCATGTATACCAGCGACTGAGGGTTTGTGGTACTGTGGGGGTTTTTTTTCCATATTACCTTGATAAAAACCTCAGAGTACTGCATGCTTTTGTCTCCTGAGCATGTTGTAGCATGTTTTCAAACTTCCTCCTTCTAACCTCTTGTTTAATTGTGCTGCTTATTGTGTGCTTGCAAATTATTTCCCTCTGCTATTTATCCTTCTGATTACGGTGGCTCATCTTTGTGAATTTTCATTTCAAAACCCACCAGTGGACCCAGTCTAGTCCTGGGGATGAGGCTTATGTCAGACTCCCACAGCTGGTCGTAGTAACCTGGTTCAAAAAGATTTTGAATAAAGATTTTAGAATTGAGTGCACTAGGGCCAAGGCCAGCACTGGTGCAGAACTGAGAGCCACTGCCCTGTGGGCAAGATAAGCAGAAGCTTTTAAATCATCTGTAGTCATGATATAGAGTGTGTTGTAATGCAATCCAGTGTGAGCATGGAGAGACTGATGGTAAGTGAACTATTATGAGGGTTGTCCTGGACTGTGACAACAGCGCTGCTGCTTCCCTTTCCATGATGCAGAGAACAGTGTAGTTCTAGGGACTGGCAAGCTCTGCCTTAGTTGGGTTGTTCTTTAGAGGTAATAAAGGGTTTTGGCACCTGCATTGAGCATGTAGCTCCCTTCCTCCTTACTCTGTGAGCTTTTCTGAGGTTTTTCAATGAAATACTGCCATTTTCACAGCTATTTAACATTTAATTCAGCTTCATGTAAAGTCAACAGGAACAGCAGTTTGTCCTGTTCTTTGATTTGTACTAAATGTGAAGAAGTTAAGAAGTTAAAACTCACAGAAAACTATTGCTCAATAGCTAGAAATGTCACTTTTTTTTCTGAGCAGCGGTAGTTGGTGTCTGTGGATCTAGACCTTCTGTAACAGCTGGTCTAGAGCCAGAAAAGGGGAGCTTGGGCACGGCAGGAGAGATCACTGACCTGCTGACACTTCATACACAGCACAGGCTTGAGGAGTTTACATTTTCAAATATCATAGAATCATTTTGGTTGGAAGAGACCTGTGAGATCATAGAATCATAGAATGGTAAGGGTTGGAAGGGACCTTTAGAGATCATCTCATCAAGTCCAACCACTCACCTCACACTAACAAGCCCACCACTAAACTAAATCATATCCCTCAGCACCTCATCTATGCGTCTTTTAAATATCTCCAGGGATGGTGACTCCACCACCTCCCTGGGCAGCCCATTCTTTAGTCAGATTTTGTCAACTCACATTCCAAATATCTTGAGGGGGAAAAAAAAAATAGTATTCTGTTAGGTTATTTTATGATAGACTAACTTTAGTAGGACCTTTATTGCCCTCCTGAATTATACAGACATTTCAAAAGAAATTCTAATTTTTATGATCTATGTCTAAACTTCACTAGTCTGCTTTGAAAATTTTACATAAACTGGTCTGGTACTTTCGTATTTGAGAGGGGGATTAAAGAAAAAAAAAAGTTAAGACCATTTACTGATAGTCTTTCCAAATACTGAGCTTAATTCATCCCCATGGCATGGGGAAGATCAATGTGGAAGAGAGACAGCTTTACCTGAGGAGGGATTAACTATAAGAACAACTCCGCCATGCTCATGGCTTTCTCCAGATAGATAACTAATTACACTTTGCTGTTGGGCAGGTCAGCTTGCTTTTTGGGCATGCCTGGATTTGTGTACTTTGTTAATGTGTACAGACTGCATGTTCCCTTTCTCTCTCAGAACTCTCTATCAAGACTGGTTTCTTCAGATAGGATAAATATTACAGCTGCTATCAAAAGAGGTGAGGCTCCTCTGAGAGCTGAATTATTAGAAAAGGGTAAAGGGGTGAAGGGACTTGCACATTCAACCCCACCAGAAAGAAGATCCAGACAACTTCCACCAACTCTGTCATATGCTTATATAGAAATAGACAAAAAAAATACCTCACTTCAGATGATCCTGATGTGTACGTCTTGGTGTTTCTTTTCCACAGACATCGATGAATGTGAAACCAGAGATACCTGTCAGCATGAGTGCAGGAACACCCTCGGGAGTTACCAGTGTACTTGTCCACCTGGTTATCGCCTTATGCCCAATGGCAAAACCTGCCAAGGTACAGAGATCCCTTTGAGTGCTCAGACGTAGCTCTATAAATAAATAAGGTGCAAATCATACTCAGTACAGGCCACCTCTTTGAGTTTGCTACATGGAATTTGGTGTTCAAAGTGTCAAGTTTCAGAAGTTTTTGGTTTTGACATTTTAATGTTTCATAAATCACCAGCAAGATCAATTATTGCAACTTCTTATTCTCAGCAGTTGCCTCATGTGACCCTACACTACACATTTAACTCTGGGCAAGTAGACAGCAGCTTTGAGGTCAAACCCAGTATAATTCTTTACCACCTCTGTCAGAAGAAGGTACTGTCAGATTTTCTGATCCATTGAAATAAAAATAATTTTAAAATTACCTAATTAGCCTCAGTGGACAAGACAACTGCAGTTTCTGTTGGATTGTAGCTGTGGGGCAGCTGTTGCACACTAGCAGCATCCATCCTGCACGGTGACACAATGCCAGCAACAACAAACACGAGTTACTGGAAAGAGTGACAAGGGGCAACGGGTACAAGCTGGAACATAAGAGGTTCCAAAGAAATACGAGGAAGCATTTCTTCACTGTGAGGGTGACAGAGCACTGAAACAGATGGGTTGTTGAGTCTCCTTCTCTGGAGACATTCAAAACCTACCTGAAGGAGTTCCTGTGTGACCTACTCTAGGTGGTCCTGCTCTGGCAGGAGAGTTGGACTAGATCTTTCGAGGTCCCTTCCAACCCTTGAGATTTTGTGATTCTGAGTGCCCTAGTGAGGCTTTAACTGTTAAACCCATCCACGTACCAGCATTTGACTATTTGCAAGGTTTTTACTTTCAGATATTGATGAATGCCTTGAACAGAACATTAATTGTGGATCAAATCAGATGTGCTTTAACATGAGAGGGAGCTACCAGTGCATAGACACACCTTGTCCACCAAACTATCAGCGAGAGCCTCTTTCTGGGTATGTTTGTTTTTTGGGTTTTTTTTTCCTCTCCCTGCCCCACTCTTACCACACCCCAAGCTCAGGTCCAGAACCTATAGTAATTAAAGAGGAAACTTCAAGTTTGACTGACACCAGTAAAGCTTGTATCAGCCAAAGGTAAGTATACCCCTTTGAATCTGTGTGGAGCAGCAATGTTCCACCTTCCCCATGCAGCAGATGTGTAAAGCAGTGGGTACAGGCAAGCTGGCTGGTGCTCTATGTCCAAGCAGCATTTCATCAGTAATTCAAAAGGACTTAGCACCAGAGTAGTCCTTTCTGCATAAGCCCAAGTGGGCAGCACCCTGTGATTCCTTCTGCTGACCCAGTGCCATTTGTTTGTCACTCATGAGGCTGCCATTGTCTTTAAGGTATCTGACTTACCTCTCTGAAGGCCTAACTTGCCATCATTTTCAAAGTATTTAAAATGTTATTGTAGTCATGAAAATAGTACTGCAGTGCATGGTAAGATTTTTTTTTTAATGCTTTTTTTCCCTCTGTTCTGGAATAAAAACACTAATTTCTTCCAATCTCTTAATGTACACAAGTACAAGCTCAAATGGAGCTGCCCAGTGCATTTTAAACCAGCCTTTCCCACTGTAATGTTTAAGAGCAAGGTCAGTAAAACACATACCATTGACAAACACTGTATCAAGTGTCTTCATGGGATCTCTTGGTACTTTCTGAGATGATCCTGGTGGGCAGAAATGAGAAATTGAGCTGAGCTGCAACTTAAGAAACTATGGATAAAGAGTGCTTGAGTACGCTATGTTGTCTTTGTAGAAAAGTTTTAATCTGCATACTGCAACAGGGAGAAGAGGAGAAGAACTTCTCCTTTTAAGACCTATTACTGTCCTTACAGTACCGTGCATTCTCTCCAGGCTGAAGTACTCTGCTTATTCCCAGGTTCTGTCTCAAAAACTGCGCAGCTAATGACCTGGAGTGTGACCTGAGTACCTACGCCTTGGAATACAAACTCCTCTCCCTCCCCTTTGGCATAGCTGCCGGCCAGGATTTGATCCGTCTGGTTGCTTACACTCATGACCAGGTCATGCACCCAAGGACCACCTTCTCAATGGCGGATGAGGACCCAGCCATCCCATTTGCCCTGAGAGATGAGAACTTGAAGGGAGTTGTGTTCACCACCCAAGCGCTGCAGGAGCCAAAGACTTACCGTATGGGGGTCAGGGCCTTGTCCTACAGCGTTGAGGGAAATGTTGAGTACCGGACAACTTTCATCGTTTATATAGCCGTGTCAGCCTATCCCTATTAAACACCCAAACTACCTGACAGCAGCTACAGTATTTTAACCACATTTGTGAGTGCCGGAGGGTATTGCTACTTCCAGACTGACTCTCTTACCTGCCAAACAGTTGGTGATCCATGTCACTTGAAAGGGGTGCTATGCTCTTCTCTTCTCTTTCCCTCCTTTCCTGAGGCTGCCCGTTCAGTCCTGTTGTTCCTGGTCAAGAGGAAAATCCATGGCTTTGAGGACCTGTTACCACTTGCTTTATTTAATACACTGGAGTAGTCACTTCCTACAGTTTTTTCTAAAAAACCAGCAGAAAAATCAAAGTATGAGCTGAAGTATGTGGTCAAAGCGGTGAGCAAGGAGCAGCCTCTGTTGAAAGCAACTACAGAAAAGCCTAACCAGAAGAAAAGTCATTTGAAGTACTCTGCATATTTTAAGGGTTGCTATGTGTTTTACAATTTTATATCTACTAGATTTTTTTCTTATCAAATACCTGATAGAATTAGAGCTGTGATATACTATGTTGTTGTGTCTTCAAAAGACCAAATACCACTGTACCTAATGGTTGCAAATGCCAAAATAAATGGTATTAATGTTTGTTTTGAGCTGAAGGATCTACAGCAAAATTTGGAACTGGTACATTTGGTTTCCATGGAAGTCACTAGATTTTTGGAAGAAGAACCAACATGGCTACTTCTATTTTACACAGCAGGTATTTTATAACATTTTTTTTTTACTCTGACATTCTGGTATAGCCATTTATTTAGCTCAGACCATATCCATTTCAGTACTCCCAGTTAAAACATTTTGGGGTTTTATTTTTTTGCAAATGGATCATTTTTCTCCAAAGATGATGTAAGTTTGGTTCAATAATGTCCATACACTGTACACAAGTAATTTTGCCAAGATGTATTCTATTTTTATGAAAGTGTATATATGTTTTTTCCTATGTCTGTTTTGTATGCAGTATCTCAAGAGTGTTTTCCAGTAAAGTTTGCATAAAAGGATGATGTCAACACATTGAAAATAATCAAATAAAGGTTTCCATTGCCTTTGAGATTGCTGCAAGTTTTATCCTTGAAAAAAAGTCACAGGCCTGACCTAGGCATAAACGTGACAACACTGAATTAACTGCACTACTAAAATGAAATGTATCCTGTGAAAGATGGGACGTGTTTTAGACAGCACAGAGATTAATATGTGTGTGTTAGTGGTTTGAGTGTGATGTCTTGTGGCATTCCAGCAGCTGGGCATGTGAGCCTCCCTGAAGCTCATGAGGGACCACATGTAGGGTACTAGCTATCCCCGGCCACAGCACTGCCTGAGAGCCTAGGGGAATATCCTGCTGCCTCTGAGCCTTTCCCAGCTACAACCAGACACACTTTTCCTCGTGCAAATAATCCTTCTTCATCAAGGAAGCTAGATGCTGAGATACAGCACTTTCCAAAAAGAAAAAAGGAAAAGAAAGCCCAAGTCCTTCTGAATATAAGGTCTAACAGAGGAATGAGACAGGAAAAGGAGTTCAAGGACAAAACCAAGGGAAATTGCCAGAGAAGACAGAAAGTCCACAACCACCACCACTGGTTACCTGGCAGGTGTTCAGGAGATGAAGACAGGTAAAGTTCCCCATCACACCTTCCTCAGGGATCCAGCTTCCCAGCCCCTTGAGAGAGGAATCCACTGGGGTTTTGGTTTTCTTTGCACACTGGCTGAATTTAAAAGCTACTGAAGATCATCATCATAGTAATGAATCTGCAGAATACACAGCACTGTGAGTTAAAGGGAAAACAAGTTATTAGAGGAAAATTGTGCTCAGAAAAGAGCAGCAGTGCTTGACAGCATGCACTTGCCAAGTAAGATACAGACAGTGGCTGCTAAATGAAGCGGAAGGCTAATGAGTAAAGCTGTCGTCATTGTGCTCATGGCGTGGCAATTACAGGCAGGGCTCTGCTCTTGGGCTACAAGTGGGAACTCTGGTACCCTTTGACTTCAGAGGCATTTCTAGTTCTGGCAGCTCAAATCTAGAGCTTCTGCCAATAAAAACTTGGCATGTTATGACCTTTGAAATCCCGGGATTAGCTTATGAGGCTGGAATCCAGGCGCCCACCCCCCAGTTGCTCACAGGCAGAGAACGGGACATGCCGCACTGTGCAAGGAGGCACCCATCACCACCACGACGCTGGGTGGTTAATCACCCCGGTAGAGAGATGCAAAAGGCACTATCCAGCACATTTCTTAGTCAACTCATCCCTGCTGAGATACTGTGATGTACAAACGTACAGATGGGTGAGGGCTGCTGGGCAGGTCAGAAAGCCCATGGGCAGATAAAGGCTCCTCCAGACGTCTGGGCTTCGACCTCACTTCCAATTAGGTTTATTTTAAATTCAGCACAAACCCAAATCATCTGCAATAATTTGGCACCACACTGAGAAATCAAGCACTGAAGTCTAGAAATTTAAAACACCTTCTGCAGGCACAGTGTTGGGGCCTGTTCTGTTTAATATGTTTGTCAGTGATCTGGATGAGTGGATCAAGAGTATCCTCAGTAAGTTTGCAAATGACACAAAACTGGGCAGGAGCATAGATCTGCCTAAGGGCAGGAAGGCTCTGTAGGGGGATCTGGTGAGGCAGGAGCGATGGGCTGAGGCCTATTGAGTGAGGTTTAACAAGGCTCAGGGTCCTGCACTTGGGCCACAACAACCCCAGGCAATTTTACAGGCTTGGGGAAGAGTGGAGACATGAATTAATGATGGGCTTGACAGTGTGAGGTGAGTGGTTGGACTTAATGATCTTAAAGGTCTTTTCCAAACAAAACAATTCTGTGATTCTATGCTTCTGTGCTGCTACAGTGCTTGTTAATGCTGAAAAGCCCAATCAGTAGATGAGTTACTTCAGCACAGCTGTTTTTCTTGTTGGGAAATCAGAGACAGTTTCGACTCCTGCACATACAGAAATGCACATTTCATGTGGAGCTCCTGCTTCACGTGGGCTATGAGGCACCCTGAGTGAATGACTTTATTTGCCCTTTCTTTGCCTGGACTGACTTTGAGGCACATGGCACCTCTGGGGCTGAGCTGAAACAGAGAGGAAACAGCAGGGAGTGCCAGCCGCCTGCCAGAGCTCAACGGGTGTTACACTTCACACATCCAGTGGTGCTAATAAACTTCACACCAAGCACAGCAGATCCAGCCATGCCCTGTGAATAATGTTACATGTAATCCCTAACAGGCAAGCGGATCTATAAACACATTTACATGTCTACTCACACTTCACTCCAATCACTTTTCAAATCACTGAGTTCAGCATTTCGGTGTCCTCAGCACAGAACTGGTGCCAGGCAGCATTGTATGGCCGATTTTTCTGGTTTGGTAAATCTAGTATTAGAAAGGGAAACAAAAAACACTAGCTTGCAGATAAAGGCAGCACACAAAAGTAAAGACTACACAATTCCTGTTGTTCTTGATAGCTTAACTAAGTGGCCTGAAATGTAGTGAGATACAGCTGGCTTCCTTATTAATACCTTCTCATCCCACTTACAGACAGGTCAAGAGAAGACATCTTGAGTGGAATGTCTCTCAAGCATGGGTTTTTTTGTTTGTTTTTTGGGGTTTCTGTAGATCTGTATGCTGCCAATGAAAATGCACAGTAAATCTGATGTGCAGCATTCACCTAGAATTCAGAGGAGCTGATAGCTAAGGACCAAGTCAAGCCACCTCTCCAAATGTTTTAAAAGCTTACCAAATAGCAGACCCAATTCTATAGTCCAGCACTTCTACTTGGATCACAAGAAGTGTCTCAAAGATACTTCTCATAGAGAATGACTGAGAGAGATCAAGAGATCTGGACTGTACAGGTATAATGTAGCCCATAATTAAAGCACAGCCAAAGTCTCTTGCTATGCAAAACTGTAGCTTTTTGTCTCTAATAAGCAGGGATGGAAAAGCTGGGAGAAGACTGAGTTCTAGACTGCCGCAGAACACCAGCTCTGCGCTGAGAGCAGGTGACTGAACAGGGCTGCTCTGTGTCCGAGAAGGAAAATGCAGAGGGCTCTCGTGCAACAGTGCAGTGACTGAAATTGAAGCAGCAAAAGCATAATGAGAAATAAAAATTTAAAACACATGATGAAGGGACTACAGCTGCCTTAGTGATAAGCTGGGGAGAGCGACACTCTTGTACCAGAACAGCTCTGTTTCTGTATGAATGTCCTGGCAGTTCCCCACCTGGGAATAAAGCTTCAATGCTAGAGAGCTTCTGAGTAGGAGACAGGCTGAAAACTATCACCTCTTCATTTTCTTTTCTGCTTAAAGGAGCTGGACTTTGACTACAGACCTTGTAAATAACTCTGATTACATTGAATTCATTCATCCTTCCTCATCATGGTCTGCTAACAGAATTAGCTCACAGATCTTCACCTATTTACCAGCAGTACAGGTCAGATGATTGCTTTTCTCCGCTCTGACCTTGTCTGAAAGAAAAATATTTGTGGTTTACTTACTGGTGCCTCTGTGATGCTCTCAGCGATGTGGAGACTGATAGAGAACCGCAAGTTGGGTGTAACCCTGAAAAGCATTTGCCAAAATATTACTGCTCACATTTCATAGCTCATGTTTTGAAAAGATTTTGGATGCATAAACGATGTTGTCCTTTAATAGACGAGGCTGTAGCACAGAAGTGGTTTGTGTTCACCAACTGAAACACACGGCAAGGTAGTAGCTTTACTATAGACAAGCAAAGAGCCCTCTGTGATTAGCAGAGTCACATCAAACAAAAGCCAGTCATAACCTGGCTAAAAAACCCCTGACTACCTTCGAATTGGCCACACCTCACCTAATTAAAATATCTCTTAATCATATAAACGGTTTTTGGCAAATACTAAAAACAATACCAATCATGTAAAATGAATTTTCCCGGTAGGAGATTTGAAAATTATAAACAGGACAAAACGGATGCATCACAAAATGAATAACCATAGCACACACAGAAAAGCACATCTGTAGAGCAGCTAGTAAAAACAGTCTGCATTTTGCGGACAACTGGCTGTTTTTGAGAAGTAAAGTTGTTTTTTGAGCAGTTGGGTTGAGCGGCAAAGTTCAGCCTTTGCCAGACTAGGCACTGTTTATTTATAAGGCCCTGCTGATTATCTCAATAAATCACACAGCATTGGTTTTGCTCCCACCTTGTGTGCTGGAAAAAAATTAATAGAAAACAACAGTCCCTGGATCTCCAGCCTGATGGTTGAATCTAAATCAGTCATGCTAAAATCCGAGACATTTTCATCATCTGGAGACATGGAATAAATTAACCATCGGTAGATTTTTACAAGTATTTATATGAGTGAGAACTGTCTGTCTGTGGGCATTTGGTTTGCATAACACTTTGTAATACAGGCTGCACAATCCACCACAAGATAGAACTTTACTTGAGTCCTGTTACACAGCTGCTCACTTATATGTCTCTAAATGGATTTATCCATGTTTAATGTGACTCCTTAGTGCCATGCCCTGGTACTTAGCTAGTTTTCCAGTAGACAGCCCTAAAAGTGGAAGATGCAAACATGTACAGCATTTTGACAAAGGCCTCAGACCATTTAAAGCTGTTCTCAGAAAAACCCATAACTTCTTTTTGTTCTAGCTGAAATAAATGTCAGGCTGACGTCCCCTGACGGATGGATGAGTGGATGTCTGCTCAATTGGACAAACCCAAAGCTGTCTCTGCACTGGCTTCTCTGCCAGTTGTTTTTTTTTTTTCTTTCAACAAATGTTTCTCATACTCAGATACACAACCTAGATTTTTTCAAATTAGGCATTTGGTCTGAATTACACTGAGGTCCAAATTGTTTTCCTTACACATCATAATGATAAGCCCATCTCTATTCATACCTAACAAGCTGTCATGATTGTTACAGCACGAGCATTACCTGCCTGAGCATTGACTTTCCAGTCAGCTCTTGGTAATAGCAATAACCTCTTCTCTGACCACAGAGAATCCTTTTTCCCTCACTCACAGTAATCCTAATTCTGACCGTTATCTTAGTCTAATAACAAGCTACTACTTCTTTGCTTTCAAGCCCTCTACAGCCTTTCTTTACTGCCAGGAAACAGCTTTGTTACACTTCCAAATGTGTTTGCTTTAACCCTCAAATTGGCCTCCTTAATTGGCAGAAGGTTCCCGCACACTTCATTTTACTCTTTCAAATCTTTCTCCAGAGCACTCCTCTGTTAGGTCATTGGAGATCAAATACAACAAAGACAGTGAAATGCATAACTACAAGCAAGGAGTCTAATATCTTTTTTGGTAGAAAAAGTAGTTGTGGAAGGTATTAAACATCTTCCAGTGTAACATCATGTTAATAACCAGCACTTTTATGATGATTTTCCTTATTAAAGGTTTGTCTATTGAGTTAATTTTCTTTTTCAGTTTTGCAAACTCTTTATCTAAAGTCCAGATAAACTCTATTTCATTACAAACAGAAAACTTACAAGTTGGGTGTGCGTGGATTTCCTGTTCTGCAATGTGCTCCTGGGGGAAGGACAGAGGGTTCCTCTGGATTTTAGATATAAAATATCCACTGAAATTTGCCCATGTGATGCAGAAGTAGTCTTGTAAATATGAATGCTGCTATCAACAAAACCAGAGTTTTAGCTGGCAGGACATGACTAAACTAAGTCCATGTGGCTGCAAAGTAGAAACATTCAGGAGAGGCCGATGCCAGAGCTGTGGTGCTCTAAGGAAGGACCTGGATGGGTACACTAAGTTTGGGCTGCATATGGCCCAGCTGGACTTCACCGTATACTGCAAATCACAGCTGCTGCCACCTGAGATTCAGGTCTTAAACAATGATCACCAAGAAGAAAAATTCCATAGATCCGTGACCATGAGTGTCTCTCAGTGGCAAAATCCCTCAATAATCAAAGAAAGATCTTCTCTAGATTTAAATCAGAAAGGGCATAAACAAACATCAGGTCATATTTCCTATTACACCATGGATTTACAGATTTAATCCAAGGAAAAGCTGTCACTGATTCCTGACACTGTCCTGAGCAGCTATTCACAGAGTATGTGTTGAGCACTTACAAATGTAGCCAGACTTCCACAGCACACTGGGACAATATCAAATCAGAAGACAGGATTCCAGGCCATATCTGTTGAAACAATGGATAGGATTATTATTTATTTTAATATAGTTGGGATTTCATTCATTTTATTTTTTCTAATGACAGAAGAATATACAGAATGTCACAAAGATTGTTAATTAACAAGCACATCTGCAGTTATAAGTTTGACCTTAGTTCTGAACTTTGGGAGTGAAACTAAAAATATACATTTTTAGTATTTATAAGAAGACTCAAAAGAAAGAAGTACATGACACTTCTTGCATTCACGCTTCTAATGAAGAAAAATAATCTTTCCAATGTTGATTTGGTTACTATGTGGTTGGAATTTTACATTTGATGGAATTTTGGAAGGATGGAAATAAATGATCTTTAAGGTCCCTGCCAACCACCCTATGATTCTATGATCAGAGGAGGGTGAACCTTTGCAAATGACTAAAAAGGTAGAGGGCAAAATCAGGCTTACAGTTGCAAAGCTGATCTATCAAAGGTACTCCCCCCAAAACCTAAGACACTGTTCAAAGATCAAAATTGACAAGAAACATTAGACAGCAATATACAATTACACAAATATAATGTGCACAGTGCCTACTCACTGCTGCTTTTCACAAGGAACTGAACAGAGGTATGACTGAGGATCACCAGTTAAGTGAGAGCTGATATTCTCACACCAAGATGGAAGCAGTCTCCTATTGATACTTGAACAAAAGAGTTGCATGCAAGAAATAACATGTATTCTTGTTTCATTTTTAATTAGTTATTATACAATTTAGGTTGGAATATCATGACCAGTTTTGGCCCTCTGTTCCCAGCAAGCTTGGATCACCTTTGAGAGACTCTGATGAGAAAAACAATAATTGCTACTGCCTGAATTATCACAAGAATTGTCTTCTCTGTTGCTAGATGCTTTTAGAAGACATTGATTTGTCATTTTTAGATTAAATCTCATGTATTGCAAGGCAAGAAAAAACCCTGAGTATTATAAAAATTCTCATTGCTGCTGTTGGTAGCAGCATTGATATGACAGTTATTCAGTAAATTTTATACTACAGTTTTGCATGAGTAGACTTTGTAAGTAAAGAAAACATTTGATTGCATTTACCTATTATGCGTTTTTTTAAGCTGTTTTGGTCCCATTTAAAGTAAGTTTATGTTACAAGATGAGCAATGGTACTTGTAGATCAGAACATCTGGTAAAACCCTGCAATCTGCCAGTCAGTCTTGTGAAAGAGTAATCACTGCAAAGAAGTGTTAGTTGCAATACTCTTTAATATTATTCCAGACACAGTGATTACATAAATGAAAAAGCTTAAAAGGATGGAAGTAACATCATATCCCCTAAATTATCACTAAGTGTCCATTTTTTCTGAAGTTCACATATGAATCACAAGCAAACTACCGTCCTGGCAGTAGTCAAAGGTCCCAAAGGATGAATGCATCATGCTATTTATTATGCTCTATGGACAGCTTCATTGTCCAAGTGATTATTCATATATTAACTGAGACAGATAAGTTTGAGACTCATGAATTTAGCTGCTTTCATTATCAAATGTAAGGCTGGAATGGACTTGAAAAGAACACAACCTTGTTTCACAGTTGCTTCACTATGACTGCTTCCCCTCATTCAACATTTATAAGGAGGGACTAGTGGCAAATACATACTTTCTCACTATTCTCTATTTAGTGATGTGATTTTGCTACAAGATAAATTAAGTAACAAATCTGCATTTAAAGGATCTCATATTATCCTAAACTGTCATTTCAGAGAGATATTTGCTGACAGATCATCTTTGTTGTTAAGAAGATACAAGTTTAAATTTAGTTTTGGTTCCAAAATTGGATTAAAAGATGGCTTTGTGCTGTGACCAAGATGCTCTAACACCATCACATCCATTATTATAATAATCAAATATTCCTTCTGATACTAAAAAAAAAAAAAAAGGATGAGAAAGTGTGTTGAAGACAATATTTTATAGAATTTTCTGTGACACAGAAAGCTACAGATGTTACATGCCTTATCTTTCACGACTAATGTGCTACCCACATCTTTTCTTATTCTCATCAAAATGTGATTAAATTTCATGGTTATCAAGAGATATAGATAAGGAAAGCACAGAGCTCACAGAAGTAGGATGAAGTTCAGAGGAATGAATGAGGAGTACCCCAGGTACCCTGAGCTACTGAGAAACCTGCAGCTACCGCCAGCAGAAAAGGGATTGAAGTAAAATATTGGGGCCGTTGGCATTTCATTCCAGCACCGGAAAGCTGGGAAATGACCGTTGTCAATTATGTAATGGCAAAGTTTTACTGGCTGCCCAAATAAGACTCCTCACAGATGGCCATGATACATGACTTAGTAAAAGGAAATTAATCAGATCCATTTACAGTGAAGTAATGTCTCTAAAATAACTGTCGCTGCTCTACTGTCTTTAGTGGGCTTGCAAAATCACAACAGGTTAATAATACAAATTCAATGTCATTATTCTCTTTTAGTGATGTAAACTGAGAGGGTAGAAAGGGAGGGACGCTAGGAAGGAACTTCTGCATCACCAAAATCCATCTCCCACAGCACTTTGCCTCATTCAGAAATGCATCAAGCTCCACCTTAAAACTCATTTGATCAGAAGGCTGTTTCAAAACCTCAGTGATACAATCCTTAAAAAACAATTTCCTGCATAATCTTATTTACAAACTGCTTAAAACTACCTGACTTTTGTCTGCTGTTGCTCTTCAGTTTAAGTAACTCTCTTCCTCTCAGCCCCTCAGATCCGTATCGTCTGGAGGTATTTACATGCAGAAATCAAAGCCTTTCTTTGCTAGAATTAACAAACTAAACTCTTCTATGATTTCCTTTTGCACCTTTCCATTGCTTTTTATGTCATCGCTTTTCACCTCTCTTAGTTTCACTAACTTGTGCGTGCCCAGCCAAAAACACTCACAGCATTCATATCAGACTGTGGGCTTTGGTTAATATTTTTAAGACTACTTTCTCTACTTTCACTGAATCCAGGACCCTGAATTTCTCAAGTGTGCTGGTCTAAATGTCACCAGAAAAAGTCCCAACAACGTATCACAATAACTGCTAAGTTATATCTGGCCACACAACTGCCTTCGCTGAGTAACCCGAGCCCTCAGGAGAAGCTCTCTTGGGCGTTACCATTAAGTAACGGAGAGTCATCAGCCCAAGCCGGAGGCCTGGAACAGAATGTTATGAATATAACATCAGCCTGAAAATGGTGCCAAACTTCTGCAACCTTTGCAAATTCCACAGCCATCTTAGCTAACCCCCATAGGATTCCTAAAGACAAAAACATAGAAACCTATGTGCTGGCACCGAGGACTGTTCCCGTTTCCCTCATGACTGTATATTCCAGTTAGTCCCCACTGCCTACAATTTGGGAGCTGGTCACTGACGCCAAATTCTACTTCTCCTCACATGTCCTGTGTCTGCAGCCCAACCCATTACCATCAACGCTTCACTGGCTAAACAAACCAATACATCATCTCCCCCAATACTGAGGGATTCATTTGGGCTTTCAGTGCTTCTCAGTCTTTGGTTATGTCCTCTAAGATCTCCTTGAACTTCACTTCTCCAGGTTCAAGCTTGCCTGTAATACTGTTGCTAAGCTTCTTGTTAACAAAAGACTGTTGGAGACAGTTGGAATCCATAAGTTTAAAGATCTCATCCAACCTAAACAATTCTGTGACTCTGTGATATTTAAAGCATACCTTAATTGACCCAATTTGTCACTGGATCTCATAATGCAGCTGGCCAAAACAAAAGGCAGCTACCGACACTAGATACTCTCCAGTCACCATATATTTCAGTAGATCTGTGGTGAAACAAAAAGGCTTATCCCATATCTACACCACCTACAGAAGAGGATAGTCAGATAATAGTTACATCTTGTCCTTCACGTTTAAGGTTCTAAGGTTTAAAATTTGTTATACACAGATGAAAATAAAAGCTTGGACCTTTTGAGATTTTTCACTAATAGATAATAGGCTGGAATACATTAAACTATCATCTATTATTTTAAGCATATATTGCACTGATGTAAATAACTAATTGAGGGAACTTTCCTACTTGATGCCTTCCTAGGATCATTTAGGATGATACTTGTAGCAAGATTCTAAATGAAATATTTATCATCACCCATATAAAGTAGGGCAAATAACTGAGCTTCCCTGTTTATTCTTCACTCTGTGCAAATTAGGCACAACATTTACACACTCTTTTTTAAGTGTTCAAACTTCATCATCTGTTGAATAATGTGCAAATCTGTTCTGCCTTCCTTACAGAAAACAAACTGAATGAAGCTCAGGTTTGAATTTGTGCTGGTGCTTTGCTAAATTGCTGAACAACTTACTTTTGCTGCCAGCTGTGCTGAAAACACGAGGAGTCTGAACTCCTTAGGAAAGTGTTTGAGGTAATACATTTCATAATTAGAGAACCTTCCATCAAGTAAAAAGGACAGCACACCACAAGCTCTGCTGCAGAGTGATGCCTGTAATCTGTACTGCTCATACCCAAGAAATGCTCCATCAGCTCATCTGTCCATTTTCCATCTGCTCTGCTGTGGCTGATAGAGATGATTCAAGTCACTGTATTACTGCTTTGGAATAGTCTTACACTTGGCAATTTGTGATCTGCACCTTTGATAACATAAGCTAGAAAAAAAGTCCTAGTTAATACTTTGATCCTATTCTCACTACTCTAGTATTTGAATATAAAATTCACTTTAATTTATTAAAAGTAAGCATCAAATTGATTTGGAAATTAAATACCTATGTCTGAAATGCTTTGCTTATAAAGTAATTTTTACTCAAGCTCAAGTTACAACTTCACCCTTCTCTAGGTTTAATGGAGCTAAAAAACCCCTCTTCATGGAAACAGAAACACATACACCCAAACTTGGCACATACATCCAATAGAAAAAGTCACAAACTTAGGCCTAAAGAGCTTGAAGCAGCATCTTATCTCTACATATAGTTTAGACCTTCCTGGTTTAAACTCGTAATTTCACATGAGACCAGGTTTACTTAATTTACATATACTGTCTTCACAAAAGCACCTTCTTTACCTGCAAATGAAAGTTGCATGTCGTTGGGCATTCTGAAATTAATTTCCTAGAATCTAACAGACTGTCTGTAGTCCATCTGCTTTAGCTTCTCCATCCCTACACCTTTTCTCATAATTCTTCCTATTAGTAAATGCCAACTTTAAGGATTTTAAAAATCCTTTTGAAAGTGTGGAGTTCACATCACATTAAGATAAAATAACTTTAAATAAAAGTTAAACTAAACATTTAGAAGGAAATGCTGTTCCTTCTAATCCAAGAGATTGGTGAATTTGGAGCATATCCTTCATTGAAATGTGTCTGTATTCTTAGATGCTTGTTATGCCTACTCTTGGCCTAAAGAAGAATGAAGGAAATTAATACATCAAGAGATTTGAATATCCATTGAGCAAGGCATGAAATGCCAAGCAAGCTCTTTCCCTCTTCCACTGTTCTCCTTTCAGTGGATTCAGGACAACCAAGAACTGATCATCAGGTTTCCAAGAACTGATCACTGCAGCGTGTTTCTTTGTGTTGTTCTTTCTCCCATGGTCCTTACATTCATCTCAGGGTTAGTTTTCACTATTATCTCACACATAGGAGTTGATTTTGGCATTATGTTAGTTTGAACTTTCCCATAAACTTTGTCTGTCCATCCTGTTCTGGACTTAACAGCAGCAAAAATTGGTCTGAATAATTTACTGAAGTGCAGGTGCGGCAGTGACTGTAATATCTATTGTCAATATTGCAGCACATACACCTACATTTCATGATCAACATTTTCACTCCTTCACAGAAAAGGAACGAATTAGCAATTCCATTTTCTTAATGACATGCTTTCTGGAAGGACATGCTTTTAATCAGTGTAGTTGTTGCATATTATTTTGATTATACAAATTCTTTGATTTACAGACCGATTCTTTACTTTTTTTTTCCTGAGGCACAGCATCCATAAACAAAGGGTAAATTATGTTTTCTTCTAAGAGTAGTCTTATGTCAACACATACTCTTTATTAGCATCCCTAGAATTTTCTCTTTTTTTCTGAAAGCTAACTTTGAGCAAAGGATGTTGACAATTCACAGAGTCTAACCTGTCTAGAACAGAACTTTCTTAAGGGTGGTGCATTATTTATAATTTTAATCTTTAAACCAACTGCTTCACTCACAAAAACATATGACTCATTCTGAAAAGTATAAAAGAAAGTTGCCTGTAAGAAGTCCCATCCTCCAGATACATCTGTGATAATGTACCAAAGATAGATTGTTAGACATAGAGGATGAGGACTGTTTTGGGTTTTTGTTCTGAAAAACACAGATTCTGAATATTATGAAAATATTACTATGAAACAACAGTAGTTAAAAAAACTGATGCACTCAGGACCACCAGCTGATACAGCCACACACAAAAACACTGATTGCCAACTCAAGAGTGGCCAGCAGAGGACAGCGTGCAGGGAAATATACTAGCAGAGGTAGAAAGGCAGGGACAAGACTTATTTTGTAATAACAGAAGCTTATAAGGAACACCTGCTACTTCCCTTAAACATCACCCCAGTTACAAATGCACCTACTTCCTCACTTCAGAATCGAACATACAAAATCTATTCTAGTTTTGGAGGACAAAAAAAAAGGAGATTCCTTTCCACAGTCTACACTAAAAAGGGAATCTTCACAGTCCAGCCAAGCAAAAGAAGTAATTTTTCAAACAAAGCTTCTATGGCAGGCAAGATTTAGCTATAAATCTGCCAGTGCATTCAGAGAGCGATGCAAACTCCTGAATTCCCCGCTTACTGGAGAGATTTTCTTCTACTTGCAGTCCTCACCATAATTCAGACTCCCTCAAAAGCTGAGTTAAAGAGCCACCAGCAAAGAGATTACTGTAACAGAAGCAGAGCAGACTATGTTTGGTGACACTGAGCTACTGATTCATTCTAAGATGTTGTTACAGAAAATATAGGAATCTATTGCCAGAATTTAGTTCCTTCCTTTCACACTGATGCCAAGTGAGGTGCAAAACCCCATCAAATGCACCAACACTTCAATCCTATGCCTTAGGGAAGATCTTTAGGATCTTTTCTCATTGCTAACTGGAGATTAATAATGTCCTAGAGCACAGAAATTGATAGCCCCTGTTCTTCTACTGCCTAGATATGCATCATGTTCATATCTTCTACAAGGGTGTGAGTTAGTTGGTTTAGAAAAATGCTTCTGTTTTCTCTTTCTGGGATCACTGCAGGGATTTGCTCCCTGGCTGTTACTAAGGCTACACTTTGTGATGTGTTTAGACTAAGAGCTGGGTAGGATAATTAATACCAATAATAGCAACCAATAAAATGGTTTTATCATAGAATTGTAGTATGTTTTAGGTTGGAAAGAACCTTAAAGATGATCCAGTTCCAGTGGAATCATCCTGGATCCAAGAGCAGGAACACTTTCCACCAGATCAGGTTGCTCAAAGCCCATCCAACCTGCCCTTGAACACTTTCAGGAATGAAACAGCCACAACTCTTCAGGTAACTCATGCCATTGCCTTACCACCCTCACAGGGAAGAACTTCTTCCTAAGGTCTAATCTAAAACTGCCCTCTTTCAGTTTAAAACTCTTGCACCTTGTCCTGTCACTACACTCCTTTGTTACAAGTCCCTCTCTGTCTTTCTTGTAGACATTCTTTAGGGTTCTGATGCTGTAATTTCCTAAATGTTAAACCAGAATATAATGTACCCGTCTATGCAGTAAAAAATACTATTATATATTTACAGCCCATGAATTACATCAGTGCAAATGAAAGCTCTGTGAAGTACACCGAAAAATCAAGGTCCCGAGACTTCAGACTCCAAACATGAAGGTGATTCCCAACTAAAACTAAGGGACAGAACAGGTCAACAGTCAATTATCTGCCAATTTGATCCCCAGTATCTATACTACAGAGGGAATATCCACTTCAAATTTCATAAACTTAATTTTTAGCCTCTAAGTACCAGATTAGTCTGTTCAATTAAAGACTATTGGAGTCTTCAAGACCCCCACCAATACTAACTCTTCTGACCCTGTTCAACTCATCATTGAACAAGGTTCTGAGAGTGTTAGATTCTGAAAGTGTTCTGAAATCTTTTTTCAGCTTCTACTGTCCACATATTTCAGAAGGATATCAGGTGTTTATTTCTCAGTTTTCTCCTAACTCTAACCTTGTCTCCAAAGTCCCCAGATAACAGAGATATTGATGTGATAGATTGTTAAACCCTTGAAACCTAAACCTAATGTTCTTTACAGCCAGAGATTAACCATTTTATAAAAGTAAAATTTTATTGCTGTGGTTCATGTGTGCCCACACTTAACTGGTTCTTAAAGCTGTAAATGCCTAAATCTTAACTCCAGCCCAGATCCTTATGCTAAACTCAATTATAAGAATGAGGCCATTCGTTACAGTAAGTGACGTGGGAAGCAATTGAAACACACAAATATCTGAAAATGTAGCTTGAAACTAAAAGATAAATTGAACATTAATGAAATAAATTGAAATGCTATTACTAAGCATGTACTGAATGTAGCCACACATGAGGATCTCAATAGCACAAGCCCTAGAAATTGAATTTTACTTTTGAGATCAGTTCCTCCATTAACACAGAAGATAAGTGCTTCATCAATCCTCAGCTCTCCTTAGTATCTGAGGTTCAAAACCAGAAGTCCTAACTCTGAGCCCAAATATATGCTTAGTAATATCTATATGTCAATCAATCCCCACAGTACATGGGAATAAATGGGCCCTGCCAGACACCTTCCTGAAACTGAAAGCCATAAATTTGAATCACTGGAGTCTAACAATCTAACTTTAATTCATACTGTAGACTTAATTTCAAGTCTAGAAGGGGGATGAACCATTTAAACAGAGAAAACCACAATCCCTACTACTATCATTCCTCTTATAATTCTTAGGGCTTTTAAAATCCACTGAGTTCTTTAAGACTCATCTTTCCAGATCTTGACTTTGACCCCAACCTCAAATATAGTCACACCTGAGGAAGGATATGCGGACTAATTCAGATCCCCAGCCCTAACAGTAGCTGTTATTATCATAGTCCTTGCTGTGAAAGAGGATTGTTTAGGCGAAGTAAAGAACTTAACTCCCTACCAGAAGAGAACTCCTACTATTCATGCTCCCAGCTACCTGTGTCCTTGAGAAACAGGTAACTAAGTGGCCTTTCAGTTTTAGATTTCTAAAAAATAAAACTTAGCTCAGTTCTAACCTCAGACTTAATTATAAGCAGAGACCAATGCTTATAAACTTCCTGATATAGTAAAAAGATATTTGGATGATAAGCAACTAAAGCTGGTTACTTTCTTCACTTTACCTCATTATTCCCTCAGGAGATCAGGTAAAGAATCCTGCCTTTGCTGCAGATTATTTGGTTTTCACACTTAGATCAGCACTGCACTTATGCAATCATTTTATTTGTTGGATGAACTTTCAGGTGATATTTGAACTGCAAATGGGCTGCTGTGTTCTCAGTGCCCCGATTCGGGCTGCTGAAATCATGCTCCATGCGTGCACCTCTTGCAGGAGGATTGAGAAGAAAAGAGATTTCTCAGAGGCAGAGTTCATTTTGAAACCACTGAAAGACGAATATGACTATTCCAGTCATTGAAACTGAGGTGAAAATGAGTTTTTTAACATTTTAAAAATAGCTTTGCCTTTAACAAAAAGGGATTTCTCATGCTGAGACAATCCACTCCATCAAATACCCAATCAACTCTCATTCACTGCAGGTGTCTATCTTAAACAATAGAAGCAAAGAATTGAACATTTCAGATGAATAATTCAGGTTTTTATAAAACTATGAATGATCAAAACTGGGTGTTTACAATAAGAAAAAAAGACAGCTGCCACTAGCCCACAGCTTTAACTAAAGCTTTCTCTTCTAGCATTAATATACAGTATCTTATACTGCCAAGAGAGAGGTTTTTTGTACATGAACTTATTATTTGACCTTCAAGACTTTCCTGTTGAATACACATCAAAAGTGTTACTATTAATTTCTCACTCTGAAATCAAGCAGCAGCACAAAAGTTCCAAACAAGAAAAAAATATCTTCCCAGAGAAATGTAAATTAACAACTACTAGTCGTTCATGTGCAGCTATACCGATCCAAAAACTCTTTCCCCTTTGAATATACACATTTAAAACAGGCCACTTTTGCTTGCATATATAAGAGGTGAAAGCTCAAAGGATGTGTTAAAAAGATTATTTATAGTTGCCTGAGTGTGATGTCTAAGAAAGATGATTCTTCATGTTACAAGAAAATTACTTCATACCAAGTCTGAAAAATTGTCTGACACCTTTTCACTGCTATTTTGCCAAAGCAAGGCTGTTATTCTTCAGTCATATAAAAAGTGATGACTGTTTCTGGGAGTCTTTATTAACAGTCCTGTTGCTGGTAATAAAATAACTGTGGTATGGATTAAGTTTCTGTATCTTTCATTCACAAATTAACCGGGAGACAGGGTTAATTCAGCTACTACTGTTAAACTGCAAATTCCTTATTTAACTCATAAACACAATTTCTTATGTTTTAAAAAGGAATGTCTAACTTCTTGCTCTCCTAGGTTTACCTCTTTCTCATGTTAATATTTGTTATTCTTCACATCACATGGTATCCTTCATATTAATCAAACCGTGCATGAAATTTTGTTCTTCCTATAGTTGATTCTCCAGCTATTTCTTCCATTTGTTAGTCACAGAATCTTAAGGGTTGGAAGGAACCTCAAAAGATCATCCAGTCCAACTCCCCTGACAGAGCAGGACCTGCTAGATTAGGTCACAAAGGAACTCATCCAGGTGGGTTTTGAATGTCTCCAGAGGAGACTCAAAAGCCCATCTGGTCAGCCTGTCCCAGTGCTCTGCCAACCTCACAGTGAAGAAATTCTTCCTTGTATTTCTTTGGAACTTCTTATGTTCCAGCTTGTACCCTTTGCCTCTTGTCACGTCATTGGACATCATTGAGAACAGCCTGGCTCTATCCTCTTGACACTCACCCTTTATGCATTTGTAAACATTAATGAGGTCACTCCTCACTCTCCTCTTCTCCAAGCTAAAGAGCCCCAGCTACCTCAGCCCTTCTTCAGAAGGGAGATGCTCCACTCCATCATCTCTGTGGCCCTGTGCTGAACTCTCTCCAGCAGCTCCCTGTCCTTGAACTGAGAGGCCTAGACACAATATTCCAGATACTATCTCACAAGGGCAGAGTAGAGGGGTAGGAGAACCTTTCTCAAATATAGTTCATTTTCTGAGACATTTTTATAAGGCAGTAGTCACTTTTTAATCAGGTTATCTGGATCCAAATCAAGTAAGGAGGGGAATAATTCCTATACTGGGAAAGAAAGAATAGTTGAATATTTCTGATTTCATAAGGTTCTGTCCTGCCAGACATTGTCTGAAAGACTT
Organism: Colius striatus; assembly: GCF_028858725.1. Classification (NCBI taxonomy): domain Eukaryota; kingdom Metazoa; phylum Chordata; class Aves; order Coliiformes; family Coliidae; genus Colius; species Colius striatus. The sequence goes on from NC_084768.1 coordinate 22,000,000, forward strand.
TTCCCTGTAACTTTCCATCACTGAAAGCATATGGTCCACACAAAATGAGATTCCAGCCTAGATCAGATAAATCCACACTCTAACTTTGGGATAAAAAAATCTTTAAAATGATTATAGAGGAAATTGTTAGGATCCACTGAGAAATACGATGATAGCTACCAAGTGACGATCTTAGGGCCAAGGCTCCAGAAGAAATCAAGTTACGTACATCTATAGATGTAAACATTAGCAGATCTGCTCTTCCTCCTCCTGCTCTTCAAGATATTCAGTGATGTCTGAAGCTCTACTGAGTTTAAAGCTTTACTGGAATGACAAGATTTCTTCTCCTGATTTCAGTAGTACTATAAAAATAACACAAACCTGTGGATTCTATGCCTCATCTTCCACCTACCATTATGAGCTCATCCAGTATCTCTGTGAGGATAAATAAAATTTCTAAGTCATATTTTTCTCTCTCTGCTTCTTGCTTTTAAACAATTCTCTCCATTTTTTAGGAATTGGAAATGCAATGTCCATATTTGCAAGAACTGGATGATGCATGTGACCATCAGACTCTCATTACAGCACCTTACTACAGCAGAATTCATTGCACTAGTGCAGCTCATGCTGCTCATAAATCACAGAAAGTAATGATACTAATATTCCTCTGTCTTAACAGTCAGTCTATTTGAGGCTTTTGGTCTTCAAAATTAACTTCTTTTTTCTATTATCAAATAAAATGCTAAAAAAACCACGGCCAGTTGTGGCATGGAGGAAAGTGACTGATTGTAGAAGGTGATACAGAGCAGCATCCTTGGTCTAGTTATCAGATGTCTCAGAAGAATTAATTGTAATCCCATGCCCTCCCTACACAAGAGCTTCTACTTCTACATCACTCTCCTTCTTTGCCTCCCCAAGACCATAAGTCTGAAAGTGTGTCAGTCCTTCCTCAAGAGCACAAAGCTATTCTTCAGATTTTTTCTTAGATACTCATTTAGTGAGACTTCCACCAATTAAATTTCAATTACATTGCTTTTATAATTTCTTCTAGGTTAAAGATCATAAGAGGTAGACTAATCAGTGAATATGCAAGAGGTCAACACTACTCTGAAGACATGCTTAATTTTCTTTTCACGGTCTTTACTCTTGCTTAGCTCAGTTTGCCTTTATAACTTCTGCTGGGAAAACCCAGCTGCTGTTATAGCCAGCTGAGTTCTCACAGGGATTCAAATCACTCCAAATGTAACTTATAAAACCAAAGTTACACTACGTAAATGCTCCCACTTAACACTTGTCTAAATAACTCTAGAAACTTTTACAAAGGTTATGTGTTTTCCTAGAGCAATAAAAAAAGCACTCTTTTATTGCCTAGAATCAATTAATTGAATCATGGTTGTGATATGAAAGCAATCAGAAGCATCCACAATGCAGAAAGATTAAGTGAAACTGACTCTATTGTGATAATATAGAAATTAGAAAGAAATTCTAGAATAAAAATGCTGAAGCTGCTCAACCATCGGAGCAAGTGAGGAAACATTCAGGCATATGTCTCAACCCACTCATTTTCAGAGATGTCTACATTATTTTCCTTAAGACATTCAAGCTCATCTTCAGTGCTTTCCTCAACTAATATCAATGAGTATTATATCATATTTATTATATTGAGATAACAGAATTAATTTGTGATTTGAGTAATATCTTAAGACAGAAGTATCAAAGTTCCCTGGCCTTTAGGGAGGGTCTGACCTCAGAGTCAGACCATTAAAAGTCTCAATGGAAACCACCTTTAGATCTGAGAGACAGTTAAAAATAACTAGTTTCAGTACCCTGAATCTGTAACTAATAAACACAAAGATCACTGAAACAACTTAGGTCTCTCCAATTCCTTTTTGATGCTTTACATATACTGTATTTAATAAATTTGAAATTTGACTGAATTCTTTGATTTCTAGCCAATATCTTCTCATGAGTTCCAAGATTTCAGGGAAAAGGACTGTATATTCAGTGCAGAACTAGTGAATTACTTATGACAGTACAAATTAAATCTGAAAACATTTTGGAGAAGATACACCATCAGTAGCAGCTAATACTGCATCATTTTAGGCTACTGTCACCTAAGCTACATTTGACAGGAATGAAAATACACTCAGCATTTCCCTATAATGATTTTTTTTTTATTGCAATGAAATAATATCTGATGCCTTCCAGATGCATTCAGGACAATTTGTTCATTTCACTCAGTAATCAAAATGTGTTTTGACTGGTAAATCCCTGTTTAGTTTTTTTTTCTGCAATCATTTTTCTTAAGGGGAGTATTTTCCAGATGTTGTGTTAGTCTAGTCATCTGGGACCTCTTCCAACTCATGTGGAAAGTTTGCTGTCATAAGCTGTCATTGGCCGTTTTGTTTAACAAGCTGTCTAATTAGTTAACCCCAGCGTAGTTGCAAAGCAATATATAAGGCATCTGAAGCATCTCCGAGAGCAGACATATTCTTTGTCAGGTAAGCGTCACACCTATCTCTCCTCTGAGCACTTAGATCAAAATGCTCTTCTTCAAAAGGAAAATGATGAACTAGAACAGAAGAACCAGACAAGTTTTCCTTTTAAAAGAAGATTTACTTTTACATTTCCATTTGACGTGTTTAAACACTAATATTTCAATGATAGATCATAAAATTATATTGCTTAGTAACTAATGCTTTGACAGTAGAGGTTTTTTACTTTACATTTCTATTTATTAGCATTATAACCTTAGAAGCTGTTTTACTTAAGTGCATTCACATTAAAAGAAGAAGACTGTGACTGTATTTTTCATGAAATCAAATTTCATCAAAATTTCCATCCATTATTTGTAAATAATGAATTTTCCTAGTCTTACTGCAAAGCTTAACAGCCAATTGACTAATATGCACAAGAGAATTGATGAAGTAATTATAAACTAGTAATTTGTCATTAAATAATTTTGATACTAATTTTATGTTGTCATTAATCTAGTATTAGGTATAAAGATACACACTGTGATTTTTGGACAATTCTGAAGGGATTCATTGAATTGCATGTAGTGACGTGAGATTATTTCTTTTTAGGAATGATGTCGTACCTGAAAGTAATGATCATATGGAACATACTTTGCTTATCTCTGGTGATTCTTTCACTGCCTCTGGTTCAAGAAGTGTCTTCTCAAGGTACTGTAACATACAAAGTTGAAGGGAGGGTGTCTAGGATATCTGAAAAATACTGAGAATGCATAAAAACACTAAGTGCTAGAACTTAGTATTTATTCAGACAAGCATTACGATTCAGTTTTATCATTACTGAATATTTTCATTAATATATTTTGGTACAGTATGGTCCTTTGTTTTTTAAATAGAAATATGAAAACAGTGCAGAATGCACATGGATCTGTTTCTCTTTCTGTAGACATATTCTGCAGATCAATTGACACATTTAGCCCAAGTGGTTTGCAGTATGATTCAAGGAAGAATCTAAACTTACAAGAGCCACATAATTTGGTTAGAAATATTTAAGTGCAATAGGCTCAGAGAAAGGAAAGTCTATACTGTGCTAAGTATTTTGACACTAAACGCACTTCACTTGCAACCTGGCAAGCCCTGTGTTGTCACAGTTCTCAACTGGCTCTTGAGTTCTTATAGTGATAATATTGGGTATTACTTGCTGGTAGAAAATAATTTATCACTACTTAATGGTAGAAGACATAACATTTGTGTATCCGAGCAGCTTATCGGGGCACAGCAGATGTCAGGTTTGACAGTCTGACACTGCAGCCTCTATAGCCGATGGCAGCCTTCCCATCGTTTTCAGCAAAAATCAAGACTTGCCAACAGCAATTAGAGTCACTCTAGGTATTTTCCATAGATGTAATTTTCTAGCTTACAAGTTAAAAACTTAAATAATTGAATGAAAAGGTGTTACTTTTTGGACTTATTTTCTTCCCATAAGGGAAGAATGGTGCAGTATAAATATCCACAATGTGGATAAATATATATGTGGTAAATATCCACAAAAGAAGAAGTCTAATTTCTGTTTTCAACTCCAGTATTAAGAGCTCATTAACTCAAGTCAATTACCTTCTCCATTTACTCCCTAGTCCCACTTCATTATCTACTAGGAAGCAATTACTTGTTATCCTGTGGTCTTTGTTTGTAAACACACGTGTATTATGTGCTGTTAGAAATTATCTTTGGTGTTGTGTTGCGTTACATGTCATTTCTTGTTATTTTCTTGTTGTTCCTGAATGTTTCATCTGATTATCTTAACTCTTGTTTTAGCTTGCTGATTGTTCAGCTTCTTTGTTTGTATTTAGGGCGCTTCATTTGTGGTCCTGCATGTTTCATTTCCAGAAGAAGCTGCTAGCGTGTTATATTAGTGGAGATTTCACATAGAAAGGGGAGTTATTGAAGGGTGAATATCTGATCTGGCAGTAGAAGGCAACAAACTGGGCTTGAATGCTTGTAGTTGGAATGCAGAACTCCTGACATCTCACTTTCCAGCTGTAATCCACACCATTTATTATTACCTAGCATTTCCCAACCCTATAGCAGTCTAGCAGTAAAGCCATTGTGAGATGAACTTTTATGTTAATCTGCTAATAAGTAATCTCCTAGTTAATACACAGAAAGTACTTTATAGAAGATTGCAGGAGTGGATTTTAAATGTTCCCAATGTCAGAGCTGACACCAAATTCCTCTTTGACCTCAGGGTAAAAAAAAACCCAACATATAGGGAAGGTAGATTTTGGAAACTTACCTAAAAAATGCTTCGAGGATCTGTATTTATTATGACAATGCTCTCCAGTTTGCAACCTAAATCAATTTTAGTTAGTTATTATGAAGCACATTACCAAAAGTAAAAATCAGACAGACTTAAGGGGTCTGTCAGGTAAAGCCATGCAGATGCACATCTATAACCATAGTAGGGTGGATTAAAATGGGTAATAAGTCAGCAAAACAATATCACTGCCTAAGTGAAATCTGCACAGGGCAGTTTGGATGCCAGAACTTCTGTAGTCATACTAGTGAACCAGGTTTGTTAATCTTCAGGAGAAAAGAGCTAAGTTAGCCTCAGAACACCCCTCTAACCTGAGCATGTGCTGCTGCTGCTCCTCAGGCTGGATTAGAGCAAACCTCGGATCCACATGCCTTCAGGATGGGTTGCACCAGGCCTACAGCTTGTGCAATACCAAGTGAAGAAATAGCATTCTGTAGAAAAAAGAGAGAAATCTTCTTTCTTTGCCATTCAGCGTTTCCTTATGTGCCATTTTGATTTGGCAATATTTACACCAGTGTTGTGTGATTTTAGATTTATCAAGCTGTACAGGGAGATGTGGGGAAGGGTATTCTAGAGAGAATGACTGCCATTGTGATTTTAACTGTCAACACTACATGGAGTGCTGCCCTGACTTCAAGAAAGTCTGCACAGTGGGTAAGTTCCCAAACACAGCCAGTTCCTATTGGCAAGACTTCCTCTCCTGTTTGCCCCAGCTCCCTACCACACCACTGTCTCTCCTCTGAATGCTTAAATGTCTCAGTTTGCTGTGTCCTTGTTCTTCTCTCATACATGTATTGTTCTCACCCTCAAAAACTCAGTGATACCTTCTCACAACTTATTAAAAAAAATGTGTAGAAACAGGTTATCACTGAGAAAAATGTTTTGCTTTTCAGAAGATCAGAGCTAGGCAAAAATGGGAGAAACTGTTTTCCTATTGCTTGTTTTCTTCTTCTTAGTGTACTTGTACTGTATCTGTTTGTCCCATACAAAAAATTGGTAAAAACAAATTCAGGGTTTTCCAAGAAGAAATTCTGTGATGTTCTAAATAAAATTTAAGGATCATGGAGAATGTAGAGTCTAATCCAAAATCAGAGTGTCCTTCCATGGATAGAAATTAGCTCTGGATCAGAATCATGTCCAGAGTCTGATGAAAAAGGTGGTTGGATAAGTACCACTTTATATGCTCAGTGTTGAGACCTGTTTTGTTTAACATCTTTATCAATGATCTGGATGAAAGGATTGAGTGCACCCTCAGTAAGTTGGCAGCTGACACAAAACTGGATGGGTGCATAGATCTGCTTGAGGGCAGAAAGGCTCTGTAGAGTGACCTGGACATGCTGGAGCAATGGGTCAAGGCCAATTGTGTAAGGTTCAACAAAGTCAAGTGCCAGGTCCTGCACTTGGGCCACAATCACCCCAGGCAACACTACAGGCTTGGGGATGTGTGGCTGGGAAGTTGTCTGCTAGAAAAACACCTGGAGGTACTGGTCAACAGCTGCCTGAACATGAGCCAGCAGTGTGCCCAGATGGCCAAGAAGGCCAATAGCATCCTGGCTTGTATAAGAAATAATGTGAGCAGCAGCACCAAGGAAGTGATTGTCCCTCTGTACTTGGCACTGATGAGGCTGCACCTCAAATACTGTGTTCATTTCTGGGCCCCTCACTACAAAAAAGACACTGAGGTGCTGGAGTATTTCCAGAGACAGGCAACAAAGCTGGTGAAGGGTCTGAAGCACAAGTCTGATGATGAGGGGTTGAGGGAACTGGTGGCTGCTACCTGAAAGGAGGTTGTAGACAGGTAGGGGTCAGTCTCTTCTCCCAAGAAACAAGTGACAGAACAAGAAAAAAGGACCTCAAGTTGCACCAGGGGAGATTTAGACTACAAAGGAAGCACTTTTTCACTGAGAAGGTTGTTAGACAGTGGTCCAGGCTGCCCAGGGACATGGTGGAGTCCTAGTCCCTGGAGGTATTTAAAAGCCATGTAGCTGAGGTGCTGAGAGACATGGTTTAGTGGTGGGCTTGGCAATGTGAGGTTAGTGGTTAGACTTGGTGATTTCAAAGGTCTTTGCCAAACAAAATGATTCTGCGAATCTATGCTTTATATGTAAAAATGTATAGTGTAAATAGATATGGGTATTTAAAACTGTTTTCCTGAGAGTTACTAAAATATTCTCATGAATCACCAATGTAAAAAATAGCAGAGATTGAGATAACTGAAGTTCATTACACTACATTACATTACACTACTACTAGAACTACAGTTCTAGTAAGGTTACAAGTATAAGCCAAGACTTCTTAGATCTAGTGACACAGGCTGAATATTGTTCAAAACACAGACACAGAACTCCCTAAAATGCTAATTCTGCTGCTCTGACATGCACACTGGCAACACTTGCACTTCAGTACTTCCCATCCTGATTTTGATTTGCAAGGGGACATCAGCTTCTTTCGTAACTGAGAGATCATATTGAAGCATTTCAATTTTATAGGCTATTTTTTTTTTTTGTGAGACAGATTATAAAGTTATTTCATCATCTACATAACAATAAAATGTTTCAGGCTAGATGAAGTCTCCCTTGCACATACCCTAAATCACTGAATTCAGGCCAGCACAGTAGGCACTATCCCTAAAGGATGCAGGCAGTCTGACCAAGGACTGTTGTCCAGGTAGTGTGTGACTGATGCTGACTAAAGTAGAGAAACATCAGACATTTTGTATGAATAAAAACTGCCCTACTGTCATAAAATGAAGCCCTCACCTGTGCACTTGCATTAATCTGTTGGTATCAACAAATTCACTCCAGATCTACACTGACCAAAAGACATTAAGAATCTGATCTCAGTAATCCTCATTTTGCTAAATAGTGATTTAATTGTAGTTATTATTTTGTGCCCTGCATACCACAAAGACAATGACTTCAGTAGAGACTTACATACAGAAAAGACACAGGACAAACATAACAGATCATATGTTGTGTTCTAGAAATACCAAATGATAGCTAGTTGTTGCTCAATTCTGAGAGATGGTAAGCATCCCTCAGAAATAATCTCCTCAGGTCTAACATAATCACTTCAATTTAACAGTAAACTAAATATCTATTAAAGATACTACTGAACGTTAATAAATATTAGATTGTAATGGGATGTAAATGTTTAGGGTCAAATTTTGTCCTTCAAAATTACAGCAAGCATGTTTTGCTGAAGTCTGTAATAGCTGTGCACAAACTTTCCAAAACAATTTTGCTGTTATTTGTTAAATATTAAACAGAAGTACCATAATGATTGAAACTGTCCAATAATGAAATATTTAAAGAATTTGGTCATTAATTGTGTCAAATCATAGTAGATACTCCTTCAGTACTATTATTTAAGAACTGTATTAAGTAGTCTGGGATAACATTTCAAAAATGTTATCTGTATTACCCTCTGTGTAACTTTGGTCACTCACTCATACAATCAAGTTACAGTATTTGCACAGAGACACCAGGTACGCTTGGTCATGACCTATTTGGGCAAGTTATTTCTCAAAAATGCTTTAGTAGACACATCACTCGAGGCAAACAAGATGAACACCTTTTTGAAAATCCACCCCCAAATTTAAATACTGTCCTCGAGATAATTGGACACCTTTTATGATGGGACTTGGCTAAAGTGGATACCGAGGTCACATTTTATTCTATATCTGAATAAGTTCATATTCTAGAAATTCTAAATGGTCTCAAAATACAGCAGTGACAAACTGCAGTTCTGGTTGTACAGCCTGATCCAAACCTCACAGTCATAAAAACAAGTACTGGATTAGATCAGAATAACCACCTGATTTTATGAAGCTGCTCTTCACATCAGCTTGAGCAAATGACTTCACTGTAAAAAGGTCCCAGCATTAAATGGGAGTTAGACAAAACTACTAATTGTCTCATTCTGCTTTGCACAGCAGTATCCTGCAAAGGACGTTGTTTTGAAGCCTTTGAAAGAGGAAGAGAGTGTGATTGTGATGCAGACTGTGAAAGATTTGGCAAATGTTGCCCAGACTACACGGAACAATGTAAAGCAGGTAAGAAATTTATTTTGTCACTATCTATTTCCTTGATATATTTAACTAGATATGCTTTGCCCCATCACAAAACATTAACTCTGCAGACACAAGAAGTTGGCTACTGAATGAAAAAAAACCCAAAACAAAAATCACAAAATCTAATTTCAAAGATAAACTGGCCATTTTCTCAAGCATGAACACTTCATGGGTGCGTGCAGGTAGATACACTGGAAGCCTCCACCAAGATAAGAATTCTGAGAGTAAGGTTTTATTTTGTGTTAGTCTCTTTTGGCACTAGCCATACTTTAATTTACTATTAGAACTGTCACCCAGAATAATATGTGCAAGGCCAGGTTTTGCACGTGCACTTCCACTCAGTGGTACTTAAGCTACATCAATAATAGCAGCCAAGGACAGAAGCTGGGGGAATGAATGATGTGTTGCAGTAAAAAGTCTAGTTCATCTTACAAACAAAGTACTAATGAAGAAAGGTCCAACTCCCTCAGACTCCTCACCCATCTAAAAATGGAGAATACCTACTCCATGCACTGGGATAGCACCACTTGAACCTCCAGTCCACTTGCTTTGGGTTATTTTGGTCACTGGCAGCATATAGTGAGAGGTCCTATGTGCACCCCCACCTTGAATCCAAACTGGGAAGAGCAGCCCAACACAGAAACCCATCCTCTAGAGCAAGAGAGAGGAACAGCAGGATTCGCCTGGTTAGAAGTGGTTACACATCCCCACTGCAGCAAGAGGAATTTTGAGAAAATGCACCTTTAGTCTGCAGATTCAGCTCAGGGAAGAATTACACTGATGGACAGTCAGTTTTGTTTATTGTGTCCTTCACTGCAGAACCTGGTAGATTTTTGTTAGTTGAATACAAAGACATAGATGTGGAAGTGCAGTTTCACCCTCACGTAGCTTTAATGACATTAGCAACTGAATTCTAGTCTAGAAAGCACCAACAAAATGTATTTAATTTCATTGTGTCCTTAAACTTTCTGCTACTTGTGGGCCTGAATGCATTTCTGTGAAGACACTTGGCAAATACATCTTGGCATTGCGTAGCTGCATTCACAGACCAATCTCCAAGGCAGCCAATTTCCAAACAAACAAGATGGGTTCCGGGATTATCATTTGGCTCTCTTTACCAACCACTCCCAGACTCAAGTCCTGGTGTATCCGCTTGGTTCTGCCACTCTATTACACAGCAATTTATACTGAAATAGAGTCTGCAATTGGCATTTTCTGACTGGATGTCTAGAGGAGGATAAAGGTCTTGGAAATGTCTTGAGGTGAATTTTCTGCCTTTGAGGTTGCTTTAACAGCTTAACAGCTTTCTGCTGTTTAACATGCATGAACACTCACAAAAGACAGATAGCCTTTTCACTTCTTCAGTTCAAATGTTGGTCAAATGCTCCTAATCTCAGAGAGTTTCTTCCAGAATTTTAGTTAAGTACTTTTGCTATTACTTTTTGTCAATAAACCCAGTAAAAAAAATCCCCAAAACCCAGTCTGCCACTGTACTCAGTATTTCAGTGTTTTTGCCCATGTAACTGAGAAACCTGCTAAATCTCCTGAAATAACTTGCTGTTTCTGCATCTCCCGAATACTTTGTTCTGTAGATTGAAACTAAGTTTACAATGTATATCCAGAGATCATTTTTATCTTTCCTATCCAGAAATCCTACATCCCTTGAATACACACACACACATACACAGAGTTAAGGACTGACCAAACATTTTCTCCCCACCACTGGCTCCTCTGGAAGCCAATTCAGATCCCAAACTGATTTTTTTAATCAATAATTTCAACTTACGTCTCTTGCTCAATAAAAGTTTCAGGATATTGTCCAACACCCAACCTTATTTGCTCTGAGTACCAGCTTGCTGTGAAAGTAAATCCTTTGATGCCGTGGTCATCATCTTATGAGACAAAAACTGCTCTTTTTGTAAACAGCTGGTTACACATATCTATGGCAGTTACAGCTCCTTTAGTTGGATCAGAAAAATTCTGCATTTTCCCTGAGCTCCATCACACTTTTTTTCACAACAAGGCTATACTATTGGGAAGACAGAGTCTTGCTTCCAATTGTACAATTTGACCCAACAGTGAATTTTAAAAGTACTTGCTAGTTCTTACTGGATGCATGTGAAATCCCACGAAATCTTCAGAGTCAGAAAATCTGAACACAAATTTCCAGTTTCTACTAAAACTCAGCTTACTAGAAGTTAGCTTAATACTTAGAGCTAGGATTGGTTCTTTGGTCCATGCCTCCTTTGTAGCTCCTGTCTCATTCGAGGAAGCTATTGCTTTTGAGATGTCTCTCCAAAATGGTCACTTGTGTAGAACTATCACATCTGAAGAATAACAATATGACTATATCTTCAGAGGATTATGGAAGTATCATCAATATGATAGCTCTCAGAGGTCCACTATAGCATGTTGGTCCCAAGTCATCTGCAGGCTGTCAGGCATAAGCTATCAAAAATACCTAGACAAACTTTCAGCACAGAGAACTACACTCGGAATTCATCTTTTTCCCATCACCAAAATGCCATTAGCAAAAAACATCTCACCTCAGACTTCTGGGAAAAACATTTCTCCCATCGGTAATGAAACACTTGGGGATTCACATGGTATTTTTACTCTTTTTCCCCAAAATAATACTGTGAAGTATACTATAGATAGGAAGAAACTTAGATTTAAATGGAAGATATATTACCAAAATTTTGAAATCCCTTTCTTACACAGTCGATACAAAGTACTTGTAAAGAAAAATGCTCCCATTAATGGATTATTTTCTTTCTTTCAGTACACACAGAAAAGCCAACACCAAATATCCCTCCAGAAAACAAACCAACAGCTAAGGAACCATCCAAAAATGAGGAAGAGAAGCCAGAGGAAGTAACGCAGCCCCATGAAGTTGTGGAAGGTAAGAAAGTATATGAACAAAACAGGATGGGTGTTACCTGAAGGAATATTAAAGACCATTTTCCTGCTCTGGAAATAGAAAGCTGATGTGAGACATTACCAGACAGTTACCAAGCCTGGAACAGCTTGGTTTATAAACTAATTACCTCACCTAGACCTCAGGACACTGACTTTGGAGAGTTCACTTAGCACAGATGCTGGAGTGTGGTGATGTCTCCTGCATCTCTTTTGGATCTTCACACATCTTCCAAAAATACGTTACACACCATTGTCAGTTTTGGACAAAGTCCATTGCTGGAACAGGAAGGGTGTTGTATGTTAGGACAGTGATGAATTGGCAGGACCAAGACAGCAAAATCTCCTAGCAGGTTTCTCTAGCTTTAATCAAGCCAAGTTTCATGCAGCTTCAGAAAAAACTTCTTTTTGGGTTTGTTTTTTTTTTTTTTTCTGAATGGAAAATGTATTGCTTTCCTGTGTTCTTCCATATGCTGCTCCAGCATTTGCAGTGATAACTCAAGAGATCAGTTTGAACTTGAAACTTGAAGTAACAAAAATGAGGCTACAAGTGAATTCTGGCCAATATTTTAACCCCTATTTTTTTTTTTTTAAATACATTCACCTTTCTGCTGTGGCAATTGCCTACTACAAAAAAAAAAGGCCATATAGTGGGTTAAATGCAACAAAAATAATGAATTTGAAATAACCAAATAGCCATTAACGAGATCTAACTTAGCTTACTGTATTTCAGAAACACCGAGTGAGAGGAAAACTTATTCTGTAATGCTCTGCCCATACCACCCAGTTTCTACAATGCATTTCTGTACACAGGGATTATTATTTCTCACAAGGCGGTATTACAAGTTCTTCTAATCTGCTGAGAGACACGGCATCAGTGCTGCTCACAGGCTGTGATCATCTGTAGTAGTCCAGGTTGTTTCACATTTTTAAATTTGTTTCAAACCTGAACAAGGCCCCAAATCACATGATGCTGCACTTGGGTTTTTTTCATGTTTTCAACAAAGAAATGCCAATTGAGTCATAAAGGTAGATGGCAACACAGCAGGAATCATGGAAAACAAACCAACCAACCTATGTGAAATAACGAAGTGACAAAGCTTCCAAGAGATGACTAAAATGTCAGAAGCTTTTACAGTTACTTTTTACTGAATAAAGCTATATTAACAATTGGACTCAAGTCAATGTAACTATAGATATAAGTAAAAAGAGTCTTAAAGCCATAAATAACAAACAGCAAAAATATCAAGATATAAAGATACAGTGGGAGATGCAGTCAGGGGTCAGTATGCAGAAAGTTTGTTTTCCTTCCATTTCCCTACGTCTCTCCTCGAAGTTCAGGTCACCAGTGTAAGCAATGGCATAATTAAGGTCAGAAGAATAAATTAAAAGAACAGACTGAGAAGGGAAGGGTCTTATTAGAAGGACTATAAAATATACTATGGTTCCCCTTCCATGAAAAAGGATGGAAACATTAGGTGGCCTCAACTCACCTACCAACTCCAAACTAAAATCTGCCATGCTGCACTCTGAGTTGTGACAGGTTAGCCAAAAGGATTTCTTAAAACTCAGCTAATCCATATTTAACCCAGCCAGATTAGTGTTGCTCTTGACAGTCATCTAGTCCATAAACTGCCATTTTTCAGCTTAACTCAGGTTTCTGCATATAATTTCCTTTTTTTGGGGGAGGGGGCATTTTAAATTAATGTTTCAACCACTTTAAAATTACTTCAGTGTAATTTTACAAAAAACCTTTTCAAGCACAGACTATAAAACCAACTATGGCAATTGAAAAGATAAACAGTTATTTCTAATCTGTATAGTAATTCATGTCTTTACACATATTTGTTCTCATAGATACTGACAGTGAACCAGAAAACAAAGTGACGAGTCCTGCTCCAACTACAGAACATACAACCACGACTTTGCCACCTACTACAACAACAGCACCAACGACCAAGGCAGATCCTCCCACCACCCCCAAACCTGAAGACACAACCCCAGAGGCACCAACAACCAAGGCAGATCCTCCCACCACCCCCAAACCTGAAGACACAACCCCAGAGGCACCAACAACCAAGACAGATCCTCCCACCACTCCCAAACCTGAAGACACAACCCCAGAGGCCACAGAGGCACCAACAACCAAGGCAGATCCTCCCACCACTCCCAAACCTGAAGACACAACCCCAGAGGAAACAACAACCAAGGCAGATCCTCCTACCACCCCCAAACCTGAAGACACAACCCCAGAGGAAACAACCAAGACAGACCCTCCTACCACTCCAAAACCTGAAGACACAACCCCAGAGGCCACAGAGGCACCAACAACCAAGGCAGATCCTCCCACCACTCCCAAACCTGAAGACACAACCCCAGAGGAAACAACAACCAAGGCAGATCCTCCTACCACCCCGAAACCTGAAGACACAACCCCAGAGGAAACAACCAAGACAGACCCTCCTACCACTCCAAAACCTGAAGACACAACCCCAGAGGCCACAGAAGCACCAATGACCGAGGAAGATTCTCCCACCACTCCAAAACCTGAAGACACAACCCCAGAGGCCACAGAAGCACCAATGACTGAGGAAGATTCTCCCACCACTCCAAAACCTGAAGACACAACCCCAGAGGCCACAGAGGCACCAATGACTGAGGAAGATTCTCCCACCACTCCCAAACCTGAAGACACAACCCCAGAGGAAACAACCAAGACAGACCCTCCTACCACTCCAAAACCTGAAGACACAACCCCAGAGGCCACAGAGGCACCAATGACTGAGGCTGACTCTCCCACCACCCCCAAACCTGAAGACCCAACCACAGAGGCCACAGAAGCACCAATGACTGAGGAAGACTCTCCCACCACCCCCAAACCTGAAGACACAACCCCAGAGGCCACAGAGGCACCAATGACTGAGGAAGATTCTCCCACCACTCCAAAACCTGAAGACACAACCCCAGAGGCCACAGAGGCACCAATGACTGAGGAAGATTCTCCCACCACTCCCAAACCTGAAGACACAACCCCAGAGGAAACAACCAAGACAGACCCTCCTACCACTCCAAAACCTGAAGACACAACCCCGGAGGCCACAGAGGCACCAATGACTGAGGCTGACTCTCCCACCACCCCCAACCCTGAAGACACAATCCCGGAGGCCACAGAGGCACCAATGACTGAGGAAGATTCTCCCACCACTCCAAAACCTGAAGACACAACCCCAGAGGCCACAGAGGCACCAATGACTGAGGAAGACTCTCCCACCACCCCCAAACCTGAAGACACAACCCCAGAGGCCACAGAGGCACCAATGACTGAGGAAGATTCTCCCACCACTCCAAAACCTGAAGACACAACCCCAGAGGCCACAGAGGCACCAATGACTGAGGAAGATTCTCCCACCACTCCAAAACCTGAAGACACAACCCCAGAGGCCACAGAAGCGCCAATGACTGAGGCTGACTCTCCCACCACCCCTAAACCTGAAGACACAACCCCAGAAGAAACAACTACCAAGGATGATGATCCCAGTACCGCAAAACCTGAAGATACAACCCCAGAGGAAACCACAACCGAATCAGACCCTCCCACCACCCCAAAACCTGAAGTCACAATGCCAGAGGCACCAATGACTGAGGCTGACTCTCCTACTACTCCCAAACTTGAAGACACAACCCCAGAGGCACCAACAACCAAGGCAGACTCTCCTACCACCCCTGAACCTAAAGACACAACCCCAGAGGCCACAGAGGCACCAACAACCAAGACAGATCCTCCCACCACCCCCAAAGCTGAAGACACAACCCCAGAGGAAACAACAACCAAGACAGATCCTCCCACCACCCCCAAACCTGAAGACACAACCCCAGAGGTCCCAACAACCAAAGCAGATTCTCCCACCACTCCCAAACCTGAAGACACAACCCCAGAGGTCCCAACAACCAAGGCAGATTCTCCCACCACTCCCAAACCTGAAGACACAACCCCAGAGACACCAATGATCATGGCTGACTCTCCTGCTACACCTGAAGTGGAAGAGGCAGATCTGCCCACCACCCTTAAGGTCAAGAGGACTACACCTGCAGCCACTGAGGCTGACACCACTGCCACACAGAAAACAAAACCTATTGAAGCAACAACTACTCTACCTGTACTAGTAAGAACTGTTAAAAAAGATACAAGTACTCGAAGCAGTGAGTCTATCACAACTAGAAAAGAAACAACATTTTCGGAAACAACATTTTCAGAAACAACAGAAGAGAAGAAATCTACAGCTCCTGTAGTCAAACCAGCAACCAGCACGACCCCAAAAGATACGACTAAAGAAGCAGAAAGGACAGTGGTGACTGAATCTAGGACCACTGAGACTGTAACAAAAACTGACAAAAAAGATAAAACAGCAGCTAAAATTGTCACTACCCCTAAACCTGAAGTGACAACAACTAAAGCAGAAACAACTACGGTGAACAAAGAGCTAACAACACCCAAGAAAGACAAAAGCCCTGTACCTGAAGACATTGTAACAACAACTAGGAAAGATACAACTATTGTAACTACAGTGATAACAAGTAAACCACGTGACTCCCCAAAAGGTAAAGATGACATTCCAAATACAAGTTCAACAACAACTAGGAATGACACAACTGTTGTAACTACAGTGATAACAACCAAACCAGGTGACTCTCCTAAAGGTAAGGATGACATTCCAAATACAGGTGACTCTCCTAAAGGTAAGGATGACATTCCAAACACAAGTTCAACAACAACTAGGAATGACACAACTGTTGTAACTACAGTGATAACAACCAAACCAGGTGACTCTCCTAAAGGTAAGGATGACATTCCAAATACAGGTGACTCTCCTAAAGGTAAGGATGACATTCCAAACACAAGTTCAACAACAACTAGGAATGACACAACTATTGTAACTACAGTGATAACAACTAAACCAGGTGACTCTCCTAAAGGTAAGGATGACATTCCAAATAAAAGCTCTACAGCCAAAGAAACTGTCACTACAGAGACTGAGTCAGAAACAACTACTGTGGACAAAAAGACTGTAACAACTGCTACAGAGAAAGAAAAAAAAGAAAAAGAAAAAACCCCAGCTAAACCAGACAAGACTCCCACACCAAAAGAGACTTTAACAACTGAAAAAGAAGAAAGCCGTGTGGAAACGGTGACTGTTACAACAGCTACCACAACAGCTACAACTCCCTTGTCCAAGCCCACTGTATCAACAACAACTCTCAAAACAGATTCAACTCCTAAACCCAGGGTGACTGTAACAACAACTAAGCAGACTTCAACAGCACCAGATAAAGAGAACACAAGTAATACTTGTATTGTTGTAGAGATAAGAGATGGTAAAAAAGAGGTAATGACCATCAAAGAAACCAGTGTCACACCTGCAAAAGAGCCAAAAGATACCACTGAAAAGACTCCTAGTACTGACAAACCAGAGGAAACTACAAACCCCAAAGAGACCACTACAAGAGGTAAAAAAGACACAATAGAAGAAATGTTTCTTGTTTCTAAAGGGACATCCAAGCCAACTATCCAATTCCGAGAGGTTATTGACACAACAGATGAGCCTCATCCAGCTGACCCTGAAACTCTGCCAGTGGAAGAAAAGCCGGAGATAAATAACAAACCTTTAATACAAGTCCCGGACTTGCCAATTTTAATTGGAGAAACACAAGGTAATTGCATTTCAGTAGGAATAAAAGCACCAATAACTCCACCAGAGAGCACAACAAAACACTGAGTAATGGTCACGTGAGACCTTCCTGTCCCGTACCAGCGCTCAACCATAACCACAGCTGCCAGCATCCTGAATACTGGCACCTCAGTTTTCAGTTCTGGTGTTCATGAAATCCTCACTGCAGTTTAGAACTGCATGGTGATTGCATTTCAGTAACTAGTCCTGTTGAAAAGGGTTTGCTGCAAGTACTGTGGAATATGCAAACAGGAAAAAGTCAATTAAAAGGTGTTAAAGTCCTGTGAAAACATTGCTAGGGAGTCACACTCAATATCCACCATTACTCACAATGCCTAACCTTGCACTTTGTATTTTGTTTTCTGTGACAAAAGAAGCCACAGAAAACAAGACAAGAAGTCTTTCCCTTGTATTCTCTTTCCTCTGTGTTTTTTGCCACAATTTTTTCTCATGTCCTCTCTATTTTTATCAGATATAGCCTGCAGGTTCCTGGACATTTTTTTTTTCAGTCATGTATTGACAGATATTTTGGAGGAAAAAAACCAGAAGTTTTTTAGATGACAAATACTTGGGATTTTTTGTCCAAAACTGGTTGCTCTTTCCTTTATATTTAACTGAAAGTAAATGTACAGACTTTTTTTTAAGAAATAAGGAAAGGGAAGGGAACCCACTTAGGGCAGCTCGGAGACACATCAAGTGAATATCCTGGAGCATGAAGAAATTAAATGAGACGTAGTATATGACGTATTGATAGGTCATTTTCTGAATTACAGTACTCAGGTAAGCAATACAGAAAGATGTCCATACCTGGTCATATAAATGGCTGGTCTTGCACTCCTAGAACCAAAACATGAGAGCCAAGAATATATCTCAAGTGAGAAAACCATTGCGTGCCAAGTGCCAGGAAGAAGACTGAAGGACAGAGCTCCGAACATCACCCAACAAATGCGATTCCATTTGACAGCTGTAGTGCTTCTGGTGGTGGGCTGGGGAGGGAAAGCCATGTTTGTTAAATCTTAAACAAACTCAAGCCACTGTACTTTGCAGAGAAGAAAGATGAGAAGGACCTGTGCAGTGGGAAGCCCGCAGACGGCATGGTGGCCCTCCCGAACGGCACCCTGGCTGTCTTCCGAGGTAGGTCCTCTTCCCCCTCCTCCACTCCAAGGCCCTCAGGAACTGCCAGAGAGAGAGGAGCTGCCTTTCGCCCTTCAGCCTCATCCTGAGGGCAGGAGCAAGGAAAGACAGGAAGAAGGGCATCCTCCTTTCCAATGCTGTTTTCCCCATGTCTGTCTGTCCCTCAGCCCACACGAGTTTCATCAACCCTGTTCCTGCCACACAGGTCACTACTACTGGCTGCTGAATGGCAGGAATCCACCCACCACCAACCCCCGGCGCATCAGGGACGGCTGGGGCATCCCCTCCCCTATTGATGCCGTCTTCTCTAGGTGCAACTGCGATGGCAAGACCTTCTTCATCAAGGTGGGAGCCCTCCTTCTGGGGAGCAGTGCAGGAGGCAGCCCCGAGAGGGTGTGGGGCAAGTCAGCTTCAAAAAAGGCAGAATTGTGGGAGTGCAGGCCAGCAGAAGAGGAGCCTTGTGCTGCTCTGCGGCTGTGACACTCATTTGATAGAAAAAAAACAACCCAAAGGTGCTTTCAGAGTGATGGGTTTTGAAACTTCATGGCTGAAATCAAGTCACCTCCCCAGCCCCGGCCTTGTCTGCCTTCAGGGAGCGCTTATTAAGAAAAAACTTCAATTCAGTGAGTTCTTTGATCTTTTTTTTCCTCTTGGACTTGGCCAGGAGAGGGAATAACTGAGAATCAAGCAATACATAGGGGCCACACTTAAAAACCCTTGCTTTTCATGAGTATTTTACCTATCTTCGTCTTTCCCAAACATGGCCTAAATTTGTTCCTAATACATCTCCCTTCCTGAAAGTACATGATAATGAAATGCACACACCTCATTAAAGACATTAGTTATTTCCCAATTAATCAGTCTTGGAATTCAAGTAGCTTTTTCTGTGAAAATTTAGAGACTGAAAAGCAAAGCCCTGCATTCATTAACAACTCCTAACAGTTAATTTCCAAGATACTCTATCCCCGCTCAAAGGTGCTGTTAAAAGACTGTAGAAGGTATTTTATGAAGTTCTAATGCATTTTTCCTGTTTTTAAGGGATGTCATAGGAGTGGTTCTGGTCAGTTTTACAATGTAGTTAAAAATGCTAGTAATATGATTATTTTCTGTCTTGAAGCTCAGTTACCAAGAATGAATTTCCTCTAAAGCTCTTTTTTTTCCCCCCGTTAAATCATTAGGGCCCCCTATACTGGCGTTTTACTAACGGTGTTATGGATAAAGGCTATCCCAAACCTCTTGCAAATGGATTTGCAGGGCTAAGTGGGAAAATAATGGCAACTCTCCCTGTGTCAAGATACAACAACAGACCGGAATCTGTGTATTTTATCAAAAAAGGTATGTCTTGTATTTCAGAAGTTCACAGATGATCAAAGGGCGCTTGTCTTGCATTAGGAATAAAACACCATTTCTCTCAACTGAAAGACATCTTTCTTTCAAAAACATAAGAGTGACAACAGAGTGTGCTAGGTTATCAAAAAAATAGCCTGAAGCTTTAAAAATGCATATTAGTACCTACAGATCTTTAAGTGCAGTTTAAAATAGACAGCACCCTAAGTGACAGAATCCAGCATTGTATTGAACAAACATGAAAATAAGTTTTATGGGTTGGTAAAAACATTTTAGTCTCAAGCTAATTAGACATAAGAAAGCTTTAATCTTACTAGTTCATAACTACGTAAGGAAATCTTCCTATTTATTTCATATTTGCAGCTAGTTTCCTATCTTATATGAATTGATATACTGCCAATGTAAGAGCTGTTCTCTGAATTTAAAAGCAGAGGTTAACAATGTAAATCCTTTTCTGGACTCTGACCCTCCTCTCACGCAGACTAAAATGCTGGTCTTGCCCCCTTCCTGATAAATAGGAACGATGGCACTCAAAGCCCTTCTCCTGGAATTACACTTACCGTAGTAGCTGTGATGAGCCCACAGGAGGTATCGTTACTCCTAGAAGCAGTTGTTGGATTTAGAGAGGAAGGCTTTTTTAGCTAAAAACGTAGGAACAGATATAAAAGCTGAAGGTTGCCATGGTTATAGATGTATTAAAACTGCTTTCCTGTAAATACCAGTATCAATGACATTTTTGTACCTGATGGGGCAGGTGGTTTGGTGGGGTTTTGGCTACGTTACTTTTGTGTTTTAAATCAAATGAAAACAAATGTCTCTTTTAAGATGGCAACATGCAACAGTATGTGTACAAGCAAGAACCAGCCAAGAAGTGCCAAAGAAGAGCCCGAGTTACTATAAGATACCCAGCTTATGTCCCAAGACTTGTGATAAGGAGACGCTTCCAACGTGCAGTGAGAATGCCAACTCTTATTCAGACCATCCGGATCAACCCGCATCCATCTGGTAACTCCTGTTTATTAAGTCTCTTTTATACAACTGTGTTACTCTCAGTAACTTCTGAAACACAACATGCTGCTCCATTTTTAAAAAAACAGTCCATTTAAAGTGCTGTAATGCAACAGATCTCACTTGCTGTAGGTCACACAAGCTGCCAGCTGACATGTTGCCACACCTCCTCACTTCAGTTTTCTTTTGCTTGCAGGATTTTTGCATAAGGAAATCAAACTGAACTCATACTGGAAAGGGCTCCCAAAAGTTATTCATTCAACTCTGTCAGTACCCAACTACAATAAACCCGATGGCTATGACTACTATGCCTTCTCTTACAGTAAGTTAAAGCTAATGCAAGTCACTGTGTATCTCAAGAGGGGGGAAAGAAAAAACATATATCTCTCAGCTTTCTCAAGTGTGAGGTTACCACTTGAGATTTTGCAAGACTCACTTTAGGCACTACTAAAAAGTCCTGAGAATCAAAATGTTGCCTGTAACGGAGAGGCATTTATATTAAACAGTAATGATACAAAATCAATCAGAACAGGACAACTGTCATCAACGAGGTACAATGATTCCAACTAACCAGTTGGGGAATGCATTGCTGTAAGAGTTCAGGCTTACAAAGTGACAAAAAACTTGACACTGAAATGCAGAATTCTGTGAAGGACAGATCGAAATCCTTGGACCACTGCACATCAACAGTGTTTTTCACTGGCTTCCAATGAAACTATATTTCTGAAAAATCAAAAAAGGAAGGGATGTGAGGGTGAGAGAGCCCTGGCACAGGCTGCCCAGGGAGGGTGTGGAGGCTCCTCTGGAGGTTTTCAAACCTGCCTGGGTACATTTCTGTGTGACCTGATCTAGATGGACCTGTTTTAGCAAGGGGTCAGATAGGATGATCTCTAGAGGCCCTTTCCAACCCCTACCATTCTGGGATTCTGTGAACCACTTTGCATCACAGGAAGAGATTATGACTACAAATTCAGTAGATCCTTTCCCTCTAGCCAGGATCAAGTAAAAGCATTCCTCAGAATTTTCTGGGTTATTCAGAAAAAAAACTATAAGAACTAGCTGCATCAAAACACGGATACTAAAGTATGATCTAATTCTTAACCTTAACATAGACCAATTCCCACTTTCAGACCACAAAATTCCCACTTTCAGTCATTGCAGGATTGTTTTGCTTGTAGTGTGTTTCATTTTGAAATTCTTGAGACAATTTCTGTGCTCTAGCAGTATAAGAGTGTATTATTCCTTACTCCCTGTTACTGGGACAGATGTAATTGTTAGCAGTACTGTCAAACTTGGCTAAACACAAAGAAGGACTTGTAAAAAATAAAGGTGAGGACAAAAAATCGTTGTCATAGCCTCTCACTTCCATATACATACGTGGAATGAGAAATCTGTTATTCATGCCTAAATGAAATTAAAAAGGGGGATTCAACTGCAGGGTTCTTCCATGTAGTAAATGTAGCTTCTGGAATTTAATTCTGACATGTCCTCATTGCAGATCGATACTACAGCTTGGATGTTGGCAAACGGATAGCGAGACCCGTGACTGCTCTCACAGGCAAAACTGTCTCCAAGGACTGGTACAACTGCCCCAAGTGATGCACAGCAGGCAATTTAAAAAAAAAGATGCCATTTGAATGCTGACATTTTGTCTAATTTTATTAATAAAGACATTGAAATGTGTGCACACAACTCTAAGTATAAAATGCTGCTTTAAGCTCTGGCTTCATTACACTAAAGCAACCACAGGCAAGCTGGCACTTTTCTATACACAGCTGCAATGACTTTACAGATCATTTAACTAATATTTCCTCTGTTCAGGCCTCCTCTGCCTCCCATGGCGTGAGTTACACCTGTGTTGGGAAAGAAAACAAACACATTAATAGAAATCCTTTGCACCCTTGTAATCAGCTGTAGGTGCATGTGATACTTGATCCTTCTGTAAGGATCCTTCCGAATAAAATTCAAGTCTCCCCTCCCTCCCCTAGAGCCTGGTGATGGGGTTACATGACATTTCAAAGGGGGTTGGTGACTTGTCATGTGACCTTGGGCCCTCTGCCAAAAGTGACAGTATTGCATTCTTGCCATATCTGACATCAGTTGCTTGCTCCTTTTTGTTATTATAGAAATGGAGACAGACTAGAAAGAAAATCTGTCCTAGGTTCACCTCCTCATTTTTTATTTTAAAATACTAAATACTTGTATTTTAATGCTAGCATCAAGTCTTCTACAATGTTAAAATAATGCCAGACTGAAAACAACTCATCTGAAGATTTTTCTTAATGTAGAAGTTGCAAACAATTTTATTGTCATGGTTTAAACTTGATATTTCAGCACAAAAATCTGTCATGCTTCCATAAACTCCTTTTATTGTTTTTTTTCCCCAAAGCAGTATAAGGCTTACTACCTTAATATACCAAATGGGAAACTTGCATGTAATATTAAAAACACACATATGTTTTAACATTACTTTTTAAAATCTTCTTATAAAACTTTGTGGAGTTTAAATATCTACTGCCATTTACTTTCTCTCTGCTCCAAGAACCAAGTGCCCCAATAAGAAGAAACTGCCTATCCCCAAAATGCTGAGACTAACACACCAAACTGAAACTACCAAGCTCCCAAGGTAATACTTTGAGTGCTTTGGTTGGGACGTTCAATATCTCACAAGCAAACATGGGAGTATAAAACAGTTGTTCATATATGGTCCATGCAGGAAGAAAGTACTAAAAACCTCACTGTAGAAGCCTGAATGTGAGCAAGCACAAACACTCACCCCTCTGCCTGTTGAACTGCCGACCGCGAACACCAGTCCGTAGTGTGGGCGGCTGAAGCCTAACCCGCCGGAATGACTTGGGCTGAGTGCTGCTGGTGTCTGGGAAGGGGAAAACAAGAGACAGGTCCATGTCCAGTACAATTTGTCATTGTTCACATTTACAAAACTTGATATGCATTATGTCCTCAAACTTACTTTATGAAGGTGCATCTTTATTACATTGACATCTGCTCTGATAGAAATAAAAGCCTCAAACCAAGCAATTTTGGGACTTCTTTCATTGCCTGTGCTAGGTGGTAAATTGGGAATTTGATAGCTATTTACTTACTGCTCTTTGATGATTTAATTGAATGGAAAAAAAAAAGTTTAAATCCGACACAGAACACAGCAGTAGCTGTGTTCAATGTTCAGTCACTATCAATGACTTTTCCTCCTTGAAGCATTACTCATACTATGGCCTACTCACCGGTCAAAGTAAAAAATTGTTTGTCATTAAGATTACAGGCATCAAAATGTGACCTTGCTGTAAGAATTCTTATTTTGTGTATCTTGGCTATTAGCAGTGCATGATGGTGCTCCAAAAAGTTCCCACAGTTAATGAAATGGTATGAAACAACTGCTTCCAGCAATTAACCCGTACCTGCAGAGGAACTAGAAGGAGGGTCTTGACTAGTCGAAGGAAGATCTGACTCATCAGATGCTTGAACAGATTCTTCTTCTTGCTGGCTATCAATTTCTAGGCCTGCCTCTGAAGTAATTCTACATGAGAAAGAGGGGGAGGAAACACATGTAAGTGTATTCACGTAGTTTCAAAAAGCATCATATTGGAGCAGAAAAATTCCTATGCAAATGTCTTTCCCCAGAAATTTTCACCAGTTTTGTTCTGTTTTGGCATGTGCCCTCTGCCCCAGTCATGAGAGATTTATCTGGCTTTTAGAAAAATTAACATGGTAATTTCCTTGATATGCAACCCCACACCAGGTATATATCCAACATACCGTCTTTCAGAGACGGTCATAGAAGTTACTTAGTAACAGTGACAAAAAATCTCTAATGTGATGGTATGTTTAGACAGAGGAAGAATGAAGTAGTAGGACCACATCGATCATTTGTGCCTAAAGATCACTCATTGCTCTAATACCTAGGTTAGCTGGACTCTGTCTTCAAAAGTCAAAACCAAAACAGCATTATGGGACTGGAAAAAAAATCCCATTTGATTCAGTTTAAGTGCACATCACTTTTTGTTATATACTTTATTTACTCTGATCAGTATACAAAAATTGTTAGAAGATGATAACTAAAACTCATGAAATAGGGGAATGTCAGTTCTCTGCCAGCAACAGGTTGACTTGCTCTCCCATCAAGCTAAAAACCCTGGTCTGAACCACAGATTTTTCTGGAACTCTGTGGTTTCTCTATGGATATATTTCTCATTCAGTAAAGACTAGACTGGTTTTGTAAGAAACAAATATGAGAACTTATCACTAGAAGACCCATCCTATGCTCCATCTACTCGTAGGCAACCTATTTCAGTCCCAGTTAGGGCTCCATCATGAAAACTGTGGGGCATATTTAACATACAGCAATAATATTTCATTTTCTTATGACCAAACCTTCTACATGTCCTTCCTACTAGAAGAGGTTAAATTGAAATTGAATCACAGGCATGCTAGATGAAAACAAATCCTTAAAACTAACATGACATCAAGTCTTAGTGAATCAAACAAGCCACAGTTTTACCCTTCAGACTCAGCCTCTGCAAAGACCTCATCGCCGTCATCGCCTGCCCCAGGCTCAGCAGTGGTGGACAGGTTGCCAGTGGATGTGGTCACCATGGGAACGGACTGGGACGCGTGCTCCGAGGCATCTGCTGACGCGCTTTCAGTAAACACTGTCACTGTACAGAAAGGTACTTCATGAACATTGTGTGAGTTTCAATTTCCCATTGAACATCTATGGAAATCTTAGGCATGTTGGGGAAAATGCTGCTGAACACTCCAGACAGCAATAGGCACTGTCACAATAACAACCCAAGCCTATTCTGGGAAGCCAAGGTTTCCAACCTTTACCTCAGTCTGCAGATTTCTTCCCACTTACCTGGTGCTGCTACTTGTAACGGTGTTGTGGGAACACTACGACCACCTGACTCCTCCTCATGAGCAAGGAAGAGTGGAGTTTCATACATTCCTAAACCTGCAACACAAAGTATTAGCAACAATGAAAATAGGCAGCTAAAAATCAGATTAACAGTCTTCTCTATGTACACTTCATGAAATCCAGTCATTGGTACTAAAATACTGAGATTTCCCTTATTTTAAGTTCTGAATTACTGTCTGAGCTATTTATCATTTATTTAAAGGTAAAACCTTGATGAAAGTCATTTGTTCTATTTTCCTCCTTTTCTTATGCCATTATTTTGCAGTGGACTTTCTTCAACAAATAGCTTACCATTCCTCACTGACCAGAACACAGGGGAAAGGACTGACTGATTTGGGCCAGGAGTAAAACCAACACAAGCAAATTGCCTGGCCAGCTCTTAGCAGGTAAGGATATATCCCAAACATTACTTTGCATTTGTTGTTTTCCCCTATCATTTAGCTACAAGCAAGCAACCATAAAATTACAGTTAAAAGCCATTCTTTCAAGGTTTCGTTTCTCTTTAAGTTTCTTGTGCCCAGCAGTCAATTTGTACTACATAAAACATCAGCCTCTCTGTTTCACAAGTCTATTGTTCCTACTCACAGAACATTCTGCTTTTTAATCCATATTAGAAATAGAAGTGTAGCTTCTTGAAGGAAACATGTTTTTACTCTCTGTTAGTCTCTGCTGACAACTATTTATGAGTTCAAGTTTCCACTTCAACAAATATCTGCAGTACAATTGCATTTTATTGACTGTGTTATTTGTTTTTCACTCTAGCAACCATGGAAAAGAAAGTACAGAAATGGTTTACCTCCTTGTGATGCAAGCTGACCAAGATCAGAGTGACTTGAGCTAGTTTGTGGCATATCTTCAGGGGGTCCAAATCTGAATCTAGGAACTCCAGCTACCTGTGGAGAACTATCAAAACAAAGACTTAAGGAATTCTACAATTTTTCCAATGACTTCAGGGAGTGTGGAGGAAAAAAAAAACCAAACCACAGACAAAGATCTCCTGACAGCTTTCTGACCAAAACAATTGAACAAATTATGCACAAGACAAAATCAATACTGACCATAAAAATCACCTAAACTACTGCTAATTAAATAGCAATTAGTTTCTCACTTATTTGGACTGAATCAGAACACAGTCCTGAAGAGAATATTCTTTTTTTATTCATCCTGTGAATTCTCACCATTTTAGGTGGATTGCTGAACATGTCTAGAACAATTCTGTCTCCAAAAACGAAGATAACTTTTTCTACTTTATTGATAATACTGATGGGAGGTGTGTAGTAGAGAAGGAAATGAAATAGAAGAACTTTCCTTTTTTTTGCTTAACGTCATCTTAAGTCTGTAAGTTAAAACACCTTGGAGATGATCTGCCTTCTAATTTGCTGATAAGTTTGATAATACACAGTCCAAGTAATAAATACTTATTTGCAGTCTGTCGTAATCCTACATACTACTACTGCTACTACATACATCTATCATACTACTCAGCACATTTTAGCTCCAATCCTCCACATCAATCACTCCAATCACAAGCTCATTTTATTGAGTTTACTGTCATTCCAATGAAAAAACGGGAAGAAATAGATGCTTTGATTTGCTTTCCAATCCCACCATCTACTTACTGAATAGCTTCTGCAAACCCATCCGTGCGATGTGGAACCACAAGAGTTGGTGTGCTTGGAACTGTTCTGTCCTCATCATCAAAGAAGTGTTGCTGCTGGAAAAAAAGAGACTGATATGAGAGCCTACAATGTATTTCCAGTTTCTAGCAAGCCAAGTTGAAGGTTGATTTGCTTTTCCATATTGTCCAGCAAAACACAAACAGATTTAGCCCTAACAACATTCTTCTCCAATTTCAGACATCTAAATCTGAGTTAGTTGTATCAGATCACCCTTACAGGTGATAAAAAAAGACAAACCAAACCAAACTAAAACCCATACACCTACCACATGGGATTTTTCACAGATTGAATCATCTGTTCCCTACAGACTTGTGTCTTTTGTTCCTGCAACATCTACAAAGCCAGAAACCTCAGCTCGCTCCTCCCTCATTCTTCAAAAGGCATTCAATTCATCTCCCTGTCTTCCAACCGTAGCTTTCAAACTTTTCTCTCCATAACACTCCTAAGCTCCCTTCCATGTGCTCAGTTACTGTTCAGGTCAGCAGCAGTAGCTACTGAGGCCAGTTCCAAGCAGAAATTGAATGACAGATCTATGGAAGTTGAGCAGAATCAAAACTTGAGCTGATGCCTTCCATCTCAGAAAAGATACCTTCTCCCCATTCTCACTGAACCTGCACTCATTCTGTCAAATACATTTGAAGTTGGATAAAGGGTTCAAAATTAGCTGAAGGAAACAGAAAGTATAAATGAATTAGCCTTCTTCCCTTAAGATGACACTGAAAATAGCCTACTCCTCACTAATATATCTACTTAAAAGACAGATTCTAAAAACAAGTAATTAAAACTACCTTGGACAAAACCAATTCAATCTCTTTTGAAGACCTTTAGCTTCCTAGGACAAGCATTTGCCATCCATTAATATAGAAATGAACATAACTAAAATGTTATCTGCAAAGCTACGGAAATCATTCAATGTCTGAAATCAGTAGCTAGACTTCTTTAAAACACGAAGTAAATCCCAAGAGTTATGAAAGTTCTCTCAATGTAGGTTTTTAGTAGTAGACTTTTGTATACTTACCATCCCCCCTATACCAGGAGTGAGCTGCAGTCCACGTCCCACTGACTGTCTTCGAGTCATCTGGATTCTCTTTAAAGAAAAAATAAAGTAGTGTGAATGCTTTCCTGGAATTCTAACAACAGGTGTTCAATCAGAGCCAAGGATCATGGCTAAATGGATATGTGCAACAAGTACACGTCGGTGTGCAACAAGTACACGTCGGTGTACAACACTGCTCAGTACAGTCATCATACCTTCTTAAAGAATAGACCATGGCAGTGGTTACTTGGGATCTCTTATCTGCTGCCTGGTCTAACCATGAAAATGAGTTATGGAGATTGAAATTCCAGGTAAATGACACTACTATTTTACTCAACTTCCTACTTCAGACAGAAAACTTGAACACAGAAATATTGTGGCCCCAAGCCTCAGAGCAAGTTAATGGTAAAGGGTCATTTCAGTCAAGACACTTTTGCAAAATTCAGGTTGTAATGTTTTCCTTTACAAAATCTATAGATCTACATGAAAGCATAATCACAGTTCAGGCACTGACTATGAATGGTTTAACTTGGAAAATGAATGGCAACATTCCTTTGCCTAATCTGCACTGTGGTAGAGACTAATAAAAACCCCTGCCAATTTGAGTTGCAACCTGTTCAAGACAGCTTTTTAACTGAAACACAACACTGGTCAAGACAGAAATCTATCATGAGTGCCCTACTGCAGCATGAGACATATACAGTCAGTTTGGTCAGCTACTTTTTTTAGGATGCTAAATAGATGCCAGCCATTGTTCACAATAGGCAGAGTACATAGGTTTTATTTAGAAGAAATCATACAGTAATTTAAAAAAAAAAAAATGAACTGCCAGAGATTGTTTGTACCTGTACTGGGGGACCCAGTTCTTGTGGAGGAGCATGAATAGTCAGTCTTGGGGGTAGTGGATGTGGTGGTCTGCGTGGTGACTGTGGGGGCCGAGGGGCCTGTCTCTCTGAGGCAGACGATGGCTGCTGTTCTCTGGAACTCTCATGAGAAAAAGTGGACTCTGCAGCACTTGTGCTCCCTTCTCCTAAGAGACACAGACGTATAGCAGAATGAGCCCATGCTCTCCAAACTGAATTGAAAATGTGAAGGCACATCTTCAAATTATGCTACCAGATTAACACATTTTTACCCTTGTGAGAGTGGGGACAGTTCGGTTTGGTTACATAAAAATCACTTAAGGTGACTTGTGCCAGGTCTATCAACACCAGCACTCAAACTATTGATTATTGTGCTGATTTAGACAGAGATTAATCTACTGAGCCATCAGTAGCAGTTTCCATGGCAACCAAAGCTTGTAGGGTTTTCAGAGGAATGTAGAATATATCCAGAAAAGAACATGTCAAAAGAATTTACATGTTGGATTAAAAGGGTCTTTAGCATTTCACCATATATTCTTACTTTTAAGTGCATATTTTAACACATGTAAAACAGCTTCTAGACCTCTCCCTCCACCTACAGACAGACTTTGAAGAAACACAGAATAATCATACCACTGTTTTGAGAATCTGCTGCCCTCTGGTTGCTTTCACCTCCTCCCATGCTTTCCTCAGTTTCTGTTCCAGGATCTGTACCATCAGCACCCTAAAAAAACCCCACACAGTCTGATTTAGCACTAAACAAATTGTAGGCTGTAAAGAGACTACAAAAGCAGCAAAATAAGTACTGAGAAAGTAAAGAAAGTAAAATATATGGAAAGTTTCAAATATTTCTGTATCTTCAAAATCACCTACATGTATGTAACTATAGGTAGTTTCAGAAGCTTTGCGTATCTATACATACACAAACAATGTAGTCATCATCACTTAAGAACAGATGATGAGATATCTAGTTTTTGAAGAAATTGTCTTACTAGCTTTGCAACTACAGTATTTGTTGCTGGCTCCTGTACTTTTCGTTCAGCCCTCTTAAACGTTCCAAGTTTATTTTTGTTGTGAAAAGAGAAACTACTATTGCCTACTAGCCTCAGATTTCTGGGATGAATTAATACTAAGATTTCTTCTCTAAGGTACTCAAATCTGTGCAGATGTATGACACCACCAATTTATTCCAATAAATTGAACAGGCTATAAAAGAAGGTACAAATCTCACCTCAGCATCATCTGCTTCATATCCATCATTGCCATCAGCACTACCAGTTCCCTCATTACTGTCATCACCTTCATCTCCCATCCCTGTATCTTCATCATCATCCTCATCTTCCTCTTCTTCATCCTCATAATCCTATAATAAGATCATAAAAAAAACCCCTTTAAGGAAGTATGGAAAGGGTAGTGGAACAATTTCGTGTGTTGGAGTGGTAACACTTCACGTTGGTACCACTGTTCCAGCTGAATCAGGTTGTGTCAAGCACAGGGCAACCCTCAGCCTCACAGATACCACCCTCGTATGTTGAAAAACGTATGTTCAGTAGTCAGAGACAGTCTAAAGGCACTGTGGAATCTTATGACTTAAAAAAAAAAACAACAAAAAAAATCAAAGCTGAATTGGTATGTATTTTAAAACACTGGAAGTCCAGACTGCAAAAACACAGACTATTAATACAGTTAAAGAAACAATCATTAGTCCTGCACAATGAGCTTTAAATCTCATCAAAGATAAAACCATCAATGAAGTAGTTAATAAATAAATTCCATTATATACATACCTCCTGTTCACCTTCATTTTCTTCATCATCTTCATCTTCATCATCACTATCAATTACAATGACATCATCTCTCTTGGACTGACCATCTTGAGATGAAGAAGTATTTTGTTGATCTGATTGAAGAGGTCCAAGATCTATTGGGATAGACTGAGATGTTTCTTCGCTGTCCTCCATGGGAGTGTACTCTCCCTGGGTAACTCCCTGTAAAAGGTAATGAAGGTAAATTACCAGAGGAAACAATCCAAAATGTGGCATATACAAACTTTAAATGTTCATTGGGAAATCTTTCCATTGTATTTCTAAGAGCTCCTAGTTCTCAGTCTCAATCAAATGGAAGCCTGCTCTACAACACAAGTATTTTATCCTTGACTATCAAATCTCATTTGGGATAGGCTCTCTTGCTAGGGATACTGTATTCATATATGAAGTATGTGAATGCACATATATGAAAATCTGCTGAGTGTTTATCCATTTACTTTGGATAACCAAGGAGCTTTCACCCACACTTAAGAAAATAAGAAAATGCAATAAGAAAATACAGATACAAATAGAGATGGAGCACTGTTGACACCTGAGACAGTACTCCAGCCAGAAAAGAGCCTAGGTAATTAAAGGGGCACTCTGAGCATTCCAACACTGCAGCTACTGTCATTGCATGAGGCTGGTGATGGGACAGTGAGAAAAAAAACCCAACTCTGATGCTTACAGAATGATCACTGGTTACCACTGGTTTATAACTACAGACAACTAAAAGTCTCCCCAGGATCAGGGAACAACCAGCTCTTCTAAGTCTGAACTCTGAGATGCTGTTTTATACTTCTTTTGGTCTGAAGGAACAGTAATGCAATTCACATGATAGCCAGAGACAGCAGAAAGTTGTCTTTCTGTTCAGCACGTATATATATGCCAAACATTTGAACCGAATCTGACAACTATGACTAGAAGTATTCAGAAAAGAGTGTCCCCCACAACCTCTCTAAAAAACACCCCAATCTGGGACTTTGCCACATGTATTGCAGCGTTCAAGACTTTTGATTTAGGTAAGATAACCAGGTTCTGGTATTTAATAAACAAATGTCACTAAGGTTGCTATTCGTTGTCTAGTAGGAGAATTCAAATAATCACATTGCATACTAGAACTGTTAATTAAAGAAGGGTTAAAGATACTTGTGGACTGGAAAGCACACAGATGGGATTTAACAGGGAGATAAATGTTTGTCCTAGCTTTTAAACGTGTGAAGGATACGATGGGAAAAATGATTGACTAAAGATTTAAGTACCCACCACTGCTTAAACAAAATGGATTCTACACCTAAATATGAGGTTTTGCCAAGTGAGGAAATTACTACATCAATTTTGCTCTTTTCTGAGGTGAAATGAAATAGAGAGTTTTCACTTATATCTGGCTTTCCTAACAGAGCTACAATGGGATTTTACCCTTGAAGAAAACCAACTTTGTTTTTATTTTCTTTTGCTAACCACATCATGACCCATCTAACACTAAGCTCGCTCAAGGATTTGTCAAATCTTTCTGTAAAAGAAAAGCCTGAAACAAAACAGAAATACCCAAAGGAAGAACTGAAAACTCCAATTCCATTTTAACACTGTGACTCATTTAACCTGTACATCTCAGTTTCACTATATAGAACTAGGACACTAGGATTTCTCAACACAAAAAATTCAAAAGCTTCATTAACATTCTTAATTTTACTTCTACAGGTATATGTAGAGTACAATAAAAATTTAGTATCCTTAAACATAGCAAGTCTAAACTTTAAATGGCTATAAGTGGTTTCCACTGGAAGATCTGATTTAAGATTTAATTAAAAAAAAAATGAGGGTTTGAAATAAAAAGTTAGTTTTATCTGCTAAAATGTTTTATTTTTCTTTTCAAATATGCTTACTTCTCCAATTGAGTCTTGTGAGTCTTGATTGTATGTTTGAGCTTCTACCTCACCATCAGTGCTCTCTTCTGCTGTCACTTCCTCCTGAAAAAACATGTGATTCTTGTTTAAAACATATAATTAGTCCTAAAGTTTGGTTCTTTAAAATGTTTAGTGATTTATTTATTTAACTGAAAAAATAAAAGAAAATCTTTTCCCACAAAGATCATGGGCAACATTTTGTTCCCCTTTAATATTAATCTTTAGCTCTGCTTTTATCCAGCATCCCAGATTTCTCTGCCCCAGAGAAACAAAACTTCCCCATTCCAGTCCACTGGACCTCAGTGTATTTAAAATAATTTCAGGATCAGAAAAGAACCCTCAAGGTTTTCCACTCCATCACCATCTGCTCAGCTAATTGATAACGTCCTTCTGCAATCTTGCCCTTTTCTGTTACGCAACATTCCTGTTGTATAATGTCAATACAACATCTTTGACAACTTTAACATTTTCCTGAGTTGCCCGCTGGTAGATTCCATCTCAAGTTCGTTCCTTTTTTTGCAAGGCATCCCAGTTCCCTCATATCAATCTTTTACAGGTATCTCCTGTACGTTTTTCAAAGGAACTCATCTTTCCTTCCTTGGCATCTCAAGTACACCGTATTTTATTCCAGAATAACTGTAGATAACGACCTTCCAGACCACACTGAAGAATGTTTTAACTTCTTCCTCCTCAACGCTAGACTATGGCTCTCTCTCTTCCATCCTATGTTCATTGTAACTGGTGTAACCTCTACCTTTTCTGATACCCTAACATTAACTGCTTCCTCCCTGACAGAATAAAAAGTCATGTTAACAATTAACTGACTTGCTCTGAAGAAACAGACTCTCTCTTCCCATTAAAATCTTCCAAAGGGACAGACTGAGTAGCAGCATTTGATGTTCTTACAAACCTCAGGTCCAACTCTCTGTACGCTTCTCAGTTTCTTTGGAAGAGGTACATCCACCGTTTCCTCTGAAATCTGGTCTGAGTTTTCCACAGGGTTATCCTCTTCTTCCTCTCGCGGACGTTTAGACAGCGAAGAACTTGGAGTAGCTGAAACTTAAAAGAGTCTCTCCATTATTTTCAAATCAACAAATGTACAAAACAGAAAAATGAAAAGGTTTGGTATTTTACTCTGGAAGACCACTTCTTTCTACATTGACTAACAAGTGGAATCAGACAGAATCACTCTGTGGGGTTTCCAAGGACACGAAAACATTGCCCCTCTTGGTTACAAGTCTTATCCTCTTGGACTAATATTCCCGATCTGATTGAACCCAAATGCAAGCTTCAGGATACAATTAAAATATTTTTTTCCAACATCTTTGCTTCTGACAAGTTCACCTACAAGTTTAAGTGTCAGCTAGGAAAAAAACCCAGCAATTATGGGGAATACACCATCTCCGCCAAAATCTCTACTACATACTGCAAACCAATATGCAACAGTGTATCACAATGAGTAGCTTTAGCGTTCATCTCCGTATTTTATATTCCAGCTTAAATAGCTCACTTATGACTCCCCAAATTAACCTTGCTCCAACAGTATCAAGAAAACAGAGGCAGCAAGGTCAATACATTAAAACCCCAACATTGCTCTGAAGAAATAAGACAAGTTTTTATATTCTACTTTAAGAAATGCAGTGACAAAAGCATTTCAGAGGTACTATTTCTGAAGGCTGAAGAAAGATGCTTAATCTCAAGAGTCTGTAAAATGTGCAATAAACACATCAAATGTGCTTATTTGATGGATGGGGAGTGGAAAGTGCAAATTCTTTTGCTGAAATTAGGTCTGATTCGACAAAGTTTCAAATGGAGCTACTTAAAAAGAACTATTCAAAAAGGTAGGCCTATAAAATAAAACCAACCTGTGCCAAACACTGCCGAGGAAGTGGAGGGCCTCTCTATTTGAGAGCTCTGTACAACTTCTACGATGGTAGGAGATGGCTCCTGATTAGCAGGCTCAATCTGAGGATGACTCTGCTGAGTGGGCTGCACAAAAGCAGTCGCTTGAGTCTGCTGCTGAACAGTCAAGATGGGCTGAGAGAGAGAGGTCTGAACATTCGGGCTGGTGGAACGCACAGACCCACTAGTGCTTCCAAAGACTGGAACATGTTCCACAGGTCCTTCAGACTGCATAGCTGAAAGGCAAACAAAAGCACATTCAACTGTCTTCATTTTAGCAGGTAGTTCTTGATTTCTCCATGACAGATCTCCATTTCAGAATGCCCTACTTAAGCAGAGTCAATGTTTTGCACACTGAGTTAACATTGTTTCTACCTGTCTTCCCTTGAGGAATCAAGAACTTTGTTGCAACAAAAGTGGTCACAAAAGTGGGATGTTGAAAGAGATGCAAGGGTAATAAAACTGAGGTATCTTCAAACTAATAGTTACCCAGATTTCAAGGCAAAAGTAGTATTTAAGATTATTGTAGCTCCTTATACCATATTAAAGTGCTCACCTTCCTGAGTTTCCACCTGTGTTGTAGGCATAACTGTGGCTGTTGGAGTAGTGGTAGGATTAGTGACTGTAGCAGGAGTAACCATTGGACGGATACTGGCTCTTGGAGTAGACTTGTTCCCAGCTATTGCAGCAGCAGTCACTTTACTTGGAGTTGACACAACAGGAGTTGGTTTAATATTTGCTGTTGGTGGATCTGAAGTGCTAGCACTGAAAAACAGGATATTAGTTTCATCATGGAAATACAGAAAGCAGAACTTAAAAACATCAAATGTAAATACATTATTATAGCCAGAAAGACTAAACAGTAAAGGTTTAAAATGTAAGAGCCTTAGAGGCATAAGGAACTGCACTCAGAAATTTGTTCAAAATTAAAAAAAAGAAAAAAGACAGATGCACTATGCCATCAGTAGTATTTTGTCCAGTTCAGAGGTTTGACAGGTTTCTTCAAAGGTAATCAACTAGAAATCTGTAAGCAAATCAGAAGGAGCACTGGATACCTCAAACTATTAGCTGTGCTGGGTCTTTATTACAGCAAGTTAACGTATCTTACATTAAAATTGTTTAGGTCAATACAGAGCAACATCATCTCTGGGTTGAGAGAATGACTAGCAAATTTTGAGAGGTATTTTTGAAAGCCTTGCTTTCAAAAGATTACTGTCATAAAGACTGAAAGGGACTTTGTCATGTAAACTTGGTAACACTAATACTTCCCATTTCAGAGTTCAATCACTTGACTATTTTTAATGTTGTTAGAGTTATCATCTGTTTCATATGTTTCAGATTCTTGCACAAGAAGCTTCCACCCAAAACCAAAAAGGTTAAATGAAAAAAAGCAAAATGTACAACTTTGAGTATCCTGAAGTCTGAAAATGTTACTAAAATCTTTTATGTTTCCCAGACACTATGTTCCTGGTGGTGAACATGATATTTTAACAGTTCAAAAGCTGTTGATTAAATGTAGCTGAGAAAAGGAATATATTTTGTCACTCTTCAAAGCTGCTCAGGAAAAATTGTGAAAAGTCATTGGTTATAAAAAAGAAGTTGCTAGATAGACAAAAACAAATAACATCAACCACAGAAACTCTGAAAAATGCCCAAACCCTTCAACTCACATTCCTCTTTCACCTGAAGCAGGAGCAGACTTGAGTGAGATTTGCCTCTGCTGTTCTGGGACCTATTAAGTAAACAGAAGTCATATAAATACAAAACAGACTAAGTAGAATCACGGAACCATCCTGGTTGGAGAAGACCTTTAAGATCACTTTGTCCAACCACTCACCTCACACTGCCAAGCCCATCGCTAAACCATGTCCCTCAGCACCTCAGCTGCATGGCTTTCAAATATCTCCAGGGATAAGACTCCATCATGTCCCTGGGCAGCCTGTGCCAGTGTCTAACATCCCTCTCGGGGAAAAAGTTCTTCCTAGTCTCCAATCTAAACCTCCTCTGGTACAACTTGAGGTCCTTTCCTCTTGTCCTATCATTCACTACATGGAAGAGACCAACCTCCACCTCACTACAATATCCTGTCATGAAGTT
Organism: Colius striatus; assembly: GCF_028858725.1. Lineage (NCBI taxonomy): Eukaryota > Metazoa > Chordata > Aves > Coliiformes > Coliidae > Colius > Colius striatus. The sequence continues at coordinate 22,037,192 of NC_084768.1, forward strand.
GCAGAGTGATCATGTCTCCCCTCAGCCTCCTCTTCTCTAGACTAAACACCCCCAGCCCCCTCAGCCGCTCCTCAGACCCTTCACCAACTTCATTGTCTGTCTTTGGACACACTCCAGCACCTCTATGTCCCTCTTGTTGTGTGGGGCCCATAACTGAACATAGCATTCAAAATGCAGCCTCATGAGCACTGAGTACAGGGGCACAATCACTGCGCTGTTCTTGCAGGCCACACTATTTTTGATACAGGCCAGAAAGCCATTGGCTTTCTTGGCCACCTGGGCACACTGCTGACTCATGTTCAGCTAGCTCACATGAACACCAAGTCTGCTATTTAGGATGTTTAGAAAACATACCTTCATGTACAGCAGTCCTAACTACTAACTGCTGCATACACAAACCCAAACCAAGTTGGACAATGGTGCTCATACTGAAAGCTATTGCTCTCGTTCAGTCCTGAGACATGCAAGCTGTTGGTTTCCTCTCACGCAGCTAACTATAAGGATTTTGTACCTTATTGGTAGATTCTGGTGGCTCATCTCGCTGTTCATGGTGTCGCTCTTGCTGCTCTCTAAGCTCTCTTTCCAGACGGCAGATTCGACCTTCATACTGTGATTTGAGTGCACTCATCCGCACCTCCAGTTCAGTCTTCTGCTCTTCTAATGAGCTGCTCTTTTGCTTCCACTCTTCGTTTTCTTTTGTTAGCTGCTCTTTTGTACCTAATTGAATAGGAAAGAATTCAGTCTTGCCACTGTAAAGCTGATTGCTAAGTCTCTGCATGCTGAATACTTGGGTGTTTTCAGAGGTTACTAAAGTATTTTGAAATCTTAAAAATGTGAAGCTGTCAAAAGAGCTCTTAGAGGTAATTTAACTTTCACAAGCCATTTTTCTATTTAATTGCAATGAAATACAAATAAAATAAAAAAAAATACATAATAGATATGAATAAACGATTAAATTAAGTAGTCACAAAAAAATCAAGTTGTTTTCAACAAGCTCTTACATTACCATTTCTCTCAACATCTATTAAAAACAGAGGAGGAAGGAGAGAACTACCCAAGTTGTTAGGAGGTGGTCAGCTCTAAGCACCAAAAGACTGTCCAAAACTACGCAAAACTTTTTACCTCCAGTGAACAGCTACTTATATGCTTTATCATCTCCTGAAGGAATTACGTTTTAAGTTCTAGAACAATTCCTGTAACATGAAATCTAGAAAAAAGTTTTAAGTAAGTGGTCATTCTTTCCCAAGCACCCCGTCTAAATGCTTTTCCACAGGAATAGTCAAAAACCCAGACAGGAGACACCTTAAGGACAGAAAAAAAATAATACCAGCTAGCTGTGCAATTTTCTGCTTGGCTGCAAGCAAAGTCTTCCTAGTTTTCTCTTCCTTCTCAGTGATCTGCTGCCTGAGCTGTTCTTCCTGTGTAGTCTTCTCTTGCAGGTCTTGATGAAAACGGGCAAGTTCTGATTGTAGCTGTGTTATCTGCTCCTGAAGATTTCGAACTTCGGTTTCCTTTTCTGTTACAGTCTAGAGAGAGAGACACTGTAACTGTTGGCCAGCTACTTTGGCAAATATATAGCCTATCACGTTCCAAGGACTTAGTATTAGCTGTCCACTGCTTTATGGTTAAAAGGCAATAGGAGAGTCCAGCCCTCTTTGAATTCAGTAAGTGAGAGAATAGCATTCTCTTTCTCATTTCAAGAAACAATGAGAGAGAAACTAGACACAAAGCTTAAAGTAGACTTAAGGTCCCTCTTTCCCAACAAGGCAGAGGTTCAAATAGGTCACTTTTATTTATGCGCATATATGCGGACATACAGAGAAGAATACCCTCATCTCTGCAGTTATGCATTTAAGATTGCAGCAGAGTACAGTACTCTGAAACTCTTGTTCTAGCCTTTTTCACTCTGTTCTTACCTTTTGTAGACTTTCAACCTGAGCCTCCAAAGCCTTTGTCTTCACTTCAGCTTGACTGAGAGCGTCTTTCAGATCTTGTACTTCCTGGACAGAAACCTTTTCTTCATGTTGTTCCGCAAAAGATTGAGTTGATGCTTCAGCAACCATCTGAAATATGTCAAGCGGTGTGAGGCAAAAGGGCACTATCTGATTAGAATGTCATTACTTTCAACTGTTAAACCAATTGTTTAAAAAATTCTGGGCAAAGCCCAGGAATTCTAATGAATGCAAAAGTTCCATTAACACTGCAAAACATTAACAACTCATGTTGTTTTCACAGATTTATTCATACAGTGTTATACTAAGGGAATGTGAAGTTCATGAGCTAGATTATACATGATGGTAGACGAAAACACTTTAATATATTTCTTTGTTTTCAAAGATACCTTATCATGCTGTGCCTTCAGCTCCTCATATTGAGTCTTGTACCGGCGCCCAATTTTCTTGACCTGTGTTATAGTTTTCACTTTTTCTTGTATGTCAGCCACTTTAGCATCTAGTTCTTTCTGCAAAGAGTCCTTTTCTGTTCTTATTTTAGTTACTTCATCCTTCAGGCTCTGAACAAGATTCTGGCTTGTAGTCAAGGACGCATTAGTTCTAAATAACAGGAGATAAAAGATGAAAATCAAACATTTGAAATAATCGATAATAAATTACCAACATTGCAATGTATTTAATATCACAGACATGATCTCTGGTGAACTGTTTTCTAGCATTTTGCAATACAAGTGAGTATTTGTAGAATTCAAATTATTCCACATTATTTTAGAATAAGTTCAGCTAAAAGACAGCTTCCGAAACAATTCTCACTTCATTTTATAGGCACATTACACACAGTTCCAGAATGGTGGGTGTTGGAAGAAATCTCTAGTGATCATACAGACCAACCCACTGCTAAAGCAGGTTCACGTCCACTGGGGTGCACAGGAACACATCCAGGTGTGTTTAGAAACCTGAAGAGAAGGAGACGCCACATCCTCCCTGGGCAGCCTGTGCCAGGGCTCCCTCACCTTAACAGCAAAGTTTTCTCTCATGTTCAAGTGGAACTTCCTGCGTTCTAGCTTGTGCCCGTTACCCCTTGTCCTGTCACTGGGCACCACAGAAAAAAAAAAAGACTGGCTCCATCCTCTTGACAACCACCTTCTAGGTATTTATAAACATGAATAAGGTCCCCTCTCAGTCTTCCCTTCTCCAGGCTACACAGCCTCAGGTCTCTGAGCCTTTCACTGTAACAGAGATGTTCTAGGTCCCCCCATTGTGGTAGTCTTATTATATACTATCAATCTACAGTAAGAATTAAAAGGATTTCATGAGGAAAAATAAGAAATTACACTTCCATACACAGCTTTAAAACATTTTGCTCTGTTGAAAACTTTTTACTAACTGACGTATACCATACCTGGCTATTTCTGCTTTAAGCCTGCCTGTTTCTTCACTCATTTGTTGTATACGCTTAGTATTTGCCTCCTTCTCTGAAAGCAGCTTCCGATACTCTTCGAGATCAGTGTCCTTCTGTTGACTCAGTAAATGCTGAAAAGTTGAGAAAACAGATTGCATGTTCTTAAGATACAGTTATATCTGGAAAATATCTTCAAATTAGAACTACTGCTTTCTGATTTGTAATCCCTATGAACTACAGTAGCCTATCTGAAGCTGCATTAAATCATGCTTTATAATTGAAGTACATTTCTTTCTTTGCTGATGTTTTGTAAGAAAACTGAAAACATTTGTCAGTGTTTTTTTGGTTTGTTCTTTTCCCCCCCTCAGCATCTGCATTAAAAATATGCAATTTCCACCTGAGTCCGGGCTTTCCAGCGTTTAACATCTTCTTCCAACAGCTTCTTCTCTGCCTGCAACATCCCACTTTTCTCACTCAGTTCAGCATTAGACTCTTGTAGAGGTAGAATGTCCGCCTCAAGCTTTCGTACCTGAGAAAACACATCTGGGGGTTAAACTCTTCGGATCTTTTGAGACTGAAGGAAATGGAATATGGTAGGCTTTGAACAAAGATAGGAAGAAGGACAGAGAGCACAAAATCAACACCCTTCAGAAGTCATGATACAGCTTCTTTTTCCAACTCTATGCCTTTCAGTGGCTACCTGTGGGCAGAGAGAAGGATGAAGAGCAAGAGGCACAATCCTACAGAAAGGAAAAAAAAATGGGCACAACTTAATCTTAGATCTCATGTGTTGTACTTAAGTACAGGAAACAGATTATTAATTACATATTGGAAGGTAAGTAATGCTGCACTGGATTCCATGAAAATAACTGGTATGTAGAAATGTGAAGAAGTGGTTATGTCCCTTTTATACTCTTATAAAACCTGTAACCTGCTTTATGTGTATTCTTGTGCTATCTTTCATTTACCTGTTGATAATACCCTTGTTACTGATACAACTCTAGTCAAGGATAAATGTTGATTTTCTTTCATTTAAATGAAACCGAACTTTAAACTTTCCAGTGTTCTAGGTGTATCAATCTCTTCTAAAATTCTAAATGGAAAGTTTCTTCATTTGTTTACGATGTAAAGGAATAATCACAATCTAAATCCTTTATTAGCTGGAATTAGCAACTCATCTGCCTGATTATCCAAAAAATTTACATGAACCTCAGTACTTACCTTTGCCTGAATTTGTTGTAGCTCTTGTTCCAGTCTCTCCTTCTCTTCTCTTAGCATCTTGTTGGTTTCTATCAGTACATTCATGGTCTCAGTTTTTTTCATTAGCTCTTCATGCTGTGCAATGGTTTTTGCTGTTACCTTTTGAAAAGATTTAACTCAGTTACTCGTTTTGCTTTTACATGTGTATATACTTACCTGGATCTTGCACAATATCACCTTGGAAAGATATCACATGTACATTCTGAACAAGTAAATATTGCTCCATAAATGGGAGAAAATTTGAGATAAATTAACTTTATTTTCCCTATGTATGTGATTTTAGAATTATCACATGGCTTCACAGGACTTGGAACAAGATCCTGCATGTGACTATATAGCAACTCCAATTTAAAAGTTCCCAATTCTTCCAAAACTTAATTTTTGGGCACAGGTAACAGAGTATAACACAGAGAACAGTACTCTCTTTTTATTTAAATCATAAGCAATAATATCCAACCATACCTGCACCTTCTCTCTCTCAGCATTCAGACTGTCCTGCAGTTCCTGGAGTTCCCTTTCCAAGTGCTCCACTCTCTGGCGGTAACGCAAACTCTCCACCTGGGCCACTTCAAATCTGGTTTCTGCAATCTCCTTTTCTCGACGTATAAATCTGCAGTGAGAAAATGAACACCACATCGCCTCAATGAAAATGCAAGACAAAACATTTTAAATTGAAGCTATCTTATGGTTCAAGGTCTGCTGAGTATAGAAATTGGTTAAGAAAGGTAAAAATAGAAATTGTAGATATTCTTGAAAATCTGCATAAAGCCCCCCCCAAAAAAACAAAGAGAAAGGAATCACCTCTATGAAACTTTCTTGCCAATCACAATTGCTAAAAACAGATCTAGCTTCCTTCCATAAGTGACTCAGTTTTTTCCTAGGAGTAGAATGAAATCTCCTCTATTAGTCACTGATGTAGAACAACCTACTACCTAGCAAAGAAGCGCTTACATTATATAAATTATCTGTCAGATGTGAAGTATTACAGAACTATTTGATTTGGCAACTAATTCATAACCACCAAGAGAAGGATGCCAGAGGTAAATTTACCTAAGAATTTCTAAAATCTGTTCCTGAGATTTGCCTTCCTCGTTGAGAGAAACATTCACAGCAGTTGGCACAGCTTCTTTCATAGAAGTTACCATCTTATCACTCAGACTTTCCAGCTGCTCATGTAATAATCGGTTTTGTTTTTCCAAGTCTTCACAACGGGATGCAAGTTTTGAAGCTTCATCCTACAACAAAATTGTTCAATGGCTGTGAATTCTGTGGCTGAATTTCTGTTAACTGTAAAAACCCACTGAAACCATAAAAAATAATCATACCTTGATCATTCTCTCTCTCTCTTCCCAGGAGGCTTTGCACTCTAACAATTCAGACTCAGCTTTCTGAGCAGTGTCCTCCAGCTGCTGCCTTACCGCTGCATTCTTGGCAACTTGATCTTTAATAGCCTGTAATGCTTCAACATCAGCAGCATGAAGCATTAATTCCCGTTCATATTTATTTTGAGCTTCAGAAGCCATCTTTGCCTGCAGAAAAATATAAAAAAATATTCTGTTTAATGCTACATATTCGATAAATACAAAGAGATTCACAAATTCTAACAAATTCAGTGAGCACTAATGAAACTGGCCAAAACCTATCAATTCTCATGTACCAAAAAAACTGGTAAGCCTGGACCAGTTTTCTCAAAGCAATTATTAAGAAAAACCTGAATTTGCAATAATTTTCTCTGTGTGACTAGCAGGAGGACATGCTATCTAAGGCTACTCTACAATCAAACCTCTTGCTGTAAATTCTGCAGATAACAGCGGGTATTAGTCTAAGATTATCCACTGGTTACTGCTACATGTGAATGGGCCAAGATGTTTACTGGGTGAGGTTAAAAAGCTAAGGACACTCTATGGTCAGAGTATTAGCTGACAAAAAATAAAAAGGGAAATGCTTGTCTACTAGATTTTGGGTTGGATTAAACAACAGCCAAAAAGTTTTTCTGTATTCACAGTTGCTAGAATTTTCCCCTGCAGAGAAGCAGATTCTCTTCAAACTCAGTTGGTAACAAGACAATCTTATCAGGTGCTGCTAAATATCATATTGTCTCATAATTTTAAAAGATGACAATTGTGTTTTGTGTTAGAAACATTTTCCCCATTGTCCTGTGAGAATGTGGCTTCCTTTTTTGCTCTCCCCGCAGGAGGGGAGTTAATTACACTCTGGAATATTTTTTTTTTTTAATAATGAAACTGACCTTAGAAACAGTAATTGGTTGCATCTTCTGTTGTTTTCTTAACCATCACAGAAACTGTGCTTGCAGCACAAATTTACCTTCCAAGTCAGTTTAGTTGGTTTTACCACATTGTTTGATCAGGCAGAAACATGAGCCATTAAATAAACAGCTATTCACAAGGAGAGAAAGTGCTCCTACAGTTCTTTTCTCACCTCCACAAGTCTGTGATTAGCAGTGTTAACTTCAAATAATGTTTGGAATTCAATTGAGACCCAACAACATTGTTTGCTACCTCTGGCTAAAATAGGCAAATACTACAAACATACTTGTTCCTGGCAGTCACGTCTGGCTTGTTGCTCATTATTCAGAGCTGTGCTGGCTCTCTGAAGAGCTTCCTGAACTTCTGATTGTACAGTTGACAGACTCTTCTTTAGTTCTGATAGCTGCAGTGATGGAGGAGGGAGAACAACAACAACAACAAAATAAAATAAGAACAAAACTAAGACGAAATGGCCAAGTATTTTACAGAGTATTGAACACAGCAAGGTTTTGAATGCAGGCAGTCAACAAATAATGTAGAACTAAAGAGTGGTTATTATGATCTTAAAAAAAATACTGCTTCTCATCTAAAAATAAAAACTTTCAAGTTTTTGACTTACTAAATATACAGTTTTCTTGTGAAAAATATATTACTGTTCTTTCAGAGTTAGGCCTGCAGTAACTCTAGCTGCTCTCATCTTTCAAGCTCAGTAAAAGCCCAAATATAAACAAGACAAAGGCACAGACTACTCTGTGTTCAAAAAGATGTGCATGCTACTAATCTGGGGGTTGGTTCATGTTCTAAAAAGCATTTTCTGAAACTTTTCACAAACTTTCACTCACGTTTTTCTACAATCTGCTCAAAGTTCAGGAAGATAGAGTCGGCTTTAAATACACAATCACCCTAATAAAGCAATAAGGTTAATATACTATTCCTGTTTGGAAACCTCTTACAAATTTAGTTAGCATTTTGTACGTCCTAAAAGATTTAGTATTGGACAGTAGCATACTATGAAAACAAACTGAAATTTAGGGGACTATGTAAAAGCACATTCTTGGGGACTCTGTACCAGACAGTTCACAGGGGGCATTCAGTGCATACCTGTTGTTCCATACTCTCCACAGCTTTACGCTTCTCCTCTTGCAGTTCTTGCTTTTCTTTCTCTGATTCCATCAACTTCTTTTCTAGCTGTGCTTGATACTCTGAAGTCTCCTTCAGACGAGCTTCAACTGTTGCACGAACTTCCTCTGTCACCTTCATTAAAATCCACCAGAAGAGATCAATATATTTTTCATTTAACATGGTATTCTGACATTAAATCAGTATTTCTTTAACAATTTAAAGCCAGAATAGATGTTCCTAGCATCTCATTTAGAACACCACTGAAAACGTGGAGAGCACTGTTTTTTTCCTTTTTTCCCCCCTCAAAGCTGCAATACTTCATGAAGACTTCAAAAAAAAACTTTAAGCCATTGCACTCAAAGAGCAAAGTGCCAGGATATCTTTTTTATTACACAGTAGAATCTTCAATATTGTTAAAGTATATCAAGTAATAATGTAGTTTTTACAGGTACAGAACAGAGAACTTGAGATACCAGACAAACTGTACTCCCATCATCTACCGATTCTGAAACTCCAGTAGAAACTGAGAATTCCTTTCTTCAATCTATCTGATTTTGACACAGAGAACAGCCTGGAAGAACAGGCTCCATTTGCCATTATTGCACGGTATGACAAATTAAATGGAAAGTCCTTCTTAAGCTTTCCCAATGAATGGCACATGCAGTGTTCTTTCGCACCATGGAAAACCTTACTGATGCAGGTGGTGCATGTTTAATGGGTTTTGACTGAAAGCTAATGACAAGATCACAGGGGTATAAGGGAGTGTTTTTAAAAATTAATCCCCCTCTTTTAAAGGAGGATATTGGCAGAATTCAGCCTGGACACAAATTTACAACTGAACATTTTAAAAACATGCCGCAGATATTTCAACAATTTAAAGTGGTTCTGATTAAACCACAGAAAATACGCTGTTACTGTATTATATTCTAATGTCTTCTAAACTTGTAATTCTGCTCATAATCCTACAGATTGGAACGTACTGTAGTACAACGAAAAAAAACAATCTTGCATTTTGTTTGTTTTGCTCTAATAATAAAATGGTAAGTAACTACTTACTTGTTTTTCCTTATTAAGGGATTCCTCTAGACTGAGAACCATGGCCCTGTACTGTTCCACATTACTAGAACTAGTCTTGAGTCTTTCTCTTAGGTCATTAACTTGTTCGTCAGCTTGTCTTAGACGACTTACAAGATCATCTACATCTTCATTTGTATTAGGTTGACCTATAATATCAGATAACATTTGTTAACCAATGAAGTTTCATTCAGGTTTTTGAAATGACTGTTCTGTTGAAAACTGAAGACTTCTTACAGTAATAACATGGAAAAAATCCCAAAACATTGTCAATTCCAACAAAAAAGGCTATTTAAAGATAAATAATTTAATAGATTTAAGTTCCTTCAAATAAAAATAAAAGCGATCCTTTCTGAGGCTTTGCTTTATTTTCCTCCTTTGTCAAAAGCTGCTTGGATATTAATTTTACTTTATCAAATCATTCTGGTCAATATGTGACTATAATTACAAGGAAGTATAAGTATTGTCCTCCTATGATGAATTTTACCATTATGCAGACAGCAATGTTTCACACAAAGAGAAATTCAATGTAGAAAAACATCTTACCTTTCCCTGGAACCCTCTGTGATGACTGGGATGCTAGCTGAGCCTCTGTATTGTTAAGCTGCTGTTTCAACATTGCAGTTTCTTTCTGGGCATTCTTTAAAAGTTCCTTTGTGTTAATGTGACGGTTTGTCTCAGTCTCAAGTTGCCTCTTAAGATCCAGAATATGAACCTGAAAACACAAGCCTCTTAAAGTTTCAATTATTCACAAATAATTAAAGACCAAATATGTTTATAAGTTTCACTTATGAAAAGCAATGCACTATAAGCTGGCAGAAGCTCTTTGTTTTCACTTAATCAAGTTTATAATATTTATAATTATACTCACCTCTTGATTTTTAGTAAGGGAATGTCTTTGTTCCACCTCATTTTCTAGTTTCTTCTTGAGCTGAGATATTTCGCGCTCTAGCTTTTCTATCTGATTATTTAGTCTTTGTTTTGTTTCTGTCTCAGACCTCTCCAGTATTCCCTGATAAAAAAGCGTAACACATTTTGGTTACAACACACTTCACTAATTTTGTTGTTAATTACTGCAGCACTTCACAACACTGCTCCCATCCACAGGAAAGCAAGTGGGAAAGCAATACTGCAGGGATCAAACAATAACTGGTAGGTACAGAAAACTGTGACAAGTCTCACTTGAATGATTTTGAAAGATTTTTTGCAAGATTTTTCTAATAATATTGACATGGTAAATGTCTTATCTCTGCAGTCTAATTCTGGGGATTAGAAAACCTCAGAAGATCTACTACAGAAATAGAATTCAGTCACATGATAAAATGTGCAATCTTAAATAGTTATACTTCAAGAGTCAATGTACATTACAACAGAAGATATAAAAATATAAATGTAAATACACCTTAAAACAATAGTAAAAGAAACTACCAAAGCAGGCACTGGTAACTTTTACTATCATAAAAATTAACATGGAATTTTCTTCCTTTCACTTTGTTCATGTGGTTCTTTCCCCATTTTATTGTGAAAACTCTTCTTATCAAGATTTTCAGGACTTTGCCCAGATAAATAACAGTATTTAGGACACAGATAAAACTTGCTTAAACAAGTTGCTCAGTGTCAACTTGTAACAAAAAAAGATCCGCTTTAAGACCTTCTCTCATGTCTTACTTGATTCCATTGGCTATTTACTGAAAACTCTGAAAGACAGACTGCATTTGGACATAAGAATAACACCACATACCTGAATAGTTCGCAAATTAGTAAGCAGCAAGTTCTGTCCTCTTTGTTCAACTAGTAAAGATTCACGTTGCTGAGTCAAACGCATATCTGACATCTTCAAGATATCCTTCTCTTTTTTCAAGTTTTCCGCTCTCACCTTTAAGGCAGCAAAGAATACCAAGAACATGGTCACCCATCTCAAATCTGTCCAGCAATTTTAGTGCTATTTTTATGGTAAGTTAAAAGCTCTTTAAAAAAAAAAAAAAAAAAATCTTAAAATTAGAGATCATAACCTAATGAAAATTAGCCCAAGATTAGTAAGAACAAACTATTTGACTACTCACATTTTGTTTTCTCTACAAATAGAAACACTTTCAGAATGTTGTTCCATCTTCACTTGACACTTGAGATAGTTTGTGGAATGTTACCAAATATACATGCACAAAAAATTTTAACAATTGACTAGCTGACACATGCAAAATCCACACATTCAAGTTCTGACAGCTTTCAAGGTGATGATAAAAATCTTGTGCTACCTCGGACTATCTAGCAGTATAATGCACCGTACTACTAACCTCTGCCACTGCCAGTTTTTCATTAGCTCCCCTCAGGTCTTGAGTCATAGTGTTAATTATCTGCTCTTGCTTCTGAGTTGTTGCTGTGAGTTTCTGGGTTCTTTCATGCAGAGATGTTATTTCTCGACGATAGCCTTCAACATTATCCTGCAGCATTTCATAACTTCAAATGGAACAACAAAGTAAATTATGTGCCACATTAAATTGTTTAATTGCAAGAGGTGTATGTACACAGCTACATACTTCCTGTTCTTTCACATAAGTTTCTACATGTGGCCCACTTAACTACAAGGCACATCCTATTTCCTTTTTGTTCTTTAACAGAATAGACAAGATGAACATTTATCTGTCGACTCTTCCTCAGTAAACGACACCAAGCATTCAATAATGTACTATTGACAGAGAAGACACACAGGCAATGAAATTAATGTGATTTACCGTTTGGAGGCAAACTCCAGCTGCGTAGATATCTTTGCATTTTGTGACCTCAAGTCTGTGACCTGCTCCTGAAGCTTTTCATTCTGTTCATTCAATAACTTGTCATTCTCTGCCTTTTCTTTTTTATAGTTCTCAAAAACTTCCTGCAACTATATCAAAGAAAAGACATTAGAGTTCTTACAAGACTAAAAAGAAACAGTGATAGCTGTCTACAGTGTTTATTGAAAAATATACCTGCTTAAGTGCAGCCTTAGCTTCCACAGTCTCCATGGACTCAGTCATTGACACTGGAGCAGGAGTTGACATGGCCTGAGGTAAACTTGGGCGCTTTGGAGTAGATGTAAGAGAAATCTCCTCTGGTAACATACCTGAAGCTTAAAAAAGTCAACACTTGAATGAAAGCTTGTCAAAGCAAAAGATCGTATAATCACACCAAAATATAGCTAAACCGAAAAATATATTGCTAGAAAAACCTTGGCATCTCCCAAGCAACTCAGTCTTTGTATCTCCAACATGCTACAAGAACACATATAGTCACTACTACGTGTCAGTTATTACATAGCAAGTTATTAATACTATAAAGACAAATCACATGTCTAAATCCAAATTTAGTATCTTAAATAACATTAACACCATTACAGCACCATGACTGAGAATTCATAACAAATGACAGGTACATTTTTTTAATGGTGAAGCTTACCTTGCAAAGGAATGATAGCTCCTGTGGTCTGTGCCAACAATATGCGGAACATGTCACGCTGACGAACTATAGACTCCACAAGCTGCAACTGATGATGACGTGATTCACGCAGCTTTTCTAGCTCATTGAGAGCTTCCTCAAGCTGACTCTGAAGCTCTGAAATTCTGAAGCCAACAAAAACTGTTTTTCAGTAACATACGCAGCAAGGCACGCCAAGATGATACAACCCTTACATTTTGCCACAAGTCCTTCAGCGTACATTTATTGCATCTTTGAAAGTTAAGCACCACCTTGTTTTTTGAATAGACTTGGAGGAAGATTGGCCTTAGGGCTTGTCATTTTGTAGTTTACAAAGTAGGCCCCTTCCAAGAAAAACGGGAGAGAGGAAATCCTATTTATGTGAAAAAATTCAGTCAGTAGCATGAGCAGAGAATTAGGCTAAGAACTTCTAATACAGAACTACATTATTTTTGGGCTTTGCAGTGAATGAATTAGATATGCACAAACTCAAGTTTTTTGTTCAGCTAATGGGAATGAAAATATCTTTTTTTTTTGAAAAACAACTCTCTTTTGTCAAATCACATTCATCAAAAGACCAACAATTACTGTTACTTTGGATTTTGATGAGGGGACCTATTACAAGATATAAAACTATAAAGCCATTTTAATCTAAACCTAGAGATAATGTTGCTTAACAACAACTTGCCTTTATGAACTACATATCTGTCCATGAGCATCTGTATACTCACATGTGCATATATCTTTAACAATCAGAAGCAAAAAAATGAAAAGTGCTTCAATAAATCCCTGTCACTACTTAGCAGAAACAATTTACCAGGAGAAACTGATAACTAACTTAGTTGATGTTGTTTCTTGCTCCTCTTTTTCTCTAGCCTCTCCCAGCTCTCGAAGAGCCACCAAGAGACGCTGATTCTGCTGCTGAAGCTCTTCAATATTTCTGTAAGAGACTAAATGCTGAGATATCACTTCAGAAGAGCTGCTGATGTCAGCGGAGCTCACTTCTTCATCACGAATCACATGGTTTCCTCTAGCTTCTTCAAGTTCCATTAAAAGCACACGAATCTGAAAGAGAATATTCTAGTGTAAGATTTAAAGAGCTCACTCAGAAAAACAGTATATTAGAAATAAATTACTTGGACATTAAGCATTTTTCTCCTACAATATACAAACAATAAATCCATGTAAGACAATTATAGAAAAGCAGATTAACAGAAGGAAACTACATGAAAGTCAGAAGGAGACAGTCTGTATTTGGTTTTGTGAACAGACCACAGGACATTCCAATCAGAAAAAGAAGTTATGGGAGTTTTCCATGCCAGAGGTTTAACATTATGCTAAAGCAGTATCATTTCTAGCCAGCTAATCTTATTCCAATACTGTATGCAGAAATGTAAGTACCATGTTGTCCTAAGGAGAAGCTTTTAACATAACTATGGCTCTTATAACAATCTAAGTCTACATGACTATGGCTGAACATAACCGCCAAGTAAACTTTGGCAATACAGCGCCATACTAAGAAATAAATTGTAAACAGTACATTTAATCACAGTAATGTTTGTTCTACCTGCTGTGAAAGATCTTTTACTTGTACTTCCAGCCTCTGGTTTTCTCTTTCAAGCAAAGAAGCATTCTTATTGGCTTTATCAGCATCCTCTTGCAATCGTTGGATTTCCTGCAAGCACACAAACATTAGGAACACATAGAAGTTCAGCTCAGATACATTCCTTTCCAGAAAGATAACGTCATGCAGAAACATACCTTGTGAATCAAACTGCTCTTTACTACCTTAAAGCTTGGTCTAAAGGTTAAACTCTACATATTTAGGAATCAAGACATGCTCTTTCTTGATGTATTAGTGTAGGTATTAAAACTAATAGAAAGTGAGCATCAAAGTCCAATTTTATTTCTTAAAATTGCCAAAAACTGGAGTTTTTTTATAATGAATTCTACTCTCAGAAAATCAGAGATTTTTAGTCACCACTAGAGAAACCTCTGAAAAATGCTGGTCCTCAAAAATACTTTCAACAGTCTGGTATATTGCAATCTAGAAAGTTCAACAGGTATTTTCCCACAATAGAAGCTGACCGGAAGATCCATTTTATATATTTACTAACAGATATTAGGATTAAGACATTATAAAGCTTTTTTTTTTTTTCCATAAATTCACATGCGTTTTTATCTTACACTGACCTTCATAGCTTGTTCAAGCTTTGCAGACAGACTAGCAACAGCTTTTTGGGAACGTTCAAATTCTTCACGCTGACGTTTTAAGATCGGTGCTTTGGCTTCTACTTCTTGCACAATTTCATCCAAATATTTATTGATTCTCTTATTCTCCAGCTTTTCCAAAAGCAACTGATCCTGAGTTTCTACATATGCATTGTATAGCTGCAACAAAAGATTTTTTCTTTGTTTTTTGATACATCTGGACAGACCTCTTAAAAAAGAGCCTCTGGTAATTACACAATTCATACCTTGATGTAGTATAATTTTATACAACTCAAAATTAGTTAAATCAGAGAAATAAGTTAGATTTTCAAAACAATGTGTTTTTAGGACTCATACAATGGCAAAGCAGTTATCCCTATTAATTTGAAAATGGCAAACTGTATGCAATAGAAAGATTCTACATAAAAAGGACTAATCTTAAGCAAGTTTAAGGTAATAAAAATACAAAAACTAGTATCACTAAAGAAAGCAGCAAGCACAATTTAAAGACAGCAATTTAATGGCTGGGTAAAATGACTAAAACAAAATTAAAATACAAATTGTATAAACAGAAGTGTTAAAAACCCCTAGAATATGTGTAAGTTACCCTTATGGGGTTTCATTTGCCAGTATAAACCAAATGTACAGCTGTAAGTACAGATTTTAAAATTATGTAAATATTAAAAAAAGGCTTCTGTCAAATATGTGAAAAGAAAATAAGTTTATGTGCACAAAAAAAACCCCAGGAGAACTCAAAGATCCTACAGCTGTTTTGATCTACTAAAGAAAAATTGTAAAGTATGTAAAAAATGATCCAAATAACTTAGCTAGTGAAGACTGCCTCTGCAGCATGAAGAGATACCACTGACTTCAGTCAGGCTTTAGACCAAATGGATGAAGTCTGCACCCTAACATCAATAGAATAGCACATCTGTTCTTATTTCAAGCGTCTTGAAGCTGAAAAGGTTTCTCTCACCTCAGTTAATTTCATTCCAGGCTTGACTACTTTAGCCACTGCTGCAGCAGTGGGAGACATAGCTGCCAGTTCCTCCTCAGACAGTATAGCTCCTGAAGACATAATTCCACCAATTACCATTAAAAAGCTACAATAATCCCCATCATTAACATTCTTTATTAATATAAAGTACATCTTCATACACCTTTGTGCTTTATAACTATTGTATTTTAAATTACTATCTTAAGCCCTTAAAGTTACTGGTTTAAGATTTTCCTGTAATCTCTACTATACATACACATGTGCAACTGATTAGTATTGTATACAATGCTCGATGTCATACGTTACCAACACTTCTGACTAGTTTAACTTGCAATGATGAAAAGCTTTTGCTATTAGACTCTTAATATTCAGTTAATTTCTGAATGTAAGCAATTGAAATAGCTGGAGCAAAGCTTAACATCAGATTTCTTAGCAAATTACCAAAGGGCCAGAGTGGCAGTGCATTGTTTTACTTGCATTAAACCAACACAGGGATATAGCAAACGTAATTCATGCCCCCTGTTCCCTCCTGCTCTGCTCTCTCTTTCCTTTTGAAATTACTCATATGTAGCAAATAAACTATTCTTTTAAATAGTTTAATACTGCGTAAAATATAATGTTAAACAGAAATTTAAGGGCAGAGGTTTGTTTTCTGTTGTCTTTTGTATTTTAAAGAGGAAAATAAGGACAGTTTATCATCTGCAGTTCCCTCTTCTGGAAAACATTAAATGAGTGACGATTCAGACAAAAGGAAATATTTCCTCTCCCTTTTCTCTGAAAGAGTAAGTCATGTTAAAAAAAGAACTTCAAATAAGATTTCAATAGAAGCGCATCTTCTGGTGGGGAAAAAAAAAGTACATATTTTCACATACATAAAGACACATGAAAAAGCTTTTTTTAAATTCATTATGATAAATGACCTAAGATTAATTAAGATTAATGCACTTACTTCCTATAGAAATTCAGCACGGTATTTTCACACAAGAGAATAGAAAGCCTGAGGCTTTATGTGTTCTACTTCCCAGTGTTATCCCTACCTTTGCGCTTTGTAGCGGACAATAAATCATTTGCATTCTCCAGCTCCTTCTCCAGTTTACTGATCTTCTCTCTTAGTTCTTTTTCCATTACAGCTTTTGACTCTTCCATCTCAGCCAAATGTTCTTGGGTTGCTTTATTAGCTAAAATTGAATCAGACAAGCCGTTTGCTGTGTTGTGGTTGTTTTTACTTCTTTTATAAAGGTCCAAAATTGCATTTGTACCTTAAATTTTACTCTGAATGACCTACAAAAGCAGATCAAGGTCAAGTTGGAGGGGGCTTTGAGCGACCTAGTCTAGTGGAAGGTGTCCCTGTCCATGGCAGGAGGGTTGGACTAGATGATCTTCAAGGTCCCTTCCAATTCAAACTACTCCATGACTCCAGAGAGAGTAAGCTCATGCTGATAAAAAAATTCAGCAGCATTTTCCTTCGAGGAGCAGGGAGTTGGGACTTGATAATCCTTATGGGTTCCTTCCAAATCCAGATCTATGACTCTTCTGTGATTCTCTGACAGAAGTATGAACTACTGCCTATCACCTTTGCTTAGAAGGGGGTTAAAACATGAACTGTCCGTTTATTGGTGAAAAGGAATGTAAAACAAGGACATAAAATTTTGTCTTGCAAAATCAGATCCTTTAATCAATATTCAAAATAAAATTCCAGGTAAATTCAACTAGTCAGGTATTTTTTTTGGCACAAAATTACTTATGTTTGCATCATCCCAAAAGCCTAATGAAGTTCCCTTCATAAAGGCTCAATAGCTATTTTTCAGTGCATGCAGATAGTTTCAAAGGAATGCAACTGTTCTGCTCCACCAGACATTTCTCACAGCTTACCTTCACCTGCTTCCTTGAGGAGCTTGTGCAGCTCTTCCACTGCTCCCGTCAGTTCATTGCTTTTTGCCTCCGAGTCATCAGCAGCACTCTAAATAAAAACATTTTATTTAATCTCTTAGTACACAGCAAGGGCTATATGACAAATCAAAATAAAAACGGAGATCTCACAAGTGCAAGACTGTACAATACTTCAGCAATTCTGCAAGAGGTAACTGAAATAAGGTTGATTCAATTCTTGCTAATCAGTGAAGTCTCAGAATAGGCTCCCAAGGGAGGGTACGCAATCCCAATGTTTAAAATGTCAGGTCAGACAAATATGTCAACAGTTAGAATTACATAGCAAACCCTATGTTAAGCTGAAAACAAACCTTTAAGTCTCTTCAAATCAATGATTCTATAATAAAGGGATGAATGAATAGGAATAAAGAAAACAAAATAAAACCAAATTAGATGGTCAAAAGTAATGCATTATGCTCCAGACAAGTTCACGATGGACTTCTGTGCAATGAAAGGGCATCAGTTTACACCTCATGAAAGCATTAAGGCAGAATGGAAGTGGGGCAGAATGTTTATGTTAGTATCTGTGCAAGGAAATTCAGGAAACAGAACCAATTAATCTGTGAATCTAATATGCATAACAAGACATTCATCTGTGTCTTAATCGGATCACTAACACTTGCAGTCTTATTTGAAAGGAACTTCTAACCAAACTCAGAAATATCTCTAATGTAGTCATAAGACATCACA
The DNA here is from genome assembly GCF_028858725.1 of Colius striatus. NCBI lineage: Eukaryota > Metazoa > Chordata > Aves > Coliiformes > Coliidae > Colius > Colius striatus. Next base: position 22,055,546 of record NC_084768.1, read on the forward strand.
GAATGGTAAGGATTGGAAGGGATCTCTAGAGACCATCCAGTCTAACCCCCCTGCTCAAGCAGGTCCACCTAGATCAGGTCACACAGGAACACGTCCACGCGGGTTTTGAAAACATCCAGAGAAGGAGACTCCACACCTTCTCTGGACAGCCTGTGCCAGAGCTCCCTCACCTCAAAAGTGAAATAGTATCATCACACTGAGCATAAAATAACTATTTTAACCTGTTTTACTTAAATCTACAAGCCAATTCAAACAATGTAAGATTTCACACACCAAGACAGCAGCAAATAAAACAATGTTTTGGGAATTTCACAATGTTTTCCCCACACTTTGAGGGAAAAAAAACCCACCCCAAATTGGCCTGTATGACATTTAACACTAAGTTTTACCCCCAGGTAATACTAATATACACTGATAAAAAAATAGACTCACCTTATACAAATTAGATAATTTTATGTGGGCATTCAGTTCATTGTGGAATCTTTCCTCCATACTAGCTTGCTGTTCTTTTCCCTAGTAAATTAAAGAAGAGACAGAGTGGAGGAGCATTTCACTACTTCCATTTCACACATTTTCATAGAATCATAGAATGGTCAGCGTTGGAAGGGACCTTTAGAGATCATCTAGTCCAATTCCCCTGCAGAAGCAGGTTCACCTAGATCAGGTCGCATAGGAACATTTCCAGGCAGGTCTTGAAGACCTCCAAGGAAGGAGACTCCACAACCCCACTGGGCAGCCTGTGCCAGGGCTCCGTCACTCTTACAGTGAAATAGTTTTTTCTTATGTTTAAGTGGAACTTTTTGAGTTCCAGCTTCATCCCATTACCCCTTGTCCTGTTACTATCTACTATAGAAAAGAGGCATGTCCCAACCTCCTGACACCCACCCTTTAGATATTTATAAATGTTAATAACATCACCCCTCAATCTCCTCTTCTCCAGACTAAACAGTCCCAGCTCCTGCAGCCTTTCCTCGTATGAAAGATGTTCTATACCCTTGATCATCTTGGCGGTCCTGTGCTGGACTCTCTCCAGCAGCTCCCTGTCCCTCTTGAGCTGAGGAGCCCAGAAATGGACACAGGACTCCAATGAGGCCTCACCAGGGCAGAGTAGAGGGGGAGAAGAACCTCCCTTGACCTGCTGGCCACACTCTTCTTGATGCATCCCAGGATGCCATTGGCCGCCTCGGCCACGAGGGCACATTGCTGGCTCATATTTAGTTTATTATCAATCAGGACTCCCAGGTCTCTCTCTCCAGAGCTGCTTTTCAGCAGTTCGACCCCCAGCCTATACTGGTGCATGGGGTTGTTCCCTCCCAAGAACAACCTGTTGTTTAAGCTGAGAAGAATGTTGATAAAAGGGATGTTTTGGTTGTTGTTGAGCAGTGCTTACACAGCATCAAGGCTATTTCTGCTTCTCACCCTGCCCTGCTAGTGAGTGGACTGGGGGTGCACAAGAAGCCTGTGGAGAGCACAGCCTGGACAGCTGACCAGAAATAGCCAGGACGTTCCATATCAGAGAACATCATACTTGGTATACCAACTGGAAGGAAATGGTGAGAAGAGGTGGATGGCTGCTCAGGCATGGGTTGTCAGTGGGTGGGGAGCAACTGCATTGTACATTACTTCTTTTGGTTGGGTTTGGTTTTTTTCTCTCCTTGTGTTTTATTTCTCTGTTATATTATTACTACTACTATCATTATTATTTTAATATTACATTTTCTTTCATTTTAAGTATTTGGCAGCTCTTATCTCAGCTCCTGAGTTTTAGGATTTTTTTTTAATGATTCTCTTCCCCTTTACAGTGGAGGGCACAGTGTGAATAAGCTTAGTTGCTGGCTGGGGTTAAACCACAACAAAAAGCTAGCTAACTAGAGCTCTATTAAAAACTAGTCAACTGTTGACTATGTAATTACGAACAAACATGTCAAGCCATTGTCATTGACTACTTTGTATTTTGGTTTTTAATTTGTAGAAGCAACTGTAATGCTGTTTCACATAGATTTCAAGTTGCCTTACCTCCTTCAGTTTACTCAGAAGGTCTTCTACGTGCTTCTGAAGATTTTCATTTGACTGTTTTAAGCTATTTACCTGTTCCTCCATTCGGGAAACCTGTTCCAAGAAGAAATGAGAACATCATGTATAAATTTGTCTTTCCAGTCCGGTTTATTTGGGAAAACACCCATCTCATGGTGTTTTTACTTTAAACCTCCCACCAAAGTTCCAGAAAAAGCATAAATGGCTACTTCTTCCAGCAGTCTTCTACCCTTCTCCTTATGAAGAACTGTATTCCTATATATTTTAATAGTAATACACCACTAATACCTTTGTTATCAGTGACTCCAAAATTTCTAGTTTATAATTAATATCTTACATTTTTTAGAAAATGGTAACTATAGGTACTCCTTAAAAATCACAAGTTAGAAGAAAGAACACCTCCTAATTAACTGCAAAACACACTTACAAAAAACTCAAATACAGTATTACAATACTTGGTCTTGTAATCAAGATGTAAAATTTATAAGAAACAACGGCAAAAGCACTCCGTAATTACACTACCTCCTCCTTCTTGTTCTCCAGATTACATTTAAGCTCCAAGATTTCATTGCCTTTCTCCCTGGCAGTATGTAGAAGTTCATCTGTTTTGGCTTTTAATTCAGCATTCAGCCACGTGTTTTGGTTCTGCAGTAGTTCTTTTTCTTGCTCTAACCTTTTTTCACGGAACTAAAAAGAAAGTTGCATTATCATAATTGTAGTGGTCCCACAGAAAATAAAGCAACTAATCGAAGCACTATGATCAGAGGAGGAAGACCAAAAACATACTCTATTTTGGTAAATGGTACCAAATGACAGGCAGTGTTCTTTATTACATTTGTAATATTAACTTCCTAGTGTGAAACTACAAGAACTTCTTGAAACTTGAGGTAGTTTCCTCAACATATATTAGCTGGGAACTTGAGCTAGATTAATATCTAATTAAATATAATAAATTAAAGGTATCGTAGTTTTCCTCCTCTTTCTGCATTTCTTCCTCTCTTCCAGCTCTCCATGGAGTTTATTCTGCCCCACAAGGTGGGACAGGTTCACAAATTATTCTTTTTCTCCTTTCTACCTACTTTCATGGACCTGGAATCCTTCTTCCAAGGTAGAAATCATCACCTTTGCCACCAATGAGGCTCGGACATGCCTGCCCAACCCAACGCCCTTTTGTCTTCCTTAAATGTGTCTCACTTCCTGTCATTGCCACCAATTTTATAATAAAATCATTTGTTATAAATAACAGGAGCACACTTGACCTACTTTCAAAGTCTATAATGACAAAATGATGATTACATCACACAAAGAACTACTTATTAGAAGGCTAACATGTACTGTGCATATGAAGTACTACTTACCTTCATGGAAACATCTGATGTCTGAAGTTCATCCAACTTTAACTGAAGTTTCACCTTTTCTGTGTTCGCTTCTGTAAGCTTTTCATTTAAACGTTTAACATCCTCTGGAGGAGGGTAATCAGTGTTAAAAAACCCTAACTTTATAACAGTTTCAATTACTCATCTTAAGTAAATTGTAAAGAACGAGAAGAGGCAAGACATAAGGTATGTAATTGCATACTATGCAATAAGGTATTGTATAATGTACGTTTTTGGATCTACAAAACTAAGCATCAAATTGCTGTGGTTTTTTGCAATTAGCATATAATTTCCAGCCCTGTTTCCTTTTCTGTAAATACTGTTTCCTGATAATTCATTATTTGGTGTTGCTTATACAAACTGGATACTCCATACCAGTTCAATTGTTATTTAGCACAATTAAGCACTAAAGTATATTGTTAATATACTTTTGGCTATACCATTTAAATGTTCGACTTCCTGAGATCGTCTTTCACTTGTTCGAACCAAATCTCTCTTTTCAGCTTCCAGTTCTTCTTTTTCTCTACTTAAATGTGTCTGGAAAAAAAACCAAAAGAGCAATAAAGAACGTGAACAGCTTTCCATAATAGTTTATAGTCACTACTTACACAGAGAGAAGCAATGCTAAAGCACAGTAAGTTAATCCCGCCAAACAAAAAGTGCGACAAAAAGCTTAGTGGGCAGTTGAATTAGCCTAAACTATGTAGTATGAAAACATGGCTTCTTCCACTTTTCTATCATGTTTGGGTATACAATTCAAACAAATGCAAGTTAATATACCTTTTTCTTCCAGTGCCTAACTCCCAATACATTTCAATTACTCGTTTCCCTGCCCCCACCCCCCCAATGACTCTGATAGTAACATCCAGCTGTCCCTTTGTAGTTAAATGTGAAATGCTGCCATGATACAGAAGATTATACAGCAAAGATGAGAGACATATCACACAGCCCTCAAGACCAGCATCCTGAATAGGCTGTTTTCAGCTGGCACAGAGAGATCCAGACCTCCACAAGACTCTCTCTGGTTCTAGCTGTATTTGAATGAAGATTAGAATAAACTAAAGGCCTGATAGAAATCCAAAACCAGCAACAGGAACTGTTCAAAATTGCATCTAATTTCAATATTCTTTGAAAGACAAGTTTGATAGCAAAGACTTCACTGAAATGGTTTAATAAAACAGTTAAATAAAAGTGGTTACAGAGTAACCAAGGCATGACCACGTGCAAAAAAATCAATATCAAAATCCAATAAAAGACAACAGACTTGGAACATTTACTAGCTACAATACTGCCTCTGCCTTCAAAACTGTCAATATGTGCTACTTCAACTAGGCCCAGGTAAGCCCCTCTGGGGAAACAATCACAGTGTCCACCGTCAGCTGAAGTTACTTCTTCTGCAAGCCCAAGACTTTTGAGCAGAATACAAGGAAAACTGTGTGCGAGTGTGGGAAAAGACAGAACTCTTCCTTACACCTTGGTCTGATATTTGAGGTTCAGATTCAAGTCTCTTCACAACAGGTTTCAGTTAGACTATCTGATCTGACACGTTCCCCTGTAATTCACTTTGCTATAACACGAGCATTTACTTAAAACCCCAAACAATTTTGCTGTGCACACAGCCATATGGACATGTAAATATCTACATCACTACATACTTATACTGTACAGTCCAGTTTGGAAATTTCTTGCATTCTTTGCTGCAATGAGAAAGGTGAACCAAAGTTTTCAACTTATTGTTAAGTTCTTCCAGTACCTGGATGGCTGCATTACGATCCTGAGCAGCTTCAAGTTCTTTATTCTTCTCATTCAGTGTCTTCAACTGTTCATCTGTTGGATAAGAAGAAATAACAATGAGGAATCTCCACTGCAACATTATGGCAAGATTCATTCTCCAAATATAGTTAAGCTAAAATTTCCCTTATCAAGATTAAAAAAAAAAAAACCCAAACAGAAGAATTCAAAACTTCACTATGGATTACACAAGTAATACTGTGCCAAACTAATTCCATCCTTTGAGCAGAGGCATTTATTGTGAAGATCAGTGAAGCTGGAACACAAAAAGTTCCATTTAAATCCAAGAAATAACTATTTTACTGTGCAGGTGAGGGAACATTGGCACAGGCTGCCCAGGGAGGGTGAGGAGTCTCCTTCCTTAGAGGTCCTCAAGACCCACCTGGACATGTTCCTATGTGACCTGACCTAGGTTGATCTGCTCCTGCAGGGGGGGTGGTCCCTTCCAACCCCTAACATTCTATGACTCTATAACCTACTGCAGTACAATGACTGCAAAAACTAAAAAGCAAAGGCTTTGGGATTTTTTTGTTGACTTGAACACAAAAGTCAAACAGGTCGCTGCTCGCAGAAACAACAAATATAGTTGATGAATGGATTTTCAACTCCTACTTAAAATTCCAAGCATTTCAGCATAACAGTGGACTAAAGAATGAATACCCTGACCAACCATAAGAATGTACAGTTATACTTACGAAGTTTTTTAAGCTCCTCACGGAGAGTTTGACATTCTTGCGTCTCATTCACAAGTCTCTCCTGACTTTGAGCCAGACGTTTTTCTACTTCAAAGTACTGTTGTTCTGCAAAATAACAATGCTATCTTAATAGAACTTTATTTTTCACCTTTATCAATGATTATTATGACCATCTTTAATAGAGAATATTATAAATACAGAGGATATTTTAAAATAATAAGACTACAGCAGAATTTGAAGAAAAACTTGAAGACAAAAATATGCATTTCCACACTGAATTAACATCACTTAAAACCTTTTGTTATCATAAAAAGTAATATGTTTTCACAAATGATCCACAAAATATTAGCCCAATTTATGCTAAGAATTATTTAACATGGTTGGGGTAGCTAGAGAACACTGTATCAGCACAACTATGCACTGAGGTCTCATCAACTTAAAACTGCTTTTACCTGGAGCTTAATTCTATACACATACAATAAAATCCACATAGACCTAGGATTTGATTTTAAAAAACTGCAATGAAGACTTCCAGAAATCAACTCTTGTGCTCTATGCTCCATATCCCACAGCACTGAAAAAAAGCTCTATTTGACCTAAACTTTGGTTATCTGAAAGAGTAACCATGTCATAGAGCTTAACCGCCAAATGCTGTATAAAAGTAGAACTAACCTCACTCTCAGACATGGTGGGCTTCTAAGGAAGTACTGAGGGCATTTTATTTATGTTTCCTAACACATCTCACAATTTTAAATAATGTCTTCCCTGCAGCCACATACAAGAAGAACTGACCTGAAACTAACTTGCTAAAAATCTGTGTTACCTTAATTTACACTACACTTCGTTTTACTTTAGCAAGACTTTTACCATTAAAAAAGACAGAAAAGCTGAAGGAAAGGTGGAGTTAAATTTTGCATTCAAAGTATGTTCACCTGCCCAATAAATTATCTCATATTCATAACCCTGCCCAATGCTTACACTCATTTACATTCTTCAACATTTTTAGTCCAGTTCTCTACTAGCCTTATTTTTCTGTGATCAAGTGACCTCCAAAGCAATATAAAAACGTTGATTCTATCAGGAGCATTGTACAGAAATGTTACAGCCTGTGACATGTAATTTAAAAGAAGTGATATAAACCCAAAGATATTTGAGAGCTGGATAAACAAATCAATATTTCTCTTCCACAGTAACGATCAAAGCAGACTGAAACATATCAACGCTGTTGAAAATTTGACCAAGATATGTTCTTTAAGCCCATTTTGAATGGAGTTTTAACCCTAAATAGTCTTTTGAAAAAGGAAAGAAAAAAAACAACCAAAACCCAGACTCCTCTCGCCAAGCAAAAGCGAGAGAAAAACCCCACGGGGATGAACTTGCCAAGCCAGGGCCAGCCCCGCCGCCCAATGGCCCCTTCCTATACAGCGGACGCACACACCCACCTCACTGGCCACAGGTCACCCCCTGAAAAAAGGTTTCGAAGACCACAACGCCCCGTTAGGCCCAGCCCTATCCCCCTCAGTCCGATCATCACAGGGGACCACGATACTGCTGCGCGCCAAAAGCGCGTCGGAGAATGGGGCACCCGGCCCGGCCCTCCCCTACTCGTCTGTTGCCAAGCCATTGACTCGCTGCCCCTGTCGAGTCCCGGCAGAAGCGGATACTGCTCAATCCTGGGGCAGCGCAGCCCCCTCGCACGGAGCGTCCTGGCCCTTGCCTCGTTCCCCCTGCCCCCTCGCCTCCGCTCCCCTTCTCCCCGTTTTCCCCTCCCCGCACTCACCGCTGTCCACCTTGAAGCGCTCATGCCTGGCTCGGAGCCCGTCGATCTCGCTCTGCTGATCGGCCAGGAAGCGCTCCAGCTTCCCCTGCACCGGCTTGGGCAGCTTGGAGAGCTCGGCCCGCTCCAGAACCTGCTGCAGCACGGCCGCCATCTTGCACGCCGCCGCTGCGCCGCCCGGCCTGTCCGCCACCGGCGGCGCCGCGCCCCCCTGCGCAGCCGCCGCACCGCCGCGCGCGCAGGACGTGCACCGGACCCCGCGGCACTATGGGAAGTGGAGTTTTCCCGGCAGCGCTCCGCGCAGCCGCACGCCGACCCGTTTCCTGTAGGGCGGGGCCATGCCGAGTGCGGCGGCCCTGGCTGCTCGGGCGCTAAATCCGCCGCAGCCGTGACACACGCTCACAGGCGTCGTCTCGAAGCTCGCCCTGAGGCTGGCAGCCCTTCTGAGGCGCCCCGTGAGCCCGGGAGGTGCCAACGGAGGCGTCGCGCTTCCGCCACACAAAGCATGGCGGCGCCGGCGTCGCGGTGCGCCCCCGCGCGCCCTGTTCCCGCGCTCGGCGCTGGCCTGGCGTGCGTCACGGCGCTGTGCCGGCGCGCGGGCGGCGCCTGCCGGTGACGCGGGAAGCGGCTGCCTCGGGGCTCGGCTGGGGCTGCAGCGCTGAGGTGGCGGTGGCAGCGCTCGGCGACCCAGCCCGTCAGGCCCGTGCGGGGAGCGCTGGGGCCGGCCCGCGCCCCGAGGCGGTGAGGGAGCTGTGCAGGAGCGGTCGCCGAGCTCCGCTGAGGGCGCAGAGGTGCTTTTGGCCTGGCTGTGTGGGTTGCGGTGAGGTGGGTGACAGCCTTCCTCCTCGCTCCGCTCCACAGCTTCCGCTCCGCCATCCCTGTGCAGCTTTCTCCAGCAGACGGCTTTGCGGGGATTCGGGATGGCTTTTGCTTCCCCGTAGTTAATGCCCTTTCATAAGTAATTTTGATTGAAGTCCTCAAAATAAGTCAGCATGGAACGGAGGAGTGTCTGGAGTAGTCTCCGTGTCCTGGATTGATACGGTTACTCTAAAGATAGCCTTTTGGGTAGTTAACAGATGCTGTACTTTTAATGCCTGAGGAATGGAATGGTAGTCGTGCATAGCATGTTTAAGTACAAGTGCAAAATTTAGCAAGTCCCTTAAAAAGAATGTGAATACAAAAAAGCACACTTTACATTCTGGCCTTTAATGAAACATAATGCATCAAGAGCTAGTTTCTCCCAGTATTTACTTGCATGACTTGCCATGTCGTTTCAGTGGCAGTTATTTAAAATGGCATTCATTGAAATAAAGGTCACAGACTTCTTCCTCTAGTATAGAGACTTATGCTTTTTGTTTAAAAATATTGTAAAGCTACTTAAATAACCTTTCTTGACAGATCTATTCAGGCTCTTTGTGAGAATTATTTTAACATAACTGATGTAGTATATACACTTCCTTTGACTTTATACATTAATTGTTTTTTAGGTTGAAACTACAATACTTAGTCTTGTACCTGCAGCGATGGGTAGAACTTACTTTGTGGAGGAAACTATTGGGCAGTATCTTTCAGACCTCAGCACAAAATTGAAGCCTTATGTCACTGGCCTGTTAATAGGACAGGTAAGTGTGTAATATCTGAAGTCTGTTCCATTAATTCCTGTGAATAGGGGAAAAGCCCCTTGGCTTTAATCATCTGCCATGGGTCTTTTGAGCTTCTCTAATGCAGAAGGGGGTTAATGTGACCAGAAGGAACTCATGGAAAAGGTTTGCACTGTCAAAAAACTACTTTAGTCTTTTAAAATTGTTCTGTGAAAGGTGACACCCAGGAAACTAAATTCTAAAAGTAAATCATCATTAAAGAAGGCTTTAAAAGACAAAGGTAAAAAACTCAAAGATGAAGGAATTATTTTTGTAACAGATTACTCTAAAGTTTAGCAATGCCTAGTGGAAAATAACACTGACAGTTACTGTGTTATGCAGTATATTCTCTGACTTGATAGCAAACTCATAGTATATTTGCTTATATTGATGTTTCTGAAAGTGTTCCCCCCAAAGAGACTACGTAATTCGTGCAGTTCGAACGCCTCCAAAGGAAGAGCAGAAGGAAGACATCAGTCCTTCAAAGCTGGCATCTATTGATGAGGAATGGATAACCACACATGCCAATCAGGTAGCACAGGTGGAGTTAATGGAGAGGGTGGGAGGAACAGAAAGGAAATGACAAACTGTCGCATCACATGTGTAACCTCAAGTATTTTTATCAAAAGTAAAAGAATCTTCCTACCCATGCTAGGTACAGATGTTTTAAACCAAGCTATCTCTGTTGTTTTCAATGTTTCTGATGAAACAGAGACTGGATAGGCCTGAAGTGAGAAAACTCATTCCTACATTGTAGAGAAACCTATGGATGAAACCAGTCCTGTTTATTTAATTTCTGGCCTTGATGTATACTCATCTCATTACAAACTTTTGCTACTTCAAGTTATACAGTTACTAGATCTCAGATTCCTATTAATAAATGTGCATTTTTATTTTTAAGGTTTCTAGAATGCTTCCTGGAGGCTTATTAGTTCTTGGTGTGTTTATTATTACAACTCCAGAACTGTCAAAAGATAGTCAAAATGCTTTGCGCAAGGTAAGTAGACTTCGTGGTGGAAAGACGTGGTGGAATATCTTCAGTGGTGTAATTTTCTGTTGATGACTTGAGTAGATATGATTGTTTTGTTGCTGTATTTCTGAAAGCCCAAATGTTCTGGTTTGGTGCATATTTTTGAGATTGAAACTTCAGAAATTGCTCTCCTATGGAACTGTACCACAGCTTACATTTGTGAACTTTCTGTTTCTTGTGGTGTTTGTTACTGCAATAGCAAATCTGATTGTATTTACTGAATGTGGACATACTGGTTTAAGGAAAATGTCTTCATGGTTTATATTAAGCTAAATCCTTGTGGCAGAATTGTTAGTAATGGTAGCACATTAGGGTTTTTTTTTTATCTGGATGAATTGTTCAGATTAGAGATGTCTACAATAGTGAAAGATCTATAGCTCTGATTCCTTTAAAAGTAATATCTAATATAGAGCTAACGATATTTAACTTAGGTGGTTGGGGTTATATTTAAAAGCTACTTAGAACATGTTACTGTCTGGTAGACTTCAATACTGTAACTTTTTTGTTACAGTATTGGGGCATCTAGTGCCACATTTAGTTTCTGTTTTGTAGGTGTAGGTTTATTTTATCATTTTCATAAGTGAAGCGTGATGAGTGGTTTAAACCTGAGTAGGTTTTGGAGCCTAAGGTCAGTTCTTGGCAGTGCAATGCAATTGCATCTCAGTCGTGATTTCTGAAACTAGTAGCCAACAAAAAAGGTGAGCTGTGTGCAAGTGATTAGTGATTGATGAATTACAGTTTAGGATTTTTTAATTAGTACCTGTTTTGCACAGCTCTCTTTCCTGATCCTCAACTGATAGGCCTGAAGCTGTAATATTTTTATAAGGAGAAAAGCTAATGATTTGAAAGTGTTGAATGTGTGTTGCTTGTTTCAGTTTATAAAGAAATTGAATTAAGGTTTCACAAACAACGTCTGCTTTGGAGTAGTTGCCTATGAATCTTTGTTGAATGTTCTTTTAGCATGACATTTTAGTGACATGTATGTAATGTCACATTTTTATATGTAATTGTGATGTCACTTGGATTTAGAAATTTAATACAAGGCTGTTTTCCAGAAATGATAATGCATTATTTTTTGTGGAAAAATCCATGATGCTTTTTTCATTGTTAGCTAATCTTCTCTGTGGAAAAGTCCTTGAATAAAAGAAGGCTCTGGAAATCTGCTGAGGAGGAGGTCTGGGATAGAGCAGCTCTTCAAGTTTGTTCTACTACAAAAAAGTATCCTTTATGAGCAAGCTTTATTGATTGAGACTGCTACCCTGAACTTCTTTTCTATAGTTATTTCTGAACTAATGATAAAATGGGAGGAAGAAGTTGTTTTAGTTCAGAGAGGTATAGATCAGTAAGTTGAAATCATGAAGTTTTCTGATTAGTCTTGAGTAAGACTTGACCCTCTTGCCCTTGAAAATTTCCACTGTTTTTCTTACTGTTAGATTTATCTGTGTGGTGGCATCAAATTGTGCCTTCCCGGTCAGTTTTGATTTGCTTAAATTGAAGAAACCATAAAAATTATTGTATAGCTTCTTGAGCTTTCTGTTACCAATGATGCCTACATGGAAATGGGGAAGTAGCAGGCATGTGGGATCTGAACTAGTGTTGCAGAAGAACAATTGAGTCTGTTGATCGTGAGAAAAAGCAGGACTTTTCTTTAGAGAGGTAAGAGAGACAATAAATTGCAGGTTGGCACATGGGTGGTTCTCCCTGTGGATGCTGATCTTAACATATTTATAAGAGATGGAACAGCATCATTTGGTAGTTGGAGTTTACAGTCAAACGTTTTTCCATTTTTTTACAGTAATGAAAGGTGAGAACTTTCTTGAGAGCATGAATTAGCTCAACAAAGAAGGAAAGCACAAAGTTAATGGTGAATTGATCTCATGGTTTTTTTTCTTTTTGTGGGATATTTTTCTTTAAGTAGCAAAGAATAGTTTGCCGAACCTATGATGTACAAGATCCAAAGGTAAGCTTGTCATCCTGTGTGTCCTATATAGCTTTACTGCATGACAAGTAGTGTTTAAAAATCTGTATTTGAGTTATACAATGTTTTGTGTAGATACTTCATTACGGTTTTTTTCTGCTTTCAGAGTTCAGCTAAACCAGCAGATTGGAAATATCAGAGTGCTCTGTCTACTTCCTGGTTAGCTTTGGACTGCACAGTAAATGTTAATATTCACATTCCACTTCTTGCTACTTCCCCAAACCATGACTTGGAGAAGAATACCAAGGTAACTAACTGGCTGCACCAGTTTTGTAGTTGGTCTCTACTGTACATCATTTATTGAAAATTAAATGAGAGAGAAAGATTGGAGTAATGTAGGTAGAGGAGTAGGACTGATCAGTGGAGAATGGCAGTTGTTCCTCTTATAAATGTGATTTGAAGTTGCTATGAAGCATTCATAGTACAAAATATGTGAACAACTTTTCTTCTGCTGTTCTTAGTGTTGGCAATTACCTTTGCTCAAAATTGTTTAGCAGTTAGTATGAGTATTCCAGCTAAAGTCTGTTCTCTGTCACGTAATAAAAAAGTATAGCCAAGGAGTGCTTTTAATATGAATTGACTTTCCATAGGCTGCATCCCTCTCTACAAAAAAACTCACATCCTTGGGGCAGCACTTAAGTGATTTGAAATGCTCGTTTCTGAATAGCTATATTCTGAACATGCTGGTTTTAAGAGAGCTTTGGAAAAACATACGGATTTTTCAGAGACTTTAAAACTCACTCAAAGTAACTTTTAAAACATGTATTTCTACAGTTTTTGTCATGATACTGTCCATTTCTTTTAGTGAAATTCTCTTTCCTCTTTCTTATGAGATGCTTGTGCTTTCCCTTTTTTTAAAGAATGGGTTAAATCGGTGGTCAAAACAGATAGAAGACAGTGTTTTTCTAATCAATGGACAAGTCAGAGATGGTGATACAGAGCTATTGGAAGGGCAGGTGAGTACCAAACAACGAGAAATTCAACACTAATAGATGTGTAGTTAGAACCTTCAATGTGATAATATTGACTTTATTGAATTATTTATTGAATAAATTATTGTACAAATGTCTTCTGTACAATATTTATTGGTCTAATTGGCCTGTTTCAGGTAACTGATACACAAGACTGCTTGTGTTCCCATCTTCATTCCTGCAGATTGCTGCTTCTTCCTCAGGCAATGCGAACAGAATGGTTCTATGTGAAGTCTGACTAAAAACTTTTCTATATACTGTCTCCTCATTAAAGAACCTGTGCAAGTGTGAATGTAGCTGATGAGATTTCTAAGACTTCTGTATGTCTAAATGTTTAACTAAGAGGAGAGGCACTTTGACTGATGCATTAATCTTTTAGCTCTGTAATTAAATTTTCATAGTTGTTTTCTATGTGCCATTTTTCCTCTCTTAAAAGCTACAAACCGGGATACATTTTATACCATAGTGAGGAGACTGGTTTGAGGAAGTGTCTTTTATTGTTTCATAACACAAATCATTTTTTCCCCATAGAAAAAGTTAAGAGGAAATACTCAGTCCAGCACTCAATTTTCTGATGTCAAAGTTCTGACACAGCTGGTAAGTATTTAGTCACTTGTAAAATATAACCTTACTGTTGTCTTATAAAGTAATAACAATAAAAAAAGAAATAATTTTCTGAATTTTTGTGTAGAAATCCAGCTTAACTTACTCCTAAAACTCTCCCCTTCCCCCTTCAGATAATGACTGTGAAACTGATTGTGAACAGATCTGCATATTTCATGTCTTCAGAAATTCTTGTGGTGTGAGAACTATGTTGTCTTAAGAGTTGCACAGTGTAGCTGAAAGGCAAATTTAAGGAACTAGTTACAGAAATGAAATTCTGCAAACTAAATAACTTGATAGGAGGATACCTGTGCACACCTGCGTGTGTTGATTTCAAGGTGACTTTCTATCTTCCTGAAACCCCCATGCCTCAACTTGTCGTGCCTAGCTAGGGACACTTCCTTGGATACTTTTGTCAGAAGCTTGGTCATCAGTTCTGGGCGAAAGTTCAAATCCTATGAGCTGAATCATCATCTGGAGCTCTTGGGTCTGTGTTAAGAGTTTCTTCTCTTCCAGAGGTTGTGCTGATTTGAACCCCGAGTTAGGTGCCCCAGACTAATTCCTAAAGTCCAAATGCGTCCAGGCATTGGTTTGTAGACTGTGTAGACACGGTTTGTGGCCTGTGTCTACAGCACAGGCCATCCTGTTTTGTCAGGTAGTTCCTGAATTCTCTCAAGTTCTGTTTAACAAAACTTTTAGAAATATAAGAAATGCCATTTTAAAGACTTGATGAGTGTGTCAGCTTCTTTTGGAGTTACATTGTTCCAATAGTTAATTGCCTCAGCAAAAGGAAAGCTTTTTATTTTGTTAGAAGTGATATACACAGTTCAAGTGGAAGTTACATATCGCTGTGTTTCCAGGTGTTGTCTTAGAGTGCTTCATGCAGCACACTCATTGTTTTGGTAATTAGGGTGAGTATTTCTAGGCAACATTTTGATACAGTTCTAAATGTAACCACATCTATAGTTTAGCACTGACTGATGGGATGACTCTCCGGATACCATAGGTTATGCTTACCAGATAGTAAACATACAAACTTCGTCCTTCAAAAAAAGAAAATCTTAAGATTTCCAGATTGCAATGTTAGTATGAGCCCCAAGCCACTTGCCTGAAAAGTTTTAGAAGTCTTATACACACAAATATCTAAATTGCAGGAAATTGAACAGCTGGAAAAGTAAATACATTTTCCATAATGGAAAAAGAGAAATTTTAAGTCCTAACTAACAAAATAATAATAATAAAAAAGTAGAGTTGCAAATTGAGGGAAAACAATTTATATATAAACATCTTCCAATATGCTGTTAATTTCATAGTTCTCTTTTTTTGTTGCTTGTGCTGCAAGTGCCTAGGTGACAAGATAAAACTGAAACTATGTTCATTTTTCAGTCCCAGGGTTCAAGTCATCGATCAACAGCTACAGTCCAGGTCTGCAGTGGTTCCATAAATCTCAAAGGTGCTGTGAAATGCAAAGCCTACATACATAACAACAAGCCAAAAGTTAAAGAAGCTATTCAGGTAGTAAAAAGGTTGTTAGTTCATCAGAAACATTTTCCTGGAATACATGCAATGTTGTTGGTTTTTTTTTCCAGAATGATAGGGTCAAAACTGCTGTCAAGATGTTCATCCCTTTGGACATACAGATTGTTTTTAGAAACCATCTGTGTGAGCATGTATGATGGATTAAGTTCCTTCTTCACTTTTAGCAGATGTCTCCTGGTTTTAATGCTATTTTCTGACGACTTTTTGCATAAATTGTCAAAGCAGTTAGGTTGTGACAATTGTTTTTAATATTTTAGAAAAGGTTACAAACACGGTTTTATATGTGTAGAGGGAAAATACAGATTTTTTTTTTTAGTATTTTTTCCCCTTATTGAGTCAATGTTTTGTGATTAATTTTTGTTCATTTTTAATAGTAATATCTAGAAGCTGCCACTTCATATTCTACCAATGCAAACAGTCTCCTCAACTTTTAATTTTTGCTTGGTTGTTTTCTCTTTTTTTTTCTTTTTAATTCTTTTGCTGTTAGCTTCTTTTTATTGGGCTTTTAAAAATTCTCTTTGGAGTTCTTATTTTCTGACAGAAACATTCTGCCAACATGGGTTAAACCTGTGAAGGACTAGTCAAAAGCTTTTCAAATGGCTTTTATATTACTGATGTTTTTGCTTTGTCCTTGCAGGCTTTGAAGAGAGACATCATAAACACATTGAATGATCGCTGTGAAATCCTATTTGAAGATCTCATTATAAATGAAGGCCCTCACAAAAAAAGTAGGAATTTGGTGTAAAAGCAGCTTACATTTGCAGCAAGTTTGGTTGTTGTAGAAAATTCTGCTGGGATAGTGAAGTTCAGTTTGGTTAGAGCAGAATATTAAGCAAATAGCATTATTTCTGTTTGGTAAATTGGACTTCTTCTTAAATAAGGAGAATTTTTGACAAGTCGGGTATGTTCTTTGGTGTCGATTTTCACAGAGAGCTTGTGTTCAGTTCTCATGACCACAAAATGCAATTTCAGCTTCTTTCTGATTGACCAGAAATGTACTTTAAAAAGATGATGTAGTTGAAACTCTTGTCACTGAAGTTCCAACTCTAAATTGTGCTTTTTAATTTAATTAAAAAAAAATATTTAATCACCTATCATATTCCTATTAATATTGAAGTATGCTAAAATTTGGTAGGATTAGAAGAACCAACTGGACATGGCCTTCCATATTCTTATATTGGCTGTGTTATTAATGCTAGGGGACATGAGCTCTGAAGTTCAGTACTTCATCTTCATTAAATTAATACAGCATTGTATGTGGTGCTTCGGATGTTAAGAAGTACCCCAATTATTTTTTTAATTAACTATGCAAATACATAATTTGTAATGTCTCTACCCCCTGGACTTTTCTTCTCATCAGATGCTATTTTACAGGCTTTGTGTCTTTTAAAAAATGCAACACCATGCATAATTTCTGTATTGACTTAACTTGAAGTCAGTAGAACACCATGCAGTGTCCAGGACACTGCAAATTGATCTAATGAAAATAAAACTTCTTATCTTGATTATATTGAAAACTAAGGGAGTACATACTTAGCCCAGGCCTCCTACCTCGTACTGAGTGATTCTTTAAGTTTCTTCTGTGGTCCATGAAACAGTATCCAAGTTTTCCTCTCTTGTTGTGTTGGTTTGGGTTTGGTTTTTTTTTTAATCCAAACTTGATTAGTTAATTGAAATATCTATTTGATCTTATATAAAGGAAACTAATTTAAAAGATACTGTCCTTGGTGGTGATTTTAGGAAAAAATAGAAAAGAAACCCGTTGATTGTGGAAGGAAAACCAATTCATCTCAGAATTGTTGTTTACTTTAGGATAACATGGTTTGTTGACCAGTGTTGTCCAACCTGCATGATTTAAACTTGCCGTTTTCAACTGCATGCAGTTTTCGATTTCCTCTTTAGGTGGCACCCGTGTTTCATGGCTTTCCGACATGAAGCATCCTAATGTTTGCAATCCTTTGTGGTGCAATCTTTCCCAGAGTTCTTTTGCTAGTCATTCTAAACATGGAAAAAGCTCTGTTTAACATTTTATGGTCCCTTTTTGAGGTCTCTCAGGTGTTTCTGGAGAGACTAATGTAAGAACGTAAATCAGTATAAGTAGCCAAAACTTTCATAAATCAGTAACAACTAAATAAGCCATGCCTGAAAACAGAATTTTTACATGAAAACCTTGAGCAGTTCTTCTGCAATAGCATTATCTTATATCCAGAGATTAATGAGGAATCTTATCGTAACTGGCAAGGCTTTGATTTGGATGGTATTTTTTCCTGTTTCTTTTAGATCTTGAGAGGGAATATCATGTCTTACCTCAAAGACTGTTTGTCCCTGTTGCTGGGTCCAGCGTGATGCTCAGTGATTATAAGTTTGGTGATGAGGCTGCTGGAGAGATTCAGGAACGTTTTGTTGAGCTGTTGGATCAATCTGTGCAAGCTGAAGATATCCTCGTCGTGGAGGGAATTAACACAGGTAAAGGCAGCATCCCAGAACCAGCATAGACTGCATCACTGATTACGAACATGTTGACTAATGGCATAGGCCAGTTTTATCCAGATATGGATATGCTTAAAGTTGGCTTAGTTCCTATCAAGCTCTAAGGGTTTATATCAATCTAATTACAGTTTAAATACATTTGTGAGAAGTGATAAGGGTTCTTGCAGTTTTTATGTTTGATTTATAACAGAATTCTCTCTCTTCTCTTAGCTATTTCATTCCTTCCCTGCCTTATCTGTGCAAACATGGTTGCAGTTCATGAACTGCAGTAGAAAGATAAACATGTGATTGAACAAGGTTTGTGTACGTTACTCTGCACATGAATTGAGGGTGATTCTACATTGGCAAATAAACTGTAAGAAAAAGCTGTAAAGCTTTACATTCTGATTACTTTTTTAGTAGTCAGCTTTGGTTCCAGAGCTGAGTAGTTGTGATACTGCTAAGAACAGGTTAGAATAAAGAGTTGATAGCTTTAGTCAAATCTGCTGTTTTTTAACTAAATATTTAAAAATACATATATAGTCTAATGTGTGTTAGCATAAGATCTTCGTGAAACACATAATTATTTCAAAACCAATACTGATCTTTGCTTTGAGTGTTTTAATTTATGTATCAAATGCAGTGACAAAGCTGAAGATTGGTGATTCACCCAAAATAGAAAGGAAATAGAGAGAGCTTTTCATTTTCTACTGAATGCCTTATAAGTTTATAATCTAATTAACAGGCTGTTATATTTCTTCTAATACAGATCTTTGACTGTAATCTAGTTACTGACTTTCTGCATATTTCTGCTTTATACTGTTATTTTTCTCATATGACTTCAGTTTCAATGAAGGAGTCAAATCTGTAGTTGAAATACATCTAGTGATATTTTCTATGTTCTCATGGAAAAGATTTCTTTCATTTTTTTCCCCCATATATATGAAAATGAGCCACAAGTTGCAGTTTGTCATATACATTATCATATACATTAAACAAAGCAAAAAAACCCTCACAAATAAGAAATTTGGATGCTTTCTGATGTAGGTATTTAGGGAGAAAGAAAAGGAAACCATAGCCATGAGCTGTTTGTGGACAGTGAATTGTGATTACTGATATTCTACTTGACCTACTTGTTTACTTAGCAGCTCAAAGATCCCTCCTAATTTCAGAGCTAACCGTAAATTCTTATGTCTTTCTAAATTCATCAGTTTTCCCAGGTTTTAACTAACCTGTTTGCAGTGAATCTGACTCATCTCAAGAAGTAAAAATGTACACAGCTCAAGCATATCAAGAAAAACAGGAAAGCCAATAAAAATCTGTCTTTCATTATAAGAGTAACTTTAATAATCTTAAATCTAATTATTATGGAGCTTTAAGCAATTAGTATAACTTATGGAAGCAAATATTGTTGTAGCAGTGGAGGTAGGTGTGGGAGGGAAAGAGAAGATGATTCAGTTTAGCATTTTTGCTTATGTAAGGATGTGTGATCTGGATGTAGGAAGAAATCACCATTAGATTTGGCAATGCATCACCAAGACTTTATACTATTAATATTTGTAAAATAATATCCAGGTTGCTCACAAAATGAATTGGTGTGTTGTTGTAGCTTCCTGGTTATAGAGTTAGGTGTATAGCATTTCTTTTCCTTTTTTATTTTATTTTTTTAAAAGAAAGGTAAATTAAAGTAAGTAGGTAGTAAAAGAAAGGATGAAAACATTCAAGGAGGATTTTTTAGGAAACCTGTGAGTCCAGCCTTGTCCTAGTGAACGCCATAAAGTTTGTTCATAGATGGAGTTCTGTTAATAGTGATGGTGGTTATGATGCTATCAGCACAGCACTCCTCAATGCTTATAATTATTGTTACAGCATTATTAACTAGTGATTTATTTATACACTCAATGCTAGGAAGGCCATTTCAGAAATCAGACTTGTTAACTGTGTAAGAAGTGTTCTGCATGTAAAGAAAAGCATTAATTTGCAACTTAATTTTTATTGGTACTTTAGTATGAAGTCCCTAAGGATTACTGTGAACATGTTTTTGTAACATAATGAGTGTTTGGAATTTCCCTTGTGTAAAGGCTTTTTCAGTGATTCATTTCAACTTGGGTAGCATTTGTTGTTTCTCACAGCTTAGCAATATCTTTATTAATAATAATCAATATTCAGTTGTGATGTAGAAAGTGCTTTGTAGTGAATTTTCGTGTCAACTTTTCTGTTTTTGTTAGAATTCCTATAGTCTTAGGCACCAGCCTTTAATTAACCAGAAATCTATCCATAGTGAATTTCTGGGGAAAGTTTGCTGATTAAAAGAATTGTTTAAAACTCAAGAACCTGAGCAAGCTTTTGAAATAAATACTTTGTTATTCTTGTTGCTCTTTAAAATATATACTTGAGAGGAAGAGGATATAATCAGTAGAACAAAAAGAATTTTTTTAAAAGCAGCTTTTAGTCAAACCATATAAAAGAAAGGTATTTTATAAAGATCAGTATTATGTGCTTAGTACGGCCACTGCTCCTGTCTCCTACAGTTTTATTTTCTTAATACTCTTCACATGATGTTCCTTGTACAGCTCTGCAGTAAAGTCACTGCTGGATCATGCTTTAAAATTGTTACATGAAAAATAGAAAGTAAAAGCTGACCTATTTATAATAGAAATATATAAATAGCTCTAACACTGTAGTTTCAAGGTATTTAGTACAAGCAATGGTGAGCTCTGCATTGATGATTGGCTTTACTAAATCCTTGCTTGTCCTTGGTGCAGGGGGTGGGGATGGTGTGTTAAATACCCTGAGTGGATAAACATAAACTAGGCTTCCCTAGTGGTAATCACTTTCCTATCTTTGTTAGCAAGTTGAAGAACTGATGAAAAATTAAAGATTAATGTGACCATTCTATGATAATGCATACTGGAGTCATCCATAACTTACAGGCATAAATACCTTTGATAACTCAGTAGCTCAAGGATGTTTCTTTTTTTTTTCCTCTTTCTCCACACCCTCTTGCCCCCAGCAAGTGAACTTTGCTGCATTGATGTGCAGCTTCAAAAGTTACCTTCAGAGGAGTGCAACAGTTCTTAGGAAGGTGCAAAGAAACATAAAGTTATAGGGCACAAACCATCACACTTCTTCATCCAAACAAAAGCAGAAGGAAACCTGCTGGATCTAAACTTCAAAGATGACCCAAGAAATGTGGTCAGCTTCTCTAAAAGTGATGTGTTATTTCAGGGAATTTAAAAATCTGTTGTAGTTTGGAAAGAATGTGGTGCTCTTACTGTGTTCGTTAAGGTACTTAAAAAGCTCTCTTGCAACAGTTCATAATTTAGTTGAAGATTTCTGCTTATATTTTAGGCAGATGAGGATGTATTTTCCTTTTGCATGGGAAAAATAATGATGGACCTACAGCTTCATTGTGGACCAGTAGGCTTTGATAATTTCTCTTCAAAAAAGCACCCTTGCATTGAAATGTGTGTCTTTATTTTTATGTTACACGTATGTGGAACTTGCAGAGACATCTCAAAGCAATGTTTATAATAAATGTATGCTTATGTATGTGTGTATATATCTTGCTATCCTGTTAAATTTCAAATTGGACGGTTATTAATTACTCTACCATAGTACATCCTACACAAAGTCAATGAGTTCAGTAATAAAAATGGATAAAGCCAGGTCCTAAATGTCTAATTTGAGTGACTTGTGTCACAGCAGATCTTGTGCAAGTTTAACTTAAGAAGGCTTCGAAGACAATCATGCACGTGACTCATCTTAGATGACAAAACATCTCATCTGATCTCATATCTAGATTAGATGTTTCCCCCACAGCTAATGATATGATAGAGAAAGTACTTTTCCACGAATCATTTCCATATGAATCATGTAAAGGATGTGCCTTATTACTCAGCTATGTAATCTGTAATTTATGCGTGATTGACAAGCCCACTCTAGAGGTAGGAGATTGTTTCTTATTTAGATCAGTATTCCTTGGACAGCTAAACCTTGGTATTGCTGTGGGTTTTTCTTCCTCATCTTCTGAACAAGAAAAATCAGGCAGGGTTTTTCCCAGGGTTTTTCCATGTCTTTTCTGGTCTCACTGCAATAGTACAAACACTTTCTCCTACTGCTTACGTGTCCAGAAGGTGTCTGGAGTAGCAACTACTGAGTTGCAATCAGAACTTTTGACAAGTGATGCCCTAGCAAAGTGTCCTAAGAACAGGAATGCCAATTGAAGACCTTTGGCCCAACACCATCAAGTAGCCTTATCACTGAATGACGTGGTCCAAAGCACGCTTGCTCTATGTGGGACAAATTAATAAATTCAGCTAAACCACTCAAGGTTAATCCCCTCCTTTCTTTCTTTTTTCCCCCTCTCTAGCAGTCTGGGTATGGCCAAGTGATATGAAGAATCTTTGGAGAGGAAGTAGATTTGAGTTTGAATCCCCTCAGTCTGCAAATAGTCAAGTGTGCTCCTGGCTGAGCAGTCCAAGGATCTAGCTGTTGTTCTGAAGAGGAATCTATCATCTTCTCTGAAAATGTATTTTTAGGAGATCTTCAAGATAAAGGATTTTTTTTTTTGTGCTTTGGAAAAAAGCATTTATGGCTATTGTGTAGGGAAATGATGCTTGGCTTATTCTTTCAGTGGCAGTCAGCTGTGCACGTAGTCTGAACTGTGGGCATATGGCTTTGAAGGGAAAACTTTCATCTTGGAAGGTGATTGATGGTTCCTTTTAGTGATTCCTCCTCAGAGGAGTCAAACGCTGCCCAGGTTATGTAAAGAGGGTTGGATATGTTACTCTGGAAGCAAGGTGTGAAAAATGAGTTTTAGAAGAGGAACTCCTTCCCAAATGGGTTTTTTTCTCTTTATTTTTACTCTTCTAGTCATAGTACTATGCTATTACCATTTCTGCTGCAATAAACTGTTTTTTTTCTACTATAAATGTGCTTTATAAAATTGATCTGCAGTTCTTGACCTTTTGGATTAGTTCACTGTAAAACACAATTCTTAGCTTTTCACTTGGCACTTACTTCTTCGTTTGGTTTCCATGCAGTTGATATTTGTCCGGTTACTGACAACACAGATGACACACAACAGAAACAACTAACAAAAGCAACTTTGCTGTTGAAACTTCAACAAAATATGGGTATGTTACTTCCCTGATTTTTGTTATGGCAATACAGAAACTTTTGTTTCATGGGCCCTGTTAGCTTCCACAGCATTATTAGTAAACTGGTGAGATTAATGCAGTACTTTTTCTGAAATGAGTCCCCGTTTCAGTATTGTAGTTGCAGGGTGTTGCAGGGGAGGAAAGAGCCACAGCCCACTGTTAGAATCAAACCAGTGTTTGCATTTTTTCAGCAATACAATATAAGTAAGTCAATACAAAAGGCTCAGGTAGATTTCTTTCTTTTTTTTTTTTTTTTTGGAAAAGCACCGCTTTTCTAATTCTGTACTTCAAAAAAACCAAACACAGTTGAATAGCTTTGGCAAGTAGGCATCCATAAATCTGCTAGTGACTCACTAATCTTCAAAAGCTGACAAATACACAGGGGCCTGGGTACTAATTTTCTGCCTTGCTAATTCAGGGAACATCAGCCACAGTATGACTCTTTCAACTACAACTTCTCTGTGGTACTTATTTGTCCAGCTCTCACCTATTTGCCTACACTTAGTACTTTTCCCCTTCCTGTGAGTTTTGATAGTCTCCATATTGAAACACAGTTACACTTTAGCCAACAAAACAGTAATTTTTCTTTCCTCTTAATTCTTAGTAGAACATAGTAACTGGAGGATTAAAGGGTAGTAGCAATAAATATGTGTTTGCCCTTGAATCATCACTCAGGTGTTTTAGGGTTCTTTTTATCTATTGTCTTCTCAGCTGCATCAGTATCAAGCATATTAATTGATAGGAAAATGACTGCTTTGCCACAGAGAGACTTACAGAGTAGATTTAGTGCCACACTTTATGTTGTTTTTCCTAGTCAGATACCTAGAATTAAGCAGTAGTGCAGTACTTTACAGGCCAGGACATGGCCAAGGCACTACAGGAGTATGGAGTCAGTTGGGTTTCTGGGAGGATCCTGCTCTGAATGGAAATGTTATGTGGAACTTTTATGAATAGGTTATGTGACACCGCAGATTTAGGCTTAGCAACAGTAGGTAGTTTTTGAAGTGGCTTTTATTGTTTCTCCTCCAGCTTGTTGTTGACCTTGACCCTGCCCTCCACACCCTAGCTGCCCATGACTCTGCTACCATTGCCACTAACTGACTGCATTTCCTTTGTTATTTTAGGTGTGGTAATAGCAGTTGCTGTGGCAGTCTTTGCATCAATCTTCTCTTTCAATTACTTCAGTGATTAAACTCAAGCAACTGGAGCTTCATGAAAATATTGCCAGTAACAAGATGGAAATATCTGGGTTTAATATATTAGTAATAAAGAATTGTTGCCTAAATATTACCAGTTAGATGTGCAATATAAACTGTAATGATAGGTTCGGTTACCTTGTTCCAGCATGCACTTACTGTGTCAAGTAGAATCATGCGGTTACAGTATCAAGTAGAAGGTGATTAAAGTTTACAAGAAATTAACCCTGCTACTCTGTGTAAACAAATTATAGTTTTTTTCTGGAAAAGTCTTTTAAACAAATGTACAACCTTCAGTTTTCTTCCTAATTGTTGTTTTCGTGCAAAATGTTTGGTAGGCTATTGAGAAGGCTCACAGAGTTACCTGATATGACAATTTGTGCTTTAAGGTTGCTTTGCTAAGAGAAATCTCATCTTGTTAAAGTTAATTGGAGTAACAAAAAAAATAGATTTAATGAAGCCAGCATTTCACCATATGCATTGTTTTAGATGATATGGGTTAAATAGTGTAGTAGATATCCAAATGGTTTCTAATGTCTTCAAGAATAGACCAATTTAGTCTGTAAATATCTTAGTTCAAGACTTCAGAAATCAATAAAATGCAGAGAACTTTTGAGATGTGTGTGTGCCACTCAGAGATTCTTGATAAGGATTTGTCTGTCTGGTTCTAATTCAGTCATCATTCTCTTGGAATATTAACTATTTCAGCAACACCTACATCTAGGCAGCCCTTGGGGATTATCTTGTAGATACACACGTGTTGTCAAAATCGTTTGTTGGTCAGGATTTTTGGACTAAAAGCAGTTATCGTTCCATAATGTGGGATTCCTCTGGTATGTTAGGCTGTAACATTTTTTACTTGTCACGAGGAGAGTGGAAGGAGGGAAGAATTCTAATAAAGTTAACAAAGGTAATATATGAAATGTGATGCGTACTTGGATCTGAGCTACAGTAGAAAGGAATTCCAGATTTTAGAGCATTCTAGTACCATTGCATTTTTTTTTGTTTTGTTTTTTATAAAGGCACAGGAATACTAAGAAAAAATATAAACAATTTGGTTCTAAAGCATATTCAAGGATGTACTGGGATACTTAGAATAAAAGGCAACTATGAGAAAGATGTCTTAAATACTACTGCCTCATCTGTATATTCTGTTTTACATCTTTAGAGAAAAAGAATAAACTCCCTTTAGTATTGTAACTGTATTTTGGAATACAATGTTGATCTTTCGTGCTCATTGTTGCTCAAGTAGGACCTCAGTGAATACTGAGGTGAATACTGTAACGAAGGCATTGTTCTAAGCTGCTGCATGTTTTATTAGCTGCATGCTATTCTGTGCAAATGAGTGGAATCACAAGGCGACATAACTTATGCAGAAGCAGTTGATTCTGGAGGAAGTTGAGTGCCATCCAGAAACTAAGATTAATTTTATAACATGCTTCAAAGTTTAAAAATTACTCTGCTGAAGTCACAAAGGAGTAATGAGAAGAAAGAAGGTTAACTTTTATCTATCTTTTTTTTTCTTTTTGAGGGTGAGGAGATGCTTTCAAATTTAAAAATGGTTATTCTGTAGTTGCCTATTAGCTGAAATTCATCTGTAGAAGTGAAGTATGACATTTGAGATGCTGTGGTGTAAAAAGTAGAGTTTGTTTGGAGGTGTTATTCTTTGGATCTCCTGACAACAAAACCCTCTTTTTTCTTCCTGTCTTTAGCCAGTCTTTAGTAAGTGATCCTTTACAATGTTACTACAAATATTCATATTAATCCTTCAGTTTGTAACTAACTAGATAAGAAGGATCCATGGAAGTATAATTCCTTCATTTTGAAGTTGCAAGAAGGCAAAGAAAGAAGTTGCTTTGGATGAGATTTCTGCTTTAATACAGGAGGCTACATGTAACTACTATCTGTGCAGTAAGAAAATAATTTAATCCTGTTAAAGAAAAAATGACTAATTTGACTTGTGTCTACAGATTGGGCCTCCCAGTCATCCTGCCTTGAGGAAGTAGTGGGTATAGAAGAAAGCAGGTTCTCACTTGTCTAAGAAATACAGAACAAACCAAGAGGAGATTTCATTATTGTCTTGCTTCTCATCCTGTTTATAATGTTAGCCAATGACAATGTAAGAAAATCAGTTCTTTGAGGAAAAGAAAAATGTGTATGTAAGGCAGAAGGAAAGCAGCAACCTTTTAGGAGTCTATTTCTTGACTCTGACTTAACTTTTGCTCAGGTTTCATATAAGTTTATTCTTTTCCTGCTACCTATACAATCTTCTACATCTTTCAGTTTGTGAAAACTCCATCATGACAGAAATTGAGCTTTGTTAACTCATATCCGTGTCTGCGGAATTTTACAGAAACCTTATTTTCTGTGCTATGTAGTTTTAAAATGTGATGTTGGTTTTAAAACTGCCAGGTTCAGTGGGCTTGTAGCAAGAGGTTAATAATTCGTCACATCTGAGGGGTAGCATTCAGCATGCTGCTAACAGAGCTTCTGTTCTTGAACAGCAGGGCCACTGCTGGTAATTAGTTCCTCCCTCCTCCATTTTTATCTGCATTAGAATATTTGAGGACACTCGGGGGCTCTATGACTTTGAGTCAAAAGGAAGAGTAACCGTAGCCAGGGTAGCAGGAAGGCTGCTTTCATGTGCAAAAAGGATTTCCTTTTTGTTATTCAAGAATCTTCATACAGTAGTATGATGAGTCATGTCTTGCTTTTTGTTTTAAGGGTTGTTTTTTTCCCTGCAGAAATATGGATGACTGCTGTGATCAGAGCTTTACTTGCAACTTCATTAGTTGAGAGCTTCTGTTGAAGCTTGGCATCACATGCATGTTTTCTTTTTCTTTTTTTAAATTACAGGTTGAAGGAAATCCTGTTTAAGCTTGCTTAATCCATCTCTTAAATTGGAGTGTCAGCTTATTTCTTACAACTAGCTATAAACTAGTTTCTATGGTAGTTATTGTTTGTTACGGTTGTTTTACTTTCAGCCTGTTTTCTCAAAGAAATGAAATGTACGTGCTCAGGCTGCCGACGTGTAGTCTAATAACTTCTGAACAAGTTTGATGAAGAGGGAAAGTTCTCAAGAATGTGAAGTTCTCACCAATGGTTGAGATTTTCTGGTCTGTAGACAGAAATTTTTCACGCCTCTTCTTTAAATCATTTCCTCAAAAAATACAAGACGAATATTGTCCTGCTACTCAGGTAACTTGGCTATGTTTTTTGTGATAGAAGATAGTTCATTATTTTCTACATAACCTGTTGTAAGATTATCAGATTTTCACAGTGTTAGGTGTATCTGCAAACAGCTTTCTGAGGAGTTGACCTACTGATGCTACTGACCTAATGAAGTGTTAAGATGAAGGTTTTTTTACCTGAGGGGTAGACTTCATGCTTGAACAAGGGGGAAAAGGACTGCTCTAAAGGAAAAGCTTTATTCCATCTGGAGTGCCATCAGAATCATGATGGTCTTGCAGTCAGAAACTTACAACATGGAAGTCATAACATTTTGGGAAGATGTTATTTGAATTCTTGGTGGAATAAAACCATGAATTGTTTGTACAGGTTAAGGAAGATTGTGCATCTGTATTACTTAATGTACACAAGGTGAGATTTCTAGTGCTATGTTAAAATGTTAATCCATGACAATACTATGTTAAAACTAGAAATTCAGTAGCATTTTGATAGTCCCTAAAACTGGGCAAACAAAAAAGTTTTGGTTTTTTTATTGCCATTATTTAAAACAAGGCATAAGTTGTGTTTAAATTTGTTTTCTTTGAAAGGGTATCTCCTGAGTTCTTCAGTCATGTTTTGCAGGGTTGTATTTCCCAAGACTCTGTTGTGCAGATCTGTTGGAAAGTAGTGTGACTTTCAGCTACCCTTGTGATTCTGTGGTCCTGGCTGCTCAATTTGGAATTCTTACTGGTGCAGAATCTCGCAGGGTGACATTTCCTTGATGGGATTCTGACCTGAAGCAACAATGAAAGCTCCCATTTCAAAATGAGCAAAATGTGAAACTATCAAATCAAATAAAAACCAATGATTCATATATGTGAGTACTAACAATAATGGTAATCGTGAAATCCATCAGCAAAAGTGTGTGTGGTTAAGATTAGATATTTCTGTCCTTAGAGTAAGATACAGAAATTTCTATCCTCAAATTAAAAATCAGCCTTCAGCTTTGACAATGTGGTAAAAAAGTCATTGGAATGTTACTGATGTTTTGTTGTGTTGGGTCAGAACTAGAGGAGGTGAATTTTTTTCAGACCTACAGAGAGAGAGAGAACAAGAGAAGCAGCTGAGGGAGCAGGAGATCTTTAGTTTAGAGGAGACATGATCACTCCTTACATCTACCTGAAAGGGAATTGTAGTGAGGTGGGAGTTGATCTCTTCTCTCTGGTAATGAATGATAGGACATGAGGAAATGGGCACTTGGGAATTGGACATTAGGAAGAACTTTTTTTACTGGGAGAGTTGTTAAGCATTGGAACAGGCTGCCCAGAGAGGTGATGGAGTCACCACCCCTATAGATAGTCAAAAGACACATAGCTGAGATGCTGAGGCATATAATTTAGTTTAGTGATGACCCTGGTAATGTGAGGTTAGCAGTTGGACTCTGTGATCTTAAACGTCTTTTCCAACCATAATGAGTCTATGAGAGAGGGGAAACTTTGTAGTGAATTTGTCTTCCTCTCAAACCAAATGTTAAATTACAGTTCTCAGCAGCATCCCTTTAGCAAAACTTAAAACTTTGAATTTAGTAAATGTCTAATAAATACTTACTAGTATTTCACATGTTTTTGAGGTCAAGGTTATGTACTACAAATATATTTCACACTTCCAATAGCAGATTTTGAGAGCTGTTAAGCTTTATTCAGCATTATTACATAAACACAGTATACTTTTTCAGTAACTTGCAGACATTTTAAGTATTACTGTTCAAAATATGGAGCAACAGTGAACTGAAATTAGCTGATAATGTGTCTATGTTAGCTGTTTGGATGGTAATCTTACAGAAACTCTGAGCTAACTTCTGTATTTTCTTGTATATCAAAAGTTAGATGCAGAAGTATAATGTCCTAAGTACCTAAGCCTTTAGGAGTGAAATAACTGTGGGCTATTTGTCCTTAAAACTGCTGAGGGAGATCTTATTCTTACTGAAGTTGGTAGGAATTAATTTGAGGAGCCAGGACTCGCCATAACTCCAGAGCACAGAGATGGCATTTTATGTGTACAGAGGAATGAATCAGTCCTGTTCCTCTTGGAATGAAGTTGATATGCTTCATGGAGACAGGTGTGGACCCTCAATTTTAAGTCATTTTTTTTATTTCTTGGAGATGACCAGTATTGTCTCCTACTTGTGGCTGGCATAGAAATAATTATGTACAGGATTGCCAGTTGTATATGTTTTAAGTGAAATTTCCATACTAACAGTTAAGCAATTTTTGTATATGTGTATTTTACAAACAAGTTAGCAAAGACAGCCTTCTCTAAATGAGATGGGTGTTACTGAGATTGATTCACAACATATTGAAGAGGAAAGTGAAACAGTGAGGACTATGGCTCTCTTAATTATTCAACATCTTGCTCATCCATATTTCCATTTCCCAGTGCTGGAAGCTCCCTTTCAGGTAGCAGCCCATACTCATTTAGGAAAGACTCCACATCCGCAGCGAAAAACTCCTCATTGAATTGTTCAGAAATGCTAATGAAATTGCTCAGAAGCTCACCACCCTTATAGACGAGTAGAGTGGGAAGCACTTCGTTTGAGAAGCGGTCTCCAGCCCCCGTGTTGGAGGCCTTGATCTTACAGAACTTGACAGTGGTGTACTCGGCTGCCAGGCAGGCCAAGCTGCTGTTGAGGGCCTCACAGCCCTTGATGCCATCTTCATAAATGTGGACAATGACAGTGGTGGTTTTACGTTCTTTCTCGATGGCTTCCAGGAACTGTTCCCCATTCTGCAGCTCACATAAGTAACCATATTTCGGCCCAAAACTCAGCCGCTGGTGCATATCCTGCATGCAGCGTTTGCGGTACTTTTGTAGGCAACTTTCATCTTCTTGTTCACCATGAATTAGCTCATACTCCTGCATGCTCATCTGTGAATATTGAGAGAATGTTATTATATGAATAAGTGGAAGAGACTTAGTTATTGTCTAAAGAATATCAGATTGAAAGCTTAGCCAGAAGAGCAGTCACTTCCTACAGTGTCACTGGAAGGTCCCTTTGTTAGACAGGTGAAGATTCTTTCTCAACCCTTGCATGTCAACATGATGGTATTGAAGATAGTTGCCATATTTGGCAAAAACTTCTGTATCTTCCAGAGTTGGCGGGAGTTTTGCCAGTGAGTGTGGTGGGGTCAAAGTTTAATTCCTGTTTTTTTTTCCAGTTTTGCTTCCCCCCCTTTTTCAGAACTGGTAAATGTTACTGAGTGACATTCAGGCCCAGAGTTCTATGCTGACTATAGGTATTTAAACATGTTAAAAGTTTTCCATTGCCTTAAACAAGGATAGAGCATTGAGTCTGGGGAGGGAGGAAGAAAGACCAAATTCTGTCTTGTGTGATATATGGTTGCATTTACTGCTATTTTACTGGTTAGACTTTGCTTGAGAGAGGACTAGATATATGGATTCCACATGGATTTGTTCTGTCTATATTGTGTGAGCTCTGCTAACTTGCAAAGGAATTGAATCTTGTAAATTTAGGATTTTTTGGTTTATAACCAGTATGTTTTACATAGAATCAGAATTAATTTATTTTACTTACCTTACGACAGAATTTCTGTCTGGTGTCCTTATCATTTTTACTGAAAGATCTGTGTGGTGAAGACATTTGTCTAAGAATTTCTTTCTTGCTCAAGGATAAGGAGTCTCTGTCTTCGCTTTCTAATTTAAACTTCCTCCAGTCATTGATCACGCCTTTGGGCCCTACAAGAGATGAAGTTAGATGAGAAACTGTCTGCAACAAGATACAGTCTTAACAAGTTTCTGATCTTTGCTGTTTTTTCCTTCTGTGCCAGTTTGTCTGCTCTTCCTTCCAGAGCATTCCTCAGGAGTGCTGAAAACCAGCACTTCGGGACCAATGTGTTCCATTGGCCTCCAAAAGAAAGAGGGTTTTTTCTATTAAGCTGGGTAGCTTTAGTGATCTGGTTCTACAGAAGTAGTTAACAAGGATAAGCATGTCAAAACCTGTTAAAACTGAGTTGTTGACAAAACCTAGCGTTTTGTGGAAGTGTATTTGCATTTCTCTATAGACAGTGTTTCAATGCATAGCATGCCTAAGGACTTGCAGTAAAATTAAGAATACAAGACATGATAATTTTATTTTATTTTTTATAGACCCATACCTGTTGCACTGGCAGAGTAACCTGTAAGGCAAACACCATGATAGTTCTGGTTGGAATGCAGGTCTGGGAGCTGGTTGATTTACAGCAGTTACATTTTGAAAAGGAAAAAAAAAATTCCAGTGGTGTTTTTCAAAATGAAACATTTTAATCAGCATGTTAGATTATAAAACAAAAACAAGGAATATTTTAGTAATTCAAAGGTGAAGTTTATTTCTATGGAAAAATGAGAAGATGCTGGGTAAGCAACTCTCCCTCTCAGGAGAGAGATGTGGTGTTTCCAAGTGCCAAGATTGTAGTTTGGATTAAATATCAACATTTCAAAGTGATGGATAAAGGCACTGCACCTCTCAGTGAAAAGGGAAGGTGACCTGATCTTTTGTAAACAACGTTCCAAGGAGAGAATGAGCCTGAACCTGTTGGCATAGTGATAACAGTAAAATAACCTTATTTCCAAAGCTATTTTCAAATCTAGGTATGGATGTAGTATCTTACGTTTGGGTCCTTAAAAGAGATATATAGATATCTTAGCCAAGAGAAGCAAAGCTAGTTAGGAAAGAACCCCAGAAGGAGTTATTACAAGAGTTACATTTACTGTGACACAAAGAAAAAGAAGCCCTTGGAGCACAGGGAGGGGATAATTGCCATACTGTTACCTGTTGGTGGGGTGGATTGAAGTGATACCTGTCTGCAGAGTGTAATACAATGTCAGTGCTTGTAAAAGTCATGGTGATTGAGTGCTGGATTAAAAAGAATTGTGATTTTGAGAAGGATGCTTTTAAATGCTATGCTGCGTTTGCCAAAAGGATTTATAGGTTCACTTTTAACACTGATGTTCCTTTTATATGAACGAAAAAATAATTCAGCCTTTATAGTCAAACCATATAACCCAATTCTAGTGTGTGAGTGTGGTTTTTGTTGCTGTTAGTTTTCTCCTCTTTTCCCTAGAAGAAGAAAGGCCATTGTCCACAGCTGAAAGAATAAACTGACAAGAGCTGTGTTGGGCCTTTGCTTTTGGTGGCTTCGTCAGGTGTCTTCTGTTTGACATTTGCTTCCAGTATGAGGAGCTTTGTCACAAAGATCAGTCTGGTGTTATCTGCACTTCCATGAGGGGTATCGCGTACTCCAGAATACATTCTTGTCTTTGGAGCCTACTTTTCTGTGGCAGAGTTTGGACAAAGCAATTGGTTGTGCTTGAATTTTGGGTTTCCTGAGTGAACGGGGAGTCACTTATAGGAAAAAAAAAAAAAATCCCACAGTGAGTGTCCTTGCCTGTGTGTGTTGCCTGTCCTTCAAAATCTTCTTCAAAGCTGGCATTGGCATTTTCTTCCATTTTGGTGGCTGGAGTAGAAGATGCTGCAAGTTCAAAAAGAACAGTTAATAACAGGAGAGGGAAGGGAATATACTTACAGCAGGTACAATGCAGTATGAAATTTCCTGCAGCTGTTAGGTATCAGTGAAGATCAGAATACACATGATAATTGTAGAGCTTCTCATGGTCTCATAAAAAGTGAATTAGGATATATATGTCAGTCTCTTTTAAAAGCTGTCTGGCCAGATTCTTACTGAAAGCACCTAGGCGAGAATCTCTTCATTATACTGTTCCTTCCCAGTCGTTGGAGAATATTGGGCACACGATGTGCAATAGTGGTTGTAAAACTTTCTGCAATGGGAATGTGCAGTGAACAATTTCTTTATTTGTTTTTTTTTTTCTCTTTAATCCCCGTTGGAACAAGGAACCTATTAATTTCCCAAGTGTTGCAAGTATTTATTTTTAAGGGTTGCCTAAACTACCTGTTTCTCATACAGAAGATGAAGCCAAATACCTGAACCTCTTGGGCAAGAGACTTCTGAACACCCTGGAGCTAGACTGCTTGTACTGATTGGGCCTTGTTTATTGCAAAACAGAAAAAAATATGAGCATTGTAAATCAAAATCACTTTCTTGTCCTACCTGTTCTATTAATAAGGCAAACCGAAGTGCAATCACAGGGCACTGCAATACAGCAGTACTCAAGCAACACCATTTAGGGAGATTTTGAGGGGTGAAATAGAACCATTGTTCTTTGAGGGAAGTTCCCCATCATGTTTTCCCACGAGGGCTTGGACAAATTTTCGAGATCTCAGAGTCAGGCTTTTCTACTGTTTCCTGAAAGTCACAGTAAATGTTCTTGGGATCCTGCAGCTTTCTTGAGAGGAGTTTCATGAGGATATACCAAAGAGGAGAAGTCCTGATGCTTCACATGAGCTTTTACTACACTGCTGATGCATGCTCACATAGCAATGAGCCTTTTTTAATGTTGTACAACAGTCACAGGTTTTGTTTTTAGTCAAAAACTGTAATTCTAATGCCATGAAGTGCACTGTCCAATAGGAGTCTTAAGGCAGATAATTTGAGTGCTTCTATTTAGCCTAGTTTTGTCTGTTCAGATCTTAAGGTAACCTTGATTTGACTTCACAGTACTTCCTGCCTTGAAGCAAACACTAAGATGTTATCATGCCACAAATACCCCATTTAAAAGCTCCTGATATGTTAGACTAGAGTGTTAGTGTGTAGCGTGTATGCACAACAGGAAATGCACCTTCATTTTTACATACCAGCATCAAGGGATAAAGTGCAAGGAGTTAAGACCAAAACTCAGGGAATCTGATTCCTGTGTGTATCAGGACTAAAGCTGATTCATAAATGTGCAGATAAATTGTAGAAATTCGTCAAAACTTGTGAGAAGCATTGGAAATAAGTTGAGGAAAAGAAAAACATATAATGAGTTATACTTCATTAATATAAGTTCTTTGTGTAGATAGATTGTTGTCAGTGTAAGCATCCAGATAACTGGATCAAATGCTATTCATTCAATTCTGAAATATCAATATGAAGCTAATCCCTTCTCAGAGAGGCAAAACTAAAAGTCGTTGCCATGTTAGGGATGGACAGCTGTGGGGCTGTGCTAGACCGAAGCCTTGGAAGTCATTCCTGTGTCTTACATGGACATTTAAAAGCTCTTCTGTTGTCTGATGCTGAGGATTTCCTTTGTTCCCTGAGAAAAAAAGGCTTTGATCCTCTGTATGCTTTTCTGTTTCATAGCTTTTAACTCTAAAAGGCCCTAAAAATACAGGATATCAAACAAGCAGTCTGTTGCAGGCTTGAACCAGAAAACTGACCATGCTTTTGGTGAAACCTTCAAGGTGGGAATTGATTGCTCAACAAGTGAAAGCTTTCAGTAGAATTCATGTTGCCAATGTCTTGCGTATATAATAAATCTGAAAAAATTAGGTGAATCATAACAGCACAGAAAACTGTGTTTCACCATTGTTTTGCAGTGTGGCATGAGGCAACAATGCTGGCAATGTACAGGCTGGTAAGATGACCATGGACCTGGGAATGGGGAACTCCTAAAACTTAATCCTGGCCCTATGACTGAGTCAGGTTGTGAGCCTGGAGCAAGTCACGCAAACTGTTCTCCTTACTACTCAGTGGAGTTATAAATATTTATCATTCTTATCTTGGAACTATGAGAATAAGGCCATCCAAGCCAGGTGTTTCCCAGTTAGGCACCTGAGGAGTAAAGCACATAAACATGTAACTGCAAAGTGATCTGTGGGAAGCTTGGCTATAGGATGAGCTGGCTCTTCTGTAGTACAGCCTCTTCCTTTCAAGAAGGTGCAGTGGGAACAGGGGTAATCTATTACATTTAATGTGTGGGCAAAATGGGTAATAGGCAGGGTAGAAAATCCTCCCACATCCTTATGAAGGGTTTGGATGGGTTTTTTTGTTCTTATTGCTGATTGGATGTTTTTGGGTGATGAGGTGGGGCTCTTTTCTAGGCTGGGCAAGCAGCATTTTCCAAAGAAAAAAACATAGGTTCCTAATATTTGGAGAAATGTGGGTGCTACCAGCGCTTGAGTATGTTGTGCAAGTGCCTCCATGAGGAAATGTTGATGTGTAATGCTGAGAGAGTAAAGCTAATAGTGTCACAGAGCAGTTTGTAATGACCCATCACAAAACGTCTTAGATCCGAAGTTGCTACTTCCCCAACTTTAGAGATGCGCAGAAATCCAGCCAGAGCTGTCCTCTGCCAGGTGACAGCTCTTGTCAGAGCAGCTGCGCTTCACAGCCCTGTGGATAGACCCCAGTGCGTGTGGTTGGGCACCCAACTGCAAGTGGGTCCTAATTAATTGACTGAAAGTGCTGTCTTTTAGAAATTCATCAAGATCATCTGTTGATATAATTCATCTTAACCTGAAGCAGCCTGAGGGCATTGTGGAGCACAAGGGTTAGAAGCAGCACTTGGCTATATGGAGATGGTTGCATTCAGTAAGATTGGGCTTGCATTCTGAAGAACATACATCCATTGCAACCATTTCTTATAGAAGCCTTACTGCTTTTAATATGATTTTATTTTTTTTTCATGTAAATGTGAATTCTTAAAATCCTGATAAATACTTGCTGTGAGTAAGAGCACACAGTGAGAGCAAAGTATCCTGAGAGGGTAGTGAAGTCAAACAGCAATGCTGGGTAGTGTGCAGTGATAGTAAAGTGATAATAAATGTCATCACTAAAGCTGCTCGTGCCGGTTAGTTCTAAGGAAGTACTGGCAGACCTTTCAGTACAGCAGCTGCATTGCTGCGGATTCCAAGATTTCCCTTTGTCCTCTTTTAACAGTATGTGATATGTCAGATGAACAGCAATCTTTGTGGGGGGAAAAAAAGTCTGATTTGGAAGACTGTGTTTTCATTAGCTTTTGTCGTTGGTCTTGACAACTGAAAGTGGCTCCTGATTTATTTAAAAAATGCTAATAAGGAGAAAAAAAATTTCCTCATCAGATGTGCAAATCATCAATCTATTAGACCATATTTTGTAATGTATATGATGGCTTCACATATGTTATTGTAAGAGACTAATCATTCTGGAACTTCTTTACTTTCCTGTCTTTAAGTCAGACTTTCTGAGTGAAGAAAGGAAAAATTACTATTTCTCCACAGAAGAGATTTGAGACCTTTCTGTGTTACAAAAGTCACTTCTTCAGCAAGAAAAAAGCCCAGATCTTAAGTAAGTGCCTGAAGCTACCATTCAATTTCTATGAGCTTTGGATCTGTTGTAGCTCAAGAACAGCAATTCCTATTACTGATGCTCATCCTTCTGTTGTCATTAGATGAGATAGGCCAGCCTTACTATAAGGTAGAAATGAATTGAATGAGGCATCTACTTTTTATCTAATATGAAAGAATGCTTCTACTTAGTAAATAAATTTTGTGCCATTGGCCTTCACAGAGAGTTTTCTGTTTACATAAAATTACTTTTTTAATGTGTTTTTTTTTACTGTTTCCTCTTATGTATGTTGGATTTCTGTGGTAGCTCGGGAAGAAAGCACGGTACCTGGGTATTTGTGCTGAAGGCTTGTTTAATCCTTGTAATATGTTGCAGCTGTAAATGTAATGATAGTGTCTCCTATTGGTAAATTGTAGTTATAGGAGAAAGTGGAATTTAAATGTAGAAGGCAAGATGCATTCTGTAAAGAACAAAGCCAATAAATAAACCTTGCTTTCTAAAGTAAGAGATTATTTCTACTAGTCCAACAAGTAAACATGAAAAATATTTTTCTCAAAACAGAAACACGCTCTTCTTATAAATTTGCTGCTTTCTATGTGTGCAAATTGTGCCAAAAATTGCTGAATTTATTTCAGGCTGTAGCAACAACATGGTGCTAATCCCCAGCAACTGGTGGGACGTTGCTTATTAACTGGGAAGCATGAAATTTTAGGTACTCATGGAACGGGAAAAATGAGAAGTGGTGGATCTTTTTCAGTGGTATGTGATTGCATGTTTATGTTTTGAGCTATGTGTGGGTACATGTGCCTGGAGTTCTTCCTGGGCTCTTGCCTCTTGAGAAAACTATATGAATTTTAACAGTATTTCACATTACCCAAACACTAATTTGAATCTTGATTCTCTGCCCATTTTTTCTGGTTTCCATTTTCAGAATTCCTTCCCTAGTTATTCTTTTCCCCTCTGTCAAATGATAATAGCCACCAAACCCATCCAGAGGATGAGCAGCTTCTTAAACAAGCAAGCCAGGCGAGGGAGCAGCTATGGATTTAAATGTTCACCTTGCCAGAATTTGGAGGAATCAGATAAAATAAAATGGAACTGGAACAAGACATTTTTCATCCCTACTTAGGCAGTGGAAAAGTTCTCAGTGTAGCAGTATCAAGTGAGTCCTCTGTGTGTGAAGCTCTGCACCTAGTCTCGGGAGGCTAGACATCCTCCTGTGCTTCCAACAAGGACAGATTGAACTGAATGTCACTGACTTCGGTGATCTGCAGCACTGAGTAGAAATGGTTGAACGTGGATTTGCATGGTTAGGACATATGTGCTTCAGTTTTGTAGCTACTATATGAAGTGCTACATTTCCAATAGACTGTTCATTTTTCATACTGTGATCTGTAGTCTCATGTTATGTAGTCCTTGCTGTTACTCAAAATTCATTTTCTGAGTAAGAGACTGGGTAGGGACTTGGAGCACATCAGTATCTTATGAAACCTGTGCTTTTCAGATGGTCCTTTTTAAAAAAGAGACAGGGAGGGGGGAAAGCGAGAGTGCTCTTTATCCTTGGTCATGTATGTATCTAGCCTCACAAGAAGCGTTATCATCATTACATAAACAAAATCAGTGTCAAGGTCGGAGATCAGAATATCAGACCCATTTCCAGAGAGTCGTAGAGGGAGCCAAAAGCCATAAGCACCTTTAGTGATCTGTTCCCCAGGGCGACTGTCAGGCACCAAGCCAGATAGCTGCTCACTGAAAACAGGGAGTGCCTGTGGCACCCTTTGTATTCAGAGACAATTGGATCTCTTATGTTAAAGTGAGTAACCACGGATTTAAGAGCCAGTCTTCATAGCCTCAGTTGCCTGCTTTGACTGCTTCACTGGCATTGTGTTACCCAGATGTGCAATAACAGGCTTATCACACAGATAAATAGAAATTTCCTGGGTTTACCTAAAGGAAAAACATGGTATATAATTCAGTGCTTAGATCATGGTGTTTTGAGAAAAATCATAATTTCAAAACATCAGATCAGGACTTTATTTGCTTAAAGAAGTGGTGGAATGATAGGGAGAAAATATAAACCAGGATGGGTTGACGTAGAAAGCTGTCGGCTTTGCTGCAGGTCACTATGATGAGAGGGTTATGGGATCAGATTATTTGCTCTATCCGCTTTAGGAGGGTTACTCTGTTCTTTATTTGTGAGATGGAAACATTTTAAATAGCTGCAATCCAGTGTTTCATTTATCCTTAAGGCTCTGCAGTTAGGAAATTCCCTATGTGACCATCTCTGGCTTCAGCATTGCATTAGATTAAAAATCATAAAAAAAAAATAAAATCCCTTTTACTCTTCTTTTTTTAGTGTTTCAAAATTTGGCCTTATAGTTATAGACCAAAACTTATTCATCTTTTATGGACTGCACATTTATTTCTGGTTTTCACCCTGAAATGGAAGTTAGCTCAACATCTTTTACATCGGTCAGCTTCGCTGATACCGCAGTACCACTATGGTTTTTTATGGAAAAGCAGAATGCAGATTTTTAAAACAAGACTTGTATTATTATTATTATAAGAATAACTAGTATACAGTAATAATGTAAAATTTCAGTTATTACCCCAAATTTTTGGTGTGAAAAGGCTTATTTTTGAAGTTTTGAATTTTGAAACTCAGGATTTGAACTTTTTGGAGCATTTTACATACTTGTTGGGGTGGCTACATAGTTGTTACTATTGTGATGAATTCATTGGGATTTGTTTTTTTTTTTCATTCTGTTGGGAAACAGTTTATTAATTTACCTTCTTCTTAAAAAACCTTGTATATATGAAGTGAGGTGGAACAAGAGGTTGGCTGCTGAGAAAATGTCTACTTGAAGCGAAAGTGGAACAGAACCAACATTTTCAAATGCAGACGTTTAAGGGCACAAACCTCAATTCGTGTTTAACCTCATTGCTGATTTGTCAGATGAACTGAGCATTTCACCTCAGTGTTCTGAAAGTCAGGTTAGAGTTTTCAGTTAATGTTGAAGCAAATACGTAATTTGTGAACTCTAAGTAAACATCTGTATGCCTGCTCGAATTGACATGTCCTTCAGAGTTTTGGTTGGAGTTTATTGCTGTAATTAGCAAAGTCATGATGACTAGCAGAAGCCTAAGGGAAAGACTTTATAAATGTGCTTTTTTTTTCTCCGGAGCTCAACAGATGTTTGGCAGTGCAAATAATCCCTGTAATTTGTCAAAAATCACTTGTGACAGAGGGATAACTGGAGTCAGGCATTGAGAGAGGTTAATGGCCAGAATTTTCTGGAAAAGGGAAGAAACTTAAATTGGTTGTGAGGTTAATTAAAGATGGTAGTACCCTGTAGGGACTTTGGGCAGACTCCTACTGCTCCTTTCCATAAAAAAAATGATGCCTGCAGGGAAGGGCTGGGAGGAATCAAAGCTTGTGAAGTTGAGAGAACATTCATGTCTGTTTTGGGGTAGGGTTTGACCAACAATGCCTTCTAAGGCTCTGGATAAGCAAAAAAAAATGTATTTGGCAAAAAAAGAAATTGCCCACAGCAACCAGTTAACAAAATAGGTTTGTCTCAGAACTGATAATTTGGGTGTGGATTGTTTTGGGGTGTTTTTTTAATCTTGGTTGAAGCTTTTTTCAAAAAGTCTATTTGTAACTATAAATCAGTAGGATTTCTTGTTTTCGCTTTCTTTATATATACACTTTCTTATCGTTGTCTACAAAAGGCAGACTTGACCTAACCAAAAGGCTGCCTATAAATGAAGGATCTATCTATGCTTTACTCCTCTCAAATTTGAGAAAATTAAGTAATACAGAAAAAAAAAAAGATGGTTCATGACAGCTTTCAAATTCATATACTCTTCATTCTTGACTTTCTCTGAGCATTAACATGCGTTCTCTGAGATGTATGAAGATTATGTTTACTGGTTTCCCATAATTCGAAAAGTTACATTATCTTCCAGTTCTGACACTCTAACACTGAATTAGTTCTCTGCAGCTAGACCTACTCACACTGGTTGGACAGAGTATAGCATCTACCTCAAGTGTTGTGTTCAGTTTTGGGCCTTACACTACAAGAAAGACACTGAGGTGTTGGAGTGTGTCCAGAGATGGGCACTGGAGCTGGGGAAGAGTCTGGAGCATAAGTCTGTTGAGGAACAGCTGAAGGACCTGGGGATGTCTAGTCTGGAGAAGAGGAGACTGAGGGGAGACATGATCAATCTACAACTACCCGACACAAAGTTTTGACCACGTGTGAGTCAGTCTTTTCTCTCAATTTACAAGTGACAAGACAAGAGGAAATGTCATCAAGTTGCACTAGGGGAGGTTTAGACTGGCTATTAGGAAAAGAATTTCTTCCCTGAAGGAGTTGTCAAGCCCTGGCACAAGCTGCTCAGAGAAGTGATGAAGTCATTATCCGTAGAGGTATTCAAAAGCCTTGTAGCTGTGATGCTAAGGGAAATGGTTTAGTGGTGGATGTGGCAGTGCTGGGTTAACAGTTGGACTCAATGAGCTTAAAGGTCTTTTCTAGCCTAAACGATTCTGCAATTCTATCTAATACTTCAGGCCAGCTAGGGTCTTAGCTCGTGACAGGGAGTATTTATGAACTTCTTGGCAGTTTAATTAGATTTACATATATCTTGGAGTGAAGATCCAAGAGTAAAGTAAGTGTGAGCAAACCAAATAAGACTGTACTATGCTAAGGAAAAGGACATCAATGACAGAGTATCTTCAACCTGTGCCCTCAAGAGGGTTTTTTTGTCTTTCAGCCTGCTGCCTTGGAACCGTTCCTGTAAGACTGGCAGAGCCAAGCAAATGAGCCTCACTGGTGACTGCCAGATGCTTACTCTTCTTCTGTTCCATTTGTTACCTTTCTGGTAAAGTGTCCTGAGACTCCAACAAGTATATCTCTGTGTTTTAGAAGAGCTGCCAGAGTCAGTTGTTCACATGATCTCATTACAAGCATTTAACTTCAGGTGCCATCAAGGGGAAAGTGTTTCTTCTTAACTTTATCTAGTCAATATGTGGGGATAAACCCTCCAGATGGCTTTGCATAAAATGATTCTGTATTGCGTTTTTCATTGGGAAAGACCAGCTGTGGAACATAGGAGATTGGGTTAGGCTCCTGGGAGTCTCCCATCCTCCTGGATATTACATTATCAAATTGATATTCATTCTCTATTAACAACTTTAAGCCACCCTATTAATATGGGAAGAGCCACTACCTAGAGGTGGCATAGTTCTACAGTTCTGTGATCTCTCCTTCCAACCATTCCCTAATGTTTCTTACACTTACAGAACTATAGATTAAAAAAAATGTTTTTCTTCACTCCCGACACTTAGAACAACACAATAGCTACATACACAGCTATTGGATGAAAAATTATTTTCCCTTTGCAGAGCAGAAAGTGAGACTTGGTAGTTTGGGGGATTCATTTCTGTATTTATCTTAAGGGGGAAGATCCATATGTAGAAGTTGTATACCTGTAGTTGTCAAAAGGCAACAAAGACCCTCTGAGGAGGGCACAGGCAATCTTCAGTCTGGCAAATATATACAAATTGGAAGAAAAAACCTGTCTTCTGTTGAACTGCAAAGCTGTTTCCAGCTGGGTGTGTTACACAGAATATTTCTTTGTTTTTGTTATTTTGGTTTTTTGGGAGTTTTGGTGTGTTTTTTTTTGTTTTTACTTGACCATTTAAAAAAAATAATGTAGTAACCATTTGTAAAATAACTGCTTAAATGACAGATGTCCAAGTCCTGTTCCAACCAGCTGCAACTTCACAGTCTGTGCTACAGGATTTCCCAGCCCCCTTGCTTGCAGTATCAGAAATACTGTCATCTCCTCTATATGGACCTGACATCCCTGTGGCAACTACTATTGCATGAAGTAAAAGCAATAATAGCAATGTATTCCTCATGTTACCTTTATTAATGAGAAGATGAAAGCCAAAGTGGACAATATTGTGTGGCCACAGAGATCCCTAGACAGCTGCAACTCTTGCAGGGGTTAACGTCAGGTCTGTGGCTTCCAGATTTATCCCTTTCCTGCACAGAGCTTTTATACCGTTGGTGTCATTCCAGAGACTTAATGATGTTCTTTGAATCCTGTGATTGACTCTTAATTATAAATAGTGATCTTTCACCAGCTAAATTGTAAACAGCATCACATATGGCTTGTAAAACTGCATAAAATTAGGAATAATGTTTTTGCTTCCTTTGCAGACCAAAACAAAGTACTGGGATTGCAGTTGCACAGCAATGAAGGCATTTACATAAGTTTCTCTGAATGTGTAAATACATGTCACAATTTGGACAAAAGGCTGATGGCTTAAAACACGTGCTTTTCCTGTCCTGCTCCAAAAAACAGCTTAGATAAACAGCATAGTAAATCCTTTCCCTGGGACTTGCTTTTATTTATATAGAAACCAGAGTGCAAATTTTGGGTCAGTTCTTCTGTGTCTAGTTAGTTGTTCACTGGGGCTGCTGTGGCTCTGTCCAGAGATTAATTTAAAATGTTTTATCTTTCCCCATGGTCATGCTACAGTTGTATCACCTCATAAGAAGCCAGCCTGGCTGCAGCCATCTAACAGTAATCTTTTCTTGAAGGCTTCTAACATGCATCTGAGCACAAGACCAGATGATCAGCCACAAGACTAGATCATCAGCAGAAAAGGGCTACTTGTAGCAAGCAGCAGGAGGTACTAGGGAGCTTGTTTGCTTGGAGGCTCATA
Organism: Colius striatus; assembly: GCF_028858725.1. Classification (NCBI taxonomy): domain Eukaryota; kingdom Metazoa; phylum Chordata; class Aves; order Coliiformes; family Coliidae; genus Colius; species Colius striatus. The sequence goes on from NC_084768.1 coordinate 22,098,932, forward strand.
CAAGAAAACAGAAATGGAAAAAGGAAAATGAAAGGAACAAAAAGTTCTTATCTGAAAAGATCTTACTGTAAATTCCTCTGATTCATCTAATCCACTTTGTATGCACCATGTGCACACGAATACAGTGCTCAAATGCCAATTTCCCTCCTGGAGACTGAATTTGGAGCAAAGCCCAGGTGAAGCATTACTATCAGCTGCATGATGTGAAAATACTTATCCAAACCCAGGAAGTGAGAGTATCACAGATATTGTGGTCCAAGACACCAGCAAAGATGCCGAATTCATTTGGTTCCTCAGTGCTCATCTTAAAGGTAAATGGAAAATACAGTATGAGTTGCTGGTGAATAAAATAGGAAATGGGTAGTAAGGGTCTGAACATAATGTTCCTTGTGTTGTAGGAAGTTGCTGCAAGATTTAGGCACCTCCTGCACAGTTGTCAGAGCAACCCTGTCTCATTCCTTTTATGACTGACGTGATAAGATAAGCCAGGTCCTGACCTCCTCTTCTTGCAGCAACTGGCCTTTGGCTCAAGAGAAGTAAGAACAAGAGACACTGAAGGTGTTCTGACAGTGGTTTCTCTCCTCCCTCTGGATTTGTTTATGCAGCAGTGCATAACATTTTGTTAAACCTGAGCCGCTGCAGGAACCTGACTGCAGATGTGGAATTAGCTGCAGTGGACACGGGAAGTGGATAGAGTAGCAGCCACATGCAGTGTACTGTATTTAGGAAAGGGGAAGAATTTTATGAGTCTTGGAAGTAATGAAATCTGATTTTTCTAGGAATTTTTTTTCTACTGATTTTAGTGTCTAAAATCTTTTTGCCGTGGCTTCAGCACTGCTATATTTGCTGATTCTCCAGTGGTAAAGAATGCAATGTGAACACATATGAGAGCACTCACTCTCCCTTTGGGAGAATTAGGCTCAGATACAAAACCACAGTGTCATAAATCAGAGAAAAAACATGCTCTTTCTGATTACCATGATGTCAGTTATTTGGATTTACGCGCTAAATGACTGTTATAGCATTAGCTGTCCCAAAAGAACAGTTCAAATGTGAATCACGTTGTAAAAGCTTCACTTCTTAATGTGTTCCAACAAGCCCTCTGAAAAACATAATCAAATTATAATTCATTTAGCTATTTAACAGTTGATAAACACTAGGTTGGTCTGTATGACAGCAACTCTGTTAATCCCTGTATTTTAAATATTGTAGGAGAGTCTTGAATTACATCAACATTCATACAAAACAGAAGAGTATAACAAAGTTCTAAAACCCTAAAATGATTGCTGCTGTATTTTAAATAAATACACACTTTCTAAAAGGGCTTACTAATTTATCTAGGCAAAATATGAATAAATTTATTCTAATGTGTTGTTTACTGTAGGTTGTGGATTACTGACAACTCTGAGACAACATGGTTCAGTGGCCTGAAACTCTTTTTGGATGAACTATTGAACCTGACTACTCTAGACAGCATCCAGGCATGGATAATGGGAACAAAAATTTACATTCATTGAGAGAGGTGATCTCCTGAAAAGCAAAGAATGCCTGGAGGTAGCTGTAGCATGAGAGCTAAGAACTAAGTTCCAAGACGTAAAGGCATTGTATTTGCTCCTTGAATGGTCATGTTTCCTCATCTGATAGAGCCTGACTTCTCCTAACACTGAGGGTTTACTTCATCCTGTTTGGCTTAAGGCTTAGCAAGGTTATTTTTACCTAGTCTGTATATTCAAGTGTGTCTCTTGCCTGCAACCAAATGCAATGTGGAACAAAACAAACCTGGACAGCTCCCAACATGCAACAGAACAAAGGTGAGTGGTTGCCAAATGCTGCTGTCTGGGATCTCTTCTCAAGAAAGTTTTGAGATATCTAGTTTTGTGTGTCATCAAGGGTTCAAAGGACACCACCACCCAATGTAATGGTCAACAGCATTGATGTGCTTAGATTTAACTTAAAACTGTCAGTGAAGACATTTCATCATTGTATGCTTTCAAAAGAGGTGAGGTCCAAGGCTTTGTCTCATAATTTCTTTCAAAACAGCCTCGGTTTGCTTTAATTAAATTCTTCAAAGGGGTCTCTGAGAAAAAGAATATATAGTGTCTTCACTGCTTTCAGCCTAGTCAGTATCCCTGCTATGAGGAGAAATGGGAATCTGTGTTTATCTGGAGGCAGCTCTTCTAATAGGATTTCAGCAATTATGAAGGACAAGAGTCAGCACCGCAATTGTTTAATTTGATACTTTGTGTCAAAGTGACAAGACTTAATTATAACATGCTTTCATCTCAAATTAAGATAAAATATTTAATTCCAGGCAAAGCAACTCTTCTTAAGATCTTGTAAAAAATGGAATAATTTAAGTGTATTATGTCATATTATGAATGATTTACACTTCTGAAATGGCAGGGATATGCAAATAGAAACAAATTTAATTTCAAGCTGACATTCAACTTTATTACTTTAATGTTTTCAAAACAAAGATATTGCTTTTGTGGAAGTCTTCATCAACACTGAAATAATTACCACAAAACCCCTAAATCACTGAAATAGTTTTTGTTGAGAACAACCTTGATAACACATTTTCACCTGTCTCTGTGCAAGACCTGTTAGCCAGCAGTTTTCTGTGGGGTTGAGAAAGATCAAGAACTGAATCTGCCAGCCAGTGTGGCTGAAGCCACTGCTGTTGTTACAGTTCACAGAGCCTTATTTGGATGACTGGCTTAGATAACGAGAGTGGTAATTTGGAAATGTCTTGGAGGGGCTTTGACCATGTGGAGTTTCATAATGCAACAGATACTCTACTTGAAGCAGCTGAGATGGCTCATGAAAGCCCATCTTAGTTTTCTCTGCGGAAGTCACTGCTCCCATGTTGCTATCCCTTCGTCTGATTGAGTGAGGAAAATTGTATGATGTTTGCTTACTGGGATTTCTTGAATTTTTCTTCTTTCTCTTCTCTTCTATTATCTGTGGCAAGAGTGGAAAAGGTTCTGGGCTATCAAAACTAGACTCTTGTTTTGGCAGACAAACAGATGGAGCTATTTTGCAAGCTTATCATTATTTTCTCTACTTTTTGTTACCCTCATCTTACATATCTATCTGAAATGAAAATGTCAATGACATATTGAAATATTTCATTTCAGCTCAAAAAGAAAATAGTTAATGTAAGAGGTGATATTAATTCACAAAGTCTTTCACTTGAAATAATTGGAAGGGATTGTTTTTATTTTTGTTTTTTACCCAGAAAGTGATATTCCTCTAATTTTGGCCAACTCTCCTCATACTTAATATTGAGTAGATCCTATTTCTGTCTTTCACTTTATGTTCTTGCACTCATAGTTCTTTGGTATCTCCCAGTAAGCAGTATAACAGGAATTTCTCTGTGCTGTTTGTGAAAATTGCTCTAAAGCTTTCACTTCAACTATGTAGGCTTTGAACATTAAAGGCAAAACTGTGGTGTGTGCTCATTGCAATAGAACGTAGTTCTCTGTGTTGATGTATAGCATGTTCCAGTTTGCATTTAAATCAGTGAGAAACATTTAACTGTACTGGGACTCAGTTAAATCTTTGTGCTTGTTTAAGGAATTCAGAATTAAGGTGATAATTCAATCTAACTATGGTTGTCCATATGTCTTAAAATGAAGCCTATTAGGAAGTTTAAGATGGGATAGCACTGAAAGCTAGTTACCATACTGTCCAGCCGAGTTGCTCACATCCTTTTGACATGTTAAATATTCCAACTCATGGAGGCAACCTGATTTTTCTTTCCTCTCTTTGTCTCCTCAGTGTCTAACTAGACTGCTGTCCAGTCTCTGGAGGGTTTTCTGTCCATAAATGGTTGTGGAATGTGGGATTTTTATTTTGGTTTTGTACCATTGGCTGTCCGAAAGTTGTCTAAGATGACAATAGATCTAAAAGATGAGGTGGAAATTTAAGGATGATGTAGATTTCTCATCAAGTCCTTATATCTTCTGTATTTAAGACTGTTTTGAAGTTGGATGGCTTTTGCATATAGTGAGAATCACATCCCTGGAAACCTGTCTAGTACAATATTTATTGAAAATTATTCCCCCACTGAGGTGTGGGTACTGATTGTCTCAGACCTTATTTTTTGAATTGGTGCTTTGTACTATTTTTGCACTTTGTAAATTAGGAATGAGAGAACCCTGTGGTGCCTTCAAGACCCACTGCTGCTAGTGGTTAATTCATTTTATCACTGGAAACCAGTAGTTGCATATACTGGCATGTAGCAATCACCTTTAGCTATGCAGTTTGCTCTCAAGTTGTATTATTTTGGCTGTTAACTTTCACTCCCTAATGTATTTCCTCATGACTTGAGCTGTGCTGTGATTAACAATTAATTCTGGCAATTCTAGTATTTATAACAGACATCAGCTTAAAATCTCATTCTGAAATAGGATGAAGTATTCACGTATGATTCCCGCAAACTGGTATTTATCACCTGCAGAAGAGTGGCTTTATGTTCAAACTGTTCCCTCCTGTCAAAAAAAATATTTCAAGTACTTGTGGAAAACTTGTGTAGCTGTTGACTGCAAAGACCATACTTTTTGTGTAAACAGGTTGAAAACAAGAATCCAAAATGCAATTTTGCCCTGAGGTTTCTTGACCACACAGACTTGTACAATTCACAACGTCTTATCCCCTGGGCATCTCAGAAAGCAATCTCTCAGTGTCAAAAGTTGAGGATTTAGTTGACTGTCATATATACGAAAATTACTTTGTTTGCTTATATTATGGTTATTTTCATAGGATTGACTTACAGATATAAAATATGATTTTGGCCCATTGCCAAATCCAAATCTTGAGTACAAGTGACAATGGTTGACAATGAGAACAGCAAAATACTTATAGGTAAGTAGAGTAGTCCCTACATCTTCTCTGAACTTTGAGCCTTGCAATTTTTTCCATTGCTGTCAATGGCATATTGCCCTTAAAGTAGGTAGGCTCACCATCTGGACAGGGACATTTGATTCATCTTCTCATGTAACATATCATTTTTACTTTTAGTTACGTATCTGCAAGCTGCCTAAATTAATGCTGTCACACCAGCTAATTTCTTATAGTGAGATTTCTTGTCCAGTATGTTTGGTTTGTTACTTTTCTCCACCAATATTTATAGTTCCCAAAACATTCTTTTGCAAGAAAACAACTCTGAATCTGAAATTAGATACCCAAGTAAGGAGGATTGATTCTAAAGGCAAGATTTAAGTTTTCTTGGAGGCTCTGAAAACGATGGGCCCAGATATAAACATTTTCCACAGTACATCCCAGACACAGGAGCCCTTCACACACCCTTCACCAGAGCACAGAACTCCATCCCAGTACAGGCAGAAGAAATGGCATGTTTTTCTTGCAGACTCTTATATACATTTTAGTACTCAAAGATTGGTTACAAAAACAGCAGAAAATAATGTTTTAAATTTAATCCATTCTAAAATAAAATAAGGAGATAGGATCCCATGTGAGGAATATAAAAGCTTTTAAGTTAACCATTGGTGCCATTTCTGATAGTCTGGGCACATACAGTCAGAAGCTCCAGGCATCAGATTTCTAATATATTTTCCTCTTCCCCAAAATGACTCCATCTGGACTGAAGCACCACTTACTGTCCATGCTAGAGCAAAACCTGTATTTATTTAACGCACAAATAATGACAGCTCTTGTAGCTTGTTATTCTCATCTTAATCAAAACAGCCTGCCAAATTGATAACTGGAAATCTGGCATTAGTTTTATCTCCACAGCTGCATTTCAGCTTGATGCCAAAGGTGAAGTTCTTCAGAGAGACTATATCAGTTATGTTTATCTATTAGAACATTCAATACAGTGATAATAAGTTTTAGCAGCTGTGACCATCTTCAAAACACCATATTTTATTCTCCTAGTAAAATAAAACTTGAAAGGTAATCGACATACAGATCACTCTACCTGAGAGTCTCAATCGCTCAGCTCCACTTCTCCGAGCGCTGACAAATGTCCTTGGTGGTTTCCAGGAGAGGAGCTGGATTACAAATGACCACAGATAGACCTGGGCTCAGATTTACATTTCTGTGTACTGATGACCCTTACAGAAATAGCTTTGGACAGGTAATAGGATTATCACAGGGGAATTAGAAAATTCTGTTCATTAGTCTGAGCCAATGGAGTTACAGACTAGATAGAGGTTTAAAGGATTGAGTGCATAGATATAATTGGGAAGGGAGAAAAACAACTGAGCATGAGGAAGGGATACAGATGGCACCTTGGTCTTGCAGAGCAAGGTGTATTTAAAATACTGAAGATATACAGGTGGATTATAAATATGATATAAGAACCTGTTACTAACCTTGGTCTTGCAGAGCAAGGTGTATTTAAAATACTGAAGATATACAGGTGGATAATAAATATGATATAAGAACCTGTTACTATATGCAGGAAAGCTGCTTCACAACCCTGGTGGACTTCGGATATTTCTGAATTGTGGTAGGATTTCTGTTTGTAAAAAAAGGTAGACCTATACAAGGAAACAATGCTAATATTTAAAGAAATCACCCAGTCATACCTAAGTATTCATTATTTTAAAAAAACCCAAAACCTAAACCAGTGCAAATGGAAAAAAGAGGAGAGAGAATTTTATTCTATGGAAAGCTATAAATATCTTGCATGTCATTAAGAAACATTAAATTCAGAGCAGCTTTAAAAGGAAGAGTTGTATTTAGGCATCTGCTGCTGTGACTCTTACACATATTTGGATGCTTTGCAGCCACGAAGGTCCCATCTTTCACTCACACTGTTGCTCAGATGAGATTAGGGAGGGTGACCCTGTGGAAATACTGGCAAGTGCTGAATACCAACAGAGGTGGGCAAGGGATGAGGACCCTGTCTTCAGTACCCATGCATCCAATGGTGAGGCAGTGTGGAAATGATCTGAGTCCAGTGGTGTACCCTAAGTCAAAGTCCTCCTCCCCTTAAGCTCCTGTCTCATTTTGGTTGTGCAGTCAAGGAGAACAAGGAAATGCCATCACTGACAGCCCATGGGATGATGGGAACCACTGTATTTAAAGCTGTTTGCTCTCTCATGTGGCATGGTTTTTTTTTTTTTGAGTTCTTCCTCTCAGCATGATCAATTTGAACAGGGAAAGGCTCAAGGGGAATCTCATGAATGTTTTTGAACACATTATAGGTGGGTATAAAGACGACAGACCGACCCCCGGCAGTGGTGCCCAGTAACAGGACAAGGTGCAATGGACACAAACCAAAACACAGGAAAATCCTATGAACATGAGAAAATGCTTTACTACCATGAAGACAGTTGAATGCTGGCAAAAGTTTAATTGCTCAGTCCTGAGCACCATCCTCTTGCTACCCCCACTTGGGCAAGCTTGGACCATCTCTAGAGACGCCTCCAACCTCAGCTATTCTGTATTTAATCTTTTAAAGTTGTAACAGTGTAACAGTTCTTTAAAGATCAGTTGCAAATTATTGAAAAATGGGGTAATTTCCTTAGAAATAAGATTGTAGAAATAAGTTTTCCCCTGCACCAGTGAACTCAATTTTTTATTAAAGGCTGGTTCATCCTTAGAAACGACATTGTAAATGTGTGGAGGACTTGCCAAAATTTTTCACTGATGTTATTGCCACAGAAGACAAAACTATGTCTTATTGTACATTTTTCTATGTCTCAAAATTTAAGTTGCAGACAACTGGTGTAGTGACTGTGTATCTGGAGAACATGACAAATGGAGAATGCATGTGTGTTACCCAGGAGGAGCTGCCCTCATGCTGGCACTCCTAACCCTGATTTGATAGTATTTTATCCTGGTAACAGCAGCACTGTGAGTAATGGGCACAGCTCCTAAGATTTGTGCCTCAATTAAAAAAAAAAAAAATCACAATTTTGTGAAGATGGGATGACAATGTTTCCCTTTAAAATTAGACATTCCAGTTCAGTGGCATTTTCCCCTCCAATTTCTAGCATTTGCATAAAAGTACATCTATATATATATGTTCTTGTTCTTGCTTGCCTGTTTTTGTGTCCTGTTTGACTATGTCTTTATTTGCTAAGCCTGAACTACTTCCTACCTGACATTTGCTAGCTGTCAGAGATTTCAGGTGCTTCATTTCTCCCCCTTGGGCAGTATTTAAATGTCTCTTATGAGATAGTTGTTACTTTTTAATGGAAGATCCTATTAAATTGGGAAGCTCACTTAGCCCTGTTCCAAAGGGGAAAACAAGAAATTTCATACCCTATGCAAACATACACAATCATTACTTTCAGACAGAGTCGTGTAGGCAGAATTTAGCAATGAAGTAGCTGATTGAGGTTTTTCAGGGCCCAACAGGAAGAGGACATATCCATGGGAAAGAGGGCAAGCAGAGGGTTTCTAAACATAAACCTATCAACTTCCAGCTCTTTGAAGACAGACGGTTGCAGTAGGTTTGAGACTGCTTTGCATTCAAGTATGCTGTTGAAAATAATTCTTTTGAAATATTTAACCTTCTACTTTTATCTGTTTCATCTAGTTTTACAGCTTCAGACTGTGGGCATTAATTTCTGTCTCTGTGACAGCATTGTTTTAGTGCAAGGCCTTGATATGACTTAACTCCATCACTCTCTAGTTTTTCCCTACTGCAAGTCACAGGAACATAAAAAACATTTTAAAAATCCCAAAACACCCAGTGGAAATAGCTTTTTAAATTAGCAAGTATAAGAAGCTCTGTGAGTCCTAAAAATATCCTTTGGAAACATTTTACAGTCTTCTCCAACTTTTCATACTTCATGTGACCCTGGGGCCAGGGCTGGGCCACAATCACAACATTGGCAAGGAGGATCTCAAATGTAGGTGTGCAATCAAGGTGCCTGTGTTTCACCCTTGTCCTGGGTGCTCAAGATCACCTGCAGTGCATGAAGTTGCAATCTCGGGTGGTTCAGGCATTGGGGTGTGATTTTGTGAATCACTTGCTTGGTATTAGTAGTGCTTTGTATTAGATTGAATTAAGTACGTTTACAGGCAAAACCTGTTCCACTAAAGGACAAGACAAAACGGATGAAAGCTGGTTTTGTTCAGAGATGTAACTGCTTCTGAAGTTCACCATTGTATGTAGAGGGAGGATCCTTATCCATATCCACATCCCAGCTCAGTGTAATGACTTCATCTAAGGAGAAGTGCACAAAGCTTTCTGAACTTTTTTGTTTGTTTGCGCCTTTGGCCTTTGTTCTATTTTGCACCATTACATTGTTACCTGTAGAGGTCGGTGTTTGCCTTCGAAAAGGAGAACTGTATGCCTGAAGCACTGTAATATCCAGTACCTAACTTGCAACGGGCTTTCATATCTGCCTCTACCATTTTCCCTGGGATAATAACGTTACGTTGATCTCTTTTGACGTTCTGAAGATGTAACTGAGAAGAAAGATGTTAGTATGTGTTTTGGTATATCATTCGATTTTGCTATCTTTAACATACTTTAAAAGATCAAAGATAGTATTTAAAGAAACCTCAACAACTTGACATTTCATAAAATAATTACATATCTAAAAGAGGAATAGAGGATGATTCAGATAGAAAAATGTATCTTTAGTGATCATCTTACATGGGTTTTATGCAGTCATTTGCTGACTGAAAACCTGAAATGTTTTCAGTGATGTACTTCTAGAATAAAACCCTCCCTCTTCATCCTGAGACCTATTTGCTATTATTTGTCAGTGGTACAAGAAGTTGTGGCTGTATGAGATTATTTGGCAGTGGTACAAGCGGTTGTGGCTATATGAGAGTAATTAGATGAACTAGCTGCCCGAGATTGTGGAAGATACTTTGGGAAATAAAGTCCATAGAGTGGTTATAGTTAGTGAGCTCTGGATGAAGAAAGCATAAAAGCAATTATTCAAAAAACAATGACTACAGGTTACATTTTTTAAGGATGGTCTTCTCAAATGTTATTTACATCAACTGAAGTTAATGTCACCTAAAAGTCTTTAAAAAATATTACTTTGAGTTAGTTTCTGTATGCCTTCATGGGGAGAGTGAGGTAAGAACTGTATGGATTGCACCATATTTACTTATGTCTCAACTGTTTTTGTAAAGCACCCACAGGCAGTGTGTATTGCAGTTTACTTAGATGTTCAAGTGCTTTTCAAGCAGAACTGTTAAATGAATTTATGAGTTGGATAAAAGTCTTAGATTATAATTTAAAGACATGAAAACTTTGTTTATTAAGATAAGCATTCCTTAGCTTCATCGGGTGTGATGGTTGGAAACAATTTTGAGCAGTATGCCTGGCTGCAAAATAGTTTGAATTCTTGTGACTCATGCCCATTAATAAAACAAAAACTACCATTAATAATGCTATAGGTTCCATTAATTAAATTGGCCTAATCCTTCTTTGAAGAGTTACCATTTTTCTATAATCATCCAAATGATTTAATTTCATTTCATAGTATTTAGTCTTCTATTCATTATGAAGTTTGTATAAGCAATATTAATGAAATGTTTATGGAAAGCACGGTGCAAATAGTGCTTTTGAAAATGTTTTAGTGTAAATGTTCATCTGAAAGTTCTTATACCTCTTTTCTGATATTCTTTTTTCCCACCTTAAAATGTATTTTCCCTTCTTAAATGTCCTAGCAGTGGGATGAGGGGTTTTGATAGTGGTAAAATACTCTGTTTGCACCCAGATATGTCCTAACTTCTTTAAAAAATTGAGTGCAGAGGATAATATGATGCATGACTTTATCAGTTTATATCTACGCAAAAAAATCAAAAACCAAAAGATTACTTCTTTTCAGATTTTCTTCTTTCAGACCTACAGCCAGAAGGGTGCACTCTTGCCTAAGGCACAGTAATGTTCCCCTCACCCGCTTAGTTTCTGCTAGCTTATATATGTATGCAGGAAATTGTTTCACCAGAACAATGAGCAAAGGGTGAGGCTGGAATTAGTCTCTATACTAATTTGTTGCCACGTAATAAGACTTTTCCATCTCTTTCATTACTGGTAGTAGCCTTTGCTTGCTAAAATTGAATGACATTTCAGAGTAAGATGAAACAATTCTTTTGCCTTCTCATAGGGATTTGCCACATATGTTTTTCCAAAACAGTGATATGTATCCTTCATATTACCACTCCTCAATATGATCTGTTTGCACCTGGTTGTGTCCTAACCAATGATCAATTTGAGTTCGAAGGACCTTAAAGATTATCTGCCCATGACAGGGATGCCTTCCAATTGACCAGGTTGCTGAAAGCCCTGTCCAACGTGATCTTGAACACTTCCAGGGATGGGGTATATCAACAGCTTCTCTGGGTGACCTGTTCTAGTTCCTCATCATCCTCACAGTTAAGAATTTATTCCAAATTTGTAATGTAAAGATTAGAAGCCACTCTCCATCATTTTTGAAAGGCAGAGTGAGGTGCCTGAGGGCCGCTGAAAGGCCAATGTCACTCCAGTCTTCAAAAAGAGCAAGGCGGTCCCAGAAAATTACAGGCCAGTCATCCCCACCTTCATCCCTGGAAAGGTGATGGAAGGAGCTCACCTGAATGTCATCTCTAAGCATGTGAAGGAAAAGAAGTTTGTCATGAATAGTTAACATGGATTCACTGAGGAGAAATCATGTTTGACCAACCCAATAGCCTTCTACGTTGGCATGACTGGCTCGGTACATGATGGGAGAGCAGTGGAGGTCATTGACCTTGCCTTCAGCAGGTGTTTGACATAACATCCCATAACACTCTCATAGGTAAACTCAGGAAATATAGGTTGGATGAGTGGATGGGGAGGTGGATTGAGAACTGACTGAATGACAGAGCCCAGAGGATGATGATCAATGGAGTCAAGTCCAGTTGGAGGCCTGTGTCTAGTAGGATTTCACAGGGATCGTTTCTGGGGCCAGTCTTGTTCTACATCTTCATCAATGACCTGGATGAGGGGACAGAGTGTACCCTCAGCAGTTTCACTGATGACACCAAACTGGGAGGACTGGCTGATTCCCCAGAAGGCTGTGCTGCCATTCAGTGGGATCTCGACTGGCTGGAGAGTTGGGCAGAGAGGAACCTCATGAGGTTCAACAAGGACAAGTGCAGAGTCCTGCATCTCGGAAGGAACAACCCCATGCACCCGTACAGGCTGGGGATTGACCCTGCTGGAGACCAGCTCTGTGGAGAGGGACCTGGGAGTTTTGGTGGACAGCAAACTAAACATGAACTAGCAAGGTGCTCTTATGACCACAAAGGCCATTGGCATCCTGAGGTGCATTAAGAGAGTATGTCCAGCAACATAAGGGAAATTCTTCTCCCCATCTACTCTCCCCTGGTAAGGCCACAACTGTAGTACTATGTTGAATTCTGGGCTCTCCAGTTCAAGATGATAGGGAACTTCTGGAGAGACTCCAGTGGAGGGCTATCAGAATGATGAGAGGACTACACCATCTCTCTGACAAGGAAAGGCTGCAAGACTTGGGGCTGTTTAGCCTGGAGAAGACTGAGAGGAGACCTTATCAATGCTTATAAATATTTAAGGATGGCTGTCAAGAGGATGGGGCCAGTCTTTTTTGTGTAGTGTCCAGGACACTACACAAGTGACAGGACAAGGGGCAATGGGCACGAGCCGGAACACAGGAAGTTCCACTTGAACAGGAGGAAAAAATTCTGTTCTGTGAGGGTGATGGAGCCCTGGCACAGGCTGCCCAAGGAGGGTGTGGAGTCTCCTTCACTAGAGGCGTTTTCCTGTGAAACCTGGCTTCCAGGAGGATCTGTTCCATGATCTTACTGAGCGTAGAGGTGAGTCTGAGTTGTCAGTAGTTCCCAGAGCCCTCCTCTTTAAAAATGGATGTGATTTTTCTCTTTTTCCAGTCACTGGGAACTTTGCTTGACTGCATGATTTTTCAAATAAGTAGTTTAAGTGACTACATCTGTCAGTTTTGTCAGGACTCAGGGATGTATCTTGTCAGGTTAGAGATTTGTGCATGTTCAGGTTCCTCAAATGGGCTTGAACTTAATCAATATGATATCTAGGAGATATCATATCAATATGCTATCTAGGATATTACTTACTTGGATGTCTCACTGCATTTGGCATGGGCTAGGGGTAAAGAATACAATACAGAAATCTTTTGTGAACATATGTAATACGATTAAAATATTTTGATGAAGGGTCGGGTTCAAAACCGAATAGAGTAAACTGACCTGTCACCCCTATCATTGAAAAACTTTCAACAATTGAGTGCAGACAGCTTGCATGTGTTGATTTTCATTCCTAGGGATTAACTGGAGCTTCACACATGGTGCAGTGAAGGTTTTAAAAGGAAACAGGAAGTTTTCCCTTAACAAAGTCCAAGCAAGGCAGGTAATTTTGTGTAGCTATTGATTTACTACACTGACAATTGTTAAGATGACAGCTAACTGCAGACAGTAACTAAGTGGATGTCCAAATACAGGATGCCACTGTTCCTGGGCCAAAGAGTTTACAGCTGGAACAGCTGTTTCCTAGTGCCAGGCTACCTGGCTCCTCTGGCTTTAAATGATGTCTCCAAGAATCAACGTACCCATAGGTCATATGGTAGAGAGCCACATTGGCTATATGCAAGTCATCTGCTCAACCATGTCACTGAGACTCTAGAAAAGATTTTTTGGATCTTTCTTCTTTTTTGAAGAAAACCCAGACAAACTGTTTCTAACAGTGAGAGAAATGCAACACTTGCTGCTCTCCTTAAGCTAGTTCTCAGACTCCTCTCCAATGACCAGCTGCTCCTCCAAAGTTTACTTAAAGGGCAGCACTGAAACTCTAATTGGCTGTGATAATATTGTGGGTTTTTTGCAGTTTATCGAGGGCTGATCTTCGGAGAACATGTCACGGGAATGTCAGACTGCTTGTGCTGACTCTGTGTGCAGGGGCTGGATGGGAAGACTGTGTACAAAGGCTATGGTTATTATCACAGAGAGAGTAAATTATTATAAAACCAGGGGAAAGAAAAAACAAATGAGGTGGAAGTGGCCAGGGCACACACACAAAGAAGATGGGTGGTTATTCATAGGTCCTGATATAATACTGGACGTCATAAAATGAGGCAGATCTAAGCCTGCCCAGTGCATTTAGAGCAAAATGGGAAAAGAAACTGGCAGTAGGCATAGGTATTTAATCAGCATATAATCACAGAAAGATATTTGGAAAGAACCCTTGGTTGGTCATCAGGTCTACTCCCCTGCGTCATGGAAGAGTTTAATTATGCTAAGACTCTCCTCCTCAGATGGGGGCCAAGTAGTCATTATGTCCAGCGAAGATGTTTCTTGGCAGCTTTCTGCACTGTCCATGTCTTAGAAACAAAAGCACTGCAGTGTAATGTTGTTAAACTCTGGAAAATGACAGTAAAAAATGGCATAGTTTGGGCTCCATGGTTACTGCTTCTCAGTAACTTCCACCTAAGTATTTTCAGTGGATAAGTAAAGCTGTAATTTTGTTTCCTGAACAGAAGTCCTGGAAAATATCCTCTGGGAGTAGAAATTCTGTACTTTTTCTGTCTTAATTTTTTACTTAAGAATCTCTGGCTCAGATGCATTTGATGTTTTATGTTGTCCTATATGTGTATAGGGCAACATAAAGCATATATATGTATATAATGTCATCTGCATATGTTCATGTCCAATATGCATTTTGACATTACAGAGTCTGAATTCTTGAGTTGTTTCTGCTGCTCTGGAAGAACTGAAAAATTACTGAAAAAGTTTAATACACTGGAAATTACTTTTCTGAATAATATTTGCCCTTTTGCTGCAGTGAGTTATCTCAACAAACCGTACCTTATTCATGTGTGATCCTAGATAAAAGTTGACAAATTATTTTGAGGCCTTTGTGCAGACTTTGCTTTGGATATTCAAGATCCAGATTTCTTTTTTGTGCATGTGATTGAGAAGGAAATCTGACTCCCCTTTGAATGGGTGAGCATAACTTTCCCATCAGAAAAATGCCACACAGACCACATTCACAGGCTGACACTAATAAACTTCTGGCAACCAGCAGCATAGTGAGGTATCAGCTGTGCCCAGCATCATCATAGTGGTACAACTCTTCTTCCATGAAAAGAAACAGAAAAAAGACACATAAAGTTTTCTAATCTCATACTCTGTGAGATTCTGTGAAGGACATGCAGAGTAACAATGTTCAAACTATTCGTTTTTCTTAGTTCAGATAATCAAACCACTCTTCTGGATTTTTAAATGTATCAGGACAAATATTTTTTCTATGTCCTTAGGTTCTCTGTTTTTGGACTATGAAACTAGTGCAGATTGAGTGAGTGTTAAAGATAAACTTCTGGTCCTGAATCTTATGGTCTGAATGATCTTTTCCTATATATTTTCAAGGTAATACTGATCAATTGATCTGTTACATTCAACAGAAGCAAGTGTTTTAAGTGCTTTTTCCTCACACCACAATCAAAGCAGAAGAGCAGAAACCTTAGGGCATAAAGACGTTAAAAATGAAAACTAAGTGGTTTATCAATTAATTTTTCATTGCCTCAACAGAGAAGAAAGCTAATTAAAAAGCATCTTAGCTTTTTAAATACTCTATGTTCTTACGAATAGATAGGAATTTCTTCAAAGTGCTTTTAAACTTGATTGTGTCACCTCAGCTTTCTTAGCAATGAGAGTAACGCTTCATGATTCTTCTGAGCTAGTGATGGCTGTCTGATTGGTTGATGGCTTTTCTGGGAAATTTTGTGAAATGACAAATTTCACAATAATAAATAAAACCAACACAAATCTATTACCGGCTCTTGGCCTCTAGATCTCATTTTTCTATTAGAGAGGTTTAAAAAGAAGTAGTAGGATGCTGTCTCTGCCAACTAGAGAGTAGAATGCAAAGATGTATCTACATAGACTGCAACATCTCTGTGTTTGCTTAGAACATGTGAGTTTGAACCTTCTGGGTGAAGGAGCCCAGGCACAAGCTTCCCGGAGAGGTTGTGGAATCTCTTTTTCTGAGTGTTTTCAAAACCCACCTTGGATGTTTTCATGTGCCCCTTGATCTAGGTGAGGGAGTTGGACTGGGTAATATCTAGAGGTCCCTTCCAACCCCCACCATTCTATGATTCTGTCATTCTGCTCAGATTGACTTGGGCACATGGTTAGGCTCAAGGTCTATATGTTACATGGTCAAAGCAAAGAGTTTGTATATATCTGTATGTGTCAGACATACTGCGAGTGGGGTTCACATTCCTACTGTCACTGTAAACTATGGAAAGACACCCTAGGGAGTCTATAGGAGCAAGTAGAGACCATCTGAGTTTGAACAGAGCAAAGTGAGTAGTGTTAAGAAAGACCATTTTGTGCACAGGGCATGAGATTTATGCTAGTGCTTTATTAGATATACCTTTTACAGGTATGAGATTTAGATTCATTATAATTTTCTACAAGCCATACATGTCTCATGTTAGTGAAGAGGTAGCAATTGAGATGATGGAACCATTAAGATATATAGATAAGAAGCATTATGTGTTGAGACACACATTTGAAAAGAAGCCATCAGTAGTCACTGGGTCTAACAGTCTGTGTTACCACTTAACAATCTGATTCAATATTGCCTGTTACCAAGGATGTTTCTGAACCCTTGATTGGTGACAATGATCTTGCTAAAAAGTGATTTGTGACACCATCAAATCATACTTCAGTCTTAGGTTGTGCATATACTTACCTACAAGAATTATGAAAAAACAATCTAAAATACTTTGTATAAAGTATATTGAAAAAAAGCCATGAAATACATAGGAAATGTGAGGAAAAATATTTCAGTCCAAATAAAAGCTGAGGAGGAAGAGAAGTTTTTAATAAATATGTTATAAAACCTAAAGTATTGTAAAATAAGAATTGCACTTATTTATTCTATGCTAAACCGAATTTAAGTTATCCACCTTGAAGATGCAAGTGAATTAGTGCTGTGCTGTGTTATTATGGGATGTCTACAGCTTTCTCAACTACAGATGTTCACATGAGAAGCTCAATTACCCTGAGGACTGTGTAAGTCATTTATTGTAATCTCAGTAACATGTTAATGATAATTTGCTTACAGCAATAAGATGTTATCTAGTTTTGCTTAAGTAACCTTTCACTCCTTGCAAAAGAATATATTTTTTTTAAGTTTCTTAGTTGTAGTCTCATCATCTACAGCCCTTCTGTAGGTATTGAGGTCAACCTTATCAGATTCTCCTGCAAGACTGAGGTTTAAAAGTAATTGTGGCTCAGGACATAACAGTACAAAGACAATCTGGAGGAAGATGATATGCTAACTTTGTTTTCAAATGGTGAAGGACAGATATTAAGGTTCCATGCTATAAACTTAAGTTTCAAGCATGTTTTCTTCATTTATGTTCATTTTGCCTTTCTGATGCACATTGGTGTCCAAATTCCTTTCTCATACCATCCAAGCGAGCTCTTGGCATCTATCAAGTTTTGGTATAATGACAGAGCTGGAGATGGAGGAGAGACTTGTCTGAGAACCTTTGCATTAGCATCCAGGAATCTGTAGACTTTTTTGAGAACATGGTTTGATGTGACTGTATCCCGAGTTCTTGGTCTGGTCAGTACCTACTCTAGGCAGCAGAACCCAGTCGTCTCTGCTTTGTTCTATCTTTGTTGCAGCAGACAAAGTAATTTTCATGTTCTAGTGGCTGCAATGTGTCTTTTCTGAGTGTAAACTTCCTATGGGCTTTCTTGGGGTGAATTGTTTCTCAGCAGAGTGACTGTCTTCTGGGTAGCTTTTCTCTGCTTCTTGAATATTTCTTTTACTTCATACCTTTCCATGGTTGTGCAACATTTCATTTTTAATAATATCAAAATCTATAGGGTAAATCTCTGTTAGAAGACGACAATTGGGGCAGTTTATTAATCAAATGTTGAAGCATAAGGAGTTATTTTGATTATAACAAGAAACTGACACAACAATCAGGTGTGCTGGATGTTATGTCATGTAAAGGTATTACTTTTAATCTAAGATAAGAAGGTGAGATTTAACTAAGCTGTGCCTTGGGAGTTCAAAGTGCATGGTTCTTGGTAGAAAGCACAATAATTGATCAAGAGGTAAAACTAAGATTTTGATCAAGTAATCTCAGCATAGTCTTTGACTTTGGTTGGGTACTGCTAAAGTAATGCTCTAATTGACTTCATTTGGCTCACTAGTAAGTCAGATTCATAAACTTAAAAAGGTATAGGCTATAAATAGTCCTTCTTTGGGTATTTATTTGACTTTTGAAAGAGTTCTTTTGTTGGACCTGCCAATCATTGCCTGAGGAGGAGGAGGAGGAGGATTCTTGCCTAGTCTGGCATGGCGTTTATGGCACTGAGCCCAACAGTACTATGATCTGGCAGATTCCAAATTTTAAATGAAAGAAATTGTTTTCTCTGTGTCCTGGGGCTTTCACTTTCTCTGTTGTTTGAACTAATGCATTTTTTAAATCATACTTGTGTTGGCTCCCATTCTTGCCTGATTTATGTTATGTTAACATGTCTGCTGATGGCTCTTTCCTTTTACCATAAGCCTCTAAGGGCTTAGTTTGGATCTTTTCTATATCAGCACTAAAGCCTAATCAAAATTATGTCTTCAAACATTGCAGTTTTAAAAACTTTTGTGTAAGATAATACAAAATTGACTACTTTATTTACACTGAATCTGGAGGACATCTATAGTAGTTAGCTTTTCTATGTGAGAATTAATGTTTGCAAACATCTCTCACAGAGTTTTTTCCTGAACAGTGAAAACAGTAGGAGTGGTGTGTGTTCATCTGTCCAGAAGTCCTCTGCTGAGCTGTTGCAGCAGGCTGTATTCAGCTGCAGAATCTACCAAGACATTTTTTTTTTAGATGAATGGTTACATGCTGGACCTAAGAAAAGAGAATAATTTTAAATAAGTTTCTGAACGTATCCTTGATCACCTAACTTATTTTAAAACCTAAAGTCATGTATATCATTAAAGTTTTATAGATTTTTATAAATGGACTTGTCAATATATGACAGAGATCCTTCTAACACAACATTCTGAACTTGTTGAGATGCCTACTGGAATTAGTCTTGGTACTAGTTCTTCTGTTGTCAATTGCAGTACAGCACATCCTGGGAAATGCTCAGAAATATTGCTCTAGTCATTATAAATGCATCAGTAATGATTTCTTGGCTTATCACCCTGAGTATTTCAATCCCCACATCTCTTTCACACAAAAAAGATGCTCACTATCCAGTAGGAGGAAAGGATCTAAAGGGCTTTAGTTTTCATATGTATTTATAATTTTTTTGCCTATATTTCTGTGGATCTGATCTTTCCAGGTTGAATCAGATTTCCAGATCTTTTTCCCAAATTGCTTAAAAAAAAAATTAGACAAGACAGAAGGACATACATGTTCAAGTGTGATGGTAATTTCTACTTCGGCAACATTTTATCTGACACTGAACAGGAGAAGTTGGACCCCTGCCCGCTTCAAGATGTAGGTATTAAGAGGAGCTGTCTTTTTAAATTTCTGTCCTGTTGTGACCTATGTAGCTGTCATGTATCACTTACAAGTCAAAAAACTGAAGTCCATGACACAAGCAGTAGGAATTTGGTTGTAAAACAGCAGTCTGGTTAGGACATACTGAAGAATAGAAGATATGTGTGTAATATTGGTGCTAAATGCCCATCAAAATCCACTGATCTTGCCACCTAACTCCTTTAGCCTCCTTTGAGAAATCCCAATCCATGTAATTGAATGGATGAATTAACAGTTCATCGGCATCAGCTGATAGCTGAGAAGAACATGCTTAATGCTTCACATCATGAATCTCTTATAATAGACAGTGATTCATGAGATACAGATGAACTCCAGAGTATCCTAACAGAGAAGTCTCACCAGGATATGTGATAGTACTTTTTCTTTAAAGTGAAGATGAATATGTAAAACCTTGCACAGCCATGGTATGGTGCTCTGAATGAAGAAATCCAGGGATATAGGGGTTTAATGTCATGCTCTTCTCTTATTGAACTTCTTACAGGAGCAAGAGGTCAAGTCAGATTTCATCTGCTTTCAAAGGACTTCTGAAGAGTGTATCAGCTGAACAGGAGGTATCAGCATCGCCCTGGATTGGATGTGCTTAGAACCTGCAAATGATTTACCAAAGCAACTACATGGAGAGAGAAAACTGTGTAAACTGTTGATTTACATGAAACAGGAATCATTTTTACCTCAAGACAAATATTAATGCAATTATATTGCAGAGACGTAGTCCTTGCAAATAATGGGACTTCTAAGTAGCTAGTGAAAGGTAGATAATGAGGAAATACTGTGCAGGTGATGCAAGTACCTCAAAGGAGGATGAAAAATAAGGCTTAAGGTGAAATAAGTACCTCTTACCTCTTTCCAGATGTGATAAAGAATCACAGTTTTACAAGTGATTCAAAATAAACACTTCAAAAAGACATAATCTTCCTTCTTCATTCTCTTTCCATCCTGGAAACAGGTAAAGAGAGTGATGCTGGAAGGGAACACCTGCAGCTTGCAATGATCTCCAGCTGACCCTGGGATCATTGGTAAATGGCTTAAATTAGAGCAGGATGCTGTGAGTTATATTACGCAACTGAACAGGCACATCTGGCCTGGGCTTAGGGGACCATGAAGATGCCTTAAAGCTTCTTCTGTGCCATTACCCCTCTCCAAGTTAAATATGTCCCACAGCTGTTGGTGAAGATTGTGGTTAACTTAGCTGTATATTTTTCTGTCTTTAGTGTTCTGTAGTTTTGTAAAGTGAAATAGTTGAAGCAGTGGCTTGTTGGAAGGAGGCTTTTTTCTCATTTTTACTGACCTCCCCCTAACTTCTCACTGTTAGGGTTTGAGAATCTTTTCCAAACTGATAGATAAAACTTTATCTAACAATGGAAAAAACTCATTACTGTGTTCCAGTGGTTTAAGTCTGAACTCCTTCCAGCCCTGTATTTTGGCTTCTCTCTACTGCAGCAAGAAAACAAGCAGATAAAGGAGGTAGAACTGGCCATCTTCTCCAGTTTCAAGGCTTTTTCTATGTACACTTGCATATTTCAACAGATTCTTCCAATATAAATATTTAAAGAAAAAGACTGGAAACTCCAAATTGGAGTGGATAGGAGTTTCCAGAACTGCTTTGGAGAATGGTTGTGTCAGGACTGTGAAGGAGGAGGGTACAACATGTTATCAAAAGATAGAAGATAATTGCTAGGCAAAATCATAAACCATCCTGGCACTCATGTCTGCTATCCTGATATCCAGACAGTAGGAAAACAGGCTTGGGGTCAGACCGTGTGGGGCTGGTGCAGAAAGGGAGGGAGGAAAGCCGCGAAACCGCAGTTCTTCCTCCCTCTCCTCAAAATATCAAATACCAGAAAGGTTTTTTCTTGTCTTTCTCCACCACATGTATTACAGCTGTGCAAAAATGTGAGTACCTTAGAGCACATCATGATACAGTCATGCCTGCGTGTCTTGTTTGCCTGGCTGTGGTGCATCGGGCTGCAGTTAGTAATGGAGATTGTGTGGATGAGGAGCAGGATGGACACGTCTGGCACCACCTTCCCCTGGGTGGCCCTTCTGGCTGAGCCTGTTGAGAGGTTTAAAATTGCTTGAACTATTATAATTCTGTGGGAAAGAGCTACTTTCCAGATAGGAAAGCTACCAGTGTTTAGTCCTGTAATCCTTGTATGTGAGCATTGGAGCAGATACTGGCAATGATTGAGAAAGTACAATGACGTAACTTTATACTCACAGCTGAAGGGTACACCAACAGAGAGACTTCCTCTGCTTGCTTGTGAAGTCTTGGCACGGTGGTTTAGGAATCCAGTGCAAGGAAAGTAGAGGTTTCCATTTTTGTTTCTCTTCTTACTGACCTATGATGACTTCAGTCTCTGAAACAGAAGAAACACTTGTGCTCCAAAAACATTTTTTTTATCTGTTTGGAGTTTTTAAAATTCTTTTTGAAGAAAAAGTATTGCAATTTTCTAGATTACTTGAGTGTATGTAAAACTTATTATCTTCAGAAAACTTAATGCAGCCATCTTAGCTATGAATCCTGTCTTGCATGCCAGATGAATTCCTGAAGAAATATTACAAATGTATGATTTTTTTTAAATCCAGAGATTTAATTATTTTTTTTTTTGTCTTTCTTGTAGACTAACTGTGAACTTCTGAAATTGAAACAACACTTTTTTTTTTTTTTACCTAGTGGAAAACCCCTAACCAATGTGTGCTTGCTCCAATCTATAGACTGTATGGCATTTATGTGCCCTGTTTCCATAGATCTGGGCAGAAGACGGATGTAGTTCAGCAGGGAAACGGAAACTTGAAGAAGAGGTTTTTGGGTTTTTTTTCCAAAATATTAACTTCAATGTTTTTTGTTGAAATGAAAACATTAAAAAGTTGTCCTGTGTCACATGTAGTTGTCTTATTTAATTTCAAATTCACTGATGCCTTTGTACATCCTTTTAATTTTAACCTGTCTTTAGAAACATTCTTAAAGATTCTGGTCTGTTTGAAGTGAAATTTTTCATTTAAAAATGTCCAAATGGCTGTGAAATAACTTCTTTCCCCCACCAAGTGAAAATTATAGACAAATAAAACCAAAAATCTGTGTATTTAAAAATTCTCAGCTCACTCTAAAGTTATTTAATATTTTGTTTCTCTGGGGAAACTGAGAAGATTTTAATTCATGTCAGCTAATAGTTTTTGGCCCAACCCTATTCCTCATTGACTTTCTTTTATTTTGGTCTGACATTTGTCTAACCTTCTCCAAGGAGAGCTACTGGCTGATGAGCCCAAGAGGCCGGGACGCAGGAGGGATGTGCAGAGGTGAGCACGGAAGGCAGATCTTCTGGACAGCTAAAGGATAACTGTGAGTGCCACATCTCTCTGTGTTGCATGAGTCTTATTTCAGGTCCAGTTCAGCCCAAAATAGATGGAATGTTCATGAGATCGGTGAAATTATGTGGATTTGCAGGAGATGTGACTGTAGTCCAAAGACAATGAGACGTGGTCTCATAAGTAAATTAATTCACGATTGTCAGACTGTGCTACCACCAACCATGACCTTGTTTATATAGAGCCAGTGATTGATGCAATTACCTTGAATGTTTTGGCAGGTAGATGCAAGAGCTGGTTGCTGACTGTTGTTGTATTATATCACGTAGTAAAGATGTGATCCCTACTTTCATGTCGTGATACCAAACAGCCAGCCTCTGTTGCACAAGTAAGCACTTCAAAATACACGGGCTCAAAATGGTATATGCAATGAATATTTGTAATAATTGCTTCTCTCTGACAGAATTGATTCTCTAAAATCTCCTTCCCTATTAGGATATCATTGGTGTTAATAAGGAAAATAGAAAATCATTTTGCTTCAGATGTATGTGCCATTGGTTAGCTATACCATCCATACTGACAGCATGCCTCTTCAGGTCTCTGATGGTGATGGCTTGAAATCAAAGGAATTACCATTTTAAGTGCCAAATGAGACTTTCAAAAAACTCCGGATCCTGTTATTCACTGTATTTACTATTTAATATCATCCTGTGGAGTAAAACGTGTTGCCTAATGTCTGGGAAGAGACTCCTGCAGTGAAAAATTACTTCCTCAGCCATTCTTTCTTTGCTTGTTCTCTTATTTTACTACCAGACTCATCATTACAGTGTCAAAGCACCTCTTTAGGAATGAATCTCTGAAACCCAGTTGATGTGTCACACTCATTTTCTGATGCATACGCTAGTTTGGATTTCTTGCTCGCTGCATTGCTCTTCTTCACAGTATGTCCTTTAGCATGGTATGAATGCACGTAGGCACTCAACAGTGAAAACATGAATCACAGCGTATTGTAGAATTTTTTTAGTCATTTTGGTTTTTTTTCCAGGTTACTGATTCATTCAAACAGAACAAATTTCCATGGTAAAATTTCAGGTGTCAAAATATCCACTCTAAGAACTCAATGCTTGATTATTTGACTGCTGTAATTTCCTTTTTTAAATGTTTTGACTGGAAACAATGATGGTGGACCAAAGCATGATGACTCATTTTCAGACTACTTACTTGAATTCTTGGAAATAGTAGGGTGATATGTAAAGTACCTCTCCAAATTTTCACAAGGCTCTACTGTGAGCAAGCCAGATGGTGACCATTAGCAGGTTTTATAGAGGATAACTTTGAATTCATTAATTTCAAAGGAACGGTATATCCAGAGGCAGAAGAAAACAGAACAAATGTGTGAACTTTACTGTAGCGCAGATTGAAAAAATAGATGTTAATGCGGTCATTACTGTTTATGTATGGACCACTCCGTCCAACTTGTTTCTCTTACTGCAGCACAGCAGATATTTTGTTCCCAATTCAGAAAGAGTTCTAGTAAATGTTTTGCTGTTTCTAGTTTTGCTTTATAAATTACCTGGCAAGTGACGGCATTAAAAAAATAAAAATTCTAAATATGTTGTAGCAGAAAGGTTAGTGATAGAGAGGTAAGAGGAAATGTCTTATGAAATGTCTGATGCAACTGATTTTAATCCATATGTGCCTTAAAATTTTCACAGGCTGCCTGGAGACGAGTTTTGCAGTTCCAAGTCCTAGTCTTGTTAGCCTCACAGGGATGTAGCTGGGCAACCTCCATCACTTCCTAGTTGCGTCTCCTGTGACCCAATCACTTTCTGGCATTTGCAATGTAAGCTTTAATGGCTAATTGAGGTCCCCTAAGACTTCAAATTTTAGCTTGTGTCTTAGCTTTAAGCTTTGCTAGGATAGCTATGCCTTAATAAAACTTAACTTATTAATAAAATGTAAGTCATTTATTCCATTTGATTTTGTACCTCTTTTGTTTTGAGGAGTGGGTGTTTTTAGTCAAGGCAGGCTGAACAAGGTCCATTGATCATCACAATTGATATCAGGAGGATTACAGACACAATGCAGATGCTTCTGTTCTTTTCTGGCACTGTGATCCTAATCTGAAACTTGGCCTTAGTCATAGCTTACACCTTCAGCAAATGAAATCTTAAGCTAATGGTGCCAGATTCCCTTTTGTTATTTCCCACCAGTTCTGTATTGATGTATTCTGTGCATTGTGAGTGTAACCTCTTTGAAATGATTCACATTAATTTAATAGACTATTTCCAGACAATTTTCTGCCAAGACTAACCTTTAATTACTCTTTATCAAAAGCTAAGGTAAAATATCTGAAACTAAACAAAATGGCAATTCTTTATTGCTGTTGGGATGTCTGTATCTGATGTAGGAAACAGTATCAAGTGGCAGCTGTAACCCTCTTCTAGCTTCTGGCTTTCAGTTCTGAGGCTAAAAGATCTCCAAATTACACAAACTGTCAATTTGCTTCAATATTGGTAGATGGGTGAGGGGCAAATGTCCTATAGGTGTACTGCTGCCTCTTCTGTGTGCAGGGCAAGGGAAACAGATAACCTGGTGGCATCTTCATGGATCTTGTACATACAGAGCTCTGCATCATTTGAGGCAGCATTTCTGAGCTGAGTGGACCATGCCCAGAAATCTCTGCGCTACAGTCCTAATTGAATGGGTCCTACTCACATGGGAAACCTGGGTTTAATCACTCCTTGTTTCTCAAAGTATGTCTTGAATTCTAAAGAATATGAGACTACGAGTTGAATTTTCTGAAATGTGATCCAGAGCGCTGTTTGCTTTTGCGAAGTTGAGATTAAGATAAATCTGTTTCTCCTAAAAAATTCAGTCTGCATTAGATTTAATGTCTTGAAATTCTTCTAATCTCCACTTGGCTTCACACAAAAGAGCTAGGAAAACAGCTTTTTTGCTGATTTTAAGATTGGTTTTCAGTTTAATCATCAGCCAATTTAACAAATTTAGTTTAGTTGTTCTTAAAATCTGTAATGCAACTTTGGTAAATGCCATGAATGAGTTTTCTGGATATCTGTATAGATGCCCTGAGCAACACCTGTAAAAAGGAAAATTCTTGTTCTTACTAGCCTACTGCAGCTGAATAGTAATGAAGAGAAAATTTCCAAGACTATAGGAATTTGCACTAATTGCTTTCATAAGTTTATTTGAATTTGAACAGTCCTTCTCATTTTAATCCTTGTTTAGAGACAGGGCATGTCCTGCCAAACCACGCTCTGGTGGTTTTATTTTTCTTTTCCTCACTCTGTGATTGAATTGTTCCATAATTGCAGCTATTTGAATCTGAAACTCAAATTAGAAGAACTATGAAGAGAAGGAATGTAGACATGAATAAAGCAGTGTGATGAATTCAGTGTTCGTCTCCTTGTGCAAATTAGAAGGATTTACACTTTAATCCGTTTCCTAGAATATATCAAATCCCATTTTAGTATGAGACCAAGTATGAGACTTCACTAATTTTTTTTAAGGAAGGAAAGATTGCAGAAGTGCATTTATACTATTCTGGCTGTAAACCTGTTCCCCCAAATATTTATTTTATTGTCTCTCATACTATAGACATTTAAAATGATAATCACAAAGCTTTTCAAGTGTTAGAGAGGTGCTGTCCACAACTGATGTTACTGTCTGCTGCTGTTTGTGGTAAGTACTTTGCTTGTAGGTATTTGGGATACCTGTACCTGGCAAGTTTGCCATGTAGAGCCAGTAAATCTACCGTATCCTTAAGATTTATAGATCCATCTTGCCTGGGCAGAAACCTCCTCTTGTCATAATCCATATACATCTAACTTTGTCTCAGATTCCTGCCAATGTAACTTAAAATGAACCTCGCTGCTCTATATTTCATCAGCTACTGCTCTGCGATTTCTTTCCTTCCTTATAGCCTGTGTATATGTAGGCTAAAGATCTCACAGTCCAGAAGCAGCTGTTACTGAGGCCAGCTTGAGCATCTTTACTGTGTCTGAAAATATCACTGAGAAAACAACATTGAGAAGCATCCCTATTTGTTTTGATAATTTCCTGATAAAGCTTTAGAGGGAGATTATTATTGTGGTCCCTACAGGCGTGCGGAAATTGATTTTGAAGGAAGCCTAGAGAGAAATGAGTAGATTATTTTCTTCTCTAAACTCTAAACCCAGGGCTCTGCCTGGGCATCACTAAGCAGTTTCACTACTGCTGCCCTTGTTCCATCTTTTGGTTTCAGTGTGAATTCTTTAATGCCAGATGTCATTCACATTTGTAATACACAGAACTGTGATCAAATTTTGATTCACCTGCTGCTAATCTGGTTTTTGTTGTCTTAAATTATAGAACATTTTTAACGTTAGAATTTTTTAAAGATATGTTTCTGCTGTTGCTGTGTGATGTCTACACAGGGTAGCAAAATCTTCTTGAGCATATAACAAGTAAAATTTTCAAAAATGCTTCTTTGGTAGCACATTTCTAGTCTGTTTCATTGAAACTGGTGGAAATCTACTTGAAGTAGTATTGAAGGCTGGATAGTTATTAGTGACTTCACTATTAGACAGATTGGAAGTCTTTAATAGGAGAAATTTAGATTCAACAATCATTCTAAAATTGTCTGAAGGACTATTAACAGGATCCAAAGTAACATTTGCTAACACAATCTGCTGAAACAAGTCCTGTGTTTCATTGTTTTACTCAGTAGGAGCGGAGAATGACATTTTCTAACTCTCCTAAGTTAAACTATTTTCTCTTGAATCAGCCTTCTGGCAAATTTTCCATGGTAGGGATCCCACTGTGCAGAGTACATATGAGTTCACATACTGAGTATGCATTCACGCACTGAGTATGAATTATACTCAACAGTCAGCAGAAATGCACGCTGTCTCTTGATTTTTAATTTATGTATCTCCCTTTGATTGCTTAAGCATTTTGAATGGACTCACTCCGACCTTATTCATCACAGGAGGCTAATTCTACCCCAGTGCTGCTAGTGCATTGTGCTGGGGTTGTGCCGATTCTGCTCCATAGTTAAGGCAGTTCTTTGTGGGAAATAGAGATGAGAAAACCTCGTTTTCTTTAAATGAATGTATTGTGATCAAAGTTACAGCATTTCATCTTTTCAGAGTTTGTTCAGTTTTCCACATGGTCATAGCAAAGCCCATTTTTCTTTGTTCAAACTTACTAGAAAATCTTCTGTTAAATTCAGTCCCTGGTATGAGGCCAATTTTTTTTTTTTGGTGGATTAATGAAGACATTGTCCACATTTTCTCTTCAGTTTATGGCAATCCTTTACCTAACTTAAACTTTAAAACATTTAAAAAATATTATTTTCTAGCCACAATTCTTCATAAACCAAAGTCTCTTTTCTGTGGTCTGTAAAATTCTCAGAGAAGTTTTCTATTTCATGTCTTGCTCTGAAGAAGGATGAAGTCTGTACACCAAAATAATCCACAGCTTCCTTGGAAGGATTCTGTAAGAAGGGAAAATGTGGAAAAATACTTTGTATATATCTATGAGATTTGAGACTGAGGTTTTGTGCCTCAAAATGGGCATAGTTGCTGAGTACATACGTTCTTTTTTTTTTATACCTTATGTATGAAAAGTTGTATATTTTATGACTTTCTCATCTGTGCAGAGTTACATTTCTGTTAGGCATCTCTAGGTAGTATTTGCAGCTGGAAACAGATTCTTCTTTGTTAACAATATATCGATATATTGATTCCAAATTGGTTGGAAATCTCTTAATAAAAAGGAGAAGAAACATAAAGTCTTTATTGGAAAAGCTGATTTTTTTTTAAGAATTTCAAGAAAAATAGCATCATTAACCAAATGAGCAATTGTGTAGCTGCCACGCATAGAAGATATGGATTAGGAAAAAAAGGAAACTATTCAGAAGTTAAAAAAAAAAGTTTCCTTAAAACAAAATATTTGTGTGGGCATTTTAATTCTCCAATAATAAGAAAATTCTTGTTACCTGATAAATTTGAAATGGTTGTATAAACCTAAATGCAAATAGAAGGATTAAAATACATGGTGATAAAACTTGAACAGTGGTATCTGTGTGCTAACTCAACGTCTAAAAATTAGGATATTAATAAACAGCTTGGCTAAATGAATTCCAAGGAATTTAATTACTCATTTTCTATTGGCTCCTTGCCTATAAACAGAAGACGGTTAGAGCATAGGAATAAAAATCTGAAGATGCTTATACTTCAGAGACAATACTTGCCCCAAAGGTTTTTCATTTTGCTATTTTTAGTTGCTTGCAGTTCATGTCAGGAAACAGACAATGCATTACAAAAGCAGTATTAATAGAATTCCTTCATTTCTTAATTAATGTAGTTTGAACTAGCATCAATTATAACAATTTAATGAATTTTTTCTCATGAAATAGAAGTAATTATAATAGAGGAAGATTAAATCTTGGGCAGGTCGTTTTGCAAAGCAGAAATTACTTTCAGTAGTTTCCCTGAAAGAGCTTTTAAGTTCTATTGGGATGAACTGCTTTGAAAATGCAAAACAGAAGTTGTTTGACAGTGATGAAATAAAGTCAATAAGTCTAGGGAAGAATACTGCTTCCAGATGGATATTTGAAGGATAAATACAATGTAAGACCTTTCAGAGGACAAATTTATTTGAATGGCAATGACAGATAATAGTCTTGGAGTCTCTGTAGGGAGAAAGAGCTAGAAATACTACAGAATTACATCAGGACTTGTGTATGCCAGGCTTGATAGTCGCTCCACAGTGTGGCCTCTGCTGTTCTCCAAGATAAAGGTTTGCTGTTACTAGAGAGCAGCCTCGTGCTCTCCTGTACACCTCAGGAGCAAGTTGACCTGCTTCTGCAGGGAGGCTGGGCAAGATGATCTCTAAAGGTCTCTTCCAACCCCACCATTCTATGATTCTATGAACTGTGTTGTATTCTAGAAAAAGATATGGAAAATACATAGAATCCTGGAATGGTTTGTGTTGGAAGGGATCTTTGCAGGTCAACTAGTTCAACACTCCTGCAATGAGCAGGGACCTCTTCAACTATATCAGATTGCCCAAAACCCCATCCAACCTGGCCTTCAATTTTTTCAGAAATAGGCACCTACAACCTCTATGTGGAGCCTGGATCTGATTTGCTTTATCAAGCATTCCTTACCAACTGCAGCCAGGGCTTCCTTTTTTCTTTCTGGTAGTTTAGTTTATATGATATAACAGCTAGGCAACTTCCACACTATCAGTTTATAAAGTATCTGATCTTACTATTAGAACCCCAAATCATAATGAAAATTAATATGGTCAATATTGTTGCTGAGTACTTGACATTACAACTGACATGCAATTGCTGTACAGTCTGAGTTCTTAAATCACCTCTATGCTTCTGTTTTCCAGCTTCATAAAGTAGGAGTCAAATTTTATCTAATGAGAAACTTTTAATTTTCAATTGTGAAAGAATGTTGAGGTGCTCCTTTTCCAAAAGTTTCTTTTTGATAGATTCATTAGAGATTCTGTTTCATCTGAAAACAAATCCCATCAAACAAACAACATTTAAATCTATCTCAGTGTTTCAGCTTCTTATAAATACCTCAAATTAACGTGCTTCCTGATTTCACCAGGTGAAGAACCAGAAAGAAAGTCCACGTTTTCCCTTAAGTTCCTCCAGGAGCTACTTTTGCTCAGCACAGTAGCTATCTTTTCTGTACACTGATAAGTATCTCTGGTTCCACTCATCTACATCTGTGTTCCCTTTACAAAAGGAAAATCTAGAGATTTATAACTTCTGACAAATGTTTGTTTGGGAGCATTGTCTTTGTTAATACCCAACTAAGACATCCTTTCCTCTCTTACCAAACCAAACCAAACCAAACCAAACCAAACCACCATTCTCATGATTTTGTTTGATGGTAAAAGTTTTGATCAATTAGAAAAATAATGGAGATAGTCACTGAGATAATCTCGTATCCCTTCACCATAAGGTCTTTCATTCTTTGCATTTATGATAGCTCTTAAATGTCACTTTAACACCTCATACACCAATAGATGGGGCTGGAAGCTCACTGCATGTCACCAAACCCAACTATTTGCATACCTACTAAATACTGAACAATTTCTAATCAATAGTATATGCTCCGTATCAATACATGATTAAAGATGAAAGATATTTCATGGTAAGATAAGGATCATGAAGAAACTGTCAATCGTATGGGATCATGAATCATATGGGAAAAATTGCAATGTGGGAGAGGGTTCTTTGGTGTGACATGGTGTTAATTAGCAAATTAAGCTAAGACCTAAGGGTGGAAACACTACATATTTGTTCTCTCAGGCTTGTTATCTGTGTATATTGTATTTTAGATGTAGGATAGGATTGAATTTTTATAGTTGTCTGTGTCTGGTCATAAAGATTCAGCAGAGGTATCCATTTTTCCATGTCTTGCAACAAATGGGGATGCAACAAATGCTTTTTGTTTTCCTGTGTTGTGTAGGGATGGTCTTGTATGTCAAACTTGTATCCTAAAAATGTAGTCTAGCTTTTGGGTCTTTTTTACTTCTAATGCAGCTGTATCTGCTGTGAAGTGGCTGGATTAAAGAAAAGCTGAGTGCACAGTCCATTGCTTACAGTCCTTACATGGAATACAAAAAGTATAAATTCATGGTATAAAAGCTATAAATTCGTGCTTCACAGAATACTGAATTATTGAAACATTTTGGAACAGCTCCTACAGAAAAGTTGAGATAGACGGATAGGAGAATACCTAAGAGCTGGCTGCTGCTAGGAGCAATAACTCTGATGAGGAAGCTATTTTGACCATAAATACTAACTTAGCTGACTTCTTCCCCTCCAAGATTAGTATATCTCGGTGAAAAGAATGCTTTTGATAAATTGCTTTTCCTCTCAAAATGCTGGGAAATATTAAACATGTTTCAATTACTTGTATGTTCATGTATACAAATTTTTGTTGGAAATTCTGTCAAATTAATACAAAAATTAAGATTGAATATTAAACTGTGTATGATAGCAAAGATGTCAGACACCATAAGTAGTCTTATATTCTGTACACTTTTGCACCAAATCTGAAAAATTTAAAAGTGTCATGGTACTATAGCACTGTCCATCCTTCCTGTCGTGCTTCTTGGCTTGAGGTCATTATATTGAAATGAAAAGTGAACTTGACATGAACTTGAATTTTCAGACTGAGGACAGGAACTTCAAAAGGCAGAAGAGAAACCAGTGAAGGCACAAATTTCTAAGAGCTGTTAAAAATTGCACAAGAAGTGGTTATGTTGTCGCTGACGAGATGGTGACAGCTTGTCTTGTCACGCTGCTCTGTCATGGGTCCTGTGAAATGAAAGGGGATTGTGATAAGTTCAGATGCAAAGTTGGGTTTCCTCAGGTTGACAGCTGTCTGCAAAAGCCACTGTGTGTGAAGAACTGCTATCCCTGGCATCTATGAATTAAACAGGTCCTTACCTATGTTTTCTTTTCAAAAGATTTGGGGACCCCCTCCCAGCTGCTGAGAAAAAAGCCTTGGAAACGCTTCTCAAAGCAAGAACATTTGGAAAAAAAAAAACCCAAAGAGAGCAGAAAGTAAGCCCTCTCCCCCATCCCCCTTTTCCACCATAATTGCATAAATAAGTGCAATAAACATCATAAATCAGCCAGCCAAGATGCAGCAAGCTGTTTCCCATGTTACAATAGCTAATATCTATTTAATTTAAATTAATATCTGTTAAATCTTCTATGCTCCACAAGATACTTGCTGGAGGGAAAGTGGTAAAAGTTATTTTTCCAGATGCATTTGGAATGTCTGGAGACTACAGATTTTTTTTTCCTAAAAAGCTCCTTTTTGCCTTTAAAGGAAACAGAAACTTTGGAAAATTCCAAGGCTTTTTATGTTGTGACTTTAGTTCATTGTCAAAAAGTGAGAGAAAGAAGTTAGTGAAGACTCCCACCTCCGGTGTGAGGAAAAATTTCCTCATCAAACTCCTAACACTTAATTACAGTGATTTTCTGCCAGAGGAACTGAAGAATCTGCAAAGCAGTCAACTATGGTCAGAAATGGTGAGTTGTGACTGGAAGCCCATCTTCTCTCCTGAACTCATTCCTCAAAGTAAAAGGGTCTGATTGATGGCAGGATCTGAAAAAAGCCCTGACATGTAGTTGAAGAGGAACTCACAAAGCAAGATGAAATGAGAAATGACCAGTCTTCTTCTGGGCTTGTCAAGGCCTAGCAGGGTAGGCAGGTAGGGGTCTGCAGGAGTTGGGGAATATTTGAGAAACCATGCTATATCTGTCCTCAGAAATGTTCAGGAACATGGAACTGGGCTCCATCACAATCTCAGTGATGGAGGTCATACCATCATTTTTGTTATCCAGTTGAAAGCCAGTTTCATTCAATTTATGGACAATAAAACATGGTCTGGGGCAAATCTTGGCTTTTATGCATTGTAATAGCTTGGACCAAAGCTTTTAATGGGGAAGCACTTTCTGGATTAGAGGGTTCCATGTCTTAACATGCTCCACGAGAGCAGTGAAAATTAAGAACATTTTGCATAGTGATGAAAGCTTTGAGAAGTATAATCTATTTTTTTTTTTCACAGTGAAAGGCAAACTTCATTTTCCAGTCTGAAATTTTGAACTGTTCTGGCAAAGCACTGTCACCATTTTCACCCCTTTAAATTCAAGTTTTATTTTTTTTTTAATACTAACCCATATTTTTTTCAGCTAGCTTGTAAGGCCATGCACACAAGCTGCAGTCAGTCCATGTGTTTTGTAGATACTAGAATACCAGGGAAGGCTGTTTTGCTCTTCAAGTGGTGCTAGAAAATTTACTCTTCATGTAGCTTTTTAAAGTCATTACATCACAAGGGCTTCATTTGACTTTGTTTTCAGTAGCAGACTTCAGTAAGGTGTTTGGGTTGACGAGAACATCATAGGAGGTCTAAGGACTTCTCCTATGATTATTTAATGGGAGAAGTAGGAAATCCACACCTTTAAGGAAGATTTTGCAAGTTACAGCAATATGGTTCTTTTGCATAGAGCTAAATTCCCATTTTAGTGAGTTTTCTGACTTCCCATATGGATACACAGTCCCACGCTGTGTAGTACTGCAGAGTACTCAGTGACCTTTTTTGAGGGAAACTATAAACACTAGCTTTGGCATAATAGATGGGTGGGCTGTATTTCAAGGGTGATGTGCCAGACTGTATTTTTCCCTTCTCAAATTAGAGGCTAAGTGTGCTGCTGGAAACTCAGAAAAGAGGGAAATGCTCCATCCTGAACAGGTAAGATGCTTCCAGACATTTCACAGGTATCACCTTGCTTCAGAGAAGGACAATATCCCTCCAGCCCTGCTTCTCACAGATCCTACATTGAGAGGAAAACCACCCTGCTCCAGACTTTAAACCAGCTCTACC
This sequence comes from Colius striatus, assembly GCF_028858725.1. Lineage (NCBI taxonomy): Eukaryota > Metazoa > Chordata > Aves > Coliiformes > Coliidae > Colius > Colius striatus. The sequence continues at coordinate 22,133,182 of NC_084768.1, forward strand.
TTGTGGTACTCAGAACGTGCTTGCAGTCTATTGTTGGCAGTCTATCCTGGGGATACTGGCTCTGGTTTGGTAGTCATTGAGCAATGCCTGCAGGCACATGCATGACTGTGAGAAAGGCAGTGTGCAGAGGTGAACTCTACCGTTTGGAAAAGAGACTTTAACTCCTCACACTCTGCATGGTGATGCTATCTTTGTAAGTGGATTTGCCTGAATGGCTTGCTAGGAAGTGTGCAAGCAATGTACTCCATTTAGGGGGGGGAAAAAGTGGAGTTATTCAAATTTCCTTAAGGAGTGAAGGAAAAGGCATTAAAATGGTGACACAATTAAATCAACATTGACCTGACTATATGTGACCGAGTGCTGTGCATGCATGAAGTGCCTCTGTTCATGATGTGAACCAGCCATGGTGATTTCTTAGAGCTGCTTTGCAAGCCATAGTGGTCTGCGTCAGTGATCAACCACACACAGCTCTTGTGTGGCTGGAGAGAGTAAATGTTCAACAGGAAATAAGATCATTCTGCATCTGCTGTTTTAGCTTCAGTTCTTAAGGTTTTCTTTAAAAGGTTAGGCAAGATGGGTTGCATAACAAGGAAGTTTACTTTCTACTCACGCTAGCTTTCCCACTGGACTTTCTTACTTTATGTAAGAGATTGTTTATTTTGCCTCAACTCTAGCATGATTCAAGAGCAGCATTCTGGTGCTTAACAGTTAAAATGAAATAACCTTTAAGAAAAATGTCTCCTACCTTCCTGGGAAATAGATACCAGATTCTGTAACCGTATTACTCAAACGTATGTGATTTAACAGGTTCTTGCTCATATTTGGGGCAGATACACTCTATTCTTAGCTGTTCAGGAACAGTGAAATCAAGGAGGTCTTCACTCCTCGCATTGTACAGAGCAACATAAAGCATAAAGAAATAGGGAAGGAAGGTGGGCAAGAAGCCAAGAGCCTTTTTTTTTGAGCAAGGAGGGAAAACAGAGAAAAAACTCACCTGACCTACTCTGTCTTAAAATAGGTAGCACTCATATATGCCTTCTGTTTATTTGGGAATATGAACAGTGGTGTAGGGAAGTGTGAGCTGGACTCTGAGACACATATACTTTCTGTGTAGGCCTATGGCTCTTCTTTCATCCACATTCCTTGCCAAGGTCGACGTCTAGCTTCTACCTGGAAATTTTTTCGTACCATGTTCCATGGACACAGAAGTTGCAAATGCAAAATCAGGTCATGATAGCAAAAAATTTGTTCTTTTGTTACAGATTTTTGGCTAATCATCCAGAAAAAGATATTTCTGAAACTTTCTAGTCTGATTCAGGGCTAATGTGCGCAGGCTACATTAAGGGGAAGGTATCAGGACAGTTCAAGGGCTGGTGTGTGCCAAGGGAAAGAAATACAGAGGATGAGGTGGAGATGATGGTTGCTCAAGTATGGAAGGGAGATGCTGAGGCAGCTGGAACATCACAGCTAAAATTATTGATGTCTGTGGAAAAATATAACTTCCCAAGGAGTGTGGTGCTGCCACTGTAGCACAGTCTCTGTCCAACACCTTAGAAGACTTTCATAGTCTAGGCATTTCTTTCCCTAAAATGTCCAGACGACTTCTTTTCTGTGACCACTATATAAGAAGGGAGATATTAATTCACCTGATTTCTAGGAAACTGTCTTTCTGGAATATTGAATTTTCTGTCTTCTCTGATCAGTTTTTGCTACTTGGTAGAGGGGGAAGGGTCCTCTAGAAAAGTTAAGGAAAAAAACAAAAGTAGAAAACTCATCTTATTATCTTATTATCAGCCTTCTCAGGTGTCTGGACTGGTTAATACATGGCAGCTGCTAGTTTATGTGCTTACCTCGGTCCTCCAGGATATCTGTGTCCTGCAGGTAACCTGATCAGCAAGAACAAGACTGGAGGGATGAGATAAATCATCACAGGATTTACTCAGTCTAAGCCTCAATTGCTAGGGGCAGCAGGCTGTTTTGAAAATACAGTCTTCCTGTTAAGAATGATAAAACCTTATTGATGACTTTTTTTTTCATCATCCACTTTGAATTCTGTAATGTGGGCTATTCCCATCCTGAGGCAGAGCTAGAGATGATAAAACATTTTCACAATCATGCCCTCAGACTTCAGCCTGTGGTTTGAGGAAATGCCATTGCCCCAGCACAGAGAAGCCCACACGCAGCCAGCCCAGAGACACTGCAGTGCCTGTCTGTCACGTCAATGCCCCTCTTTCCAAATAGCATGGTGGAGCCACAGAAATAGAGGGAAAAATACCTTCATGGTGGGATGATGATGTGCTGGCTGTATGGTGTGTGTACAAATGGTTGAAGACCACATGATGCAGAGAGGCACAGCATTTGCAGTGTTTATTTTTTGTGTTGAATTACCCAGTAACCACTATCCTCTGAAGCCACCAGGTACTTAGACTGGTCTTTAGATTGTCTCAATCTGGAAAATAAGTACTGAGATGAATTTAGTTTTTTTAATTGTAGATATCTCCTCTCACTTTACTGCTTCTCTTTCACTTTTGTCACCAAAAAGCACATCCTTTACACACAATTTTTATCTCTCTTACAAATGATTGAACATTATAATTTCCAAATTTCAGCTGGCTAGCATGTAAAATAAAAAGGAAGTGGATAGATTTAAATTGCAAACTTCATCCCAAAAAATGAGCTGAAATCAAGCTATCTTTCCTGATAGCCTTATTTGCATTTTCAGAGACTTTTCCTTGTTGCTGGGGCTGTGAAAGGGGATGGCGTGAGAAGCATGAGAGTGGGATGATGCTTGTGCAGCGTAACGTGGGAAATGCAAAGGCCTTTCAGGGAACGGGTATTTTTCAACGAGATTTCCTGGTTGATTCAGATTGACCAGGAAGAACTGCATAGGCACAAAGAAACACTAGAAATGGGTCAAAATCAGGAAATGCATAAAATTTCTTTGATATGTTGAAGAAAGTGAAGAAACTGATATGTATACTGGTTTTCACAAACCTGTTTCTTTTTTCTGCCATCTTGTTTCATGAAAGAGATGTTTATGAATGAAACAGATGCCTTTTTTCTACCCCAGTGTTTCAGGTGAGCTTCGGAAACACCAAACTCCAGATCTGATATCTGTTTATGTCCCTGGAAGATTTTTCCTTGTGCTATGCATACAAAGAGCTGCGTCCACTTGTCCATTTGGTCCAAGATGTTTAAAACAGAACCAGAGAGTCACAAGGAACTGATGTGTAAATGCAAGAAATGTAATTACAAGTATGAGTGGTCTTACATATCTCTGCAAACCATTTTGAAATGTGTCTGGGGCTAAATTGGCTTGCCTGTCCTCCCTTGCCCTGTGCTTGCAAACCATAACTCTCGTTCTCTGCAAGACTCACAGTCTCCATTTGAAAAGAAAATAAAAAATTAAAATAATAAGATAAATAAATAAAATAGAACCCCCACAGCGTTGTGCTCACTCCATAGTCTCATCAGGCCATAATGACAGTGGTTTGCTGAGGGACCACATTTGTCATCGGATCTCTCCACTGTGCAACCTTGTTCTGTTCCAAGGCACTGTCGGAAATATGTGTCTCCAGCTGCTGTGTATTGGAGGACCCACAGCCTCATTCTTGTTGGACATGCCTGGAGAGTGGTGTCACAGAGCTCTGAAGTTTAATTATAGCATCTGATGCTAACCCTGCCCTCCTGCAGCTTTCTGGCAGGGCCTGCATCCCAGACAGGGATGTGGTCAGTGGAGGGAGAGAGGACACGGAGTGTCATGGATGCACAGGAATGAAAATGCTTGGAAAAAGGGTGGTCTAGAGATTGCTTGTTCTCTGTACCCTGTCAGTCCTGTCCCATCAAGGTTGATGAGCCAGAGTTTGGTATGGAGTAATTACTCCATACCAAGGAGTCAGTCAAGGAGTAATTACTAAAAGTCAGCTGAGGAGTAATTACTAAAATAATGTTTTCTAAAAGCTGTCTTGATATATGTTTTTTTCCTTTATATTGGAAATGTTTTTTATTTTTCTCTGGGGAAATTATTTGCCAAGGAAATGAGATTTGGATAACTCTCCTGTAGGACTGAAAAGGTGGAATTCAATTTATTCATTCTTCACATTGTATTTTTTTGTTTTCTATGTTACATGTCAGTGGCAACAATGGAATTTTATTTTTCTCATTACCACAATTATGTGTTCTAATACTTTCCTTGTTCATCTAGTTAGGCAGCCAACAGTACATGGATGATCTTTGCAATCTGAAGAGCTTCTTTCTGTGTCTTCAGCTGATGTGGTACATCACATGCTACTCTGTATTTAATGGATCTCTGTTACTCCGAATTGGAAAGAGCGAAACAACGTGTTTGCTCTGAAACAGAAATTCTTAGGACCTCTGTTGATTGCAGAGGAAGCCTGACAGGAATAGCCCTGGTGGCCTCTTTTCCCTTCAGCATTTAAATACAGCACTGGGTAAGGAATTGGTGAGAGAATTTTCAGTTGGGAGTTTCCTGCAAGGGCTTTTCTGCCTCTGCGAGCTCAGTTGACTACACTCTGATCAGGCTTTGTGCTAAGCTCTGACTGGCCTCATCCAGGTTCACTGTGGCCCAACCTGAGCTTGCTTTCAGCTTGTTCTGTTGAAAAAGCAACTTTCAGTGGACCTTCGACTACTGTTCACTTTGTTGTAGCTTTTACCCAGGTTTGCAATGCAGTGCAGTGTCACACAGAGGTATTTCTTAGCTAACAGCTGGTAACAGCAAGGTGTTTTGGGGTTATTTTTTGATCCTGTCAGAGGAGAGCTGCCACAGGACAAGCGATGCTGTGTTAGTGTCACTGTAAGAGGATGAAGAATGACTCTGCAATTTCATTTTCAAAATTTGAATTATGCTAATGAAAAAGCCCTTTTATGTAAGGTGTGTTCCTCTGGGACCCAAACATAAACTGTGCAAGTTGTAGTGTTGCAGAGCAATGGAGGGTTTGGGCAATATTGTAACTTGAAGGTGACCACAGGGAACATGAAAAATTCACCTCAACGCAGCGCTGTTCCTGGCATCTCTGTGAAGGATACAGGATATAGGAGGGTTGCAGCACTTGTATTCCTTGTGATATATAAATTAAACACCAGCCTTTGGCCTCTGGACCATTGCTTTTACAATTCTTGCATCCAGAGAGTGACTTATTGCAAACTCTTGTTTTCGTCATGACGTTAACATTACCAGCAAGGTCAGGTAGAGCTATGGTTGAAAACACACTTCAGATAAATAAATGTTAAATAACTACCCAGAAAACTGAAAATACAACTGAAGTTATACTTTCAGTTATAACCTCCAGAGACTCATAGTAAGTGGAATAGATTTAATCAGAGTAATATCCTGTGCTGTTCCCTCTGGGAGAAGAGGCTGACAGAGCAGAATACAGCTGTTGCAGATCAGCTGTGCTTCAGGTAGAGGGTTTTGAGTGAAAATCACAAAAAATAATTCTGATCTCTTGAAACAGTTCAGACTGTGGATTGTGTGGTGTTCTTCTTCATTTAACCCATCGGCCCCTGGCATTTTGAGCAGTCCACAGCAAAAAACTGATTCCAAAGGTGTTTTGGCATGAAAAACTTATTTTCTTAATTTTATCTGCCCTCTAAAATCTTCTGAATGCTTTGACATCATCATGACCCATAGAAAATGCAAGAGCTGTTTCCAGCCAGCTAGCTAACCAGCCAGCTTTGCATGGTGGCACTGGGTAACACCAGCGTGTAGATCCCCATGAGCTCACAAGGATGTTCAGTGTCACTCCACATTACAACTTGGATGACGAAGAATAAAGAGGAAATGGGTTTTGTGGGTTTATACTGCAGAAGAACTCTAAGACCAGGAAAGCAAACCTGGCTTTTGAGGTCTTAGGGAGGTTTTACAGCACAAAATCTTCATGTACCACTGAACTCTACCCTAAGTTCTCTAGAACACAGTATTGCTCTGGAAATCTTTCTGAGGAAGGTTTTCTTCATAAATACTTCTCAGAAGTTAGGCATGGGAAGCTTTTTCATTGTTAAAGAAATTTACCTTTTCCACAGTGATCACTGTGTTCAGCTCAGGCTAGCTGGAATAGTTCCTCTCTCTCTCTCTCTTTCACTTGAGTCTTTGTCCACAACTTGATGAGGAACTCTTTGTGGAGCACAGTTGAACGGGCAGCACATTATTTCTGGAGTGAAAGAAACCAGGGGATTTTTTTCTTCAGTGATGCTCAGTTCTTGTAAATGTGTCTTTTTCAGCCTCCTCAGGAAGTGCCTCAAAGATGGGATTAAGCCTGCAGTCACTCCACAGGGGAACCATGACTCTGCATACTTCTTGTGAGGCAGGTGAGATCCAGCCCTGATCCCCAGAAGTGCACGAGGGTTGGATGGGGTTTTAGGGAGTGTGCACTATCTCTCCCTGAGAGCAGCCAGGGCAGATGGGAAAGTCTTTCTCAGAGAGGAAAAGTATGCAAGGGCAAGGGAGGAGCCAGGAGGGCTCCCAACAGACCCTCTGGGCTGGAGGATGTGCAAAGTCATGTAAGGAAAGAAAAGAAACAAATCAATAACATGCAATTGGTGAAAATTGGAAGGTGTGTTTGATTCCCTTGGCACATCAAAGAGATGGGACAGAGGTTCACGTCCCCACTCCCAATCAAAAGGAAGAACGACCCAGTGGAGCACCCATAAATGTGAGTGCATTGCCTTTTCTGGGGGTAGCTACCCTGGCTCACATGCAAACAGAGCTGAATGTGCACATGTACACATGCAGCCATGTTCAAAAAGAATGTCAAAACGCTGTATTATTTTCAGGAGACAAAATCCCAGTTCTTTGGCCAGCTTTAAGTCTAATCTAGTAGCTATTTCACTGGGGGCAATCCAGATACTGTGCCTGGTCTCTGATCTTGCTCTTTTGCATGCCTTTCAGCATAGTGTTGTTTTGGTTTTATGACTGACATCAACTAATATACATGTAGATTTAATTGTAGGTAATATTTTCCCTTTCCTTTCTGAAGCCTGAATCATGTCATCTTCAAAAGACCTTTTTTTTTTTTGGCCAGTGTCTTGGCCTCCAGGCCTGTACACAGCTAGCTACTCATATTTTACTAGCATCCTGTTTATTTTCCTGACTGATTTCCAGGGTCATAATGATATTTGTCTTGAATTTAGGTGAATCTAGCACTGAAGTAAAGAAAAGATAAATATTAACTAAATTGCAAGAGAATCATTTGATATTCCAGATTGCTTCCTCTGCTTCTCCTTATGAAGCATAACTTTAATCCATTTTTAAATCAATTCAAGTGTTCATCTAAATAAGTCCTGAAATATTTCAAGATGAGTATTCTGCACAGCCCTGCCTTGCAGATTTAATGATGATTTTGCTTCCTTAGCTGTTTTGTCAAGCTAAACAAAACCCGAATTTCAAGGGGTTTATCACATTTGGGTTTTTTTAAAAAAGGGGGAAATAGCTACTAAAATAGTGAAAGAATGAAGAAACATTAATTTCTTTGTTTTATGTGCTCAAAAGAGATTTTATTTTCCTGTTGATGTCTCTTTTTTACGCTTTCAGTTGATCTTTAAAGAAAACAAAAGCAGTCTTTCAGGGGATTTGAGCCCAAATACTGTTGGGCAGGTACTGCATTGAGCAGGCAGTGGACAGGGTATTTTTAGCAGGATCTTTGGAAGCATGATTCTGTTTTTTGTGTGTATGAGCTTTGTTAGTAACAGTTGAGAAATTGCTCAAAAGTTGCATTTCCATATATATGTATGAACTCCAGCTGAATCATCAGTTTCCAGAAAATCCCTCTCACACCTGTGCCACTGTTCATCTTGTGTGAGACTAACTCAATAAATGCATTATTAAACAAATGATTCAGAGCCACACACACATTCAGCCTTGTATACACAGCTCTGAATAAAAGATAAACTTTGGATGGACAGCATCAAGAGTTACAAATAGTTGCAAGAGGTTTGAGCTGTACCAAATACACCCTAACACTCATGGAGCAATGGATCAGCTAATATTCCCTTGTTTCCCAGATACAAGATGAGGCCAATTTTTCTTCTCAAGAAATTTTCATTTCATATTTCAGTAAAATTTCTTTTAAAGCAGGCTTTAAACATGCCTTTACAACACCAGGTGATCTATAATAAAAGTAAAGGCCTTTAAGACTGTATCTAGACTCTGTACCAATACTACTCTTGTTGCTGGTGTCCAGTTGGATGCAGGTAAATGTTCCCTGACTCTCCTTTACTGCAAATTTATTCTATCCAGACCTGTTCACTCTGCAAGGACCATAAAATAAGCTTTTTTTTTTCTAGTGTTACAAACCAAAAGCTGGATTCAGATGTGAGACAGGCCTCTTGAGTAAGTCTGGAGCCTTTCTTGTGTGGGTGTGTCTTACAGCGATACCATGCCTGTGGACCTTCATTTTTTTAACAAGCTTCTTGATGCTTCAGAGAGATTTCCTGGGTTGAGACTGGAGGCAGCCCAGGAAAGGAAAAAATTAAAAATAGGCAGAGTAGGACATGGCCAAGTAAGCTGTGTGGCAGAGCATGACTGGAGACACCAACTTCACAGATGGTGCAGAAGAGCAGGAAAATGCCCTTACTGTCTGGGAGAGAAAGATGACACACAAAGAAAAATATTTGGAAAATATTCCTTCTTTGTCTTGGCATGGTAATAGCTGCCAATGTCTCTTCCAGTGCAGCTCAACACATTCCTCTTGTCCCATTCATTTCACTTCCACATCCTTGCTGTGGCTGGAGCCCTTATCCATCAGGGAGCAGAAAGTACCTCAGATACTGAAGAGGGTGTGTGCAGAAACTCCTCACTGTCCTTGGGCTGTACAGTGTGATGGCAAAAGGTGACAGGTACACAGTGCAACAGGGCAAAGCTGGGCATAAGGTAGTTTTTCGTAGAGAAAACAGTTTAGCACTGGAGGCTATGCAATCTCTGTCCTTGGAGATGCTAAAAGCTTGAGCAGGAAAGCTCACAGCAACCTGACCTAGCTTTAAGGCTATGTTAATAAATGTTATGCTGGGACACGCCAAGGTCTTATTGTTAATGTTCTCCTCCAGACCACTAGCCTCAATGTTTCTGTCAATGTCACTACACACCTAAGCAGTTGTGGAGGATGGCCTTGATCATTGCTTTGGAGTGTGAAAGCCACCACGTGCACATGATTTACTGTGATTCTCACTAGAGCTGCAGATCTCCATTTATCAATAGGAGTTTTTTAAGTACCTGTTCAAACAGGATGATCAGGATGGATGCTGCCAGCCTGGGACACAAACAGGTGAAGGATAAAGAAAATGACATGCTCCTACATTTCTTCAAAGGCAGTTTGATTTTTATGGCAAATGAACCTGCTGGCTTGAAGTTTTATGAGGCCATTAGAAGCGCAGGGTGAGTTCAGACTAGCTCAGTCTTTGAAGACGAGTCAGCCAGTAAAACAGCCTGTGAGACTAAAACAGTAAATAATAATGCAGCAAAACATATGATTAAGTTTGCTGTTCACAGTGTTCTTTTTTTAAACATTTCTTAAATGGAAACACTTTTTTTCCCCTGAAAGCTTTGTTTCAACTTAAGTGCAGCTTTTCACTGTGACTGTTATTTTATGTTTTAAGCATTAATATTGATGAATTTTAATGGACAGGCCAAATAAAATTAAAAGTATGTTTGTGGGTGCAGCAAATGCTTTCAGGAAAAGAAAGATTTTATAGGGCTCTATAATAAGTAACACAGATGGTATACTTAAGTTAATAAAACCCAGACATGGAGAAGTATGGAAACACCTGTAAAAGCTGAATTTAACAGCTAATAAATATGTTCATAGGTAACCTGTGTTAGGGCCCCGAGTGGCCCCAGCTGAGGCCTCCCACACCCCTGCCAGTGGCAGCTGCATTTAAGCTCGGCCCTGGGACTTCAGCCCTGGTTTGAGTTTGATCCTATGTGTGATAATTAACTGAGATCTGAAAATTCATGTGTTTCTGGAGTAAAGTTTGGAGAAATAAAAAGAATAATGAAGCCCTATTGTGGAGGAATATGTTCTTTGTTCTGCTAGCCCTCGTAGGCCCCTTCCCTCACACGGACAGTTGATTTCATGAGTTGTCTCTCAAAATGACTTCTTGGTGCTGTGTTAGGTGTTGACTGCTGGATAGAGCTCTTTGTGTTTGGGGTGCTGAGGATGTTTCAACAGACTGATTGTAAGGTCTGGCTCAATTAGAGTGTAGAGGATGTTGGCAAGAATGAGCAATGTCTGGAGAGCTTCGATCACCAAAGAAAAATGGAAAAATAGGTTAGCTTACACCTTGCTTTTAAAGATTTTTGAACCGAAATTCTTTTCAATGAATACAGTGGATCCTGAGTCCTGTAACTATAGTCCTAGTTTTCTAAGCTATATTTTAAGGGCTTCATCCTGTAGATCTTAAGTTGTGTTTTATGGAGGACAGGCTTCTGGAGCCTGCAGGAAAGAAGGACGTCCTCTAGCCTGAAAGAGTCTTTTGCAGGGATTAAGGGAATGAGCTGTTTCTTCCTGGCCACAGGCAACAGAGCAAGAAGTTGTGGGTTTAATTTCCAGTAGGAAATTCCACTGCCTTTCTCTGATGAAAGCAAGGCATGGGTCTAAGGGTGTGGTATCTCCACTGCTGAGGTTTTTAAGAATAGGTTGGACCGGCATCTGTCAAATTATTTGGGTCAAATTGATCATGGCTTGGGGTAGAAGGTGGGACCATGTCTAGCCCTCCTGGAGCTGAGCGTCACTTAGGAAATATGCGCCGTTCCCTTTCCTTATGCAGCTGGTTCCTCACTTCCAATGACAGGAGCCCCCGCCAGCTCCCTGCTCTCCTCCATGCTTAACATTTTGGCAAAGTCTACCTCTTTTAGGTTCTGTGCTGATTTTTGTATTTTATCTGTGCTTTGCCCTTCATCAGAAACTAGTTTATTAGTTACCACAGGACTTATGAGAGGAAGTTTCCATGTAATTATGGTTGCAATAGTATAAAACCCCTGGGTTTGAAACACTGTTCACATTTTCTTAATTCAAAATGTACAATGATTTTTTTAAACAAACCAAATCATGGGAGTTCTTCATGTCTGCTGTTGTGTTCAGAAGGAAGGGATACATTTCTTTGCCAGGACCATTCATAGTCAATATGTTTGAAGTCCGTAAAAGGTTATGTGAAGTTATAACCAGTCAATGGACCAAAACTAACTGCAGGCATTAATCTTGTTAGAGCAATTAAGTGATTTGTAGACTTGGGACTGATAACACCAGCAGTTTTAATAGCTTGGGAGATACATCTGGAAGGATACATCTGTGCATGGCAGTCACCCATGAGTATGGCAATCTATTCAGATCATCACTTTTCCAAGGAGCCTATCCCTGCCACAAAACATGTGATGCAAGCAAATGCATGCTTAGGTATTGAGTAAAACAAACAAACAAACAAACCTGTTGTGTTTTGACATGATGCACACTCTTACACACACACCTTAGATCTGCTGTAAGGAGTCCTTGTAAGAGCAGAAGATATGGAGCTTCAGAGCTCCCAACCTGGGCTCAGCATCTGTGCTGGGGGAATAAGCAAATATTTAGATGCTTATGCAGGCTTTGTAGAGTTGAGTACTTTTAACTTAGCAGAAAATCATTTCCTTAAGGTGACATTTATCTAAGAATAAATTTGCCCTTTTTTCCTTACGTTTTCTCACTGTGGCCACCTGATTATAAGTTTTTATCTGACAAAGCTCTGACAAAGTGTGAATTTAGGGGATGGAGAGGGCTTTTATTTGATCCCAGCAACGGAAAGGATGCTATGGAAAGTCCACTCCTTAGTGCGCATCAGTGTGTGCTGCAGGGGAAATTTTGGTTTCCTTAATTCATTGTTTGTACAGGCAACGTGAGAGACTCCACATCCAGGGAGGAGATATGATGTGGTTGTGGGAAAGCACAGCAGGCAGGCATATCATACGTGCACTGTTGTCTATGCAGAAACCCTATGACTGCAACAGCTTTGGTCTCATAGGGGAAGCAAACTAGGTCTGACCAGTTTTAACTTACAGCTCACCAATGCATGTGTTTGTTTTAAGAAGGGAGATGATAAAACAGGGGTTCTCCCCTTGATTTGTCTAACACTGGGTGTTTTGGTCATCAAGTTATTCGTGGACCGGTTGATGGGAAAAGGAGTAGGAGAAATTTCCTCTTCAGCTGGCATCATTCAGCTCTCAGCAGAGAGGCTGAACTCTGTAAAACTAATCCAAGAAAGTCTGTTTCTTAGCCTGAACACATTCTTTTAAGAGGAAGAAAATGAAAAGGAAAGGAGGTGGAGGAAAGCCAGAATAAACAGAACGTTACTTGGAGCTTGAGGCTGTGGAAAGATGGGGGAAAGGGAGATGAAAAAAAAAAAAAAACAACAACTTTGAAGAGGTACAGATGGACGCGTTGATGCGAGTGTGCTTTGGTTTCGACAGGGTTGTAATTTGAGCAAACAAACAACAGAGCTGTGAAAGTCAGAGTTACCCTGAAGTTCACAAGAGCAGCACTTTCCTGTTACTGCTTATTCTTATTGTCAAAGTTTTCCTCAGATTACTTCACTCCAAAACAGTTCCAGAACTGAGTTTTTCTGTCACTACATTGTTTCCTTTTTTTGGCCAATTTTATCCTATTTAATTTTCCTTTATTTCCCCCTGAGAGGGAGGCAATGAAAGGACGTGAAATACAATATATCTCATAGCTGTATTAATGTTCCCGACATGGTTTTTAATGATTCAAGCACCAGTAATTAATTTTATACAATTAACCTATTTCTCATTCCTCTGAGCAAAATTAGAATAAAATTTTCCCATCTGTTCACCAAAACAATTTCCCAGTTACCAACCAGATCCTTCTATGTACTCAGATGAGAAACTGCAGTCACCACCAGTCAGATTTTTGTTGGTGCAATACTGAGCTGCCTGAGTCAGCAGACCTTTCAAAGACTAATATGCTAAATAGAGATGATAACTTACGAAATGGATTTGATCTTCGTATGATACTGTGCACTTGTCCCAGCCACACCCTGGGGATGAGTGGAAGTAGCCATGTGCTTTCTCTTTGGTGCTCAGCTTGGTCCATCACAGATATGACACTTGGTGTCATAACCTGGACTTGACTTTTAACTGGGAGTTGGGAAAGCCGCTTCCTGGTGGCACAGGTGTCTACAAATCAAAAAACACTGCTGGATAGCTTGGATGGAGGGGATAGGCATAAGCCATGTTAGAGTGAGTTTTAATTCTAGTTTTCTGCTTGTGGCACTGAAGTACTTACTCCTCCTGCCAAGGATCAGATTTGAATTGGGAAAAGCCTCATAAGGTTCAACAAGGCGAAGTGCAAAGTCCTGCACACATACAGGAAGAACCTGAGGCTGCGGGACCTGGGACTGCTTAGCCTGGTGAAGGCTAAGTAATGCTTATCAATGCTTATGAATACCTATAGAGTGAATGTCAAGAGGATGGGGCCAGTCTTTTTTCTGTAATACTCAATGACAGGACAAGGCGTAAGTGGCACAATCTGGAACACGGGAAGTTCCGCTTGAATATGAGGAGAAGCTTCTTTGCAGTTCAGATGAGGGAGCCCTGGCACAGGCTGCCCAGGGAGGATGTGCAGTTGCCTTCTCTGGAGGTTTTCAAACCCACTTGGACATATTCTTATACCCCCTGATTGAGGTGAAGTTTCTTTAACAAGGATTTGTACTACATGATCTCTTGAGATCCCTTCCATCCGCCACTGTTCTGTGATACTGTGAAAACCAGCCTTGTTTTGTGTCAGTGTGCAGGAAGCCTCTGTTCTACAGTGCCTGCTCTTCTCAGCAGCATTTCTTACCATAATTGTGCAACTTGGCACATGCTCCCAAAGGACAGGGAAGAAAGGAATCCTTTGTCTCTTATTCTCACTGAAGACTTGCTTTCATCTCCTGGGAGGCCTTTCATAAAGTATTCAGTGGTTAAAATAAATAAGAACTGGTGTTTTCTTGGTGTTAGATTAAATCAATTGCATGAAAGAAACTCTATTTTATTACGAAGCAAAGGTGAAACCTCACATCCCCTCAAGCAACTCTCTGCAAGGAGGAGTGCTTGACTAGGGTGGAGATCTTCATCCATTCACATGTGTAAGTGTCTATGAGATTGGCTTAAATCTGAGACATTCTCTTCCATGAAAACCTAGAGCCCTTTGGAAAAACACATTATTATCGATGAAATATAGACCAGAAAATAGTAAAACTTCCTCTTCCCTCCCTAAGTTGTTCCTCTTCTTTTTCATTTTGAAGAGCAAGAGCTGTGTGCTTGGTTGTAGAGCTTCAAAGCTATGAGACTTGCTGTTCTGGTTTTTCTTTGAGGGCAATTTGCTGAAATGTATCATTTTCGAGAAACAATTGGGTTCAATAAAGGGTATTTTGTTTACTGAGATAGAGAGGTGAATGCTGAACACTTATCACTATTGAACAGGTCAGGAATCTTTCTTTGTCTTGAAAATGATTTGTTCCTCTAGCAGTTTTTTTATCAGAGGAAACCAATGTTGGATCCTGGGTGATCCAGCTGGTGGTTATTAGTGTTTTTATCATGTCTAGTAGTTGCAGAATTGAACAAAATATATGCTTCCTAAAGACCTTAAAGCCACTGATATAGTAAATGTTCCTGGAAATCAAGTTTAGCTTTGTGCATGTTGGTGCAGAAAAGGGGAATTTGGTATTTGCCTCAGAAGTCTTCACGATGATTAATTCAGCAAAGGTAAATGGAGTGTGACATGAATGGAATTAAGATTGCATTTTGAATAGATTATTCAGTGATGATGAAATGCTAACATCTGAACATGAGCAAATCTCTTGCAGTCTTAATGTAAGACGGGCAAGACTTCACAGGTTTGAGGTGAGATAGTGTTTGGATAGAATTAATTTAGTCTAAATTTAATCATCTCAAAGAAAGCCTTGTGTAAATGAGGCTTCTGCCACACATCTTGAACATCTGTCTTTGAGTGGGATGATTCATCCTCTGAACACATGCATCTCTTATCTATTGACCATAGATGGAGCCTGGATGACCAAATTGTTTAACTTTTTCACTGATAAAGTTAGATGGGCGGAATCCTACTCAACATGTTTACTAACAGTGCATTTCTTCTATGTGCTTGGGTATCTTCTAGCATGCGCAGAGCGCTGCAGCCGCTTCTGTTTGCCAGAGAGCTGCTTTGAGTTCTTTGCAAAGAGACCCTCTTAAAACTGTGGTTACAGAACTCCACTTTTCTTACAGTTTAAGGCAGCCTGTAATAACTAAACTTGTCTCACTGGAACAAAAATGTCTGGTTTGCCCCAGGGCTTGAACTTCACATCTTTCTTCATGCAGAAATCCGTCTTGCTGTCTGTGGGGCTTCTTTTAATTCAAGACTGGTGGAAAGTCTGTGTTTTTTACCTCTTCAGTCAGAAAAAAAATAGGAAAGAAGATGGTCTGAGATGTTTCTGTTTGAAACTGTGGAAATAAAGGAGAGAGAGAGACATTAGGAAAAATGCATGCTGAAATCTGTCATCTAGGGAGATTCTGGCCATGCATGTGGGAAAGAGACATGCAGACTTTTCTCATTTTACATGTGGACTGAAACACTGGAGTCAGACATGGTAAAGCTTAACATCTTGCTGTTTGAGCTCTTCCTGTTGTTGCCAGTAGGCTAACTTTGTGGTGGATTAGATTAACTGTCTCCATTCCCTGTCATTGAAATTGCTTTTTAATTAACTTTCTCAGAAGAAAATACGGTTTGGTGCACAAAGCAAACAGAAGTTGTTTTGTGTACTATAGTTTCTAATGCAGATAAAATATTAGAGATACTGCTAACCTTTAAAAAAATTGCTTTCATATCATATACACCAATGGGGTATATCACATACCCCTCAATATAATGACACAGTAAATACAGCTTAAGAAAATAAACTAAGACAAAGAGTCCTTGATCAGTCATCTTCCTCTTCCTGCCTAGTCCCACACCATTTACCAAAAGACACAGCCCTTCTTTTCATACTTGCCCATAGGGCCAAAAGGCTGACACTGGAGGCACAGACTCAGTGGATTCTCAGACCTTCAACATACAGCAAAGGTTGTGTCTAATTATTTCCTGCTGCTCTGACAGCATCTTTTCTACTACCACCCCCACCCCATCAATGGCCAGTAAAGAGTGGCCCTCCACCAGTTTGGGATGATGCTCTTATGGGATGTTGTAACAAGCTTGTGAAATCGTAAATGTAGCTTATGCCACCAGCCCTGTCCCATCCTATGGCACTGCACTCCCAGCACACTGCTTGGCAGATCTGACACTTCCTTAGATGTACGTACCTCACACTGATTCATGCTGTAGGTGGAGCCTGCAGCCATGGGCTGGGATTACAAATGGGATGAGACTATATGGGGAAAAACAAGTAATCTCAGCTACATTATCTTTGATGGAGCTATGTGAGTGAGGGAAGGTGCTTCACTAACCCAAGTGTCTAACAAGGATGCATAGATTGTCTTACATGAATCTGCAAATCATATTTCCCTGGTCAATGAGACAGTGATCTAATTAGCCTTTTTTGGTAAATCTAAGTTTTGTAAGGTTGTTACAGCTTGTGTTTATATAGAGATTATATTTTTTATCAGGTTTGCTTAGGCTCTCCTATATAGACTCTGTTTTTCTCAATACCTCTGCATATGTCCAAGCAACACAGCTTATTTCTAAAGCCCCAATATAGATCATGTTGAGGCACCTTGTTGAAGCTCTGTGATTTGTATTTTGTTAAAGTAGTGTTGGGTGGATTGTATTTCTATCTCCTAATAGCTACACAAAATACAATTAAAATCTATTTCTGGACCTACAGAGTCAATTTGATTTGTAGCAAGTTGTTTTGATCCATAATTATAACTAAATACTTGTTTTAAGATTAACCCAAACCCACTTATAAAGCAAGCTCTGTAACTTCTCCCTTCAGTTTAGGAAGGGATGGAGTCCCACAAATCCAGTGACTGAAACAGAAACTTGAAGTATATCAGCTTGAAATACTAAACTACAATTTCAGCTCCCAAATTTCCTCTTCTTCTGTATGTTATTAAGACTAATACTTAATTCGATGAGCATTGAAAAATAGTTTCCTTATACCAGACACTGTGTATTTTGATGGATTTTCTTTTTTTCTCTTTGAACTCTCACGTGTAAAGGTTAAGTTCGTCAGGATACTGTAAAATGGCAAACGATAGCTTGACCTCAGATTTTTCTAGGAGAGGAAGTTGATTTATTTATTTGAAGTTATTATCAGACTAACTGGACTTATTCAAGATGAAACTGTGGCAGGAAAAGATTTTTTAAAACACTTTCCCAAGTATGTAAAACATTTGGAAATGTCAAGTATTCCTTATGACTGTTTCAGTGCCTGTCTTCCTTCTCTTCCTTCCATCATTTTACCCCTTAGTTTAGTTGGCAAAATCATTTTCAATAAACAGAAAACAGCAGCAATACGGTAGAAAAAAAAGTGGCTTCATTAAAATAAGAAACTTCCTTTTTGTAACAGGCTGATCCTGAAACCATCAAGTATAGTGGAAGCTTTCTAGAAGAATTTGACCTTTTTTCCCATCTTCCTGATCATAGTCAGCCATCTTGTTCCTAGATTACCTTAAAGCATGATTAATATAATATGTAATTCTCCTCCCTGATGCATTTTTATTAGTACTCTAAAGATGGATGAGACATCTGAAATCATTTGTATCTAATTTTATAGTTCTTTGTTTCCTGAGTACTCTAAAATCCCAGGAAGAGTAGAATAAGGTCTCCTTTAAACAAATACTTCACTGACCTGGCTGAAAATTTTGATTTTGAAGTTGGCTTTTGATCATGATTTGTGATTATGCTTGGAGGTGTAAAATGTAAAACCATTCACCATTACAAAATATTTTTTGACCTGGGTTATGTTAGATTATTGGTCATGTTTACATTCATACTGCATGTTAAATATATACAGATGAGAAGATTAACCCTGGTCAGAATTCAGTAAGGAAAAGTAAAGGTAGTAAACAAGATTATGGTTCACATTGGTTTGTTCCTTTCACATGAAAAAAATAAGGTAATGATAGTCAAAAAGCATTTTAGCATCTACAGGGTTATTTCACTGTGGTTATTAAAACGAGTGATGAACACTGAAGCAGATTTCTTGATTTTTTTTTTTCTAAGGGTAAGCATATCTTAATCTTCTGAGAAAGTTAAGTGCCTCCGAGTCAGATGTAGTCAGGGACAGATATGGTAGAAATGTTGCACACAATTTGTTTATCAAATGTTTCATTATGAAAAAAAATTTGGTTTGTTTTTGATGGGATTTTTTTGTTGTTTGCTTTGGGTTTCCCTCAGAGCTTTTTGATGTTTTCTTTTGTGTAAGAGTTCTGGATTATGTTTTACAAAGTTTATATTTTCTGAGAGGAGGTGAAGTGAAACCACATCCTGCCAAGGTTTATCCTCTTTCTTACCAGTCAGAAACACAAGCTGGGCTGTTACAAGCTGCTTTTTGGACTCTGCAAAGCTGTTCAACACAGATTTCCTATTGCAGGTCATGCAGCTTCCTCCTTTTTGATTTCGATTCTCAGTCAGTACAAGGCAGTTGAAGAAACAATCCCTTTTAAATTGCATATGAATATGGAATAAGGGAGTATTCTCAGAAACACTTACAAGGCAAAAAGGTTCAGAGGACAAAATAGAAAAAATTTGAATACTTCTGCAGAAAAAAGAAAAGAAGCATCCTTGACACACTCATGATGTCTCTCAACTGAAGAAATCCATAATGGAGATAGGATGCTTTATATTAAGCTCCTGACACTGAAAATAATTCAAAAGATGTAATTTCTTTGAGACTCATGGCCAAAGCAGCCAGGGTTTTGGTATAACAGGTTACCTGCCCTTGAGAGAGAGAGCCATTGGGAATCCCAGTGACTAGAGCCTGTGGTTTTGGGAATGCTGTCACGGTGGTGACTGTGAACCACCCAGCTTTCCAGTCTGACCAGTTAGGGTGTCCAGTTCTCGGAAGAGAGCTAGAACTGGCCCAGTTAGAGTAGCCAGTTCTTGGAAGAGAGCTAAAACTGGATCAGATAGGGTGTCCAGTTCTTGGAACAGAGTTAGTATTGGTGTTTGAAAATGATTGGGTGGTCTTGTTCCTGTCCATGGCTTTCCAAGGCTGGCGAGTTTGGAGCCCCTGCAAGGTGTAGTACAGGAAGCTTTGGATCAATTTGAACAATGAAGGCTTCTGACAAGTCAATATCTGTGTAGGTGTTAGTTATGTTTCATCTCTCACGAGCCTTCTCCATACTCTACTCACTCAGACTACCTTGTTGTTTTGAGGCTTTGCCAGGTTGAGCCACCCTACCCACAGCCAGACAAGAACATGAAAGTGTAGGGTCATTTGACCTTTCCTAATTTACATTTTCACCATCTAAAAAGTCATTGCCTACATTTTGAGTCACTGTTTACATCTAGCATGAGTTGAGCAATTTAGTACCAAGGAAGGGCAGTGGGTACAGCCTGACAATCCTGTTTGGATTAACCGGTAGATGATTGGTGAATGTCTTGGGAGCACTGAAGTTTTTTCTCCAGCACACACTGCACATGTGTTAAATGAGTTAACTTATAATTAAAGAGGCCTCTGGGTTTTCATCGCTGTGATCATTTCTCTCTGACAGTTTTGCTAAGAAATTTTGTCATGCTACCCGATATTTTTTGTACTCTGTTTCAGCATGGCTGGAAGATGTTGATATCTTCAAGAAGGCAAGCCAACTGGGAGATGGAGATTTCAAGGTAAATCACAAAGTTGGGATGTGTGTGACCACTGTGCCCGAGCATTTTACCCCAAAATCAACACTATGTAAAAAGAGAGTTCAGAACTTCAGACAGTCGATCTTGTTCTGAAAGGTTACTGCCTATAAATTCCACCCTGAGCAGTTCAGGTCTGCAAATAACTTTACTGTGTATCTGGGGTTTATTTTGGCTGCCAGTCCAGGAGGAGTGAAAATCTGTGCAGCACCTGCAATGGCTGATTGGCAATGCAATGGTCCTGTTCAACAATGGTAGCATGTAGTAACAAATTTCTTTCTGTAGAGTGCTCCGTATATATACAAACCCTCTTTAGGTGTGTTTCATTCATATTGTCTAACTTTGAAACAGTTTGAGTAAGGAGTTTGAAGGCAAACTGATGCAGAAATACAAAAATCTTTCTTTAGTTTAATAGCTTCCTTCCCCAATCATCATAGATGTCAGCAATGGGGAGCTGTTGTTGGTTGAAATTCACTTTTGACTGTAAACTTTTGAGTCAAACACTTCCCTACAGTTCTTTATGTGTTGCCACTTGTTGATGTGCATGTCTGTGCACTTGTGGGTGGTGTAGACTCAGAATGGAGGTTAAAATACTATGTATTAGAAATGACAGTGAACAGACCTCTTCTCTACAATAAAAATCTGCATTGATTCAACATAATTTTACTTTAATTAATTTTGGAAAGTTCTTGATATAGCATTTACTTTGAATTTTATAAGAAAATCTACAGCCCAGATAAATGGTCATTTTTGTGTTTTTTAAAATATTTATTAATAATTACCTTTAAGCACCACATTTTCACTTGTATGTTGATGTCAGGATAACCCACATTTTGCTTGAGAAAAACAACTTCTGTCTCAGTGAACAGGACTCCTGGAAGGACAGGATAACAGGAGTGGACTCAGAGGTAGAGAAGGAGTGGGATGCCATGTCTATGCCATAGCAGGAGAGGTGGAAGACTGATGTGTGTGTCCAATCCCTAAATCCAGTCTCAGTGTGAAGAGAGACTAAGAAAAAGCCCTCCTCTTGGGACTGAAAATTAGACCAATATTGGACATTATCACCTCAGTGTTCAGTCTCAGGGATTGTTTTAAAAGTATCTTTCCTATAAAGGGACATTCTTCCTTTGGAAAAAAGTTCCCATGAATCACGGCAGTTCCCAACAGCTATTCTTCACTTGCTAATAGTGGTTTTCCCCTTCCTCTTGTGATTATGTAGACAAGTAGCAGTGCTTTATACAGCAGAGTAATAGTGCACTGGCAGTATGCACTATGATGCATGATTCAGGCATCTTGCATCACTTTCTCAACTGGATAAAAACCCCTCTCTGCCTTTAGGTCACAGAAATGCAGGGGTTCCCCTTTCTCTAGTTACTGCTGTCAATCTGTCCAAGAAATGTCTATATTTCCTAGAAATTGTAAAAATGTTACCTTTACCTCCTCCTTGATGAAAGAAGAGGTGATGAATAAAGATTCATCTTTCCTAAAATCCAATTGAAATCTACATTAGACAGTTGATTCCAGCAAGCTTTCAGCTGCCTGTTGATCACTGTCCCACAGTTCCAGATACTGAAAATGGTCAAGCTATTATTTCCCATAACCTGCTGGATGGAGAGAAAATGTTTACTCGGTATAATGGCAACCCATAGTATATAGCATATGGAGAGGACTGGAGGTCTTTACACTCTGTTAGTTATTCACTGATTTCTATTTAGAGTACCAGTTGTCTCTTTTAAATTCAGGATCACAGTGGAGTATATTTAAAAGCCGATCCTAACTTGTGTTAAGAGACTGAAGATTTTCATAACAAAACCAGCATATTGTGCTTCTTCCTATAGAATGTATTTGGG
Source organism: Colius striatus (assembly GCF_028858725.1). Taxonomy (NCBI): domain Eukaryota; kingdom Metazoa; phylum Chordata; class Aves; order Coliiformes; family Coliidae; genus Colius; species Colius striatus. The sequence continues at coordinate 22,154,855 of NC_084768.1, forward strand.
AAATTGAAGTGCCACAGCCTTGGTCAATCATTAACGTATTTGACTGTCAAACACCAGCAAACACACAAGTATAAAAGTGTCTGAAAAGGCCCAAAACACTTGCATTGCTCTATACTGTCTGCTCTGGTTAAGAACAGAGATGGAGGAAATGTTTGATTGCACTTTTACTTATGTGAAGAACTTTCTGTGCAAGTTCAACATTTAATGATATAAAGAACTTAATTGAAATAGAGATATTAGGGAAGGCTTGCCTTCAATGTCTTGTGCCTTGTCCCAGGAACAAACATCCACTAACTTCACTGAAGACCACAAAGGACCTAGTGAAAGATTTGGAGTTTATGAAATACTTCTACATATCTTATCAAAAACTCTGAAAAGCAAAGTAAGTGCAATTGCAGGGTTCAGAACAGTGTGTTCGTCAACAAGAAAGAACTTCTATCATTTTATTAGAAAGATCTGAGAGGAAGGGCAGAGTGAGGGATATGATGCATATTTAAATAGCTTGTTCTCTTGAGTAACTTGAGCTTGATAACAACCCCATGTGGGCTTGATACAACTGATCATGAGCCTTGGTGCTGTAATTAGGTTGCATCAAGTTCTGCTGATCTCGTCTGTCTCTTTTAAGCCTATGACCTCAGTCAAAAGAGTTTTTCATAGCAAAGAAAAAGAGTGGAAGAATTTCTGGGTCTCAGTAGCACTTTTGATTACAGCATGGGCAGCCCCTTTCAAAATGTGTCTGTGGTGAGTGATGGAGCTCAGCGAGAGCAAACATGGATTTCCAAGTCACGCTCCTGAGAAGAGCTATCCATCAACTGGTCAAAGTTTGTTTGTCACTGCTATTTTTCTCTTTTTCCCCCAAACAGCACAACTGGCTAGTCCTGTGCTACCTGCCATGTTACCATCTGAAATTATAAGCAGTCATCTTTTTCACAGGGGTACTAAACAGAGCTGTGTGTGACACAACAGCAAACATACCCCTCTGCTCTTGTATCTGAGCCATGCCTTAATGGCCTTGCATTTCCTCTGATCAAAGATGAGGGATGGCTATTGCCACCACACATGGAAGGAAAAAACACAGCTGAGATGAAGCAGAGGCAGATGCCTCTTTGTCACTGCCTGTCAGAGCTGACCTGATATCTTAGACACTGGCAGAGGTCATTCTTTGGGGTAGATTTTAGCAGGTTTTTGCAAGTTTAGTGTACATTAGCCAAAATTGCCTCAGCTGTTGACTGCTGAGGTGGATCACATGAACACGCACACATTTTCTGCATGCATTGGCAGCAGGAACCCAGACTGCAATTCCTCTTTTCTCTGGCTGTTGCAACACTGCTGTTGGAGACCTTACATGCACATGCCAGTGTACAATATGGCAAGCAACAAATCTTGATTTCTCAGCTATTGAGCAAAAATGCATTTTTCTATCCATAGCCTTAGCCATTACAAAGCCAATGTCTATTATCAAATCATGAGGTCTTAGTGAGAACAGGAAACTACTAAGCTGCAAAATGCAGCAGATCCTAAAAAAATCATACTAACATGTAGCTACCCTCAGCCAAAGCATGTGTCTATTGTAATACTGGCATATCTAAAGCATGTGTGTCTGTAGTAATACTAATTTGTCTGTTCTTTCAGTGGTGTGTATACATGACCTCAAGCAGCATATGTGTGATCCAGAAGCTTCTGTCACTCAGCAACTCTCTCCTGTTTCACTGATCATTCTGCATAAGGCACGATTGTCTGTACTCTTCTCTCTTTTAACAGGGAGAATGAGTTTACTATTTCCAATGAAATAATGAGCCTCACAGTGAGGAAGAATTTTAGAATTTTGCAAAAAGTATCCACAGAGGCCAATGATAATGTTGTATATTGAGCATTTTTGCACAGATTTAGGGCTGGATGCTAAGGGAAGTGGGTGAAGGATTCTGCACAGATTTCCTCACAGAGTTATACACACATAGTGTTGCCCTGGTCAAGGTAGATAGACATTTTATGGTGGTCAACGTGTGGCTGCTTTTTCTGCTCCCAGAGGAATTCCTTGGGTTGCAATCTCAGTATTTCTTTTTCTACATGATCCTTAAAGGATTTCCCAGATCATATTACGTAGAAAGCTAGTTATAACAATGGAAACACGTGTCACTGGATCAGAGATGTTGCCTGCTGCAAAACAGGATCTGACCTTTATAGAGATATTTGTTTTTCTCAATTGGAATGAAAATGGATGCACAATTATCACAATGCTAATGACTGCCTGACCAATAGTAATGCACTTAGTATTGCGGCATAGGTTAGCACGTCTAAACAGTGACTGGGCCTTTGTCATGGGAAAAATACAGTAAAACCAAGAATCCTGTTATTTCATTCATGAAGATGAAAGAATTTATAACACGTAATTATTTACCAAGTCATTGATTGTGTAAGTGTGAGGAAACTGTTCCTGTTGTCAGCTTGATGATCCTAATAGATCTCGTGGATCATATCTCCTGCAGTGAAAGATCTTTGCATAAGTGCAGGAAGTCTAAAAATTGTGTCAAAGAGTAGTGACATACAATGACTAACGTATGCAGAAAGTACATTTTTATGTCACAGGGTCAAAGGATAATTAAGGCTGGAAGGGACCTCAGGAGGTCTCTATCCAACCTCCTGCTCAAAATAGGTCATCTCTGTGCTCAGACCAGGCTGCTGAGGGCTTGATCCATCTGGGTCTTGAAAAGCTCCAAGGATGCGGATGACACAGCCTCCCTGGGCAATGTGAGTACATGTGATGAGTTGTCCTTTCCTCCTGCCCAGAATGAGCACTAAGAGTCAATCAGTCTTTTTTCCTCCTGCCTTAGGCAAGATGTAAAAGAGAAAAGATTCACTAAGATCATGGAGATGATTAGAGTATTTCTATTTACTCTTTTTTACGGTCAGCTTTATTGTCCTCAGTAACTGTTCAGGGAATAAACTGAAATCTACCTGTTTCCAATGTCCTTTCTAGAATTATTATGCATGTAAAATGTTGGATGTGCACAGTATAAACAAAGCTGAGGTAATTTACAGTAGCTACTGTAAGAGGAAGTGTTACAGAGTGAAACACATTGCAACATACCACTTCAGGCAATGAAATTAAAGTAAAATTCATTCTTCTTATTGTGACTTTTTTTAGTGCTAACATGTTGCTTAAGCAAATTGTGAAAGAGTTGGTTAAACTTCTGGTCTATTTGACTCCTTTTTAAAAATTGACAAGGTCACTTGAACTATGTGTTTAAAATTGCACAGACAAGTATAAGAGTGTATTTTCTTTAGCTGGATTACTCTATTTGAATTGCACCAACATTTAAGACAGTACTTCTGGGCAGATTCACTAATGTGAGTGTTTCAGACTACTCCAGATGTTGCTACTGGGAATATGTTTATCAGCATAGCTGTAAGATGTACAGATTTCTAAAAGTTAGTTAAAGTTTCAGATCAATTTGTAAAGCATTTTTTATGTTCAATGGCAATGTGACTGAGTTTGATTGAAATACTTGATAGGACTTTTTAGGACTTTTTGTTCTTTACAATAAAGAAGAGTAACTTTCACAATGGCACACTCTGCAATCCAGCATGTGTTGAGCATTTAATGTAGGGATAAGCAATGAATCACAGAATCATGGAATCTCAAGGGCTGGAAGGGACCTTGAAAGATCATCTAGTCCAACCCCCCTGCCAGATCAGGACCACCTAGAGTAGGTCACACAGGAACTCATCCAGGTGGGTTTTGAATGTCTCCAGAGAAGGAGGCTCAACAACCCATCTGAGCAACCTGTTCTAGTGCTCCCCCACCCTCACAGTGGAGAAATTCTTTCTTGTATTTCTTTGGAACCTCTTATGTTGCAGCTTGTACCCATTGCCCCTTGTCCTATCATTGGACATCATTGAGAAGAACCTGGCTCAGTTCTTCTGACACCCACCCTTTACATATTTGTAAACAAATACGGTCACCTGAAGCCATTTTACATAAATTCTGGAATTAAACTGCAACAGCTTAAACATCAGTCAGTTTTGTTCACCTGTGAACTGCAATCTGAGTCTGCTTTGGAGTCCTGAGCAGCTAGGTTATTCACAGCTGGATCTTTGACCTATATAAATCTGTTGACCTCTTCTGAAGCTGGAGGTGAGGATTCGGTCTTCTGATCTCTCTTCCTGCCTCCTACTGCCACTTGAGGACAAGCATTCTCAGTATAAACCTGGACATGTTCAGTTTTCAGGGCCTTAACTGAAATATTTCACCCATTCAAGGAACTTGAAGTCAGATTCTCACCCTTGGTCTCACAATGATTGCTCTGATCACTTCCATGAGTTTGTCTGAGATTTCCTCATCTCTACAGGTTTGTCTGATGATCTCCAGCAGCCCTTGCTGCCATCCTCAACCAGACTTGTAGCTGTCCCTAAGTCTGGCTAGATTTTATATTTCAGAATATTTTAGATACATGAAGTAATCAGCTTACTCTTGGGCTAAGAACCTTTTAAAATAAGCTCAGGTGAGGAATATGGATTAGCTAGTACCCTTTATTCTTCATCCATAATAATTAATTACATTCCCAGCTGTAGCTCATCTAAAATAACACACTTTCACAAAAGTGCCATCCTGAGCAAATAGCTCTGAAGCTGCCAAGTTGTCAGTGATGCTTCAATGCCACTTAAGCTTTCAGTGGCCCTCCAGCAAATTGTTCTTCTGCAAAGATTTCTGTTAGGATGATGGAAATACTGTAAATTACTAAAATCTTTTGTGCCTAATTGTAACATATGTAAGCAAACAAAATTTCTCTTGAGCACAATGAGTCTTCACTTGTTCAAGGGCTGGAGAGGCAGATCTATGGAAGACAAATATTCTTTGCAGTCTACCAAACTGTTCACACTATTTCTTCAGCTTTTTTATGTCAGAGCTTTGGCCAGGACTATTTATTCAATGGCCCGTGTGCATTTCAAAATGCTACTTGATTTTTTATTTTCCTGCTTTTATTCTAGGATTTCTTTGTTGGAATTCACAGTATTTTCTCTACCACAGTAGAAACCTTCATAGTTCAAGAACTGAAAAATCTTGCAGGTAAAATCTATCACTTTTGCTTTTTTTTTGTCATAAATGATGTCAATGCTCAGTAATTTATAGAACTTCTCCAGATGTAAGGGATTCAGGAGGTCTGTACTGTTCATGGCAAGGACCAACACTAACTTCAAAGCAGATTACACAGGGATTTATCCACTTGGGTCTTGAAAAGTTTCAAGGATGGAGGTGGCACCTTTGGGCAACTTGCTCCCATATTTGACTGTTCATATGGTTAAAAAGTTTTTCTTTAAATCCAGTCTGAACATCTCTTATTTCAACTTATGCTGGTTGTCCTTCCTCCTGCCATGTGCTACTATGAAAGGCTTGGCTCTGTCTTCTCATCCACAGACTCTGTGAGCTGAGTACTCTGTCTCTTCACTGAAACAGAGATTAAAGAGGACAGGTCCCAAGACAGAGCCCTGTGGTACCCCAACACAGGAGGCCTTAAGGCACAAGAATGTTCACAGCCCTCCCTCAATTCACAGGCATATTTCACCACGGGAGACAATCAGGTTAGTCAGGCATAACTCACCCCTGGTCAGGCTATTCTGTTCCCAGTCAACATGTTCTCCCTCCTACAACCAGGAATGTGCTCCAAGAGGCTCCGTCCATAGCTTTCCAAGGACTGAAGAGAAGATATCTGGACTTTACTTTCCCCATCCTCCTTTCCCTTTTTGCTGATGGATGTAGTATATACAGGGGAGTATAATTTGCCTTTTCAGTCATCTGGATCCTTCCTTGATCTGTGCAAATTTTCAAAGATGATAGTCTGGCTTTGCTAGGACACCAGCCAGCAGTCTCAGCAACAGCGGATGACATCCATCAGGTTCCATGGACTTGTATGGATCAAGATTTCTTAGGAGACCCTGACTTTATTCACTTTCACCACTGGTAGAGCCTCTTGTCCTTGAGCCCTGCCTCTAAGCTCAGGGACCTGGGAGACCTTCCTGGTGAACAGCTAGACAAAGGAGATGTCGAGTATCTCATTCCCATCTGCATCAACTGCCACTAAACTATCTACTCCACTCAGCAGCAGGCCCACATTTTCCTTGTTCAGCCTTCTACTGCCCATGTAAGTGCAGAAACTCTTTTCACTGCCCTTGACATCCTTTGTAGGTCTCAGCTTGAGGTGGCTTGTAGACTTCCTGATGCCATCCCTGCATGCCTGGGCCAAGTTTCCAAGTCTCTGCCTTGTAGCGTGTCCCTGCTTCCAGCTCTGTATGCTGCCTCCTTGCTCGGACTTCAGTCTAGATAAGGTTGCCACAGATTACTGCACTCCCAAACCACACTCCTATTTTTATAAGAATTTGCTTTCTGTTTTAAAGGGAGAAAAGGCGTAAAGGCAGAGATTTCCTTCTTTATTTAGATCTGAAAGCCAATTTTGACTCTTGAATTTCTCTTTCTTCTTGTATTGGGAAAGTAGTGTCTTCAGCTTCTCACCTGACTATTCATCCTGTTAAATATTCAAGGTGATATTTGCATGAGTGTTCACTTGTAACTAGTGATACTGAATCATGAGTTGCCAGGAGAGAGTATTTATAGCTGCCGTTAATGTTTATAGGAGTGAAGAAACATAGGAAACTTTGCTTATATGTGAAAAAAAAAGTTTTAAAAAGTGTTTATTCTAGAAGGCAGAGTTTAACTTTAATATGATTACATGATGCTGTTGATACAGTGCAGGCCTGGGCAGATCCCTGGACGTTTTTTCTAGATCCACGGTGACCTTTACATGCTGTGTTTAATGGGAAATTAGAGAAAAAAAAGACATTATTTGCATACATTCTAGTATAATGGATTAATCCATGTTTACATACATAATCTATGAGTCACTAGATAAGTGCCAAAAATCTAAGGAGAACAGAAGATAATAGTTTATGGCTTTGCAAAATTCCTTTTCAATGTAAGCAGTCCTGTGCTGCTACTTGGTGTATGATATTTTTATTTCCATTGTATTGAAGGAAGGTATATTTAAGAAGGATGTGCTCAAGCATTGAATAAATTAAAGGATTAAAGGATTTTCTGTGCTTGTTACCTTCCACCTCTTGAGGGAGTGTGCTCCTATAAATATTTTATTTCACTTCCTAGAGCTTTGGAGTATGTGGTGCTCAGACAGATAATTCACATGTTTTCATGCACTCCTAGGTGCTTATTTCTTTTAGCCTCTCAGATACAGAAAATTGAATCCATTTCCATGTACGCAGTTAACCATGTATATAATAGAAGTAGGACATTTTTCTTTACTTGGGGATATCTGGTAGGGCAGGGGGCTGTTAGAAGATGGCTTGATATGTTTGAAAACGTGAAATATATTCTAATCAGGATACCTGTGAGATACAGATGCTGTGTAATGTTAAATTAAACGTAAAAATATACAGTTTCTTGATCAATATTAAACAGCTCCCTATAGCTCACATTCTCCTTGTGAGTTGCAGGTGAACACATAAATGTAAATAGGAATTTCAATGAAGTAGTTTTTTGGTAGCAAGTCTTGTTATGAGAGAGTGTAGAGTTGCATTATTACCACATGATCATAGCAACAAGATGGTGAAACACAGCTTTCAACAGCAACTGATCCCAACCACCATTTTTTCTTCCATTATTCCTGATGTTGGTATTTCTGAAATCCCATTTCAGAGGATTTGTACTTTTCGGGAAATCTTGAAAACCTTTTATTGGATTATTGCAACAAAACCAAATTGAATGCAAATTGAAAATGTTGAAATTCTCTACAAACTGGAGATGTTGGTTTTTTACACGTTGCATATGGCAGTCTTTTCTCTCTGCCATACAAGAAGACTGAGTCAATACTGTGGTTCTGTGAAAATAACAGAAAAACAATAGTAAGTGAGTGATGGGAAAGATGGTATTTGGCTTTTGATGTACGTGTGTGTGACGGGGTGTCGGTTGCTTTTTCCATCCCAGAAACCAGCAATTCATTTCAAAGGCTTTCTCCATTTCATGACCTCGATGGAGATGACTCAGACGAGAAAATTTCTGAAATTTCCCTTGGCAGGTTATTGCACAGTTTTTTAGCCCGTCACCATAAACAATAGTTTGGTGAAAAAGTTAAGCCCTTAAAAATACGTATTTGTTAAAGTTTTGGGTGAGCTAATATGTGAGGCAATGTGCGTTCTGTAATAACTGGGTGGCATAAAATGGACTTTCCCTGGAGTATGGTGCTGGAGGTTATTCTCACCCAGGGAGGGGCTGTTTGCAGTCAAGTAGGCAAGCACCCTTGCAAAACAAAACTCTTGCCCAGTGCGGGCACAGTAACAATGTTCTCTCTCATTTCTCTGCCTTGAAAATTATTCTTAGAAGATTAGAATAGCCGATGTTGCAGATACTTAAATTTGTTGGATTTTTATCTGTGGCAGCAATCCTCATTAGAAGGATTTTTCTTCTGTTCACATCCCAGGGCTGATGTTTTGGTATCACTTGTGTGGCTGGTTTTGCTGGCACATTGAGTGGCATAGTATAAGGGTGACCATATTGACTTGCATCTATTCATGATTACTAATCAATGGATGACTCTTCTTCCATTAATCTGACTGATTATTAAATCTATTTATACTTTAGGCCTTGCCAGTATCCTGTGGCAAAATGTTGTGTAGTTTTATAAGTTGTGTGGGAAATGTCATCCTTTAGTTTTAAAATTGCATCAGATAAATAGCTCTCAGGCTGGGTAGTGAGAAACAGTGACTACTTCAGTGCTAGTCACCTTCCAAATGCCATCCGGTTGTATTTGTGTCATGGATCAAGCCCTGAGCAATCTAGTTTGACACCAGAGCTGACCTGCTTTGAGCCAGAGGTTAGATCAGAGATCTCCTTGATGCCTTCCAACTTGAGTTTTCCTATGAGCCTGTTTCTCCCACCAGCCTGCTCTCTTCCAAACTTGATATGATACAACATAACATAACGTAACATAACGTAACATAACGTAACATAACGTAACATAACGTAACATAACGTAACATAACATAATTTTGGTCATCTTGTCTTTCTGCCTTTCTTCTTTTTTATTCTTTCCAATCCTTTTCATGATGAGAGGGCAAGTGCTGAAAATCCAAGGGTCTCAGTTGCTTGTATTAATTTTTCTAGGGCATGTCTTTCATGGAGATCTTTTGTCTATTCCTGCAGATTGGCTAGCAGCCAAAATTGACATTGAGTCTCTTCAGGCAGTATTGCGAGTATTTATGTCAGAAATGCAGGACAAAAGTGTGCTTACGTAAAGAAATCCAGTTGCCAAAACTTTGGTTTTGAAGGATTGTCCTGCCCTAATAGCAGTTGTTCGTATAGGCAGTGTTCACGTAGACAATTAACCTGCAGAACTGCACAGAGACAGACTATACAATGGTGCTTGGAAGTAAATTACTTCAGGTCTTTAATGGCTTCTTCTGCATTTAAAGTGATGAACTACCAAAGGAATTTTTTTTCACTCATAACATCAGCTTCTAAAGGTAGCCAGCCCCTGGTATTTCATTTAAGGATTTAAGCTTATGAAGCAGCAGTTACAGGTTATTCTATTTTAGCATGTGGGATGACTTCACAGATGCCACATAAATACCGATCAAATGGTGTTTCCCATCAGGAATGAGAGTAGGAATACTTGAATGGGTTTCAGACTTTAAATTCAGACTTGCCCTGTTCTGCTAAACTTGTTTACGCACAACTAAGATGTCTATTGGACAGATCTAGTGTCTGTTTCTGGTAAAAGAAAGAGATTCAGGATTAGTGATTCACAGAAAACAGCTGAATAGGTTGTGAAAGTTAAAGTTTCTTTTAATTCTTTGTAACACATAGAAATGAAATGGGTCACGAACAATGGATTATATTTATATATGTAATGTGATTGCATTACATATGTAATCCATAATGCTGCAGTCTTCTAAAACATTTCAGGTGTCATCATTAGATGTCCTTTTGTGCTCATTTGATTTTTAGGTTAGTTTATAATGTGTACACATTCTTTATCATACAATGTAATAGGATGCTTCTAATTTGGGAAAGACAGATTTTCAAATGGGGATGATAATGGGCAAATGTATGACAGACAAATTGCATGTAACCAGACAGCTACAACAAGTTCAGTTTACTAAAAGTTTTCTTCTTCACGGACTTGAAGGAAAAATGCTGGTTTGTCCAACGTGAGTGCTTACAGTCTCAGCCAGATCTGGATGCTGCTGCGCTAGTGCTGCATCTCAATGAGCAGAAAAGCACATGGAAAAACAATTAGACTGTATAGCTGTATTTTTCTGGAGGTCATACTTTTTAGCTACAGTCACCAGATGTCAAGAGTCCAGGAACTGAGAAAAGAAATCATTGGTGCTGTTCCAAATGCTGAAACAAGGGAGGTGTTACACCACTACTCAAGAGTACAGACATGCTTGTGAAAAGCTTTTCAAGCATTGTAATACAACTCTTGGCTGTCTTAGCCTGCATACCTTTCACAAAGCCTTTCTAGCCTTCACTTTGCAGCATTTTGGCTGCAAACCAGAGGGATTTCACTTTATTAGAATTCTCACAGTTCTTTTGCTTGTGATGATGTGATTACACTCTTCTTGTTATAAAGTGCTTTACTCTGGGCAGTTTTTTCCTGCTTAAGTGACAGCATCAGCATCAATGCCTGAGAGGACAGAAACTATTTCTGCCTTTACCCTTTTTAGGTCTTCTACACATCCAAATCCACCTAAAAGGCAGGAAAGTTGCTATTCCACATTATGTAAGGAGGAATAATGAAATTAGTCTGTTATTACAAAGTGACCCAGTCAGTCCATAGTTGTTCCTCCTATGCTTGAGTGTAAATCTTAGATAACTTAAACAGCCACAGGAAGCTTTATGATTTAAGTAAATTTAGGGAGATTTTCAAAAAATCAAAGGATTTTAGACATCTGGGATTCTCTGAATCATCCTTTTTAGTTGCACAACTCTATCTATAGACTGCATTGGAGAGAAAAGGTTCTTCTGAATGACAGCTTTGTTGCATTACCAAAGCAGTAGGAGAAGGATCAGACAGGAGAGGGAGTGTGGAGTGTGAGTTCATCTCCTTCCTCAGGGAGGAGAGATTTCTGGGATTTGTCAAAAGGTGTCTCACTGGCCCTGACATCATGTGGGAACTCAGCAGTTGGCAGAGCAAAGCATTCCCAAACAGGCTTCAACACAAAATTTTTCTCTTACAGGACAAGGTCTCTTTCTGTCCCCTGTCTTGGAGCACAACTCTAAATATATGGGGTTTCTTACAGCACTCTTCTAGCCTGTCTCACTCAGCTGTTTTGCCAGTGAGCTGCAAAGTGAAGAGCTTCAGCTCCTGGCCCCCCAGAGGGACAAAGAGGTCTTCCAGATGGTCTTTGCAGCTGGAAAATCTGTTGTATTCATAGGAAAGTGACTATAATTCTTGGAGCTCCTCTTTTGGGTTTTATCTGAAAGAGATTTGGTTAATCTGTGACAGAAATGCATCTGTTTTAAAGATAAGTTGGCCTTTGCCTTTGAGCTCTTTGGTAATCATAGTTGTGAGTTTGGAGCAGACTGAGCTCTGTACACTCCACAATCAAGCATGAAATTGTTCTGTGGGGCATTGCAGTCACCTGCAGGATTCAAACACCACTTAAAACACATAATTTGGGGTGGATTTTTTTTTTTTCCCACTGTTGGGACAAGAATTTCTAAATTGTTTCCTCATAACCTTCATGGTCCAATTTTCCCAGTCAAGGCTGAGCTGTCACCTTCTGCACATGAAGAAGGGTGCGCTGATGGCCCTTGTGCTAAGAAATAAAGAAGGTCTGGTTGGGGATGTAAAGGTTGGAGGCAGTCTTGGATGTAAGGACTATGAAGTAGTGGAGTTCAAGTTCCAGCAAGGGAGAAGCAGGGCATCAAACAGGATTGTGATGCTGGACTTAGGAGAACTGACTTTGGCCTCTTCAAAGACCAAAGGAGGAATGTTTGGAGGAATCTCATAGGCTAGGGTTCTAGAAGGCAGAGATGTCCAGGAAAACTGGTCAATTTTCAAATGCCACTTCTTCCACACCCAAGATCTGTATATTCCCATGAGTAAAAAATCAGGTGAAGTAGGTTAAGAGGTCTGTATGGATGAACAGGAAGCTTATGAAACAATCTAAATGAAAGAAGGAAGTCTGTGTAATGGTTACTTGGGAAAAGCATAGGAATGTTGTCAGAATATGCAGATATAAAACAAGGAAAGCTAAAGCCTTCTTGGAAATGAATCTGGCAAATGATGTACAGCAAATCAAGAAAGGCTTCTTCAAGGACATCTACAGCAAAAGGAACACCAGGGAGAATGTGAGCCTGCTGCTGAATGAGTGCCCTGGTGATGAAGGATACAGAGAAGGCATAGTTACTGAATGCTGCCTTTGCTCCAGTCTTTACTGGCAAGGATGGCCATCAGGAAGCCCAGTCCCTGGAGGATAAGGAGAAAGTCTGGAGAAAGGAGGCTCTTCCCTTGGTTAAGGATGGTTGGGTAAGATGAACATTCATAAATCCATGGATCTTGATCGGAGGTTTTCAAACCTGCCTCCACTTGTTCTTGTGCAACCTGATCAAGGCGGACCTGCTTTAGCAGGGAGTTGGACTAGATGATCTCTAGACGTCCCTTCCAATCCTACAATTCTGTGATTCTGAGGACAAATCTCTTCAGTAGACTGATCAAAATGTGAGAGAATCTTCAGCAGAAGGAAAAGAAAGAAATAAAAACCAGAGGAAATAGTTGGAAAGCAGTGGAGGGAGGGCGGGTAGTGTGTCCCTGTGGCAGCCCTGCAGACATGCTGGGGAGCATGCCTGCGCTCAGGGGCTGTCCTTGGATGCAGCCAGAGCTCCACGTCACATCTGCTGCCCCTTTATTCTGCCCAGGCTCCTGGCCCCAGGACTAGCATGATGTCAGTCTCCATGCACAGCTGGGAGTCTGGACACTGAGTGCGGTCCACTGACGGCTGCTTGCACTCGGTGCCTGTTTGCCCAACCTCATGCTATGCTCCTTTTGTTTTTCCCATTTCTGGACCTTTCTGTTGCCATCTTTCTTTTGCTCTTGACATCTTTTTTCTCTTCTTCTTATGCTGTCTCTTTACTTCATTGCTGCCTTTCTCCCCTTCCTCTCATTATCCCATCACTTTCCTTTGCTCCATCTTCAACTCTGCCTCCTTGTGATATACTTTTTTCCTACATGAGGAAAGTAATCTACCATACTGCTGATATTCTACTTCCTTGCTGTGTTGCCTCTTTGAAAAGGAACCCCTTCACTTAACGGTCTGTGCTGCTTCTTTTGTTTCTAGGCCACAAAAGCTGCTCTCCATGGAGGCCTCAGGGCACCAGGGCACTATAAATAGCAATAATTAATGGAGCACTGCACGTACGGAAGAGGTGAGAGAACTAACGACATGGGACTGACATTTGGGAACATATATGGTCATTAACAAAAGTGCTGAGATGTTTCTCCTGCAATTGCGGAAGCATTTAGTGCTTTAGACTGCTGTTAACTCCAAGGAGTTACTCATTAACACAGAAGCAAGGCACAAAACTGAAGGTATTTAAATATAGAAGAAATCTGCATAAGTGTGTTTAATGAATGATAGCCACAAATGGAAGAAAACACGTTAGGCCGGGTCCTTGCAAGCTCTGCCCAATTGCTGTTGGCCAAAGTAAACACCAGCCAAGGCTTTTCAGATTCCAAATTGCCTTTTCATACAGCAATATCTATCAGTGTAGATCTGTTGGCAGTATGTGACGAAAAAGCTCACAATGCAATACCCTTTTCTATGTCTTCCAAAATATCCTCACCTGAAAAGAGATATTTCTGGGTTTGCTCTGGCATACTGTGGTGACATTCACTGTTGCACTATCAAGTGGGCTTGTGGCACTCCTCAAAGGACACTTGCTGGGCAGTGGCCATGAAGATGGATGTCTACTCTCCACAGCCTTTACAGGAAACTTCCCAAGGTCTTTGTGCCTGCAAGAGAGGGGAGTGAGGAAATGTGAGAGAATGTCAGGAGGGAGCTGGGAGCTCTTCCACATATATCTAGGAGCTGGCTCCTGGGGCAGCTGTCAAATGTAATGCATTCAACTGAAATCTACGCATGCTGCACAGTGAGGATGTCAGTGCTGTGACAACATCCAAGGTCAGCCCCACTGCAATTAGGCAGCAGCAGGTCTCTTTTTTTTCTGGTTCTCCTCATCTTCCCTTGCACCCACTTTGACCAGGCCCATTGCCTGACTCTTTGATGATACACTTCATTTGGTGTCCTGTGTGGATGTCCTTTCAGAGGTGTATAGAAGGTATCAGGTATTTCCTTACCCTTTGAATGTGCTGCAGTGACCATCTCACACATGTTCTAATGCCATGCTGTAGGTAGCTCCAAGGACCACGGCATCATATAGAGGATGAGTTTTTTTGTTTATATTGCTATATTTCTCATAACTGAGATCATTTCCAACCACGCAGGCAACTCAAGTCTCTATTTTCTATTGAACAAAAGGCTGTCCATTTTCCTATGTGACAAGTACTCTGCAGCTGAACTTTGCTCTCTAACTGCATGGATTGGGCCCACCATCACCTGGCGCTTCAACAGTGTTTTCCATCAGCATCTGTGAATGAGGGGATGGAGGGAAATGTGATGGTATGCCAAAGCCTGCACTCCTCATGACCTGCTTCTGTGCACCCTTGAAGTATGTCAGATACATCACATATGGTTAAAATGGCTGTGGTATGAACAACTGACTGATTGTTTCCTGTATCTTCACAAGCCTGCTTAAGAAAGGAGACCATAATAGTGCAGAGCAAACAAAAGACTTTTTTTCCCTAGCCAATTTCGATATATTTGTTTTGCTTCCCAGAGGCACTTTTGCTGTGCTGCCAGCATAAGTTTTTATATTTGATAATGACTTCACTTTGCATATAGGGTGAATTTCAAAAACTTTCTGTTTGTCCCAGTTCATTTGAGGGCAATGTAAATACCTCTAGCCTTTCCTTAGGCTTCTGTCCCCCAGTCAACTCATATATACCATTTTAAGCATCAGTGCTTTTTTCTGTGAAAGTTTAAGAAACATCATTCAAGTGGTGCAATCATATTTTGGCCAGGGTGGTTCTTTTTAGAGTGCAATGAGCCTGGGAATCTGCTGTCCTATTGAGACAACAGTACCTCAGCCAACTGTCCCAAATAACTCCGTTACAGACTATCCTTGTATCACATTCATAGCCTCTTTTGGTTGCCAAAAAAGTTCCCTCTTGGAAAACTGGAATGCTGCTTCTCTCTGGACTGTGTTCCTCAGTGCTTCTGTTCAAAAAGCAGGTTTCCCCACTGGAGGTGGGTCAGTTAGATTTGGCAACCTAATGAATTCCCCTGCTCCTTCCCACTCTGAGGCAGATCATGAAGGGCAGGAAAGGAAGGGCAAAGTCAGGATACAGCAGGTGGGTCCTGAACACCTACAAGATGGAATAGTTCCTTCTAGGAAGGAAAGGCTCCAGATATAAATACTGGCATGAGAAAGGTAAGTCTGGTCACCAGAAGAGTAAAAGCAATGTTTGGCTACTTGCCTGCTATTTTCTGGAGCAGGTTAGTGGTTAGCCACGTTATAATTTGGGGGATGGGGAGCTTGTGAGGGGTTCACTGACAACTAGTGACTCTGGAGTGTTTCAGCAAGGGACAAGTAGTCAATATTTGCATCTTTTCTATAATTATAGTGTCTCATTAACTTTTCCATCCAAATTTTCCTGTTCGAGATGAACTCTATATTTTGCTTTTCCAGGAAAGCTGCTTGCACAGCCAAACGAACTTCTGTGACGTACGAGGCTGGTTATGACGTGAGAAAACATTTGCATGGATTAGCGGTAAACGGGAAAAGATTTGTCATCCTACAAAAATTCTCTTGTTTTACGGTAGAAGAGAAACAGAAGTTTAAAGTTGTACCTTTAAAAAATTAAAAACCAAGTGAGGAATCAGTGGGAAAGAGTGATCTTGCAACTGTAAACATATCGGTAGCTAACGTACTTACCTGAAAGATTAAGACATTGCAAAAGCTTATCCTGTGCACTTGTCTGAAAGCTTGCGTGAGAGGGCAAACCTCCACGATGTTAGATGGAGGGGAAGGGGAAGGTCTCACTTGTGTTTTGACCAAGACATTCCTTGCTAGACCTGAGAAATATTTCCCAGGGACAGTTTAGTTGAACTTGGCTTGTTTCCATAAAAATTTACACTCTGACAAAAGACAGAACTGTCCAAAAATTTCCACGGGTCTCAAGTGGAGATGCTTCCTTGCTTCCCAGAACATAAAAGAGACAAAAACAACCTCATATTTTCAGGGGAAGGAAGGGAGGGAGGGAGGGGAGTGTCTTTCAGTTCTGAATGAATGTGACTCTACGTCCACTCCTTACTCATCATGAGTCCACTCAATACACTTAATATTATTAAACAAAATAAACTTCCCATTAAAGATGATTTTGTTTGAGATTAGAAAAAATCTAGAACCCAGCGTGAAAGAATTTATAAGCGATATCTAAGGCTACTTAATTATTGTGTCTGCAAATTGTACTTTTTTTGTGTAAGGACTGTGTTGATTGGAGGGTTAAAAATTGGACAGCAATGTAGAGACTTTCTAAGTATGTTTTGGTTTATTTTTTTTTTTTAAATTAGATTAAAATACCAGTTTGCTTATCTAAATGTTAAACTCAACCAAGGGAACCTTAGCACTGCCCTTTCATGGATTTTTCCTACTGTGGCCCCCTGCCATCATTAATATATTTACTTCAAAACTGTTTTTGTTTCACCTGTTTTGATTTCTGATATCCTTGTGAAGTAGGGCTGAAGCCATTTATTGCCTAATATGCATTTCTTTATCTTAATGGGTTTACATTTCTTTTAAACATTAACTTTACCTTTATTCATTGCAACATTTCTATGTTATACTTTATTCTAAATTAAAATAGGGTTTTATTTATAATATATTCTTGTGCAAATATTAAATGAGACACTTAAAGCTAAACATATGCTGCTCTGGAGTATTTCACATTACAAAGATTAAAACTTGGACGACATTTATTGTAACTTTTGAGTTTGAATTCAGAGATGCAGGTCATTTTTAACTTAAAAAAGCAACAAACACAGAACAATTAAACTGGTTTTGCAACCACTTTCATTTTGCCGAGGCAGTAAGTAGTCCTAAATGTAGCAAAAAAGTTAGTCTGGTTTCTTGTCACTTGTCCTCAGTGCATTGCTGCATTCCCCAAACACAAACACACACTCCTGCCTGTGGGATATCATGTCCTTAGGATGCAGGCATGTACACACTCACGTGCATACATGTACATACTTTATCTTTGACATCTGCTGAGGAACTCTGGATGAATGGGCAGCTTTTGCAGAGGTCATTTGTGTAGTTCTGGTTTAAACCTGTAAGTTTCTCATCTGTGGTTGATTTGTCTTCTCCCTTGCCATTAGCAATGGTCATGGTATTTCCTCTTAAAACCGGGTCTGAAGACTGGAACTACGTTTAGGGCAAGGTAGTAGTTTTATAGTACAAATGAAAGTAGCCATAATGCTGAGAAAAGAGAGACATAGCTTAGTGAAATCTGTAATGGACTGCAGATCTGGAGTCTCACCCCAGAGCTGTCCCTGTTTTCCACAAGAGGACAGACCAGATAGCTCCAGAGGTCCCTTCCAGCCTGAGGTATCTGGTGATTCTACTATCGCTAGTTGTGTCCATTGTTTACTGTATCACAAATCACAAAGCATTTGCCCAAATCATGATTGGCTACAATACCTACATATACCACAACAATAATCTGATAGTATTTACCGATATATGAAATTTAAGCTGTTATTTTGATATGTGAACATTAGCATGAGATTTTTCATTCAGTCAGGCACATACAACATATATACCCTTCTACATAACAAGAATATACCAAATGCAAAGAAGGTGCTGCATGGCTGTTGCCACTTCAAGTGAAAGTTGAGTTGCTGGACAGCTTTCCATTTAGTCAGAAAGGACGTCTTCCACTTTGAGGTAAGAAGAAAACCTTCATTTTTCTACTTTATTACTACTGTAGGAAAACCATCCTGATCCCTCTGCCCAGCTGATATTGAGGTCTTTTGTTGCTGTGCTGTGAGATTTGCAGACTGAGGTAGCAAGCCCAAAGTCTGAGTCCGAATCCCTGCAGAAGATTTCAGCTGATCACCTTCACCTTCTGATAACAATGGCTCGGACATTGTTAGAACAACCTAGATCATATCAGCTTTGTCTGGAAAAAAATAAGTGGTCTGCAAACTCAAATTTTCACATTGCTTACATCAAACAGTAAGCTTATATCTGTTGGACAGTGCTGAATAAAAAGCTATGTTCAACCTTGGCTTCAGTCTTTGATTGGTTGTCAAATTTCTATAGATTACTTCCTCCCACTTAGAGGAGAACAAAAACTAGATCAGTTATGGACTGCAGCTAAAAGCAGAAAATACAAGCTTTCAGCTAGATTTAGATTAGTAAAAAACATCTGAATAAAATAAGCTAAAAATCAAACTATTCGGAAGGAAATGCTTTTATGCAACTTGTTTTTCAAGTAAATGCACTTTGCTTCTTAAGTCTGTGGCCTAAGGGTTATGAGAAACAGGGAGTGTAGTAGGGAATCAAGGAGGGGATTTTCTCAAGGAACTGAAAGTGTGCAGTCATTAAATTCTTTTCGATTAAATATCAATAGTGCAGTAAGAAGAACTTGACCCAATTTGAGAAGAGCCGATCCTGATGGTGAACTGGAAGGCGGGGTTGGCTTTGTGCAAGTCACACAAACCTAGACTAGCCTAAAATCTGATGACGGATTGCTCTGTCAAAGCTTTATCCAAGTGGGTGCATTTATGGCTGTTTAATAATAAGGCATCTTATTCATAATCTCCCATGTTACCTACCCATTCATGTGCTGAATCATAAGTAATGTAACATTTTCTAAAGGAAGGACCTTCCTGTGAAAATGGAACTAGAGGCAAATGTATAATAACTTTGTTAGCCACTGAAGAAAATTTACGTCTTTTCCTGACTTTCAGTTCCCCAGTAAATTTTGTAGCTATTGAGAGGGAGAAAGCAGGTTTAATGTGATGAGAACTATATCCTTCTCCCAATCTAATTTTTTCTCGGACCAACCATTATGAAAGTGCTGAAGCCAATAGTTTCTCACTCTATCTTCTGGTTTCTTGTATATAAGTGAAGAAAAAAAAAAAAACAAACCTAAAAAAGTCTGTATTATGGGTTGGTCTTGTAGTATCTCACTATGACTGAAAGCAGAAGTGACAGGAATCTCATGGGAACTATTTCTAGTGAGCTTCCCTGTCTATTTTTGCAAAGTCAGGAGATGTAGATAAACTGTTCAGTTTTTCAGAACTCAGTTCTAAATTTGATATGCAGTTACAGAAGAGCTTTTTAAAATTGTTTCACAGTATTAAATTTTACAAGATGTTGGTTTATGCTGAATACCCCTGGTTTTCACACTAACAAATTACATGGGAAAATGGCTTTGTGTCTGTGGATCACACTAAAGATTAAGACTGGAAAGTAGCACTAAAATAGCTGTTCCTTGTTCCTAGAAAAGTACATACACTTTGCAATTTATGTTTGCAGCAGAGCAATGTTACTAAAATCATGTGCAACTTTACCAATGTCAAATTTGATGTGAAAGCTGAAGTCATTGTAGACCTGACTGCCAAAGAAGTAAATATTTAAGACGACTGTGGTAAGTGTTCACTTGTTTGCAAGAAGGTTTAAAGGGAGTTTTGAGAAATATTTGCAACCAAGGGTGACTGAGGAATGGACCTCAAAGAAGATATCAGTTTTGTAAGACATGTCGAATGTTGCGAATTTTAATTCTCTATTCATAGTGTCTTGATATGAGAAATGGTTTTATCTTTGCTGTTGCTTTTAAACATTAGTCTGTGAAGCACTATTGATCTTGGCTCACTGGTAAACCATTCCCTGCTCTTATTTTTTTAATAGCTTACTGAAAGTGATATTTTAACTGAAAAGCCTTACACATTTGGCATCTACTTACAAAGTGATATAGAGCATTTGCCATAGACTGAGGGATCTCTGGACTTCAATATCAAACAGAAGATCTCCAGAGATAATTGCAGAAGTGCCGAAGAGTTGCAGAAACCAAACCTCTGGGCTCTGCCAGAATTGCTTTTCAAAGCTCATCTCTCGTTAAATGTTCTGGTATTTGTTTTGTAGTTATGGGAGAAAATAACTTGATATTCACATAAGGTGTTCATACTGTCCTTAAATATTCCTCAAAAGGAGGCAAGCAGTCATTTTCATTCATCAGACTGAGGGAGAATGTATGGAAACTTCAGTGTAGTGTTTTATCCTCCTTCGTCTGCTGAAAATGAGAGCTTTTATAATTGAATGAAAAATGTGTCTGATACAGAGTGAAGATCATTGAGAACATTGAAGCTTGTTTACTATACAGTAATGTCAGCTTAACTTTGAGATTATTTCATATTTTGCTTGATCTTCCATTTCACAGTCAGGTTGGGAAATCTTTTGTTTACCATTACGACTGGGTCAGTTATGATGACAAACACAGAAACATTTGACCTAGCAAACAGTGAAAATAAGATGCTTTTATTTTTCCAGGGATAGAAATGTGTCCCGAATTTGTAA
This sequence comes from Colius striatus, assembly GCF_028858725.1. NCBI lineage: Eukaryota > Metazoa > Chordata > Aves > Coliiformes > Coliidae > Colius > Colius striatus. The sequence goes on from NC_084768.1 coordinate 22,175,565, forward strand.
TTCTACCAATTTATTGGATACTGAAAAATATCAGTTAATTTCTAATTTAAAGTGCTTTTTTGTCCTGCTTTCACTGAAATTCCTTGCTCTATAAACATATCAGCCCCAATTTACTTGAAAAGTTTTCTACTTCACTCTCTCATTAGCCGTAACTCCTTAACAGCTTCTCTAAGACGTGATTGGATCATCTTGTCTTACATCCCAGCCTTACATAAGAACTAGGATTTCACAGCTGAGCAAGCACAATGCAGTTGTGTTTTAATTATTACCTATGACTGCTACTTAGCAACTCTGACATTGTTAGTCAGGATAATTAGTATTGTCTAGGCAACCAGCTCAAAAGCCACAACTGAAAGGATATCAAGTTGTGTCAGTTCTCAGGGTAAGGTTTTGAAGGTGCTGGAGAACATATCTGGAGTCAGCACCATGGCTTTTAGTCATGTTTTGTGGTTCCGTCATGGTTCTCTGATGCTTTTTAGGGTTTAACATCATACGGAATGATTGATGTTTTTGCATTCTCACATCGCTGGATCTTTACATGAAAGCTAAGTTGCTTCTCAGGGTCTTGGTTTCATATGGAGTCTTGATTTCCTTATCTGGTTACTTGGGGTCTTTGTTTCCATCTCTGAAGACCTGCCAACACAAACTGAGAAATATCCTTATTATTCGCCATAAGTGATGGCATTATGCTGAAGCCAGCATGACTTTCACATTTCCTTGATGAATGCTTATGAAAATATTTTCTTTGGGTAGATCTTCATGGTATAGAGGAAAGCAAGATGAGATAACATGCCATTTAGGGAACATGTCTCCTCCAACTGCCATCTAGCACCAGCCTGGTGCTGTGTGATGGGCATTGCTTTCACTTCTTTGCTCATTTTGGTGAGCATGTGTTTTAAAAGTTTGATGTGCTTTTCATATAGAAAAGCCTACCATAGATGCAGTCCTTTTGTGGAAAATGAATGGGTGTTAAAATTACCTGTCAGTAGGGCAGGTTCAAACAAGGATGCTTGCACACACCTACATCCACTACTGTGTAAGCCTGAAGTAATGAACTACACCTGGTTACCATGAAAATATATAGTGCAGAGCAGGAATGTGTTTCCCACGCAATCTTCCTTTACTATTTGAGAGTATTTTTGGCTTTATACTGAGACAGAAGCATGGACTCTTGTACTGTATGAAGCAAAGATTCAAGGCACTTGCAAACAGATGCTCCCAGTCATGTAACACACTGTATTTTCCTAGTGCAATTCTGGTAACGACTGCTAATTAACAGGTAAAAAAAGAATATTAGGATCGGTTAGAAGATGCACTGTATTTTCAGCTTGCTGTAGACATGCTGTGCAACGGGCTAGATTGTCAGCTGGCATGCAGTGGGTTGGTTTGAAAGTAGATGCTTTAAACATTATTTGCCTTCTTCCCATGGCTTTGGGGTTTCCGTGTTTTGCTTTCTATCTGATGGTTAATACCCACTGGATAAAATGGCTCAACTTGCCCAGAGCCAAGGACAAGAAGCCAGCATGAGTCAAAACTTGAGTGCTTTGTACCCTGCCCTCTCCTGACAGCAAACTACTGAGATCTCACAAGCTTTAATATCCTCACTCTACTCATGGCGTTCAGCTCCCAGCTTGTCCAGGCCACCACTGACTGTCTGGTTTCTCAAGCTGTAGCACGGTTCTAAGTGAATGCTGAGATTTTCTGTGTAGTCTCAGGATTTTCAGACAAGAATATTCCAGAATGGAAATTCTGATTTTTTTGTGCCACCTTTTTCCTTCTTACTTTCTTGAAGCCTGCTTTCTTGGTTGTCTCAATCCTGAATGACAGAAGAGGACTATAAGAGTTGGGTTGTGGATTTGGGTTTGTTTGGTTGTGATCAGTCTTTTGATAATATTGATGACAATGTAAGTATGCACAGGAGTCATGGGACATTTTAAACTAATTTTTAAAAATAAATATTAGATTTTAAAAAGTACAGTTGGAAATCAATCATGTTGCCTCTCAGTATAATTTTATTTCCAAACTAAAACTCCAAATTAAAGAGAAGCACTAGCCTCTTTCCAATGAGAGCCTTTTTCCATGTAATGTTTTTTTGTCATGCTGATGCATTTCTGCCTTGTGTGGCTATTTTCATGCTTTTGACAAAAATGTTATAATGTCTCCCTTCACTCCTTTTCCAGATTTAGAATATATATCTACATCTTACTCCTTTCTCTCTGATAAATATATATTCCTACAAGTCCAGGTTTTCCTATTGTGGTCTTCCAAAGGAAACAACATGTCTTTGCCATAAGCATTTCCACAGCTGTTCACCAATTTCAGTAGCTGTGAACAGGCAAGTAACAAGTGCTGCATATGTTCCCCTCTGCTCAGAGCTTTCTTTCCTTCCTACACTTACTGCAGCCTGGTGAAACTAACTGTTGGCTTTTCTGGATTAATGCTGAAAGCGGCAGGAGTATTTTGTTGGAAAGCAGAAGTCACTTGTGATAGAAATGTCTCCGGAAATCTGGGTGAAGCAACTGCCTTAGGAGGGTTAGTGCTCCAGCATAAAAGGTCAGCACACCTTCAGCGAGTGTATCAGAAGTAATGAACCTGGTCAGATGCCCACGGGGCTCCAGCTCAGCAGCCATAAAGACCTTTTACGCAGTGGGTAGGAGAGCAAATGACGTAAAGGAAAAGCCCTTGGTAAAAGCAACTGTGTGCAGTGACCTGCTGCCAAAGCACGGAGCTCTCCTCGATCTACTCCAAGGATATGACAGAAACGCTGAGACCCCTCTTTCACTGCATTGCCTTGGGTGAAACAGTTACCTCAACCGAGGCTGGAGAGCAAGTATTTTGCAGGGCAAGTTTCTTCTGAAGAACATTCTTGCCTTCTGTATCATCGGGACATGCCCCTGCTCAAAGGGAAGGAGGAGCTCCTTCATGATCAAGCTATCTCATCCATAGTGTGCCAAATCCAACCAGACTGGCCCTTCCCTAATAAGGGCAGCAGTCACTCGAAATACCTTCTCCACAGATGACCTTGCTGCTGCCTTCTCACTGCTGCTCCCCACCATCCCAGCAGCACGTGCTGAGCCCATCCCCCTCCTGCTGAAGCAACCAGTTTCATCTTTGCTTGCTCCCTCATTGATCTTCCTCTCAGAATAGAAACATATCAGAAATGTATTAACTTGTAGGGTGAATAAGTTGACTGGTTACTAAAGAAGAAAACCCTACGTTGGTCATACATGGTCCGCATGTGCCTGCATTCACCCACAGCCAGGAGGGAAACAGAACACCCCTTGGAAGGGACAAAATCTCTTGGAAGGGTCCTCAGGATGTTGCATTTTTGGAACTGGAGATGGTCACTGAAGTGATGAGGACCAAGCTGTAAGTTGAGAGTTGCTGGAGGTGTTTATGCACCTGGGTACAATATAAGGAAACTGCACACTGGTGGAGATGGAAAGGAAGTATAGTGCAGAGGCAGTACTGCCATGTTCCCAGGACAGTAGGGTCACTGAGATGAGCCTTGGACTCAAGAGGATTTTTGGCAGTTGAAAGCAAAGTGACTCTGGGTGAAGGACTATGGCTATGGGCTTGGTCACTAAGGAGAGGCTATGAGAAGACAGGGCACTAATATTGGGAAGGGGGCATACTGTAGACACTCAATAGCTAAGAGAGGCTTATTACACCCTTTGGCTGTTCTGCAACTTGAATATTGTAGTTTCCCTCTAAAGCACCACAGAGAGCATTAGTGGTATCTTCATTATGGTGAAGAGCAGGGAGTTGCTCTAGGGATGTCATAGCGAAATCCCTTTTCATAGGTGACCAAAGGGGAACACTCCCCCCACCCCTCTCCCTGCTTATTTGGACTGTGGGTTTGAGAGATATGTGCAACTAACGCTGTCAGTAATTATCTGGAATTCTCATTTAATCCTGAGTGGCAAATAAGATGAAAAAATTGTTTCATACTAAATACTGGCAAAGGAGATCATAACCAAAGGATTCTATAGATATAATATTTTCAATTTATTTAAATAAACAATTGCATTTAAAAAAAACATTATTGTCCTACAAAAATAAAGTGAAAAACAATTCACAGAATTTAAAATAAATAATCTCAAACATATACATTTATCATGAGCAACTTGAACCCAGCCAAACTCAGCAGGTTGGGTCCCAGAGAAGGGACTGTTGAAATGTGACTGTGCAGTACAAAATGCAGAGTGAACATGATTCCTTTCTGAAGCAGCTTAGAACTTCATGCAAATGACATTGTCTGAGGAATTCTTCTTTACCTGCCTCAAAAGAAATTTATCTGTCCAGACTTGTCTTTCTTTGATTCTAAGACATTTTCCCTTGTTAACAGCAGAAGGGTACTATGAAGTGTGTTGCTTCCAAAGATGGATCTGCATGACAAGTGTTTAATACGTGTCCAAGCAGTTTTCACTTATTAGCATATACAGTACTGACCACTCTTTAATACGAGGTTATGGAAGATTTTCCCTTCTTCATGCTTCAAAAAGAAGAGGAAAACCAATGCCCTTCTTTCTCCCAAAGCATTCACACCAAAGACCACCTCAAATCAGTCGCTGGTATCGATCACAATAGGAGATCGATTCAGCTCTTCACACTAACAATTACAAACCCACATAGCAGAAAGTAATCAGTGTCTCTAAACAGATCAACAGAAACAGAAGTCACAGTCAAACTCTACGACCGTCCGAGCTGTTACAATGCATGAGCCTCTACAAATGTTTGAGAGATTCAGATGAAGTATAAAACTCAAGTCCTTTTCCACAAGTAGTCAAGGAATTTTGGGCAGCGGCACAGAATACCAGGTTGCTGCTCTATTCCAGTCTGAAGGGACTTTTTCTTTTTACCTACAGTTCCCCAGCTGTTTTTATGAGAAGATCATCTTCTACACTTCCTCTCTAGAAATTAAAAAAAGATACCCTTATATGCAAAGTTGGAAGCGCTGGTTGAAGATCCTGTGTAACTTATGTGCCTAGATATTTCAGTGCTAGATCAGGACAAATATGTCTAGGAGATTTTGTGCTAGCTACACAGTTTTAATTAAGCTTAAGCCACTTACTTATGTCTCTGTTTATAAGTTATAAACAAAACATCATCCCTCCTCCCCCGCAATAAATAGAACTGTAAGTCAGGAGTATGGCTGTGGATATGGCCATAAGCTACCTTCGAGTCCTGGTGTCTTCAAGTTGTGGTAGATCTAATCTGTATTTGTTTCTCAGCTGAGTATGTTTACACAGCTTCTCAGTTTCCACTGTTCCTCCTAAAATCTCCATGTTTCAAGAAGACATAGATATACTATAGTCACATCCTTAACTAAAGCTATACTGCCCCTTTGTCCTTAAAGTGACAGAGACTAAAATTATCAAGTAGACCAGAGAACTACAGCTACGAAAAGAATACCACTAAGTTTAAGGCTTCCCCAGACTTGCACAACAACACATCTGTATTAAAATACAAGTAGCCTTGTATTGCAGCCTGAGGGTCAGTACCTCTCTATCACCCTCTTACACAAATAATACTTCTGTGACATACACTTCCAAACTACATAGGATACAAGAGAAGTTGTATTTTCTTTAAATAATTTAAAATAAAGTATAATGCCACATGAAAGCAGACTTACACATAGAAAACAAACATATAAATTACTATACAAAGTGCCTTATTTGCAGTGAGGGAGAGGTAGTATCAACAATAAATGCAATGCATTTTCTCCATAAATAAATAAGAGTCTCAAGTATATGTGTTTTTTGTTAATCTTAGAGGCTCACACTGAAGTAATAACCTTTCCCAACAGTTTTCAATCGAGTCAATTTTTTTCTTGTACTTTTAATTCAACGGCCTGTTTTCGAGTTTAAGAGGTTGCCAAGGCAGTAACTTGCTTCCGTAGTGTTATGTGACCTACCAAGTGAAAAGACATAAAAAAACCCCACCAACACCCTTTGTCAAGTATTAAAACAACATTAAAAAAAGCTGGAACCTTTGTCCACTTTGGAATACATAGTTCTGTTACAGAAGATTTTAAACAAGGGATTCACCACTGTAGAGCTCAAGCACAGAAAATCCCTTCTGTAAATGGAAGCCTTACCTGAGTAAGGAACCTAAGGTAACCCCCACAATGAAGATGCTCAAGTTTTTGTTTTTAAAACACTTTAAACACTTTAAATAAAATAAATTATATAGTTAAATAAATAAATAGATGGATTTTTACAACTCAGCAGATTGCTCTTTCAGTAGTAGTGTGGGGTTGATATCTTCCATTGCTGTTTTTGAGGTACTAACATTGATCGTTGCCTCTGTGGGTTCAGGATTTAAGACGTGGAAAGCAGTGAAAGGGCAGCCTTTCACATTGTTGCAGATGAGCTTCTGTAAGGAGGCGGTATTGATGATGTCAAAGCCCACTTTTCCACCGAAGGTGCTGGGCTTCCAGTACTCAGGAGAGCAGATAGCATTTCCCATCAGTCCTTTCAGAGAGAACGGAGCTCCCATTTCCACCATTGTTTCACCAAAGATGGCACCTGGACGTGGCTTTTCTACGAGAAGGCCTGGGTATAGCTCCATAGCATCAATATCTCCATAAAGCTCTTCCAGTTCAGCTGCCATTTCTTTTTCTCCTGTAATTGATGATTAAAAACTGTAAGCGGAAAATCTGTTTTCATTGCAAGACTATCCTGTTTAAGATCAGTAGTAGCCCTGCAGGACTTTGTTAGGCATTTTAAGAATGCCCATGGTTGTTAGATGTGATGAAAACTGTTACCTGTAAGTTCTTCAAATGACTTGAATGGTTTCAACATAAAGCGTTTCCTGTACTCGTTCAAGGACTGGTATCTCATTTGTCTGCTTTGGTCAATTGAAGCCTTTGCTACTTTCTGTACTGCAACAGGAACATTCTTCCCACCAGCAACCTATTCAATAATGAAAAGCAGTAAGATCTCCTGTCATAAGGAAGTTGTGCCTTTACAGTATATGACTTGTTTTGAATAGCTTCAACTCCACCCCCTTGTTCTACCCCCAGTTTATGTCTCTCTTGGTTCACAAGAAACTTGAGAAAGGACCTACCCTGCCAGCACTTTGCTTGGAGAAAGATTTCACCATATGGGAAAGGCCATGTTCCAGCATTATGGAGTTATTGTAGAGGAACTGCTGGAAACTGTATTCCTGGTCATTTATCTGGAAAGTGTCAGGCAGGAGTGGGTGCCAGTGGTAGAGAGTATTGAATTCAGCTGCAATCCGGTTTTGGTACTGAAATCGCTGGTGGAACAGCAGCTCAGGATCAAACTTGAGCTTGAAGTGGTAGCCACTCAAATGTTGCACATAGTCCTCAATAACAATCTTGATTGTCTCCCCTGTTGGAGAATTAAATGGAATAGAATATTGGTACTGGTTCCCTGAGAAACTTTAGATGGTTACTTCCTGCTCTGAGAGAAAATATCTTTCCTGAACTGTTCTAAAAAATACTGTAGCAATCAGGACAAAACAGTTCATTATTCTGTAATCTCTTCTAGAAAATAGTTCAGATATTTTATGTGACTAAAGGGTGTAACAGTACTTCAGTTCCAAAGAGTTTTTGGCTGTGGTAGAAAAGTGTTGTCTATAGCCTGCTTCTCCATCAAGATACACTTCATCGTACATTCCACAGAACAGCACACATCAATATTTATCTACACTGTGTTCAGTTATGTAATACTCTCCAGGACAGAGGTAAGGGAAAATGAAGAAAGTTGGTAACTGAAAGCAACTCTCACTTTCTCAGCTGCATAACACAATTGTCTTGGTTTACTCTTTCAGTCAGTTTGGGCGAGGTGTTTTCAAGCTTAGAGTATGTCACCATTTACATAAGATCAAATACCACTGAACAGACAATTAAGGCACAAGAAGTATGTAGAATTAACCACAGCCTCTCTTCTAAAGCGTACCTGAACTGACCCGAACCCAGGGGGGAAAAAACCCCACCAAACACAAACTCCCATGAGATCTGAGAGTATGAGGTCAGCCAGCTTTCACAGGCTTTCTGTCCGAGATGTGAACCTTAGCTTCCTGATTTTTCACTACCTGCCGTTCTGTTTCCCTTAGATAAGGGAATTAAGTATCACTCAGCTCAGTTCTCTTCAGTTCTGTCTTTAACATGTTAGAAGGAAGCTGTATCTCAATACAATCCCAGTGACAGGTTATAAAGGCTCAGATATATGCCCTCACATGCCAGTTTAAGTAATAACTTTCCCTTTTACTACACCTGCAGCAGCTGGGATAATGGTTAGACATGTGACGCTTGAAATTTAAAGAGTTGTATGTAGTAGAAGAAACATTCACCTATTAGTATGAGTCTAGTAGTTTGGAACAGCTGCTCATCATCCCACTCAGGGTGCTCCTGTTTCAGGATGTCACAGACCCGGTTGTGCTCCCTCAGCCATATTGTTGCGTACATCATCAAGCCTGGGACCAAACCGAACACCTCCTGCCCCACAGAAAACTGCAAGTGTTCAGGGACGTGAGGGGGGTAGATCATCTCTGCCTGAGTGTCCTTCACTGTTGGTGGATACATTTCTCCATCAATGATCTGCCAGGAAGGAAGGAAGAAAGAAGGAAAGCAAGAGTTAAGCTATGATGTTTATGAGTTAAGCTGTGTTAACTGTTAGCACTGACTTTAGGCTTATGCTTTAGATCAGCTACACCATGTAAATGTATGAGTAAATGTATGTCATCCAAGAATTCTGAGGTAAGACATACCTGGTATTTTAACTTTCCATCCTTTAGAAGTCTCAGTTTAAGTTGTCTTTCCAGAGTCTCTCCATAAATATGATTCAAGTCAACCTACAAAATAAAAGCATTTGGAATATGAAGCCAGCCTGCATTTTTTGCTATTTTAGGATATGTCCCACTGCTGTGGATGCCAAGAGGAGTTCATCCCTTGGATGTTTACCTTATAATTATATTACAGTTGCCTTATAAGTATCTTGCACTGATATTTAAGATGAAGACAAATTATTTCATGGCAATTGAAGCCATCTCTGCATAAGAGTAAGCTGTTAAATTAACTGGCAATTTAAAAGGACTCTGTAAAGTGTCAGCAGCTTTCTATTACGCAGACTGTTCTTTCTATACACACATTACTTTATAGCTTTAGACATATGGATTACATTCAGATTGAAAAAGACCAAAGGCAGCCTGTTTGGTTCTTTTTAAACTATCTTCAATAAGCAGTGCACGGGATACTCTACAGTGTTGGATACAGCTCTTTACCACTGACCAGAAGACTCCACAGAGGTTCTAGATACTCACTAGATCCCAGATACTTTAGGTGGAAAGCAGACTCTTGGGAATAATAGAATCATTTTGGTTGGAAGAGATCTCTAAGATCATCAAGTCCAACCATCAAACTCACACTGTCAAGCCCATCACTAAACCTTGTCCCTCAGCATCTCATCCATGGAAGAGTCAGAGATTACCGCACAGATATTTTAAACAGAATCACGTGCTTTGTACGAGCGGTTCTGATCCAGGACCAGACGCTATCAGGTGCTGGGATTTTTCCAAAGGAGAAAACTTATAGAAGGGCAAAGCCCATCTGTTTGTGGCCAAGAGCATTGCAGAGGATATGGACCAGTGTTTGCATACTTTGAGAACTTGTAAGATACCATTCTAGCTGCTCAGTAACTCCTAAGAACCATGAGCTGTGTTCAAGTTAGAGCTATGATCATACCCCATGGCCGAGAGCTTTGGTGAAGGCAGGTCCTTTCTTGTGGTCCGTCTTAAAGAACTGATGAGTGAAGTGTTGGGCAAAGAACGTGAACATCACATTTGTGCCTTGTGGGTCAGGAATGAATTTTCTCCTCAGCAAAAATTTCTCCACAATGACCTTTGAATCTGGGAGCTCCTTTTTTCCTGCAAGAGAAAGAAATAGTGAGATATTAGAGACAATTATGTTTATGCCATATGTAATTCCTAATAACAAAAAGACTTAAGACTTCAAATGCAGGAAAGATAGCAGCACACAAATAAGGGTAATTTTCTGCTATTCTATACAGAGTTTCTTGATTTTATTAGAAACTTGTAAATTCTCTGGTTTTAGCACATATCTTGATAATGAAATCCAGCATAGTTATTTTTTTTTTTTTTTTTACACAGTGTACCCAAAACATGGCTATTGTTACTCAACTGGACTTTAAAAAGTTACAGATAAGCATCTCTTACAGCACTTCCTAAGAGGTAAGTAGAAATTCTTAGAAGTAAACATTATACATCTTGTTTATTCCTTACCTTTAACACCCATTGGTGTTGGACAGTCAAGTCCTACTGGTGGAAGGCTTCTAGTGTAATATGAAATATTGGCATAAGCTTCCCAGCTTTTGTAGTTATAATCACTATTGTAAGTTGGTGGGCTGTCAATCAAGTGTGATCTTGCTGAAAAATAAAAGGGATTTGATATTTTTTAACTGTATATTTTAGTCTCAAAAACATGTAAGTTGCAAGGCTTGATCTTTTCCGTACATTTTTGGCAGCAGCTGTACTGACAAATGCCACATAACAGCAACTGATGTTAAATGGGATTACAGTTGTGGAATAACGGGACTCGGTCCTGGATTATCAACTGATCCAGCTACTAGCATAAGCAATTTGGTGTAAAACTTATGCCAGCAAAATCCTGAATTCTACTAGAAATTAGAGCAAAACGCATTCTCCACTTCAAAGCATGCTTCATACAAATCTGCATCACGCAGAAATCTTAAGTTTTGTACCTTAGTGCATTTTTGGTTGCTAACTTTATGTATGGACCAGCCAAGTGCAATATTCTGGAGTTCTATGAGAAGCTTCAGCCAATTAAGAGGACTATAAGACAGAACTCATACTTACACGTTAATACGTATCTCATAATAGTATCTCGTAAGAATGGAATGCTGTTGACTATATTCCAGGCTCCTTCGAAGTGGGTGAGGATGTAATGGACAGTATTCGGTGAAGGTTTCAGCATTACCTTTAGCCACGTGAAGAATTCCGCTGTGAGCATTGAGAGAAAGATTATTGTAAATTAGCTACTGAAAGCAACCTGAAATTGAATTCTCAAATTTCATTTCCACTAAAAGGGATTTAAGATACTTACGTGTTGTGCAGTTTTCTCCATAATATCCAGTCCTGGTACAGTCACATTCATACTGATCAAATCCTGTTGTCATACATACTCCTCTGTTCTGGCAGGGGTTTGAGCAGCAAGGGTTGGCTAGAACAAAACCAGACGCTCCAATTAGCATCTTGTACAGCTACACTACTGTCCTCATCTCACTAAGCTAACTTTTCATTAGGTAGCCAAATCCCTGAAGTTTAATTCTTATCAGAAGACAATAGGGAGCAAGGATGCATTCATGCTAGCCTTTGGGCTAGTACAGGTAAGAGTTATTGACAAAAGCGGAAGAATTTATCTCTGTTTCCAGACAGTAATAAACTTCCTTAGAAGAGCTGGATCATGTCACACAGGCCAATGGAGGCCTGGCATCCTTTCAGCCACACATCAGGTATTCGAGAAATCAGAGAAGGTTATGGAACATTAAAAAGCAATAAATTAATCCGTTCCGCGGCTGGAAAAGGACAGAAAAGAAATCCCCATCTGTGGTTTGGAGTCTCGAAGCCTCGCGGCCGTGAGGGGCCGGGACTCACCTGCGTGGCCGACAGCCAGGAGAGCGGCCAGCAGGGCGCAGGGCAGGATCATGTCCCAGCGGGGTTCTGGCTGCGGATCGGGCGGGTGCTAACGCTGCTCAGAGCTGAGAAGCCAGTGCCGCTCCCAGGTAGCAACCGTCTATTTATCCCCGGCGCCGCCAATGACTCACCCTTCTCCGCCCGCCGGAAACTATCACGAAACGGGGCATTTCGAGCGGCCGCGCTCCGGCCGGCCCGCCCCGCCGCCGCCCGCTCCCACCTGCCGCGCGCCGGGGCCCTGCGCCCGCCCCCGGCTGCCGTCACGCGGCGGCGGGGGGCGCTGAGGTGGCGGCGGGCGCGCGGCGCGGCCCCAGCGCGGCCCCGACCGCGGCGGGACGGGGCTGTTCTCGCCGGCAGTCGCGGGGGCGGGCGCTCAGGGGAGCACCCGCCGCGGCGGGGGCGGTGGTGTGACTGCTGGGGTCCCTCGTCCCTTTCGAGACCTCGGCAGCCTCGGGCAAGAGGAGGAGGAAGCGCTGTCGGGGTAGGCGGCTTCTCAGCGCCCGGGCTCGTTCGGTCCCGCTCTGCGCCGCCGGCGTCCCCGCAGGGCAGGGCGGCGGGAGCCTCCGGACCTCACGGCGCTCCGCGGCGGCTCGCCCTGTGCCGAATGACGCGGGTGCCTGGCGCCGAAAACGGGGCCGAAATTCGCACCACCGACCTCAGTTTTCTGACACCTCCGTCCTCCCGCAACTGCCCCTTTTCCAAGTGGTATTTTAAATACGCATCTTGGTACCGCACTTCCCGCCAGCGTCCCCCGCGCCCGCGGGAGAAAACGCACTTCTCAGACGCAAAAAGTGCCAAGAAAGCTATCACCTGGCAGAGAAGATATAAGAGCCCGGCACGATACCATGAGTATCTCGAGGAGGTCTGGGTTCCCCGCTCTCTCTGACACAGCACGGAATGCTTTGGGAAAGTGGATATCAGGTTGTTACTGAGATTTTCTTATGTCCATTAAACGAGTGGTTGGAGGACTTTTTGTTTTTTGCTGTATGAGCAAAGGGGCGCTCGCTATAGATCACTTGGGTTGCAAATGAACACACACGGAGGGAGAAAAATGAATGCTGGACGTATTTAATTTTATTTCTGCATATTTGTGTTTCTGATGAGACAAAATCCCGTTATTAGGCACCTTACTTTGAAGTGCCTTGCATTTTTTTCTCCAGCACTTTACCCCCCGCTGCTCCGTATAATCACTTTGTAAATAAATCTTTGCTCATTTCCTTCAAGCACTGCACAGATTTTGCCATTTCAGAATGCTTTGCCTTTTTGTCCCATAATTTTTTTTAATCTGTTGATTATACAACTTTTTAATCTCGGTTGCGAGTGGAAAATGTATTATGAAACAAGCAGGATGTAATGCAATTGTGTAATTCTCTACAGCATGGTGCTGGAGGCTTGCTGCTGTATTCCTATTGCCTGCACTTTCATCCTTGATGTCAGTGTTATAAATGCCAAAAAAAATTCCATTGCTGTTTCAATAAAGATATCTTTTGAGGTTTGATGCTGATTGTGTTTAAATTGCAAATCGGTGACTTTATAGAAAGTGGATTTGGGCCAATTTAAACAAAATCTTATTTTTGGCCCAGAAGAATTGTAGTGTGGTTAGTGAATAATTTGTATACATCAGCAGTAGGTCATCTAGATGCTTTAGGGAATGGTGCATGAAAGTTTGTAATCACTTGATTCTTCCAGCATAGGAAAAGGCATTTATCATATATATTTATGCTCGTATGTGAAGAAAAAGCTCCTTGGTCATAATACTTGAAGCAGAGGATGGGTGGCAGGGGCCTCTTCCTGTATGAAGCATGGGTCACCACAGGTTGTGGCTACCTGCAATTCTTGTAACTGTTGCTCAGGCTTATCAAGTGTGCTATGATTTGGAGGATCCTAGGAGTATAGGCAGGTATTTTGCTTAGAGGTTTGAATTGTTACAAAGAAGCAACATGCAAAGTGAGAAATAGGGCAGAATTTCAGCCTTAGCAGAAGACACTTCTCCTTGGGAAGCGTCACTTTTTGCAACTCAAAAACCAGCTAGTGCACTTCCCCTTCCACCCCACCCTCAGAAAGAAACATGAGCTCTCTGAAGGCCTATTTTCAGCTCGGGAAGATTTTTTTTTCTGCCTGATATGATACCATTTTTACGATTATCATGATATCATTTTTCCTGAAGGTTGCCCTTCCCCACCTCTTTAGGGATTCTCTGTAATAAAAAACTGGTTATATGTTGGAATGGCAACTTTTCTTTAAAAGTTTGCTGTTGTAGGGCTCACCACCAGGTGGAGATTTTATGCATCAGGTTACAAAAACTGTCTTTAAGAAAAATCTGTTATTTTTACTTCTGAGATAGTTATTTTGGTTCAGGTACAGGTAGACTGCAGAACAGAGTAGCTTCCTCAACCTCAACAGTTTTACGATGGCTGAAATTTCCCTGAAAGCTGTTCCTGTTTATTTTAGGTTCAACTACATGCAAAAAATTACCTCTTGATACTTTGGATTCACAGAATCACATAATTACTGAGATTGGAAAAGACCTTTGAGGTCTTCAAGTCCAAGTGTTACCCCAACACTGCTATGGCCACCACTAAACCATGTCCCTCAGCACCTCAGCTACATAGGATGGTGACTCCACCACTGCTCTGGGCAGCCTCTTCCAATGCTTGGTAATCCTTTCAGGAAATATTTTTTTTCCTAGTATCCAATCTACATCTACCCTGGTGCAACTTGAGGCGCTTTTCTTTTGTGTTGCTTGCAGTTTGAAAGAAGAGATTGGCCCTCACCTCACCACAACCTCCTGTGAGGGAGTTGTAGTGAGTGATAATGTCTCCCCTCAGTCTCCTCCAGGCTAAACAACTCCAGTTCTCTCAGCCACTCCTCCTAAGACTTGTTCTCTAGACCCTTCACAGCTCTTTACTGATCAGTTTACTGTTTCCCTAAGGCAAGGTTCCAGGACAATATTGGGAGAAGATACAGCAATTCATATGTGCTTCAGTAATACCCCTAAAAGAGATTGAGTGGCATCAGGGAAAACATTGTCCCCTGGCACTGGTGCCACTCCATTTTTGCCCTGTTCTAATAATAATGATTTTTCTGAGATGCTGTTTCCGTGGAAGAGAGATGGAGGCTTTGCAAAGCCTGGTGCATGTCTTCCTTGCAAGGCATGTACAGCCTTTAAGCAGTTTTCGAAGCAACAAAATCTTTCGAGCCAATTTGCTTTTCAATTTTCTTTTCTCCCTGATTATTTTCATTCATTTTATCTGTAGCTATGGTTCAGTGTGCAAAATGAGTAAGTGCTTCTCTTCTCAGAGGGAATTTGCACCTCTGAAGTGAAATTTGGCCTTGCCATTCTGGGATGTTTCTTAAAAACTGCACAAAGAAATTCTATTTCTACACATCATGGAATATAAGCAAAATACATATTTTTTTCCCCAAGGGTAGAACTCCACATGACCTGTTTTTGACAAACATTTAAGGAGGCAGAAGGATTCGCTAAGTATTACTGCCTTCTTTTGCTGCATGTGTGTTTCTTGTTGTATGACATGATAAATCACAATACACAGCTTATTTTTGCTCTTACTGTTTATGATTTACTGGAATTACTCCCAGGGGCTCTCACTGTGAGACAGTTGCTGTATATGTGAGAGAAATGTGCTAAACTGAAAGGCATGATGAACTAGGATTTACAATTTGCTGAAAAAAACCCCACCAAATAAATTCAAGGTGTTTACAATAGTATCACTTTATAATAAAAAATTAGCTCCCAAATTGATTTAAAAGTCAAATATTAAGGCATTTAAATGCATTTTTTCGTTGATTGTTGTGTTTTAGCTATCTTCTCTTTCTATATGATCTAATAACTTATGGTTCTTAGAGGGCATGTGAGTTTATTCTTCTTTTGCATCATATTTGGTGAAAACAAAATGTGATTTACCTTTAAGTTGCAGACCTAAGTTACCATCTGCGTGCCAGGATTTTCACCGGCATAGTGGGCTGGCTGGTTGCTTCTGAGGTGTGAATATTCTGTGCTGGTGTGAATATTCTGGGGAGAGTATGTGGTCCAAATATTCTGGGGAGAGCACATGGTCCAAATATTCTGGAGAGGGGGAGAGAATGAATATTCCCTAGTGAGGTGCTGGTAAAGTGAGCTTCTCATCTCAATTTCAGTGAGCACCCAGTATTTTTCTAAAACAATGAGTAGATTATACACAGCATTAAACAAAGGCATGTTTCTACTCATAGTTGCAAAGATCCACATCACAGCTTTCTCAGGTTTATGTTCACCATGAGCTTAGAGGTCTAACGTGCAGTTGATGTATCTATCACAGCTGATGCAAAGGAAATACAGTCTGTGATGTATGTGCAGAAACATGAGTGAAATATTTGTAGGTACACTATAAACCAGCATGAAAGAAAACACATTTTTCCCCATCCATTGTTTGCACATATAGGTTTCTATTAAAATGGAAGTGTCTAGCCAATAGATTGTACAGGATCTATGTGTTATGTGAGAAGAGCACTGGTAAAGCAAAGCCTCCTCATATCAGCTAGTTTAAAGGAGTAAAATGTTCCTTGTACTTCAACTAGCTGTGAATTTATCCTCCACTCTTTTTAATATAGTTCCAATGTTTTATCTTCCTTTGTGATTGTGAGAATCTCATTATCACATTTAACACTGCAGTAATTTCCTGGCAAGTGAGCCACTTTTATTTCTTTGGTCTATACTTTTCTGCTTTTCTATTGCAAAATGTACTCAATCTGAAGTTTGCTATCACAGAATCTTTCAATACTTTGCATCCAAAGCAAAAATAGGCTGATGGGCACAAAGATATGATAACAGTTCAGAATGTTCTGAGAATGGTCTTGAAAATCTAAGGACCATAAGAGTAGATATCTTTAAGCTTCTTTTGCTTCCTTCTGCTAATTAGAAATGTATCAACAAAAGTGTTTGGTTATGTAGTTGCTTTGAACTTTCATGTAATCTCTCCCACTGTTTTTTCTGCCCACTTCTTCTGGCCAATTTCTTATTTGGAAGCCAATAGGAGCCCGGGGCGGGGGGGGGGGGGGGGGGGGGCTTTAAATATGGAAAATTGCCATTTATATAATCATTATTTGCTTAAGGGTAAACGTTGTTCAAGTAACTCTTTCCATGCTTCTGTTTTTATTAATGTCTCTGAGTTCTTGTTTTAATCCTCTGACATTCTTGCCAGATTCAGTTAAGAGTCAAAGGCTGGAATGAAACTAAGGTGAAAAGAGTAATTTTACATCAAATTTAACTAGCAAGACATGATAAATGAGACACCTGTATGCTTCATCACTTTGCATCGTGGCCAGGTTTCTCCCAGGTAGGCCTGTTTGCTTGGTGAATTCTTTTCCAGTTACCTGTGTTAATGTGGCTGTAGTGCACCTGCATGCTTCACGGTATGTGGTAAACATCAATTTGTCACAAAACTAGAGAGAAAAAGAACACAAGAGTTGTTCATTAATTATAGCTAAAATTTTTATCTCTGCCTTATCCAAAGTAAGGTTGAGCTCCTTACTTTGGGAAGTGACTAGACATTGAATTCATGTTGTTACAATCAATGAAACCTCAGCAGAATGGCTTCCAGAACCATGTTTTGTTTTTCAGATGAAATGTATTATTCTTTTCCTCATTTGCAAACTTGGTAGTCACAATTTCAGTCCTGCCTGACTAGTTCCTGAAAAACAAGCCCTAAATGACTTCAACTCAGCTCCAAGCACTCTAGGACGAACTTTTTCCAAGGAGTGTAGATGAATGGAGTATGAAGCACAACATTTTTATTCTATATGATAGTTTGAGGCAGAGACAAAGTCTGACTGAAAATTTCATCCTAGCTAATATCTGTTTTGTTTTGTTTTTTTTTTTTAGGTGGCAAGACTTTTACTTCCTTTTTATGGTGAATTTAAAGGAAAAGGCCGTAAATGTAAGTGATTAATTTTTGTCAGCCACACTCTGGATCAGACCTATGAATTTTATTTAAATGTCAAATAATTTCTCAGAGATATCATTTGGATACCCTTATCTACATAATTTTCTTCCTATTTGACCTGTACCTACTTGAATGGAAAATATTTTTCATTATTACTTGAATGAAGAAAACCAGGGCTTTTTAACTGGCAATTGGCTACTAAAATACACTGTGAATTTTTCCACTATTGGGGTTTGGTTCCCTGGAGTTCTTTTTTTAGAAGACCACCTGGTATTTTTTTCCATGCAGCCTCAGTATGCTTTGTATTTCCTATGTAGACATTTGATCACAGTTAGCTCTGCAAAATACGTCATGAGATTTTGTAACTCTTTTACATGAAGAAGCTTCAGCTGATGTTTTATCTGCTTTTTGTCATCTCACAAAACTGCTGTAACTCATCTTGGAGTAATTGTTTCTGTTATACCCTTTGTAGTAAGCATTGTATATCAAAGCAATAAAAAGGCCATCTTTCTGTGGAAAACCTCCACAGAAAATCTGTTCATAGAGAGAAGATTTGCAAATATGACATTCCTCATTGCAGATGCTGGAATTTTTTCTTTTAACTACTTCCTGCTTAACTTACACCATTCTCATGCTCTTTTGTTGTGCAGCTGAAAGCCGGTTTGTTGTTGCACAGTGAATACCATACGTTGTAATTTTCCATCGCTTTCCAGCACGCTGACATTAAACTGGATAAAGGAAACTGTAGTCAGTTTTACTGAGTAGAAAATTGTTTCAGCATAATGTTTTTTTACATAAATTTTCTCTTTGGGTACTAAAGTTTATTAAGATTTATTCATTAATCCCTTTTCTCATTCAGTTTACACGAAGCAGCATTATTTCTGCAAAGAAGAGGTTATCGTACCAGATTGTTTTTCAGCATTGCAAAAACTATTGTTCCATTGAGTAACCTGTACTCTGCGGATTTTTAAGGTTTTCTAAGAATTCATAGTTTCATAAGGGGAACTGCCTTTAGTCACTAAAAGAAGTCCACAGATCCTATAGATGCAACATTCATAGCTGTATTTATCAAATGTTTAAATGTAAGACCTGAATCTGAGATGTGATACAAATGCTCCTTTGTCATGTAGTTGACACCCAGTCTTCTGTATGGAGATGTATATCATACTTCAGATGCAATCTCTTGCCAAAATAGAAAAAGGCAGCAACACTTTAGCATAAACTGCATAAACCAAACCATGACAGGGTTTATTGAATAGAAGATCAAATCTAACTCCTGTTTAAACATGTATCTACATATGGAACTATATATAGCTATATATGTAATCCACATATCTAACCATGAGCTAAAAATTATCTGTATTCACAGCATATTATCAGGCACTCAAAAAAAATCAAACTGCACAAAATTTGCACTGCCTAAGTGCAGCTCATGTACTTACTCTGGTGTAGACATTTGTCTGATAGGATTCTGAGATTTTCCCTGGAAGGCTTTGATCACAGAATCACAGAATCTTAAGGGCTGGAAGGAACCTCAAAAGATCATCTAGTCCAACGCCCCTGCCAGAGCAGGACCACCTAGAGTAGGTCACACAAGAACTCGTCCAGGTGGGTTTTGAATGTCTCCAGAGAAGGAGACTCAACAACCCATCTGGGCAGCCTGTTCCAGTGCTCCCTCACTTGAACAGTGAACAAATTCTTCCTTGTATTTCTTTGGAACCTCTTGTGTTCCAGTTTATACCCATTGCCCCATGTCCTCTCATTGGTTATCATTGAGAAGAGCCTGGATCCATCCTCCTGATACCCACTGTTTACATATTTGTGAACATTAATGTGTGAGGCTTTGCAGAGTGATAGAGTCCTGTGGGCAGTTACAGTCTGTAAAGGTACGTGACTGCCAGTGACCGTGCAGAGATGGATTTATCAACTTGGATAGTTCATTGTAAACTTCTGTCCTTTAAGGAATGCCTAATAGAAGTACTGGGATATTTTTAAAAGCTTAAGTACACAGGTATAACATCTCATCATGATTTTCTTCCCTCTTAGGTATGGATGAGTTTTCATTAAAGTCTGTCACAACACATTTTCTATTATGTGAAGCTCACATATGAATAATAATAACTATGAAAGCTTATGTGTGCTGTACAGTAAGACTTTTTGTTAGGGCTGATCAGTAGCAGAATATTCAAGAGGCGAATAGACCAACAGTGCCTATAATAACATTCAGTAGAGATTTATTTTGGTGCAAGTCTCTGGAAGTGTGGACTGTCCTCAACTTGTCCTCCAGTTTTCAAACGCCGCTTTGCAAGTATTACAGTTGCTGTGTTGGTTGCTGTGATGCTGATGTACTTACTGTGATCAGCAAGTTAATTTTAAAGTAACTCCATTGGGGATTTCAGTGTGATCAGGCACAGCTTGTTAAGGAATGACATTCAGTGCTTTGAAAAGGGGCAGCTCCACTTTGCAAGTTGTCGTGAACCTTCACTTAGTGCCTACAGAAGAATATGTCGTCAAAGAATATTCTTCATCTGAGGACTAGAAGTAGATTAAAATGTTGATATTGAGATGTTCATTAAAATTGACTCTAGCTCTTCACAGCTGGGAGGCTGGAGGCATCATTTGGTTTCAGACAAATAAAAATGTTCCATGACACAGATCCCATGGCAGCTGTTTGGGATGGACAGTGGACTGTGCCCACACAAATTATAATTAATAGCTTGCACTGGGATGGTTCCTGGAGCATGTTGTGTCCAGCACAGGCTACCCAAACTCCCAAGTCTCCTTTCTAGTCATCTTCATTTCCAGAATTAAATCAGTAGTTTTCTAATATTCTCGTAACAGCTTGTCACCTTGCCTCACTTTCAACACACTTACCATTACAAAAAATAGGCACAAATTAAAAAATAAAAGAGATGAAATGACATTAAATGAGCAGGTTACTGATGAGAGGACTCAGAGACCAGATAAAAACTGATCCATATGATCCTTTCTTTAAAAGGCCTTTAGAAACTCGAACAAGTGAGTAACCTGCTGTAATTATTGCTGTAGTTACCAGTGGGAATTGAAGGCACTTTCAGAAATACGGTGGCTTAAGCTACTCAGTTCAGAACAAGAGTTTTAATTTGGGAAGATTCTGCCAAGAGAATGTACAGGTCAGGAGAGAAAGTCTGGAGAAATTCCTGCTTTTTTCAAAGCAAAATTAGATGATTGTGAAGGAGACATCACATCATGTTATGTCTTGCCAAGACATATGACTCTAAGCAAAGGCAAATAATTTAGAAATTGTTCAGATGCTTTTGTGCTTTTTTTGAGACAGCCAATTATGTAATGGCTGGCTCACTGGCCTTAGAAGCAAGCCTCCGAGGGAAACTATGCCATTGCAATACACATCAGGAAATCAAGTCTTGCTGTTTCTAATTTCTGTTACCTATAATTTTCAGTTGGGGAAAATGTATCATGATCAAAATATAATAGAAAATAATTAAGGAGATACAAACCCTGCAGTGGCTGTAAGAGATCATACCCACAGCCCAGCTAGTTTAGTATCTTGCCAGGGAAAAAGTCTGATGTTTCCTTTTGGTGCTTGAGCTGTGTTATAGGCTTCAGCCCATGTGCTGAGAGCAGAACATCATCGACTTATTGTTTCTATTGGTGTATATTAGGGTACCAAAATCCAGCAAACTGTACTGCTGCAGAGCCCCTTTTGCCTGTAGGAATGTCCTTTTACAGAAAGCCAAATGAGGGGCTACCTCCTGAAAGGATATTTTCTCAGAAAAGGGTATGTGTTTATTTGTTCCAGGTACTGAATTATCAGCATACAGGTTAAAGGAGTAATTCATGTCTAGCTGAACATCTCATTCCTGTCTGTAAGAGTAATGCATGTGATCTTGTGAACAGTTCTTATTATTGTACTCCACACAATTCACCCAATATCATGAATTTTGATGGTGTTCTTTTATGGAGCAATTGGAAATTTGGTTTAATAATGACATGGCTCTGTTCCACTATTTTTCTGTTTATCCAGAGGTCATCTCTTAAATATTTTTTAATTTATTTCTCATCCTCAGTGAAGAGAAGATAAATCATACAAACCCAACTGAAAACACTTCAACTTGTCACGTTCATTTGTTTCCACTAGCTGTGGAAATTTTGTGCTGGTTCCTCTCCGCCTTGCTGTGCGCTCCTTATAGGTGGTTCATTAAGTAAATGAGGGCTTTGCAACATGTTCTGGCAATGCATGTTATTTTGGGTTTTCATTTCACATGGCAGTTTTCCTGCGATTGTTTTGGAGAGAGTTGCCAGCGACCTCAGGCCAGTCAGCCCTCAGCTTTGGCGTGAGGCCAAGCTGGGATGGAAATAGCAGGGTATATTTGACCATTGTAGAGTTCTATCTGGGAAGAAATTTTTTTGCCAGTGCCTCTAAGGAGTCATTGCTTCTTTGAGCCACCACCAGTTCCTTTGAGATGATGGGTTCCAGATCACTGCAAAGGCTACCACAATCTTGTGATAATCCTTCAGTGGTTTCTAGGTCAGCAGATGGTGGTAGAGCTGAAGGGGATCATCATTCCCTCCTAGCTCCCACTGAGTTTTTCTGCTTTGCCTTCAGCTCCTTAACAGTTTCAGCTCTTGCTGGGAAACAACCACCTGACAGTCTGCAGTGTGTGTCCTCTCTCTTGACTTGATTTTTGTAGGGAAGGGCCACAGCTCTGCAAATAGCTTTCCCAAGGCTCACACTAACCACAACCACAACTCCTAAAAGGTTCCTCTACCTTCTCTCATGGACTCGATGAACTTGGATGATTCTAGGTCATGCCTGTGGGCATCTCAGGGTAGCTCTTAATGGAAGTGTGGATGTGGAAAGCAAGACCTTGTGAACTTCCCCTCAGTGAACTCATTTGAAATGGCTGGTGCTCCTGCCTGTATCAATTAAATATGGAGTGTTTCACACAAAGTAGTTCTTAGGTGTTGTGACTTAGCTCTTGGGGATTTTGAAATGGTTATAGACTTTCCAGAGGGTAGGAAAGAGGAGAAATATTTATGTGTAGAATGTTTTGTTGTTTCACTTGGCCGCTAAGAACAATTAGCCCCCTTGCCCAAGGCTCCTTGTACCCTGCTCTTTAACACTAATGAATGTAAATGACATAAAGGCAGTACTGGGAGAAGTCATATATTATTGTCACACTATGAGCAATAATGCATGGGGAAGAAAAAAACCCAACAAATGCAAGGGACTCCACACAGCAGGAATTAGGTACTCAGGGTAACATCCTTTTTCTGTTTGATGAACTTCACTGCACATACAGTATTATGGTATCAGTTGATTTGTTACTTGTTCCCAAACAAGTCTCTGCAGCTCCATGGAGATATACATTCCAAGTTTTGGTTACTCTACAAGTCTTAACCTGAGGATGGAATATTTTAGGGATTGCCAGTTACCTGGATGTCCTCCTCAGTACTAGGCAGTGTAAGATTAATGTGAAATAAAGAACTTATGCACAACATCAAAATTTGGACAGCTACAATGTTTGTGGTGAGCATAAGGGAAACAAGCCTGTATGCAGAACTCTGTCTTCAAATCCAAAATGTTTCTTAAGCTGCTACCAGCCCATCAGCTGGATAACACTTACCTAACTGTGATTTGGAATGAGTTCCTATGCAAAAAACTATGCCTTTAGGCTCACAGTCATCAAAAACTGTGTTGACTGGAATAACGTGTTTCATTTTATTCCCTGAGCCAGTTTGGATTTCATCCAGGTGAAAATTTCAAAACCTCCTCTTCCAAGGGTGTTCTTATTCCAGCTTAATTTAGGAAGATAATTTTAACTTTCCTCTTGCTAAACTCTCCCTTTTTGCTCAGATGCTTAACCAATATATTACCTTCAGTGGATTAAAACCACGATTTTCCACCTGACATAACTGTGTCCTTGTCTTAAAATGAATATTTTTCTCTTTGAATTGCCCTTTTCATATAGCCATTTTTAACTATCTTTTAAAATTACCAGTATCTAGGGTCAATGGCAGCATCAGTCCTGATTTTGGGATGGAGTGGTCAGCCTCAAGCTCTAATCCTGGCTGTGACCAAGGTGAGGCATTCCTGAGCAGGAACACTGCTATGAAAGCTACAGAGCATGTATAGTGGTCACTGCCATATCCCTGTTCACATTCAGGTCTGAAAGACTGTATTTGAAGCTTGCTGCAAACAATAATTGCATAATTTTTGTTTCAAAGACAGCATGGTGTTTTTTCCTGAGTATGCATAAAGTGCTTTGTTTTCACAAGAGCTGAAAGTATTTTAGTCCAGCCTGGTATACAAAGTTGCTTCTCTGCTCCTCCCATGCATCTGTTGTAGATTAGAAGCGTGGCTCCCCTAGAGGTTTTCTATGAGTATGGCTTGTGGTTTTTCAGTCATTTGAATCAATTCTGGAAGACAAAAGACCATTATGAAAATATGAAAAAAACCAAGCTGGACAAACAGATTTGGAAGGAAACTTGCTGCTATTTTGTATCCAAGAGCATGTCTAGTGCAGAACTGTCATGGTATGGTAGTGCTGTGTAGTTTTTAAGATACAAGATTGAACTGTGATCAAGGAGCTTCCAAACTGACTTTCATGGATTTGTGTAAGGATTCACATAAAGCATTTAATTATGTCTTACACTGGATGGAGGATTTTCAGGATTTCTCTCCTCCTGTGGAGTTATAGAACAAGAAGTTGACAGCATATTTTACATTAATTTGTGCCTGATTCCCGTGATGAACTTCATTGGTCAAGAGCAAATTTATTTGCTGAATTAAATATCACTCCAAAAGCAACTCTCTATTCTTGCTAATTTGAGAACACAAGTCATCATTTTGTTGACTTCTGTACAAAAAGGAACAGATAAACAAGATGTCCTCAACCTTCTAGCTTGCACCCTCACCTATTTTTGTTTAGTGGGAAAAAGCCTGAAATGCTTATTTTGAGGGTTAGCAAACCTGCTGGGTATTGCAGCTTAAGGTGAAGATACATATAAAAACCTCTGGGGAAAAAAAGAGGAAACAAACTCAATTTTTCTAACTTCAAAAGTAAAAGACGAGCTAAGGTAAACAACACCAATATAAATAAATGCTTTGTTTAGTTACTGAATAAAGTACCATTATGCAAATTAGATTACAAATTTGAATTGACGTGCAAATTGTACAGGGAATTCATCCTAAAATAATCCACACAAATTTTGTGGTACTGAGAGCCACCTTTCTTTTCTTTGAACTCACGTCCTCCTTTTGTCTATATGCCGTGACATGGTATGAGAGTTGTGTGATAGGATTGTTTGCCTTCTCTAGTTACAAGAACTGTTAAGCTCACAGAGGCTGTCAAAAACTACCTCTTAAAAATACCCTCTTGGGGATTATGGTTAGCTGCAAGCTCTGCACACCAGATTATTCCTTTGTAGCTGAGATAGTGTCTTCAGTTCAGAGACTGGGCTTAAAAAACAATGGGCACAGCTAGTTCATAATTTTTTGGCTTGCTGTTGTTATTTTGTCTACTTGACAGCCCAAATAATAAGGGTGAAAACTTGGCAAGACTGAAAATTATTTTCTGTTTGTAGGTTCTCCTGTTGTCTTTCCACTTCCTTCTCAAAAAGGAAAAATGTTGCTTTTCAAAATATTTGCCAACTGAAAATCCACAGCAAAATCCAACTGAAAATCCACATCCGCTGGGTGTGCACATGTATGTGATTCAGGTCTCTTTTTGTTGACATTCCTGAGAGTGTACAAGTCATGAATATCAATATACATATGTGCCCTCTTCTGTCTCCTCTCTCTGCTTCTGGCCTCAACATTGTCCTTACAAGTTTCCAGTATGCTGTGTTTCATGAGCTCTACTGGATAAATAGATGTAAGGCATAATAAAGTATATCTAAACATATGAAATAAAAAGTGATTAAAAAATAATATCAGACAAATTAACATTTTTGGGAGAGAGCACAAAGCTGATAGCTGATAGCTCCCAAAGAGATTACAACCTTGGGCCCAAGCTTTAATACACAGGATTATGATGAGGAAAAGTGGTCAGGCATTAATTTTCCATCGTGGCAGTGTATACAGTATGTAAAGTCCAGTCCGTGTATTTAACACTCCCTTGTTGGATCTGATTAATTAATGCTGATTTGAACACACACACACTTACCTCTAAAGACCCATATGTCTCTACAAAGGTAACAAAAATAGAAGTTATTACAAGTGGGATTCCAACAGGAAAGCTTTAGAAATAGCTAACCCTGGTAAAAATTGAATGGGAAGTTGTTGTGTTTTTAAGCTACTAACACAAAGCTCAGAACAAAGATAATGTAGGTGTATATATTATGCTACACATTTTTGTATGATGCTTCTGCTGCTGTTCCAACTTGTGACCCATTCAGTTTAGAGGAGGGTGAAGATCCATCTATACATTTCTGTATATCAATTGTGGATATTTACATTGTGTGTTTAGGCTTAGAGATCGTTACTTAAGGAGATATGTGTTCTTAGGAGCAAAAACATTGCTCTCTTGTACATTAACAATATAGGAATATATGGATCATATGAATGTCAAATCTTGACCTAATCACAGCCTGAAAGTTTCCATCATTTATGACCAAGTACTTCACTTATTCTAACAGAAAACAGGAAAAAAAAATCAGGGTTTTATTTAAAAGAAAGCATAAAATTAGGAAGTGGAGAATTCTTTTGTGTGTTTCTAATTTGTCACAAATTTCCATGCATGTCTTTTTACGTAAGGCACTGCATCACTGTGTTAAGCTTTATCAAAGATATCCCTGAAGAAGTGTAATACCCAGGAGGAATGAACTAGTTCTTCCAGAACTGGAAGAAGATATGTGACTTGGATGTTAACATGATCTTTTTCCTTTTACTTCATGTGTAACCTGATGAGAATCTTTCAGGCTCCTGTGGTAAATTCCTAAGTGTAACAGCAGAAGATCAGGACTTCCCATCTTTGCTTTGTCTTCTGGGTAGGGGCACCCTGCTGAGTTCCTACAGAATTTAGCATGCATGAACCACAGTGTCAGTGAGAGTCGGTGTTATAAATAGCAAATATATGGATGGATTGAAGGTTTGTGATTGTAAACTCTAGACATCAGGTGTGATGTATGCTTTTTGAATTGGACCTCTTTATAAATTTTCAGTTAAGATAAATTTGCAGGTCCTTCTTAATGCATGCTAGGAAGAGATCAGCAAACATCATTGTATTTGGAGAAAATTTTGGGGAAGTTCTGAAATAGTCTAAATTTAAAATGTAGATGAATACCATGCCTGCTGTATGGCTGTTGTACCTCTACCTTTGACAGGTGTAGGTGTGATTTAATGACTTGGCTTTCTACCTGATAATGGGGTATTTCTTTTCTAACAGTAGCACTAGGTGACACAGAAGGTCAGGTCAGAGCACCTCACTTCATGAGCTTGGGTCACCAGAGGAAATGACAGCTCTGAGCTTGAGTCGCACACTCCAAGGCCTCTTGCTATCTCTTTCAGCTTATTGCAAAATCCAAGAGCTGGTGAAGCTGTTCCTGAGGAAAGCTGCATTTGTCTGCAATAGCCATTTGTCACATCCGGATGTGTTGTGCCACCTTCCTGCAAACACAGTCAATTCTACTCAGACTTTAAAATGAAAAATCATCTGAGTGGCCATAACCAATAAAAAGCATCCTCAGTGTGGAAGTTCATCCATTCTTACTTCTAATAACTTACAGGAAGATGAGGGCTTGGTGGTCTGTGGGATTGCTTGGATTCTGGATGGTTCTTGCTAAGAGAGAGATCTGCACAGTCTGTGCAATGAATTTCTGCTGTAGCCAGGTCTGTGCAATCAAGGTGAGATCCTGATGGGGAAAAGCATTTGTGGGGACCATAGTTTAACACCACCACTCTGACAGAAGATATTTTTTGGTTCTGTTTCATATGTTCCTTTGTCTGCTTGTAACTTAGCTTAGTAGTATCAATTTTGTAGTGTACTTGAAAATAAATGGACTTCTGCATTTGTATCAAGTAGCAGTTTAGCTATAAAGACTCCATTTTGGCTTCACTAGATTTGTGCTGATACATATAACTATGTTTTAGACTCTTTGGTTCTGAGAAACTCGCAAAGAAACTCCCTAAAATATGCACCCTCACCCTACCTCAGTGCAAAAGGCTGATTGCATTCTAAGGAGAAACTGTTTCACTGTACTTAGTGGTGGATACTAGAGCAGGTGCCCTTGAGGAGGATACTATAGAGCTTCCATACTCTGAGTTTTGAAGCCACAGGAAGCAACCCAGAATGTTTTTCAAACTAATGTAAGTTGCCTATGTATGAAAGTATCACACCAACATTTGCTTAGGTACGTCTGTGCTCAGCCCCAGCTTGATGGTTTAGACACAAATATGCATGACATTCCTCCTTCCAGGATGACTCTGTTTGCTTACCTATGTGTTCTCTGCCGCTCATCATGCTATTGGCTGAATATGACCTCTGTTTTTTCAGTTCTGGCTCAGAGCCAGTGTATTTCCATCTGAAGTTTTATGATCCTATTTTGGTATCTAATTATCTGCTTATATATGTCTGACTTCCAGCAAAGATTTTGGCTATATCTTGTATCTCATTTAGTGAAAACCACAGTGCAGTGGCATTTGTGTCTCACTTATGTGCCTGTCACTATCGAAATGACTGGATTTGCCCAGTCCTTCAGGCAAAGAGGAGTGGCTGAACAAGATCACAGCTGGGAAGCTGTGAGGTGTCAAGACAAGTCAGCAAATAAATCATCCGAGAGAAGTGCAAAGAATTAAAGCTGATGACCCAGTAAAAGTCATCTTTCCACATGGTGAAGAGCTGGATGGGACTGTGTCCTGGTGAAGTAGCCACGATTTGGTGAACATTAACAAGGTGAAAATTAAATCCAGAATCCACAAGGACTCAGAGAATGATGAGTCAGCTGATGCAGGACATCTTATACAGAAGAGGAACTGGCTGCCAGAGAGTGATGAGCATCCCAATGGAAAGAGTCGTTCTTAATCTTCCAGCTTTGTTGACAACAATTTGTTAAACCTCAGTAGGGCCAGTTGTATAGAGATAACCTCAGCTGGTAAGTATTTCACCTTTGGTTTCTTTTATCTTTCTTAATTGTGAACAATTGGTGTTATAGCCTATGATGTAGATTGTGTTTGCCTCGCTTTTTGAGCATGTTACTGGCTGATACCCTGCTGGGCAGATGTACAGACAGAGCGTGTGCATGTACATATGTGGCACATCCAGACACGTAGTTACAGGATTTTCTGAGAGTCTAGTATGAAAAAAATATATAATTTAATGTGCTTTAAACTCTAGACTTAATTCCAATTTGGACAAATAGTCTAGAGTATGTAATTTCTGAAATGTCTGTCTGTAGACAGAGTTTAGAGATAAAATGTACATAAAATCTTTAAATGAACCATTTTTGGTACCTGTGGTAACCTCAGTTTAGATGTAGATTATTTCAAGTTAATAAAACAAGTGATGCAGATGCATGCAGAGGCTTTGTGTGATGCTCATGGTTTCTGAGTGTCACCATGCTCTGTGGATCCCATTTGTACCAGAAGCCTGTTGCACCCAAAGAAAGTAAAATTAACAATGGCAGACCGACTTCATGCTTTCCTGGCATACCTGCTCATCCTTTCCTCCTGCATTTCCACCCAATCACTTTAGTCTTTGGATGAGAAAATGGCACAGGTATTTCTCTAATTTGGGAAGACATTCGAGACTATAAGTGTGTGTGCTGGGCAGCATAATCTGAGGCATTGCATAACTATAATAAACACATACAGAGTGGTTCTGGCATTGTAAATATTGGCACCGAAGAGAAGCAGCATGCTTTGCTAGAACAAACAGTTCCCTATTAAGACACAGTGCAAACACAGGGATGTCCTCCTTGAGATTCTTTCAGTTCTGTGGAGCTTTTACCCCTGTGCTAAATTTAAATCGGAAATACAATTTACATTTAATTATTAGGAAAGATGCAATTAGGATTTTCTACCCAATCTTTCTTTGCTTAATGACCTTCTGTGTCTGCTGGACTGCTCAATATTTTCTCTTGGAGTCATTACATGTATCTGGTAGATGAATAAAATGTACTGTGTATGTATAAAACTTAAAAATCTATAGATAACGGGTATCTCTAGCGTGAAATAAGGC
Source organism: Colius striatus (assembly GCF_028858725.1). Taxonomy (NCBI): domain Eukaryota; kingdom Metazoa; phylum Chordata; class Aves; order Coliiformes; family Coliidae; genus Colius; species Colius striatus. Next base: position 22,205,386 of record NC_084768.1, read on the forward strand.
CGCTGTGTGGGGAGTAGGAGTTAGTTATTTCTGCTCAAGATCTTCCTGTGTTTCAGGAAGCACATAGGGAAGAATGGGTTCACTTTGGCTACCGGGGTTTTCTGACAACAAAAGCAAGCACCTGGATTTATAAACTGAGCTCAGTTTTAACTGTGACAATTGACACCTTAAAAAATGTTACATTTATTGCTCAGTTCTTAGAAACAAACATCTGGATATTTTACACTGAAGAATAAAAATTTCAAAATTAAAAAATGTAGGGTAAAAGGGTCTGGATCCAAGACATATTTTAAGACTTACAAAGTGAATCAAACTTGCGAAACTTCAGATGTTGTTTGGTTCAAGCTTGGGTTAAAAATGTCATATTATATCCAGGAAAAGTAATTCACCCTCCAAAATTCTAACAATCCTTCTAAAGGAAGTTGTGCAAAACTAGTGGCTGAAGAAATGACAGCATACTATAAACCAAAGTTGGAGTGAAACATTTTCAAAAGGAATAAAAATGAAATCCTGCCATCTCAAGTGCGAGACTCCTTGAAATTTCCAGCAGACTGATAATAGCTTGATGAACAGTAAACCAAAGATAATCAACAATAATGGTTTCCTTACAGAAGTAACATCCCAATCAGTTGTTATTAGTAAGTTAGCTGATCATCTCCAAGAGTATACTAATTAAATTTGGAAAAAAAAAAAGTAATGATTGAACTGCTTTCACAAGGATTGTGATTATTTTTAAACTGATAAACCGATTGCCAGTGGTGGCTTCATAAGAGGACATTGTATTCTTTTGAACTTGTGGTAATACAAAAAAAGGGTGACACTTTAAAGATACAGTACAATTCCATTATTTTTTTCTTCTACTATTGGCTTTAACCTGCCAATGGGTGAAGTGTTACAGAGGCCTGTATTAGGAGAAGCCTGAAATGACACTACATGGCAGGAGATTGTGAGAACAGAAAAGTGTAGAAGTGAACGTGCAGTTAAGAATAGCTGAAGAAATAAGGACAAAACCACACAAAACGAATTAAAAAATTGGCATCTGAAAGAAAATAATCAGAAAAGTGTGGAGAGAAATTGGAAAAGAATTATGCCATTGAAATTCTGGTATGGCAATTCATAGCAAGTTTGTCACAGATCCCCCAAACCATCCAGTATGATTTTGAGGTTGGTCCCATCACATATGAGAGTGAGACATAGTAATTTCTAGTGCAATTACACCTAGATCTTGGCATTTCCTCCTGAGCAGAAGACAGATGGAATGTGTTCAGAGTAGACCCAGAAATGAAAAAGGTAAGAGGCTAGTAGGTTTGTGTTATACAAGGGTATTAAAGTAAGTAGATATACAGTGTAGCTTGGGTAAATGACAACTTGCTGGACAGATAACTATCTATGGACATTGGAAGCGTAAATACAGTAGGATGAAAGAAGAGTTTCAGGTGTCTGTAAAAATAGCAGGCAAAGTAATGGAGGAAACATTCATTTGGGTAGAAGGGAGGTGATCCTTCAACAGTGAAGTCTCCCAGGCCATCACATTCTTTCTCTGCAAAGTGGTGGAAACACAGGAGGGTGCTGAACAGCACACAAGAAATGGTGAATGAGAAGCAAAGTGGGCACAAACAACAGGCAGGAGAGGGAGAGAAAAAAAGAAATGTCCCGTTCTCTCCTCTTCCCAACCATGCTTGGCCAGCTCTCCCATTACTGCACTGGAACTGACTCCTAGAGGACAACCATTCTGCTGAGCAGCAGTGGTTTTATCTACTAAAGCCTTTGCAGGTCCAGCCTATTTGGACGTTTTATCTCAAAGACTGAGAATTCATTCAATCCTGCTTAGAACATACATTCCATATAAATGTCAATGAATTTTCAGTCAGCCCACACATCAATTGCCTTTTTCAAGTGATTGGCAGCAAGGAGCTCTGATGTCAAAAGGCCTTGGATTCAAGGACAAGAGGGGACACATGCCCATCCAGACTAGTCACAGGGAGAAATGCCCATGGCCTACAACAACACCATCTAATGAGACAATCATTTCAGAAATGATAATATTCCTGGTCTGTTCTTTAGCGATGTGTTATATTCCTAATGAGCTAACAAAGAAATCCGAAGGCTTGAGAACATAACTGGAAACATGGAGTATAAATAAAAAAGAGCTTATGGCAGAGGGATTTGTTTGGTGACCTTTACCCATTGGTATTGTTATAATAAACTCTAAGTAAATACACCTAGGAAACTAGTTGAAACAAATAATAGCCTGAAAGGGAAGTGGGCAGCCGAAGGCAAAGCTTAAAGCTAAAGACGTAGCAAATTAACCATTAACCACAGTAATGATTTGTTTTCAACAGTTCATTAGAAAAAAAGCAATGTTTTAATGTCACATCTGAGAATTATTATTCAAGCTTCAGAAATTTCTCCTGGTCAGGCTTCAGATGGTTTACACATATAGAATGAAGAAAGGATTTTGTCTTGAAAAACTGAATATGTGAACACAAGAATTAATTCTTCTAAGGGAAATGCAAGATCCTATAGGATTTTGAACAAATGTAGAAGGTGACCATCTCTAGCCTGTTTCAGTGCAGCCTTTAAGCGTACAATTAAAATAAAGCAAATGCTTAAATTTCTTTGACGTCAGTGGGATTTCAACAGGGCTTTAGTAATGTCCTGATTAGAGAAGATTCTGTTACCTCATACTTCTGCTGATATAAAACCAAACTAAAACAGAACTGTGTAAAGTCTATGTGCACTCTTACTTGGTATTAAAGTTCCACTGGCAAATATGTTCACAAGAGGATAACAATGCAGTGACAAGTCATATTCAGAACCAGAGCTAGCTGGATTATTTACTGCAAACATTTATATGGCTTTTGCTCGACTTTCTACATAGGACGCTTCATTTGGGGGTGTACAGAAAGTTGTTTCATTAGGGGAGAGGCAGAGAGAAAGATTTTTACACTCAGTGAGTTAGATGTCCTGCCACATGAGAAGGGCAGGAAGAGGTAGCCAGCAAGGAAGCAAGAGTTTTATTCTGATAAGGATAACACAGGAATAAGCATCAAATTAGAAGGAACACTGATCTAAACTATTCTGAACTGGCTGTCAGCCTTGAGTTACCACTTTGTAAGAAGAGTTCTGTTTGCTCAGCTCTGAGTGATAACGTGAAATCTGAAAGGTGATAATGATTTATGTTATTTCTGGTGTTTAAAAAAAACCTAAACAAGCAGAACAAAAGAAGAAAGGTCCGTGTCTGTAAACCCAGAAGGGAAGAACGCAGCAACAGTTGAGCTACCTGGTTTATATTCAGTGCTGTTTTCCCAAGTGCTGCTATGCAGAACTCCACCAAATAAAAAGAAAGAAAAAATAAAAGAGAAATTCTGTAAACAATTCAAGCATAAAAATTGTTTTGTTCTCTTTTATTTTCTACTTCTTTACTATTTCTAATAACTTGCATGCTTGTAGCTATCAAAATTCTTCACTGGAGTCTTTATGAATGTACCAATATATTCTGTCTACTGTTTTTCTCATGTTTCATTCACTTGACTGCTCCTCCAAGTATCTTGACACAAGATAATGTCCTTCTGCCAGTAATGGACTGGTTTATCTTACTGAAAAATTCTGCTATCACATATTGAGAAAAATATCTTTTGTACTATAGTTTTCTTCCACTGTTTTACTTGGCAATTTTGTAGGAATAAGTCCTGTTGTGCTAATGTACTGATCTGTGGTGTAACTGGAGTTACATCCATTAGATGAATTTAATTTGGGCATATTCAGGAATGTGAAGAAGCTGTTGCACCCATTTAGTCATTAATAGAAGAGATTATGGTCTATCAAATAATATCAACATCCTCTACTGATTTCTGTATAACGTTTGTTTTATTTGGCAAATTACTGTATATTCTTTTCCAGTAGATAGTGATACTCATAAGAGGCAAATAAATTAAGCATGAAATTGAAGGGTGTTTCAAAAATTGCAACACTATCCCCTGATATATTTAGGTTGTATTTACTGAAATGGGGGATTGCAGCATGTCCTTCTCCAGGCAAGAAAGCTTCTTTTCTGGTTTTCTCCAATCTGATTTTTAGTTCTCCCCTGAGGCAGTGGGTAAGCGAAGCTTGCAGTTTAAAGGAAGGATGATGAAGAGAGGCCCTGCCAGAAGAGTGAGAGACATTGCCTGGGGGAGAGAAAGCCACCATGGTCAGTGAGATGGTCAAGCCTTCATTCACTGTGGCCTCAGTGGCATTGTTCAGTAGTGTGTGCCAGAGAAAAGAAAACATGAAAGGTCCAACATTCTGTCCAGTATTCAGCAAGCAATAGTTTAAAAAACTTACAGAGTCTGAGGTGATGCCCTTAACATTGCACTTAACGGCTGTACATGGACATATCCTTCATGTATTGTTCTAGTCTCTGAATTCGGTTAGTATTTGGACCTTTATAGTATCTTGTCAGTTTTCTTCTGTGACAAAAACTACTTGAACCTAAAAGGGTACAGTTCATTAGTGTGAGACATAATGAGTGAAATGCTTAAGGCACAACCAGTATTAATTTAGGAACCATCCACCACAGAGATTTGTATTCTTTATTAATTTAGCTACCACAGTTCTCTGTAGATCACTGTGTTGCAGTGAAGAGCTGCAGGACAGGGTTTACAGAGCCAAAAGTCCTTTCTTGCCTCATACAGACTTGAGCATAAGCACTAGGGATGCAAGGCTGGAGCAAGGTGACCTGCTTTGAGCTGTTTCTGGTATGCTGTTACAATCTCAGACTAGTCAGTTTGACACTCCATACACTCAGTACTTCTGGCCTGTTTAGACTAAAGTATTTGGGGAAACACATCTGATAGCTGTGCATTTGGAGGTCAGTCACACTGGGACCTTAGGCCTGGGGGAAGCCTAACAACTGAAGTAACAAGAAGATAGCTAATTACAGAAAGGAGGAAAAAATAGAAATTAATCTGACCCCAGGAACTTTCAGCCTGCTCTAGTGTTGAACTGATGGAATAAAGCACATGGTATGTCAGTCTGTCCACTGGTCAAAGTAGTCTCCACTGCATATGTTCCTGCTTTAGAGATTATAATTAATAAATGACTGAAAGTTTAAGGTAATGAGGGAAAGTACAGGAAAAACACCTGGAGAGTATTTGTAGCTCAAAGTTGCGCAAAAAATCAAATCAAAGGATATTCCCACACCCCAGGTTCTGAGACATGAAATGCAGATTCTTTTTCTTGCTATATTAGGTTGCCAGGTTTGATTGTAGACTTTTTAAAAAAACTTATTTCTGAATGCATCATGTATTATCAGCATGTCTGTGCTGATTTCTGTGTTGGTCACTTCAGTTGTTTCTAGGTTTTACTTCTATTTCTTAATTTCTAATGGCAAAGTTGACTGTAAGTTTGTTATTCTGAGGAGAGTGACAGATTGCTGTGGGGTGGGGTGACGTTTGTTTGGTCTTAATGCTTTCCAAGCATTTCTGGGAGTCTTTAATCATTAGGATAATTTACTTTAGAAATAAATAATGAAAGTATTTATAACAGTAGATATAATTAACTGCTGGGATCAATTTGACAAGTAACAGCAACTCAAAAATTCAGCTTTCCAATAGTAGAAAGTCTTTGGGCTTACTCTTATTTTAGAGTGCCTTTAACCATTTGTAAGAAATCTTCCCTTCCATAGTTTCTCAGTGACAAGTCTGTATAATCTCCAAGAAAAAGCTCGTTCCTGATTTTCTTGTTTATATTTGTATATTAAGGCAAATGTTTGAGACATGTTTAATTTCAAAATTATCTATTTCTGATAGATAAAACAAAAACAAAGACAGAAAAAGATACCATTTTCTCATTCTGCAAATGTAAAAAATTGTTCACTTTTGTGTATATTCTACAAATCTCGACTAAATTCTTCCCAAGCTTCAAAAGTTGCAGGTTGAGAGGTTGTTGAATAGTTTTGACTAGTAGATGCCTGGTAGCAGATAGCACGTGTACATATAGGTTCCACTCTTCTAGAAGTATTTTCAAAATTCAAATTCAGCCTCAGTACACTAAAACATCTTCATTGCCTTGTAACAGAAAAGGACTGTGAATCCATAACTCTTACTGGTGGAACAATTTCCTGTTTGAATTTAACTAGTTTTAGGCAGTATTTCTTTGTGGTCAGGGAATACTTTATGTGCTTTGCTTTTGTCAGGATGTATTTTGTCAGGATAATATATCGATTTAGCACAGCTTTTTAGAGAACAAGGTTTCCTGATTGTCAAAACTCCTTAATGGTATCTAGGAACTTTACTGAATAGTAGAACTTAATGAAAAATAAAGCCACCTCTCTGCCTAGTGTGTTTTCTAGATTTTTTATGTCTAAGTTTATTAACACGAGACAAGCAAAGTAACATTCAAGAGAATGAAGATGAAATACCCTAAAGAGATCAAACCTGATTTTTATCAGCAGAAGATGCAAAACTCGGCCAACACATTTCTCAAGAACTTCTTCCTGTCACTCTTGTCACACCAGGATTTAAGGACAGTGAGCACTCTCTGGAGAATCTCCTGTTCTTCAGAATCAGATGGCACTTCTTAGAAATAGTACCTGAGATTTTCACTACTCCTAGGGTTCCTTTTTAATTTCTGATATGGGCTTTAAGTCTTTTCTTTTGCTCACAGCAAAGATTGATTTTAGTCAAAGGAGAAGCAGAAGAGTAATGGGCATTTTGAAAAAAAACCTCATAAATTCTTCTAGCATACAAGATAAATAGGAAATCTGGGCTTAAGTGACAAAGAAAGCAGAGAGGACTTGATATGTTCATTGAAGAAGACGCAGAAAAAGTGCTTCTTGTCACATATTTTCATTTTCTTAACTGAGCAAATAGTTTCACTATTGTATTAATCTGAATAAGAAAGATATTTCTGAAGTATTTTAAATATTTATTGAAACAGAAAACTGCAAAAGAAGAAACACTTTCAAAAGAATAGTTCAGATGAAATTTTAATGCCAAAATGAGCATTAACGGAGATTTGTTTACAGTGGTAAGATACAGTAGTGGGAATTTTGTGATAAATAATAGGAGAATATTTGCCAGTAGAAAATTTAAAAAAGTAAAAAGAAAGAAAAAAGGACATCTTAACAGAAATACACAAATGCACTCATTTAGGAGAGGAAATGTGCAAGTTACCCTTTAAGTGGAGTGTTGCCATGGAAGAACCTGACTGAAGTATGCACAAAACCAGTGACCTGTGATGTTAATAATAGTGTGTCAAAAGAACGTTTATTATGCAATAATTCTTAAAAGGGCAAACAAGGTTGTCCAAACACTACCTTCAGCTTTCTAACAGAAATATTTTATCTCCTGAAAAGTGTCTCTCAAATACAAACTTTCAGTTTTTTTGTGATATTTTTGGGAGTTCTTGGCAGAAAACACCATTTACTTGATTGAAGCCTTAGCACTCTCTAGGACTAGACACTGAAGCACAGCAAGTGTTTGAGCTCTATACCATTAATCCTAGATTTTCCCCTAGTTTTTTGAATGTAGTGCATAATATTTTAATATTTAGTATAGAACAATTATTTAGTGTACAATTATTCTCATTTGTTGAAAAATCACCTGATTTTTCCTGTGAAGCATCTGGCAAAGAAGCTGTTAATGTCACGTATGATCCTTAAATAATGTAAAATTACCTTCAAATATCAACTGCTGTGAGATTGCTTAAGCTGACCTGGTAGTTCACAAATGGGTTGTGCTGATCTGGGGGGGAATCCAAGTGACGTGCCACTTTGTGACAGACAAAGCTGTTCAACAGCTCAGGATCCACTGTGAAGTAAAACAGCTCTGCCTTTGGGGAGGGGATTGAGGATAGGGAGCCAAGTCCTTCATAGTGGTACATAACGAGGAAACCTTAGATGATGGGTGTGAGTAGAAACAAGAGAAGTATAGAATGGGACTATTCCTCCACAAGGACAGCCCAGCCATGGCACAGGCTGCCCAGAGAAGCTGTGACATCTCTGTCCTCAGGATTTTTCAAATTGCCACTGGATCAAGCCCTGGGCAACCTTGTCTGTCCCCAGAGCTGTCTCTGCTATGAGCAGAAGACTGAACCAGAAACCTCCTGAGTTCCCTTCCAGACAGAGTTATCCTATAATCCTATCATTTTATGAGGTCAGACGTTATAGAGATAATAGTAGACAATTACAGAGACTCACTTCTTCCTTAATGTGAAGGTTTCACCCAATGTACCATACTTGAAGTTCTCAGAAGATATTTCAGGATCTGTGTCTGAAACCTGCAGTTATTTTGGCCCCTCATGTTTGTTTCCATAACTGCCATGAGTGACTTGGCAACAGCCCAAAAAAATCACCATGTAGGTGGATGAAGAGACAGACAGAAGGGATCTGCCAAGTAATCAGACACCTGAGCAGAATTCCCTTTGAATGTAAATTTTCTTCATTCAGAGTGGAAAGTCCTCCAGAATTATTAGTTATTTTTAAGTGATAGGAGAAATGTTTGCATGTAAATTTAGGGGAGAGAGTGCAGAGGCAAACTGGCTAAGAGGAGATTTCACTTTTCTGCTGTACTGATATGTCTAATAAATTGTCTTAGAAGAGTAAACTGGAAATTAAGAGTGCATTTATTCTGCCAAATGCCAGCGATAGGAGGCACTGGATAGCTGCAGAGACCCAACCTTGCCATTTCAGGTTATGCAATTGATAATCATATTGCTGTTTTCCATTAGAAGCAATCTTAATAGCAAGATTTACAATCCTCCCCTTGTGGTGTTATATATGATGGATTAAATTAGTTTTACTATAGAAAGAGAGAAATTTTATTTTTACAAGAGTAAAAGTCTCACAGAAGCCTCAGGAATGTGGAGTAAGAGGTAGTCCTCTGTGGAATTGCTGGGGCTTGTAAGCCTGACAAAGCAGTGATTTTTTTTCTGACACATTGTGAATTGTCTATGCTTAAAAATTACTGGAAGAAAATACTTTGTGTTAAGCATCTCACAAAATGTCCCCTTTTGTTCATTTAGCTGCTTGTTTGTCCTGATATACCCAGACTTCCCAGCTTTTCCATGGCTTGCTTAAAGTTGTGTCTGAGCTTTGACACTCTCATGCAGCACACTGAAACAGCCTCTGTAATTTGTCATAGCTTCCCTTACAAGTCTGCCTCAGAAAATATCTTTGTCTGCTTTGTACTTCACAATGCTGTTTTCCATGCTCTCTAATTACCTCACCACAGTTCATGGCTTGTTTCCACTATGGACCATCCACTGTCAGACTGAAAAGCTGAGGAGACAGCTTGTGGTCCGGGGCCTCTGGCAAATGGAGACATATACACAGAACGTGTTGATCAGTACAGGGCAGAATGGACATCTCACACTGAGGGCTAGTGCAGAGTTAACAGCAGCAGCAAGTAGCGGTTAGTGGGTAGGAATTGTCTGAAACAAAAACCTCAAAATTTCAGATAAAAGAGAATGGGATGATGTTTCTTAACTCCTGTCATTCAGAGGTTAGCTGATGAGGCACCCCACAAAAGCTTGAATAAGCACAATGAGTTAAGTAAAGCACCTGCAGTGTCTGGGGAAGAATGAGAGATGGGGAAGGGAATCTGCTAAACTTGTCACAGGAAAAAAAGCATCATGAAACCCCACCCGTCATTTTCTTGAAGAAATAGGATTAAGACCAAAAATAGCTTTCATAATATTATATGAAATACCAGGAACAGTCATAATGTAAAAGAAAGCTTTTCATTTCTTTCTGCGTCAAAAGAAGAGAAGAGGAATTTTTGATCTCTAGTTAGTCACCTCCTTATCAAAAGTCTGTGTTGTTTCCTTGGACAGGGAGAAATCTGAGTTTTGCTACTCAGAACGAAGTCATGGGGGTTTGATGGAAATACTGGAGTTCCCCTATTTGTTGGATTTGTGTTTATTTTTGCCTTATCTGTTAAATGACAAAGAAAGAATATAACCAGAGCCAGATCCTGGGAATCGTGTTTTGCATAAATTCAAAATGTCAAGAAAGAGTGTTGGAGATTAAGCCTTGCTCTGCAGATAAGCTTTCCTTGACACAGTTCAGGGACAGCTAATCAAGCTGGTGAGAAACATGTGGCTCCACAGAAGTTTGTATCTGGCTGGAACAGGACTGTGCCAAGGTGGAGATGCCTGGGAGAAAGTTGAGCAGCAAGACCTCAGGAACATAGCTCACTGCCACACTGGAGTGGTGGGTGCTTACTCTGAGATATACATAACTTCTGGAAACTTTCTCTCCAGTGCTTAGCAGTGTGTAGTATATGTCTTGGACACTTCAAAATAAGAAAAATTGAGCGATTTAGAGTACAGGAAAGGTGGTCATACCCTCAGCCTTGCCAACGAATCACGAGTCAAAGGGAAGAAGAACTTGCCAAGAGCAATATATTCATGTCTTTTGTAATTTCTACAGGTCTCAAGACCATTACTGAGCATTACTGACACATTTTAAAGAGTTCTTTACTACCAAAAGACTAGTTGATGGTGATCTTCAGACAGTAGTTGACGTGGAAGTCAAAAGGCCCTGAATAATGACACCATTGTGGTTTTGCTCCTTTTCCTAGTTAATGTTCCCTCGAATAGGCACAATGAGGAAGTGGGTGAAGAGAATGTCCACATCAAATACTTGCTTTCTGAGCTGGCAGACCTAGGTTTGCCTTCTAAACATAAACCTGCCCTTCTTTGTGACAGCACTTATAGGACAGCACTTTCCTACCATGTCGTTTTTCCTTAAAAGATGAGACAGAAAACTAGGTTAAAAGTAATGGCCAGAGTTGCTCAGCTCTTGCAGTGCATCACAGTAGACCAGTAAGCTGATGGAGAAAATGAGGTTTCTGGCTTGCATTGCTTTGTGCTGAGGAGTGGCTTGCTATCCTCTAATTGTGGCTACCAGTTTACTACACATGAAGGAGCCTTGTGAATGTGAATACCACTTAGTTACCTCTCACTTGTAGAAATGTACCCTTTGGTTTCTGTGCATTGAGGAAAAACACAGTCAAGTCATTTAAGCCTTCCCCCCCCCTTATCTTTGCTTTCTTTTATGGCCACATTTTACAAAGATGTGTGTTCCTATTTAGACACCAAGTATGTGCAAAGCCACAGCAAATTCCAACGTAAAACTAGGCATTTGGAAAGAGCTTGATGTCAACATCAAAGTGAAACTCAGTCTCATCTTTCGGTGTCTCTAGAGAAGAGCTGGTTTCTCTGAGATCTGCTGAGAGCAGTAGTTATGGGTGAGCAGCAGCTGAGGTTCAAGCCTGCCAGGTTCTCCCACTGACTCACTGTAAAGTTCACAAACCCAGGCGGGAAATATTTTTGGGGTGTTAATAATGCAGCAAATAATACTTCAATTTATAGGTAGACTTCAGTTCATTTCAAAATACTCCATTTTTAAATCCTTTAAAGAAAAAAAGCAAAAGTGTGGAAGGGAACTTAAAGGTCATCTTAAATCTCTACAAAGGGCAAAAGTAGTAGAATTGGTAAAAATGAATGTGTTGTCATTAAAAACAACCAACACCAGCTAGCTGCTTTCTTTCTTTCCTTCCTAATTCCACTTCCTCCAGGAATGACCACTGCACTCAGATAAAATATGCAACTTTAACTTCCTATGTGTCAGCACGATAATTTGAATAAGGCATGATTGGTGTGTGGTTCAGCTTAACATCTTTAATAAAAGCTGGTGAATGGAAGCAGTAGAGAGTGAAAAGACTTAGTGATAAGGAATGACTTTCATGTGTGCATAAGTTCATCTGATTTGTATTTCACAGAATCACAGAATCTTAAGGGTTGGAAGGGACCTTGAAAGATCATCTAGTCCAAGCCCCCTGCCAGAGCAGGACCACCTAGAGTAGGTCACAGAGGAACTTGTCCAGATGGGTTTTGAATGTCCTCAGAGAAGGAGACTCAACAGTCCATCTGGGCAGCCTGTTCCAGTACTCTGTCACCCTCACAGTGAAGAAATTCTTCCTTATATTTCTTTGTAACCACTTGTGTTCTAGCTTATAACCATTGCCCCTTGTCCTATCATTGGACATCATTGAGAAGAGCCTAAAACTTAAGAGTTTAAAATACTACCTTGTCAGCAAAATTCTGCACTGCAGAGACTTTCTTCTAAGCTGAAGGATTTTTATGTAGACCAAGACACAGAGATAACCCCCTGGTGTGAGGCCTGAAGCATGAGGCCTGAGCACCAGAGGGCTGGTGCTCTTCCACCTGCATTGGCTCAGTCACAGGCTGAGTTGGCTGTGTCAGTTGGGAGATTTCCACTGGTGGCAAGTGGGATTTGAGCACTTGGGTCCCCAGGCTCTCCTAAGGATGGTACAGTTGCTCCACTGCACTGGAGACTGACTGCTGAACTGGGGCTTGGCTTCCAAAGGCAGCTTCTCCCCTGTTCCCACAGCATCCAAAGCCATGCTGCAGTGGGCTTCCAGGGAGCGCATAAATTGAGTAACATACAACTATTCCCACAATTGGTGAACGGAGTTAAATCCAGTTGGTGGCTGGTCACCAGTGGTGTTCCTGAGGGCTCAGTGTTGGAGCCTGTTCTGTTTAATGTCTTAATGTCCAAATCAATGATTTGGATGAAGGTATCGACTGTACCCTCAGTAAGTTTGCAAATGATGCAAAGCTAAGCGGGAGTGTAGATATTCCTGAGGGCAGGAAGGCTCTGAAGAGCGACCTGGCCAGGTTGGATTGATGGGCTGAGGCCAATTGTAGGAGGTTTAACAAGGCTCTCAGTTCATGCATTTAGGCCACATCAATCCCAGGCAGCGCTACAGGCTTGGGGATATGTGGCTGGAAAGCTCTCCAGCAGAAAAGAACCTGGAGATATCAATCAACAGCCATCTGACCATGAGCATAAGTGTGCCCAGCTAGCCAAGAAGGCCAATGGCATCGTGGCTTGTATCAGAAGTAGTGTGGCCAGCAGGACCAGGGACAAGATTATCACCCAGTACTTAGCACTGGTGAGGCTGTACCTCAAGTGCTGTGTTCAGTTTTGGGCCACACACAAGAAGAAAGACACTGAGGTGCTGGAGCATGTCCAGAGATGGGCAACAGAGCTGGTGAAAGGTCTGGAGCACAAGTCTGATGAGGAGCCTCTGAGTGAGGTTTAGTCTAGAAGAGGCTGAGAGGAGACACAACTACCTGAAAGGAGGTTGTAACAAGGTGGAGGTTGGTCTCTTCTCACAAATAAGGTGTGATAGGACAGGAGGAAATTGCCTCAAGTTGCACCAGGGGGGACCTAGATTGCATATTAGGAAGCACTTTTTCACTGAGTTGTTAAGACACTGGTCCAGGCTGCCCAGGGAGGTGGTGGAGTCCCCATCTCTGGAGATATTTAAAAGCCATGAAGCTGAGGTGCTGAGGGACATGGTTTAGTGGTGGGCTTGGTAGTATGAGATGAGTGGTTGGACTTGATGACCTTTAAGGTCTTTTCCAACCAAAATGCTTTCTTGATTCTATGATTGCTCACAGATTGTAACTGTAGCAATGAAATTTGTGGATCTTTTTGCTAAATAAGTTATTTTAACGCAAACTTCCATCCAACCGCCTGTTAAATAATTGCTTCGTTTTTGTCACAGTCAGTACCTGGTCGCTTTCTGCGGCTGCAAGTCCCCGAGGCCCCGCAGGGGCCAGGTCCCCGCCCGCCGAGGGCCAGCACCGCCCGCTCGGCTGCTGCCGCCGCCCCTCACCTCACGGGAGCGCGGGCAGCGGCCGCTGGGCGGGCAGGTCGCCCTTAAGGCTGCCTGTCACTGCTCGGGGCTGCCTTGCCCTCCGCGGGGTCTCACCTCCGGTCCGCTGCCACCGTGCCTTCGCCCCTGAGGTACCCAAGGTAGGAAGCCGCGTCGAAGTCGACACTTTTCCCCCACGGCCGCCACGGGCAGCCCGCGCCTCACGCCTCCTTAAGAGGCGGTGGTCAGCTGAGGGCTGGCGCTTCCCCTACCGCGCGTGTGAAAAGTGCCCGCAATGGGGAACGGGACCGTGCCCCAGCTGGGAGGGATGGCCGCGCCTGCGGGACTCCGAGCAACCGTAAGCGAGGTGTTTCTTTCTTACGTGCTTAACAGTGGATCGTCTGCGGGGCGGGATTGGACAGCTGGAGTGTCAGGGCAGGGGGTGCGCGGCTGCTGTGTCCGGCCCCGCGGGCGGGCAGGGTGCGGAAGGCCAGGGCTGGGACGTGTGGGAGCACCCGGCGGGGCTGGTCGGAGCGCGGCGGTGAGGAGAGGTGCTGCAGGAAGGCGACCAGTGGAACCCCGTGCTGTGAGGGGCACTGGGAAAGGCGGCCGGGGCCGGGAGACCGGCGTATTCCCGCGGGCGCCGCCTCAGGCACCTGCCGCCCTGCCCAGCCCTGCCCACGCCCGGCTCCGGGCGCCGCGGCCGTGGCGGCGAGGAAGGCGCTCCGTCCGCTCGGCTGTCTGTCAGGAACCATGGCTCTACGGCGTCTGCTCTTCCCAAGCACATACGCTCGTAAACCGAAACTTTCGTAAAAGAAAGGCAGCGAGGAGTAAAAAAGCGCCTGCAGCTCCCGCCGTGTCTGCCAAAGCAGCGAAACGTGTGAGGCGAGCGCTACGAGGGCATGCCCGTGGTGACAGTGGAAGGAGGGACTGCAAAATGACGCAAACTGCATTAGTCATCGTCAGGCCCTCGATCTTGGGATGGTGGGTTCATGCTTGCCTTCGTCCAGTGTGTCTGGGAGCGATTTTGGCAACAGCTAGTGCGAACTCTGCCATCTCTTTTACTTATTCCCATATAGTATGCATGATGAAGCAATCAATTTTGAAACTTATAGGGAAGTAAAACGATACATCTGTGAAGGAAAAATTTCACAAAACTTCTGCGACAGCAACTTTTCTTTTGGGTATGATATGAAAAAAAATGTACGTAAGAGTTCCTGTTTGTGAACTGTAATAGACATCTAGTAAAAGTATGATCACAGGCTGTAATTGTAGAATCACAGAATGGTAGGGTTGGAAGGGACTTCCAGAGATCATCTAGTCCAACCCCCCTGCAGAAGCAGGTTCACCTAGATCAGGTCGCAAAGGAACATGTCCAGGCGGGTCTTGAAGACCTCCAAGGAAGGAGACTCCACAACCCCTCTGAGCAGCCTGTGCCACTGCTTTGTCACTCTCACAGTAAAACAGTTTTTTTTATATTTAAATGGAACTTTTTTTCATGGAGTTAGATGATCCTCTTTGGGACGAAACTTGCATGCTTAGTGGTAGAGGTTAAGTTGTTGTCTTGATTGACCTCAGGTCGGTCCTGCTGCATCATCTGGAGAAGCTGCAGCCTCAGTGGTATGACTAGTTCCTCTGCAGCTGGTGGTGCTTCCTCCCAGTAGCTCTGGAGCTCGCATTGGTACAAAATCTGTCCCCTTCCCTCAAGCACCTGCTGACCATGGGCTTTAACTAAACTGGAGCTGCTGTGACTCCAGTGTCTGTTGGCTGTGTTACTCCCACAGACCTGCTCTGTTGACACCTTTTATCTTACCTTTGGGGAAATCTCTCCATCCTCCTGAACTGTGGGATGTGAAACTTCCAGTTTGGATGTTCCTTGCAGATGGAAGCTTATAGACTCTGAAATTAGATAAAGATCTAATCCCAAGTGAGGAACAGTGATGTGAGCAGGACTTCTAACTGTGGTAGATACTGCTGTGAGGAAGATGATCTTCTGTACCTCAGTAGGCTTGGATACTACTGTATGAAACAGTTGATTTAGAAGATCTTCTTATTTATGATTACCAAGAGTTGTTCAGTCTATGTATAATTTTTGAGAGAAAATATTAACAGAAAACTGATGTGCTTTTTTTTTTTTGTTTTATTTTGTTTTCTGTTGGGGTGAAGGTTTTTAAGGTACAGTGTAAAGTGTTCTTCTGCCATTCTTGCCTCTCATTATCTCCACATTGTTCCTTTATGACCACCTTTCTGCATTCTTTTGTTCTGCTATGGAAGGGATGCAAGAGGAATGGGAATACTTAGATTTGAATTGTGTAATTTAATCTCTGCCTGAATAGCTGGTTAATCTGGACTGGAAAAATACCAGTTGGACTCTAGTTACCAAGTGCCGTTTGTGACTTGTTGTTCTTAGAAGAATTAGACAAAAAGAAAAAACAGCCCAATACTGTTGCTTTACTGAGACTGCTTGCTTGATTTCATCTCAGCTTGAATGTATTTATTAAACATAGTTATCATAAGGTGCCTGTCTTGAATTTTCATACTTTGGATGGTTTTTTTCAGCTGGCCTAAAATAGCCAGAATAGGAAATATTTTAGCCAATTTTTTTTAGTGTACTTCACTTCAGCTTTTTTTCATGCAGAGAAGAAAATAATGAGTGTGGAGTGAGAACTAACTGTTTCCTTCAGAGGTATTCCTGCAAAGCCATTGAGCAGGCTTCACTGACATTCTGGGTAACATCTGCTCTCTTCCTTAACTTATCTTCGTGAGAATACCAAGGTACTGAATCCAGTGCAATGTAGCAATGACTTCCCAGGTGCACGTCACTTCAGGAGTGGTAGGAAATGTCTGTATTTGAGTCTATGTTAATGGACGTGCAATGTTCTGGTTTGTCGCAATTTTGGTGACTTATGTATTGGGCAGAAGAGGAAGATGTTGGCAGTAGAACTGAAGCCATCCTAGAGACTTGGGAACTGTGCATTGAAATTGCGTTGGTCTGCTTGGTCTAGAAGATATCAGGGTAGACTCACATAGCTGCCAGAGAAGGAGGTGTCTCCTGCTTGTACTCGGAAGTTCAAGCATGAACTACCACAAAATATGAGAAGATATTTAGTGGAAGTCTTCTATCAGAACAGGTAGAAGCTGAGTGTGGTATAGCCCATGTTTAGTGCATGGAGTCTGGAGATGTGAGATTAAGTTCAAGTTTATTCATTACCAGAAAGAAAATACTCCTGTGAACCGATGTCTCCTTCTGCTCTGAGGCAGTATCCTAAGATGCGGAGTGATCCTGTGGGAGCAGAACTGAATTTTTGAGTAATTGCTTACTTGACCTTGATGGAGAAGCCCACATTTCAGTGGTTGCTCTAAAGGCAATGTGTCAAAAATATCTGTGACTTGCAGTCCAGAGTTGGTTTAAGCAATAAAGTCCTTTGCTACAGCTCTGTTTCAGCTAGTGTTTCAACTTGCAGCTAAAGCCTGGAGGACAAGTCACCAGACACATTCTTAAATTGAGTTCACAACTGGTCTGGTTTTGTTTCATTTACCTCTTTCTAAACAGAAGTTCTATTTAATCTGTGGAAGGATTTAATGGAAAATGGCAGCATTTTTCAGAGAGGTGATGAACTCTCTCGTGCATGTTGGCCTCGGTGATACAACTGCGTCTTTCTTACTAGTCTTAAAAACAAATCCCAGAACCTGTCTTAGTAATGGAAATGATCTCATCGCTGCCCTAGGTTATAATAACGTGATGTAGTAAGAGAATACTTTCAAAAGAACTCTCTCTTTTTTTATTCTAAAAAAAGCAAAACACCCTGGTATTCAGACTTTCCTGAGGGCTTCCCTTTACTGTTTGCCTTGGAGAAATTATATGAATTTCCTGACTGTACCAGTTTCCAGTAGCCGATGTATCAACATCTGGAGCAGAATTACTGAGTCTATGATGCAGGAACAGGAGGTGGTCTTGAGGAAATGTGAAGGTTGTTGGCAAAACAGGAACAAACAAAGCACCAAGAAGCTCCCTCCCAGTTTTTTTTTTTTTTTTAAGTGATTTTGGGGAGAGTAAAAGTAACTAATAAACTTAAACTTAAGTCTAATTTTTAAAAATGGGAAATTGTGGCAGTACTACAAGAAAATATTGATGGGCTTTCCTTAGAAAGATCAATTAATTCTTTAACTTGAAAGGATTGTATCAAATGAAGTGATTTCTGTAAAAAAAAAAAATCCACAGGTTTGGTGAGAGGAAAAACAACAGACATATGTTGATAGATGAGAGGCTATCACTGTACAGCTTTTGTTCCTTTTCGTTGCTGATTGCAATGAAACCTTGTCTGTTGCAAGTGGTGACTCCAGAGCCTGTATTGGTCCTGCATCAGCTGGTGGGTGTGGCAGGGGCATGGACTCTGAAGTTTTCCTCCCAATACATTTTTCTTTCCCAGAAAGATGATTGCTGAGATGATACCTTCCATCTTGTCTTATCCTTTTGCTGTGTGCTGAGGCTTCCAAGGCTGTGTGTGCAGTTGATGGAAGCTTTTGTGATCTGGACTGACAAAGACAGATACCGTGGAAGCCAGCATGTGAGTTGCTCAGGCTCTTCATGTAAGCCCTGGAGGAAAAACATGCTTCCAGGATAATGTTAATGTGATCCTAAAACAGATATCAAACATAAATTATGTGCTAGAAGTGCTTCTTTCTCTCAGCTAGCTAAGCAGGGATGACTTTTATATGGTGGATGTCTGAAGTTAACTGAGGTGAATCCTACCTCCATGTCTCTGAGTGCTGTAGTCTCCTGTGGAGATTGCACGGCTCTGTGTGAACGCACTTGTAACTTCTGAGATGCAGTCCCCTTTCAAATGTGTGGTACCAGTGGTAATGGTACATCGCAAGGCTCAGCCAATAGATATAGTGCAGCTTTCATCTGCTGATAAATTTACTTTTGGCAGACATTTATAGGCTTAACTACAAAAATAATTGATTATTGTTATTTTTTCTCACCTTAGGATGCTGAAAGCATACTTTTTGAAATAAGTAGGCTGTTTGCAAACAAGAATCCTTCTTTCTCCTTCTAAGTGGACGTGCATCTGCAAGGGGGTTGGACTAGATGATCTCTAAAGATCCCTTCCAACCTCTACCATTCAATGATTCTATGATTCATTCCAGCTTCCATCAGTAAATATGCAGATTTAGGAAAGAGAAAATGTAGGGTCAAAAGCTTCCATATACACAAGCTCAGAACTATACATGATTTGACTCAGTCACTTTGTGTTTTTTGTGGTTATCTGATAGTAAAGCCATTGAACTGACTCATCCTTGATATTTATCTAATATTTTCCTTACAATGATCTCAGCATAAATCAGTAAAGCTTTTCTTTTCATGCTAGTGTTATCAGTCAATTATAATAGTGCTTATATCCTTAGCCAAGATCTGTAGGAATGTATGCTTTCATAACAAATTATCCTTTTATATTTTCAGTGATTAAAAAATTATATATTTATTTGCACACACAGAGATTATAATAAGATATGTATTTCTTATTACAAGTGTCAGTCACAGTGCCTAAGGGATTGCATTTGAGAAGATGTTCATGATAAACAAGACTGATAAGAGGAATGTTGGTTGTATGGAGAGGTAACGGAGGAAGAAGCACAGTGAGTGTTCATGTGTGGGCTGTCTCATCCTGTCTGGTCCATTGCATTGGCCAGACTATTAGATAGAAAGATCTGGCTTTTGGAAAGCCTTTTAGTTTAAGTATAAGGGTGGGGTTTTTTTGAGTTTGGTTTTGGTGTGGTTTTTTTTTGTTGTATGTATTTTTTTTTGTTTTCGTCCTTCTTTGTTACTGTGTTACTATGTCTGACACTCAAGGATATAGACTGTAAATGGGACTTAACTACTACAGCTGCATTTCCTGTGTATTTAACTTGCCGCATTGTCAGTTGGATGCTAAAAATAAATGCCCCCCAAGCAGAGGATTCCTTTTGGTCTCTTCCAAACCCCATTAACGTCAGTGGGAAAACAAACAGCAGTTGTACCAAACACAGAGAAGCTCTTGCTGGAGCCTGAATCGTGACTTTGTATGGTGTGTCAGAAAAATTGTGCCTTTATATTCAACATGCAAAAATGTATCTCTAGACAAAATCAGCAACCAGTGCCCAATGTTGCAGCCCTGTCAGGAGGAAACCAAACACAGAACTACAAATCATTTTGGGGTGCAGATGCCTGTGTAGACCCATGCAGTGCAACTAATTAGAAATTTTCCGGTTGCTTCTCTTGTCTACCATCTTTAAAAGACAACCTATAAGAGACAACTGTAAAGAATAATGCACTTTTGAGACAGTTCTTAAAAGTTCCATAAAAATGGATGCCTGCCTGCTTAAGTGAACATCATCAATAATGATTATTTATGCAATTTCCATAAGATATGAAGCTAACTATTATTACACTGTTTTATTTGAATCCTTTTTCTTCCTAATACAAAGAGAATTGATAATGATTTTCTAACTATAGCACTAAGTGCAGCACTCTTTTATCTGTCGATAAAGCCATAACTCTGTGAAACTGTAACAACTGTGGTGGTTTTGGACTGTTATGTGACAAAATACTTTTTCTTCACATGATTAATGGCTGCAGGCTTTTGTTTAAGGACAGCATGCATGAAAAACCTCAACAAATGAGAACAGTAGCTTGTACAACATCTAAAAGGAAGATACTAGGAAGCAAGTCCTTGTTATAGCCACTTTATTTTTGTGGGTTTGTTTGTATTCAGTTATGATACTTGCATATTCATTATTTACCAGGCAGTTTAAGGTTCCTGTAGGAAGTTGGTATGATGTCTGTGTTGACAGTAATGAAAAACAGGTCTTTGCTCATAGCAAAATCTGCCAACATCTTGCATCTCTGGCATTTTCCACTTTGAATAGCACATGCTCATACAGACCTTCCTGGTGAGTAACTGATTACATTTAGCTGTGACATACTTGCAAGTATTATCCTGCTTTTTATAGGTAAACTGTTTTTTTCCAAGAATGCAAATTTTCTTAATTTAATGAGCTCTTCAACCTTCCTGTGACTAGTGAATACAGAGTTAACTTTTAAAAGGATGTTTTTGATACAGAGAAGTAGCTTCTTCCTAGTCATTAAGTCAAATCTGAATCAAAATTATGGATAAAAACCTGAAACCATCTCTCATAGTCTTACCATAGACATTCTTCCCTTTCAAGACCACAGTATTGTGAAAAAATGGACTCTGTAATTATGGTGAATTTTATTAGGTGGTGGTGTCTGAAAAAAGGTAGGGAATTTGTTTGTTTGTTTCCTCCTTATCTCTTTTGTGCTTCTGAGGGTTTTGTCCTGTAATTTAGGAACCAAAATAATGCAGGCATAAAAAAGATGTTTGATATGGCTAAAATGGAGGAAAAAACTTGCTTGTAAAACTTTTTTTCATCAATGAGTGCAAGTAAAGATGATCTTGTAAACCAAGTTTGGTTTCTCCCTCTAATTCCTTTTCTTAAAATTACTACTTTGCATAGGTCTGTCTGTGATCAGCTGTAACACGGTCCAAATGCTTCTAAAAGTAACATAGACAAAATGATGAAGCAGTGTAGAGCAGAACAGGACAATCCTTGCTAACACACTGGTTTGTGCAGGAGGAGAACAACGTCTAATCTGTTTTCTGTGTATTTTACATGAAGACTTTGACCTTGAATTTTTTTTTGCATGCCAGAGCAGAGGTGAGGCAGTCCTGCTTCTTGGTATTGCTCAGAAATGAAAGACCAGAGAAAAAAGCGGCAGTGGGGATGAGGGAGACCAAAATTCATATCCTACTCTGAGCGTTAATCTCCCCTGAGAGTGATCTGGCTACATACAGACTTGCTGTTTTGAATTAACTTCAGTTTTGAGTATAAATGTAATGAGTGATAGGTTTTTACTCTAACAAATTGACGTTTTCTGAACAAAAACTCTTGTTGAAAAGTGCTTGATCATCGCTCCTGTGTATTTCTATGTCCTGTATCAGTCATGTTGTCATGGAGTGGGCACATTACCTGGTGTTTTACTATGCTGAGAGTTTGAGTTGGCAAGGGAGGTAGTAAGCTCTCAGTGTCTTAAGAAATAAATTAAAAGCTTGGACAGTTTGGTAAGAGAGTAGTCATAGTTCATCTAAGTTTTGCTGAACTTTCTCTGTCTGACCAATCCTCTATGTCTCAGGAAAGCATGAAAGTCCCTCTTATTTCCCTAATTTTGCAAAGCTATTTTAACAAGGGAATATGTAACTATGGGGTTTCTTCTTAACTTTGAATGCTGTCTGTTTAACTTCTTACGTCATCATTTGTGACTCCTTAGTGAATTGGATTGTTTGTATCACATTCCTCATTGCCACATTCAAGGTCTGGGTAGCTGGCAGCTACTGCTTTTTTGTTTTGTGGTTTTTGTTTGTTCTATGTAACCATTGATGTAGCTAACAGTACTGGTAAAATCTAGCTACAGTAAGGTTTGACATATCTTCTTGCTTATGATAAACAGGAAAATTTCCAATAACTATATTAAAGCAAAATGTTGTTTTCGGTTTTAACTCATCTCTCAAGCCGTAGTTGGTAATGTTGTGTACCCATGAATAGTGACTTAAATCCTTCCCCTCATCCTCTCAGGGCGTGACTATGTTGATAACAACAGCACTTGAGATAGTTGTCTAAAAATGAAGCAAGTTTCACTCAGTCCAAAACTTTCCTCTTTAAGTCATCACAGAGGTTGTACTGGAGCTCTTGCACCAGCTTGGCATTTTTGCTTTAGTTACTCAGCCAGAATGGAGTTGCAGAAAACTCAAGCCCTTCTGATGCTGCAACTATAGCTCAGGGAAAAAAAGCAGGCACAGGCACTTGTCAGCTGGAGCACGGGTGGCAGAGATGACCAGGGAACAGAGAACTTCAGAGAAGTCGTGAGAGGCGTGGTACAAAAAGAGGAAGCTCAACAACAGACAGGGTAAACTGCCACTTCCTTGTCAGCCCCCAAGCAGGAGGATTGGTTGCCTTTTTTACCCTCTAGAGCTGGGAGAAAAGGGCTGCAGTGGAGCTGCACAAGTCTTAACTTGAATTTGTAGAGAAAATCGAAACCTCTGAGTAAATGCTTTGCTGATGTTAATTTGCCTTCAAACACAAGCTGGTAACTCAGGAGGCTTTCTGTGACTGCTCAAATCCTGGACTCTGTGGAGAGAGGCTTGGCTCTGTGGAGTCAGACAGGCTTTGCTCCAGGCTGTTTGGCATTTTCTGGAAGCTGGGTGTTAGGTACAAGATGAAGACTACTGATATTGATGCCATTTCTATTGCAGAAGTGGCCAACTGCAGGCTGCTTGAGAAAAGGAATAAGGCAGCTGGGATATCCTGCTTGTTCTAGTGTTTAATTATTAAATCAATTTATTATAAAGTTATTTATAAATTAAAAATGCAAAGAAATCTTTCATAGTAAAAGTTTACCACTTCATCTCTCCACTCAATAATATAATATAATATATGCA
Source organism: Colius striatus (assembly GCF_028858725.1). Taxonomy (NCBI): domain Eukaryota; kingdom Metazoa; phylum Chordata; class Aves; order Coliiformes; family Coliidae; genus Colius; species Colius striatus. The sequence continues at coordinate 22,228,556 of NC_084768.1, forward strand.
AGTAGGGATGTCTATATTTGTCTTTGTGTCTGGGTGTTTGTGCATAAAACATACATTTTTATTGTACAATGTCTAGATGGGCAATAGCCATAAAATATTTCCATATAAATTTTACCCACATCATTTAAGAGTCTGAAGAATCCCAGTGTCAGAAGTTTGCTCATGACTACTTTTACTAGAAAGTTGTGACAAATTTCCCTGAGTCACTCTTAACTACTTTGTCATGCTTTTGATGTTATGACAATATAGACCAAAGGAAGTGCAGCACAATTGTCACCTTTATTGCAGACAGTGACCAGAGCTCATTTTGAGTAAACAGTCCAAAACTAAAACATGAAAGTTGTAATGTTGAGTCACGTACAGACACTGAGTGTATGATGACAAAACACAGCTTTTCTGTGCAGTCCTTTCTCCATCCCTACAGTGCAAGTATGACAGTAGCCTGTGTGTGCTGGCTCGTGTTAACAGTTTGCACTAAAATGCCAGGAAACTCAGAAAAAAAGAGAGCAATTTGGATAACCTCTTCTGGATACTAATTTAACTGAAAAAAAAAGATATTTAAAGGAAATGTTTACCTGACTTTCAGCTAAATTTGTTTTATTGTTAAAGTGAGCTACCTGAACAGCAGCCAGCTGTTGATTTTGCCAGCTCTTGCATTTTTAGCTGTTATTGTGGTTGTTCCTTTGAGTGTAACCACTGCAGAACTCTAACGCAAAAGGACTGGCATTTGCAATTGAAGCTCGAGAGCAGTGTGCAGCTTTGCATGCTTATCTCTTCCCCAAAAAGCTAAAAATAAGTACTTAAATAAAAATTCATTCTAATAGTTTCACTCAAGGTTCTTATTTTGACCCATCCCTGTTTTATGTCAAGGAAGCAAAAAAAAGGAATAAAGGTGTGAATAAGTAAAAGACACGTGAGAATCAAACTCTCATTATCATAAGAAAATCTTTAAAATGTGTTAGCCCAAAAATATTTAGAAATTGGATGACATCCCTGTTGTCACCAAGGGAGAGTGAAAGATTTGGATTTAAATCTTTGGAGTGTGAAGTTAGTTTCCAAAAACTTTCAGTAACAACCCTTTCCATGATATCAATGAAGCTTCTTAAAATGGGGATTCCTGGAGGTTTTGACAGGCATTAGCTCTGGACCAGCAAACTGCAGCCCAGTAGAGGAAGTGGAAAGTTTTGACAAAGGTCTAGGTAAGAAGGAAATGCAGGGGAGTTTTATTCCTTTCTTCCCTTCACCTAAGTTGTAAAAGAATATGATAAAAATAACTGTCCAGTCAGGTGTTGCACTTGAGATATATATAATTTCATTTTAGAAATTAAGTGTTTGCATTTTTTGAAACATCAGTATTGATTTTTTTTCGGAGAGCCTGACTTGACATCTCAGATATGCTCGGTACTTGGGCCACTCATTATCTTGAAGTGTTGTTCTCTGCAGCCTTAAGTTGGGCTTCAGAGGGGAAGAAGACTCTTAAATGAATATCTGTCATATATAAAAAAATTTTGTAGAATAACAAAATTCTGAAATCCTAATGTACAGAAATGCTGGACATTTTTTTAATCTTACTTTTTCTTAACTGCAGTGTGCATACAACAAATAGCTTGCTTTGATGATCTTCTTGAAATCATTTAAATAACAGTTGGACTGGGCTAGTGTACTGTAATTGTTCTTACAGAGAATATATATCCTAATAACTCTTATTTTTCATGAGACTTCCATCAGATTTTTCATATTCTTTGGTTTTCAACCTTCTTACTGGAAAAACAAACTAATTGATTCCTGCATAAGATAGAGGGAGTTGACCTATGCAGTAGGGATCACTGATTAGCTGCTGGAGGATTTTTCACAAACTTTGAGACTCTGTCATCTAAACAGTATATCTCGTGGCTTCACTTTCTATAGAAAAAGACAGTGATCTCTGACATTTTTAAAGAATATTCTTCAGTCCCTCAGTTGAGCTTTTTCTTACATTCAGGTTTTTTTTTTTTTTTTCTAGTGCAGTTTCAAGGGAGGTAATATAGATCACATGTGAGAAAAATTATGTAAAGGTGTTACAGAATCACAGAATCTTAAGGGTTGGAAGGGACCTCTAAAGATCATCTAGTCTAACCCCCCTGCCAGAGTAGGACCACCTAGAGTAGGTCACACAGAAACTCGTCCAGGTGGGTTTGGAATGTCTCTAGAGAAGGAGACTCCACAACCCATCTGGGCAGCCTGTTCCAGTGCTCCCTCACCCTCACAGGGAAGAAGCTTTTCCTTATGTTTCTTTGGAACCTCTTATGTTCCACCTTGTACCTGTTGCCCCTTGTCCTATGATTAGACATCATTGAGAACAGCCTGGCTCCATCCTCCTGACACCCAGTCTTTATGTATTTGTAAACATTAATGAGATCACCCCTCAGCCTCCTCCAAGGAGAAGAGCCCCAGCTCCCTCAGTCTTTCATCATAAGGGAGATGCTCCACTCCATTGTCTTTGTGGCCCTGTGCTGAACTCTCTCTCCAGCAGCTCCCTACCCTTCTTGAACTGAGGGGCCCAGGACTGGACACAATATTCCAGATGCGATCTCACGAGGGCAGAGTAGAAGGCGAGGAGAACCTCTCTCGACCTACTGCCCACCCCCCTTCTAATACACCCCAGGATGTCATTGGCCTTCTTGGCCACAAAGGCACATGGCTGGCTTATGGTCATCCTACTGTGCACCAGGACCCCGAGGTCTCTTTCCCCTACACTACTCTCTAAGAGTTCATTCCCCAACCTGTGCTGGTACGTGGGGTTATTTTTTCCTAGAAGAAGACTTTATACTTCCTCTTGTTGAATTTCATTAGATTTCTCCCACCCAAACCTCCAGCTTGTCCAGGTCTGGTTGAATGGCAGCACAGCCTTCTGGTGTGTAAGCCACTTCCCTCAGTTTAGTATCATCAGCAAACTTGCTGGCAATGTCCTCTCAGATCATTAATGAATACATTTAACAGTACTGGTCCCAGCACCGACCCCTGAGGAACTCCACTAGACACACGCCTCCAACTAGACCCTGCCCCATTGATTACAACTCTCTGCATTCTTTTGTTTAACCCATTCCACAATCCACCTAACTACCTGATCATCCAGCCCACACTTTCTCAGTTTTGCTGCAAGGATGCTGTGGGAGATGGTGTCAAATGCTTTACTGAAATCCTGATATATTCAAGGAATGCTTTCATTCTCAGAGCAGATTATCTCCTAATTTTGAATTTACTCGATTCCACTTTCTGTAAATTTACCATACAGTAAAATCATGTCTGATAATGTGAGTTTTTCTCATAACCCCTTGCAAACTGTTGCAGCAAGTGTTTCTTGTTTGTTCTCCTTTGTGTAAGCTGGATAAATTTATGATCAGCCATTATGCCCTGAATCATTTGCCTCTTCCTTCAGATGTGTAGTTCATGTTCATGGTGAAAATATCATACTTGGCAGAAATGCTTCATACCTCTTAAGTATTCCTGTTGGTAAAGTCATTCCTTGCAGAATGTAAGATAAGGATTTTTGGTTTTCTCTTGGAGTTAATCCAACTTAATTAAGAGTATTACAGGAGCATGTCTGATTTCCCCTGACTTACTCAGTCTTGCCTCCTGTTACGTGCGATTACTGTAAAGTGGAGTTCTGTAGGACTCAAGATTCCGGTGACTTTTTCAGAGTATCAATCCTGCTAGGGTATCTTATAGTGCTGTCCTTCCATTGAAAAGAAATCTTTTTTACTCTGTGTCACCTGTAGTTTCAGTAATTGCTTAAAGGCCAACAGGTCATCTCTCAAAGAGCTTCATGATTTTGTAATCTGTTATGTCCTCTTAGCAAGAAGTCAGATGTGGTGTCCCAAACTTCAAATCTCTTGTCTAGCAATTTATGCTCTGTCAACTTCCTTTCCAAATTTCATCCCAGAACATCCTACAAAAATGTATCACAAATTTAGAGCTTTTTACTTTTCTGCTCAGAATCTTTCCTTCCATCCGTACTGTCTTTGCCAGGCATGGGAAGAACAGTCATTGCATGTCAGCAAAGTATGTACTTTTTCATTTGTGATGAAAATGGAGTGATGGTGCTCTACACAGAGTAAAAGATAAGCCTTGTTTCTTGTGTGGGAAGACCTAAATTAAGAAATAACATTACAGTGATTTTTTTTTTTCCAGGATGCTGGACAAAATGGTGTAGAAACATATTATTTGTTATTTCTATTATACAATCACATGATCAATCTGTAATCAAATAAAATTCTGTAATCTGACTTGATAAAAATGGATGGTGACATTCATACCAAAAGCCTGAGTCAACACTTAGCTTGTTCTTTACCCCTTACTGTTATCATATTAGATTGAGCATTAATGACTGTACTGCTGAGTCGTACTTACTTGCTTTTTTTAATTTGCTCATGTTGATATTCTTAAGAAACATTTGCTAGCTTGATATAAATAATCTCTCTTTTATAATTTTTCTTACATTCTTGAGAATGTAATCTGGTGGTGATATTTATAGTGTGTTGTGCTTTACCCATTTAAAATTTTTTTTCTTCTCGCTGAGCTTACTCCACAGTTCGTCTCATACTCAGCATGGAACGAGAAAATGCCATTATTCTGCTTGTTCTTTGTCCTCGATATATCCTGTAAAACTGAATTATCTGTAGGAATTTACTGGGTCAGCACTGAGAATCAAAACATTCCAGTAATAATCTGTGTGTGTGAGTGTTACGCTTTTTTGTGGAATTGCTGTGTTATCATTGGCCTTTGGAGACAATAACTCCTTACCCGTTTTGGTCTGTAGTCTCAAGTGAAAATGAGTGAAGAGCACAGAAGTGTCTTGATTTAGAAAGTGATCCATCTATCCACTAATAGCTTGTTACTTTTGATGTCTGAAACTGTGCCTAACGATGAAATGCTTTACAAAAGCAGAGGTCAATTTTGAGTTAAAGTGTGATTTAGGAACTTAGCAGAGAGCTCCCTCTCTATTACGTGACTGAGCTGAATTTTAGTGATGCTGTATGAATTTCCAGAGTTGATGCTGGTAATGTTGCAAAGCCACTGCCTGTGAGGTGCTATGCTAGTCCCTTAGGAAGGGATGCTGTCAGCCTGGGGAATGGCACAGCTCACAAATGATCCAATACCACTAGGTATCAGGCAAAGAAAACAGAACATGTTACTAATATTAAAGTGTCCTTGAAGATCTGCTTAGAAGCACTATTTGTCTTGCCACCAGCTTCAACTTGAGTTCAGTTCTTTGAATGTGCTTGTGATCCAGTCTTAATTAGTTGATTTTTCTGTGGGGTTTTGTGGAATGGACAGTGTACAGTGACAGTGTGAAGTGAGATAACTTTGGGACCACAGTGCTATTTACTGCAGATGTTTGAAGCAAACATTCTTTGAGACTTTATTTTTGGCTTTGGTGAGCATGATAGGTAGTTTCTGCTAGTGCTGTATTTTGGTTCCTCTGCCTAAGAATTTAGGTATAGAAATATATTAATGTGCTTAACACAAACTCCACTGATAATGTAGTGCAAGCTTGCAAAGGTTGTGTAATTATAGTAGGGACAAGTAACTGATTTGAGTTAAATTCACTGTAAAAGATATGTGTTCAGTTCCTTTAAACATACACATCTGCTACAACTTCAGATGTCCTACTGGCTTCTGTTAGTGCATGAATACCTGTCCATCTGCAACTGCCAGGGTGCCTCAAGTACCCTTACATACCTGAGATATCACTGTATGCCTGTACCTGGGTACCTGCCTCTGTTTATCACATCTTGAAAGACTGTGATTAAGACAACAAACCAAGAGCTCCAATACCAACATGGCTGGGTCTGGGGTCTGTCATGCTGTTGGTTGAAGCTGTATGCAAAACCAAGATATTAGGTTTTGCGTATCACATCAGGGTCTCCTTGCTCTCTGGCCTTCTTCTCCCTGTTCAGAGACTCTGCCTATGTATCTTTAGCTAGCAATTTGAGCATGTGTGTTTGATGCAGTTGTTAATTACGTAATTGCATATTTGTTTGTCTGCATGATCCTTGCCTCATTCAACATGGAGGGCAGATGGCATTCAGGGATTCATTATGGCTATGTAGACAGAGAGACTGTTGTTTGCAGGATCACAAATGTGTTTCCTGCAGATGTTGAAATAAATGAGGCAGGGGGTTACAGAAAAAGAACATGATCTCATGTCTAAGTGACTGGTTGAGTGGTGACGTGTAGAACTGGAACCTTGCCTCTAGGATGCTAGACAAATAACTTGAATGAGGCTTCTTGCCTGAGGCCTAGCACATTTTCTTATTTCCACGGATAAAGCGGTATCCTCAGCTTGCTTTCATTTATCTTCTCAAAATGAGGGTGGTGACTTGTTGATAGTTGATGCTGCAGTTAGGAAAAGCAATGTATTTTCTGTTCTGTGACTTAAAAATTTTGTCTTCATTACAGTGATTGGGTAGCCCTTAGTGTTCTGTGCTCTTTATTGCCTTTGAAGTTTACAACAGTTCCTCAAATTGATATGGCAAGGCTTGTTTACAAAGGTTCCCTAATGTCCTACTTTATTTTACCTTAGGTCGTGCTTAAACCTGAGTGTAACCAACCAGCTATATGATATGTCTATAAACAGATGTTACTTCTCTCCCGTCTTCCTGTTTATGCCGCTGCTGAATTTTGCTGATTAGAATTTTAATAAAAATAAGTAGTTTAAATTGTTATTGCAGTAGGAGAAATCATAGTGGATTTGTGTTTCAAAGATCCTTCTTTAACTCTAAATAGTTACTTGCTTTTGACAATTAAGATAGCTTGTTCCTGTTGCCTTAGCTTTGAGCTGCCTTGAATGAAAACTATGAACTGAAGGTATGTTAAAGTCTTTCTTATTCAGACTTCCTTAGCTTAAAAAAAAATAAGTAAGACCAGGGTGACTTCAAGCCATTGGTAGAGCTGACAGGATTAAAGAAGGGATATTGTCACATTCCAGTGATCATAATGAAACAAAATTTTTATGGAAATGTCTGCACATAATTGCTCAACAGCAAGGAGCTTGGGAGGGATGTAAGTCATCATTCTTTAGGGCTCATTCGACCCTTTCAAAATTGAAGATTGGGAATCAAGACCTTAAGGTCCTTAAGACCAAGCTGCACATTATGCTTTTTTTTTTTTCACTCTGAAGCTTCTCCTAATGCTTCAGGTCTGACTATAGTCCAGCGGAATCTGAAAACTGATCCTGTCCTGCAGTTTCCATGTTTTGTTTTAGAGATACAAAAAGGAATAACCTCTCTTAGTGTATTTTACTTTGATGTCTGGAAACAGTTCTGAAGTTTGAGGCCTCTGTTGGCTCCTGGTTTGAGTACAAATTGTTACAAAGAGTTCAGAAAACAGTGGGTCAAGAAGAACCTGTTTAAATCCTGACAGCTGATTCAGTTTGATTGTCAAAGCCTCTTGGGAATCTCTAGACAACTGAAGTGGCCAGGGAATTCAGTTGGAATTCCTATCCCTGATTTACAGAGGGCACTATTGCTGCTTGTTTAGAGTTAAATGAGCAGATGCCAAATCAACTGCTGTGCTGTTGCTGTGGAATACATATTTCTGTTATTTTCATAGGCGCAAGTAGGTGTGACTTTGAGAATCTGCTGTTCATGGAAAGGGTGGTATGAATAGCTGCCTTAAAATCGCTAAACAGTCCCTTACTGTGGAGGGTTGTAGTTGTCAAGTGCAAGTTGCTGACTCATGCTTATGCTCTCCAACTAGGTTTCCAGTTCTAAAATCACAGAATCATAGAATCGTAGGGGTGTGAAGGGACCTCGAAAGATCATCTAGTCTCACCTCCCGTGCCAGAGTAGGACCACCTAGAGTAGGTCACACAGAAACTCATCCAGGTGGGTTTGGAATGTCTCTGGAGAAGGAGACTCCACAACCCATCTGGGCAGCCTGTTCCAGTGCTCCCTCACCCTCACAGGGAAGAAGCTTTTCCTTATGTTTCTTTGAAACCTCTTATGTTTCACCTTGTACCTGTTGCCCCTTGTCCTATGATTAGACATCATTGAGAACTGCCTGGCTCCATCCTCCTGACACCCAGTCTTTATGTATTTGTAAACATTAATGAGATCACCCCTCAGTCTCCTCCAAGAAGAGCCCCAGCTCCCTCAGCTTTTCATCATAAGGGAGATGCTCCACTCCATTGTCTTTGTGGCCCTGGACTGAACTCTCTCCAGCAGCTCCCTGTGCTTGAACTGAGGGGCTCAGAACTGGACACAATATTCCAGATGTGATGCACTGAAGAAACCTCCAGGACTGTGTAGGCCTTCCAGCAAATGTCTGGGTAGTTAAAATCCTGATGCTAGCCTGCCCCTTAATTCTAACCCACAAGCTTTCAACTTGCCCCTCATCCTCAGCTGGACAGAATTTGGTACATTCCAATTGTTCTCTCACATAAAGAGTAACTCTACCACTTCACCTGGCTGGTCTATCTTTCCTAAAAAGGACATAGCCATCCACGAACACATTCCAGTCATGTGAGCTGTCCCACCATGTCTTTGCCAACTCATAAACCTTTGCCCATACCCAGACTTCCAGGTTCTCCTGTTTATTTCCCATGCTGTGTGCATTGGTGTACAGGCATTTCAAAAAGGAAGCTGATCTTGTAGGATTCACCCCTGACTCTGGCTTGCCACCCTTAGGCTCAGCTCTAGCAGGCCTGTTTTTACCCTGTCCCTCTTTGAAACTAGCTTAAAGCCCTTTCTATGAGCACCAGTAACTTGTTCACAAGGATGCTTCTCCCCATTTTGAGACAGATAGACTCCATCTATCACCAGACCTAGTGTCATGAAAATTTCACCATGGTCAGAAAACCCAAAGCTGTGTTGATGTCACCAGTCTCTGAGCCACCCTTTAATTAGTTGTGCTTTCCTTATTCATTCAGTATTCCTCCCTGCCATGAGAGGTACGGAAGAGAACACTACTTGTGCTCCCGGGACATGTAGCGTTCTCCCGAGGGCCCTGAAATCCTTTTAAATAGCTTTTAAACTTCTCTCTGTAACCTCATAAGGACCAACCTGCATTACCAACAGTGGGTAGTAGTCAGTTGGCTACACGAGACAAGGGAGGTTCCTGGCAACATCTCTAATCCAGGCCCCAGGGAGGCAGTAGACCTCTCTGTGGGATGGATCCAGTGGACATACGGGGCCTTCAGTTTCCTTCAGAAGGGAATCCCCTGCTACTATATCCTTTTCTTTTTAATTGAGGCAGTCTTAAGGCATGATGGTAACTGACTCACCCTTGGCAATTCCTAAAGTGGCCCTACATCTTCATATTGCATTGCAAGCCCTCAACTTCCACAGCCTCATACCTGATATGCAGTGGCAACTGGGGAGGCATGGGAGGCCAGGAAGGGATTCGCGTGTCTCTTGTTGTCAGTGTGGGACATGTCTTTGTACCTCACCCAGCAGGCGGTGCAGAGAGGATGATACGAAGAGGATCTTCATCTCTGGCCCATTCTGACTATGCAAACATCCTAATATAGAGGCAAAGTGTGGGAACTAAGAATTTTCACTGTTGCAAAAAGGCTATTAACTAAACACTGATTTATTGATTTTATTTTTTTTTTAACTAGGATTGTAATGCATGGAAGCAAATACATTTGAATGTATGTAATGGATAAATATAACTACTTTGTTCTTTTGTTTATCTGTAGACCTACTAGAAACACTTGGATGACTGGAATTTAAGATACTTGGTTCGTGCTTTTACCCTGAGGTTGAGAAAATAAGTGCAAGAAATTTCTCTTGTTCAGGCAAGTAAATATCTGTACCTCCATAACTTCTATGAAATTAAGTTCTTGGTAAACAAACATACTTAAAGTGGAACTAATTTGCTCTGTTACAAAATGTGGTTGAAAAGGAACATAAGAATTTTTTATTTTTTTTATTTAATAGTTGAAGGATCTGTCATACTGAACTCTGAAAACCTGGGAAACCTCTAGAATTGAAATAAACATTCAACGGTTGTCTTCAATAAAAGTTAAAGGCAAAAATGTCTGTCATAGACCCTTATCAACACATTGTGGTAAGTAGCTTTGAATCTTCCACGTATACAGTCTTGTGTAATATATATATTGTCTCATGTAGTGTATCCTCTCAACAGTTACTCTAATCAAGCACACAGCATCAGAGTTATTAATTTCTTAAATGTTAGATGTGTTACAAAAAACTTTCTTCAGAAATGTATTTGATTGAAATGTAAAAGATTCAAGTTAGCGTTCTGAAAGCATATTATGGCTTTGAGTGTAGTTGCTCATGTGTAAGTCAAAATAGAATATGGGTGCCTAATAACCTTGTGTGTATGATGTCCTAGGATATCATCCTAAAGGATATGCCACTTCAAAGTGCCTGTAGTAGACTCACCCAAATTTCTCACCCCCCATTAATTGTCAAACTGAATTGTAGTCTACAAAGGTAACATCATGTGTCTAATTTTCTCTCTTACAGTACAGGTTTTTTTTGCACAGTTCTAGTTACTGGATATCTTCTAATGAGTATAGACAGAGGAATGAGTTGACAGTTTTGGTATTCAAATCTTAAACTAGTGTGTATCGGTGATTTTTCAAAGAAAATCTTCAAAATATTTCCTACAAACTCTAGGTATCATTGAAATGATTTGTGCCACTCAACACACTACTCCCTCCTTCCTGCTTTATCCCAACATTCCTGACACATCCCTTGTACCAGCTGTCAAATGCATGGGATTGGAGTGAGCCAGTTGACCTTGCTGAGTTGGCCAAAACCTACTTCAATGACTCTGCTGTCAGAGCTGGCCCAAGGGAAGGGTACAACTATGAGCACAACATGTATGAATAGAGAAGTAGGGGCAAAGGAAGGAGGAGAAGGGAGATGGGAGCAGAACTGTCCTTTGCATGGCAGTGGAGTAGCTCTGCATCTTATTGAATGCTGGCTCTCCTCTATAACAATCATGTGTATCTTTGCTTGAGTGATTTTCCAAAGTAAACACTGAAGTTACAATTCCTACTCAAACTGAAATCTTAAAACAAGATGAGTATGTTCATATAAAGCACTTTTTTTAGCAGTCCCAGAATCTCACTGCAGGAAAAGTGATAAGCACTCAAAGATAGTTACCATACAGTTGTCATAATGTTGAACTTTTAGATTGCTAAAAATATAGCGTATGCTTCCTTGAAGCGATCTCTTATCAATTGTGTGGTTTCTACCCCACACAGTCACATCCTTTACATGAGCGTGGAGCCAGATGTCAAACTTACGTTTTACTCAGTAATTCTGTGAACACTGCTGTAAAGACAAGTTTCAGGTGGACGTTGAAGTGTTAGAACAACATGCTAACTTACTCCTTTCTGCATCAGTGCCCTCTCCTGGATGAAAGGCTTGATCTGATCTGTAGCTTTAAGGGAGAGGTCTCTGAGGCACTTGGTTATTTTTCATTGTATCATTCACATAAAAGATCTCTTTTCAATACCAAGATCTACACCATAATAAACAAAATGGATCCTTAGATGTAGTTGCAGCCTTCTAGCAATGCTGAACTGCTGCTGTGGGAATGTTGTTAATGCAGGAAGGAACACTGTTATTGCATGAGTTGATCCTATAATTGCTTGAAAAGTGAATGGAAATCATTGAGGTTTCTTAATTCAAAACTTGAAAATGCATGGAAAATTTTACTGAAACTTAGAACAGTCTAGGGCAACAGACTCTCATTAATGCAAAAATCTTGAAATTTTAATGACATTTGGCATTCAAAGACTCAAAAGAATTGTGCATTTCCCAAAAGCCCTTCTGTGTTTTCTGGTCTCGATTTTTCTCTCTCTTTTTTTTTTTTTTTTTTCCCCTCATTTTATGAAAGGAACAAAATAAAACATTCACAAAGTTGCTGCAGGTACAGACAGAACTGGCTGTACCAAAAATACTTTTAGATCCAGAGATTAAAGATACATAATACGTCTTCAGTTACATTTACATGGGAGATAAGTATTACAACAACAGGAAAAATCAAGATTAAATTTGTGTGTTTATGTGTGTATGCACAAATGATTGTCTTAATTGTAATACTCTGTGAAAGAAGAGGGGGGACTTCATGAAAATCTGTTACTTAAGAAAACAAGCATACATTTTCATTTGTCCAGGCCAGTCATCAGCTTAAGTGTCCTTAATGTTAAGGAAGTAAAAGTAGTACATACTTATTATGCAATCTATCTATAGCAGAGCTTCCTGATTAGTATTTTGTGTGCAAATCTGTCTTCTGATTGAGTTACATTTTGTGACTCAGCATTCTGGGATGTGAAAAATATTACATTCAATGCATGCAAATCCCTTGTTTTCTCAGCAAATGCGGAAAGTTCCTAGGGAAAACCCGATTGTGTTACAGGAGATCTTAGCATCTTGTTCTATTCTACCAATCCTCTAATGGAAAGGTAATGGTGTTTATGTACATACAGACACAGTGATATTTAAAATAGATGGAATGAGATAATTATGGAAATTTTACTGTGAGGAGAAAAAGATAGTCAAAGGTGGGGGCAGAACAAAGGAGGGAGGAGGAGGAGGAGGTAGAAGAAATGAAGAGCTGTGATGTGAGGAAGGAGATATTGAACCATGGCTGTGCAGGATGCTCAGAAAACCTCATGTATTGAACCAGTAGAGAGTGAATACTGTCCAGGAGCTTCCATAACTTGGAAAACCTGTATTCAGGGATGACATATTGAAACCTCCTTTTTCGTTTGTTTTTTTTTTTTTTTTTTTTTTTTACCCCTCCTTCTCGAAATTTGTGGAGAAAGAGGAAGTGAAATGAAACACACGTCAAGTTAGGTCACTTTGGATAGTAGGATTTAGGTTTTTGAGTTAATTGTGAGCTTCTGAAATTACTAACCTGTCTTAGATTTTTTAAGGTATGCAGATGATTGCTCCACTCACTGTTGCAATGTCTAAGTGATTTATAGACTGTCGTCTGTTTTTCAGAAGTAATTGCAGAGTTGGCAATGTACAGATTTTTATCAGGACTTGAAGTGAACATAAGTCACTGTACAAAATGCAGCTTAGTCATCTAAACTAGCAAAGGCTGGATATATAAAGGTATTCAGAGTCAGTGTGTTTCTTGTGGTATTTTCAAGGGGCATCTATCTTCTTTAAAACTCAGTCTTTCCTAAAACTAACCAAAAAATGGTTCTTAAGGTTGTGCTACCTGTTAATATGGACACTTAGGGCTTTTAATACTCTTAAACTGGATCCTAAGTGGAAAATTATCTTAATTTCCGACTGTACTTCATTTGCATGAAAAAACTTTATTTTAGTGTAGGAAAAGATCTAGACTTTTGAGCTTCCTATGTGTCTCCTCTTATTTGGTATTTTTTTTACTAGGAGGAAGATCATATATTTTAGTAGTTGCAAATTTCTTCCAATGGTGTGATTATGGTCAAATATTAATAACTCTAATTATAAGCCTCAGTGTGTTATTTTGGGTGAGGCATGGGGAAAGAAGATAATGTTTTTCTGTTTTTTCCAGACCTCTGTGTACTTGTGTTCATTTCAGAGGATATCAGATCGTCAAGCAGACTTAACTTCCTTGGCAGAACAGCCAAGGAATGATGGATGGGGTTTGTTGCTTAAATCAATAAAAAACAGGTCTCATGATAGCATTAGCAAAACAGTTATCATCTTGTAATAGAAAGTGGTGATGATCTCTCTACTGCTCTAATGGGAATACACTAGGAAGTGGTGGTTTATCCTTGTTTTGATGGTAGGCATTTTGTTCAGGCATATAAGTTAGGCATAGGACTAGGAGATGCAAGAAAGTTATTTGAGAGAATTGTATTTTGTCAGTGAACACCTATAGTATTGCCATTTTACAGCTAGGACTACAAGGCACCAGAATTGCATACGAGTTCCACGTAGCAGCTGAACACTAAATCCGGGATGCTCATGTCTCATAATTATAACTCCATCTTTCTCTTTGTTGCTAAATGTTCAGTGATCTCTGCTTTATGGTCTCTCGTGAAGACAGACTCTTTCCTAAGAGCTAAGAAGGGTGGTGTGTTTGTACTTTAGGCTATTTCTCTTTAATTATAAGGTTGTATATAACAAAGGAACTACATCAGACTGTGTGAGCAAACTGGGAGGCCAGTGCTGCGTTGTGAAACCAAAACTTCAGTGATCTGACATGCTTATGAAGGTGGCACATACTGATAAAACAGCTTTGAGTACTTTCAAGAAGCAAACTGAAAACGGGACAGTGAGAGTTGTTTTCATAACTTGTAAAAATTTTAGAAGTGGGATAAATAACAGCACTGGGGTAACTTTTTATGTACCTCTGTTCACAGTAGAACCAGCTGTTCCCAGATACCTACTAAAATCCCCATTTACCCTGCTGCGATGGGTAACTTTAGACTCCTTTTTTGCCATGTGTCAGAAGCAGAAGTTTGTTCAGGGAGAAGTCCTATCCTCCTTCCCATTCATCCACCCATCTGTCCATCCATCCATCCATCCACTCTTGGAAACTACAATGTTAAAGGTGATGGATGTCACAAAATCATTGTTAGGTCTTCATGTCAGCATAAGGCAGGCTGTTGAATAGGAGTTTCTTCTTAACTTTGAATTCCCATGTCTAGACCCTTTCTGTTTGGTTTGATACTTTTGAGGTGAGTTAACAGGCCTGGTTGAGAGAACCAGTTAAGAGTCTAGATTCCCTTTTTTACTGTGGTTGGTGAACCACTTGATGTGTGGTGATGATTTCAGTATACCACTTGTACAGTAATAGTTTACAGTGCGATGGTTTTCCCCTTGCTTGCTTACTTGTTCTTTGAACTAGACAACTCCTGCAGTTTACAGGGGAAAAATTACAGAGCTGGAATTTACTACTGGGCAGGCTACTGTGAAATAAGCCTCTAGCAGTCATCACAATGTGTGGGTGATTATGGCCATAATAAAGATGCAACAATTCAGCGTCTGGGTCAGCTATTGGCTGCAGTGAAGTCATATCCTCAGTATCACTGTGGACATTTTCTCCTAGGTATTTTACTGTGGTGATTTGGCCGTGCCTTTGCAGACCTCTACACTGCAAGCTTGAGGAGGAGTCTGTGTTGATACGATTTTCAGCTGGTTTTATTTATGCATTCTGGCTCTACTGTTGCTTAATCCACTTTTGCTGTCTTTGGAACGTTGGTTTTGACTTTCTCTTGAGAAAATGGTACATAATCTGTTTATTTGTGTTGGAGGGGATCCAGTTTAGTTCTAGTCTCTGGATAGATATGAAATAATGAAACTTGGCTGAAGCAACCAGTTCTGAAATAGCTATGAGAAGCACCTGAAGGCCCTTATAAAATCTGACAGTTGAAGCAGTAGTAGCTTAAATGGAGGCATGTGCCACTATTGAAAATTAACTCGCATATTGTTTGAAGGGTTTGGTTGGCTTATCTTGCCTGTTCCTTTATATTTATTTAAAAATAAAAACCCAAACAAACAAAAACCACAGTAAAAAGAAGTATCTGGATGAAAACACAGCAAGGAAACACCAGGTACAGCCTGAATAAGTGCATCTGGTCCTAAATCAAGGATATTGCCTATAATTTTAAATACATTTCAGTGAATTTCCTGATTCTGGTACTTCCCCACTTTTTCCGTGTAATTGGTATATGTTGTAAGGCCTTGAGTATTTGGTTAGTTATTTTAGTACCAATAACTTCTATGTAGTGTTTATTTTAATGTATGTCAGAAAGTTAATGGATGGTTAAGAAGAGATAGAAAATACAACTGTTCCAGTTTTGGAAATGGAAACCGGAGGTCCCATAGGAGGTTTGCTTTTGGTACCATGGCTTGAGCTGTAAGAGCTAGGCAGCTTAGACTTGGTGCCCTTTGTAAAGGCAGAACTCAGATGTGGGGGGGTATCCTTCTAATGTCTGTCCAAGTTTCTATCACAGGAGCTGGTGCTCTCCAGGTTGTACCAGTCTGTGAGTCAATGTCTAGGCACTGTGAGCAGTCAGACAGCTTGAGTGTCTTAAGACTGGCTTTGAGATAGCAGTACAGATGTAAATACTGAGAGTCAATTATGTGAGACCTGATCCTGGCCTCAATACATAACTTAAACCTTACCTACAAGCTCTGTACTGTGTCCCTGTAAAGGCCAGTGTTGTCTGCCTTGCAATATGCAGAGATGATTCTGATAAAACTATTTAGTAGCTTGGTCAAACTTATGGCTATGTAGAGAAATTAATAATAGATGTGTGTTACTGATCCCTCTTTGTTAAGGTTTTTACTTTTGACTTTTAATTTCATGCCTGTTTCTATTTCCCTAGCTCATTCAGGACACATATGCTCCTAGAAAGGCAGCCCATGCTGTGTGCTTGGGCTTTGCAGGAAATGGGAAGCTCCAGAAGCTGCATGAAATTTTTTTGTGAATATTTTAAGAGCTTGCTCTTCACCTTCCCTCTGTTATCTTAAGGACCCTTGCACTTTGAATATTGATGTGTGCTAAAAAGATGTGTTCCCTGTATTACTAACTATATCCCTTACATCTACAATATATGTGTATATCTGAGATAACTACACCCATTCTTTTTATTGAGGGAAGGTAGTTACAAAGAGAAGCACACTGTAAAATAGCCCCCTTTTTATTTTTTTTTCTTACCATAGCAGGTTGTCCCTGACTGACTAAATGCCTTAAAGCAGGTTCTGTGGAGAGGAGGAGTGATAATTCATTGAAATTAGTAGGTGTGGCTGCAGGAAAATCAAGCAACTCTAGTATGAGGTCTGACCTTTCAGTAAAGCTACAAAGTGCAGTTCAGCTTTAAGATGTTCTATCCAGTATGAGTTTCACTTACATTTTGACTGGGTGACTTTTCTCTCTCAGTTTTTGGACAAAATGAAACCTATTTTGATAGCTGGGGTTTGGTTCTGAAGCTTAATCACCTCTAATTCTCTGACTTCCAGGTGGAACACCAGTATTCACACATATTCACTGTGACAGTAAGGAAAGCTACTAATGTCACTAAAGGAGCGTTTGGCGATATGCGTGAGTATTTCTATTTTGTCTCTTTCTTCTAGGAGACTGTTGCTGTAGGCAAGGGGAGGTGACACATCAAGTTTGTCATTCATTAAATGATTGTTAGTGGGTTGGAGGGCTTTTTGTTTTACTAGGGCAGTGTAGCATTTCATTGCTTGCTCACTCTAACTCAGAAAGCAGATTTGCCTTCCTTCTTTCCATTGATCCAAAAAAGCTGAGTTGTAAACAATTTGCCTACAAGCAGGCAACACCTACACTTAGTGTTTTGTCTCAGTCGGAAGTGCTGTTCTGAGCATAGTGAAACTGGCAATTTTATCTTCAAAAGGCTGTGGTTTGGTGGTGGGAACACTTAAATGAAAGAACCCCAGAGCTCTGCTGAGTCAATGCAGTAAGAAGAAAAAAAGAAAGGAAAAAAAATCCAAATGGTGTGAGCAGAGCTAATGCTGAGAAGCTAAATAAGACACTATCACTTTTTCCCCTCCCTCTCTGTTAGGCTTCTGAGCCTCTGGGCTTAGTAGATGAACAGGAAACCACTAGGAAGAATGACTTGTGAAAACTCGTATCTGCTCTTAAGGGGGGAAGGGAGAGAGAACAATATATTGGATGAAGCTGTAAAAAGGATATGCCTTCTTCCTTGATTATGACTGTTTTGCCATTGGGCTATCTCTCCCTTTCCCTGGTGTTTCATGCAGAGCATTGCATAGCCCAAGAGTTGCAGGCTGGAGCTAGAAGGATGAGTGTGGAGCCTTGCTCCTCCTGCTCTCTCATTAGACTCGTTTGATGTAGAATTGTTTCTCTTCCAGCACGTGAACTGCTTTCAGGTCAAACTACAGCAACTGCTCTGACACACAACTTCATGGGTTAATTTTTGGTTTTTTTTTTTTTTTCATAATTAGTGTCTACTCTTGACATTAAACTTGGGGGGTAAGTGCAAGAAACAGTTGGAAGGGAAACATTTGAGAGCCCCAAACAGGAGGAGACAAGGTGACACCTGTCAGAAGGGGAGAAGAGACAATTGGGAATGTATTTGGCATCTATTGGGAGGTGAAGGAAAGGAGCACACAGAGAAGATGGAATGGTGTTATCCTGGCGGCCTCTGAGAGGGTCTTTATATAGGAATACCTTAGGAAAAGTGCTATAAAGAGGGAACAAGGAGCCCACAGGTTTGTGTATATAAGAAAATGGATTAAATGTAAAGACACAGATTCTCAGACACAGAGGTTTCTGGCATATGACAGTGTGGGAAATGTGAGAAGGGAAGGAAGGGAGTTGAAATAGAGACCTCATGATATGATAGTAAAGGGAGTATGGAAAAGGTGAAGAAAGAAGGCCATGACATTATTCATTTCTTTCCCCCCTGCTCAGGACAAGTATGTTCCTGTAGTACAAAATCCAAATATTATCTGTCAATATAATTGGATGTTTTTCGAGACAAAACCTTTATCTTACAAATCATCAACACCAAAAAGCTACTTGGGAAGAACTTTTTATTTTGATAGAATTTGACAGAATTACGCTTGAGGGCCATTGAAACCTGCTTGGTTTCCTGTCTGAGGCAGCTACCAATGCTCTGTAGCCTGGGGCACCTGCAATCCAAGTGAGCTTCCAGGTTCCCAGGGCTTATTACTGGAGTCCTGGCAAATCTCTGGAAGCGAGAAAACCAGATCAGATCATTGCTTCTGTTTTTATTTTGGGAAAATGAAAAATGTTTTTATTTCCCATATATGCATAAAGCTTGCTGTGTTGAAGCCTGGAAACTATTTGATCAAATCAGTAATCAGGTTAATTACTTAAAGATGCATGGAGCTGTGAGCAGTGGAGAGTCTTTATATTTGATATACTTTTTTTTTTCTAATTTGATTTGCCAAAACTGTAACTTGAAGAAATTTCTGAACTTTGACATTGGGTTTCTGATCTCAAGGATAGGATTTGCTACTGGGGAAGGTGGCAGTGATAGATAATGTTAGATGCCTTGGTTAGGGTGGATACCTGAGTGTTACTGGCCCATGACAGACACTACCAAGCTGTTGACTCTTCTGGTAGGTTTCTTCTAAATTATCCTGGTTTTCTTGCTGCAGTTTGTGTAGACAGTGACAACTCTGTGGGCAAGAGAGGTACTTTTACATTATAGGATGTTGGAGGCCCTGGGGAACATGAAAGATCTTGTAAAATGTTTTTCTTTTCTGTATCAGTCTTTCTAAGACTTTCTGGAATACCTGTAAAAGATCTGAGTAAATCTGAATTTATTAAAATACGTGTAAGTACTTGTAATTTGTGTGAGTGATATTTTTTCATCTTAAGGATTTGAGGTCTACCTCCACTCGAGAGTTTAAGATGAGATCTAGTGTGCAAGGTGCCTCAGCTCTGTGGGCATGGAGGGCCTGACTTCTCTGTCATAGTTATCCATACCTGGATAACCATGTCTCCTCAAGCCTAGGCTGTGGAGATATGCAGTAGTTTAAGTAAGTTTTTCAAGATTTCTTGAGCTCTTCATTAATAGAGAGCATAAATGGCCCTGTCATCCTTAAAATTAATGGATGCCCACTGTGCTGCAACTTCCACAGGCAGTGTGTTTCCTTGAGTGAACACAGCACTGCTGATTCTAGACAGATTTTTAGTATCTCAACTGATGTGGGGGACTGGAACAACAGAGAAATCTGGAGCTGAGATAGCCTCCAGCTCTCTGCTTTTATTTTATTTGGCTTAAATTTCCCATTGTCTCTGTAAGCTTTAAAATCTTTGTAGAATGATCTGACAAAGACAAGCAATCAAATCTGAATCTGTATCATACCAGTAATTCAGTAGCAAAGCTACAGTAGCTGCTTCTGTTTCTTCCTCAAGCAACTCAAAATAAATAAAAATGGCAACCATTGAAATGAGAAATTGTGTCCACGCAAATGCTTCTCATACATGAAGGAAATCAGTTCACTTTCACCAGTTTGTCATTCTGTGAATGTGTATGTGGATGATAAATGAGAATTACTGTAAGAATGTGTGACCAAGAATGTTCGGGAAGAGGAGGGGGGAAAAACGTTTTGGGAGCAGACTGTTTTCCAGGAGTTCATTCAAGTATGTTCTTGTTTCGGGTATCTGCTCATTTACTGTTGCCCTCATATAGGAGTAGTCCCTTTATTGATTTCACTGGTTTTAATTTTATGGTGTCCCTTTCAAGATAACTCTCACACTCTATATACTGCCCTATCAACATCCAGTTGATGTGTCTCTATCTTTACAAAAGATTTAAATTCTGTTTTAGTGCCTGCTGTTCTAATAGCTTTGCTCAACTATTCTGGGAAAGTCTTTTTACAGACTGAAAGATTTGTAAGGTGAGCAACTGCAGCAGATGTGTGGTGGGTTGACCTTGACTGGCTGCCAGTTGCTCAGCAAGCTGCTCTATCACTCCGTCTCCATCAATAGGATGAGGGGAGAAAACATGATGAAAAGTTCTCATGCATTAAGATGATGACAGGGAGACCATTTACCTGTTACAGTCACAGTAACAGACTCAATTTGAGGAAAGGAATTTATTGTAACTGATTATAGGATAGTTAGAAATAAAGCTAAAAACTCTTTCCCCCTACACCTCCCTTCTCACCAGGCTCAACTTCACTTCTGACTCTTCTACGTCCCTGCAAGTGATGGGGAGTGGAGATTGCAGTCAGTTCATAACATGCTGTCTCTGTCACTCCTTCTTCCTCATATTTTTACCCTTGACTCTGTAGTCCTTCTCACAGCATAAAGTCCTTCATGACTTTCTCCAACTTGAGTCCTTCCCATGGGCTCTAGTCCTTCAAGAACTGCTCCAGCATGGGCCCTTTCCCTCAGATACAGTCCTTCAGGAACATACTACGCCAACGGGAGTCCTCCATGGGCCTCAGCTCCTGCCAGAAAATCTGCTCCTGCATGGACTCCTCTCCATGGGCCTCCTGTGTGGTCTTTGACTTCCTTCAGGGTGCATCTACCTGCCCCAACATGGAATCCTCCATAGGCTTCAAGATGGATCTCTACCCCACCATGGTACTCCATGGACTGCAAGGCAACAACCTCTGTCACTGTAGGGGAATATCTGTTCTAATACCTGCACCAGTCACCTCTTCCCCCTCCTTCACTGATGTGATATCTACGTAGTTGCTTCTCACATTTTCTCCTTCCTCTCTCACAGCTACTGAATGGTGTTTTTAAACAAATATGTTGTCACAGAGGTACCACTAGTGCTGCTTATGGGGCTCATCCCTGGCCTGCAATTGGTCTGTCTTCGAGTCAGCAAAAACTGACTCTGTCTGATATGAGGACAGCTGGTATCTTGTCACAGATGCCATGCTTGCAGCCCCTTACTCCCTCACTGCCCAAAACCTGCTACACAAACCCAATACAAGATGGACTATTTCATAACCTGCATGTGTGTTTTGGTGAGGATTTAATCTTAATTGCTTGTCTTTCTGCTGGTTGCAGGAGTCAATAGACCTCGTAAAATCTCTGACTGGAGCTTTTGGAAAAGACCTTGTCTCTGGTCTAGTGAATCCTTATATTGTGGAAGTTTAGTTTTGCATCTACTTCAGATGCCACACCATACTGTAGAGCCTTTTCTTACTTCTACATCAGTATAAGAACCTGTAGAAAAAGATCAGAATCTCAAAGTGCAGCATTCTGGAAGAGAAATAACTTTGCAAACTGTGGTGATTCTTTCCATAAGATCTCTTCCTTTTGGGGTTTTCAAGGAACTTGGTGGAAAACTGGGCCAAAGGAAGCATTAAAATTTGTCTTACATCTTTAAAGATCTATTTTTCTTTAAGTACGCTGGCTTTCAAAACAACTGGTAGCATCTACAAAGGAAACCAGTTGTATGACTCCACTGGTAATGATCACTAATCTTGCTTAATCCTGTTTTGGATTTGTAACTTTTATTTGTTTTGTCTACTTTTGATGTTATGATAATAAACAGTGTAATTCTGAGCATTTTAAGAAAGTTTTTTCTTAAAAATAGAAGTGTTTGGATAGCTTATGGCATTGATACTTGACTTCTGTTCCAACTTCTGTCTGCTCAGTTGGAGTTAAGGAATTAACGACATTTCCACTGTTCTTAGGCTGCTCGGATAAACAAATTAAAGAATTGGGAGCAGTCCAGTTAACAGAGCTCAACTCTGTTTGCAAAACTTGGTAACACAGAGATGGAAAGCAGCTCCTATAAGTCAATCTTGGCATGTTTAGCCAATATTCCTGCAACCAGCAATAGGCGTCCTCCTTGAGTCTGGGAGATGTTCTCCCCTGGTACAGTGTTGCTGACATGCTTCCTGGGTGCCTCTTGCTTCTCTAAAGGAAACAAGGAGGTGTGACACTGTGGGGATAAGTGGACACCTTTCCCTGCCTGCAGGATCTGCTTCAACAAGGTTGAGGGAAAGAGGAGGTGATGTCCAGGGCAATTTCTCTCTTCATAGGCCATTGTACTGAGGCTGTGCTCACTAGGAGCCATAGTTATGTTGAAGCTGTCTTTAAATAAAAAACAGTCATAGTAATGTAGTGCAATTTAAGCATACACGTGCAGTGTTTTAAACCTGAGCTGGCTGAAAGGGAAGGAACTAGAGGTTTGTCTGCTTATATTAGAGCAGGGACACAACAATTTGTTAGAGCAGCTCATTTAGGACTAATCCAGCTGTTCTCTGTATCACAGATGGCTGGTCTCCTAGCGTGATGTAGCTACTTAACTGTTGAAGTCTTATCAGATAATGCACTGCCTGCAAAGCCCTGAAGCAGAACCTGATTTTTGCAATGGAGCTTCCAGAGGAAAACAAGCCAAACTGCTCCCCTTTCCCAGTCTTCACAACCTGGAAAAAAAGTAGGTCAGAGTTTGCCAATTCTCCAAGTCCTACAAGCTGCTCGTGCAGATCTTCACATGGCTGGGAGCTGTAAGGTGTACCATGTGCCTAACAGAGCAAAGTGGAGGAGAAGTTCTGGAAGTATCTTGCAGGAAGGAGATTAAAATGTTCTTGTTTGGACCTGTGCATCCAGTCTGTGCCTGGATGGGCAACTGAATCCCATGACCAAGTACAGTGAACTTCAGCAGCCACTTTTGATTTGACCCTTCCTGACAGCCCTTGTATAAGTCCTGCTGTTGTTTGTGTCCTGTAGTGGTCTGTGCTCCATCACCAACCATAGCAGCTGGCTCTGACTCTAGAGCCATAGGCCTGTACTGAAATATGCATCCTTAAAATATGCATATTGTAAAAAATGAATATGCAATATTTCTATCCTGTTGTAGGGCTCGTGTGTTCCGCAGTAAAACTGGTCCAGAACAGGCTGCCCTTTTCAGTTGCAAAAATATCTTTTCAATGAGAACCAAATTCTGTCTCCGAATACTTGTAGTAATTGTCTTGCAGACTGTTTCTGTAAAATGTTAGTGAAAACTTGTTTTCATCTTAGGCTCTCCTGTTAACCCATTGCACTGTAATCATAACATTAAAGCAGAAAAGGTTTAGACCAAGGATCCATCTTGCCTGATGGAGGTTGAAGGACCTCCTTGTCTCTCTATTTGAGGCCCTTGGCACACTATGACCAACTGCAGGCTGAAAAGAGTGCAGCTTGATGATGACTGAGAACTGTTTGTTTCATGTACTGTCATGTCTCCAGGCATAATTTTGTGGTGAGGTTCTGCCATAACTTTGTGGTAGGAGTTGTGAACACTGCTTCTACAGTTTGAGCCGCTGCCTCTCATTTAGGAGGAGGTCTCTCTCCTTGTATTCCTCTGTAATAATTTGTTCTGTATAATTATTTGGTTTCTTCCTGCTTTCTTTTCTTTTTCCCTCTCATCCCCTTTCTCAGGGAGGGCTTTGAGGTTGTGTTAGGGTTGGGCTAATGCCCGATCCAAAGGGAGAATCAGGAAGAACATCAGTCATAGTCACATAAAAAGGAAAAGTAGGAACAGGCTAAGCATGCAGTAGTTTCCTCTAATTCTCTCCAAGCACTGAGCTGTCTTCAGTAAGAGACTCCATGAGCTGAATGTACTTCTGATGTGATTAGTAGCCCTACTGAATTTCTCCTGCATAAACTTCACCGATTTCCTTGAGTCCGCATAAGCGTTCTCATCCACAGGTTGGTATCTGTTTTTTGTTTTGAAACAAGTTAGTTTTGTTTGGGTTTTTTTTAATGTGATTTGAATCATCCTCTGGGTACTGTTTTGCATTTTGTAGGATGTTAACTTTGCCTGCATCAAAGTTCTTATAAATAAATAAATGCATTCATCTATTTCTCATTGAATGTCTTCTGAAAGGAAGGGAAAAAAAATCATCATCTTTCCTCATCATCATCACTCTAGAAAGGAACACTCTTGTAATACCGTGCTCTATCAAAGCATCCAGCCAACATTGTTACAGAAGAGTTGAAATACAGGGAATGTTTGCTTAATGCTTGGTTGTGCTATGCTTAGTTGGATAGATCGACTCACATGCACAGTCATCCCTTTTCCTTTACCTGTTACCATTGATGTGCATATGCTGTTCTGACTCAGAGCTTCGCAATCCGTTCCTCAGTCCCGTAAATGAAATGCCTGTAACAACCCGACAGAGCAGTGAGGTTGGGGCAGAAGCGATTCACAGGTGTCACTTTATTTTTAAGCTTCCTGTCATTGCATGCAGTAGCAGTGATGATGGTTTTACTGAGATGTAATGCTTATGTAGCCAACCTGAGCCTATACTTTGCTACAGTTCTGCCCAGTTAGAACAGCTACAGGTTTTTAAAACATTCCAGCCAATTGAATTTAAAACTCAAGGGAAAAACCTCTTCTCGCTCAAAGGCCTGGAGGCTGTGCTTCAACAATATACTTAATAAAGCTCTAGGGCTGCTGGTAGAGGCCCAAAACCTCTAAAGCCTCATGATACCAAACACAGATCCAGTGTAAACTTGTTCTGCGGATTCAGAAAACATTGCCAGTTTAGATTTGTATTAGCAGACTTTATGCCAGACTAGGAATAATTTAAATCTGGAATAAAAGTCATATTGTGGGTTTTGAGTAATCTACCAGGAATGTGATGATATGCCTAAACCTACTCTAGACCAAATTATCACTTCCCAGACCTGGCATAATTGTGGACCCACAGTTACAGCTGAAGTGTGCAGCCACACTGCCTATTCCTTCTCTGCTGCTTCTGTCTTTGTTAGCAGGGATGTCTCTCAAGTTCAACACTGAAAAAGCTCTTAAGAACTAGGCATTTAAATAAATCTAAAAAATCCCCAACAACAAAACCCCTTAGATTCTAACACAAGACTAGAAAACCAGATTTTTTTTGGGGTTATTACAAGCTAATGTTTTAGTCACTTTTCACTGCTGTCTGTTAGCAAAGGGAACTGTAGAGATAACTTAGAGAAGTAACTGTTTTTTTGTTCTTAGCACTTCTACGAATTCATTTTGAATGTATGAAGAATTCAGCTGACTTGTTTGGATTTTTTGTTTGTTTTCAATGCTGGATCAGTGAAAGGGCTAGTAGTGTCCCTCCCCAGTAAATGGGGTGGTCTGGGAGTTCAGTTTTTCACTTCAGTTACGCTGGAGATGAAAAGCACTGTAATAGAAGACACTAATAATGTCTAATAAATGTATTACCCAGTCACAGGATTTCTCATGGTATAGCTGCTGCTTTGGGAGCTGCCTTACTTCACTTGTAGTCACCTTCCACTCGTGAATTCTCACACTGCATCATCCCCTTTGCAAAGTCCCTCTAAGATGAGTTCCTGTGTGACCTACTCTGGGTGGCCTTGCTCTGGCAAGGGAGATTGGACTAGATGATCTTTCGAGGTCCCTTCCAACCCTTAAGATTCTGTGATTCTGTGACAAAAGTCTGGACATCCCCTGTAGTACCTTAAATGCAGGCAGCAAGTAACCTGTCACTTTCTCCTTGAGACCCCTTCTGACAATTTAAAATGTGTACTCCTGGACATTTTAGTTTCTCTGTGGCTTTCTGGCATGTCTCCAGACTCTTAGTCTAGCATCTGTATTGCTATAGGACTATGAATTTGTCTGTTTGAAAACTCTCAGAAGTGTCTGCTCCATATGAATGGGAGGCCTGAATTCACAGCAGACTCAACTACAGTCCTCTTTGGAAATGGAAATTCAGAAGAAATGTAAAAAGGCAGAACAAAAGTTTGTTCTTGTTACTGTTCACTGCTGCAGTGTTTTATGGTATTGAATGGAGGGACTTTTGATTGTGTGGCCGTGGTAGTTTTTCATGCAACAGTAGTTTTTCAGTGCACTGAGAAGGTGATGAGGTGCTTTTGTATGTGGCAGCCTGACACAGCTAGTTCTGCTTCTGGCATTCCTGGGCTTCACTTCTTCAGGTGAGAGAACTTCTTGGTTTCCAAGATCACACGGGCAACCTCCGCAGCAAAGGCTCTACATACTTGTTTGCTGCCTGTGAATTGGCAGGGAGGGTGTGCCAAGCTGAGGGCCTGTCGTGAGCACTAGTATCATCCTCGGACTATTTGCCATCCCTTCCATCCAATTCCGCAGCCAGATAGTAGGGCTGGCTGCCCTTATGGGGGACATTGCAGCTCTGTCATTTTTCCATTCCTCCCGCCCATCTGATACTGAATTAATAAATCAATGAATAATGCCTATATTCTCTTGAACATTGGAGACACCTTTATGTAGGGCCTTGTGTTAGTCTGTCTGTCCACAAGTTTGCAGCAGAGCAAGGGTAAGCTAAATCTAATAAGTAATATATTTGTTAATATATCATTTCGGAAACATTAATTATTTGAGAATTATTTATATTTGATAATTATTTTAAGAATTCTTTTTTTATAAACTGGAAAATCACATTAAACTGGGACAAAACCCTACCATTCTATGATTCTATGATTCTATGAAAACATGGTTTTAAAATTCATTACATTTTCACCTGACTCTGACAGAAAGACCAAATTTTCTACACTACTCGAAAGCATTTGTCCAGTGAGCTGCATAAAATTCACTATTTGCATAAAAATTCAGTTATTATTTTTAAGCATGCAGCAGAACTATGCTTCTGACCTAGGAGAAGTTTCATGTAGCTCATGCCATGGTAGTTTGCTGTGATGGATACTAGCTAACGTTCAGCCCATTGAAAATGTCTCCATGCATCCTGCTTTGAGTTTTTTTGTGGCAAACGGTAGGTTTGATAACTTCCATGAAATTCAGAGGAGCCCTGCAGCCAGGAGCGGCATGTATGTGCTGCACAGCCTGATTGAGCTCTCAGCTCCAGCCACAACTGCTTGTGCATAAGGCACAGCTACCAGGTTTTATCTTCCTCCCTCTCGGAGGAGAGGGAGATGGTCCAGCAATTCCCATTATTAACATGGCCTCAGTCAAGCTGCTCAGCTGCACATAACTTAGTACTAAATAAGTTGTATTGTAGTGCAGTAAGACAAAAAATGGTGGAAAGCAGACAAAGATTTGGAACCTAGTAAGATTTTGATAATGGGGATGCACTAAATGGTAGAGGATGTTGGTTAACCAGAGGGAAAAAAACTCCAATGAAGCAAACTGGCATAGTTCTTTAAGGAAGTTCATTCCACTTGCTGGAATATTCCTGTAATTGCATAAAAATGGTATCTGGAGTTTATGGGTCCAAAATGTCTGGACCCAGATTTACTTTGTACAATGGTAATACCTGCATTAACTGAAATTTAATTTAATATAGCTTTATTTAATACCCATTATAATTGAAAGTGTTTATGACATGCTCATTTTAAAAAAAAAAGGATTTTTTTTTTTGCAGCAAACCAGATTGTTGAGCACTTTGAGAACTTTGTGTTTCCTTCAACTTTTGATGGACAAGTGAAATAATTTTTAATATGTGATGGTAATAGTTACATCCTTTACATTCTATATTTAAACAGATTTTCTATGGTTTCTTTTTGTCTTTTAAGCTGTTGAAATAATGAAAATTGGAATGACTGAAATGTAAATTGTAGGTCTGAAATATTAATTATATTAACGTGGGGGCCTGATGACAGTAATCTCACCGAATTAGTAACGTAAGATCAAATGGTTTCCAGTGGTTGTAGAAAATTTTACAGGTTTCTTTAATAGATTACTTAAAGCATTACTCATTTTTAATGTGAAAATGATTGATTTTAATTACTGTCCATTGTGTGTTTCACTTCATGATTCATAATGTAATTTAGAGAGAGAATTCTATAGCAATTACTTAACCTGGAGATAAATCAAACAAGGAAAGGCATTGAATCCTTACGTCCTACCTCTCCCAGTTTAAAAAATAACGGTTTAGATGCTGAATCTGCTTTTATTCCTCGCTATCTGTCTTCAACTCCTGGAGATTTGATGGTAACTGTAAATATTACAAAAGGATTACAATGAACATTTTTTAAATTCCCTTTATAATTACCTTTATAAAAGCTACTTATTTCAGTTCCATTGACATCAAAGCTGGAACAATTTTAGGTTTTTTGGTGTGAAGATGGGGTTTTAGATACACTTGTATTTAATTACCAATTCATATTATTTTTTTCCTGGTATCAATGGAGTCTGGTCCCTCTATTCCAGAGCATTATCTGTGGTGTTAGGTGTGGAACTCTTTGACACTGGGAGAAGTATGTCAGTTTTACAGTCAAAGAGGAAGAGACGAATCTAGAATCATACCATCCAGTCACTGCCTTATGGTAGTGCTTGTGTCCATTTGCAAACCTTTCAAACTCTACCTACATTAAGAAGTTGAGATGCACTGCAGATAGCTAGCCCACAAGTTATGGAGAAGTAATGCAACAATGCTTGCACAAAGAATAGCTCAGAGCCTAGCTGAGCTGTATAGAAACTTCATTTTCTTCAGAAGTGTCCCAAGGAAGAAGTACAAATTCTTACACATTGCTTCTTTTGAGAAGTCTGTGCTTGGTATTTTAAATAGACTGCAAAAATAAATGAGCAATTCCACGATGGTATTATCTCTACATAGATAATTCTCTTCATTGATTACACTCACAGCACATCAGCTTATGAGCCATAAACTATTTTAAAGATGCTTTCTTTTAAAATCAGAATATAGATAACAGCATCAATCAAGCTGCTTTTCACTTACATTTTCAGATTAGTTGTTTTGAAAAACATACCTGGCAAATCAACTAGCAAAAACACGACCAGGAATAAACACAACCATGCAAAAGGGTATACACTGTTTTGTCTGCATTTGATAACTTTAATGTTTTTTGTTACGTGCAAGCTTGCTGGTAGCTAGTTTTTGGTTCCTCACCAATAACAAGGAGTAAGATTTTTACTAATATAATACAGCTTATAGCAGTATCTTAGTCAGATCCAGTCTTCCAGTGTTTTCCCTCTTCATCAGTAGAAGGAAGTTATAAAAGAATAGATTTTCATTTCCTTAATTGAAAATAGCACAAAATAAACTTTCAAACATGAAAGGGCAGATCATTAACTCTGTGCCTCGGGTTAAAAAAGATAATAAAGGCAGGGAGTGAGGGGGTGGCTTGGCAATACCGAGTTGTGAAGACTGATTTTTCTAAGTTTAGTTGTTCTGTGCCTTGGGTTTAGTTTCTGTTTCAACACTTACTTGGAGTCTGTCTGATAGGAAGTTAGTAACACCATCTGTGTGCCAGCTGTGCTTGGTATGGGTTTTCCACAGGCTTTAGGATTTTGAGTACAGAGAGGAAACCATTTGCTGTTGGTGTTTAAAAGAAGAAAAACTGAGTTTTGAACTTGTAGTTTGAGACAATCACATAAAAAGTAGAACAGAAAGGTAAGAATTGACCTTTTGCTCAGAACAGTGTTAAGCACTAGTATTTTGATCAAAAACTAAACTTTTTTAGGCAAGTTGAGTCTCTTGACAGAGCAAGCCTGTAGTGCTTGTTACCAACATATCCTTGATATCCTGACTTAAAAGATGAGATCTTACCTCTTCTGATTTTGGTAGATATTTTGCTGTGTAGTTTCAGGAGGCCTTCTCTTCTCTCTGGCACAACTTTGTGTAGTAATTCAAGGAAGCTGCTGTATTCAGTAGAAGATGACAATGAATTACATCTGCCAGTGAAAGCTCAACCCTTGATCTCCATATATATTTGAAGTACCTCGTGGCTAAATTCATTATCTTCTATGCTTGGCAATGGCATAAGAAGGTCTATTAGGTCTGGCTGATGATTCCCACTAGAATAGCTGAGCATTTTTGAGTTTTGGTTCTGTTCTGCCTTGGTGCACATACAGAACCTCCTGAGTGATTTCAGAAAGCCTTTTCTTGGCTGTTTGTTTTTTTTTTTTCCAAAAGGCAGTTGATGCCCATTTGAAAGTATAAAACTGTTTTAATTTTCTCTTTTCTTCCTGCAGCCAGCTGAAATGACCATGTGGTTCTGGGACTCAACAATCTCACTAATAATGTTTTATCGAAATGCAAGAATCTCCAAAAACTTTTGATTTTTGTTTTAAAAAAAAGTATCTTTAGACTTATAGTGTGTACAGGAAGGAATGTTAAGACCTCTTTTATGCGTCCCATGCTCTCCTGTGCAACATCTGAGCAATGTTTTAGAGACATCTGTAAAGGACTTCATCAGCTTTGGCTCAATCTGACAGAAAAAAATCTCATTGGAGAGGAAAACATTCCATGCTTTGACCAGTTGACAAGTTAGCATTTTTAGGAGTAACACCTATGCCTTCCTTGCTCTCTGGGAATTGCTGTTGTTAGAGACATCAGATGAGTTGTTTTTTTCTCTCACTTAAAGTTCTAATAAGATATATTTGGCATATATTCCTGTATTTGCAGTTAATATTCTGTGCAGTTGTTATTCAAAGATACTGTGTATATTAGATCTTTATTCTGTGATGACCTCCATATAGCTCTGGTGATTGCAGGGGCTTCTGATATGAACAGCTCTCCTTACGCTGTCTTTAGCAGTATATAGGTGGCCTGACTGGTTTTTTTTTATGATTGTCAAACCGGCAAAGGTGAAACAGGATCCAAAACTGTATACCAAGCTGCTTGTTTTCATTAACTGAAGACTGTTTTTATATAAAACTTCTGTGACACAAACCAAAGTAATTAAAGTCTAGAAATAGAGGAAGGGGCTGCCTGGTTGAAGCATACATATTTCCAGTAAACTTGAATCAATTCCAATGTTGTTCTGTTTGTTCCAGACTTTTCTCCTTGTCTCTTAAATGCATAACATTTGTTTCTTTTTGGGAGACTGTTAATATTATTGTAACATTCATATAACTATTTATATAGGTGAATGTTTTTTGGTCAGAGACTAAACTTGAGTTTTGCCTAACCTGAACATCTATTTCGCTCTGTAGTTGACACTCCTGATCCCTATGTGGAACTGTTCATCCCATCTGCCCCCGATTGCAGAAAGAGAACGAAACATTTCAATAACGATGTGAATCCTGTGTGGAATGAGACCTTTGAGTTCATTTTGGACCCCAATCAAGAGAATGTTCTTGAGGTAAATCACATGGCTGAGCTATATCTGTGAAAATGAAAGTGTGTAGAACATCTGGAAGGCTAAAATAACAGTAACTTCTATGTGTATGGCATCTGTTGTGTCAAGATGACAACTTTTTTTAAAAATATTAAAAGCTGTCTTTTGCCTTGTATAAATTGTATTATTCAAGGAGTAGCCTTGAGTCATTGTAAGATATGCCTCCAAGTCATCTCTTGGACACCTCCTGAGGGCTAGTAGCTTACTGTTTTTGACATTAGCCATAAGTCATTTTCTCCTTGCTTCCTGCACTGATTCAGCTATTATGGACTGTGAATAGGTAGGAGTCAAGTCTCAGCCCATTCCCTGCTTCTTGCTGAGGTAGAAAACAGAAGCATGGTTCTGCTGTCTCCTCTATGCCTGGAGCCAGGGGCTGAGTAGCCCACCCAGTCATGTTTTGAGTACTGTTATTCCATGTGCAGGCTTGTCTAAGCCACCACTAAGTCTCAGTACATTAAGCCTTTCCAGGTTGTGTATGAAAGGTGAGTATTAAGTGTAGCTATTTTATAAGTGGGCATGAAAAGCATTTAAGGTTATCCATAGTCCTTTGTTAACTTGTTTTTTTGTAGGGCATGGCCCTAATATGGGAAGTCTTCTGACCCAAGCTTATAGCATTTCAGTCCAAATTGGCCAGTGAAGCTTTTCAGTGGGCTGGTAACCATAATCTCTCGGGGCTGAACTATCCTGACAGTTGAAAAAGCCTTCCTACAGAGCTCCCTGTGTTCCTGGAGAGAGGAATAGATTCTACAGTTTAGTGAGGAAGAATCCCATGATCAGCTGAATCAAGCATGAAGAACTGTCTTGTGTCCTGCACAAGAGACGTTAGTGTGAGGGAATGAACAATAACTTTAGTACAGATTTGCAGAAGCAGATTACCCAAAGCAACTTCCACCAGCTGATTGGGTGCAACAGACACCTGAGTTATTTCTTAATAAGTGTTTTGGTCATAGACATGCAAACTGTCCATATAAAACTTGAGAACTCATGCTTGAAATCTCAAACTTCTTGCTTTCTAGTAGCAACTCTGGCAAATAGATATTGGGAATTACAAAGAGGAATGGAACGATTCTAACTTCTTCGTGAGAAAGTATCGTGGAAATAGAAAGAAGAAAAGAAGAACTTAGGTTCATCAACCTGCCTTTGTTGCAGCATGGAAACTAAAAATTTTTCCAGTTTCTCCTGATTGAGCCTTTGTGCATTCTAATAGAAGTCCAGAGGCAGAGCATTTTACGTGTATCTTTGCAAATCATTTGCTTTTTTGGGCAATCTGCTGGAGCTAAAGCTGACTCAATAATTGATGTGATCTGTTAATAGCTCTCATAATCTTCAAAAGATGAGCAGAATGGTGAACTGAGGAGTAGCAAATAGTAGTTAAAGTATGGTCCCTTGGTTTTACTGGCATTGTATAAAGACTGGATTAGATTCTGCTTCTAGTTACACTTAGGCAGTTTCTCTAGTAATACATGAATTTGTTGAGTATAAAGTTTGGTTTAAGAATTCTAAAATGATAGAATATTAAAGTCACAAACAGTAGTGTCCAGTGGCTTACCTGCTGCCTTCTTGGGAACAGTACCACCTCTTCTAGTCTGTGTCTAGAAGTTTAGATGCTGGCAAGCCATGAATTTCTTAGTTTACATGATCTTAGATATTTTTGACCATGTGGAGGTCAAAAATTTTCTTCCTTCTGTGCTAACAATGTGACTAGTTCATTTCCCACTAGACTGACAAACTCCAGTTACTAAAACAACTTTTGTAATTTGGCTTACATTTTGTAAGATGTTGCCCAATTTTGTGCCTGATTTTGTGCAGTCATTATAAAGTGCAGGATTTTATGAGCTGGCACATTGATGGTTTCCCCCACAGCCTGACCATAGCATACTGACAGGTTCTGCAAGTCTGTGTCTCTTGTAACAGAATACAACAAGACCAATTATAAGTAGAATTTGGAAATGGATCTTTACAGAACTAAAGGCTGTCGCTGTTTTTTGAGACATGTGCTATAAAATTCCATGAAAATGACATGCAAAGAGCGGGTCAATTGTGGACCTGGTTAATATGTGTATTTACGTACACATGTATGTGTTGTTCACAGTAAATGTTCTCTTCACCATAAAAGATATTCACCATCAGGGAAGTGATTGTCCCCTTGTATCGATTGCTGAAGAGGCTGCATCTTGAATACTATGTTCAGTTGTAGGCCCCTATAAGAAGGACATTGAGGTGCTGGAGCATGTCCAGAAATGGGCAGCAAAGCTGGTGAAGGATCTGGAGAATAAGTGTTATGAGGAGTGGCTGATGGAGCTGGAGATATTTAGCCTAGAGAAGAGTAGGCTGAGAAAAGACATGATCACTCTTTACAACTACCTGAAAGGGAGCTGTAGGGGGGTGGGAGTTAATCTCTTCCCGCCACTAATGACTGACAGGACATGAAGAAATTGGCTCAAGTTGTGCCCAGGGCAGGTTTAGATTGGAGATCAGGAAGCACTTTTTCCCTGAGAGGGTTGTTAAGCATTGGAACAGGCTGCCCAGGGAGGTGGTGGAGTCACCATCCCTGGAGATATTCAAAGGATGTACAGATGAGATGCTGCAGGATATGATTTAGTTTAGTGATTGGCGTGGCATTGTGAAGTGAGTGGTTGGAGTTGATGATCTTAAAGGTCTTTTCCAGTGACAATAAGTCTGTGATTCTAAGTATAGTCTGTCTGTTAAAGCTGATGCCACTGTTGTACACACATGCAGTGCTTGACAGAACCTTTGGATTCTGTGTGGAATGCAGTGTCAGAATTCAAATCTGTGAAACCACCTACCTACCCAAAACCTCTTTGTGAATTCCCAAGCTCACACAGACTCCATAGTCCTCCTCAGATTATTTTAATCTAAATCTTTTAACTCTGTCTCAAGTGCATTTTTCACTCTGAAGTGTAAGAAGGTCACCAAAATACCATTAAAATGCTTTTGCTACTGGTTTTAAAAGATAGCCCTTTGAGAGGACAGCAATGGACATAAAGCTCTGGAAGAAAACAAAAGAACACAGATGCCATTAAAATGGGTTCTGTCCTAAAATACACTTCATCATTTCAAAGGATTGCTCGTGGCATAGGATGAAGAAGATTCCTTATAGCTGAGAAGAGGCTGAACCCAGATGTTGCAAGTAGCTAATCAAGTGATTGGATCTTAATTCCATTTGTTTTATGCAAAAGATGTGATCCAAGCCACAAACACATGATAGTTTAGAAGATAAAGTTCCATAACCCGGAAAAAATCATAAACCAAAGTTGCAGAACTCATTTAATAGAAACCATGTAAATGATAGTTTGAAATTATTTCTGAATATCTTACTTTAGAACTTGGAAGGCTGCCAGTGAGAAAAAAGAAGGCTGCTAGATATGGCCCTTTGTGGTTTAGAACAGAAGCATTGAACTGTGTTCTGCAGTGTTCACATGTATCTGTGGATATGCTCAGGCATGGAGAATATGAGAAGAGACTTGAAGATCTGGCTGGATGAAGAGAAAAGTTTTTTGTAATATGGAATGCAGCATGTTTTGCCAAATCATTGTTATAGAAATCTTGGTCTGTAGATACAAGACTAGGAGGTATGGATTTTGTCTTCAGTGGGAAGTTGCTTTATGTTTTTTGGCATATCACATTTAAAACTATATTAGTTTCTCCTTAGAGAAGTTTTACTAATGAGTCCCTTCCAGCCCTTGAGATTCTATTATTCTGGGAAATTTGAAGTAATTATATATTTTATATGTATATATTTTATATTTATAATTAGAAGTTATTGTGTCGGCTTAGAAAGATGGTGAGATTTACTGA
Source organism: Colius striatus (assembly GCF_028858725.1). Lineage (NCBI taxonomy): Eukaryota > Metazoa > Chordata > Aves > Coliiformes > Coliidae > Colius > Colius striatus. Next base: position 22,263,845 of record NC_084768.1, read on the forward strand.
TGGAAAGATTCTTGGATAAACACCTTTTTGTGAAAGACACTGTTCTACTCATGCAATTGAATGTCTTGAAGGTGCCACCTACACTGTACATGAGCTTATCCTGTTTTAAAAGAATATGTCTTTTGGCATTGGACATTGACTGTCTTGGGTTATGCCTATTGCTTTGCCATATAATTTCAGGATTTTTTACTTCAGGCATAGGCCATATGGAATTAAGAGGGGATTTATCGAATTGAGTACTTGTGTATCTTTTCTAGGTTACTTTGATGGATGCCAACTACGTTATGGATGAAACTCTTGGCACATCCACATTTCCAATATCATCTCTGAAACTGGGTGAGAAGAAGGAGGTCCAGTTAACTTTTAATGATGTAAGTTGCAGCATTCATAGCTTTGCCTTTGTTGATGCAGCTTTGAACATGATGGAAAAGAGCTAAGAGACCTAAACTATTGCATAGACCAGGACCAGGTTTCAGTCCTTTATCAGATTGTTTGCCACATCCTGGTTAGATAAAGCTTCTTCACAAATCAGTAGAGGATGGTGCTTATAAAGGCTAAGTGATGTGTCCTCAGGACTCTTCCCCAAGTCTGATGTTACTAGAGTATTTCCTCAGTCATTTTGCTGAAGCGTAAGAAACATTTGGTCTGGTCTCATCAGTCTACCTCTCTACTGTATATATATGTGTTTTCTTAATATGAAGCTACATTTTGAATTCAAGAAGGGATTAAACTGTATCATGGAGAGGTTAAGGATGGCAACCTTTCAGTCAAGAAATGGTGTAATATTTGGGGGTATAGAAGGGAGTGTCTCAGATGTGGATTGTTCTCTGCATACCCTGTTCTGAAGCTTGTTTTCTAAGTATTCACTATTGGCATTCACTGGCCTAAAGACACTGTATTTCTCTTTATACTTCTGCTGAGAGGAGGAAAAAACCAAAACAGGGCCACTGAATGCCTTACTGAGAGAGTCCTCTTTAAAAGTCTAACTTAAAACTTTTGCTTGCTAAACTAGTTTCTACACCATTTGATTGAAATTAATTATTCATTTTAATGGTCTTTGTTGCCATGAGAGGTTTGCTAGTCAGTACCTCACTACTTCAGTACCTTCACTACTGAGGCCTGTGACTTCTGGAAAGCTAACAGAAATTCTTTCATTATTATATGTTTTACTTTCAGTAAATGGCTTGTTTTAGCATAGCCATAGTTAACATGCAATAATGTGTTAATTGGATTATTCTCTTTAAACACATTTACAAAACAGACGGAGTCAGTGTAGCAGGGATTGTCTGCCTGCATAGCAGCTCCTGGAAATTGTTGCTGAATCTCTGTCTAATTGAGGTTGTTCCACATGTATTACAATACTGTAATTTATTAGAATAACAAATCACAGGCCATTCTGACCATAATTCAGTGCTTATAGTTACATCTGTAACTACATATCTGCATATGTATATATAGTATGCATATACTATAGGTATAAATACTCCTATTTTGGGCTATGGTTTATTATATCATCAGAGGTCTTGTTTTGCAACTGCTCTGCTCTTTTCCATATGATAAGATTTTAAAAGTGTAGTGACAACTAATAGCTGGGAAATTGGAGAGTTTCACATGGCAGTTGAAATTTTGATATTTTCCCTTTTTTTTTTTTAAGTTACTGCATTTTTTGAAATTGATGCAGATGTATTTCACTAAGAGCTTCAGTAACTCTTGGACTTTCAGGGTGTGAGCTGACTGCAGATGCCTGGTTCTGCCAGGCATGAGGTAGTAAGAAAGAGCTGATGAATAAATTTTGAAAATACATTTAACAAAGCTCATGCCAACAATATAAGGCTCTGCCACATTACAGATACACTTTAACTCCTCATCAATACTCAGCAATGCTTGGTAGAGAATACAAGATTAAAAAAACAGGGAAAAAACCCAAATACACTGAAATTTAGAAGCAAATAGTAAGGGAACATCATGTCAGGTTAAGCCCAATGTAGACAATTTGTATACGCAACATGTATTCCCGAGATTTCTGTGGCAGTTTGGATAAGGTGTAGGAAATGGCGTGCTATTTCCCTATGAGAACGTTTCACTTCAAGGGTTTATTTAGTACCGTGTATTAACCTTTTTTTTCAACCATTGGATCACTGTGGTTTCTGAAGTGCTTTTTAAATTAGTAATATCAGGTGCTGGAATAATATAATTGCTACCTTGTCTTTGAAGTATTTCCGTAAATGACTCTCCACTCTGTTTCTTCATGTTCTCTCTTTCTTATTTCTTTGCCTTCTCTTTTTCCTGCTACCCTGTTAATATGCTCCCTTGTTTACGACTCCTGGTTCAGAGGGCAGGAGTGGAGTGCCAGGTTTTACCTGGTCTGTCAGCAGGTACGTGAGATGTGGGAGGCCAGAGGCAGCTTTGCACTTCCATATCCTTAAGTACTCTGCGTAAGATGTTCTAGCTCAGTTCTAGTGATCACATGCCACAAGGGAGGAGGGTAATCCATTTATGGCTACGGGCAGAGTAAAACAAGATGCTATGTATGTGTGTCTGTTAACACTCCTATAAGACTGTACCAATGTGTCAATGGCGATTGAATAGAAAAGTGCTTGAGGAGATGAAAATGCCTGTCCATTCTGTCGTATCTGTAGAGACCTTGTACTCTTACATTTTGCCTAACATGCACTTGGTGCTTTAAACATCATTTCTAAACTTTTTGCCTGCAGGCAACACCTTAAAGTGCACTATGAAAGGCCAAGGAGACAAACCCATAGCTTGTGGATCAGGTAGTTCTATGTGATCTGCAAGTGAAATCATTATGTAGTGACATTTATTAATTTACTTGCATCTGGTGGCTTATGACAAAGCAATCATTCCCTTGTAAAGTTTTTGTTTCAGATACAAGTTGAGTATGAATTTCACCTAGTGAACTGGGAAGCAAGTGCAAGGCAGAGTGAAGCTGGCAGTAGAAACAGAGGATCAGAAGTGTGTGAAGATAATTAGATCCCTTCAGGCCAAAAATGAATAGCACTGTCAAAAAAGTGATTATCAGTGGTAGAAAGCCAAGACAGTGGGATCTGATGAATGGAAGTCAGGACGTAGCAGCATCGAGCAGCATTTTCTACTGTATTGTGCTAGTGGTGTATTTTAGAATCACCTTGTGTGCTTTAAAAAGAAAAAAAAAAGTTCTCTGGAAAAGAAATGCATTTATGTGTTTGAGAAATGTCCCCCTTTTTAGAAAAAAATGATTTAAAGAATAATTTTGACAGCAATAGTTTATGTTCTAGATGTGTTTGTGGTTGTTCTCCTCTGTAAGTGGTGTAACCATATTTAAATATTTGTTTAGGTTACAGAAATGACTTTGGAGTTGTCTCTTGAAGTATGGTGAGTATCTCATCTTTAAAAAGGAAAAAGATTGAAAATTTGTTAATTGAAAAGGTATTTTTAATTTTACTCTGTTAGAATTTTATTAGAAACTTGTCAGGTAGAGAGCAAGAAGTCCTTATTAATAAGAATAGCAATTACTGTAAAGTCAGCTGATTTAAAAATTGCTACTTTTGCATTGTAATTCTGCCATTGATTTAAAAATGCTTGTTCTAATAGGTGTGGCCTTTCCAAATGTTTGCAGGAACAATGCCATCATATATGAATTTCTCATCCTGTTTTATGTTAAGTGCTTTCCTTTTCAAGGGCTTTTTCTTAAGAAACTGATAGACATCAGGTTCAAGTGTTACCCTCATTATTTTACCTTCTATGGTTATTGTGAATCTCATGTTAACGTTCAGCATATATGGATATGCATTACAAAGCTGCACCTCAAATGTATTTGAATGTTAAGACCATGCAGTACTGAAGTCAAAGATCTCAGTAGGGCTGGAATTTCACCATGTGTAATGTTAAGCAGATGCCTACCTTTCCTTCTCTTTCTTAGCCCATCCAGGTGCAAGACCAAAAATCACCTTAAGGCATAATCGGAAAAATATCTTCCAAGTCTAAAAATGAGTTACTGAGAACAAAGCATTTAAAAAGTTGGGTTTTTTTCTTTTTGTCTGTAGCTATAAATAGCACTGCTGAGCACGGTAAATGTAAATGTGGAACTCTTTCATAGTGACTCCATAGAGACTGACAAACATCCCCCCGGGATAATTTCCGCTCATCATTTTGTACTAGTAAAGAGGCATATGTGGGTGGTCCTTGAGACCCCCCCTAAACCCTCCATGCCTTATGCATCACAATTATTTCATATCTCTGACATTAAATGAACAGAAGATGCTTGGCTATGTCTTGCTACTTGGAAAGATGTTAAACAAAAGAATCTGATGAAGTTCTGCTCTGTTATTCTTGGATAACTGCATGGATTTTGGATTCTATGTGGACCTCTTGTTCTCAGTATCATATATACCATCATGGAACATTGTTTCTGGGCAGTGTTTCCTGCCCCTTTTTCTTATGTCCATTTTTTTATTATGTAATAGATTTGTAAAAAATATGAGGAATAATTATCTTTGCCTAAATAGATCCATTTCACCATCATGTATTTTTCATAAAGGACTCATAAAAATGCTGCCCTGTAACTAACATGTCAAAGCATCCACAAGTGGATACCAGGGTGAATTTGTGTGCTCCTCTTTGCTGCTGTCTTCTAGAGGCAGGGCTGCTGGGAGGTACTGTAGTTAAAACCCTTTAATTTACATATAGGAGCTGAAGTTGTGTCCTTATATTTAAGCACAATATTAGGGTCCTTTGTACATTTTTGATCTTAAAATGTGGTGAAAAAATAGAGGAAAAGGCTGAATTTTTCCTGTACTCAGTACAATTTATACTGAGATCCACACAGTATTTGATTGTAAGGCTGAATGGATATAAAGTCAAAATTAACCTTTCCTTAACATGAAGCTCTAAATTAAGAAGAGTATGTGGTAGTACGAATGTTTTAATTTTCCCCTTGCAGTTCTTTGTTCAGTGGATAAGCAGAAAATTCCGATTTGTAGACTGTAAATTTGTAATTGTATGAAAGTGGTGAACTCACTTTCTGTATTTTATTATTTTTTTTTAAGACCAAATAGCACTAGAAGGTGCATATTTTCTGTTTGTTTTTTGCTAGTGTGTGAGCAATGAGGTTTCTATATAAAATTCATGTCTTAAAGATGCAGTGTGACATTGTTCTCTGTATCCATCACACCGTGGAATCAACTGATGCAATCAAGTCGTATGAATAATCATAATTTTATTTATTTTATTTCACCAAGTGTAAGTTAGTGAGTTATTTATTCTTACTTTCACTCATTTCCCTAGGTAATATTTTAAATTCTGCTTTGAGTTGTGCCTTTTCTTAAAGCCTGTCTGTTTTGCAAAATAGCTCTTCAACTGATCTCCGGTTCAGCATGGCTCTGTGTGATGAAGAGAAGAAATTTCGGCAACAGCGAAAAGATAATATCATGCACAGTATGAAAACATTTCTAGGAGAGGAAAACAGCAAGAACTTGACCACTTCCCGTGATGTAAGTTTGAAAATGTCAAGATTAGCATCACCTTTGGAGTTCTGAATTAGTTTCTCAAAGGATTGAATGAGACAAATGAGATAGAAGAGTTCAATGTTAAGGGAGATGACAGAAGCAAAGAAAATTTCTTTGTCTATGTGCATACAGTATTGAGGCTTGAGAAGAATTTTTCTTGTGCTCTGAATTTATAAATAAAAGTTTAAGAAGACAAAATCCTGTGCCACAATGAAGCTGCACTTAGAGAAGATATGTCTATTACGTGGAGAAGGACAATACTGTGTAAATGCCATTGTGGGACAGAAATGACAGCTTTTCATTTTCACTGGCACCTTAAAAAAAACGCTGTCACTTTTATCTGCTGCTTTATTGTTTTAATCCTTAGCAGACTGTCCCTAGGTTAGAAATGGGTGAAGGAGATAAATGCATGCTTTTAATTTTACTCTGATTGTGAATTCCGTGCTCTATTAAGGTGTTGGTTTTGAACTGAGATTGTCATCTGAAAAATGCCAAAAGGGTGTGTGAAATATCTGCTGTATAAGAAGAACATAGTGGCTCTGGGCATGTGCCCGACAGCGGAATCTGTCCTTGTGTGCTTGATATCCAGCCTGTGCTGTTAAGGTGGCCTTGGCTGTATGGCCATGGTGTCTAAAAGATTAGGCAGAAGATGAACTGGTTTAGTGTTAGAGTCAGTTTAGAAATTGCTTTCTTTCTTTTCTTCTTTTGCTTATCTCATTTTATAGAATTAGGATAATGAAGTTTGTTTCTTAAAGAATGTGAGAACTGCACTCACTGGTGCTCTGCATCAAGCCAACTGAGAAATAAGTCAACAGATCCAGATGGTAGTTTGAGTCACATCAAAATGAGGAATGGTGCTGATCTCTATTGATCTTTTCAGTGATTTCAAAAATGCTGCTTTAATTAAGGATATATCTGGTACAGATCCACTTGTTTTATAGTTGCTTTTCCATCCTTCTCTTTCTTTTATGCTTCTTCCCTCTCCTATTATGCTCCCAGAACTGTGACAGAAAGATTTTGTCTATGTAGGAGGTGTCAAGTAATGAACAGAGTCAATTAATTCATTGATTAATTCAAAGATATTGGTTGATTTTGTGCATTTTTAGCATAAGCAGAATGCGATAGTCTTTTACAAAACTGGAACCAATACTGAAGAATTACTGTTAAATTTCTATGAAGTTTTGAGCAGGTGGTAAATATATTATTGTTGTCTACTTTTGAACTCTGTCTTGCATAATAAAATGTGCTTGTGTGACCTTTCCAATGAAGATGAAAAAATTTGACGGGTATTGTACATATTTTATTTATAATGATATAAATTGTGTATATTGTGAAAGAACATTTTCAAGGTTTTAAAATTTTTTGTTTAGTTATTATAATCTTAACACATACGATCTTACCAGAGTAGATATTTGTGAATGTGACATTGGTCTGAACTTCTGTAGCAGAATAATATCTTTCTCAAAAAGAATGGAGATATTTTGCCAAGATCCAGTTAGAACTGGAGTGATACTTGGTGCCTGAAGTATCAGTTCTATGCAGGTGGTATATGTGCATGCATTATTGTAAACGCTAGGTAAGACTTCATACTCCTTTTGTCATCATCTTCCCTTGGTATCCCTCACTGTCTCAAATATGGAAATTTTACCAGTTACATAGCATCTTCCAAGACCAGACGGTAATCTCTGATTGTAGGCTTATCAGCCCTAGGAAGGACTGAGGTAATGTGATTCTCCTGTTTCTCGTATGCCAAGTGTATATTTATAAAGCTGACTTGTCAGAATTTTTAGCAGCTTCTAGCAATGAAAAGAACCTTTATATTCAGCTTAAAGTATAGTTTTGTCCTGCTGGCCTGTCATTTTTACTTTTATTACTGGAGATGGAAGATAGCAGGAGGATTTATAGGATGTTTGTAGTTTTAACATGGCATCAGAAGTCAGGAGACATAATGAGACTTCTTAGCTGCCTGTGAGTCATTGTTTAATCTTAAACAAGTTACTTACTCAAAGTTCACCTAAGTTTCTTCATCTGTGAGTACCAACACGTGTGCCTTGCAGGGATGCTGTGAGTCTTGAATACCTGTGAAATAATTAGACATCCCTGGATGGGGAAGTTAGTACTTCCAAATTTCCTTACGTAGTATTGAGGCATATACTGAAAACACAAAGGATGAGAATTCTCGTACCTGTGTTATTGCTCACTATATTTTTATAATTTTTGTTACTTGAAACAATTTTCTAAAAATACCACAATCAGTTAAAGAAATCATACAGTTCTCTAAGACTGGATTCACAAAACAATTTTTTAATAGTCATCTATGGCATTATTTTTTTACACAGATATTATTGTCCAGATTTTGTGCGCTGTGTTTCCGAGACATTCAGATAAAACCATCTGCACCACTCATTCCCAAAACAAGATTTAGTATGTTTTAACTTTTTTTTTTCCAAATTACTGGAAAGAAAAAAATTAGATGTCTTTTTTTGAAGTTTGCTTTCCTTAAAACATACCTTGTCTCCTAAATCTTTTTTGTTTTCATGCCCAATTTGGTGACTAAGAAATTAGTGCTCATTGAGATGACCCATTGGTTGAAGTGAAACTGTATGGTGCTGAGCTTGTCCTCACAGTGAAGTGCTCCAAGGATCCAAGAAACAGTACAAATGTATTGATGAAACACTTAATCAGCATTGTTAAATCCTGCTCAGTGGAATTTGTCTAGATGATAGCTAAGGTAGTTTGTTCAAAACTAGCTTGGGTCCCTCAGCTTTGTGCCATGCAGACCTACCATAGGAAAAAGAAAGCAACGCTGTCATGTATTGGTTATTCAGAAGTGGGCACAACCATACAGAATTGAGTGTGCCAGTGTGGCCAGGGATTAGATCAATCAGCTTTTATCTCCAAGACGTCTGGATTCATTTCACATTTTTGCTACTGACTCACTGATCACTTTCTTGTGAGTCACCATTTTGGACTAAGTTGACTAATCTTCTTGAATGGGTTTAGTACCTCTGCCCCAGTTTTACTGATTACATACAAAGGACTTTGGGTTCGGAATGCCTCCAAGACTGAAGAATGTCAGCCACAGTCTGTGTATGTGGAGAAGCTTGCACAGCTTGGTATTCTGTCTTTTCTCCTTTTTTAGTGGTGAGATGGCTTCTTGGTTCTGTACCCATGTACTCTGCAGCTACTTCCCCCCTCATTATCCTAGAGGGCCAGTTGTAAGATAAATGTATTTAAAATTTAGAAATTTGTGATTACTGACCCTGAAATGTGTTGGAAACTGAACTGCAGCTGAAAAGCTGCTATAACAAACCCACCTGCTTGGAGATGTGCTCCGCCATCTTCTGCAAAGCAGGAAAGGACTCTTAACCTTCATCACCTGACTTATGCCTACAAGTCAGTTTGTGTAAAGCTGACTGAAATAAATTAATGTAAATGTGCAGTAGATGCGTCTCTTCAGTTATTTTTTGATCATTTGAAAGCTGTATTTACTGGGGGAAGCTTACTCAAGCTAGGGCCCTCTGCTCTAGAGCTCTTTAATTGAATTTAATTTCTAGAAATAAAGTAGTGATTTCAGCTCTTCGTGCCTTGCTTTGGTATTGAGTGAAAATGAAGAGATACTATACATCCTCTCACCTCTTGGTATACCCACCTTTCCCCAGTATAGGATTCTGTGATTCTGAGAATGCTTGTGGGTTAAGTACACAGGGAGGGTTTGCTGCCAGGATGCTAGTGACTCTTCTCAACATTCTTTGTTGATCCTCCTTCAGGGATTTCGGTGCATCCTGAAGAAAACTCAGAATTTCCCTTGTGCTCATGCCACTTCACTGATGAATAGGTTTGTTGAATAGTGGTGCTTTGTCACATACTTTTTCCAGGCTCGCACCTGCACACCACTGTCTTCATCCTGTTGGGATTTGTCTGTATAGATTAATTAGGTAGTGTTTGTAAAGAGCTTTCAAAGCCTAACATACATTATTAAACGTGTGATTACTAATATGACTCTTCTGTTCAAAGCAACTGCTCCGTTATTGGGGTGTTGGCTTAACAAAACAGGCATGTCCTGTATCTTTACCTTTGTTTTGTCATTTTTGTGATAGATAGGTATCTTTGGAGATGTATGACAAATGCTGATGCCAGTAAATACCTGTGGTTTCTATTACTAAAGGTTAACACTTATGAAGAAGAGAATCAAATAATCTTACTGCATCAAGAATATGCAATTTTTGTGGAATGGAAGCCTTGGGAAATGTCTCATCTTACTTGGTCATTGTGCATGGTCATTTCCGTGTGACTGTGCATTTTCAGTCCTCCAGGGAGTTTCATGACTTAAAGTCTACAGAAAGAAACTGAACTCAGTAGTTACATGATTCTTTTATTATAACTAATCCCATCTATTGGCACCTTAAATTGCGTTCCAGTGAAATTTTAGACCAATTACCTGTTTGATCAGATAGGGGCTTTCTGCACTAGTATATCAATTTTTTAATGCTTAGTAACAACCGAGAGGTTGTTGCCCTATCACCATTGAACAGTGGGAAACCCTTCTAGGTTTCAGAAACAGGAAACCAGATGGGACCTTTTCTTAGCCTGATAACACTTGAGGATGGTAGCAAGTGAATTGTTATTTTATTTTGTCTCCTCTAGATACTTGGGGAAGCTATGCAGTGGAAGGGAACAGCATTGAAGTCAGGGCTGCAAAAGCTGGGAAATAAGAGGATAGAAGTATATAGGTGGCCCTGCTCTATCAGGGGGGTTGGACTAGATGGACTTTTGAGACCATCATGGATCTGGAGTCTGGACAAGAAGCAAACCTTCCTAAACAGTCAGTCTGTCTGGCAGGTCGATCTGTGTCCCATAGAAGAAGGAGTCTTCTCATCACTTTGTATCACTGTTTCTTATCCAGTAATCTGTGATACTTGGTCCAAAATTCTCCCTGACAGCATTTGCTCTTTTTCTGCCACCACTTGCTCTGATTCAAGATGAAGAGCTGCAGGTGGATTGGAAGACTTCTCTCAATGCCAGAAGTAGCAAGCTTGCAGCTCTCCCTCTTCTGGGAATTTATGCTTTCTTCTGCCTCCATATTTCCTCAGTTGTATCTTCCTTCTTGGCTATATGGGAACTAGGTACGTTTAAGCTTCCCTTTACATCCTTGCCTGTCAGGTGCTTTGTTAGATGCTGTCCAGTTGCACCTCCTGCTAATGGTCTCTATGTACATGGTGAATAGGAAGCTGGAAAGAAGTCTGCTCTGCCCTTCTATGAATTTTCCACCTTGTCAGAATCTTTCATGCTGCCGGCTGGTTCCTGGCTTCCCTTGCTTATGATCAGCAGTGCACTACTCCCATGCTGCAGTTGAAAAGTACTCCTGCCACTCAGCTCTTTGTGAAGCAGAAGGGACATTCAGATATTGTACATCACTCTTGGCTCCAGAGAACTTAAGGGAGACGGGTAACTTCATGGGTGAGATAATGGTACCGTTTTTGGTCAACACCTTCTGGAACCTGAGCCATAAGTGTGCCTAGGTGGCCAAGAAGGCCAATGGCATCCTGGCTTGTATCAGAAATAGTGTGGCCAGGAGGGCCAAGGAAGTGATTGTCCCCTTATGCTCAGTGCTGGTGAGGCCACACCTTGAATACTGTATCCAGTTCTGGGCCCCTCGCTACAAGAGGGACATTGGAGCGTGTCCAGAGATGGGCAAGAGAGCTGATGAAGTATCTGGAGAACAAGTCTGATGAGGAGCAGCTGAAGGAGCTGGGGTTATTTAGTCTGAAGAAGAGGAGGCTGAGCGGAGACATCATCACTCTTTACAACTCCCTGAGAGATGGCTGTAGTGAGTTGGGGTCAGCCAATTCTCCTAGGTAATGAGTGATAGGATGAGAGGAAATGGGCTCAGATTGTGCCAGGGGAGGTTTAGATTGGAAATTAGGAAGGACTTTTTCCCTGAGAGGGTTGTTAGACACTGCCACAGGCTGCCCAGGGGAGTGGTAGAGTTCCCATCCCTGGAGATACTGAGAAGCCGTGTAGCTGAGATATTCAGGGACATAGGTTAGTGGTGGATTTGGCAGTGTGAGGTGAATGGTTGAACTTGATCTTCAAAGTATTTTCCAACCAAAGCAATTATATGATTCTGTGGTTTGTACAGTGTTTAAAAGTCCTTCCTCAAAGTGCTTTACTAAAGTGTTTTGCCTTTCTCTTACACACATACCGTGGAAAATCTGCATAATACCTTCTTTTTGCCACCTTAGAAGTTTTGTGCCCAGATTTGAAGCAGCATAGGTTTCTTCTCTGCTGTGAGGATTTCTTGATAGTGACCTATTAATTGCGTAGGGCTGGTGTATTTGGCCAATGGTTGATGAATAATGCTTATTTACTGCTTTTAAGCCCTTATCAGAGTTGATGTGGTCATAACGCTATTCTTTTCATCTCTACAGGTACCAGTGATAGCAATACTGGGTTCAGGAGGTGGATTTCGTGCCATGGTAGGGTTTGCTGGAGTGATGAAAGCACTTTATGAATCAGGAGTTTTAGACTGTGCGACTTACATTGCTGGCCTCTCAGGGTCCACGTGGTAAGGGGGTTTTTTTTGTTTGTTTTTCCTTCATTTTTCCTTTAGGAAGTTCCAGAAAGAATTTTCATTTGAGTGGAATTATTTCTTAAGGTCATAATTCATGGCAAATTTTACACATTGTCAGTACAGAAAAAACATACGGAGACAGCTAACTTGCAAAATAGGAGGTCAGTGGGGCAAGTCTGCTGGTAGAGGTGTTCAAGAATGACTCGGGAGGTGAGGACAGCTCAGGCTGCAGATGATCCAGCTGTGTGTAGGCAGCAGGTTGCTTTGAGCCCCCGCTATTATTACACTCTTTGAATGAGTGAGTTTCTCCCCATCCAGTGCTGCCTTTTGTTTTTGTAGCTTTTATAAAGATTGTCCCAGGTTACACTTATTACAAATGTTGAAACTATTTGGTCTGATATTTCTTAAATGAAGTGAGGTAACATATTTAAAGGCTGTGTCATTTTCATCAGCCAAAGACATCTGGCAAGTTCAGTCCAAATTTCTTAACTGTTTGAACTCCTGAGCACTGTTTTTTTCATTAGATGAATTAGGCGACTTTTTTTTTTTTTGTCTAACCTTAAAATTGAGTTTTAATGTCAGTGGATCAGGTTGCAGTAGAGGATGTTACATTTTAAGAAAATTTTAAGCTTTTAAAGGGCATATTCCAAATGTCACAAAATATGATTTTATCATTACTTTGCCGGTTGAGTACCAGAGCTGCATTTGAACCCAGTTCAGGGCCACTTGGTGCAAGAAACGTGTTGACAAACCAGATTAGTTCCATCAGAGTACCACCTAGGCAATTAGGGGACTAGAGCACATGAGAAAGTCAGGCAGCTGGATTTATTTAGCCTTGATGAGCTGGAAAAGGTATTAGTGGGTACCTAGTTAGTAACGGAAGAATACAGACTCTTTTTGGAGATGCACAGAGAAAGAACAAAGAGTAATGGCCATAAGTTACAGCAAAAGAAATGTTCTTAACTATTAGGAAAATTATTTTGTAGTGAGAGTGGTCAAACACTGGAATGTATTGCCCCATCCTTACTTCATTAGGTTGGGTAAGGTGTCATCCTCTCTCTATCTGACTCAGTGAGTATCATGTGAAAGCAGGACTTGACTGAACAAAGCCCTGAGCAACCCGATCTGACTTTTAAGTTTGCTCTGCATTGAGCAGGAGGTTGGAACAGGGACCTCAAGGTTCCTTGTAAGATTATATGAATGTGTCATTTCTTTGAGAGTAAGGGAAAAACAGACTTCTGATGCAATAGCTGAGTATAAATGAGCAGGGAATCTAACTGGAATGAGCTTATCCCCTGGTTTAACTATTAAGAAAACACTTGAATTTTGGTTCTACACTTTCTAAGGAAATACACTAACCCCAAAGTCAGTAACTCTTTTGAAACAGATAATAATCAGTTCTGTTCTTTGTGTATATTTTTTTCTCAATTATTTTTCACTTGTGGCAAGCTTGCTTCCCCTCTTCCAGAAAGCTTCCTTTCTAGACAGAAAGCTTTCAAATGCCAGAATGTTTTGAAACTATGAAAATGCCTAAGAATTAGAGTAAGTTTCTCATTCATGTTGGACTATGAAATGTTGGTATCCCTGGAACCTGGATTTTCTATCGCTAGTGGGTGGGAAGCAGGCAGCACTGTCTTTTGAGATATTCGTGTACTTTTGTCAAATTTGTGAAAAGTGGAAGACATCATTTGACTGAATGACAAGCAATTCAGTAGCGCAGTGTAGTGTGAACAATTTTCACTGTATTTCTAGGGAATGGTATGTAGTCCATATTCTAAAAAGGTATCAGTCAGCTGGCCATGAGGTCCTTTTTTGGGAAAAGCCAGGTGTGAATATGTGGTTGATCTAATGTAAACCTATAAAATTGATATTAAAATAGCAAGATTATCTGAACTGATTCAGTCAGAAACATATATGGGAAACAATTCTATGTGAACAAATTTGCTTTTGTGCTCTTGGTGATGTCACCTACTCAGACTTTCCTTGACACTTGGCACGCCCTTTCTTTTCCTTTTTTTTTCCATTCAGTCCATTACTTGGGAATAATGCTCTTTTTTTCTTTTTTTATCTGAAGGGTAGAGAATTCCTTTCTTGTCTGGAGAGGCAGGTCTTTGCTTGTTCACTCAGATGCATGCCTAACCTTGGAACAATGCATTTACCTCCTTGTTTGTTTCTGTCATCTTGCTTCAACCTTGTACTGAATTCTTCGTCCTGCATTTTCCTTTCTTTGCTTACATGGAAGCTGGCTGCTGTGTTTGTTCCACCCACGAGCTGATGTGCATGCTAAGCGTTAGAGGCTGCACAAGAACTAATGAATCAAGTTCTGACATAGTGCATGTGACAGAGTTCATCATGCTGTTAAATAAATTGCTGGGGAATATGTATCCCACTGGTGTGCAGAATTTTGCCTGCAGTATGGTATGTATACCTTAGCCAGGTAATTAAATAAATAATAGTGAAATGAGTGTCTAGTAGATTAGGATGGCCTATGTCTTCACCCCTTGCGTTACTTAAGCCAACCAAGGGCAAACCTCAGATGTCTGCATATCTGTCTAAACTTTGTTTTGAGTAAACAAAACTTCATTTCCCAGAGTTACTCAGTGAAAAATCATGATTTGACTGATAAGCATGTTCTGAATCCTCAGAGTCAGTTAAATCTCTGCACAGGTTGTAGTTAAAGTGCTTCATCTACTATGAAAACATCTAGATCCTGAAAAGCATGCCGTATCCTAATATATTTTAGGAATTTTTGAATAGCAGTAATGAACTGGAGAGCGACAGAGGGAGATACATCTGAAAGTAAAAGAACTGTGTGTATATATTTACAGGACCTCTGGTCTGCCAAATTTAGGTATGCTGTGACAACTTCAGAAGCTCTTTTTTCAGCTTATAATGATTCTATTCATTATCCCTTGAAGAGATAAATGAGGAACACATTAATCTTACATCATACATACTGTGGAAATATATGATGAGTGTTTGATTGTATACTTATATTTGGAATAAAATATTTAGCTTCCTATGTCTTGAGAAAGAGAAATGTCAATTTGCTGTATAAATTATGAGCAAATTACCTAGATTTAATCAGAAATTGTATCACATTATTTATGAACTTATTGTGCATTTCAGGAACCTGACATTGAACCAGACTTTGATACTTACAGAGCCTATTTTCTGTTGCAGGTACATGTCAACTTTGTATTCACATCCAGACTTTCCAGAAAAAGGACCGAAGGAGATTAATCAAGAATTGATGAACTCTGTGAGTCACAACCCACTTCTACTGCTCACTCCTCAGAAAGTCAAACGCTACATTGAAGCACTGTGGAACAAGAAGAGCTCAGGGCAGCCTGTCACCTTCACAGATATCTTTGGAATGCTAATAGGTGAAACACTTATCCATAATGTGAGTTCATTTTTTTATGATTATTAAAGTTGTGAAACTATTGTGTAATAACTCTTCTTGCTATCTTTTTCAAGACTTTGGTAACATTTAACAAATCATGTTTAGCAATAGGAATATCTAAAGTTACAGCTGAACAGATACTGGGTAAGAAACTTGTAAAATCCTTTTGTTGCTCTAGGACGTGCTTCCGAATGGTACTCATATCTTGAAGAACTAGGAAAACATGCATTCATTTGCAACAGAAATGAACTCAGCCACTGGGTACTTGTCACAAGCTTTTGACTTTCTGTATCATCCCTTAAAATTACTGCTCAAGCAATTTCAACAAAAAATACAAAGTGTTATAAACTCTTTATGCACAGATTGCTATAAGAAAACCAGCATTTGCTTAATGAAATACTAATTTCAAGGTGAAAGATCCAGATCTCTATTTATTATTATTTTTCTGAGAAACAAGACAGTAGGAAGGCTTCATACTGTTTAATTATTGAAAAATCCCAATTGACTGAATCAGGCACACAGAATTCAAATTCACTTGGTTAACAGAATTTGGATTTGATCTTATGGTTAGATTGCAATGTGTTAATAGATTCACAGATGTGTTTTATAAATTTATATCTTTCATAAGTATATGTTGCCACTAGGTTTTAAACACTGAAAAAATGGCAACACAGCTTTTAGTAATGGTTGATATCTCGGGTGAGTTTCTGACGATGAAGGGATCATAATGATTATGTGAGGTTGGTTAGAAGTCCCCTGTGGACTTAAACAAATGTACAGATGTTTAGCTGAACCTGACACAATCGATGAAGAATGGAAGTGTTGGTTATTCACAGAAAAATACTACTCTATCATAATGACTTTCAGTCTTTCTTTATTGTAGACTCCAGAGTATTTTCTGGAGCAGATGCAGATCCTTGGTTAGCAAATGAATCCATTTGCTTTTCTGAATTGTCCTTTCATACTTTTTAGAAACATCATGGATTGAAAACATGGTGGCTCTACCTAGGAGATGATTTTTCCCTGTTTTTGTCTTTTACAGTAGCAGAGGGAAAGAATTTCCTTTGTCCATGGATACTGTTTTCTTTTTGGTCATGTTATTTTGTATTCTATAACACATGTATATTTCATCTTCCTATTATGTCTTCTCCCACTCCTTCCTTCCTGAATTGTGCAGTTAAAAGGCACTCAAGCACGTTACTTCATTTTACCAATACTTCTATTTTTCTTGGAAATAATTGGGTTTGTCCATTTTTCCTTCTCTGTGGGAATTTGAGAATAGTTTCCCAAATGTCAGCAGGCCTTTGTAGGATCTGTTTGGACACAATGTCTTTCTTGTCATGCAGAGAATGGACACCACTTTGAGCAACATGAAAGAGAAAACTGATAATGCACAATGTGCTCTCCCACTCTTTACATGTCTCCATGTCAAACCAGATGTTTCAGAGCTTATGTTTGCAGGTATGTTTTTAATTTGTCTGTTGAGTCACTTGTGAAGAGAAGTGTATGACTGACAAAAAAATTGTTTTTTTAATACTTCTGAGAATAG
Source organism: Colius striatus (assembly GCF_028858725.1). Lineage (NCBI taxonomy): Eukaryota > Metazoa > Chordata > Aves > Coliiformes > Coliidae > Colius > Colius striatus. The sequence continues at coordinate 22,280,878 of NC_084768.1, forward strand.
TTTGTGCACTATGAAATTATTAGTCTTATGACAAGGATTACGAAGGAATTTGTCATGATATCAAACATTCTTTGAGACTTAACAAAATTTGTGTTGTTATGAACTGCGTACAGGAAGATTTTAATTTATAAAAAGCATAGGAAGTTGTGATGTCAAAGTATATACCAAAGCATCACATCAGAAGGACTGTTCTGGTGGGCTTTAAAAGGTGATTGGGAAATAGACACATTTGTGGTCAGCAGCTTCTGGGAATCTGACACTAGAGTCTAGTAACAAGCAGTTACTCAGGGGTAAGTTATCATATACTTAGGTAGATGGATCCTTATTTGATTGTTGCAGTGTTTACACCAAGGTTACAGAGCTGTGGAGAACTAGTGTCAAATGAAGTTATTCCTCTTGGCATACCATGGACTCAGCCTTTTCTTGGCTTTTAAGATGTATCTTTTCCTGTCCATGGAAAGACAGAGTGTATTTTAGGTCAACAGCCCTTTATTTCTCTATCATTCTTGGGTTTGGAGACTTATTGTTAGACTGTTTTTTTTCACCTGAAAGTAAGTCTGACACTGTAACAACCTCTTTACATTTCTGAAAAATATTAAGTGTTAGCCAAGTTTTGTTCTCTAAATATTACCAAAGAAATTATTTCCTACCAATTGAAAGAATGTTGCTTATCCATGAAGTGGCCAAGTACACTGCAGGAGTCAAGACAAAAAGAAAGCTGGTGTTTCTCCAAGAGCAGAAAACTGCTTAACCTTAGTATATCAAACAGGTAAAGGGAATTGTCTTCTGTCATACAGGATTAGTCCCCTTTCTAAGAAAAGTGAAATTAGAATTGCTACCTTTTTGTTACTTCTTACATAGTGTAAAGTACTGTTGGTAACACAAATGGAGCTTTTACTCCATGTAGTTATTTATTCTATAGATTTTAATACTATCTAGTAGCCTCCCTTGAGACTGCATCAAATTGTGCTAGATGCTGTATAAAGAAAATGACATCTGTATCTATAGTTACATATAAGACTGAGAAGTGAAATACCAAATGACTTACCCAAGGTTTTTAAGTCAAACATCGTATCCATATTTCCTGAAAAGATTATTTGGAAAAGCTGCTGTATGAGCTTTGTAATGGAAAATGAGGTTGTAAATTAGGTTAAATTTTTCAGGGCAGAATGTGTCCTTTCCTCCTCGGGAATCTGAAGCTTTTTTGTTTGAAAATATAAATATTTTGTTTTTCTCACACTCTTAAGGGTTGGAAGGGACCTCAAAAGATCATCTAGTCCAACTGCCTTGCCAGAGCAGGGCCACCTAGAGTAGAAATCTTTTTGAGTTACTTATTTACTGTTTTAAAAACAGAATTACCTTTGACTAATAATGACCTTCCCTAAGCAAGACCAGAAGCACTTGAAGGCTGGTCGGATTTCTCCAGCCTTGCTAATTGGTATAAAAGAGATACTGCCTCTGCCAATAGATTTTGGTTTCGTTTTTTTTTTTTTTGCGGCTGTCATTATATAGGATTCAAGATCTTGATCCTCTCTATTGCAAGTCTTTTCTCCTTTTAGAATTGAGCATCTGTCCTTCATGTGTATATAGGAAGTTTTGAACAAAAATATTTACACTGTCTTATTTACTAGATTGTAAATGTAGGTGAAATCTTTCATGTTGTTTCAAATTGAAATGCATTAATTATATGAGATAACACTCCTTCTGGGAGCAATGTTGCAAGATTTCATACAGCTGCTAACAGCTTTCATGCCCTAGCCTCTGCATGTTTTCCCTACCAGCCATACCCAAAAGTGCACTTAACCATTTTAACTGAAAGTAATTACAAGGATTTAGTTAAAGACAGATTTTAAAATTATTTGTTTTAATTACTATAGCATCTCCCTTCTGATGAAAGGCTGAGGGAGCTGGGGTTTTTTAGCTTGGAGAAGAGGAAACTGAGGGGTGACCTCATTAATGTTTACAAATACATAAAGGGCAGATGTCAGGACGATAGAGCCAGGCTGTTGTCAGTGATGTCCAGTGATAGGAAAAGGGACAGTGGGTACAACCTGGAACATAAGAGGTTCCAAAGAACACAAGGAAAGATTTCTTCACTGTGAGAGTGATGGAGCACTGGAACAGGCTGCCCAGATGGGTTTTTGACTCTCCTTCCCTGGAGACAATCAAAACCCACCTGGATGAGTTCCTGTGTGACCTATACTAGGTGGTCCTACTCTGGCAGGGGGTTGGACTAGATGATTGATCTTTTGAGGTCCCTTCCAACTCTTAAGATTCTGTGATAAGAAATTACCTGAAGTTCCTGATATCCAGTGTTAGAGAAGGGAGTGGAATTTAATGTTTGGCTTTGGTATTGCATGCTTCCATCCCCTACCAGCCTTGTTTGCCAGCTTTGCTGTTGCTGCAACACCAGCCCAATCAAAGTTTGGATTTGGAGGTTTTGCTTTTGAAAGTCATTGTAGTTATGTCTGTGAGAAGGTGAGTTTGTGTGTTGCACCATCCCAGTAAGTGCTACAGAATTCATTTCGGAAGCAAGGCCAGATGGAGTTATGGATTCATAGACTTCAATCCCAGTCTCCAGGGTTCAGAGGGACCTCTCAGCCGGTGCTCAGTTAGCCATGTGTTGGTTGGGTATGTGGTTTTGTTTTGCCTGTATACCGCAAGCCTGGGCTGTAAGGTGAATCTGGCCTCAGTATGCAAGTACAGTCAATGCACATACGTGCTGAATCCTTAATCTACCAGACGCTTAGTGTTGGCAAAATATCACTTCCCTCCTGAGAATAGAAAAAATCAATTGCATCTTCAGCTGGTGTGAAGCAGTGTAGAGTTGCAGTCTAACTTACATCACGGCTACATCCAAAATGCAGTGAACACAGCTGTGAGGTTTGACTTTACTACATTTTGGATTAAGCCACAGCCGAGAAGCTAGCCTGGATTACTGGAATATGAACACAAAGTATTTCTCTTGGTATAGAGTTCTTATCTCTTGGAACATTCAAGTCCTGCTCATTTAAATGGCCACTGTCTCAAGAAGCTTCTGGAATGGCAGAAATTAATGCCAAAGCCGTTTATTTTTAAGGCAGAAATCTTATCTCCCTAAGCAGGATGTGTGATTTGAGAAATCGTCATGTTCAGTGCAAATACAAATTGAAAGTGAACAATCACTGATTAAATTAATTCTAATTGTAAATTCATTTTTGCTGCCAACATGATTTGGAATGTCTGCCACTTCCTGTTTATATTTCTAAAGGGAAATACCACTCTTAGTATTTTAAATTAAAACATAAAATTCCTGGACTGGATCTTCAAAGGAATTTCTTTCTGCTCCAGTAATTGTGAGGATTTGTGGGTGGTTTATTTGGAAAATAGGGTGTTGTATTTGACTTAGCATAGATAACAGATCTCAGCAGTCATGATTAAATCTTTCCTTTTCAGGGGAAGTGGTTAAGCTTAACATTTCCAGAGATACACTGAATATCTTGAGGAACAGATGTCATCCTGTGACTTGTGGGGATTTTTCAAGTCTGTTTCTTTTGCCTTTCTGTTTCAGAATTATTTCTAATTTGTTTACAGAAGCAATCAAATCAATCACTAGTGAAAACATGGAAGATAAAATAGATGAATGGGTGAAATACTAAAAATATGAGACATTTTTGTTTGTTATTGCTCCCTTTTTGAAATGAATTATCTGACTTAAGCAGCTCCACTAGTATCAAAGAAAAATATTTCAAAACCAGCTAAAATCCCTTTTCAAAAAAGCATACATCACAGAATGTAACGTGTGAATTTTTCTGCTAAGATCACAAAATGCATTTGAACATTTTATTCCGTAAATTATTATTTTATTCCGTATTTTTATTGAACCTTCAATTAAATGGCATATGCTATAAAAAATATTTTTTACAATGTTTGGTATGAGTAAGTTTCTCAGCTGCTCTAAGATTTGACTTTTTTGTATTTGATTTCACTAGAAACTTTTAAGTTTTGGTGGAATCTAAGTGTCTTTCCTAGAATATTTCACAACTTTTTTTTCTGCCGCCTTTGTCATTGCCCTCCACATTTTTGGTAGGATCACAGGAAAAGAAAAGAAACTTGGAACTGAGACCCACATTTCATGTGACAGTGGATCATATTGAAGCATGAGATGAAAACCAGATGTCATTTTGTTTTTCTCATTCGTGATTGCTACTTTATACTTCTGTTTTTAAAACCTAATGTTTTTTTCACCTAAGTTTGTTGTGATAAGAGAGAACACGAATGAGAAATCTTTCTCTGCTGCTACATTAGACTGCCTGTCATTCAAAATCCTATTTTTGTATTCTGCACAAACTAAGAGATATTCCATTTGATTGTTTAGCTTCCCATTTAACTAAAATTTATTTGCTTCAACAGAGGTTGCATTCATTTGTGTATTTTCATCCTCTGTTTCTATTCAGATTAAGATTGCTAACTAAGCACAATTTGTTTCTTATTTTGCAGACTGGGTGGAATTCAGTCCTTATGAGATTGGTATGGCAAAATATGGCACTTTTATGTCTCCTGATTTGTTTGGAAGCAAATTTTTTATGGGGACAGTGGTGAAGAAGTATAGTGAAAATCCCTTGCATTTCTTGATGGGTGAGTGTGTGGCAGAACTAAAATTTAAAATAAAACTCATTTTGGTAATTCATGGACAAGAGCTTTTCAATGTAATCACACAAAGTGTGAGAAAAGAAGTAGAGTTCTCAATTTGTTGAAAGAAATCCATTTGAAAAATTTCACAGACATGGCTTGACATTCTCTGATCTTTGTTTCTGGTGTATACATCTGACTTAGCATGTTACAAAATTGGAAGTCAGTTCAGAGACTAATCAACTACTTAAGCAGTGCAGTATACAGGGTTTTTTTCTTCTACCAGTCTCCATTCACTGTTTATTTTTTCCCTTTCAGGTGTCTGGGGCAGTGCATTTTCTATATTGTTTAATAGAGTACTTGGCGTCTCCAGTTCTCAAAATAAGGGTCCCACCATGGAAGAAGAATTAGGTAATATTAGTAAATAACTCTACTATGCAAAACAAGTACTGATAAAATTCCATGCACTCTGACCCTGTGGGAGGATAACACTATGCTGGTAGTCATTTTATGGATATAGAATTCAGGTAACTTTAGTTGCTGACATTGTTAGATACTCATGGAGTTACTACATTTTTACTTTAGTTTCTGATCAGTATCAGAGGTACTGAAACTTACATGCATATATCCAACTATTTTCAAGAAATTTAAATAATTTAACTACCTTTTTAATATTGTTATGCTAGTTTTTGGCATAAGCTGAAAAATTCAACACTTTCAAGTACCTAAAGGGTATATGTCAAGAGGATGGGGAAACACTGTTTTCTATATTGTCCAACAACAGGACAAGGGGAAATGGACATAGGGTAGAACACAAAAAGTTCCACTTAAACACAAGAAAAAAACAACTTTGCTGTGAGAGTGGGGGAGCCCTGGCACAGGCTGCCCAGGGATGTTGTGGAGTTTCCTTCTCTGGAGGTTTTCAAAACCCACCCAGGCACATTCCTGTGCGACCTAATCGAGGTGAAGCTGATTTAGCATTTCCATTTCTATTCTATTTCTACCATACTATAATTTGATGAAATACTTGATTGTTACTTGTGTAGTCAATCTCTTGACATTTGACTCTATTTTTCAAGGGATTAATAAAGTAAACTCAAATTTTGTCATCTCTGGACTGTTAGATTTTTCCATTCTAACCCCAGGTCACCTGTTGGTATCTGATCCTTTGCTTACTAGTTTCATGATTTTGATTTCATTTCTAATGCACGAATGGTATAATGACTGTAAAGAAAGAGTTTAGCTTGGTTTGCATAGACTTTTTTGTGTTTTATTCAAGAATGCAGTCGATAATGAAGGGTTTTTTATACTTTTTTTCCTTGTTCAGAAGACAGCATTACAGGGAAATGTATAACCAATAAGAAATTGTACTAGACCAAATCTTTCTGAAGGCCATGGAGAGAAAATACAGATTGAATATATAAAAAACCCCAAAAAGCAAGAAAAATCTCCCAAGCCCCTTATCTGTCTCTGTCTCCTAATAGATGGTATTGAGCTGTTTGATAATGTACAAAATGTTATCTCTCATCTGTGGCTCATTTCACATATAATTTTTAAAAATTATGAGATGGGAAATTATAGGTATTACTAGAGATGAACACATCCTCATGAAGCTTGTGTGTCACCAAAGTGAATGACAAAATGCTTGTGGTTGTCAGAATAGCCAGTATTGCACACAGCATGTGCGAATCACACCTAGAGCAGTAAATCATAAATTTTTCACAGGAGTTACTTTAAAGAGATTATTTGATGTCCAAAAATTGCATTTGTTGTTTTTGTTAGCTTCCTGATTTGGTCACTAATTTTTATTTTGACTTATATCCTATGTCATTGCCCAAGAATTTGTATTTGAATAGTGATTGGGCACTCACTGAGAATTAAAAAGAAAAGGTATTTAAGGGAAAATACATGATGACTAAGTTCCTGTGTTTCTATGGGGATTTTTCCAATTTTATGTGTAAGTCTAAGAAGGCATAATCCTCAGTAGAACAAAAGAGCAACAGTGGTAGTCATCTGTATACAGTATTCATTATCAAAGATAATAAAGCTGTAGTTTTTTACTCTTGATATTATTGTGACTTTCTCTTCAATCTTCTCTTTCAGCCAAGCACACTTACAGGAATTAGATTTAGACTTAAGCAAAAAATGCCAAATGTAATTGCCATCATTTTGATACTGCACTTGGTTGAAATTACAACATTTTTTGAAAATTACAGCCCAAAGCAGGGTTCTGCCACTAGAGACCAATGTCTACATTATCCCTCTCTGAGAAAAAGGAGATGTTATTTTGTTTTCTTTTTTTAATGGAAAAAAAAAAGACTTTGTAACATGTTCAATTTCATTAGGAAGCAACCCTCATTCAGCTTAACTGGCATAAAATTTCAGTTGGGGATGATTCCTAGTACACATTATACTAGAGAATAAAGGGATTTAGTTTTCAAAAGTCTTTCTTTGAATCCATGTGCATTACTGGAATTTAGTGTTTGTCTCTAGTCTCTGTGGAATGAAAGCTTCCATGATAAGGGTACTCATAGAACATTGCAAATCTACTGTATTTCAAGACAGACTTCCCCCTATAATTAGTGAAAATAATATTGTTAGCCTATAGTCCGTTCTCACATGAATTCACTTTCACTACAGACCTTACCTGAGGAGTGGAATGTGTTCTTTTTTCAGTATTCATTTTGACTTTGAAATAATGTTTTGAGCTAGTAATGAACAGTTAACAATGACTTTATGGTTGTTTTGGAAACAAAGCTGTTAATCCTAACAACATGCAGATTTTCACCAGTGAAGTTCACTCATTTTTGGTTTGATTTCTCTCAATGTTTTGTGATGAAAAATACTTTATTTTCTACCCTTGTAACTACATTGGCCATTATTTTTCACATATACTCCAGCAGAACTTTCATAACCATCTTGGCTTTTGTTTTTCCCCCACTATTTTTAAGAGTCCCCATTCATAGATGTGTGAATGAAGACATATATTCATCTTTTTTTAAAAAATTAGCAGATAATTAACAGAAAATAATGTCTTCCTAGTTCACTAGGAGTTATTGAGAGGACAGAAGCTATACATCTAAAATTTTAACTAAAGTGAATTAAATGTGTCAGATACATGGTGCAGAGGTGAGTGGTAGTTTTAGGATTACGTTTTGTCTCTTCAGCCCTTTGGTTAATCCGCTTAGTGGATGAGCTCTGCAAATGTTGCAAGCTAAAGCAAATGTATCCTAATCAGATTGTAAGAATACAGATGTCCACAGCAGATCAGATCACTTCAGTTGCATTTTCTATTTTGAAGACAATAATAGTTTTATGCCTCAAATTGTTTTGAAATTCTTACTGTTCTGATAATTGAACACTGTCAATTTAAAGTATTTTTATGTTTCTTTCAACAGAAAATATTAGGCTAAAGCACCTTGTAAGCAATGACAGTTCAGACAGTGAAGATGAATCACAGCATCCAAAAGGTAAGGAAATTCTCATGTTTTACTTCATAATTTACTTTTTTCATCAGCTTTTGTGTGACGTGAACAAGTTTGATGATGTTGGTAGTTAGCCATAGCTGATTTTCCTTAGTTTTAGCACTAGTCTCTTACAACTCAGAGCTCTGCTGTCATGTGTGCTAGTGTTAAAACTTAGTTGTGTAGCCCAAGGATCATAAAGGAGCCAATGAGCAAAATAGAGAAATGTTGAAGAGACCTCATGAGGGCCTTTGGCTTGACTTTGTGCTGCCAGCTCAAGCTGCTGCTGATGATACTCTCATACATCTTCAGCCTTGGCATCAGCCCAACAGTGTTTCACACAGGGCTACAATCTCTTATATCCCAAAAATCAGGCTTATTGAGTTAGTTTTCAGAAGTCTACTGCCAGCAAGCTACTGAGTTCAGAGGCCTGTTTGAGTTGTGACCAGCCCCACAGACTAACACTATCCATTGTTTTTGATGGTTCCTTGATCAAATATTTACTTAAGAATGGTTTGATTTGTATTTACAGTATTCATAGGTGTCTTCTAGCACATTTACAAATGACATCTGATAAGGGGACATTCCCAGTGCTTGGCACAATGTGTTAAACAATGCCCAAATCCAGTTTCTCTGAAGATGCACAACCATAAGAGGAACATTGGGCAGTGGGAAGAAAAGATCCTATTGAAAATTATCTTTAGGTACCTAAACTACATGGGGATTTCTGTGACTTTAGCCAAGGACTCTGTCTTGTCCTACTAATGCTTTCTGTATTTGATGATACTTTTAGGGACAACAATGATTTTCACATGAAGAAACTGATTATGTTTTTAACAACTAAAGCAAAGATGAGAATGCAGCAATTTGTAATTTTAGGATCTACAAGAAGAAAATCTTGTGTGATGAGATGGTGAATCACGTCATTACCTCAGTTAAATGATTACTTCTTCCATTTCCCTTAGTGTAAAATGATAGGGGAAGAGTGATACCACATTTTGTATTTATTTAATTTAAGCACTATAGCAAGCACGAAACACTAAATTTAGTGTTTCATAGTTTGTAGCCATAGTGGACCACCTACAAATCTGTGACTCATAAACACTTTGTAATCCTCTCACTTCTATAGAATAAAATTATACAGATTCTGGACCTCTAAACTTTGTGGTGTTTGCTACTTATTTTCTCTCTACTTGTACAAAAATCATCTCCTTTAAAGCCTGAATTAGAGGCACATGTCAGTACTGGATTTAAAGTGTTGAGTCTGAGCCTGAATTCTTCTTAGACAAAACACCTCAAAAAGTTAGGATTTGCCACTTTACAACTGCAAGGTGACACTGACTTGAGTCATTTTACTGTGATGGCTAGCTCTAGGCATCTTAAGTCTGGACATTCTGTTATACTCTCTAGTTAATTAAACCCAGATACAGTCTGTAGTCTACGTTTTACTGTAAGGATATTTTCACATATTTTAAAATTCCCATGCTGTAGTGTCCTCTTTTATGCAGGCTAATGTTGCCTTCTTAGGGAAAGCTGGATTTCTTTGGAGATGGCATGGAGAAGGGTGTAAATATACATCCAGATGATTTCAAGTCTGTATAGAGTATGGATTTTGGCAATTGAAGTCTGTTCCCTGAGCCCAGGAGAGTTTGCATTCTGGGTGCTAGCAGATAAAGCCATATCTTCATTGCCTTTTCCATCCAGACTAATTAAGTTCTGGCTCAAGCCATCTACCACATTGCCACGCTATTTTCCTGATGGACACATCCATGCTGCGATACTGAATGAAAAGTTCCACTGGCCTGTGAAGTTAAGAGAAAGGTTTCATAGAATCATAGAATGGTAGGGGTTGGAAGGGACCTTTAGAGATCATCTAGTCCAACCCCCCTGCTCTGAAATTCTTGCTGCAAAGCTCCTTCATTGAGTCCATAACTCCTTGAAAGAAAGCTGTGACTTAGTTCCTTTTATTTTAATAGAGTTTTTATTTTAATAGACCTAGAAATCCTGGATTCATACTTTATACATTAACTGTCTCACCATTGATTATTTTCATTTTCCACTACAGGAACTGAAAATGCAGAGGCAAATCAAGAGTATCAGAACAGCAGCCAAGAAAGCTGGGTGCAGCGAATGCTGATGGCTTTGGTGGGCGATAGTGCCCTTTTCAACACCCGTGAAGGGCGTGCTGGGAAAGTGCACAACTTCATGCTGGGATTGAACCTCAACAGCTGTTACCCACTCTCTCCTCTGGCAGGCCTTCTTACTCAGGAGTCTGTGGAGGAAGATGAACTAGATGCAGCTGTGGCAGGTTAGTTTCACAGAAAGCCTCTGCTGCTGTATGTACATTAGTAAAACCAGAAACAGCGAGTTCTCTGTGGGTTAATTTGAACTATGAGGCTTACAGCAGCAGGTCCCTGAATGCAGGAGGACATTACTGTTGCAGCAGTCGTGAGTACTGATGAGCAGCAGAGGTTGTGAGGTGACTGAGTGTTGAATGTCTCAAAGGACACTACACAGTGACTTCTGCCTGCTGTGTGTACTTCCCCTCTGCCCCAGCAGAGTGGCAGAACATTCAGTACCTTCTGGAGGAGAAGTGGCTCTTTGTTTTAAGGGAATTGCTGGCAGAGTTGCAGGTGACCAAGCTGATTTTGTGTATAGTGCCCTTCGTTAAGTCCACTTTTTCACTCTCTTTAACTTCAAAGAGTATCCTGTGTTCTTCCTTTTCTCTTACTGGTACTAAGCTTTCTGCTGGAAATAAAACATTTACTTGTTCCTCACAGGGCTTCCCTCTTAAAAGATTTTGTAGGTTGTCTGCTGTCTTTGTCTTCCTTTGAAAAATCTGTGGATGAAGCACACTTCTCTGCTTGTAGCTCTTTGCTTTGCTGACACCATGTTATTCCCAGTGTGACTGATCTGACATTGCATTGATGTTTCACATGGGACTGATGTGTAGCTGCATCCACATTTAATGTTGGCTTAAGAAGGAAGCAAGAGGACAGATGGATAATAAGAATTTCAGAAAAATACTAATTTGCAAAATAAGTTCAGTGTCTTCCCCTGCTCCATGAAGGTTATGGTGTCTGAGACAGTAGCTGCAAATTGTGAAGATTAGCTATAGACTAATTACCTACTAAAGTCTTCATTACAATCTTCTCAGTGAAAGCTAATTAATTTCTTAGTATTCGTCTGGCACTGGTGCTTTTATTTTCTTCCTCAGTAAGCAACACAGCACTGAGTTTAGGATGTGAGTTGCCCTATAGAAAAGTTGTGTCACAGTGAAGATGCGTACTTGGTGGAACCTGCATGTAGAGTTTCTGTGATACAAACTGTAATGCTTCTCAGTTTGATGAATGTTATTACTCACATTCATCAAACTGAGGAGCTACAAATTTCTAAGAGTGGTGTTCCTTCCATATTGCTGTGTGTCAGCACAGCACTACCAACCATCCCTCATAAGTAGTCACTTCAGCCTTATTTTTGCTTTGGGGGAAAGAGATTGCCCTGGCTGGTCATTATACAATAGTAAATACCAGATGTCATTTAAAAGCTTAAGTGGCAGACATGCTCTAATTTGTATTTGTTAGTGTCACAAATCCCTTGGCAGGGTTCTATAGAAATTTCCATCTGTCCTCCACTTTCTAAATATTTTTATGATCTCAGAGATGTTTACAGCTGGGTAATCCTAATATTTATAGTAGTTGTAAAAGAGGCAGGAAAGTGGGTAGTCAATTTATGGTTGGAAAAAGTGACAGTTGATAAGAACTTTGCATAATTAAGACATGTGGATCATAGAATCATAGAATCACAGAATCATAGAGTTGTAGGGGTTGGAAAGGACCTCTAAAGATATCCAGTCCAACCCCCCTACTCAAGCAGGTCCGCCTAGATCAGATCACTCAGGAACGCGTCCAAGCGGGTTTTGAAAACCTCCAGAGAAGGAGACTCCACACCCTCCCTGGGCAGCCTGTGCCAGGGTTTCCTCACCCTTACAATAAAGAAGTTTTTTCTTAAGTTTAAGTGGAACTTTTTGTGATCCAGTGTTTGTCCATTACCCCTTGTCCTATCATTGGCCACTACAGAAAGAAATGTTTCCCCATCCTCTTGAAATACACTTTTTAAATACTTGCAAGTATTAATGAGGTCTCCCCCTTAGTCTCCTCTTGTCCTGAAGAGTCCCAGAACCTGCAACCTTTCCTCATAAGAAAGACACTTCAGTCCCCTGATAATCTTGGTGGGCCTGTGCTGGACTCTCTCCAGAAGGTCCCTGTCCCTCTTGAGCTGAGGAGCCCAGAACTGGACACAGTACTCCAGATGATGCCTCACTAGAGCAGAGTAGAAGTGGAGCGGAACCTCCTTCGACCTGCTTGCCACATTCTTCTAGCTGTATCCCAGGATGCCATTGGCCTTCTTGGCCACAAGGGCACATTGCTGGCTCATGGTCAGTTTACTGTCAACCAGGGCTCCCAGGTCTCTCTGCAGAGCTGCTCTCCAGCAGTTTGACCCCCAGCCTGTACTGGTGCATGGGGTTGTTTCTTCCCAGATGCAGGACTCTGCACTTGTCCTTGTTGAACCTCATGAGGTTCCTCTGTCCCCAACTCTCAAGCTGGTTGAGATCCCGCTGAATGGCAGCACAGCCTTCTGGGGAATCAGCCAGTCCTCCCAGTTTGCTGTCATCAGGGAACTTGCTGAGGGTACACTCTGTCCCCTCATCCAGGTCATTGATGAAGGTGTTGAATAAGACTGGCCCAAGAACTGATCCCTGTGGAACCCTGCTGGACTTGGCTCTGTTGATAATCACCGTCTGGGCTCTGTCAGTCTGTTGATCCACTTCACCATCCACTCATCCCAGCCACACTGACTGAGCTTTTTCATGAGAATGTAATGTCAGTGTCAAAAGCCTTGCTGAAGTCAAGGTAGATGATATCCACTGCTCTCCCCTTATCTAGCCAGCCATCTGGATAATCTTCAGAATCAACTATTAACTTCCTGGTTCTTAACTTCAATGGAAATAAAATGCTAGTTTGTCAGATTGAGCTCACACTTCTTAGTTACTTTTGAGTGCCTGAAATTTCTTTAGGTAAAATGTCTGGCAAAAGTTTGACATAGCTGCATTTTTTTTTAGTCTTAGTTGAAGCCTACACTCATAGATCTGATTTAACAACTCAAATCTAACATATATGAGTAGTTGTAATATTATAATCAAGAATAGTTTAAAACCTCTTGAAATTTCAGCAGTTCATATAAAATGTAATCATTCAGTAGTGTGCTAAGTACACTTACATTTTAATGCTGTGGGTTTTGGTAATATATATCTAAGAGCCTAGGAGCCTAGAGGAATAGATGAAAATGAAACTTTGGTGTAAATTTAAAATACACTGTATTACCAGGGCAGTGGATGCAATTAAGCTTTGCATATTTATTCCTACCACTAGCAGTTTACCTAGCAGCTTGAATACAGAGAGTACTGAATTGCTTTAGGACTTACTTTATTACCTGGCAATCCAAAAGAGAAATAAATGAATCAAAAGGGAAATAAGTAATACTTTACATCTCCAGTTGTCTGAAACCTTCTTTAGACCCACTGAGTTGCAGTGCAGAGGATGAACTGTGGCAGACCTAAGCTGATGTTATTACAGAGGATTGAATTTAGGCTCTACAGTGCACACAGGAGAGATCCCAGCTGCTAGAGCTGAAAGTAACATGCTTGTCTTTGCGTTGCTCTGGATTCTATTTATGCTGAGCATTTTCTTAATTGATCTCAAGTATGCTTTAAAACTTTAGACTCCTTGAATGATTTCCTTGTGAACTCAGAGTTGCTCTGTTTATGTGCCTTGATATTGCAACACACCAAAATCACTTGAGAAAATGCCAAGTGAGTAACAATAGTGAAAAAATAACTCGTAATCTCTGCTTCCTTAGTCCAGTATTTATGGAAACTCTGTTATAGTAGACGCACGTCAGCAGCAAATGCCCTTTTCATCTTCTGTACTTCATTGATGCTGCCATCTGTGACAAAGCTTGGTCTCTAGATTGTGCTCTCTTTTTAATTTCTAAACAGTTCCTGCTGTCCATTTATGTGTGCGATCCATCCAGATCAGATGGGCATGCTGGGCTTGTTTCACATGGCACTGCGCTTGGAAACATCTTGAGCTTCTCCTGGTTTGCTGTTTGATGTACTTGAAAGCTGCTCGTTGTATAGATGCAGCTTTCACAAAAGTATCCTCATCAGCTGAAAACTGAATGTCTTCACCTGTTTTGATGAATAACGATGGGTTGACTTAGCAAGGCTGCTAAATGTATATAGAATGATTGTCCTGGATTCATGTGTCATAAAGGATATAAAGAACAAAGCTTTCTTATCCAGCCCTTCAGGTTAACTACAGCACAAGTTATAGAATAGTTGACGGTTCTTTTAGCATCAGGGATACTTCTTGTACATTACATCTCTCCCAGGAGCAATTGCAGGCTCACCTGCAGTGTCTTGATGTGAAGTTCAGTCTACCTGCTTGCCTTGTCTCACTGGGGTGTTGTGTACTGCTTCTGACCCCTGGCTCCAGATCTTGTGTAAATCAAATCAAATTGCTTGCTGAGTCTGCCTTTAAAGTCACATCATTAAAATAACACTGGATTATCTTCATTGCTTTTTGAAAGCTGACCCTGTAACACGGACACAAATTGTGTTTTGAAACTTTTCTTCTCAGTTCAAAGTTTAGAAATGTACTTCCAAAATGAGTTATAATAAAAAGAAAACCCTTTAATTTCTCCTGTAACCACAGAAGACCACAACTAATAGAAACATTCTGTGTGGTCATTTTAAACTCATTGATGCCATTATAATGTTTTATCATTTAAAATTTATCATAGAATTATTATGATACGTTTGATTATAGAGCCATGAAGCCTGTAAGCAATAGGAATTGTCTTGCTTGATGCCTTTTTGGTAGAAAGTTTGTGTATGCAGTGACACTTATCACAGTGGTACTATTCTTATTTAAAGCATCACCATTGACTCTCAAATGCAAGTTTTGTAAGATAAGATAATATATAACTTGTACAACAAGGTTTCTGCAATTTTTGGAAATTCTTTTGAGAACAAGGGTTAAATTATGTTTGAAATGTCTTTCAAAAAAAGGAGGGGGAAAACAAAACTGATCTTGTGCTAAAAGGATCTGTAGTAAATGTTTTTTTTTTACCAGTGTTTTTGAAAATAAGATGAATTTGACTAAAACTAATATATTTTCATTGACTTATGCTAATTCATGGTTAGGAAATATATCTGCTTGTCAAATAGCTGTATAAACAGGCTTAGCCCTTATAGCAGTAGGCAATGATTTGAAAGTGTTTTCTACCTTAGAAATCAAGGTAAGTGTTAGGAAATTGGTCTCTCGTTTCTTAGTAAAGTGTCCTCTAATAAATAGCAGAAATTAAAAGTCAGAACATCTGTTGCTGCTTGTAACAGTGAAAATTTTCATGGTTCCTGAAATGACAGCAACTCAGCAACTAGAATTTGAATTATTTTAGAGGAATTTTCTTCACAGTAAAGTATAATTTTTTTTTTTTATTACTTCCATTTCCAATAAGTAGGTGCTAGGAAATTAAATTCAGCAAGAAATAATTATATTATTCTATTCAACATTCCTTAGATTACACTGCCCTCTACAGAGATGAGCATTAGTTTTTAGTCAGAAGGCAAAAACACGGACTGGAAATATTTATAAGATCTAGATCAAGAATAGGTTGTCAAGCAGAAAAGGTTTAAGTACTGCAGGGATCCTTCAGTAGTACCCAGAGACCTGGCTAAATGCAAAGATAAATTTATGAAAATTGCTTCTTTTTTTCCAGAGCTACACCTAGGGCTTAAAGAAGAAACATCATCTTCTTCAGCCCTAAGCTTGGGCATTACAGATGGGAGACTGTTTTATAATGTGCTGTAACGTTAATAGCAGTAAGGGGCTTACACACAATTCTACCCAATGCTTGAATTTCAGATATATATATTTCTTCTTGTTCCTAGTGTAGTAGTGACTAGGAGGTTGTGAGATTTGAAAAGCAAGACTTGGTAGTCTTAATTTTAATGGACAGAAGCAGACACAGTCAAGCGTCACAGAAGAGCAGAGCCATATCAAAGCTTTTTAGGCAAATTTCCATTTTTTGGGGAAGAAGAGATAGGAAGGACAGGTGGGAGGGAACCTAGGGGAAAGAGGTTTGGGCAGGGATTGTAGGACACTAGGGGGATATACATTAGGAATCTGTCAACATCCCATAAACACTGTATTTTGTGTATTGATCCTCCAACACTTTCGTTTGTGGCTGGAATCAAACCTAGAACTTAGTGTACTTCAGTTTTGTCTCTCCTGCTTATGCCTTGGGGCCCTGTGTTTGTGTACTTGACCTACTGAGGTCCCACCCAACTCTTTTTTTTTCACCTCATTTTCTAGTTGTTAAGAGGAGAGTTAAAGCTGCACATGATTTTGTGATATGTGTAGCTGGGATACTATACATTTTGGATTCTGTGGAATCTTCAGTACTTGGAGAAACACTGGAAAGCCCATCAACATTTCAGTTCTTAACTTCTGTGTTCTGTTTTGTTTTGTTTTCATTTGTTCTGCACAGATCCTGATGAATTTGAGAGGATATATGAGCCACTAGATGTGAAGAGCAAAAAGATTCATATAGTGGACAGTGGGCTTACATTTAACCTACCATACCCACTTATCTTAAGACCTCAAAGAGGCGTTGATCTCATCATCTCATTTGATTTTTCAGCGAGGCCAAGTGATTCCAGTCCTCCTTTCAAGGTAAGTGAGACAGGTCATTCCTTTCACTGTGTTCAGAAATTTGACTCAGTTGTATTTTTCCAGTCAATTTGGTTGCACATTTCATGTTTCCAGGCCTTAGTGCTATTGTATCGACAGCATTGGAGCAATTTGTTTCGACGTCAAGGCAGAATATTGCATTTTGCCTCAGTTCCTGTTTACATGACTCACATGAGACAACTGACACAAAGAGGACAAATATAATGCGTTTGAAGTTGTAGCTCGCTTGTTTTTATGGAAGCCTTGTCTTCACAGTGAATTGCAGATTTTTATTTTATGTCAGCATTAAACAATCAAGTCAGTCATTAACCATCGTGCTGGTGCTCTAGCTCTGTGCAGCTGTTCTCTGTGATGCTGTGATGTAAACAAATGGATTTCTGTCATCATCATGTGCTTCAGTCGTGCTGGTATTGCTAAATATATAACATTTTGGAAGTGAGGCTAACTGTTCATTTATTCTCACTAGAATAATACCAATACTGACTTAAGCAGGATTTCTAAATCCATTCAGGCCAGAGCAAAGCAATAGAAAAATATGGGTTAAATGACATGTCTGCTTTCTGTAGCAGGTGTGGAAAGCACAGCTGTCAGTCTGTATGAACCTACGCCTCCAAACAGCTCCAGCTGATCAGAAAAGCTTAATGTTGGATCATTTTGGTAGTTTACACAAAAAAAGCAGCACTTAGACACTGCTGTGAGGCTCTCAAAAATGAGGCAGTATTTATTTGAAACCTGTGTGGATTTTTAAAAGTAATTTTTAAGGAAACACGCCTGTTTGAGAAACGACTGGCATTCTTGCTTGCTTGACTGGCAAATTTAAACTGCACAGTATTTTTTTCGTTCCTCTTGCTATCAAGGGGCAAGACCCTGAAAGAATGCTAGAAAATAACAGCAACTGCAAAATGAACTCTAGGTCCATGTTGTCAAATGCAAAGGAAAGCAAGCTTCAGGTGAAACAAAAAATGAGTAGCTTCTCTAATCTCTAGGTCTATTGGGCACTACTTGGAAGAAGAGAGCACAGAGGAGACTCTTACTAGTGCCGAGGTCTTTTATTATTCCTTTACTAACCAAATCCCGCAGTCTGATTCTTCCTATTATTTTCTATGTGTTTAAGAATTTGTCTCTTTTTTTCCACAATGGGGTATTTTCCCCATCAGCTGCATTTACTGCCACACCACTGCTATCTCCCCTGAAACGTCTTCATCTTCCTTTTGTTCACATTCTGCCTGTGGATTCTGTGCAAAAGGCTGTGCCAATGCACTGAGCTTTCCATCTCCCTCAGCTGCTGTTTTCTGTGTCATTTTGGGGAACATGCCATAACATAGACAGTTTTGTTGGAAGTCAAGTGCTGTCCTGTAAACTGGAATGTTTAAAAGGCGAAATATTTTTACGCAAGAAAAAATGGTGGGAAAATGAAATGATGCCCTGGGTTTTATGAGGCCACTGTTGAAGGGAATGGTTCATAATACTGTATGTGTATAATAAGAAGAGTGACGTAGCTCCAGCTCATACACAGGTGCAGGCCACAAGCAGAGGCTGTATGCTAATGGCTTAAAGGACAGAAGCCAGTTTCATTTACTGGCTGTGCAATCCCACTGGTTCTGCTGGTGTTACAAAGAGTGAATGTCAGTTCAGGAGCTGGCCTGTAGCTATGGTAACACTCTAATATGCTTGTATTGCTCCAACACAGAGGGAAATTAGCCAGCTGAAGTCAATGACTCTGCTCATTTTATCATTTTACACCCGCTATCTTTTAATCTCTTGCGTATCCAAAACAGTTGCCCAAAGAAGGGTCCTATTTCACTCAAAACCAAGATTAAAGATGTTGACCTTCCCTCTCCTCCCTCTCACACACCCTCATTACATGCTTTTGAGTCATTATTTACAAATTATTTTGTTTACTGAGTTGTCACAAGGAAAAAAAGCCTGTTTTCCAGACTTACTTCTTTACTTAGCATGCTTTCAGATGCTGCTCTTTACTGTGATGTGACTCTGAACATAGCAATGTGTGGACTAGTGTTTATTAACTCTCATTGGTTTCCATAGCACTGATACTCCGTTTGCAAGTAAAACTATGGATGGTTTTTTCTTGCTGACAGCTCTGTAAATTCACACAAAGATTTATGTGACAGACCACCTCTTTCCTTCCTGTGAATCATTGCAGGTGGTGAGGATGGGACAGGCTGAATTAGGTGCTCAGTTTGCCATACTGGGTCATCTATACCAAGACTGACTTAACAGTTCTTCTGCTAAGAGGGAGCATGAGTTAATAAAACTGCTTCCAGTAACTAGTTTGACCCATGTGTCTCTACATAAAATCTCACTTTGAGCAGATGCTTATGTACACCTGAGTTCTTGTTATCTTTTCAGGAAATCTTGCTTGCTGAAAAATGGGCCAAAATGAACAAGCTTCCATTCCCCAAAATAGACCCAAATGTATTTGATCGAGAAGGCATGAAGGAGTGCTATGTTTTCAAGCCAAAGGATACCTCCTCAGAGAAAGACTGCCCGACTATAATCCATTTTGTTTTGGCCAACATCAACTTCCGGAAGTACAAAGCTCCAGGTGAGCACACAGTTTCTGATGCTAAATCTACCTGTTCCTTTGAAGCTTTATAATGACATGGTGAATTATATACCAGAAATGTTTTGTCTCTGAAATAACTATTAAATCTGTCTTTAGTAGTTAGGGATTTTGAAAGCCATTAGAAAATAAGACAGTAAGTAGTCAGACCTAACATTTAGATTGTATTTTTGTATTTGTTCTGTATGCAGGTGTTCCAAGAGAAACACAGGAAGAGAAGGATTTTGCAGACTTTGACATTTTTGATGATCCAAACACACCGTTCTCTACCTTCAACTTCCAGTATCCCAATGAGGCTTTCAAGAGGCTTCATGATCTAATGGAGTTCAACACCCTCAATAACATAGATGTATGTATGGCAGTGGGGAAGGGTCTTACAGGGTCTAGACTGTTAAATAGGAAAGGAGGGAATGTGAGTAAAGCCCTAAATCTGCCATACAGAAGGTAAAAGGGTTTACTTAGTGTTTGTCTAACTGTTACGACATACAAAGTGCTTCCTGCATTTGTTTGTACCCCTTGCTATTCCCAAAGTTGAGCCTGCATCAAAGCCACTATAATCAGTGGAAAAGTCTGCTTTATGAGGGCTGGAGTATACCCAAGGTAAGTTTTTCATGAACTTGCATAAAAGCATACACAAATTGTGACACGGTCAACTTGCATCCTTCTAGCCTGGACAGGAAAGCAAAGTCCAGTCACTGTAAGTAATACGTCTGGAGTTACCTGAAGAGAACTGGATGAGATACAAGGAGAATTAGGTGAAGAGAATTTGGTCTTTTCACTTGACCTCTGTTTCTGAAGTGCTGAAAGGAAGTGTTGTAGGAAGTGTTACCATATATGACCTCCTGTCAATAATAAACCACTAAGCAAATATGCTGTTGAAAAGGCCTGCGGTGCTTTCCAGTGGAAAAACCCATAAACCTAAACATCATTTCTGTTTGGTGGCCATCTTCCAACTGGGAGAAATCTTGGAGTGCAGTATCTGTGCTTTTCACAACTTTTGAACCTTTGCTTTTCCAGATCCATTCCAATTCATATTCTTTTCTAATTTGGTTCCTGTGTTGGTTTCTTTTCCCATTTTGCCATCAAAAGCCCTGCAAGGCAACTTAGCAAAGGTGACTTAGTAGGATGTTCAGGATTTCATACTTAGTTCTTTATGTATGATTTATGTGTGATGATTTTCTAACTAGAAAAAAAAAAGCAATTTTTTTGTAAAGATCTCTGGAAATTTCTTTATCTGCTTGCTCAGTAATAAGTACTTTTAATTGATACTACCTATAACATGACATCATGATCCCAGCACCTGTAGAGTGATTTGACCATATTTGACCAAGTGCAAATGATCATCCCAGATAAACAAATTGTAATCATAGTAATGCTCTGTAATCACTTTGATCAATGATGAAGCATTATCAAAAGCAGGAGCAACAGTTAATAACATCTGAAGGGGTCTTTTTGATCAGTTAATAAATTAATAATTAATTTAATAAATTGAAAGTTATTTCCCTGAATGACACATTGTTCCCTGTTTTCCAGGTGATCAAGGAAGCTATGATGGAAAGTATTGAATACAGGAAAGAGAATCCATCTCGCTGCTCCGTGTCTCTTAGCAGTGTTGAAGCAAGGAGATTCTTTAATAAGAACAATCTTAACAACAACCACACGTAGAGGATGTGTCATAGATCTCACTCCCTCAAGAAACTGCTTCTATCTTTATAACTTGAGTGAAAAAGACATCATCAGAGCACTACTGCTCCTGAATAGGGCTGTGCAAAACTCCTGAACACATTTTTGTGTGAATTTTCAGGTTTCAATATAGTTTTGTACTAGTTTTTTTTAAACTAAAAACATTTGAAACATTTCAGAATGCTGATATCCTTATTTTGAAAACTATAGAATGAGTTTATTTTGACTATGGTCATTGTGTTCAGTGCCTTTGCTTTTTCTTACAAAATTGTAAACACTGTTTTTTCATAGTGGGACAGTTAATGTAAACCGGGCATATCTTGAAACATAAAATGAATTAGAAACACAATAGAATAAATCTTTAGTAACAGAGACAGTATATATTCCTAGGCTCAGGCCCAGATTCCACTCTGCTTTGGATGAATGAGAAGATTTCCTCTGACTTTGGGTTGAAAAGTCTGTAATTGCCAACTACTACTAGGCAGCAGCAGCTCCTGAGTATAGGAAGTCACTTGGCTGCTCACTAGCTCTGCTTCAGTTGATTTCTTGTCCTGGAAGGAAGGAGATTTACTCACTAATAACCATGGGCTGTACTGACCTTACCAAAACTCCATTGTCAGACTGTGTTCACTTTTCTTGTATGAGTGATGTCTCTTAAAAAAATCCAACAAACTTTTGAGAGCAAAAGAGTCTCAAAGAAATGAGGTTTATACATCTTCGATAAGCAAGATCCTCACCTGGTTATTAATGCTAGTAGAGCTTTTGTAACTGGTGCTAAGAAGGATCTGCTCTTAAATCTTCAAACTTGAAAAATTCTCACAAAAATTGAAGCCCACTTTACCACTGCTTAATATCATATATTACACTCAGCAAAAACTCCAACCTCTCACGATTTCTTTCCCCCTCTTTGTTCCACAAAATTGTGTTGCTTGAATTCTTGAATTCTTATAGCACCTATGTGTTAAGTTATTGTTAGTTCATGGATTTCTGATCAAGATTTTTATAGGTAAATTAAAAGTGATCTTTGTATTTGATCATGATTAAAAGCATCACGTTTCTGCAAAGAGACAATGTCAGTATTTACTGGGGATTGATAAAATATTCCTAGTCAAGAATGTGGAGTAGTTTGTGTTTCAAGGGCTGTTTTTAAAAATATGGTTTTAGTAGATTGAGTAATGAAATACCATTCATAGATTATTTTAGTTCCACCTAAAGAGTGTTGAGATAACTCTGCAAATGCATAGAAAAAATGCAGTCTCACCTCCAAAAACTTCCAGCCTCCTGGAATCATATCATTGACAAGTGTGTAATGTGGGGAAGAGCAAAAAGAGCTGTCAAGGTCACTGCTGGCCTTCTACTGTGTGCCAGATGAAGGAGCCACATGTTTGTGGGGAGGTTGGCTGGCTTGTTTCATTTTTGTAAAGTTTATGGGATTAACTCTCAGCAAAGGCATGGAGCAGACCCGGCAGACTGCTGTTTTCAGCTGCTTAAACAGTTTAGTTTGAGGTGAGAAGTAATGCAAAAAAAGGACTTCCAAAGGTGTTAGTGGAGGCAAGAGGGAACCCACATCCCCAGCTGCCCTTTGGGTTGCTCCACAGCAGATGGAGAAGAGCACTCCTTTCTCTGGGATGATCATCATGGGGAACGCAAGGCACATTTTCAGTAGGCTGATGTGCAGTGTTTTGGTCAGAAGGCACATGTGTTTTCTCTTCAAGGACCGTGAGTGGAATTTTGGCCTCGAGATTTC
Organism: Colius striatus; assembly: GCF_028858725.1. Lineage (NCBI taxonomy): Eukaryota > Metazoa > Chordata > Aves > Coliiformes > Coliidae > Colius > Colius striatus. The sequence continues at coordinate 22,303,783 of NC_084768.1, forward strand.
TGTTGGCTTGAATAGGGTTAAGATTTTACCCTCTGTCTTCCTGGTAGGGCTATCAGGATCCCAGTGAGTGCAAAGACCACGGTGGCAGGGAATGCCACCCAGCCCCTCGTGCTGAGGCTGGCTGAAGCGCAGCTGAGCTCAGGATTGATAGTTTTCTGATAATCTTTACAATAACTCCTTCTGTATCAGAGTTTGTTGCCAATTCAGAGGCTGTTCCTTTTATTGTGAATTATTGAGCTATTTTTAATTGCTAAAATCTGTAAGCCCATTGGAAGAGAAGTAATTCTAATGCATTTCTTTTAACAGCCACTGCATCATCCCTCCTTAAATCTACATGCAATGTTACATGATTAATAACATTTTCTGTATTGATCAATAGGTTTTATTTCCATTTGAGTTAGTGCATGTTGAAAATCAAGAGAGAAAATAAACTTATCTTAGTGCTTTAATGTAATTTAAACTTTTTCAATAAACGTTGGAATACAGGAAGAAGCTGGTACTGTTATTTTATTGTATTATTTTATTTTTAATTTTTTCCATTTATTTTTTTTATTATTTTATAATGTATACCTACTCTGTTTTATAGAAGTGTTTTATCATACTTTATACTGTTTATATTATCACAGTGTTACCAAAATAAAACTGAACTGTATTTGGCACCCACTGTTTTCAGACAGTTCATTTTGATCGATTACATGGTATTTTCACTTTTATTGTGGAACGGCTCACTGGTGTCACAAACATGGTAGGACAGCTCACAAGCAGGAAATTCGAGTTTTTGCTTATTATTGTGTCTTTCTAGTTTAGGTGGTAAAACAGCTTTTCTCAGCATTTCAGTGTGTGGGGAGAGCACGTCAATCTGTTTTGATTGCTACCAACACACACTGCTACCAGCACTCTGCCAGATCTTTTGTGTGGTTAAGAGCTACTGCAACAAATTACCATATGGGTGTTGGGGTCTTTGCTGCTGGTCTCTTTATTTCAGACTTCTTAACAAGGAGGCCAGGGAGGGAAGTTCTTCCAAACCTCTTTGGATTGAAGAGCTGCTGGCCTGTTGCTTCCGTTTGCTAAAGACCAGGAGCAATCTGTCATTTACAGGTACTTCAAATGCATCATTCTGATAACAAATGTGTAAGTATTTTCCTCCCATTATTGTATAGGCAATAAAGCTGAGTCAACTGTGACCAATAGATCTAAAAATAAAATATTAGAGGCCTTAAAAGCTTGTGGTCTGAAATATCTGTGGAGAGAGTTGCTCAATATGCACCAAAGTTTTTTAGGCCAATGCTCCTGGGACCTTGGAGTACTGTAGGTACTGTTATGGGTTTTCTCATTTTGTACTAGAGTGTTTGTGTGCCAGGGAAGGAGTCCCTCTTCCTCTGCTGCAATCAAATTTAACAAGTACCTAGTTCTAACTTATTCAACCATTTGAAGTGTCTTAGTCTCCCCAGAAGTTCCTACCTGTAATTTCAATACAGTCTTGAACCAAAAGCCTGTCGTAATTCTATGTCCATAAAATTAAAATGAAAAAATGAATCGTGGTATGATCAGAAGTTTAGAAATTGAAACCTTATTTCAGTTCAGCTGCAGAACAGAATACTAGGACTTACAGTCTTAGTCACACATGATATTAAAAACTGCATCAAAGGAGAATAATAGGTACAGAAAAGACCCTTCCTCCACTTCTGACAACCAATGGGAAGCCAAAAGCATATATGTTTTTATCTTATCCCAAAATGTTAGTCCTTTTGTTTCCCATTTCCTTCAATTAACGATTCATCTGGTGGATGCCTGCAACATCTTTTTTTCCTACCAAACATACCTAGAAGGCAGTAAAAGATGGGCTTAGAGAATGAATTATTTCAGCTGTCGGAAATTACTTCAGGTGATGCCTGCAGGATATGGAAATGCCATTGTGCTAGTCCTGAGTGACTGCAAAGGTAAGGACAGCTCCTGAAATGCAGATATGGACTTGTATATGTCCCGTTTCAGGGAAGCCTGGCACCAAACCTGTCCCTGAAGTTCTCTTTTCTGTAGGACCTTCGGGCATCAGAAATCACTGTGTGCCTATTTCCTTCAGCAGCAGAAATGGACGCTCAGAATAAAATCCTACTGACTCAGAAAGCGTGAGAGCATGGGAGCATTGGCCTCAGCAGTGTTTGCATCAGTGAGAAAAAAATTCATTTTGGCAGGGAAATGGGGCTGCAGTGAACATGCTTTCTGGTTTGACCCGGCATGTTTTGTCTGAGGGATGAAACTTGAGAAGTCAGCGTAAACGGGCAACCGTATTCTCTTTAACACAGCCCGGATCACCCAGAGATTGCTGCTTGTAGAGCAGCACTAAGCTCCTATTTGATGAGAGCTGTTCAGCCGCTCCGTACACACAACTGGATCAGTAACACCGAGTTGTGCAACCACACGCATTTCCATAACACGTGATGCTCACTCAAAGCAAAAGTATGTAGAGATTTCCTGAAGCTGTAAATTGACCCATCACTCTTACTGCTCTTGCGCTTCCCATGCGGGCTACGTTTGTGTATTGGTGTGACTCACCCACTTTGGTTATATACACTGGCCCTTCGCACGCTAGGTAAAAAGTAAAGGCTGTCACAGTTCATGGGCAAGGAATTTCCACTGACAACAAAACGATGAGACTATTTTGCATGCAAAGAACGGGCAGTGTGGTAATGAGGTTGACAGAGCAACTTGTTAACCTTTAGACTAACAAAAAAATACAATATTTAGTATGACAGGAACAGGAATTCCTTATGTGAGCGTTTGACCTTTGAGTGCCAAGCCATGCAAACTTGGCTCGAGAAGAAATTAGGGACCAAAGACCAAGCTTTGTGTTCTCGTTTTGTCAGGAGGCATATGGGAATAGAAGTCCCAAAGCAGGCAGCCATGAGGCAGGAGAGACCCCAGCATGGGAGGAGAGACCTGGACACCAGGGTTGCCAGAAATACAGCTGTCTCTGAGAAGTCAGGGAGGACAGATGGGGTGCTGAAAGGGAAACCTCAGCTGCAATGGGGCTGCCAGATGCTGGTGCAAGATCTGGGGCAGGAGGGATGTCTGTGGAGGGGGACCATCTTGATGGCACTTTGGGATTCTCTACTTCTCTCTCTATCTGAAATCACTAGCTCCATTTTCGCACCCTGCTTAAAAAATACTTTGCCTTTAAATTGAACAATACTCTTCCAGTAGATCCTCATTGAAGGCTGTGGCCAAGCAAGAAACAAAAAACAGACTGCTTTGGGACAGTCTTGGTCTTTATGTTTCCCTCTAATTACCAGTCAGCATTTTTTAGGCAATTGAAAAGTGAACAGGGAAATTGTCAGCTCTGTTCTTATTGGGGTGTGAAACTTTAACTTCTGCCATTGGAGAACAAGCTAAACAGGTAAAGTTACACTATTTCTTTGTTACCATTTTCTCATTCTGCTTCATATCTGCTCCTCATCCAGCTTTCTGGACAGAGTCATGCGGATGAGTGGCTGGGGCCAGCGCTTGCTCTGCATGGGAGAAGGAAACTTGCCTCCTCTGTAAGGCAGCTTATTAAGTGATTAAGATGAGGAGGTTAATGTAGGAAGCAGGTTCCATATCCATATGGTACTAAAGAAATTATAGATGCTTGTTGCCAACACGTTGTTTAGGGTGTGTTCTGGAAAATATGAAATGGAATTGGTGTGATGACATTGAAAGAAATTGAGGCGGGTATTTTGCCAGCATGTTTGGGAAATAAAAACACTAATAGTTTGCAGCTGTGAATTTAATACAAAGCCTTCCTTCTAGTCCCATTCTGCTAAACCCTGAGGATTTACTACAGGACGTTTTTGTATTATGGTCTAACACTTGTTTATGACAAGAACTAATCCCTGCTAGCTGTCAACAGAAATAGACACAGCTTGAGTGGCTGAGATAGCATCTGAGCGCTGGCAGATGTGGATGTGAAAGTCTGTCTGTCTTTCCATAGCCCCAGGGCTCTTGCTTTTGCCAGGACGTCCCAGCCAATGGCTGCAGAGGAGCTGTGACCTTGTTTGCTTGAGGACTGTGGGTTAGGATGAGAAAACGTGGCAGGAGCAGAGGCTGAAAGAGATCTGAATCAATGGGTGAAGCCCCTGTCAGTGCTGAAGTGAGCCACCTGCCGTGGGCCACCTCCCCAATTTGTTTTTACTGTCCCATTGCAGCACTCACAGATGACAATTAAGACTGGGGGAAACCAAGGGCCTGACAGCCTGCACAGAGTTTAGCATTTCCCCTTTGCCTAACAAAGCTGTTGAAAAACACTGATAAAGTAGTTTTGCCTCTAATAACCTCTTCTCATTTTGAACTGGTGCTTGTTTGACCTTGCAGAGTTCCAAAATTTGCAGAATCATAGAATGGCTGGTGTTGGAAGGGACCTCTAGAGATCATCCAGTCAAACCTCCCTGCTAAAAAAGGTTCACCTCTATCAGTTTACACAGGAATGTGTGCAGGTGAGTTTGGAAACCTCCAGAAAAGACTCTACACCCTCCCCGGGCAGCCTGTGCCAATGCTTCTTCACCCTCACAGCAAAGAAGTTTCTCTTCATGTTCAAATGGAATGCTAATTAACTTTTGTTTGCAGTTTCTCCCTCAGCTTCAAATATCTTTTCACATATTCTTTAAAGCCACATTTTCCCTCCATTTTCAGGTAGAGACATTTCTTTCAAGCCTTTTCTCTCATGACCATAGACCTTTTTCTGTTATTACATGCCTGCATGTCTTTGTGTTTTTTCAGGCAATGGTGGTCAAGCACTTGTCAGAAAAGAAAGGAGAGAATCATTTGGCATCTGAAATCCTCACTGAATCTTTCTTGGTTTCCTCCTTCTTTTTATTTTTGAGTCTGAAACATTTCCCCTTCAATCCAGTGTGCTGTGCTAAGCGTGTGGGCAGTGACCCTGGGAGCCATGACGTGCCAGCAGCACACCTGTTGGGGGAGGGCTGTGCAGTCAAGGCTTTCGGTAGCAAGATGCAGAAGCTGGTCACCAGTGCTGTGTGTTCCTAATTCCCCAAGAGAAGGATCTGTGCTCTCTTCTCCTTGTCACACTTCTGAAACAAGACACAGAAATGACACCTAGATTAGTGAGATTTAATTAGTAAGATTCATTAAGTCACTAACGGATCATGGTTGCATCCAGTAGTAAAGGAGATCCTGCAAAGCATAGGTCCCATTATCAGATATGGTTAATAGAAATAGAAAAATGTTGCAGGTATTTTTTCTTCTTTCCACAGAAGAACAGCTAAAAAATCAGCTTGTTTCCCTTTCCACTCCAGCACGCTCATCTTCCCGCTGCTGCCACCCGCTCAGACGCACTGCATGAGCGCAAGCAGGCAGCTGGTGCCTACTGAGACACTGTTCTCCAGACCTATCTGAGGGCCAGGTGCTTTTTGCCTTTTTTGTGATTTACTTACACCAAAGTTTGCAATGCAGCTGTTAGCGGGGCTAGGCAGGAGATCCAGCAGCAGGGTGGGGAGTGGTGTCATGGAACATCAGGCAGCTTCCCGGCAGCTAAGTGGAACTGGATGTAGCCGTGGCAAAAAAAAATCCCCACAACAAAAGCTTTCTGCTTCACTGGAAGTTTTCATGTTTTGCGACTCACTTTCAGTATGGAAAATACCAAAGGAAAAGCACCTGGCCAGCACGCTGGCTCTGTGGCAGCCCTGGAAGGAGCCATTCCCCACAGTTTTGTTGCTATTTCCAGCTTCCCCTGAAAGCCGTTGCAGTCCCCACCCTCACCTGGATCCTTCAGATGCTGCTCCCATGCTGCAGCCCTAGCCCAGGCATGGCCCTGATGCTGCACCGGTCCTTCTCTGTACTACATCATCAAAACAAAGGTTTCAGTGCAGTATACATAAATACCTGTGTCACAAAGTCTCCAGGCTGCAACAAGCTAAGGCAGGGTAGCATGTGAAAAGGCTCCCTGCCTACACTCTACTCCTTGTAGATAAGAACCTGACATTTCCAAGGCACGTCAGGTGATTCCTTGTCATCTGTATTCCACAAAAATATAGGAGACTGTAATACACCATTACTCATTTTAGACTTTGTATTTGCCAAGTGAAAGTACATGGGGGAAATTAGAAAATTGTCTTTTTCTCAGATCCTGCCTCTTCCCTGGCAGCTTTTGGCTTTCAAACTGACCTGGAAAAATAGAAATCTCTTTACATCCAGCTGCCATGCAGGAAGATGTTTGAGTGTTTACAACTATTTTAAAAGGTCCCTACCGACTGGTTGAAATACAAGAAATACCATCTTCTAGATAAAGAACACAGATATATATACTGTTAAATAGAGCTATTTAAAATGGTTTCAATTTTAAATTTAAAAATGTTTGACTGTCATTGCTCAGTAGCAAATCCAACCCACTTTTCTTCTCATCCCTGTGGGCTGGTGCATATTTCCAACTAAAGGAAATATTCAAAATAATAAGAATCATTGCCCCAATGTTTAGTTCACATGTGGGTAAAGGCAACAGAGTGATGGGATCAGGGTTTGTCTTTTTTGCTAGTAAATTATTTTGTACTAGTAGCTACAAGGGTAAGTTGTGCATGCAGCACAATGTGATTAAAATGACCTTCTAGGTTTAATAAAATGGCTAAAAACTGGGAGGACATAAAAAATAGGTAAATAGTGAGGGACAGAGGTAGAGAGCGTCTCTCTGTCTTGAAGGCTACAGCTTCAGCTGTTTCATACAGCATACATTTTAACATAGATGCTTTTTGTATAAGTGATGATAACGAGCTGCCCACAGATCAGCCAAATTTAAATCAACTTGAATGACAATTTAAAGGCACAGGCTTTATGTACAATTGTTTTTTGCACTAAAGCTGGTCATTCTTTCTTCTGCCGTGAGTTCCCTTTCCATCAAATCAAGGCAATTCTGTGCCATCCTGACACAGGGCAACCTGGGCAGTAAGCAGTCTTTAATCAGTGTCTTTTAAAAATGCTTTTAATTCAGTGCTTTGTTTTTAAAGCATATTTTGGTGCACTGACTTCAAAGGATTTACCAGGAGGGGTGTGAAACGGGACTAATGACATGGCTGATATAGAGAGAAGAAAATGGGTCAGCTAATGTCAGTTGATTGAAATAAAATAAGTCCAGGAGCATGGTGCTTCATTCTACACACATTCTGAATCACAAGATGAGGATGGGGGTACATGGAGGCTGACAGCTTGACAGGTGGCGAGTCCCCTTCACTGGCTAACCACTGCCATCTGCTCAACAGGGAACACATGTGTCATCTAAACACCACCCACCAGACATTGGTTTATTTCTTAAACAGAAGTTAACATGAAAGAGGGAATGCAAGAAGCCACACAAGCTGTAAACCCAGTGGCTCCTTCCGTGCGTGTGGATGGAAGGGTGAGGCCAGAGCTCTTGCATAAAATAGTGGTAGCATGGAAAAACATGCATAGAGAGTTGTGCACAGAAAACTTGAAAACTTGAACCTTGCATACACACCTGAAGAGAATGTGCTATTTTAAATCTATTTCCTTTCAAATCATTGAATGAGCAATCAGAGTCCTGTCTCTGAACCACTTCTAAATGGCTCACTTTGGTAAACTTTTCACTTTTCCCTCCGATGTAAAATGTCAACATTTGTGTTCTACAGTGTGACGAAAGCCATCTTTTCTGCTGTGTTGTGTAATGTAAGAAATGTCATATTGAAAAATTCAACTTCATTGAAAAGCTTTTTATAGTTGCCTCTGATGTTGTAAGATGCACTTGGCAAAAATGTGTTGGCTTAATGGATGCAATTGAATCACGATCCTCTCATGGCAAACCGTCACAGTGGAAAACAGTCTTTGCTAATATTTTCCTAGTTCCCTGTGTGTCAGGACACTGAGGAAAGCTCTTGCAAAATGCAGAGCTTTGTTGTATGAATCTACAGGTAATAGCCAAGTGATGATATTTTTCATTCTAAGTAAACACAGCTTGTTTAGGAAAAATAAAAATAAGTAGAAAGTCTGGCCCTCACATCCTGGCAGAAGAAGGAAACAGTGGCCAAGTGCCTTCGTAATGCCAGCTTTGGCTCCTTTGGTGTTTGGATCACCACCACCACCTCTCTTCATTGCTACAGGCTGATGTTTTCTATCAAAGTGATATAATCCACTGTGCTGCACAGTGGAAAGCCTGGGCAAACTCAAATCCCTCTCATCCCAAAGAGGTGATAAAGTTCTTCCCCAGGGTAGAACGAGGTGCTAAGCGCTGTGGTGTATGAGTTCAGTAAATGGGGTTTTAATGATTCATAGGATTTGTTCTGGATGTACATACACACTTTTTGCAGGACATTAACACTAAATACCTTTGAGCAATCTGGTTGCCCATCAGGTGAGGAGGATGTAACCTGCTGTAACTGAATGAATCGTTCCTGTGACTTGAGGACCTACCACCACAGAATCAGTCCACTGAGCCACAAAAAACCCAATTAATCTTGGAATAAAAATGATTTCTGTAAAACCGAACAGGTTTCAGTCTTCCTTAATGGTAAGGCATGTCTGCCAATTTGTCATAAGATTTTTTCAGCAAGCTTCTACTTCTCAGTGATATTGCAGTGAAAATAATTGTAAGTCAACTCATCTTTATTTTTCAGTAGCATTATATATATGGGTACAAGGCATTCATGAACAAATTGTTGAGCAACTTTGTGTTGTGTAGATTCTGTAAAGTTTAAAGGAAACATGGAGGAGACAATCGTGCCTCCATGCACTGAGCCTCTGAGCTCACTCCCCATTGCTCTATCTGTAGATGTTGTTCAAGACTATTAATTTAGTTAAAGTACGGTTATTTGTTAAGTAACTTACAGATCAGTCCACCTGCTTCAAAGCAGTCTGGCTATCAACATCCCTGCCAGCCTATGGCTCGTGTTATCAACAAGCACAACTACATGTTAAAATCATAACAAAACAAACCTCTTCTTCTAAAAGTAGGAAAATTCTATTTACAGTGGATTTATGGTGGTAACAAATCAAGGAAGAGCTGCTGGCCCTTTCTCTTCTCTAGTAGGAATTTCAATGAGTCAGTGTCTTTGCAGAAGAGCAGCCTTGGCTGTGTTGTTTAAAACTGCAGTGTATGATCGCGCATCTCCTGCTCCAGGGCCAACAGTGTACAGGTGTCTTGGGTTTCTGCAAGATCTGTGTGTGGGCCACCAAAGGACAGTTTTGTCCTCTGGGATTTCAGCTTGTGTTTTACATCTGATAAACTCTCATGTGACTGTAATGGGTTGATAGTAATTTGGATGAGTTCATCCATAGGCATAAAAAAAATAAAGAAAATATAAGTCATCTATGCACCAAGAGAATAAATTTCAGTGGTCAATCCTTGATGAGGATTTGGTCTTAGAAATGGAGAGCAAATCCATGGATTTCCTTTATAGGCTTGTTAATATTTTGTTCTATGCTTTATTGTTTTTCTTGCATTTAGATATTTGCAGCTGTAAAGACCTAACAGATACACTGTTAATATATTATTACATCTCACTCTGGTCTGAGTAGGCAAGAAAGAAAATGAGACCGTAGTTGAACTTTGTTTTGACTCATAAGAATTTTATTTGTAGATACATATGTACATATATATATATTCATTGCAGTTGCTCTTTAGAAATGATGGATCCAACATAACATTCAAAATGTGTTGGATTTAGGTTCAGATAGTGCAGGAACACCTGGGTTTTTGTGGGCCTGGGTTGTGTCTTAGGCAATGTCTTCTAGGTGTGCTCTGCTGCAGATGTCCAGAGCTTCAACTGCTGTCACTGATATACTGTACTTTCATACATAAAATCTGTTGGTTAGCTGTTTGAAAAACCAGGAGGTTGATTCAGATGTAGTGTAGATTGTTTACAGACACTGACAACATGATGAGAGGTTTGATCTCAAACCCTTTTTTACTAGTAGTCGTGACAGTGTTGGGTTGACAGTTGGATCTCATGATCTTAAAGTTCTTTTCCAACCTAAATGATTCTATGATTCTGTTTCCTAAACTTGCCTACTCTTCCTGTGCTTCTGATACTATGAGGCTGTGAGGATTCAATATACCACCTAGTGACCTCTGGGATTTTTTATATTTTGTAAGCAATGGGTGAAAATCTCTGGTTAAACATATAATTTATCAGAATTTCATAGGGAAAGGAGCCACACAGATGCAAAGATGGTGATAGAGCAAGAGAAACCGAGGTTGACCAAGCAAAAGAATAAATTTCAGCATGTCTGCCCCACACATATCCATAGGTATTTCTAACAACAGGACATCCATCAAAAGACTAATCAAAATAATCCTTCTCTTTATTTCCAGTTGCTAACTGGTAGCACTTTCAAACTCCCCAACTCTTCAGCCCAACAGGGATACTAATTAGCTGTCATGTTTTTCCCAGGTGTGTACAGCATTGTTTGAAGTCTCCAAACCAGAACTAAACAAACTTTTAGTCCCTTCCTAGTTTAATATTTACCTTTACGATTAAGGCTCTAATTATTTCACAGATTGTCTGGCTTTATTGTCTTCCTGGCAATGAATTAGAAAATCCTGAAGCTGGAAGAGAAATGAAATATTGTATTGAACTGTTTCATATTCATCTGGATTTCTGCTTAAGGACAATTATACCAGGATCTTTATTTTTTATCTAAAACATTCTCTCTCTAATTAATAGCTGATTTTGTTTTGGAATTCAACAAACCAGTTCGTAATGAGAGTTGTTTCAGGATTTAAGGAAACTTTCAGATCCTGTATTTGCAGCAATGCTCAAATTTGCCTCCTTAACCTCTTAAATAAAATGATTCAGCTATACCACTTCTGTTGCTTGATGTGGGTCCAGCTGACCCTTTCAAAAGTGTTCAACTGTCCAATAAATCAGAATGATAGAAAAGATAAGGCAGTCCCGGTAATACAGAGGGGGAAAAAAGGACACCATCCAGGCACTGCAAAGACTTTCATTCTGGTACATGAAGTGTTTGAATTAAAATGTCATTTTTGTGAGTACTTTGAAGAAATTTGTTTATCTGTTACATTGCTTGGCACTTATGATAAATGATGTAAATAAATACAGAGCATGCACTGTGTTGGATAGGAGGTTAATTTTCCTGTGCTTGAAAATTCTCATTGTAAAGACGAGAAGTGCTCTTCTAAAGTAATTTATGCTTAGGAGAAAAATGTAGAAGGCATGAAAAGTGGTAGAGTATTCCACTGATTGCTTGCTAGTAAGCAGATCAAGAAAATTGCAAAGGCAGCTGGAGGTGACTTTAGACATAAGTCAAAAAAAAGTATGCTATAAGGAATGAAGAGTATAATAGGCTTTTGACGTATCAATATATGCACGAAAGATTCCCTTTTTAAGTGAAATAATTCAGCTGTATTGTTAAGCTTCGTGGGGAGAATGAATATATTCTCCCAGTTGCAGGATTTTTTTCCAGTTAAATTTAATTTCCAGTTAAATCAGCACCTTGCTGGCAAACTAGCCACTTTTATCTGTGTTGTTTTTACCGTTGTCGCATGAAGATTGCCCGTTGTGCTAATGGCTTTTGAGTCTGTTGTCATCCCGCTGTTAAGTGGAGAGCAATTGAAGTGGAGAAAGCAGAAAAAAAATGTACGCCATGGAGGCAGGGAAAAAGCTGAAGCTGCAGGTTGAAAAGCGACCCAGAGACTTTGCAGGAATTATGTACAAAGGAAAGAGGACTGTGTGGCTGTATTTGACTTTACTGCTCTGTTGTCTGGCTATTATGCCATGAAAATAGTTTAATTAAAACACTTACAGCACTCCAGATGGAACACAGCTTTAAAGCAGGTGTATGCAGCGTGAAGCCAACAGCGTGAAGCCTCCGGAGTTCTTTTTACCTCTTCAAGAGGTTTCATCAGATTCAGTGAAGAATGAAATCTCAGAGTTTTCTCAAGAGCATGTTTAAATATGGGCAGCTCCCCTGTCCCTCTTCTTTTTTTTTTTTTTCCCGTTTTTCTGGCATGTGCCAGCTATGAGGAAAACTGCTATGAATCTAGACAAATACAGCTTAATAAAATTGTTAAAAAATTGCTTCAGGTTTGGCTTCTTTCCCTCAATGAAATCATGAGGTGGATTTACAGAGTGTTTTCCTTGCTGCTAATTTGGTTTAAGCTGGGCTTGTCCTTCATTCGTGTTCAGAAAAACTTTAATGGAAGCAGCAATAGAAAAATCAGCCTAGAATAGTTACAGCTCATAGTCAGTGCCCAGGTACTCAGAAGTACTGGCCTATCAATCTCTCAAAATCCTGCAAATATTTATTTGTATAAAATCTATTTTAAAAATACTTGTAATGTCTTGGCCTCATTGAAATCTCTCAACAGTGAATTTCATAGACAAATTTGAACCAGACACTCCCTCATTGCCGCCTTTTTCTCTTTCAGTGTGTTGCTAATCACCAACTTGCATTCATAGCATGAAAGACCAAGACATGATAGACTTGCACTTTACCTTCCTCCATCTGCGATTATACTGAATCAGCAAGTCAGGACAGTTGCCTGTCCCTTCACCTATTCAGGAAGACCAAGGCACATGGTGATGGAGATTTCCCCGTGATTGCCTGACAGCAGAGCCTACAAGGTTACATTGTACTATGTTTAGTGTTTACACTCTGTTACTAACAAACTCCAAATGTTGAACCTTACCTTGAAAAGCCTAAATTTTTGCCCTTGTGTTTGATTCATCTCCTTTTATTTTATCCTTGAATGCTCTTGTTGGCTGTTTATCTCCAGACTGGACTCATTCACCCAGCCACATCCATATTGCAATGCTACGGTGTAGAAATGTGAGACTTGCGATCAAGACATCAAGAGTATCCAGAACTTCAAAACAGTGTGGTCAAACTCTTTGAATCTCCAGTACTTTGTGCTTTAAATGTGAATATTGGATATACACTTCTAAGTTTAAAGCTGAGGATTTTCAATTTAATGAAAATGAGAAAAGGACTGAAAAATCCTGTAGGAATTTTTCTATAAAATTTTGCATTTAATGTGTTCAGATGTTCTTCTAATGGGTGTATAAAACTGAAGCTGGAGCCACTAGATGCCAAGGGATCGTCTTGAGTAAATCAGTCAGCAAAGATGTGGGAAGGAGCAAATTGCTTATTTGGGCTATGCAAGGCTGCAATAATCTGAGATGTAGGTGTTTGGAGACTGGGGAGTCAGGAAAGTTGCAAAATCGGGGCTGGAAAGAGTTGTTCCTTTTTTTATATAGATTACCAAATGTCTATCAGGTTCTGGTATTTGTTCTTCATCTGCCTCCACAACCCTGAACCAAGCAGCATCCTGCTGGGCACTTCCCTTCCCTTCCCTCACACCAGTCCCTCAGGCACCCAGTACTGGTTTCTGGGCGCCACCTCTTGGTCGCTGTGAATGGTTGCTCTTGTAGCTCTTGTTCTCGACACCTCTATTCATCTCACATTGGGTTTTCAAGAAAATAATATTACCATATTACCATGTCATGCAAAAGAGAACCTTGTATTTCAATGATTTGATTAAAAGCAATATTACAATAGTGCTTGACAACGCGGTCTACAGTAGGTTATCTCATGTGAAGACTGGCAGCAAAACTTGCAGATGTTAGGGACAGCTGGATCGTGCTTCTGTGATTTGAATGCATTTTCCATATCCTTCCCTTGAGCTCCTCTATACCATGCTGAGGTCTGGGGCACGTGGTCTGGTCTCCTTCATTTGGTACTGAATGTGGGGCTGATGGACGGGTACTGCCCTGGAGTGCTGCTCATTGCTGAGGAGAGCCATGACCATCAGTGAGAGCAGCTCCTTTGAAACATCTTTGTAGCATCAGCTAGCAGCTGAGTAACATCATATCAAGCAAATGAGAAAAATGTGTGCCTCTAAATCCATTTCCAAAACTGCCTGTGTAAACCACACATTTGTGAGTAGAAATAAAATCTGATGTTTTGAATTAGCTCTTAGAATCATGGAATTGCTTCAGTTGGAAAAGACCTTTAAGATTATCGAGTCCAATAATTAACCTAACACTGACAAGCCTGTTACTAAACCATGCTCCTCAGCATCTCTCTGGGCAGCCTGTGCCAGTGTTTAACAAACCTTTCAGTGAAGAAGCTTTTCCTAATATCCTACCTAAACCTTCCCTGGTGCAGCTCAGGTTTGTGTAGGTGGGCTTCCTTTTTTTTTTGTTGTTTATTTAATTTTTGCTGGTTTTGTGGGAGTTTTTAGTCCCTATGACTAGCCGGTGCCAGATAGTTCAAAGAAATCTACTATACTTTAATAGGGATAAAATAGTCTGATGTGAAAACATCAAAGGCTGAGATTTAACATCCTTTGTATTTACTCATAGAAGCACAGGTGCAGTTCTCCACAGCCTTTATTTTCATTCATCCTAACTCTTACAGCACTCATTAAAGTTTCAGTCATCAATTAAGACAATGTGTTTCAGCTCCCCTGTTATTGTTCTCAGGAAAGCAGACTTTCCCAGCATGATACGTGTTGGAGGGTTTTACACGACGGTCTGTGAGCCCCTGGTGGCACGTGGAGAGAAGGCTGAGCAGATGGTGATGGCTTTCCCTTGGGATCCCGCGTTAACATTTGGATTAAAAGCTCATTTGTTAGTTCCTTAATGTTGAGTGCTTGAGTGACTCTTGGGGAGTTTTGTGAGGAACTGCAAATGAAGGAGGTCTGTATAACCACGGGTGGGATGGAAGGTGAGCATTTTAGTTTAAAACGAACCTTTCTGCTCTGTGCCCGCAATAGCTAAACCATTGCAGTATCTAAGCCCTCCAATGTCATCATCCTTTGAGGTCTCTCATGAAACAGGTTCACCTCCCTGCTCTAAATGTACATTACTGACTGATTAAGAGACTTGTGCCTTCGAGCCACTTTCTGCCTTTAAAGGGCAGGAAATGCAGCACTAGTACTGGTGATAATGAGATAATGAGTTTTGTAGCTTACCTCAAGTCCTTGAAAGAGGAGTAGAAATGGAGTTAACTGCTGCTGATTTTTAAAACAGGGATTTGTGCAGCAAAGCTCTAGCAATGACTTGCTGACTTGTGATCTGCCTCTGTTTGCAAATTTTATGATGCCAACCAGGATTAACTGATTTTGCCATTAAAGGGAGATAAAATGATAAAACTAAAAAGCAGTCTGTAAATTCCAGTAACAAGGGGTGCCAACCTCTGCATTTTGTAATGGTTGGGACCTTGACATTTTTATGTTCCTCTTTATTTGCAGTTTGGCTCTAGCTGGAGGAGGCAACATTAATTGCCAGGGGATATACAGAGAACAGTTCAACTAATAACAACATGGGTTTATAGGACTGTGGGATGAGTTGGAAAGGCAAAAGAATAATCCTTCATATTAGTCTATCTTAACCAGGTATTAAGGAATCACTAAAAGAAGTAGTAGAATGTTTAAAAGGAATAGAAAAAGACCCACAAATATTTTGAAAGTAGCCTGTAAGTCCAGGTAGCAAAACCACAGAAAAAGTAATGGTATTAAGCTGTACTAGTGAAAATCTAGTGCAAATATTCCCTCCATTCTCCCTCCCTCCCCCCAGCAGTCTTCATAGTTCTCACAGGTATGACTTGAGCATCCACCCTGTCTGAGAATAGCCCTGGGTCTTACAACCAGATGTCAAATTGCTTTCAGCCATACAAAAACTCTGTCTCTCTTCCATCCTAGGGTACCTGTATCAGAGATATCAAGAACCACTCTCTGCGTGATCTGAAGATTGTCAGCAACCTGCACAGATTCACTGGCAAGGGAGTTGGACTAGATTATCTCTAGAGGTCCCTTCCAACCCCAACCATTCTGTGATTCTGTGATTGACTCTGCTTGCTGTAGGGCTCACACAAGCCGTGTTCATCTTGGTGATGTTATTCAGGTGCAACAGGACTCTGTGCACATGCTCTAAAGATGACTGGGTAAGCTGATGCTTTCCTCTTGACACAGCTTGCAGTGATTGCATTGCTTTTTGTGGGTTTTTTTTTTCCATTTTCAGAAGACATTTAGTAGAACTCTGCTCAGTTATGTCCAGAGTCAGTAAGATCATTAAGAAGGAAAGGAATTGAAAATTTGTACAGCTCTGACGGGTCGATCATTTACTCTCGCTGCAGCTTGAATTAACTAGGGCAGCAATACCAGCAAAGCAGGAGCAAAACACGGGGATAAAGTGCCAGGGTTTGATTTTTTTAAGGTTTGTTTTTTGGGTTTTTTTTCCCCTAAAATGAAAATGGGGTGATCTGTGTCCCCCCATCCACTTTGCAGCCAAATAAAGAGCTTTATTTCAGCTGCATAATGACTGAGCTCTACAAAATATTAGGTTGCACACAGTTTTCCACTGCCCCAGCCATATTTCAAGGGAGCAACTTTGTTCCATAAAAGTAAATTTGTTGTGAAGGGATTATTCTTGGAGTTGAATGTCAAGGCATAATTGCAGACTAGGAGCTTGCAGGGATCTTTATTCACCTTGGGTAATAAAACTTCTTGTAATCTGAGCTGGGTACCAAAACCAGCAGAGAGTTTATGTAAAACATTCACAATGGACCAGCCTGTTCAGCCACTTTATCTCTTGGGCCACCCCTAGGATGGCCTTAGACATGTAACATTGCTCATTCCTTGTATGGTATCTCAAGAACCTGTATTCACTCTGTCTGGCTGATACGTGCAAAAGCTGAGATACTCATAAAGCTTCCAATACTGCAGCACCTTGTTTTTGAGTATTCGATTGTACCTTCCTCTAGCTTTTGTGTGACAAGCAGTTACACTAGAATTATTTCATCAAATTTCTATTTTTTCTTCCCCTTTCCTAGAAAAAGACCAGGTTTTCCTTGGCAGGGATGGAGGGATTGCATCGAGGAAAAAAAAAACCCGAAGAAATGAGAAGAAATTGAATTTACTAAAAATAAAAAAAATGTGGTTTTATTTTCTCTCCTTTTTGGTAGGAGCCTGGAAATGAGCTAAAATAATAATCACTAATTACAATCATTTAATCTGGAAATTAAAAAGCTACATGAATGCAATTTTTTCATTTAAAATAGAAATTTCAGGTAAATTTAGCAAATACATAACGAGCAAATGATACTCAAGGCACAAGGAAATTAGTTAGCTAATGAGGGATTTTGAAAACCTGGGTATATATTCTGGGCTGAATACAGTCTGAATTGTAATTCTTCTCATTTATTACCATAAGGGGTAAGTCAGGGAAAAGCAAAGTGACTCAAAGGACAGTTTAACTGATTAGTGCTTTGATCTGATCTTGTAAAGTTCAATTCTGAAGGAAGCATCCCAAGAAGTCGATATGTATGTATTTGCATGTACAAAACACTCTGAAACTGCTATGAATGTCCCTTTTTAATTTTAACCTCAGTTTTGACAGTGGGTCATTATTTTAATAGAAACAGTAAATGGGAAGAGATAGATCAGCATTCAAAGGGGCAATCTGTAGTCTGAATAAGCAGTAAGTAACAAACTGAATCAGTCTTAAGAAATTTTTTCTTTTATCAATAATGTCAGCTCATCCTGTTCAAAATTCCATTTTAATTTCTTTGAAGGGAGGGAGTCAGAGAGATTGAGATGGGAAGGATACTAATGTTTCACTCTGGGGGTCTAGCAAGCCTGCAGTGAATACTGGGATGAAGATGACATCAGAAAAATCTTCATTTGCACATTTATGTTGCTAAATTTGTCTTGCAGTAAAACAGAATTTAGTCTGTTCTAGATATCTTGTCTATCTTGAAAGCCAGAAGAGTAAAATTTGATACACTGTTGTCCCTCAGGGCTGAAAAGTGTTTCAGCTGAAGAACCCTGAATATTAAGCTGCATGGTCCTAAAAGGGAGTGTTTAGGAATTTTGCTTCAAAGGCTGTATTATTAGCCAGGCCCTGGTTTGCGTGAAGTACCCAAGGCTGCCTCCAAGGTGATGTAAAGCTTTATTGGCTTCCCAGTGGATGGAATAGCAGAGAAACTCTCTGCAGGAATACATTTACATGAAATTTGCTTGGTTAGCTTACTGTAGCATGCAATTTTAATTATTCTTGGTTTTTTGTGGGAACCAGAAGAGCGTACAGATTCTTCCCAGTGCCTCTCACTCTGGGTAGTCTAACTTCAGCGCCGTTATTGACCTTTCTGTTTTGGTAGCTTGGTCCCCAGGAGTTCCCCAGGCTCAGCACATTTGTGCAGTGGGTCTCCAGGCACCCCTGCTTGAGCAGGTATATTCTATTGAGGTGAGAACTGCTCTGTCTCACGGGGCCTGCTGGCTGGCGTAGCTGATTTCTATTTCTGAGCACCACTTCCAGTTTATTCCCAGTAGTAGTATTTTTGTGGCAAACTTAATGAGGTTTTTCTTCCCTTAGGGAGACTTTTAAAAAAATAGGAATAATTTATTCAGAGCGAGTCTTATGTATTTTCAGGAACGACAGGAAGAGAGTTGAGGGAAGGGGAAGACATCTATATGTGTTACAAGCCAGCAAGGTAAACCAGGCTGCAATGGTCTGACACTTACAACAACGAGAAACTACCAATAACCAACAAATCCCACCATTGATTTCACTTCTGAAAAAATCAGCTCACAATTCTTGATTTATTTAAGTTAGCATAAGACAATCATAGGTGGGATTCAATTTTCAGCAGAAGCTGCTCATCACGTTAACACACATATGGAGCAGATGCCAGTCCTTCTGGATGCTTCCTTTATCACAGCAGGAAACTTTGATAGAGCAAAATCTAAAGTGAGCAATAACAAACATTTAGGAAGAAGAATAAATGAACCTAAATCTGATGGTCCTTCAAATTTTGCCCCAGAGAGTGTGAACTGAGTTATTTAGATTTAGCTATTCAGATCTTTAGCTATTCTACCAAGTAAACATTGGCTACAGTTGGTTGAGAGGCTCAGAGAATAATCTGGAGCAAATAGAAGGAGTGTCTTAAATTTCCAAAAGACTGAGGGAAACTAAATATCAAAAGCTGCAAGTAGTAGAGTAATTTAGAGATGGTTTTCTTTGTATGTAAATCAGAGAAATGTATTTTCTCTAGACCTTTCATTTCAGTTTTCACCAGGAGGTAGCAGCAGGAAGAAAGCTTCCCGCTATGACCTTTTTAAGTAGTGTGGGAGTCCAACATGTTGTAGAGCAGGCTTGACAGAATACCAGTAAGCTTGATGTAGGTATCATGATATTGATAGTAAACAGTTACCAGAACAGTGTGTCTGCATGTTTCTATGTGTATGTGTATGTGTACCTTCTAATGGATGACAGTTTTAAGAGTGTATTATTCACTGTCCCTGGAACAAGGATGCATGTGAATGTAGCTTGTGCTAAGAACTTACTAGCACACAAAAAAATAGATGATGATAGCAGAAATACCCCAAAATGCAACCATGAAATCCTACAGAGGCCTTGAGAGCGTAGAGCATAGAATAGAAACTATTTGTAAACACTTACCATGAGTGGTCCTTAAAGAATGTAACCATGGACACTGGATAAAACTCATTTTAGGTACAAAAAAGAGAAAAAAACTCAAGTACCCAGCATACAGTAACTATCATATAAAGTAAAACTTGATATAACTTGGAATTTATGTACCAACAAGGAGAGAGCAAGTAAACAAACCATTAGGAAGTTAATAAAAATAATCCATGCAGACTCAAGAGTGAAGAGGAAGAAATCCCCTTATCGATGTTATAATCCTTGCGGTGAGGAGTGTGGGATGCTGTTGATGATATAACAACATTCAGTGAAGAGTGGGCATAAGATCAGAAAAGAGGTAGCTGTGAGAATGTTTTGCATGTATGGATTTTAATTACACCATGATTGCAAAAGAGCTGTTATAATTGGATGCTTTCAAGTATAAATGTTCATACCACTGTAACTGGACTAGTAATAATTCTTGGATTAGACTGTCACAACTTTAATTAGACTATCAAAGAATTCTTGGACCTGAATATCAAGTGTGTTCCTTTGGCTCACATATGTAAGGTCATCTGCCCTTGAAGGTGGTTTGTAAAATCTGGATGCAATACTATGTGTGATGGGCCAAGGGCCTTTTGATGATCTTCCAGAAAAAAACTGAGAAAATGGTACTAGCGGTTTCTTCACAATGGGTATTTCACTAGTGATGAAATAGCTAAAAGAATTTATTCTTGAAAGTGTTAATATCTGTGACTCGTTCCTCTAAAATAGAGCAATTGTAAGGCTAGCTAGGAAGAGCTATCTAAAAGAACCTAGTAAAAGGCTGCCATCCAGGCCAGCTAACAGGAAGCTACTTGACTGTAAAGAGCAAAATAGGAAGATAAAGTTAAAAACAGCAAGTTTGTGAAAGTTTGGGCAGTCAGGCAGCTGTAATGGTTATTTCTCTCTTGAGTATGTACCAAAAGTACTGAAAGGCTTAAGGGGAACAGATCCCAATCCCTTCACATTTTTATTGATCTTATCTACTAAAGTTATTTGATAGTAGGGGATTTAAAATTGAGCTACATGTGAATATTCATGATAATGTTGAGGACTATATACCTTTGGAGTATGGATAGAGGAAAACCTTTTAGCTGACTGAATTAAATTACTTCAGGTGAACTGAATTTCATTCCAGCTGATTGATATTGCACCACTTTCAACAAAGAAACTGCAAGTCCAGCTGTAGAAATTTCCTTTAAAAATCTAGGCAAGGTGAAGCACAAGGGCTGGAGACAGCTGGCTTTCAATGCAGACACGATCCTCTCTGAGCAGAAGTTGTAACAGCTGCATGTTTAGGTAGGTTTTCAGTAAAGGAAGTGAAAAGGATTGGTTGTAATCTGCCTGAGATAAGGGTCCTGGGAAGATTTATGCTGCTGAAGACTTTATGAATCTGAGTAAGAAGTAAATATTTCTACTTTCAGGCCTTTTGTGAAGCCCTGTGCAATTTGCAGCAACTGCTCCTTTTCCAATCTGTCTGTTTACTGTCTTTTTCTATGGATTTTAAAGAGGGAGATCTTAGTCTGGTACCTTACAGCTTATCGAAATGCTGTGTCATTCTGCTTGCATAGCTATGCATTGTATCAGTTATAATAATCTCATTTTGTAGTAAATATTAGAACAGTAAATAATTTACCAGTGCTCATCTTAGAAGAGTATTGTATTGAGCTTGCAGGATGGGTAGTAACATACTGGGGCTCTGTGAATTCAGGAAATCATTCGTTGTAGTTCTTCAGTGCAGAAGCAGACTGATTTTTAGCATCTCCTCTGAGCTCTCCCTTCCTGCAATCTGTTGTACTCTTCTGTTGGATTTGTGGGTTTGGGTTTGTTTTTGCCTGTGGGTGGGTAGTTTATCTCTCTTGCCAGCAGAAATGACAAAATATCGCATTTAAATTTGACAAAATGTCAGTGAGACTTGACCAGGGCTGTTCAAGTAAGTGTCTGCATATATTAGAAAAAGGAGGGAGGGGAAGGAGGTATGAGCATACCCTTATTTTTGCCTTAAATCTGTTAATCTTGAATCTTTTTGCCTAATGGTGAATGCAGAGCCCCAGAGTCCTGTATGCATCCTTCCTGCTGTGGAAGTTTCCCCCACATCCACTAGATGTTACTATTAGT
Organism: Colius striatus; assembly: GCF_028858725.1. Lineage (NCBI taxonomy): Eukaryota > Metazoa > Chordata > Aves > Coliiformes > Coliidae > Colius > Colius striatus. The sequence continues at coordinate 22,325,322 of NC_084768.1, forward strand.
CTGTAGAAGTGCATTATAACAGCCACATTAAATTCCTAACCAAACCTCTGTAACCGAGCCTGAGAGCTCGTTCTGTGTCAAACCCTTCCCCATCATCACACCCCCCCCCCCCATTTACTTTTTCGATTGTTACTGTCACATCTAGAATTTACAAAATTGCCACTTAAGAGTAGAAAGTGACAATTTCCTTCTAAATCTTCTAGTTGTGGAGACCCCTCTTGCCCTTTTCTCTGAGCACGTTAAATGCATCCAGTACATGGCAATGCAGCAAAGCAGCAAGAAGTAAGGCTATCCTTTTTAACTCTTATGTGAGTTTGACTTCAATCCTGCAAAGAATGTCTAATGAGCTTTCCATTCTCTATGGTAAATATCTGGATTAAAGGCTTTGAAGCTTGCCATTATTTCATTCCTTGGTGGTGGTTTTTTTTGTTATTATTTTGTTATATTAGCACTTAGGAAAAATTATTTTTAAAGAAAATTTTTGTGTTTTTGCACCTCTTGTGTTGTGTTTGTCCTCCCTCTTTCCCCTCCTTTAAGGATACAGCCAAATGAGGAGGGCTAGTGCCAGCCTGCCTGCTTACTTCGATCTTGTTACACATGGCTGTGGCTTCCACTGCACCAGCTTCAGCACTTTACTCATGCTGTATTTAATCCAACAGAAAACCAACACAGAAAAAAAATCTCTGCAAACCTAGAAAAAAAGCTGCGAATCTTCCCACTGAAGAGCTGGTCTTTGTGATGGGCAGACACTAGGAGGCACGGGACAGAATCCCATCCTCAATTTCCTTGGGGGTTTTGTTCTCCACTGGCATTATATGTAGCTCCAGCTGTTGTCTAGGGAAAGCAGAAAGCAGCTCCTGGAGAGAGGTGGGAAGGAGCGAGCCTATTGCTTTCAGCACTGTTGACATGCTAGATAGGCACAGTCATAATCCGCTGTAGAAATCCTGAGCTTTATCTCATAAGCTTGACTTCTACCCTGTTTCCTTCTATCTGATTAGGACACCTTCAGTAAAACATGTTAGTGTAAAAAGTCATGAGTAGGCTTGCAGTCTAATGTAATACTGGGGAGTTTAGGAAGGGAAAACCATCTATTTATCCTGCTGAATGCCCCCAAAATTGTTTCAGGCTATCTGCAGGATCAGGAAGGTGATATTACGTTGGCTATCCATAAATCACAAATCAATGGTTATCTCTGCTACAAAAGCATTAGGCAACAGCAACATCTTCTCAGCTTCTTCAGGGGCTCACCATTCAGGGAGATACTGACCTTAGCAGAGTTAAGCTGTTTCAAACCTAGATTGCATTCCTATATCAGGGACTTATGTGTGGCCTCAGCCTTGCCTTGTCTCTTAACCCTTATTTTTTCAATCAGCACACCGATGTTTCCTTCATTATCAGTGTATGCAGTAACCAGGGAAAAGGGCTTTTAGGCTCACCTGAGTGTGACACAAGTGTTAATTGATAATAGAAAAGTTATGCTGTGGAAGAGCTGGCAGTGTGCAATTATGAATGTTTTTTTCAAAGGTCAGAAAAGGCACCCACACCAAACCCTTCATCCAGCTCCTCAGAAGATGGTGGTTGTTTCAAAAATGTTAAGCCACTTTGGAAAAGGGCCATAAAATTTCTCCCCTGATAGCCATGATTACATAGGTGTCATGTAAAGCCCAAGGTGACATACATATGCTTTCAGAGGAAAAATGCAAATTTCTCAAAGCAATTCCTGGTGGTTCTAGTTCATAGTTATTCTAGTTAGTTCTGTATGCACTGCTGAAAAATGTTTACATGCAATCTAATCCAAAGTTGTTCATAAATTTTAAATGTCTGTAGTAACAGCTCAGTAAATTGGCATGATCAAGCAACCCATATCTCTTGAAGAAACTAAGTTCTGGTAGCATTAAGAGAGAAGGCATGAAAAAATGTAATTTGGCAGATTGAACCTTGGCTGTGGAGACTCTGACAGAAGTACACAAGCAAAGCAGACTTGGGGAGCTTGTCCTGCCTGAGCCCAAGCTGTGCTGACCCTGCTTGAGACTTTGTGTGGCTGTCAGAGAAGGATCACAATATTGAGCTGTCTTTTGAAGTCAGAAAATCTGTAGGATCTTAGGATTTTTGTGGGATCTCTTTCTCATGAAAGCCATCCAGAGAAAAAAAGGTAGGGCTCATGGTCATCTATGGTGGACCCTTTAGCAAGGTTTTCTCTTCTACCTGAAAGATTTTCAACTCATGTCTTTAAGAAGAGTGTCTTCATCACTAGTAGGTTGTTTCTCTCTTCTGCTGCCTGAAATATTAATTTGCCCTGGGGGTAACCTTAATATGAATATTAGTTGATGGTCACCAGCACAGTGCTATCAAATGCATTCAATTTTTTGTCAAAGAGACAGAAAAAATTACACATGCCAAACAGTTCTACTGGGTGACCAGCCCAAAATAATATTTGCTAAAGAGAGAGAAGTGTTGAGCATGACCCTGCTGGATAGAGCTATTCCTGGTTCCACCTTGTAGTAACGAGTTGCACATTGGCTCTGGCATGAGCTCAGGAGCATGTTATAATATCTTCTCTTTCTCTGCACTACAAATCAGAAAGTACAAACCAAGAATGTGGATAAGTTTCTCTGCTTATATGTTGTATTTAGGCAACACTTTGTGATGTGCCTTGTCCCAGGTTATAATATGAAAAGTATTGAAAACCCTTCAGTTTCTTCCCTTGTAAGATATTCACTCCTGTTTTAAATCACCTGGCTGAGAATCCAGCTCTCTTCTGAATGCTCAGGGGAAAAACCTGTGCAAAGCTGCTGGATGTCTTCCCATTACCAGTCACGTCCTTCCTTCAAATAATCATAAAATAAAGAAAATAAAAATGGGCAATTCAGAGATGCTCTTTTATATCAGAAACATTTCCCCTTTCTCCTCCTAACTGCTTGTCTCACCCATATCTGATTGCATAATGCTTGTGGTCATCTGTATACACTGAGACCAGCACACGAGCATTGCTAGACTGACCCATATAGACCCAGCTCCCCCTAAATTAACAAATCGAATGACTTTGGAAATGTCTTGGGGATGCAGACCTGTGAGCCTTTTCCAGATTGCAGTTCTTTGTCTTTTACTGAAGCTTTTACTGGGTGCAGCTGTTGTAAATCATTCCAGAGGGCATTTTAAACAGTGTGTAAATGTGATAAGTAAGGACTTGGATATTCTGAAACTGCGTACTTTCATGTAGCTGTTTTGCGGGTATAATTTTCATTTGGTTAGCTTTTATTTTTGTCAGGAATTGGATAGGAATTTCATTGCTACAGATGGTGCCTTGATAGAAAACTTTAGTCTAGTAAAAATGGAACAGAAATTTCAAATTGTACCCACAGGCTTAAAAGAAGAGAATCCAAATCAGTCATAGAGCAGGTGTTGGCAATTTGTATTTCCTATTCCCTCATTCAAGCGATATCAAGCATCCTATCAGTTCTGGGACCGGTGCAGCCTTGGCTCTGATATATCAATGTCAGCAATACTTTTTATTTTCTCTAAAAGGTAGTATCTCTGTATATATTTTAACTAGAGTTCAACCTGCATGTCAGTCAAGGCTTTAACTAACTTTTCTTTGTCTGTCCTTTTATGACAGCTCACTTTCCACCAGTAATGAATGTATTGAGCTTTACTGCCACCTCTACTGAGGATCATCCTAATTTAAAAGCCTTGACTGCAAACTCCAGCAACTATTGGCTTTGTTATTTAGAAACCATGAAGTATCTCGATGGTCTTGGCTGGCTTGCTGTTCCTTCCTCATGAATTAAAGGGAAAGTTTGATAATAATTAAATTCCCTTGAATCTGCACGGGAAACATATCTGCATCTCATCAGGGTAAGAGCGAGCAACCCAAAGCTTCCAGGAAATCATCAAGTTTACTGACTTATGACTAAACTTGTTCAAGTAACTACATAACCCCTTAAAAAAACCAATTCTAGATAAAGGACCCGTGATTGGTAATGTGTTTTTCTAGCACCATACTACAGTAAAATATGTAGTGGTTCTTAAAGCAAGGGCAACACAAGTCTTGGTGTCTCATTGGAACTTATTTTAGAAAGTGATGGTAGTAGATTTGCTTTTTGATCATTCTAGAGATGATTCTTTTACCCTTGAAACCCTGAAAAATGAAGTTAGATTTCCTGTCTCCATCATGGCCTCATGTTGTATTTCCAGCTTAGCAAAATTCTCTGATATCAAAATCAAAGCCAGGGGCAGCATAGTTATCTGTGTAGATTTGTTTTTTGCATAATTATAATGAAGACTTCAATACATTGTTTCCATGATACAGTAGCCATGTGAAAAAGACGAGGATTGGTTAAATTGCTATTGTGTCCAAATAATTGTTGGTTTGTCAACATGCTCCCATTTGTCACCTGTTCATGCATATAGTCCTATATGACAGAAGAAAACAATTTTTCCAGTGCTTTCCAGTGATCACTTGATACTACAAACAGAATTTCTTCTTTGGATGGTTATTGCTAGCTGGAATCAAGGATTTTATTGCAGTTATGGGAAAGAACTGTCAAAGCCAGTGTGAAAACCGTGGAGAGAGGTTTTCCAAGCAGTAGAGAAACTGTGGGGATCAATGCAATGAAGGATAAATTACAGTGAATAAAAACATTAAAATAAAGCAAACTATCTCCTGAAGTTTCCCAGGAAAAGGAAACAAGAAAATGTAATGGAACCAGTAAAGGAGACTCTAGGGTCAGTGGTGTGTCTGTGTAGACACAGAATTCACTCTGTGGTTCTTATTCAGTGGGTTTCTGCTATTTTTTATTCAGAGGAGACTATGTAAATGGTTGGCATTAGCATTTTAAGATGTAGCTGTGTTGAGCTACTTGAATACACTGAAGTCTATGAATGCAGAAAAGAGTTTTTCTCATCATTCACCTCTATCCCATTGTATCTGGCATTCGAAAATTATTTTGCACAAACATGGACAGGAGAAAATAGATCACTATGGAGCTGTTTTTTCCCAAGATGTGCTACTATAGGCATTTGTTTAGAAGGAGTATGTTTATCCCAAAATGCTTGATATGCAGTTGAAAGATTAATTGAATGTCTCAATGGATTTCTTAGTAAACAGAGCCTTACCTCACAAACATGAACAAATCCTACAAGGGATGATAAGAATTGGCCATCTTGCCAACAGTTTTGTCTGAGTATATGAAAGCTGTGGATAAAAATATTTTTCTGTCAGTATAAATGATTTCTATAAATTTTGGTAATCTGTACAAATTCCAATCCTATAAGGAAATGGAGAATAAGGGATTCTTCGCCTCTTACATCAGTTCAATGGGAAGCTTCCTTTAGGTACAGAATCAAGTTGTACTTGGTTTGAGAAAATAAAAAAATACCACCCTTGTTTTATCTGCACTACATGGATACTCCAGTTTACATGTAAAGGCACTGGTTTAAAAAAGAATATGACAATCTATTCCAGTTTTTGGAAGGACAATAAATAATGTATCGGCAGGTATACAGCATAGGCACATGTATGTAATTTTAACACATGTTGGAATTTAAGTCATGTATAGGTCTTATGCCTTTAAACATATTGTAAAGTAGGTGCAGGATTTTTGCAGAGTGGATCTCTAAAGGAATGGACCTACATAACTCTTCTCTGTAGTCTTGCAAATCAGGATGAAATTACTTTCTACGCTCTGAAAAGAATTATATAAATCCGCTAGTCTGTGTTGATTAGCTCAAAACATAAGCCGTTGAGCTGGCCTTTATTTGCATAACCAGTAAGAATTTTTCTTCAAAGACCAAGACTTTAGAAATGCTACCTGTTACTTGACATATTGCTGTCACAAGAAAAAAAAAATCCCTTTTAAAACACAAAGTATGGCCCTCCCAAAAAACCCCTAAATGTTTCAGATGATGAAAGTTACAGTTTCTGAGATGAAGGGTGGGATTGGCAAGCAGACAGTGAAATGCTGCTGTTCAAAGGGGTTGCCCTGTAATGATTTGAGATATGACTGAAGTAAGGACAGAACAGCTGACCTACATCTCTTTGAGTTCAAGGATGTTGACGAGTAGTTTAAAGAAACGAGGCTAAAACTCCTTTAATCTGCCAGAATGTTATTTGATTTTTTGATAGTTTAAGAATTCTTTCGCGTTTGCTCTGACTGTTAAAACTGTTGCCTAGGTAACACCGAAAAGGAAAACTGTTACCATGCATCCGTGGTGCTCGTTGTGGCTTGGTGATCTGACAAACAAATGCAGTCCAAGGAAAAGCAATTTCATTGTGTGGTTAGGTTTGTTGTACTGAGTGCTAAAGTCTGTAGAGCTGCAAGATAAAAACGGATGGTGAAATCAACCTTCCTCACTCCCGCATGGCTTTTTCTCTCCCTAGGTATCAGTCTCATTTTCCTTTATATTACAAGTTCTTTTCTATGGTTAATCTCCTTTCAATTTCTTAGCAGCTGATTAAACTTCTTTTTTTCATGGCACAGAGGAAAATCAATATGAAAACTTGATATCTCAAATCCATTTTTTATTTTTTGAAAAGCCTTTAAAAACAGATACATGAGTCTACAGGTTGATGCACCACCCCATCCTTGCTGTGATTTATTTTTAGAAACTCTTGTTTTGGGCTTTGCCATTTGTACCTCAGATCTGATCTAATTGTTGAAGACAAAGATCTCCTCTGTCTGTCTCTCAGTGGGATAATCTCCTATGCTGAGAAAATCATTAGACTTAATTAAGATAGTTTTATCATTCCTCTGGACTTCCATATTGGCACAAAAAGGCCCTAATACTGCTCAGAAACTCTCACTATTTTGATCCACTGATATTAAGCACAGGTTTATTTCAATGAACGTAACAGTCCTCTCCGAGTGAGACTTGCATGGAGCTGTGGCTTATTCCTTTGTCTCCTCTAGAAAATTTATTGTACAAAGAATTATTTTTACACCTCAAAAGCAGTACTAAATTCAAGACCTTGATTGAGCAGTCATTTGGAAAGTATAAATATCCTCTGAATTTTCCTCTTATAAGTCTTTTTTATTTTTATAACTGTTTAACAAGAAATGTAAAGATATGCATCTGATCAAAGATGTTTTATGCAAAGTGTCTGCCTTTGACTGAAACAAAAAATAGATCTGAGAGTACTTTAATCTGTTGAAAGCAGAACTGTACTTACAGTATGCATCAGATCTCAATTGTTTGAAGTGACTTAGGATTTTCTCATCTGACTTGACATTGTTTTACTTCATTGTTCATATATTTAAGATAAAAGAAAATCATTACTATTTTAAAGTTAACACAAAGAAGGTAGTCATGATAACACCAAAGGTTTCCAATTCCTTGTCTGTAGTTTTTCTGGATGTTATTTTTGAGTGCCTTTGTGTATACTTTTTATGTATGGTTACATATTTATGTTAAATTACTAGTATACTATGCTGTGGTATTAAAGAGCTGGAGGATAATCCTATATAAACATTCAAAACTCTTTCAGGTCTTCAGTTTGCAAATTTGGATTCTTGCAGAAAGATGCCCTGTGAAAATTAGCAGCACTTTCTGCTCATCTGAGCAGTATCAATTGGGCAGGAAGCCTTTAGTAAAAGGGAGGAAAGTAAGGCCTTTAGAAGCTTACTTGTTGGCTTGAGATTGCTCAGCAAGTCTTGTCCAGTAATCAGTGTCTATTTTCCTGCTTCTCAGGAAGAGGAGTTTGGAGACCTTTGCTTTTCAATGTAGCACATGGAGTATCAAATCACTGATACACAGTTGTGAGATTTTCCTTTTTTTTTTTTAATGCTTTTTTCAAATTCCCAGGTGTCATACTTTCTGAAAAATGGACTTAACACATGGGCAGTTTATTTTCAGTCAATGGTCTAATGCCTGTTCTATCTCTATTGCTTCTACCTCTCCCAGGGATCTGAAACCAAATCTGCCATTTCTGTTTCCTTTCAATCCTTTCTAACTAATTCTCCTGGTGTAACACAAGAAGAAATGCTTGTGCAGCTTCCTTGGTGGTCCTAAGTGTTCACCTCCATACCACAGTCTAAATAAGTGAAGCATTAGCTTCCATTTTGTTAGCCAACAACTCCCATTCTGTACTGCACCAGAATACTAGCAGGATTTTTTGGAAGGAGAGTAACGAAAATGACATGGAGGTTGCACTACTGAGGGCTGCAAGAGGATGTGAGGGGAGACTGAGGCCAGTCTGGCCAAGATTGCCTGAGACTTGGCTTCACTCCCATTAATGTTATCCTTCCCTGGACCCTAGAACAATTGTCATTTGTTGCCTGTGAGGTAGAGCTACTTTTCATAATACATATTTCTTGTGGTTTTGTTGCATTATAAGAAATAGACAAACTGATCATAATGTTGAGAAGGTCAGCTTCTCCTTCTTGAGACTCTCTCCTTGCTCCTCTACAGCTGCCTGTGTAAGGACCTTCTGACCTGCCTCTATCAAAATCTTCTGTAACTTAAGCTATTTAACTAGTTTGTTCTAAGACTTTGTTAAATTATATGGGTTGGGGAGAAAGAACAGAGAAGTATTGTGAGATGAAAGTTTCTTTGGTTGCACAGTTATAATTAAAAAAGAGAACATATGAAAAGCATTTAGGTTTTCTTCTCTGCACCTTGTCTAGGGAAGCAACCCCTGGCTGATCCAGCAATCTTTACCATTTCTGTTTTGATTTACTTGGCTATTATGACAGAGGGGTTTCAACATGGGAATTCTTCCCAATCAGGAAGTAATTATAATCATAGACTGAAACATTTAATGGAACAACAATCACATTTTTATTTATTTTTTATTGCAAGCATATGTTTCTCTCCTGAGTTTTGAAAGATGTTGCTACTTCCTCTTGAATCGCAGAAAGGAATGAGCCATGACATTTCTTTTTAATGAAAATGCTGATCTACTGTTTATCTTCATAGAACTAAATGAAAAGTTTCAAAGGCTGACTTGGTTGAATACATTTATGGTTTAGCCTGTGAACTGTAGTACTTGTGAGAAGCTTGATATCTTTTTTCATGTTTAGGTTGATTTTTAAAAGCAGAGGAAAGCTCAGCCTGCTTGGTATTTCATTTCTTCCTGGATCTTCACTGACTTATAATAGGAGATTTTATATGGTAAGAAAACCTGAGTGTTGAGCAGTGAAGCATGTCCATTAGGGATGTCTAAAATGATCCTTTCCTGCCAAAAGGGAAGCAATGTCCAGGTTTATAGAAGGGGATGGATCATCCAGGATGACAACTCTTGTGGGGTTTGTTGTTGAGTGATTTTTCCTTTTTTTTTTTTTTCCTCCTTTTCATAAAGATCTTCCAGTATGGTTGCTGTTCTCTTTTCTTTATGGAGCACAATATAGTGGTGAGATAAAATGTATTCCTCCCAGCTCTCCCTCAATACATAGGACAAATTTGGTTATTATTTTCTCCCTCTTCTTCGGGAAGATCATGTCCCTGACAGCTCCCTCTCCCTTCCTTCTTCCTTGCTGATATTTCTTGGAAGGATGCTGGGAATCACATGTATGGCAAAGCCGATCCTCTATTCATATGCCCTGCTCAGCTGAACCAGCTCTGGATTCTTTGGGAACTGGGACACCCACAACATGATCTTTGCTTCATGTCTCCCTAACACTGTACCTCGATGTGCATGAGGAGACAATGGCAATGTAATTGTCTCAGCTGCTCTAACAGTGACATTAAACCTCTCAAACAAGATAGTTTCCCAAAGACATTTGTACTTGGTTTAAAAAAGAATATTTAAGTGTTTGGCAGTAGCCAATATTCTGCTTGCAATAACATAGTTGAACACATTAGTGCAACAGCATTTTTTTGGGGACCAAAGTTAAAAGTGCTATTTAATACCTAATGTTAGTTGCCTCAGTTGTTCACAGAGAGTGGGTTTTCAACAAACAAAACATTTGCCATGATAATGATACAGCAGACACACACTGTGCCAAATGACTGTTAAAAATAATTTGTGGTTGGCATGTGAAAACTGCCATTTGTAAGTTGCATAACAGTACTGCTTTTAACAGTAGGTACCTAAAGTACTTGAGATTGTCTGGATTCTGTTCAAATAAGTGCTTTCATAGCCAATTATCAAATATTAACTGTGACCATGAAAAAACCCCAGTATGTTTTGTATCGTTCTGTCTGAAATTTCAAAGCTTCCATGCTTTAAAAAATTTGACAAGAATGAGTGGTAGATTTAGAAGCCTTACAAAAGTTTTAAAAAATAGCCAGCACAATCAATACAACAGAGAGAAATATCCATCCTGCAAGTTCACAATCCCTTCCTTCCCCTAATTTCAGCATATTTCATTTTATAATCTTTTTGGATGTAATTGAAATTGTTTCTAAATCAATTATAACTAATTACAACAACCTGGGGATAATACCTTTAAAGAAACATGCAGGTTTTACTATCACTTTTTATTTCACAGAACCACAGAATGGTGGTGATTGGAAGAGACCTGAAGAGATCAACTAGTGCAACCCCCCTGCTAAAGCAGGTGTACCTAGATCAGGTTCAAAATACTTCCTTGAATTTAAACTTTTTCATGTAAATAACAATGTCATGAGATTATTTTAGACTTTCAAAATTAAAAAAAACCCTCTTATTTTTCTAATGTTTCTAATTTTTCAGTTCTAGCAGTTTTTAAATTGCTTCAGGTGATTTCTGAGTTTGCCTCTGTGTTTGCGTAATGATAAACATTTTCCTTACCATTTGCTCTTTCCTCTTCTCTTTTTCTATATTAAATTTTGCTGCAGTAGATTTTATTATTTGTGTATGTTGTCAAGGTAGCTTTTCCACTGGATGTGGTTGGAAGCAACTAGAATGAGATTCAGCCGGTTTGGGTCCCTTGACAGCCATTTTAGGAACACTATGCTTTCAGTCAATGATGCAAAGTTACAATATGCTGGCTCTTTAGATTGCAAGCAGAAACCTACTAGTTCCTTGAAGATTTTCCTTTGCCTGAAAATATGAGCAGTGTAAGCACATAAAACAATATACCTCTGTAACCACTTTTCCCCCTCATTTACTGGATAATGGGAATAGAAAGCTCCTTCACCCTTTAAAAAGTTGAGTTATGGGGCTCTCTATCCTACAAATCTCCGCTTTTGGTATTCTACAATTCCTGGTTAATGTAATTGTTGCCAGATAGAGTGAGCCAAGGCATGTACTTTTTTGTCTGCTTTCTTATTCACTCCTGGCATCACATACACCAACACAATAACGCACACGGCTCCTTGAAGATCAGAAGACCAACACCAGAGAGAGCCTTGGGCAATGGGGCATTCCCTAGCTGCATCCAACTTTAATTGCCACACCCAGAAGGGGTAGGTGACCACAACAATAACTCTACACATATATAGACCAAATTCTAAGGTATTGTCGTGATTTGACACGGAGCCATTTCTGGTAATGGGGAAGGGGCTGTAAAGATGGCTCCTGTTAAGAAGTTGCTTGAAACCTCTGACCCAGACCCAGTTCCGGGGCTGAGTCAATTAGATACATCCACAATCACTTTTTGAGAAGAAGAAACTGAAAGAGGAGGGTTCTTCCTGTTCCTACTTGTTCTGTCCTTTCTTCTTTTATGGATGGTGGTAGTGCAAGGAGTTGGAAGAGAGAAGCAACTGTGTGGATTCTCAGGTCAGTGAGGGAAGAGAGGAGGAGCTGTGCTGGAGCAGAGACTCCCCTTTGTCCTGTGGAGAAGAGTGGTGAAGTACAGATTTGTTTGCACTACATAAAAGACCCTGCCCCAGGGGCAGTGAATATGCCCAGAAGAGGCCATGTCCCATGTGACCCCATATTTGCAAACACCGTAGCTGCTGGGAAGAACTCACTTTGGAAGTTCATTAAGGACTGTGTCCTGTGGGAGGCACCCTGTATTGGAGCAGAGGAAGAATGTAAGGAGTCATCCTCCTGTAAGAAGAGAGAAGCAGCAGAGACCATCTGTGAGAGACTGAACATATTCCACTGAGTTACAGCAGCTGTCTTTCATGTCTCTCTTCAAGAGTACGTATAAACCTATCAAAGCAGTAAAGATTTTTGAGCTGCATGGCTTTATACACGAGTAATAATTTAGATAATAATTACTAGTTTTGTTTATTCTCCCTAAATATCTCCAAAGCAAAAACTTAAAGTGTAAATGCCTTTAGATTGGGCAAATTCCACCTGTTTTGTGCAAGATGGCACATTTACAGATGACTATAAATACCGTCCTGTTGCAAACAATGGCAAGACTGCCAGACCACCAGATGGCAGCCTAACTTGCAATTAGTAAAATGCAAAGAACAGGTTAATCACGGTAATTTGGCTTAAGAGGCCTAGTTTAAAAAGTCTAGTTTTGAGGGCTAAGGTACTAATCCAAAGCGTTGCTGCTCCTAGCATCTGACCTCACTCCAGTAATTGTTATTAGCAAATATGTACTTCTAATATGTCCACATTAAATATACACACAGAATGCATTTCCCTCTAAGTGTTATTATTTCTCTTTTATGTTAAGTTTTGCACTGCTATTTGCTACTGTCATACAGTAAATTATCTTTCTGCTGTAGATTAACAAAGCTGCAATACTTGATGCCACGGGCAAATCATGATGTATCTACACTCATAGATCAGAGTGCCAATGAGTGATGACTGCTTGGCAAAGCAGAATGTCAAATTGATTACATATCGTAGTAGCTGGAATGTAAAGCATCGTACTAAAACGATAGAATACTTTATGTTCTTTTGCCCTGGGAGAATTTTTTTTTTTTTTACAAGTTAAGTAGAGGAAATTCTGACGAGATTAATAGCTCTACAGATGACACAAACTCAACAGCAAGGTATACCAAATTCTGTCCTTATCCAAAGAGAAGTCACCTGTATTCATAGTTTACTGTTTTTGTCTTGCCCTAAATCAGTATTTACTTTTGTGCAAAAAGTGGTGCACCCTGATGTATTCTGTGGTGGTAGGCTAAGATGACTATCTTTTGATCTACATAGAAAGAAGAAACATAACTCCTGAAGGCAAATGAAGTAGTTAAGAACCTTAGTCATCCTAGTGTGCCTTGTAAGCTCAGGTCAGCCTATGTGTGTTTTCACTGAGGTCATTGACTCCAGAGACCTCAGAAGAATCAGAATGTGACACTTCACGTGTGAAACCAAGACCGGACCAAGAGGGGCCTCTACCTCTGTGGTAGCAAGATGACTCTACCTTTTCTGGAATCTTTTGTGCTCTAAAAGTCCTAATTATTGAAGTTAGGAAAATGCTTATCCATAAACTTTTCAGAACCAGAAATGCAAAATATGGGGTTTAAGACAGTTATTTATTTTCTCTCCAAATTTGAGCAGTCCAGTCTGGATTTACAAATCTCAAAGTCTTAGATTTATGCTTTATTTGATGTATATTTCATCCAGATTGGTCAATGCACAATTATCAGTCCTTGCTCTTATATGGTCCTGTTGGTGATCTGTTAGCAGATGTAACATGTCAGATTTTTTTTTCCAGGTCTGATATTGGGTGACAAAAAGATATTAATACAGAAATGTATGGAGTTTTCAGATTAGAAAACAAGCAGCATTTGCATCCTCTTTTCTAAGTAATTTCAGTAACTACTTTAAGAAATGAAAGATAAAAAATGAGGGAAAAATACATTTTATAAATAATCTTCAGTCTGAATTCAGGGCTTTTTACACTAAGTAACATAAAGTATAAGTGAACAGCAAAGTAGCAGCAAACCTCTAGATTAGACCCACATTACATATTTTATGAGAACTATATGATGCAAATAAATATGAATAATTAATGGACTTGAATTTCATTTGTACACAAGATCACCTTTACACAACTCTAGGACAACAAAGCAATTAGAAAAAAAAATTGATTTTAGGGCTACAGCACATAAAGTTGTAAAAGTAAATTGGAACCAACTGTGCTGTCAGCCAGAGCCTGAGCTTCAATATCTGTTTTGGCTCTCCTTCACATTCAGAAGACCTTCCTCAGGGAAATAGCAGAGGTGTTTTTTGTAGGTATGATGGATGGCTGTCTCCCATGTCAGTCCCAAATTCATGGCCCAATTCAAATCTTCCATTGGGAGAGAAAGCAGGTAACCAACCTCATGACCCTTTGCTTCCAAAGCTTTCCCCAGCTCTCACTGAATGTTTATAATGCCAGTGGCATGAATTTGAATGCATCTTCCTCCCTTCCCACTGCCCCTCTGGCAATGCAGTTTGTAAGATATTTTGCAAGAAAAATATATCAATATGTGTCAGGATGTCACAGTTTAGCCAAAAGATGGTGCTAATGTATCTGTGGGATTGGTTAGCCAAAACTGAGTGGGGAAAACATAAGATTTGCAATGATTTAAATGTTCTGTGAGGAGAAATGCATTTTAAATAATTAATGAGCATTTATATTTACTGTATGACACTGTGAACGTAAACAATCGAATTTTTACAGATAACATTCAACTTCTATAAATGGATTATAAGATATCAGCAGCTTGGTATTATATTTCAGAGTTAAAGAGGATAAATGAAGGTATACTTGCATAATAACTTCAACATTTTGCATTTACAATTCCTGTGACTTGCCTCTCTTCTCATAAAAAACCCCAGTAATAACTGAAATGGCACAGAAGATACCAGTAATAAAGAAGCAGGATACAGAGACAAATTCTACTTTTACCTGGTCATACTTGCATGTTTACTTCAGTGTATATTTAGATTTAACCCCTAAAATCTTGACATTTTCTAGAATCTTCACCAAATGACAGTGGTTAAATGTTGCAAGATCTATTTTGCTCATGACAGTGCTGAAAATATGTTTGGGCCATAGTGATAGGGACAGAAAACAAGTACTGGAAGTGTGACTGAATTTTGAGATGTGTATGTGTGTGCTGAATACAATGCACAAAGTAAAGGGAAAGGAAGTACTACAAATCCTATTATATTCTAGCAAAAAAGGATTTTCACTGAGAATGCTATAACCCATGAGTGTCTCACTTCATCCCTGAGTTTAGTTGTAACATGGTTTTTGAAATCCTACTAAGTTACAGATTTTGAAAAGACAAAAGTTCCCCCATAATATTAGGGAATACAGTTGTCATCTGTTGGCAGACCTGCAAAATCTCAAAATTGCTATGGATTTGAGTTTTTTCTATGTCCTCTAAGAATTCTGCTGTCAAAAACTAGAGAAGAAAGTGTTAGTATAACTTACTCACTCTGTCAGTTCTTCATCTCCCCTCTCTATATTGTTAAGTTATTCCTGTCAAACAGCAGATACTTCAAGCTCATAAAATGTTCTCCAAGTGCACATTTTACTTTTTAATTTTACTGGAATTTGCTAAATTTAAAGTAGTTTAAAGCATAATATTTGGAAAATACTCTTCCCCTCTCATGTGCTGCATTGAACTTCCTTATTTGTCTGCCCAGTTCTTATTTATGATGACCAGAAACTGGTGTGGAATCTCGGTGCTGAGAAAAATAAGAGGGAAATATTTCATAGAAAAAGATTTCTTCTATATTCTTTTATTCACTTGTATTTTGAGGGTAGTCCTCCTTCCTAACTGAATGGATAGTACCCTCCATACCAACAGGCTATTTGGAAGTTGTGCTGTGCATTGTTTGATTTTCAAGTTAATGGTTTAAACTGTAGGAGGTCACTTTTCAACCTCATTCTCAAAATGGGATCATGTCCATTACAGTCCTTTACTGTGGGTAGTCTACAGGTAAAAGGGTTATGTTTGCCACCTGCAAGGGGCTGAGGAGGGAAGAGTAAAAGATAGTAACCTCACCAACTAAGCCAGGGCAGCTGGGACTGGCAGAAGTTGCATTATTTATGGATGTGCTGCTAGACTTGCATTATTTCTGTATTTTTTCTGCAATGTTGAGTTGTGAGATGAGAGTGCTTCTTGCAGTTGGGATAGCATTTTGAGCATCTTTTGTTTCTGAGGCTGATCTTTAATTTTGTTGGTATGCTTATTTATTCTAACAGGCAAACAAAAAGCTCCAGCTGCATTTTCCAAGTGTATCTTGACATCATTTTTCTTGACACAATTTCTGTACTTCTTTTGTTTGAAACTGATAAAAGTTTCAGAATCTCCTGATCCCTTAATCTCAGCAGGTACTCTCCAGAGTTTGTCACAAGCTAAGTGGAATAAAAAATTACAAGCTATTTTAAAAATTTTGCTAGTAAGACTGTTTATTCCTTAGTTCTTACTTTGACACAAGAATTTAAGTAATTGTTGTGTTTTTGATATGTAAGAATGCACGGCAGACAAACAGTCTTGAATTTTCTATTTTCTTGACTTTTAAGGATGCAAAATGATCAAATAGTGTAGACTGAGCTGTTTTGCTCGTGACTTTTCCAGATTTCTGGCCTACACTAAAAGTAGAAGTGCTATGTATTTAGCAAAACAGCTAATTGCTACATTTAACCTAAATTCAAACATACATCATCTGCCTATATTTTTCTACAGATCTGTGTCTTAAGCAAAGCTGTTCAGGATCTTATAGTTTTACGCCTTGTTTTTTGCTTTCTTTCTGCAAGTGTGATCATGACTGTTATTTCTGTTTTGTGTACTTTGCAAACATGTTGAGATTTAAATGCAGCATCTGGTGATAAATATAACTAAAAATGCTTTTACAGTTTCATACCAGGTTTTTGTTGAACTACCTTCTCTATCCATGTCAGTGTTATTGATGAAGGATGGAATTTGTGTGGAACAAATGTTGGCTTTTCCTCATTATCCCCAATGGGAATTGTTATCACAAATGGGCAGCAGAAAAGATATTAAGCATCAGAAAATAAAATGTGAAGGGATAGCTTGGGCTTTAAAATGTGCAAATTGCATGGTGTAAAATGTTTAGGAGTATATTTTTCCTGACTGTAAAGGGTAGAGACTTTTTCATTTGACTTTCACAGACTATGACAAATGATAATATTAGAAAATTAATATAAATTCTTAAAGAGATTGGAAATGGAAAAGATTGATTTTCTCTATGTACATGGCAATTCATTGGGATAAAGAAACTATAAACATGCACCACTAGAAATAGTGTGTAGTGTTTTCTTGCGATGACATTGCCAGTAACTGTAAGAGCGAACCAAATTCTTTGATGCATAAAATCAAGAGCTGTTATTAGATTTTTCGAATGGAATTACATCTGAATAATAATAATACTCCTGCAATTTCACCTTAGGATGTTTACTCACTTATCTTAAACATTCTTCCTTCAAAAAGAGATTTCTGGCAAGTTTCTGGTTAACACCCTTAGGTTTCTTTCATCAGAAATTTCAGATTTTGCCTGAGTTTATGTTGCATTATACCTACCTAATTTCATTGTGATTTATGAGGGAGGAATGAATTGCTCTTTTTTCCTATGTGCTGAAGCTTTCCTCACAGTGCCCTGTTCTTCTGCAGACTGATCTGGAACAAACACACATGCTTGGTCTGCTTTGCACAAATTAAATGGAATACCAAAAAAATCCATGTGGGAAATGAGCAATGCCTATGTACAGAGAGCCATTTTCACAAGCTTATAGGTGGGATTGAGTCCAATAGATTAGATTGTATTTGAGCAGATTTAGAAAATGAAAATGGTGATAGTTTTTGTCAAGAGACTTTTGTTGTTGTTGTTCAGAAGTAATTGTAGCTGTAGAGTTGATTTAGACCCATACCTGTGAACATACAGAGAGTATTTTTGTGTCCTTGACATTTTTATGATGTTTTAAGATGCAGGTGTGTGTACTGGGAGTGAGGGGGAGGAAATAGTAACCAACAGCTGTTAAAATGACATTCTCATTTTTTTATTAGATCTAAATGTGCCCATATCTCCTGAGAATTCGTATATTGTATATGATACCATATTATTCACAGTTCATTGCTGTTCTGCTTTCTAATGTCTTCTAATACAGAATATTGGTACTAGGCAACCACAGACATGTGGTCTTTATGAACAGAATCAACAACTTCCAGCTGGTTGCAGCTGTGGAAGAGCAGTGTTTATGTTTCTGATCATTTTATTGTTTAGCTAATCCTTAAAAGTAAAAGAAGATGCCCTTCTGATAGAGTACAAGAACTAGAGAATAAAGGAGCAGCGAAGTATGCAACATCAATATCCCAGAAAAGTCTGGAGAAGAACTATGGTTTTGAAGTGATACACATAGTGTTTTGGAGCAGCCATGTGAACAGCAACAAGCATTGCCTGCAGCTGGAGCACAATGTAGGAGGCATGCCAAGAAGAGAGTGTCTTTTGGCTGTAATCAATTAAGGAATTAAGGAAACTAAGAAAAAATAAATTGCAGTCCCATCACTGAAAGTGGCCTCAATTTATTGGAACTGTAGTGCAGATAGGAAAATGTTGCTTTTATTTGAAATAATTTCAGGTTCTGTCTTTTGTGCTAAGCTTAATAGTAGCAACAGCTAAAAAAGAGATGAGAAAATAGTGTTGCCATCCATATGAATATTGTACATTTCTCAAATTGCTCATAGTGGTGTTTGTTTGGCTTCCCCTGCACTTTTCCTGTCTTGCAACTCTGTATTCTTAAGTGAATTATATGCAGTGTAGAGATTTTAAAGTATTTATTGGAATTAATATGTTTGCTCTGTTTAGTCAACTGAGTAGGCTTATCCCTCTCACCTTAGTAGTAGAGCTCACTAGAAAGAAGATACATGATGTAAGGTATTAATTGGTCATATAATGTTTATTTACAAGATTGAAGGAATATCTTCACTTGAAATTTCAAGTTAAGCATGTTTATATCAAACTGATGTGTACTTATTTGCAGAAGGAATGATACATATTGTTGAGAACAAGTTTTGAGTGGAGGTGCTCAGTTCAAAGTACTGTATCAGACCTGCCATGAAAACATAGTGACAAAGCCCAGAGGATTGTGAAAGCAAGTGTACAGTCAAGGCAGGCCAGCAAAGTGGTATGCTTACCATGCCAGGAGATTCTGTAGGTACTTATGCAAGGCATTATCATAGATCTGATGGGAGGCTTCGCATCTGGGAAGACAAGGTTGGTTAATCCAGGATAAAATTTGAAAAAAAGTGCTTTTTAATATGTAAAGTTAATTTCTACATCTCAGGTTTTCTATGCAAGAGATGATTTTCCTGCAGAAAGAAACTTGTTACACTGCTGCTACTCTGTCTCTATCTTAGAACAATGATGCAGACCTTTCTCATGTGTTATGTAGTTTACTTTCTGCTGGCATGTGAGAGCTCAGAACAAAATTTATGATCAACTTTAGAAAACATCTTTATAATTCCCTGCTCCCAGACCCTGTACATTGTCCTTTGTGTAGGACTTCCATTGTGAATTCCCAGTTTAGCCAGTCTTCCAATAGATCCACTTGTTTTCCTGAGTTTTGGGGTGGACCATTCTCACACTTGGAGGAAGCTGACCTTAAAGCCCTGTTAGATTTCTGGGGCTTGCTCTACATTCAGAGCTACCTCTCATCAGATTCCAAATACCAGTTCCTTGGATAACAAAGTCTTCTGTCCTGAAGCCTGAACCTGTACTCCAATACTCTCCTTCTTCTTTCTCCTCTCTGGATTGTGTTCCCCTACTGCTTCACGTTCACTACAGCCAAGGCTACCTTGGATTATCACATCAGTGCTCCTTCCTAGTGAATAGCAAACCCATTTGTGCATCAGGCCCACTGGCTGCTCCAAGACCAATATTAAGAAGTTACACATGACATTCTCTACAAACCTTCTTGGCTACTTGTGTCCCATCATGTTGGGTTTCCAGTAGATGTCAGTGAAGTTAGTCATATATAAGAACCAGGACTTCTTAAAGATATTTAAGATTTCTTTCATTTCCTCACTGTGGCGTCACCACAGTGGCACCTTTACTGGCCTCCCTTTTGCCTCTGATCCACAGCTCAATCCCTTACCAGAACTGGCATCCAATTTACTCTCTTATGTGGAGGCCAATTGCCCTTCTATTCGTTCCTGCCTGTCTTTCTATACGAGCTTGGGTCCATCCCTCATTCCAGTCATGCAGCCTCTCACCCTGTTCCTGTTACTCCAAAGAAGTTGTAGTTCAGGGATCACACATGGAGCTGCAGTTTCTGCTTGCTTCTCAGGCCATGTGCATCTGTGTACACACACAGGTGGCCCTTCATCCTGCTCTGTAACTTCTCAAACCTTTCTTGCTCCCATTGCTCTGCATCCTTCTGATAGGTGATGACTTCAGATGAATGCCAGTTCTGTAGTGTGATGTGCAATGTCTGTATCCATGCTTCAGAGGGACAGCTGTTTTGTAACATAATAATAGCCATTATTAATAGCCACAATTAATAGCCATTGAGTTCAGTCAAAATATAAAATGAAACAACAATTAAGATTTATGAAATAATTGTCTCAAAAGTCTCTTCTAAAGGAGAAGCAGTAATAAGAATCCTGAAAGAAAAATAATTGCTTGGTGCTGGGACAACTGAAAATATACCTACAGGTACAATTATTGTTGATGTGCTGAAAATCTAAAATTTTAATGTTTGCTCTGCTTTCACCAAGTAGCACAAATGAATTTTTATGCATGCCTGACTTTCTTTGTAATCAGATGGTGTGAGATTGTTACTCGCATGTAGCTTCATTTGCTAATTCCAACCCCACGTTTGGTGTGCCACTGTTGATAATACACGACTGAGCAATGCTTCACTGCCCTTCTCAGGCTTTTCTATTTGAGTGAAATACTGACTAAGATGATCTGAGCTTCTCTGTTGCTAGATGAGTCCACGTGTGCCTGGGCTACTTTCAATTATAGAATACTGAAAGCTTTGAATTCTTGCTCCGGACTAGTTATTAACGTTGGTATCACACTGTGATAAAACCACATTTTTAATCTTAGAGTACTTAAGGTACATAAAGCATCACTACTGTTTGAGATTTACTGGCTTCCCACTGCTCAAGTTCACTTTGTCAGCAGTAGAGGAAAGTCAGCTTTGAGTTCGTAGGTAAAATGGAGAGAACTGGAAGAAGTGATTGTTGTTCAAAGGTCTTCTGTTGGTGAGTGGAAAATTACAGAGTAAGTACAATTGTCGCCTTTGTTTAATTAAAAAAGAAAAAAAAAAGTGATAATCCTGCCCCTCAAATCTCAATAATGTATTCTTTCCAAGGAAATATAGGAAGAGAAACAGTGCTTAAGATCAAGAATATTATAGACTGCACATGGGACAGTTGAGCTGATGTAGGGCTTCCTCTACTCAGCAGCCTGAGTAACTTGTGGTTTAGGTTATACAACTTGTGTTCAATCCATTAAAGCTCTTCCTGCTCTTCCCTTATTCCAAAGGCTTTCTATCAATACATTTTATTTTTTTGCTGCAGAAAGCTTTCACTAACCCTTTTTGCAGGTTTTGCAGAGCTGAGAGCATGAGCTGATCCTGTATATCAAATTAAACTGTGAACACATCTGCTGGCAGTGGCTCATGGTTTAACATGTTGGTAGGGGCTTGGGGAATCTGTGACTACACTGAATGCACTGCTTGTTTCACACTTTGACATCTGTGAGCAAAGAGGTTAATATACCGATGGATAATTAGGCTTTTCAGCACTGGCATGTCATTATTTAGAAATAGCTTTTTATGAAATTACATCATCTTACCACCTCTGCCATTTTAAATTTTTTTTTTTACAATGTTAGAGCCAGATTCTTTGCTAGTGTAAATAGGCATGAAAACTGCTTTAATTACTCTGGCTTACTCCAACAGAGAGTACTGTGACTTTGTCAGTTTCTCTTCGGTATAGCCTAATTATATTTACATGGGCAACAGTTTTCTCTTCACAAATCACCCGATCTTGTCAAAAAGGTTTGTCTTAGACCAAAATGTGCTCCCCAAACTTACAGCTCCATCAAAAAAATGTAATTATAAGCATAACTTTATATACAGGAATTACTTGAGCTTTCACTGGCTTGCACAGGAATGTTGTTTCCCACCAGGCCATGCAGAGAGTGTTGGAGAGTGTGGCATTGTAGTCAAAATAAATATACTCACAATGCAGGTAGGATTTCAGAGATTTGGTGTAAAATGTGTTAACTTTTAAACATGATATTGCCGCTGTTTTCTGTAGGAGGGTTTTAAAATTTATATATTTTCATGCAAATTGTCATCCATTTCACAGGTGGACTTCTGAACCATGAGTGTTTCTAGATCTATATTCCTGCAGTGAGCAGATGTCACACCACTATAGGTTTTCAGATTATGCAGGCCCATACAGACACATCTTTTCCATTGAAAGAAGCATAAGACACGCGTTTGCATTCTTCAGCTGACTTTGGAAATGTAAGTACTATGTTTAATTTATTCTTAAAATAAAGAATGTCCATGTTATTGTGTTTGTTTTAATCAAACTTTTCCTCAACAGGCTGTTGACACAGATATTTAGAAACAAACTTTGCTTGTCTTTGGAGCAGATGACACTGCTTGTTTGTGCAAATGGGCTAGCAGCTCCCATCTTGTTCCTAAGTACTACTCTAATCATTCCTTCAGTGTGTCACTGTATGATACATGTGCATATCCATGAGGAACTTGCTCTGATTTTCAGCAGCTTCAGAAAGCACATTTATGTGTTCATTTATCTGGCAGCATATATCCAGAAAGACTGCTAGTCAGGTAGAAATGTCATCCATGCCTCTCTCTGATAAAATTTAGATTAATAAAACTTGGAGAGGAAGAGATTCTTTGAGAAGCAACAAACTGTTAGAAACTTCTTTTTTTTTTGAAAAATGTAGAATAGTAGAAACCAAAAGAAAGAAGGTTTTTTATGATGACCACAACGTGACTCCAGCTTTTATCTTTGCTAAGAGATACTGTATTCACATTATCTCTTTGTATTTCCTTAGAAGGAGTTTCAGAGATGCCTGAGGAAGATTCTTACTGTCTGTTAGCAGCCCAGTATAATTTCACTGGAATTAAAACTATTTCAGTTTCGGGTTTCTGAATATCCAATTTCAGTGTACTATGGGTTCCCAAGAGCAATATATTTGCAAATGGGAACAGGAGCTCTGCAACTCCTTCACATACTCATCTATATTTGTGTTGGATATCCTAGTTCATTTGCAAGTTTTGGTATACAAAGAATGATCTATACAGTGTGTAAATCAAAATGGATGAGGTATAAAAGAAGTAGTAAAATGGAGCTGCTTTATTCCCTGTGTTGCACAGAAGAAAGGAGGTAGGGATGGACTGAGTGACATGACAAATCTCTGTGGAGAGATTAGCTTCAAAATTGAAGTCAAGTTTCCCAAGTACCATATTTAATATAAAGATCAACAGCTTTTGTTGGAACTGAATGTATGTGTATATACATGTAAAATAGGGAATTGGAGGTTACTTTGATGGGATGCTTCAGAGACTGAAAATGCAGGGTAGTACTAAATTCATTCATTAACAACACACTCCTGCAAGCAGTCAGTTCTTACACAATATTAATCATCACTGCTAGGTATACAAAGCCATTATTTAACACTAATATTCTAAATTAGCTGTGAGCACACCCGACGAGGGAGACGGTTCTGCCTCATGCTGGTGGCTGTGGCTTCTGGTGGTCCTGGAAGCTGAGGTCCAGGTGACAAGGCTGAGAGCTTGTCAGTGACAAAAGGCCAAATGGAAATGGGTTGTCATCTTCCCCCATTTTGCTTCCTGATGCTTAATGTTTTTATGCTAATGTCCTTCTCCTAAAAAGGAGGAGTTGCTGATGCTGCCTCTCTTGTTTTTGGATTTTTTTTCTTTGCCACCCATCTTTCCTGTGTATTCAGTGATCTATAATTAGTCCACTGTGCTTCTCCTGTCATTTTTGTAACAAGCTTTGTTGCATGCCTCCTGTGAGCAGCTTCATACATCTGTCTTTATCCTTTTGCTGGTCACATTGCTTGCATACTTGTACATTGTGCCTGGCAATGTCATCACCATGTTACAAAAATACATGTATATTACAGGCAGTTGAACTAGTTTAGTATGTTTATTTCTGGAATCAAGACAAGCTAATATTAATTATATCTGTGCTATTAGTAATTACATCCTGATACCTGAATTTATAAAGTGTAAGTACCAAAATTCTCTAATTTGGCTATAGTTTCCTAGTATTGATTTGGGAAGCATTGTGATAAGTATTACTTCTTACAGAAAGGAAGCAGCTTGTCAATTATTTTCCATATATGAGACACAGATAATACTCTATGTACAGGCTGGTGAGGTGAGTTTTAATTGCATTAAATTGGTATTGAAATCTATGTATATATCAAATATTTTTACAACCATCAGATGACACTATTCTTTGAGTATTTAAACTAGGAAGTAAAGTGTGCAAATGAGTGGATATATATATCTGTATGTTTGGGCTTTTCAAATGGGATATACTCAATGAGCGACCCTTGACATCACAGTCTTGTTAAAGAGTGTGAGACTTTATCTGGACATGTGTGGAATTTCATGTTGCTGTTTTCTTTTTAAAGCCACTAGCACAATATGTTGCTATGGCTACTTCGTCATGAAACCCCGGTTACCAATGCATTAGTGTGCTTTAAATGCAGCATTTTTCCCTTCTTATGTGAAATTCTACTGTATTTTTCTCTGTTGTGGGATATTTTTGGAAAACATTGGCATTGGGAAAGGCTCCTGTAACAGATTAAGAATTTAGTGTTCAGCTGTCCACTTTACCCCTTGAATGGATTTTATTCACTCTGTTTTTGATTGTCAAGAGGGAATGAGTTTCTATGCCCTGGCCATTTCACTTCACACTCAGGTGTCATTGATAAAATAAGCTAGCATTCTAAAACAGATTGGCAGAGCTGAGGTGCCAGGTATATATTCTTCCAGGATCACAACAAGCTACTGGACCTTAAAGACTGCTAAAGAAAAAAGTAATCCCATAGGATACACAAAGCACTAGCTCTAAAGCGTTTTTCCTTTTTGTCCCAATAGTATGCTACACAACTTTGCCTTTCTTTTCCTCCCATAGAGATGATGATTGAATACAGTTTCAATCTGATAATAGTAAGTCTTTAAGAAAACCATAGTTTCATGGCAAATCTCTCTCCTAACTTCCTTCTGAATTAAGAGCATCAATGCCAATAAAAATAGTAAAAAATACTTCTCTTATATTTTGTTTACTGCTACTTTGTCCAAACCAACTTTTTTTAATCAGTGCTCAGGGCAAAAGTAATAATGCCAGTAAATCACATAACATTTCCTTTGTTATGAGAGTGTTAGAGAAGAGACTGCTCTTACTGACACTGTCAGTCCTCAGCGGGGCTCACAGTATATATCTGACCTGAAAAACATCCCTGCAGTGGATTCAAAGGGTGATCTTCCTCAACTTTCTCTATGTGAAGGTGGATTCTACTCTCCCATCTTGCCAGACATCAGTTTAACGAGATGATTGTACTAAAGATTACCCTTAAAGGTGGCTTGCTCTCCTGCTCCTCTCCTGACAGGGAGAAGTTTAATGAGCTCCTGTGCTAACCACAGGAATACTTACAAAAACTGATGAAGCGCTCTTCAAGCTGTGGGAAAGGCTTGGTCAGCTCACAGTTCAGATCCAGACATCACCAGTGAAGTAAATGGTCCCGAGACACTTGGGGCAGCAAGGGGTTGAGGTACAGATGGACAGGTTATGTGAACCCCAGGTACAGAAGAGCTGGTCTGCCAGCTTTGTGGATACTGTAAGCAGCAAGTGCTTCTTTAAAATTCCTTTTCTGACTCCAGACAGGCGTATTTGGGGCTCATTTATCCCTTTTGGTAGTTTGTCTTGAATCCCTGACTCCTGGTCCTGGTAATGAGTGTGGTCCTCTTGATTCAGTGCAGTCTCTCGTTTTCTTCTCACGTACCTGCTTCAGAGAAACTGAAAATGCCTACAGAGTTTTAAACTCAGCTATTGCAGAGCGCCAAGCTCCTCAGTTTTCTTTATAAAGGAAGTGAAAGCTGCTGTTGTGTTAAAATTAAGAGGGATCTGAATCTTTCAGCTTCAGCAAATTATTCTCATCACTTAGTGTCTGTCTTCCGCACTTGTATTTCTCTGAACCTTACTAAAACATGTCTGAAAAAGGAAAGATACAAAGTTGCACATCTCAGGTCATAGTAAATGCTGGTTTTATACTTTGTTTACACTAGGCAATGCATTAAATGAATTTGAGCCTCTCACATCAGGCAGACTTTAAATGACATTGCATAGCATAGCCTAGCTCTGAGGTGAGAGATTGAGCAGCCTCATTTTCTAACTTTTATCTAATTTTGAAAAAAAAAAAAAAGAGGATTGGAAGTGCATGATCTCTGTCTACGAATTAGGATGTGGACAAGCAAATAACCTTGATTTGGAGTAAGAATGAATGACCTCATTTACGTGATGTGGAAGAGACAGATTGCATTCTTGTCTGTCACATACCTCATGTGACCTTTTATGAAACACTAAATTATCCTGTCTTTTGTCTTCCTCGGTTTTATAGCAGCTCTAACATGCTAATGAAACATACTTTTTGATAATTTAACTTTAATTCAGATGTTTGTGGTTTGTCAAAGAAGGTCAGACCACTTGGCAGTGCCTTTACTGTTGTCACTCAACCTAGAATGTCATGATGCCCCTAAGCCTCAGTACACTGCATGTAGATAATGTATTCCTTTTGGTCAGATGGTGAGGGTGCAGTCATTTGAGCGTGTTCCAAGGCCCAAAGGTAGGATCCTGCAAATACCTGAGAAATTATGATTTTTCTTTTTTTTTAAAAAATCTGGTCAATGGAAACCACACATAGAAAAGACACAGAAAAAAAGACGTAAAACACCCCCTGACTTGTTTAAAACTGCCTGGTATTTTGGAGTCCACAATTGTTACCAGAATCCTTTGTGTAATGGAAAACTCTTCTTTCTACATATTTGTTTCCTGAAGTACATGAAAGACTCCATATTTTATTTCTACAGCATACAGAGCATTGCTGCTTCTCCTGGTTTTGGGAACTGTGCATGATCTACCTGACCTAGCTTATTTAATCTTCAGTCTGGGACTTTGGGAACTTTCCTGAAAAAAACAAATTGCAAGACTGTTAGTCCCTTGTAGCCTTTTATGTTTCTTGGAAGAGAGCCTTAAATTGTTCTCTAACTGAGAAAAGAACAATGTGCATAAACCCTTGTTTTGAAAAGAAAGTAAAGAATTGTATATATTTCCAGTCTCTGAAAATTGAGGCATTACTGAGGACAACATCTAGGGTTTTTTAAATTTATTTGCAGATTGTATATATTTGTAAAGTTTTATTGGATAGTTTAGACTCATAAAACCATCTTTTGGAGGTGTCACTTTAAAGAAGAGAGGGGGACAAATGGAGAACAGAAAGGTCTCCTGCCTCAAGGCTGTCTCTGGCTCAAAGTCCTACTACTCACATTAAATCCTAACTCTCTAACATTTATCTTGCAAAATGTTTCATATTTTTCTAAAATTATTAGATTGCCCAAAGAAATAGAGATCTATTTTATATGATGATACCTTGTTAAATTAGGGTTGACAGTTGATAGACTTTCTATTTAGGAGCACTTGAGAGAGAAAAGTAATCAATGGAGAAAATTATGGGAAAATGTTAGCGTAAGAATGAGAGGTGTCAAATAGTCTGCTCATAAATTCAGACTGGACTTCAGAAGTTTGCTCACAGATAGAGGAAATGAGGTTCTGGAATGACTTTCCAATAATAATGGAAAAAGCAATCAAGTGAGTTGGAACAGACAAAATAACTTTTCTGCAGGTAACTGCTATATAAATTATCATATCATTCATTATGTAGGAAGTTCTTCACCGGCCTGTGTTTCTGTCCTAATGGAAACTGTCAAATGAACAGGACAGTGGCTCTGTTGTCAGTACAGCATCCTCCTGTCTTACTAGTAATTTTCAGAAGGAAGGGAAGGAATCTTCTATCAAGAATTTTGGAATTATTGTGGCTAGAGAGTGGGCTGGGGTGACCTTGTCTGGCTGCCCAGTGTTCATTCAGCTGCTCTCTCACTGCCCATTCATCAACAGACCATGGGAAGAAAATCAGATTTTTTTAAAAAATAAAGACACTTACCAATTACTGTCTCAGGAAAATCAGACTCAATTGGGGGAAAACTAATTTCATATCTTGCTGAACTAAAATAAAGATTAGATGAAAGGATGTGAAAACCGATAATTCTTTACCACTTCTACTCACTTGCATTAACTTACAAATATTTTTTTCTAAAAAAGGAATCAGCCCCATAGCTCTAAATTAGACTATTTTACAGCTTGCTGCTCTCTTTCAAATCAACTTCATCTTGCAGGAAGCCTGTCAAACAAAGGAGGCCACCACTGGCAGGATGTTACACCGGTGATCGATCCCTGAGCTCTCTGATGTTGGTGACATGCTAATGCTGATCTGCAGGATTCTCCATCCACTTTCAGGAACAGTCTCCTGACCTCTTCCCCAATACTGTAACTTGGCTCTGCAGCAGCGTTCATGTATAAAAGACCAGTGCTCGTATGTTGTTTCTTCTGCCATTGAGCCCCAAAGTGTGTAAATCCTTTATCTTTAAGCCTTTCTGACTTTCTCCACAGTCAGTATCACAAAAGGCTTCTGAGAGATGTAAGAAGGAGCATTCCCATTTTATATATAAAGATAAACCTTACTAGCTTGATTGGAATACATTTTTTAATTAATGGCTCCCTGGTTTTCTTTTTTTTTTCTTAGAAGCCGTGTTAGTCCTGCAGATAATACTAATTTTTTTGTTGTTTTTAGGCTCATTTGGGTTATTTTTCCCTAGCGAGTATGTCTTTTGATTTAACTGTAGTCAGGAAGAACAATAGAGAGGGAAGAACAATAGTGAGGAGATAAATGAAAGCATATAGAAAATATTCTTTAAAAATGTAGGTCTTTGCCTTACTTGCCACAGAAGAGCACCATGTAAGATTGCTTTTCTTTAGATGCTTTTCTCATACCCTCTTAAAATCGTCTTTTCTTCTAAAAAATATTTCCAAAAAGTCAGCAATGTGTTTAACGAGTGAAAACCTTCTCTTTTAAAGGTCACACCACTCTTAGATTGACTTGACTGTTGATTGCACTTGAGCTAGTAACTTTAATTCATGTTAACTCCATTTGTTTTTAATGAAGCAATGTCTTTTAAGCAAAGATAGTCCATCACTACTGTCAACAGATAAGCTTTGCTCTTTAATATTGAGTCTTATTTTTACTTAACTGAGATGAAGCTTTGAGGATTGTTTACTCAGACTATAGATTTTTAAACAGGAATGCAAATTGTCTTGCAATTTGCAATGGTCCAATTGAACCTAATAGCTTTTGAAGTGAATCTTAATAGAAAGAACACACCTAGTCATACACCTACTTGAATATTATATATTACCTCAGTATCAAGGGTGAATCAAGTAGCATTTATGTTTATTAACACTGACCTTGTCCAACAATAACTCTTTCAGAACTGAGAGGCTTCTTCTTTTCTTTCCATCAAAATTATATTCAGAAAACATGATTTTTTGTTTGGCTAATCAAATACAAATATTGATATGTGGGTTATAGTTCTTAAAAAACAAACAATCAAATCCCCAATAAAAAACAACAAAAGCCTGACACCTCTTTTGGGTACGCTTTGGGATTACATTTTTCATCAGCTTAATTTTTCTTGTTTTCTGGAGTGCATAAAAGAAGAAACCATAGAGAAAGTTGGCTGAGATGAGTAGCAGCACCTGTCTGAATTAGCAGTGGGGCACCTGCTTATGATAAAGGCATTGGTAGCCTTTTTTTAAGACATCACTTTTTTTGGTTGGTGTGTTTTGTATGAAGTGTATTGATGAGTTGAAATTGTTCATTTAGTAGTATCAGAAATATAAAATTTCTTTCCTATCCTACATCTGACTGGAGTGTTGCTTTTGCAAAACTGTTTCTTATCTGTGTGAATCATACCATGTTGATTACTTGCATAGAATACTAGTTTTTTATTTTTTTGTGGGGAAAAAAACCCAAAACAAATCAAGAAAATAAAATTCTGTCTATAAAATTTGCATGTGAAAGGACAAGAAGGCTCCTAGAGAGTAATAAAACATCTCAGATGATATTTGGCAGTGCAAGGCATATGAATTCCTAAATCTTTCTGAATTAGTGCTGATTACTAAATATTATACTTGAATTTTTTAAATTTTTCTTCTAAAAATGTTACTTTTTTAATATGCTTTCTCTGTTTTCTGACAGCATAAGTGGAAATTGTGGCAGTTGTGTCTGGAATGCTAAAACTGGAATTAGGCATTTTTAGTCAGTGGGGTTCATTAGCTGGCTTTGCTCTAGTTGCATGATATCATTAGTGTTTTATCTGTACTTACACAATTGTTTTCATTTGTTTTTAACTACACAAAACAGAATTTCTTACCTATTTCTTTTTTATCCATTTGCTTGTTATTTCTTGCAAATTAAGCAACATTTTCTTATGCAGCAAAAGCTTTTTCTTTTAAGTACGAGATTCTGCCCTAAACATCTAAATTCTTGTTCTTTCATGTATTGAGTCCTTCTTCCCCCCCTTCCTCCTATGCTGTACTTTCTGATAATAACTTCTTAGCTTTTCTACTGCTTCTAAATAGAAGCTGTCTCTTATGGAAAAAGTAATGAAAAAGAAATCAACAGCAGTAATCAAACTGAATTATAGCAAAGCTCTGGCTCTCAGCTAGCAATTGCTGCAGAAATTGGATCCAATTCATTATGTACTTGTATGCACATGTAATTGAAATTTCCTTCCTTTTTTTCATAAACATGTTCCCTAAAAACTGTGTCCTTAATTAAAGGACATACAAATCTCTTTTCCTTAATTAAAGGAAAAGCTCACCTGAAACTCAAGTAATTATCAGAATTTCTTCTGGGCTGCAGAAGATTGCAGAAAAACTACATGAGAATGCCATTAAATACAATAGGTGCATGCATCTTGCTGTTCTTCCATATATTTTTACTGCCAATAAGAAGAAGATATAGTGAAAAATACCTTGGACTTGGGGACATGCTGTTTACTATGAGGCCAAAATTGTTTTCTCTTTTTGATCTGGTCAGTTACTTGATGTTTGTTTTCCTACAGGCTCACTTTGCAGGAGAAATGAATAGGCAAGTCCTGTCTACTTACATGGAAAGCTCCATTGTCCTAACTTTATGAAAAACAGGTAGGGAGTCTTTTCCTCACTTAACATCCTAGGTGTTTTTTTTATTTTTTAATTTTTTTTCCAGTTAACTGCCCATAAAGGAGTCTCTTTTCTGTCTATCATAGCCAAACTTCCAGTGCCACTACGGCCACTTTCTGTTGCTGCTTTGTGCCTGCATTTGTACATGTTATGGAAAAAATATTGAAAGCTACTGATAGGATTTTTTTTTGCACCCGTTTCTCTGCTCTACACAACTTTGCTTCTAGTTAACCTTGTTCATGTGTTGGTTTTGCATTATTGGCCCAGTAGGTTTTCGTTGCCAGCTACTCTTGATTCCTCATGCAAATTGTGAGTTGAAGAAGACAAGATTTTTTGGTTTCAGGGAGACTTTACACAAATTTCACCCCATTGATAGTGCCTGCCCCTATTAATCGTGTCTATGGTGTCTGAAATGGCAGCACACTTCTCGTGTGTGTGATCACACCAAAGGAAAAGCAATAAAACCACTACTCGATCAGGCTTAGCAGGTTATAGGCTTCATGCTGGGTTTCTGTCAAGACATTTTTGCTCCAGTGAACCCAGTTGCATTTTGCTGCCTTTCAAATGTGCTTTGAGGATATCTGATTTTTTTCTTCTCCTTGTTTGGTTTCTTTCCTGTTACTTGCCGGATCTCCTCTGAGGGCCTTCTGAAAAAAGGTGGTTACTTCAGGCAAATCCACTTGAAGAAACACCTCCATTATCCCTACAAGGGCTGTTTTGCCAACAAACGTTCCCTGCTAGAGCTTCTGCACTTGCAGTCTCTGTCCCAAAGAGAATTATAGTGACATTTTACATACATACATCCTGGAGGGCAGGTTTGGTTAAATTGGCAAGGAACACTTCAAAGGACATGCAGAGTACGAGGTCTCTGCCAAGGCTTATGCTATTTAAACCAGTTACCATTTAGCTTCATGTGCATACAGGTTTCTGTGGCTGAAACTCCTAAAACTTCCATGCTTGCACCTGCCTTCCTGTCCATCTCTTCTCAGAAGAGCAGTAAATATATTTTACAGGCTTTCCCTCCTCAGCACATATCACCTGGAGTTTCCAGAGCAAAAAGAGGAAATACATAAAAAGAGTAAATACATAATATTGTCGAAGGAGCTACCTCTAAGGTATTTGAGGACTTCCTATACAAAATAAAATTTCTAGCAGGCTATCAGAAATCTCAGCTTCCTCACATTTATCTGGATAACTATCCCCTTGGAACTGCATGGCAACTTTATCTATGAGGCATTGCTCTTAAAATCTACATGACAATTGACTAGATGAATATTGCTGTAGTTGTTATTACTATTATTGACAGTGCAAGTTCACAGGAGATGTTACTTTTTCTTGAAATCTATGTGCCATGTTAAGGAGATGACCTTCCATATCAGAAGTGCTCAAATTAAAAGCAGAGGTGATGCACGCTTCAGAGTCATCACTAGAATGGTTTGAAAGCACAAGGATGGGATTTGGGGGAACAAGCCAGCAGTGAAAGCCCCACTGCTTTCATTGAGGTAGGGATTTCACTTTGTGAATTTCAAAATATTATACT
Organism: Colius striatus; assembly: GCF_028858725.1. Lineage (NCBI taxonomy): Eukaryota > Metazoa > Chordata > Aves > Coliiformes > Coliidae > Colius > Colius striatus. The sequence continues at coordinate 22,358,005 of NC_084768.1, forward strand.
CTGCTAGCACAGTGTGTCCATCTGTGGGAGAAAAAGATGAAACCTGATGTCGTGCAGTTTCCTGAGGGTGGTAATCAACAAAAATTGTGTTTTGGAGGGGAAAAGGAGGTTCCTGCTGATAAGAAAGGGTCTGTTTGATTCTAATCCTTTTCACCTGTTGAACAATTATTGATGACTTTCATTAATAGTGCTTTGTTGTTTGTGCTATGTAAAAGAGAATAATCAGTCCTGTATTAAGCTACATGTAAAAAGTCTGTCTTTATTTGCATGGTAATGAAATACTACCTAAGGTGTTAGAAGTAGAATCAATAGGCTAATGAGATTTTATGCAAACAATCTCAAGTAACAGTCTGGTCTCACCTTTAGATAAAAGGATTTGTTTGAAGTAGGAAAATACATTAAAGTTTTTTCAAGGTAGGATATATCCTTATATCAGTGAAAATTGAAACATGAAAAAGAACTTTTTTTTTTTAGTGTAAAGTATTAGGGGGAAAAAAATCCAATCTATCTACATGCAGTAGTAAATAGTCACCTAATCAGGCCAATTCTTACAAGGAGTGTAGTCTTGTATATCCGTTTATAAGTTTATTTCTTTCTTTTTGTATTTATATTTAGCCAGAGGGATGAATTAGCCAGAAGTCCACAGCTGAATACAAAATAAAAAATTACCTACAGCTTCCCAGGTAACACTCCCATACTTTGCAGCTGGGGAAGAGACAACTTTGCAGGTGAAGAACTGACTATAATTGTACAATATTTTCACTGAGCTGAACGTGCCACAACACTTTGAAAAAAAAAGTGTAGTTTTGCTTTCTTATCTTTATAGTGATACCTTTTCTTTATTATACTTACAATTGATTTTTCATATATTTTAAGTGAAGCAGTATTGCAGAGCACACAACTTTCAGCTGGACTATTTGGTTGCAAAATTATTATTTGCTGCAGTTATTGGTAGGGAGAGGGAACCGAGCTCTGTATTATTTTGGAGGAAGAAAGAGAAAGCTGTGGTGAACTACTATGGCCAAATCCTATCTGACCTGCTTAGCCCAGCTATGCCTCGGCTAAGACATGGGAAAACCTCATGATTTTGTATTAACAGGATAGTTAGCCATGCACAGCACTGAGATGCTGTATAATAAAGTGCAGAAATACATGTTCATCTATATGAGTTTGAAAACTCATAAACTAGGGGTTTATCCAACACACACAAAAATTACAGACAGTGTAACTATGCTGGTTTGTTAGAAAGACATGTAAAAAACAGTGATTGAACTCTCAGAAAAACAAAACAAAAAAATAGTAGAGATAGAGCTAAATGATTCCCTTTTTCCATTTTCCCAGCTATCTCACATGTGAGAGAGAAAAACACATTTTTATCCAGAAATCTGCCCTCCCCAAAAAAATCTTCATTCTCTTTGTGTAGGAAATAAAATACTTTTATATATTTTCTGAAGTGCTCCAGTGCTTCTGAATGGGTTTGTTTTGGTCAGCCAGTACCAAGCATGTGCTGTGCTTTCTAGAATAATAGCAGGTTGATGATGCTTTCTATTTCCACCTTTGTGTAAAAGATCAGATCAAAACTAAATAAAATTGAAGAGTAAAACATAAAGGAGGGAAGAAGAGTTTTGACTGGCATGTTGTTTTCTGTCAGCTCTTTTCACAATTTTGTTGACTGAAAACAATGTAAGTTTTCAATTATATATTTATTGGATTTTTAATTGAAAGCCTCATTATGAAAAATTTCTGACAAGGCTTTCTATCTTCATTTTAACAAGGCTGCTGAGAACTTAATATATTATCTATAACCATTTATGAGTTAATTTTTTTCCACTGATATATTTTTTTTTTTTTTTAAATTCTTCTGCAGGGTCCTTCAATTTCTCCTACTGTGTAGCCCAAGGGAACCAGAAAATTAAAATCTAAGGCAGTGATCACGGTGAATTACAATTTTAGTGTTTCCCATATGAAGAATTAGTTTCTTCCATTTCTTGTTCTTGTTAAAACCTCTGTCACGAGCATAAATTATCGAAATTTTTCATTGTTTAATATTCCATGTAAATTCTAGTGGAAGGAAGACAGTGTGACCTTTGTGGTGCACTGCTTTCTGGTTTGGATTTCTTTCCCTGTGTCTTTGACAAAAGAATAATAGAAACATTTTCTTACAATTCTTAATAGCAGAGCCATGGAGACATTAGTTTTTTTGTGGTGCCTAGATGTAAGATACCCCATGTATAAATGTAGTGGCAAGAAGGTAGCCTGGATGTCATTTCCATTTCTTATAATTTGCTCAGATTTCTTACACAGCCTCCAAAATGAAATTGAACTCATTCTGCTGCAGAATGGGGACAGGTTATATCTCTGGTGAACGTCCAAAGAACTATTTTCTCCCTACTGTTTCATCATGAGTTTGGTAAAAATATAAAAATAGTTTCTTGGAGTCTTTAACAGGAAATTTTAGTAAAACAGTTAAACTCTTCATGGATATATTATAAACTCCTTAGGAAATCTGAATTGAACAAAATCTCCAATTTCAAGCCAACTACCTGTTTGGTTACAGGTGTGGCTGGCCCTGGCATAGGTTTCTATGAAATGTTGAAATGAGGAAAAAAAGTAGTTCCATTGCTCGTTACCAACAAGATTTGCTTTTTTTGTTGTTGCAGTTTCAGCCCTCCAGTAATTTTCATTGGAGAAGCACTGGTGTGTCGTGGTCACAGACCATACAGTGAGGATCAACTAAGGCCCTATAATCTCTGTAATGCTCAGTTGTGTTTGACAGTTTCTTCTTTTATTGCTTCAAGTAAACACAACATGCTTTCTTTAGAATTACAAAGAATCACAGAAATTGGGTTTCACATACCCATTAGAACTAGCTTTATTTTCCAATGTATGTTACATTTCCCTTTACTCTTTATTATATTCTTTTTCTTTGGTACTATATTTTGTATCTCTTCTAGAGAAGCAGCAGAAAACCTGTATATGCTGTTCATCTCAGTGGATACTTGTTGACATGGCTGTGACCACTGTTTCACAACTGTCCTCTCATGAGTTAAGTGCACTAGGGAAAAGATATTTAGGAACAAAATATTTCAATGACTATCTTCCTTTAGCTCATGATGTAGAAGAAAATGTAGGAACAGCAGAGCCAGAAAGGAGAAAGCAATGGGAAAAATGAAGAGATTTCATACCCCTAAATGAAGATATCCCAATAAGGGGTCAAATTAATTAGGTAAATAAAAATGTCCTTGCATAGTTCCCTGTTTAGATGATACATGAGCACATTAGAGACCACAGTTCAGCAAAAACTGCTCTCTGATTTGTGGTGCTGTTTCCTTCATTGCAGCAGCCTTGAACTTGTATGATACAAGGCAAGAAACTGCTGTCATTGCTGTCCTTTCTCTTAAGCCAAACAACTTCTGTGGTCTCCCCACATACCAGATCTCTTCTCAATCATTTTCTCCAGGAAAGCTGAAAAAGACCAGAAATGAAATATGGCCCAAAACAAATGGCAGCTCCAGACTTTCTCATTACAGGTGAGGGATGAGGACTGATATGGATCTACCAGTTCTGCTCTCTTAAAATCTGATATGTAATTTGTATTGCATCCACTTCTGGGTTCCGCTACTCAAGGGAGACAGGGAACTTTTGGAGAGTCCAGAGGAGGGTTACCAAGATGGTGAGGGTACGCAAACATCTCTCCTACAAGGAAAGGCTGAGAGCTGGAGCTGTTTTGCCTGGAGATCAGAAGACTGAGGGGGGACCTTATGCACATTTATAAGTACCTAAAATGTAAGTGTCAAAAGGATGGGGCCAGTCTTTTTTTCTGTAGTGCATAGAGTCAGGACAAGGAGTAACAGACACAAGCTGGAACACAGCAAGTGTCTGAAAAAACTTTGCTTTTCAGGTGAGGGAGCCCTGGCACAGGGATCTCCTTCTCTGGAGGTTCTCAAAACCCACCTAGACGGGTTCCTGTGTAACCTGTTCAAGGTAAATCTGCTTTAGCAGTGGGTTGGACTAGATGATCTCTAGAGGTCTCTTTCAAACTCCACCATTCTGTGTGTGTTGGAAATGCCGAGTGATATGTAACATAGCATTTCAAGTCTACTTGCCTACTTCAGGTGCAAATGCTTAGAGTAAATACTTTTACTACTTACTTCTTACTGTATTTCCTATTAAGGTGGTTATGTTAGACACTCATGAGAGAATCACCTTCCCAAACTATCTGTGCAATTACTTTAGCATAGCAGATCATTTACGGGAGACATTTTAGAAAGTCTGAAGTGCCGTTTCCAGAGTGCTTCTCATATTGTGGAAACACAGATCGTTTTATAGGAGGCATATTTGTCAGTCAATACAGCAGGAACTGAAGAATAATGAACACCACTTGTGGAGTGAGGAGAGTAGTTCATAAAGCACTATAAACCTTCTAATTTCTAAGACATCAGTTATAATATGATCCATTTACTGAGAATAATCCATTTTAGACATGAGTTTTTGTTGTGAAAAATTCTTAAAGAATGCAATAATTCTTCCCAGTTTTACTGAGGTTACTGAGATGCTTAGCAGTAAGTGCTTTTTCTAGTCTGTAAAACACGAACCAGACAATTTTTTACTTGCCTGAGAACTCAAATAACAATGTCATAGCTACTCTTTTGCATGCTTTCCTTTATGTATATGCTTAAGAGCTTGTCTGAGGAACCTTGTTTTCTGCGAGCCCAGTGAGCAGATTCTACTTATAGGTATGAAGTGATCAGCATTTAATTCAAAGTAGTTGCATGTAAATGTTAAATTTCTACACAAAATAAATTTTCTACCTGCAGAAAAGGTGATTATTGGTATTAGTTTGTCATTCAGCATGGGAGCTATGATAATGATGTTTGTCTGTCTAATTCCAGGATTTAATTTTGGAGGAGTATATAAAAAAATCAATATAAATGTTTATGCTGTACCTTGAAACCAAACAGTATTCTAGCTTATTATTTATATGAAGGTGAAAAATACCATTTTAGAAAGATGTTTAGCATAAATGCCTCCAACATAGTATAAAAAGATAATGTCAAATGGAAAAGAAATTACACTCAGGAGTTATACACAGTACGGTTCAAAATTTGTGCACATCTGTTGGTATTACATCATATCTTGTTATTATATGTGGTATGTAGGGCAAAGCAATGCTGTCAGTTTTGTACTTGTGGTCCTGGTTAGTGGAGTCATTGACTCTTTTAAGACTTGACCTACTTGATAAAGTGATTTAATTGGAAACCAGTCCATCCCTCTTCAGACTCTGAGGAATTCAGTTCATAGCTCTACTCCTATGCCCCTTGTGGAAGAGAAAAAGAGTCATGGTTCCAATTTAGAGAAGCATCTAAGCATGTGCTTAATCCTAAGAAATCCACGGAAGTCAGTAGAAGTTAAGTATGCATAAATGGTTTGCTGACTTGAGCCTGTGGGTAGTGCAGCTCATCAATAACAAAATTAAGTGGATTAAGTTGAAGCTGTGGTTCAAGACAGCCTGTAAAAACAAAACAAAAACCAAAACCCTCATAGTAAAATCAAATATGGTCCAATACTTTCCTGAATAAGAAATTTTTCCCAATGAGGTACTAGAAAGATGATCATGAGTTCTGATAAAGGACTCAAAAAATAAAGGGATATGTAGAAGGTGGTTTAACATGAAAACTGGGATATGGATTGCAAGAGCAAAAGCTGATGGAGTGGAAGTTAGCCCCTGGCATTCAAATCATCCATGAGCAGCATTTTATGTGAAAAACAAAGAAGCAAGCAATCCATAACAAAGGATGCAGAATCAATGTTCAAAATTTTCACAGAATATACTTATATTAAGCATTTTCAGAAAAAGAATAGAATACCTGGCTTTTCACTGTGGGTGGAAAGGCAAGGGAAGATATATTTTTTTTTGTCATAGAGGAGGCTATGAAGAGAGAATAAAATGCAAAAGCAGAGATGAGGTCAACTCTAGCAGCCACTTTTTCAGCTATGTATGAAAGCAACACATGTTGAGAGCCATCACTCCTGGCAGGGAGCCTAGCTACCTGGTGGTGATGCTCTTATTAGTTCGTAATATGACACAACCCACTGACATGAAGGAAAGCCCATCTAACAAGTGCAGAGAAGACAGAGACTGCTGAAGGGCATGAATTGCTGTAGCTTCTCTAATCACTGTGTGATGTACGAAGGAAAAGAAATGAAAGACTTGCAGAGAAAGGACAGGAAAATGTTTGAAGAGCTGCTCTTTTGGCATGAGAGAGGTTTTAGGGCTTGGACTAGATAGTTAGAGAGGTTTCTTGTTACCCCCGCCTCTATTTACATATCATATATATATGTGTGTATATATATATATCTCCATTTATTTATATGTCTATATCTAGATATTGAGGAAATTTATTTAAAAAATGTGGAATTCATGAAAAAGGTTTTGATTCAAAACTATACCCAGAATTTTAAGCTAAGTTCTATTTATTGTAGAGAGTATATAAGGGAAGATGTCTAGAAGAGTTAGAAAAAAAAATAACTCCAATGAAATATAGAGCAAGGGATTTCTTGTAAAATAGGGAGAGTTACAAAGTGCAAAATCCAGGGTCTGCAGTAGCCCTTTATAAAATAGAAAAAAGAGATATGGTACAATGTATTTTGTTTTTGTCTTAGATAAAATCTCTGGCTTGGGCAAGAACGGATATTAAAGAGTATTCCTGTCCTTTCTGTGATTGTGAGTTTTTTTTAGCTTGTGGATCATTCTCTCTTAGAGTGGAGAGTGGTAATAGGAAGGAAAAAAAAAGCAAATAAAATGTAAATTCTATTTTTAAAACAACATCAACAACAAAAATCCTTTCTTTGTTGTATTTTATTACATGTAAGTAATGTGAGAGAATTAGACTTTCTTTCTCTCTCCTTCTCTCCTTCTCTCCTTCTCTCCTTCTCTCCTTCTCTCCTTCTCTCCTTCTCTCCTTCTCTCCTTCTCTCCTTCTCTCCTTCTCTCCTTCTCTCCTTCTCTCCTTCTCTCCTTCTCTCCTTCTCTCCTTCTCTCCTTCTCTCCTTCTCTCCTTCTCTCCTTCTCTCCTTCTCTCCTTCTCTCCTTCTCTCCTTCTCTCCTTCTCTCCTTCTCTCCTTCTCTCCTTCTCTCCTTCTCTCCTTCTCTCCTTCTCTCCTTCTCTCCTTCTCTCCTTCTCTCCTTCTCTCCTTCTCTCCTTCTCTCCTTCTCTCCTTCTCTCCTTCTCTCTCCCTTCCTTATATATTCAAAGGTACTCTTTTTGTGAATAAATTAAGTCTGTAACAGCTGGTTTGATATATATATGTCAGCTGGGAAAATAATGGAAAGGTCAATAACACCTTCTAATTACTTTTTTCATGTTCAAGCAGTTCCTGCCTGCAGCTTATGAACAGGATAAAAAGGTTCCATTGTGCTACCAGGTGAGATGGGAAGAGGGAGAACTGTTGGAAGATGCCTCATCACAGCTCCATGACTGTGAAAAACTGAACTTTTCCATGTTGAAGGCTTGAAGATGTACTAAAAATGGAGCTGAAGTGCTGATTTTCTTGGATAGAGAAGGAACATTTCCCCATATTCTATTTCTTTTCTTCAATAGATGTTTCTTATCTAAAATTAAGCAGTATTAGCAATAGTCTACTTGCACAGAAATGCATCTGAGAGTGTTTGTGCTTTTAGATGAGACGGGATTCAGGCCTGGACTATTTTCTTACCTCTATGGAACACAGAAAATTTTGGCATAATTTCCTCTTCAGGACTGGGAATTTATTCCTCAACTCTTGATTTCCATTTTTTTCCCTTACAAGAAACCCCAAATGTGGTATATGACCTTACAGGGAATGCTTTACTTGCCTTTTCTGCCCTGGGGGTATTTCATTTCAGAGAGGAAGGCAACAATAAATTAAATTTGATATTGTTCTCACTCAGCTACTGAATGAAAGATTGGCTAGCTGTTCAGCTCTTTGTGTAAGCTCAACAAAGTTGTTTCTGTGGAAGCTCTGGAAACGGACAGGTTAATTCCTACATCATCAAAGTGTTGTTGCTTTCAAGGCTGACTTGGGAAGTGAAATCTTGGCTCATGGAAGAAGCAGAATAGGTCAGGTTGTGGTTTCACATTTTGTTTTGTGACATTTTTGAGCCTATCGATTAAGACTCAGTCTGAATTTTCAGGTCAATGATTTTAGATCATCCCTATTGGATAACAAAATGATGAAAGAACTGCACTGCAAGTAGAGAGATAGCATTAAACTCATCAGATTGAGTTTTGGACTTGTAAGGCAAGGAGTATAGGTAAGGATGAGAGTTTGGAAGCAAAATGAGGACAGACTTTTTGGTAGGATCTGTTGCAGTACGACAAGGAGTAATGATTTTAAACTAAAAGACAATAGATTTAGACTAGACTGAGGAAGATATTCTTTTTTTTTGTGATAAAGGTGGTGAAACACCAGAACAGGTTACCCAGAGAGATGGTCTATGCCCCACCCCTGTAAACATTCAAGGTGAGATTGGATGAGTCTCTAAGCAAACTGATCTAGTTGAAGATGGCCTTGTCCATCGTAGCAGAGGTGAATTAGATGACCTTTGAAAGTCCCTTCCATTATTCTATGAAATGAACAGCTGTCTATCATCACTGGGCAACAGTAGAAGGGAAAGGGGAATAGGGAATGGTAACTAAGTGGAAAAAAATGTTACGTGATGCCTTTCTAATAAATGTCTGATATAATTACTTCAAGTGACAAGATTCATTCATGCTGAGTTTGAGGAGTACTGGTGTTGTTCATCAGGTTCCCATATTATGCACCTTGAGGGATTTTGGGTAACTTAATTAAAAGGTGCTATTTGAAAGGTTATCTTATTTCCCTCCCCCCCCCCCTCCCCCCCGAGTTTATTTTGGAATTTGGTCAGATTTTGTTTTTTATCTCTGCATGTCTGATATGGTTATCTTTGTTTAAAATAAAATGCACTAATGTATGACTGAGGTCAGTTTAACAATTAACCAAACTCTCCTGGTGTCATTCCTCTGAAATTTCACTGAATTAGTTGGGTGGAGTTTTATTGATGTCAATGAACACAGACAAAAGTCAAAGATTTAAATATTTTCCTGAAACAACTAGGGGAACTGTGACAAATGAGGTGGTTGGCCTAGAATGAAAATTAAGGAAATTCAGGGCTTAATGCAGAGCTCATTAAATTCCCATGGGTAGTAATGTATAAAAACTGTTACATGCAAGGAGTGGTAGTGTTCAGACATATTTATGAGGCTAATAAATGAAAAACATTATCTTGGTGTATTCTTGGGCTAACTCAGCTTGGCACCTGATACCTTTCTGCTGGAGTGAAGAAGTTTGACACTTCCAGACTGGGCAACCATGAAAAATCTCATTGCCTAAGACATCTGGGGAGGCATTTGCTCTCTACCCATTTCAGCTGATGAAAGAAGCAAGAAGAGACTTTAAAAGAAATTTGTGGAAATAAGGAGGGCAGCTCAAGTTGACGCAGCCGAGAGGTGCACAGAGTTTCATTGTGGCATTTGACCTTTCTCCTCTCCTCCTGGTAAAGACCACTTCTCTACAATGCTGTAATTGGATGTGCTGACTAAACTCCTTTCAGCACTCAGCTTGTGTAGGAAAAAAGGCAAAAGCACAAAGTAAAATAATTTATCAGGCTTGGTAGAAGTTTTCACCTCAGGATTGTGATATATTGGAGCATCAGAAAGGGTAAAAGTTTTAGTTTAGGCTTTCAATAGGAGACCTCAGTTAATGCAAAAAAAAAAAAAATCAAAGCAGAATAAATAGGAACTTTTACCTTCTGCCCATAAAATGACCTTGTTTTCTGTTCCCAGGAGACTGAAAATGATGATTAATAATTTTAAAACCTACTTTTTTTTCAGTAGGTTGTGAGTTTATGCAGCGATACTGGAATTCATAATAGATTTAATCCAAAATTAATTTGCAGCCTTCTGAAAGTGGAATGTGGTTGAGAGGCTATGATAGCAAAGAGTGACTCACAGTAGATTAAGACCAAGGCTGAATGGAAATCATATGTTCAGATACAGCTATAGGGATGTGGAGAGAAAGATAATAAGTAGATCTGAGTAAAATTTGTACTAGGCTACTGAAGTTAGTTCCATGAAACCTCATTAGGGGTTTGCATTCCAGAGGCTTAGCACTAGTATCCAAACAATATAGCCTTTAAAAGTGGGGTAACATTGCCTTTGTGTGCCCCAAGATTTTCATACTATTTCCTTACAGTGGATCAAGAAGAAAATATTTTGCAACTTTTATTTACAGATTTGAATCCCAAATACCTGGTATCTTCAAAGCTGTGTGAACCTAAATCTCTCCGAATGTCTGTGGAATCATGAGCTGTGCTTATGTCTCTGAAAACACAGTAACTCTTATTTTGATGCCAAAAGCCTTAATTACAGTTCATACATCCTCAGCTGAGAAGCCATAGTGATAATTTCTGATGATTCTTCATTTAGCTTTGACTCATGGTTCTACAAAAAGACTAAAAGATAGCAGGAATACTGGCAGTTCCAAACACACAACAAGAACTAGGGAAGAGCTGTCAGGACCAAGATGGTATAAGTTGTGAAGCAGCATATCCTTGAATATGCATGAAACCTTTTTGTATGCAGGTCAGACTTTTTTTTTCCTTTGAGACTAAATCTTTGATTTATCCTCATGAAGAAGGATGTCTCTTCCAAATCCATTGATTTTTACATTAGCTGTAATTTGAGATTGCCTCTCTGGGGATGAGTTACCTTGGGGAGTAGAGAGTTTGAAAAAGAGACAGTTTGATGTGGACTGAGATAGCCACAGCTGCAGTCCTTTCTTTTGCAAGAGGGGTTTTAAAGTTGAATTCAATGTAGGGTGAAAAGAAAAGCTTTTCACTGTTCATTAATCTTTGGGAGTGTTTCTGTTAGTAAGTTGTTTTGCTTGCTTTTGTTTTGCATTATTTTGCAAACTGTTTTTTTTTTTTGCTTGCTGGCAGATAGCTGTGTTTTCTTGTCCTCTCTATACTTTGCACTTTGTCCTTGGTTTTGGTTTACATTCATTTCAGTTTTACTTTTTAGATATTTTGAGAGGAATAGTAAATTGTGCCAGCTTGTTTAGTTACATACACACATACATAAATACAAGTTATTTAATGGACAAGAACGTAAGGATGTTTGAAGGATTCTTTGTACCACTGAGTGTGCTCTCATTGATTTAAATTGCCTTTCAGGGAAGTCCATGGCTAATCAGCTTGTAGCATATATATTTGGCACTTATGCACATAGTCCTGATAAGCTTTTTTTTGTAGGTATCTAAATTATTTATAATTCTTTTAGAACTATAGATCTCGATGCAAAAATGTAATCTACTTGCCTGTATTCAAAGTGGAAGACAAGATATCACTCGTAATCACTTTCACATGCAGAGTCATTTTAAGTCAATTGGTTTTATTATTACTGTGCTCTTCACACTCATATGCCTCAGATCAGACTGAAGCCATTTAAATTTATCTGCTGTATTGAGTCAATCAAATGACAAGGAGTGGTAGTCATTGAGGACGGATTACTTCAGATCTCAGTATCATTATTTGCCTTTAGAAATTTAGTGAGACATTCAATCCAAGGAGGTATACTTCAGTTTTTAATTTATAGTTTCAGAATGCTATCATTAACTTTTCTTTTAACTTCTTTCATTAATTAAAGATTATAGCTATGTGATCAAACAGGTAGAAGAGAGAATGCAAACAGTATAAGATGAAGTCTGATAAAGAAAAGGATATTCTATCTCTTTCTGCAAAAGAAAAATGTGTTACTCTGTCAGATTTATGGGATTTTATATTGAGACTTTACCATGATGCAAAGCAGATAGTTAATTTCCATCAATTGTTAAAGTATTATTACTTAGAGGACAAATAACCAAAGTTGTCGAATGACAGTAAGGTATTAGACCATATAAATTGCTTTGTACTTGCGAGAGTATAATTTTAATCATGTAATTAGTGTGGACTGTGTGTTTTTGGATGTGTGAATGTTTTCTTGTGTGTATACTAGAAATGTTCAAAAAGAGAATGGATTTTAAAATGTGAATATTTAATCTTACATGACATTTCGTTTGACTGTTCAGACATAATTCAGAACCTTCTCTGCATGTAGTCATAAAGTTAGATTATTGCAGAATGTGACTTACTGACAGACAGCATAATATATCATGGGAATATGTCCCAATTTCAGCTGTGACAGAGTTAATTTTCTTCTTAGTATCTGCTATAGTGTTGTGTTTTGGATTTAGTATGAGAATAATGTTGACGAGATACTGATGTTTTCAGTTGTTGCTAAGTTGTGTTTTGGATTGGACTTAGAAACGCCTGCAGGATGTTTCATCATTTTTACTGCTATGGCAGTAGCTCATCTTAGAGTTAAGAGCAAATTTAATAACTTCTTTGAATATAAACATACTTAAGTAGATCCTTAAACTTCAGACATATGCTTAAGTGATTGGCTAGATTGTGGCCTAAAGAAGGGAGGACTGAAAAAATATAAATGAACTGGTAAAAGCATCAAAATTGCAATTAAACTGTTCATCATATGACACAGAAACCTGGATATTCTTTAAAAACTGTCACAAATTCTGGTGCACTTCCTCCATGTTACGCAGCAAGTAGTTGTCAGAAACCCTCATGCTATTTTTCACCAGCTTCAAGGGAGCTGCATCATTGCACAGAGAAGTGGAAGTTGCCCTGTAGACAACTGCAAACAATATCAGACAGATACTTGCCCTCAACCCTAAACCTCTTTCTATCAGTGGAAACTTTTTGTACTGCTATCCTGGGGCACAGAGATTTTTGTTCTGTCTTTTTTCAGGCAGGATGCTCTCTGATTTGTGATTTCAGAGGGACCTAAACGCTCTTTTTCCCTACAAAACCTCATGAATTTTCTCAGGAAGTCTGAGATCTTCTAGCTCTTAGATCAGTTTGTTATCCCGTCATAGAGAAGGTGTTAAAAATCTAACATTTTAAATTGTAACCTAGTTAAAATGATACATATTTCAAAACCGTTTATGATATTTTGTGCAAAACCACTTCTATCGCAAAACATCATGTTAAAAAGCTTCCTTATGGATATATATGGTTATGTAGTGTAATGAAGCATTTTCTGTGTTTTTTTTTTTCTAAAAGACTAATTGAAAAATTAATGTAAATTCGATTGGACAGATCCAAAACCTAATTGAATGTAAACAAAAGACAATAAGTAGTAGTATGCCAAGTTGACATTTTCTGCAGTAGCAAGGGAATTGTCATTATCATTCCTGTTCTTTGATATTTTCCTAAATCATTTGAAAGTATGATAAATAATCATGTTAAGAAAATTGATAACTTATTCCATATTGGGAGATACAGTTAACAGCAGAAAGACAGAGTGGAAAAGGGAGAGGGAGGAGGATAAAGATCTGATTTGGACACATCTGAGGTCATGACAGCATCGTAGCTGATATACATGGTAAAAAAATAACCCAAAGCATATATCATTTAAATGAAGGAGAAAAAAAAGAATAAAGAAGAACCAATCAGCTGGCAGCAATGGAAGCCCAATTAGAGACAGCTGGAAATACATGGTTAGATACACATATATACACAATAGCATGTCCACATAGGAACCATGTTTCAGTACAGGAATCACTCCAGCAGGAAAACTTCTCTCCAAGAATCTTCTGGAGACAACACCCAGGAGCATTCTGTTGGTATTGCAATCAATGAGAAAATGGGTACACATGGAAGATGGGCCAGATGGAATATTTGCATGGGCAAAGGTAATCATATGCTTAAGTGCCTTGTTAAAAGGGGCCTCAGGGACAAAAATTTATGCAGCCAATGTGAAAAGAGATAAGACTTAGATTACACTAGCCTATGTATTATTTTTTTATGTTGGTCAATAGCTGAACTTCCCTTAGTCTTTTATTCCAATGCAAGGTAGACACTATTGCAAAATAGTATTATAAAAATGGACTGAAGTCATCAAATGAAATACATGACCTGGATCTCTGAAGGAAAGAGTGATTCAACATGGTGAGCTGAACCATGGTATTATTGGATAAAGAGAAAAAAATCAGAAGAGATTAATGGATTGAACACCTATAAAACTTTCATGAAAGTCTTCTCAAGGAATGCTGGAAGCTTAAAGAAGAATTAAAGACATGCTAGGCAGTGGATAGTCCTTTTGATCAGAGCTGGGCTAGTATACATAATAAATCTGTCTCCCATCTATAAATTATGACTCGATACTAAGTTATTTGAAATGGGAAATTCAAGAATCTACCCCTATTTTCCTGTACGTAGCTGGCATCTCAATCAACAAATGTAATTGTGTGTTTTAAAGAACATTATAAATCACTCTCCTCTCTGACTGTAGTTTTCAGCAAAAGTATAATTTTATACTCCTGATTTTTGAAGCTGACATGTTATTAGTATCATACATTATGTCTAAAACAATAGGAGGAAATAGAATTGATAGAACAGAAATAGAAAGTGTCCAGAAATGAAAAACTAAAACAATAACATACTCTGAAACATTCATCAAAGCCTATTAGTAATAAATTTTAATCAACAACATGTCACTTCTCATTAAGTGAAAAAAAAGATGCTTTGCTATTCTAAATTACTGACAAAACATAACAAGCACTACAGAAAAATTGGTTACCTGTTGAATTTTTAACTTAAATCAGAAGAAAGTATCAGGATAAAACAAAATTAAAGTGGTGAAAATCAATGCAGGAGACTGTGGAACTGTGTGTATATGTCCAAGAAGCAAATTGTTCAAAGAGGTATAGCTGCAAATTAAAACCCTGAAACAAAAGTCCACCCTTATCAAGTCAATGGAAGTCTTTTCCAGCAGCTTAAGGCACATGCTCTGTCCCCGAGTGATATGTAAGGACCTAGGGATAATGACCAGTGTGTAGCACATATCTAATTTGTATGTGCAAAGCTTACTGCAAATGTGCAGATGCAGTGATCCAAGAGACATGAAACATCCTGAAGACATTTCTAAGTCACCGTTAACCTTCCCGCCTTGGATATCTACTGTTGAACTTAGCCTACAGCTTAAAAATGCATCCTAAAAGAAGAGAGCCATGTGATGTCATGATTGCAGGATCATTCATACCCAGACTTCTCAGCTGAAAGCTGTCACTGATTTCTACCAGCTCAGGATGTATGCACTTAAATCACCTTTTCCTATTCCAGTGATACCAGAAAACAATTTTAATAATGTTCAAAATGGAATTAATAACCTTCTTTCTTGGCCTTGAGGAAAGAATTCTACTTGCAACTTATCAATCAAGAGAAAGATCTCAATTCTACACAGCACAGTCTTAGGCAGTGATGTGTCTAGTAATTAATAATTGCAACATGTAGAAAAACTGTCTATCCAACTGATTATATATAAAGGCAACCACTGAGGTGCTTAAACTTTGTATGTGATTTGTCAGCCTTCTTGGCTGTGAGTGATCATTCAGTAAAAAAATCTTGTTTTTTTTTTTCTTTCCATTCCTTCACCAGGTATTTTAATTTAAATATACTTTTCCTTCTGGCTCATTTCCTAGCAAGAAAGAACCTGTTAAAGCACCTATCAGTAGTCCTCCTGGAACAAAGCAATGTCTCTACTCCTACAGTTACAGAAAAGACTCCTAATTATGGCATGAAGATATTTTAGAAGAAAGAGAAAAAAAATCCTTGGTTTTATTGGCTGTTCACATGCCTGCTATAATTAATACTATACAGTAAAGTTTGCTTTCAGTTCAGTTGAGCAAATTTGCCTTTAACCTGTTGATTAAATAATTTCAGTCATCGATTAATGTTGAAAAGATGTAAGTGACTTCTTTCTTGTTGTTGTAGTTGTCCTTTTAAAGCCTACAGCCATCTACCTTGTGAATATATTAGCTGGACAGCCATTTTCCCAGTACTACAACACTTAAGTACTTAGAGGTTTGAGACAGCTGTAAAATTAACTGCTGTAGAATATGTAAAATATTTATTAATACAATAACACTGCTTTATCTTGGATTCAATTTATAATTTGTCTATCACAAGGATATCTTTGTTCTTCAAAGTAGTTTTTAAAACTTCAATTTAGATACACAGTGTATAAAAAGTAGATTTCTTTGCTTCATATATAGGCAATATAATTTTACCTTCAGATTTAAACAATTGTTCTGTATTATATTCTTAAATAATGCATTTGCGTATTTCACCTCTGTTGCCAAAATACTGTTTACAGGCAAAAGAGAAATCTGACTTCAACTGAATTTCAAGATTTTTTTATATAACTGGTCTTAGTTTTTGAATGTGGAAATATTAGAAAGGATATGTCTGTCTTTCCATATTTAAAGCTTCAGAGAGCCTGAGCTAATCTCTGAGTGCTAATGAAAAAGAAAGCACTTGTAAATGTTAGAGCCATTTCAAGAGTCAGAAATTTGCAGTTCTCTCTCTGCATCTATTGCAGTGGGTTTTTTGGCGCAGTTAATTTGGGGCTAGTTTCTTCCACCTTTACTTGAGAAATGCCTTCTGGTGTGCTAAATATTCTTCCCTTCCCATGCTTGAAAATTGGGGTAATAGTTCTTAACTCAGATGTGGATATGGCCTCAATGATAAGGATAGAGGAAACTATACTGTAACTTCTCTGTATTTAGTTTTGTAATACTGCAGTCCTGATAGATGGAGGAATATAGCCCACTTTCAGACCTCTACAAAATCTTCACCTCAAACCATCTTACTCTATGAGCCTGTTTTCAAACTGAATTTGATTTCTGTGAAGAGTTTGGGAAATATTATCTGTGGAGAATTAGGTATGCTTCAACTGTAAGATCTATTTATCATACAGAGTTCAGTGAGGGCCACAAAGATAATTAAGGGAGTAGAGCACCTCTCATGATGAAAGGCTGAGGGAGCTGGAGCTCTTTAGCTTGGGGAAGAGGAGCCTGAAGGGTGACCTCATCAATGTTTACAAATACTTAAAGGGTGGGTGTCAGGAGGATGGAGCCAGCCTGTTATCAATGTTGTCCAATGATAGGACAAGGGGCAATAGGTACACGCTGGAACATAAGAGGTTCCAAAGAAACACAAGGAAAAGTTTCTTCACTGTGAAGGTGAAGAATCCTTTTTAAATGATCTGCTTTTTATTGTGCAAGCACAATATTGTGTATTGTTGTATTAGTAGGACATTTACAAAAAGCTACTAAATTAAATTGCTGATTTGGAGACCAGACTGCAATCAGAATTTGATTTTGTGTGTCACCTTTTTTTAAGAACAGACTTGTGTTAATAACCTTCAGATATTGTAAAAGCAGCATGGGCTTGGATCAAGAAAGAGACTTGAGCTCTGTTCTTAAGTAACAGGCAAGTTCAGTCCTTGTTTACATGAATGAGACTTTTACTGACAATGATGAGCATAGAGCTTTATGTGCTACTTGTTCTGAATACATAATCAACAGTGGAAAATAACTCTGAGACACTAGCTTTTAAAAAGACAGGCTTGAGATACGTGCTGTGATTAAGGAGGTGTTTAAAAAACTCCCATAATAAAGTGCTCTGAAGGGATGAATATTGCTTAATACCAGACTGAAAGGTGAATGTCTGCAAGGAATACCACAACCTGGCAGAAAACTGTTTTGTTGTCTCTTATTGTTTGAGATGTATGAGACATGTGATATGTTTGTATTGCGTATCTCATGGAACGAGAATCTCATTTTCATGAAGCATATCATGGAAACAATTCATTAGTTCCAAAGATTCTGGGGTTAAGCAGGAAGGAGGAGCTTTGAGACCAGTGCAGATGTCTGAGTGGAGGTTTGCATTGATCCATCAGAACCGTATATTCTATCTCTTTGTAGTCTATGAAATTTCAGAATAAAAGCAACAGTTAAGAAAAGAAACACTTACTTATACAAAATAGGGGTTTTAAAGTCTTCTTCGTATCCCTGAATGTGCTTTGTTCTTGTTGCTAGGAACAAATTGAGGCCAACTTTCTGAATATCCCAGGGGACTAGAATTGTTAGTTAACCTCGTACAATTTCCAGTAATGGGCAGTTTATAGAAAATGGGAGTGTTTAGGTCAGCAAATCTCTGTAACTTGGATTTTTTTCAAAGGATCAACATCCTGCACATTTCTTCTTTTAAACTTTATTGTTATAGAAGTTTCACATGAAACATTTTACCATAGCTGTCCTTTGAAAAGAAAAGCCATTGGTAAAAAAAGTGATCTACAGATAATGTAGTTGAAATCATGGAATGTCTCTGTTATCTTGATGTTAATGAGTCAGGTATTCTGAGATTCTGAGGCACTCCGATGTATCCCAGTTTTAATGTCCTCTGTACTTCATGGGACAGTATTAAAAAATGAAGAAAGGTCTTCTCAATGTGACTGTGAAAAAACATGTAATCATCATAAATAAAATTTAATATGCATTAGAAATTGGAATAATGCTAACAACCTTCAGAGAACTATCATGTGTTTTAGTAATGTTTAGTAATGTTTTTTCTTTTCCTCTGGGAACTGTGTTTCCTTTCTAGATGTAATATGGAACATCACAGCTCTGGATTGCTAGTAGAGAGAAATATATTTCATACACATTTTTTACCTTCTTAAAAAAAAGAAAAAATCCTATATTTGTCCACTTAAAAACACATCTGTTTAATGGTGATTATTTCAGAGGGTTTTTTTCCCTACAATGAGCAATTCCTCTCTTAATTTAAGTATTTTCTGACTGGTTCAATTTGTTTCTTATCTGTTGTTTATTCTCATACATTAGTTTTTCCTCCCATCAATCTAGGCTTCTAAAATTTATTTTTTGTGTTTTGGGACATTTTCAAGATCTCATTGTATTAGAGGAGTTACGGAATATAATCAAATGAACTTCCATTTATAGAATTGTTTTCAGATATGTACTAGGATATCTACCTTATTCATGTTCTTATCCTTAAGGTATCTGTGAAAGATAATTGAACTGTGCTATCACTTATAAATTTGTAATATTGGAAAGAATTTTTTTATTCTGGTAGATGTGGCTATTGATGAAAGGAAAAGCTTCTCAGCACTATATTTAAACAGAACTCTTAATTCCAGAAGAAAATAAGTCAAATATTTGTGAGTTCTCTGTTCAAAAAGATTTATTGATCTTAAATATTTTATGGAAAAAAATAAATCTTCCTTTTAAGAAGTAAGACATTCTGCTTCCATCAGTGCAGCAGTATGTTCTTTGCCATCTGGAATTCAAGATATCTGTGCCTACTGTCTTCTAGGAATCACAGGAATAAAATCTCTGAAAAATGTATTTCCACATTTGCACGTGAATTTGATGTTATATGTAGTAAACAAGGTAAATGTTTGCAGTTGTATCATTAACATAAACTATGAAGAAAACTCTTTCCCAATTTGTGTCTTCAAGTAACCCAGCTCTATGTCCTCCTTTATCTCAATACCCAAATAAAGACACGATTGCTCCTAAGATATGTTTGCTAATCCATTTCAGGGACATTGTCAGCAGTTTTTGGGTATAAGAAAGAAAGCTGACTGGAAGGTGTTATCAAAGCTAGACCCAAGCCTATACTTACAAAGTAAAGGCTTAATGATAAGTTGTACTAAGCAGTAACAAAATATATTCAAAGATCCAGATTATTCAATAGTTAATTTAAAACAAAGAAAATCTAAAAATGTCTTCTTGCTACTTTTAATCTGAAGATACTTGTCTTCTAACAAAACATCTTTCACATGTTTTTATCTTAATGGTTCAAATTAAATAAAAACTGTCTGGTGCAAGCTTAGTCTATTCACCTTCTGCTATCTTTGTAGCCAGGCAAATGAATGACTTCTGAATCTGTCTTGGAGAAACTTGCAAACAGATATTTTAAAAGATGAAACATTGATTTTAACCTTGAACGTATAGAAAACAGTGGCAGTTCTCTTTATCAGTGAAAGGGATGAGTCATCCATCATCTCTGGATTTATGATGCTTATAGCTGAACTGGTGACAATGATGGTGTTCAAGACTTTCTGCTGTAAATTGCCCACTCTTGTGGTGTACTGCAAATAATTTTCATTAATTTAGCTGTGCCATTAAGCTCATTAGCTCCTACAGTGGTAATGGGATGGGCTGACATCCACTCAGGTTTGTAGTGTTAGAAATCAGTTAAGAAAGAAGATTTTTATAATCCTTTGAAAAAGCCTCCCCTCCCTGAAGGAGATTCTGCTTTTAAAAGGCTGATTTGAGACCTGCCTTTGAACTGAATTATATCCCTTTGTCAGTGCCTGGCCTGGTTTGCTCTGGTTTACAGAACCTTTCTCCACCACATTTTAACCCCACAGAAACCCAACCTTAAATTTCTAGATATGGAAATAACTACAGGCACTGTAAAATTCATCCTGGTCTTGGGTTTCTCTCCAGAGATGAATTATGCTCTTGAGAGCCCATCACCATTATAAAATGTGATAAATCCACATCCTCCATGGATGATTTTATATCAGCACAGAGATGTGACTTGAATAACAAAACAACACATTGCTGAACACTTTATACTTACAGATATACACTTGTAGGACTTACACCAGAATATTTTGAGAGCTTTGGACATTGCATTGTACTGAGATTTTAGGGAGTTATCTCCCTCTACTACACTCTACTACATTCACTCTTTGCAAGCTCCAAGTCTTCATCTGTAATGTCCTGATTGTCAGTGCAAATAGCATAATACTGGATAGGTTTTCAAATCCTGTGTTGGCAAGGTATTTTGTTTGTTTATTTGTTTTTAATGAATATTTAATTCAGTATACAGACACGGAGTTATATAATCAATTCTTGTAAAGTGGCTTAGCTTTATCAAAGCTAATGTTACTGTATTGATTTATATGACCTAAGAGGTTAAATTGGAGTTAAAGGGAAAGGGCAAAAAACTTCTTCATAGGAAGAAAAAAGGAAATTTAAAAAGAAGATGTCATGCTGTGATCTGTGGTTTAAATATAGCAGTCTGTTTACTGCTAGGGAAAGGTGACTCCTGCAAAAGAACTGGAAATTGATTGGGAGCTTTTTTCTTTTTTCCTTTTTTTCTTTTTTTTTTTTTTTCTGTAATCTGACTATCATCATAGAAAGTTTATTGCCAATTAACTTTGTGGGAAGGAAATATAGTGATGATAAGCAATTAAAGAATATAGTATGTATTTATGCAATGGTGAGCAGAACTAATATAACTTGCTTTTTGAGCTTTGCCCTAGCCTTGTGCCTAGACATAAAATACTGTTTTAACTGAGATAAACTGCTATGATAAGAAACTGTATTTTGTTAAAAATCAGAGCATATTTTCTTTTATTTATTAGTGTTAGTCATAAAACTCATATTGGAAATAGCACACAAATGAGCTTCTTATCCATAAAATCATTGAAACGTAACATGACATTTACTACCTGTGGTACATAATTAGACACCCATTCACTTCTACAATCATTTATTTCAGGCACTGAATGTGGTGATTTTGAGACAAGTTGGCTTTATATTAAAAATCTGGAAATTTTAAACTCTCTCTCCACTCCACTCCTCAGAAGTCGTTTCTTCAGATGAGGTAGTGAAATTTGCACAAACAATCCCTTATTCTGGTTATGAAGTGTGTCACTTGGTTTTTTCAATTACTTTCATTGCCTTTGGAGAAGGTATTTATATAATCTTTCACTATCTCCCCCTAACAGTGATTTTAATTATAAAATAATTACTCTACTAACCCATCTGTAATTAATATGCCGTATTAATGATGATCAAGATCAGGCACTTGAAAATTATTCTTCAACATTTGCATTTGCAAAACGAGGTCCAGTTTCAAAATGAGGTTCCAGATTTACCTTCAAGTTATGTTATTGAAAATAAGCATTAATATTTTATTTAAATTCAAGATGTATTTATTTTCTATTACAAACTTTGCATTTCTCTAACATTAGTTACATATTTGGTGTAGAGACTTAGTTTATCTCCAAGACTTGATTTGTTGTCTTACTTATTAAGTAAGTATTTAGGAAGTAAGTAAGTAAGCAAGAAGCTAAAAGGTGAAAATTTTACATACCATCTCCTTTTTACCCCACCATCTTAAGTTACTTGCAGATTATTGCCCTGTTTCTTCAACTTCAATCTACAAGACATGTTTTTGCAGTTCTTACTTTGTTGTCACTTTGGAATGTATGTATCTGTGCACAAAGGTATCTTCTTGCCACTGATTTAATTCCCATTGGCCTTAGTAGGGTGACAACATGATGATTTCTCTAACCATCCTGGGAGACATTGGTGGGAAAATGGTGGTTGCACTGCTCTCATCACTTCATTCCTCTAAATAAATCTGGTCATGTAGTTCTTGACTAGCAGGACTTCAATTTCAGAAGCCTCCAGTGAGACTGGAGAAGCTGGATTCATAGCAGGGTATCTCTCCTCAGAGTGGAAGAAGGTGAAATTCTTCATTTACTTTGAATAGAAGAAAGATTAACATCTCACGGCACCTGAATTAATTGCATATGTAAAATTTTAGCTAATTTGGAAAGAATGGAGCAATATGAAAGAGTTGTTAGCATCCATCAACATGCAAAAACCACTTTGCATACTTCTTTAGGAGGATAAGTGACTTCTAGATTAAAATTAAAAAACAAACCCAAACTAAAGTGCGCTTCAATTTATGAACAAGACCTCTCTTTACTTTTTAGTAATGAAGTGGTCTCCTCTAAGTCATATTTTAATCTGAATCTTGATGATTTCTGCAGTAAAAGGATCAAACCGTCTTATTTCAGAAAAAAAGATATGTTTTCAGCCTTTCAGTTTCATGTATTTTATGTACATTTTAATGAAAACTCTGCCTTGAATGAATATCAGAGATCATGAACCCTGGCAAACTTAGCAGAAGGCTCTAAACGTAGTGTTAGAAGCAAGGATTTATCTGCAAAGTTCATGATCTTGGAGCAATAAGCATGACACCAGCTGAGAAATGGGAAGCAGAAGTTTGCTTGGAGCTCTTCTGTCTGCAGTTATTTCTAGATTATAATTTTTAGCAAGTGAAACAAGTACAGTGTGAGTGAAGGACAATGAAAATGGATGACACCACTCTATGTAATATGTTCTAATGTCCTTCCTATGACTCCCTGCTTCTTGTGCCTTTTCTGCTGCCCACTGGAGAAAACCATTTGACCTTGGAGTAGATATGATGAGGTTATTTCTGTGCTCTTTTCGCATTTTCGGCTTCTGGCATGAAAATTTGAGATGGACAGGAGGGAAGGTTGTAGGCTGAAACAAGAAGTGCAAAGCAGTTGTTTGCTGGACCAAAAATATGTTAATCACTATGCTTAACACATTTGCTATAGTGATGAATCTTAATAAGCCACCTTCCATATTACACATACACAAATTTTAAACCATTTGTAAAGTCTTAAGGCCAAAAGTGATTTCAGATTAAATAACAATTTTGGTGTACTTGTTATAACATTATGCATTTTATTTCATGTTGCCTAGCTTTTAAACTGCTTTACAAGTGTTCTTCACAGTGAGTACCTGCTTCAGAAAGCCTGAGCCAACAAGGAGTTGAAATTACATTTTCTAACATGACAGTGGAGAAAATTCTACAAGTGCTTACATGAATAAAGATGTGAATTTATTTTAACCTTAACAGATTCCTAATCAAAAATCTATCTGCATCTTTAGTTAAGTAAATGTTGCTAAAAATGTGGCCTTTGTCCTCCAAAGCAACTTTTTTCTGGAAAAAGGTAAGTATTTTTTTTAAGCCTGGACTTAAAGCTATTTAATAGTTTTAAACTGTTTTGTCTGAGATGTATAGTCTAAACCGCATGTTTGTATCTCTTGTTAACTGTGCAGAGCTCCATAATGTAATCAACAACATTAAATTGCAGCCATAGATGGGAAATTAAGGTTGATTTTGCATACACAGAAGCACAGAGGAGACTGTTTGAATAGATTGTAAATATCATGCTGAAGTCTGATATATTGCTGACCTGCACAACACCAGCTGTGCCGGAAACACCACTGCTCCTGTCAGCGTTGTATATTGATATAGGAAGAGCAGTTAGAAGGATGCATCTTAAAAAAAAGCATGCTCAGTATTACTGCATCTGCTAACAACATGCTAGAGCAAGAGTTAAAAGAAACTGATTAACATTGCAACATTAGCTCTTTCAGTGGCAAGATTTCTTAATTATTTTTATTTTTGTAAAAATATGTGAATCTTCCATTCACATTTCCTTTCCACATTATTTTAGTGTATGGGATTTGAAAAGATTGTGGCCTCTTTTGATACTGCTAGATGAAATGTGTGTGCTTAAAACAGAGTATCTCCATACCTGAAGACAAATGTGCATATGCTGTTCATCTTCACCTAATTCTCTCATCATCACATTCATCTGAGACTTTGTGGTAAAGGTTATGTAGAAACAAAAAAATCTGCAACTTGCAGATCCTTGTTGTCTTTATGTTCCAAAAACCGAATTGCCTATCCAACCTCCTTCATTATAAAAATGTGAAGAAAAAAAATCAGCAGATTTTAGCCACAATTAACTTGTTTATAATCACAAAATTTCAACCTGAGCATTTCAGAAATCTCTTAAATAGATCTCTTCAGATATTGAACTGTTTTGTGCCTTCCAAGTATATAATTCAATATGCACAGTGATGCAGCTGACTTGAGGACCATTGACATGACTATACTGTAAAACTCATGAAAGCCTTAAAAAAGCTTGGATAAGGATCTCTTAATGAATGAAGCTGGAAATATTTGGGAGAAAACCTGTTCTCTGTGATTTATTATGCCAGTTTTGTGGTTTTGCTGTTATGTGCCTTTCAGCTATGTGGGCTGTGTCTAGTGAAATCATTGGAGATTTTGATGAGGTGCTTCATTTAGAGTAAATACTAACTATAGGTATTTGTAGGGAACTTTTGGTTAAAGTAAATGATGAAGACCTTTTGATATCACCAGGTAATATGGAAAAGTCAGTAAAGGATGGACACAGACAAAACATATTTTAATTAGTGATAATGCCAAGATATTTTAATTCACAGTGTGAGATCTGCAAGGCTTTTCTAATGTCTCATTCAACTCCTCTCAAAAAACCCACCTCTCAAGTATGAATTGGCTATGATTTTTATATGTTTGGTTCAGGTAGCGAAGCAGAAATATCCCTGAATTGCATGGTACTTGAGTTTGTGTCTGCACTGCCTCATGCTTTTTCACTGACTAGAGCCTTATTTACAGTTATTTTCTCTAGTAAATTTTCCCTATTATTTTATCTTTATTGACTGTGCCAGAAGGCTACTGAGCTAAAGCACATTAAGAGCTATCCTCCAATACTTATGAACATTTTTGCACTGTCCATCCATCATTTTAACTGACAGTCATGTTGGTGTAAAATACCTGCAAGTCTTGAATCACCTAGAATATTCAGGATCTGAAATAGTATGAATTTTTGAAGTTAACTATTCATTTAATAGAAGTGGTATAAAATTATCATGGAAGAAATATGTCCTCTCTTTCTTAATTTATTTCAGAGAACTTTTCCAGCACAAATTCAAGTCAGCCTCTTATTCAGATCCTTAACTACTGACTACCTGATTTTATTACAGAGCCTGTGTCCTTTCTGCCACTTTCACGTATTTCTAGTCACTTGTTTCCAGGTTATTTCCTAATGGAGAGAGTATATGTCTATAATGGGTATAAATCAGATTTCCAAGCATCATACTTGCTTGGTACAATAGAAGCTGACCTTTTCCTTGGAGCTAGCACCTGGTTTCACAGGACAGTCCTGGATGCCTCCTTTCTGCTTTTAAATATCTATATCATCCAGATGGATGTGGTAGGTATACTGGTTTGGAAAAGTAGTACAAAAGCTGACCTGCTCAGCATCTGGGTATCCAAACCAAGGACTTGTAAAAGTGTTTTATCATCTAAAACTACATCTATTGGCAAAATTGGAAGGCAAATGTTTGCAACCACATTCTGTCTACACTAAGCTTTCAGAAAAGAAGCTAAGTTCAGAATTTACCAAGTTCTTTTGACTTGGAGCAAGCAGTCACTGTGAGATCTGAACTAAAGCATGGTTTAAAAATCCAAGAGATTGGTCCACATTCTGGTATTTGAATAGTTAGGCTCTTTGCCAATCTACTGTAAGCCAAAAATGATAGTTTTAATTATGCTTTGTTTAATAATGGGTTTGGGTTTGGTTTTTCCATTTATGTCTCTGTATTACAGGAACCTTTCACAATATCTGTCAACACTGTTCAAAAAAATGCCTGATTGTTCCTAATGGACTGTACTCCATATCAGAGCCAGTTGATGATGCTTTTGGTCGTCTTTAGTTATTCCTTGATAAAGTCATAAAAATATCACAAACTACATTTTCCACTATTAGTGGGGGTGGCAAGGTAGGATGGAAAGTGGGAATCCCAAGTTTGCCAGTGCTTTATGGCTCTCAAGCTTTAGATAATGTACAGCAGCTATTTATTTTCTTTTAATGATGGAGAAGAGGAAACATGTAATTTTTCAGTCATTTCACACATGCCATTAGCAACATAATTTGTAAAGATAATGATTTACAAACCACCTGCTATCTGGCAGATGCTTAAATATTGGCACGTGCATGGAATATCATATGAAACATATCTGAGGGGTTTAATTGCCCACTAATGTAATAGCTTCTGCTCTCCTAGAGAATGCTTTCAGTACAGGTTAATAATGTAGAGTTGCATTTTCTTTTGAAGTAGGCCTTCTGGGGATCATTTTAATAGTGAACAAACAAGGAGGGTCTTCACAGGTAGAGTCAGTTCAACTGTTTTTATACTTGTTACTTTCAAATAGCAAGAAATAAGGAAGAATACCAGGTTTGTAATAAAGTGAGACCTTTGAAACTATCCTGAGAAAGAAACTCATGACATGTCCAAGTATATCAAGGATAGTGATTTATATTTTATCTAAAATGTACTGAGAACCTCTGATCTTTTCTCAAGAGTCCTTGAAAGTCAGTAGAAAAAGCCATGTCCACTAGAAGTTCACTACTTGTAGAGGGTCAGATGGCTAAACTCAAGGTTACAGCAGTGGTTACATGAGGGGTAACAGCTCCAGAACTTCCAATGAGCACTTGTTATTTTGTTGTAGATGCATGTGTGCCTTTGATATACTTAGTAGCAAGGAGCTAAATCTGGAGTTGTCCTCATTCTACACCAAAACTGCAATATCTTGATCAAAAGAGAATACTTTGCTATCAAAGAAAGAAAACCTTCAATGTGAGTACTTTAAGGGAAAGATGCATCCTGATCCAAATTTGGTTCTGACACTGCATTTCAGTGAAAAGTAAAAAAAAAAAAAAAAGTAAAGAAAATGTCCCCCTCTAAACCCAGAACCCTCCCACCTTATTAGAAAAAAGCCCCTTAACTACTGTGGCAGCATAAGGTTCTGAAATTGCTGAGAAATACTTGGGTAAGTTAGAGGTACTTGGATAAGCATCCTAACATAGGAGCAGCACCTAGAATATTAATTTCACATGTGGCCCAAAGTCAAATGGAGATTGTGAGGTCGATAAGCTCTATTTATTGTGGATATTTGCTATGATTGTAAATTGCTGTGGCAGTCTTGCAAACAATAGGATTACAAAGTCAATGCCAATGTATTCATGAGGTAGGTGTTGGAAATACCAGAGACGGGGAATTTGGTTTAGCTACCATATGAGAGGTGATTTTGGCTGTTAATCTGAACAGATGGAAAAAGATGGATATTTTTGTTAATTCAGAAAATTATGACCTATTATGATGTAGCCTATATACTCAACGAGAATGAGGAACACATTAGTAAGTGGCACTTAAACTAACTCGGATATCTTTATACTGACAAATCTAGCACAGGCTAGATGCACAAGATGACTGGAGAGAAAAAAACTTCAGCATAGAACTATTTTTTCCTGTCTCTCAAGGCCCTGCACTAGGTAAACTAGATAACTATTTTTTTTAGTTCAAAGATGTGGTAATATACTGGAAAGAATGAGAACTGCTCTAGGGTTTTCAAGGTTGCTGAAAATGTAGTACAATTTGAAAAACTGAATTTTGAACATGAAACAGTCTTGTATTTATCCAGCTTACATAAAAGATTAGAAACCCTGCTAATTTCATCTTGGTATAAATTTAAAACAATGGCTTGAAGAAACATGTAAAAACAAGAGTTAACAATCTCCCAAATGTTCCCCTTGATACATGAGAGTTTTACTTAATTGTATACCAGCTTCAGCTACAGCCTGCTTCTTTCTCATGCAACTCTCAACTCTCTTATCTATAATTTTGAGTGATTAATGATTGAAATGTTATTTAAATTACTAAGCCTTCCTCTGTCAGAATTTTTAACTAACTCACTAATGGGGAGTAAAACTGAACAATCTGGTGGTTTTTTTCTTTCTTTTGAAAAGTGCTAAAATTTTGGATACTTCTGTTCCCTGCTACAAGGGCAACATCCCTCCTCCCAATCAAATCAGAGAGATGTCTCTGAAGGAGTGATAATGTAAACATTTGCCCCTGGCAGACAGACAGTGTCGAATAAACTGCATTTGACAGCATTAACAAATTTACTGTGTTGGATTTAAATGTATTAGCTGTGGTAAACTGTGGAAAGGTTTGATAATGTCATGGCTTTCAAATTATGGTCTTACCAAAGTGCTTAACAGATTTGTCTACTGTTTCACATCTGTAAATGACTACATAATTTACACATTTAATGGATGTTAGATTACCTGTCTGCCCTTAGGCTCTTAGACTACAGTGAATGAAAAACAGAAAATAGTACCTTCCCAGGATATAAACACCTACTTAATGTCAGTGGTACCCATGTATCATCCTATGTGTCACAATGCTGTAGCTTTGGAAAATCTGGATAAAACAAATAGTTATACCCAGCCTTTAACTGTATTTTAAAATTTCTATTTGTTAAAATAGAAAAGATAGATGACTCAAAGATAGATGACTTGGAAAAGCTTGTTTTATCATCATGGTATGTGAGAATGACGTTTAAAAAAACCCAGTGCTGAACACTGATAACCTGGTGAGATAATCTCAGCTATTAATAAAGGTGACCTTTAAAAAAAACATTTCCTTTGCTAAGGCCTCATTGTTTCTTTCTTGTCTAACAAGAAAGGAAGTAACAGAAAATAATGTAGCATTTATTAAGTGATTAGTAGCACTTAGAATCCTAAAATGGATATTGGAGTAGGTTGACTATATACAGATAATCCTGCATTTGAAAATATTTCAAACTATGAATTTTAGTAGACAGGTCTTAGTGACTTAACGAGTTATCTTTTTCATAAGATCACTAGAAAAAGACCTAAAAAATGTAATGGTTATGCACTTAATAAACTATAGATAAGCTATAAACTTTGATTAGGATTCCATAAGAATATGATCTATGTCTAATAAAGTGCAACAGACTTTAATAGAGTTGTTTTATATATAATTTTCAAAGTAACATGTAATGTAAGAAAGAATATTATTCCTATCATGAAAATTTATAGGCAGGTTTTCTTTCCATATTGGCATGCAATTAGGACTCCTCCCTCCATTTCTCATATTGATACCTTGTCTAAATTTTGTCTATTGGTGCATTCCCAATATATCCCCACTCAGGTCCTGACCCTCTTGTGGCAGCCTCGCACATGCCATTTCAGGCATTTGGGGAATTTTCACCTTGTTTAAAAAAAACAAGAACTCTATTTTGATCTCAAATTCTGAAGCTATGGTTCTTCTTGGGAGCACTGGAGCTGTGTTTGGCCTCAATCCTGCCTCAATAGCATTAGGTTTGCCACCAACAAGAGAAAAGAAGTTTGAGCAGTTTTCACAGAAAGATTTGGTAACAAGAGTTGGCCTCAATTTTTTGATGAAAAATATTTACTTTGTACTGGTTATACTAATATTTCTTTCACAGCATTTGCTGTTTCATTTGCTTAAACAAGACTGATAAAGATAGTATCTTTCTTTAATTACAACTTGCCAGTTGAAGGTTTTGTCGTCCGACCATGTTGTTAATATAGTATATGATAATTTCGCTGATTATAAGACATCGCTTGATCCTCTATTATCTGAATGGTTTTAAACACAAATGAGATTTTCAGCTTCTGCAAGCTATTATAATGTTGAAGGATGATTTACTCCCACATTAAACAGATACGTAGTTTGTGTAAGTATAATTTATATCAGTGTTTGAGGGTCTGTTATACTACCTATTATATCTATTGCCAGTATAAAATGAAAAAACCCATGGTATAAATAAGAATAATGCTATGTAACTTAGCCTACTGAAAAATCTGATTAATCAAGTTTAAATTCTGTTTGGTATCCTTTTTCCCATTGTATATAATTAAACTTAAAAATAAATGTCCATCAACTAGGAAATGTCTAACAACAGAGACAAGTTACAGTCTTGATTTATAATCCACTATTTATTTGTAATAATAATCTGCTATTTATTTCTAAACAATAAAATAAAAATTAACTGTTCATTGAGATATATTTTGTTATAGTGACTCCAGCTACAGTTTTTAGGATGTCATGACATAAATCTAAACTTTTCTAAGTAGTTACATCTAAGATGTCATATGTTAAATTAATAAAAATGTGGAAAAATAACAAATTGTAATGAATAATAACACATGTTGAAGCTGATAGGCTCAGTGAAAACATCTGCTTATTTTCATTACAGTATTTATTACACATTGCTAGTACTCTTTTTTTTCCCCTTAAATTACTTTTTTTCTGTAGTAATTTTAGATAAATGTTTCGGTCCAAGATTTTACGGAGGTCGTTATTTCATGGAGGGAGGAAAGAAATACAACACTGCTGTGAAAATTTGATGTTACAAAAAACTGCCTATCTGCCATGCTACTAACTATTGCCAGGATGAATATAAATTCAAACTTTAGTGTCATCCTGAGGTTGGAAGATGCACCCATGCCTACCAAACAGTGAGGGAGCACTTAATTTGAACTAAAATCGTTACCTTTAATGTGTGAACCAAACCACCTTGAATATACTGCAGAGCTTCCAGTTGTTATTTGAGAGGCTGATTTCAGACAATTTTTCTAGTATAAATTTCAAATCAGAGACACTTTGCCCAACAAATACACACCAACTAAAATAGTGAAGCATTTGATTAAAGTTATGAATTAATTAAAAAAATTTTTTGAACCAAGGCCTGATTTGTGCTCTTTTTCATAACATTTTTTCTTTAAAACCAGTACTAGATTTTGATTGAAGTAAAGCACATTTCCTTTTAGTTATTATCTCTTTCTTAGCCACTTCAAGGACCATGTAGTTGACATGGTCAGTGATCATCTACCCTACTTTACCCCTAGTTGAATGAACCCTGATGCACAAGGACTATATTGATGTCCTTTAGGCTACATATTGATCTAACTGTAGCAAACTGTTTTGATCATCAGTGACTTTGTTTTTCAAAAGAAGGAATCCGTAAGTGCTGTGGTGTGTTAATGATAAGAAGTGGTGTTACTCAAGGAAAATAATACTCACTTTTCTGTTATAAACATTGTTCTGAAAAACAGGTTGGATTGCTGCTGTTTGTACAGATTTCCAGCTGAAAAGTAAGAAAATCTTGCTTAAGTCATTTGACAAATATCCAGTGTATTACCTCTATGTTGGTGTTAACCTCTTACTCGTTCTCTGGTGTGCTCAAGGTACATATGACGAGTTTAATATAATCATACCTCTGAGAAATTTTGTGTTATAATCAATTGATTTAGTTTTTAAAAATAATTTATCATGTAAACATCTATTTTTAATGTCATATTGTTTGACTCCTTGGTATGCATTATTAAAACTGTCAAAATCAGTTGCGGATGCTCAGTTTTATCTCCAGATTTGGAAGGTTTTTGGATCTTATCAACCAGTTTGTGCTCTGTTGCACTCATAGAATGACAAGAATTGCAAGGAAATAAAATAAAACAATGATTTAAAGTTTCTTGATGGCACACATAGGAAGTGTAAGACTGCTGAATTTCAACAACTGTAGACTGCTAGAAAGGAGATTTCACCAGACCTGCTCTTTTGCCAAATAGTCATGCATTTTGCTCTCAGCAGCTCTCTGTAATTGCATATGTGCCTATCATTCCTGTTATCAAGCTTCTATCTTTTATAAAATTGCCTCAATATTCACATCAGCATGCATATTGCTCATCTCTCCTACTATTTGTTCTTCATCAGCTGCACCTCCTGTGTGTACTTGGCTGCTCAACCCTTTCTGCTCCTCTGTTCCCTCATTTGGTACTTCTTTCTGCAATTCTGTAATTTGTCAAAAGTCTCTCAGCTTTACAAAATTAGTTATCATTACCAGACACGTCCTAGTTATATATCATGTGCAATGTAAATAAAATATCTACAGCCTGCCTATGGGGTCTTTTTTTTAGTGAGATCCTGTCTCTCTTTATATCAGGTTCTTACAATGCATCCCTGCCCCTCTGAGTCCTTTCAAAATTCTTGACAAGATCTCCTTTTGCTTTAAATCTCAGACTTATCTGTAGTCAGGAAATATTTGAATTAAAATCATCACCTTTAGTGTGTGAACAAAAACACGTTGAACGTACTGCAGAGCTTCCAGTTGTTATTTGAGAGGGGCTGATTTCAGACAATTTTTCCAGCACAAATTTCAAATCAGAGACACTTTTCCCAACAAATACAAATCAACTGAAATAGTGAAGCATTTGATTAAAGTTATGAATTAATTAAAAAATTTGTTAAACCAAGGCTCACATGAGTGAGTCTGGATGAAGAAAATGGCCATAAAATTGGGACATTTGAGAGTTTTAATTTATCAAGCTCTTAATAATTCTATTGGATCTTGTCCTTTCCATGTAGAGCTGAAGATCATACTCTCTGACTGCTAGAGCACTGTGGAGCCCAGATGAAGAGGGACTTGTCCTGCATTAGGCATCTGAAGTCAGGCAGACCAGATGGCCACAGTCCCTGCTGAAAACACAGGTAACACTTGCAGGGAATATGAATTTGAACTGCCTCTGAAGGAAACATGAAGGTGAAGTGTCTCGGTTCAGAGTATACAAGGCCTCATTCCATGGTCGTGGCTGAGCTTTCCAAGAGTACGGTAAGCACCAAATGCTGAAAATATGTCCTTTCTCACACATCAGATCAAATATACTTTACATCCATAAGTACAACTGCAAATAGGGATAAAAGTATTGAATAGAAAGGAGCTGTTACCAGCATGCTTCATGTTGTTCCTTTATAAAGAAATAAGTTTGGAATAGAACGCAGCACCTACTGTTGGAGGTGCAAATGAAATGAGTGAGCCATAGATGTTATGTTTTGGTTTTTTTCTTTTTTTCTGTCTCTGACTATACTGTAGTAGAGCTGGATTCTTGTATTTTACTTCTTTTTCTACTAAACCTGAATGTAAGTCCTGATTTCTTGATCTTCCCAACAATAAGTCATAATAGCTGGCTAGACAACTTTTGTCCAAAGCAGTGGTCAATTGAGCCAATGATCTTAATGGAAGTCATCTGTAGTTTACAAGATTTTGGTCACTTTCTGAAAAAGACAGACAGACCCAAACTCACAGTCTGGCTTTGTTTTAGCTCCACATTGAAATTATGTATAAAAAAATCTAGAATACTTTCACAGCATGGAATTGTATCAACTTAAATTTCTGTATTTCCAAAGTTGTCCTGGTGGACTGTTGCTCCCCACTCTATTTTTGTGTAACGTAAATTTGTGTGAGCAAACTGTCAAAACCGAAAAGAAAACAATAAACCAAGCAATACAAGTTGAACAATATAGTAATTCTAGTATTTTTCACTTTTTAGGGCCAGTAATAAATGTATCTGGAAAATCTATAGACTTGTTTATAATAATGGCTGTTCAGCAACTCTCTCCATAATTCTGTCATGACATTGCTTTTAAGTCCTTGATGGGTTTTCACTTAGGGCTCTTAAATTAGGAAACTAAATAATCTACAAATAGCAAATAAAAAAATCTACAAATAATTTTTAAAAAGAGACAAAAAAAAAAGTATGACCTTCCAATACTTGCATACAAGCAAACTAGTTTAAGGTATGAACATCACACAGCTCCTATTTAATGAGATGATAATTTCTCAATTGTAGAAACATTTCTTATTTCCTAGGAAAAAAACCTGACAAAACTACTATCAATGACCTGGACCTGCTTGTCCCAAATGCCACTGTGTGGGTGGCTATATCTTCCTCGTGAGTCACGGTGAAAGGTGGAAGTTGCTCACTACTTGGTAAATTCCATGGAAACGCCAGTACTTCCCCAGCAACCAGGGTGATTGAAAAAAGGCAGACAAGGATGGAGTAGGAAAAACATTCGTAAACAGTGTAGAAACCTAAATGCAACCAAGAAATGTCCAGTCAACAGAAATATTAATATTCTCTTTTCCTGCTTTGGTTTTCCTACTAGCATTTGTGATTAGAAATGTGCAACATGTTCAATGGCCAGGTCAAAATAAAACCACTAGGAACATATTTGCTCCATGAGTCTTGGATCAGATACTTATCTGACAGGAGAGTACTTAAATTGTTTGAGAATGTGAAAGAGTTGGTAACTGCAAGTGACAGTTTTCTATATGAAATGGTAGATGTAAGCCTCTTGTCTGCAAAAATCAAATGTTTGACATGCACTTGGTAACTCCAAAATGCAAATTAAACATTTATGTAAGTATTAAAAAAAATTTTAGCGTTGCATTCTGAATTAAGCTGCTGATGACAGCAGTCAAACCCAGATGTTCAAGGGCAATATCAGGGATAAGTGTTTTGTTCAATTTACAGTTTTGAATTTAAGCAAAACTTTTCTTCTGACTGAGAATATTTTACATTCATATTTTCTTTTTATTGGTTTATGTACATAGCTACTAAGTTATATGCATGTTACAGAGTTTTATTTTATATTTAGCAAATGAATGTTATACATTTCAGATTTAATTTGATCAATATTTAATGAATTATAATTACCAATCCAATTCAGAGTTTTGCACTGCCATATATTGCTGCATAATATTTAATCAAGGAGAGAGAGAGGGCAATGAAAATGTAACTGGAAAACAACTATCAAGTTTATGTTAAAGAAATGTAGTAGGATTATTAACTAAATTACAGAGGTTTAATTTAATCGTTTTTCTAGTTACCATTTTGAAATTGAATTCCAAGAGCATTTCTCTAATTTGTATTTATAAATATCTGCAGTATTTATTTTCTAAAAATAAACAAAGAGCAAAATTACTTTGTGATATCAATGCCTGAAATCTCTATATCGCTAGCGAAAATTCTCAGGTGCTCTACCTGTGAAAATGATAATAAGGTTTCTGCAGTTCAAAAAAAGTCTGTGCCTATATGGATAGAATAGCACAGTCAATAGACTTTACTTCTACACTAATAAGAGGCAGTTACATAAATACTGTGTGAAGTAGACAAACCATTTAAGATTAATGTATCTGAAGACAGTGAAATGGGTCATAAAAATCCATGAAAAAAATATGTTTCATATTAAACCTCTTGTTCCACAAACTAAAGATATCTTTTCTTCAGAAATGCAGATGATTGTATTTAGTAATACTAAGATGACTTCACAATATATTTTATTAAGTTGAACATATGAATTGTGATACATCATCTCTGGTACTATACACTAGATGGAAAGATGTATAGATGTCTAGAAATGAGTTTTGAGTAGGAAAGATGGAAAAAGTCTAAAAATTTGTGTTTTGTTTTAAAACAAGGCATGTGTAACTATTTTGAATTAATAGTACCTTTTCTTTCCAGGTGTTTCTGAGGAAGATAACTCAAGATTCTCTTCATTTGACAGAAAGTCTAAAGAAATGGATTAGTTACAAGAGCTTAGGTGCTATGCCCCTCTGGCTCTGCAACATGCTGTCGCCTTCATAGATCTTGGATACAAGCACTGGGTTTCTGCCTCAGCTCTCTCTCTTACTCAAAAACAGGATGAAGATGCCCTTCATCCACACACTTGTGGCTCTTGCATCTTCTGACAGAGACTGATAATGGAATATACTTTGAAAATCTGAATTTATTATCTTTCTCAAGGTAATTATTTCTCTACTCCAAGGTTAAAGCTAGAAAATTTAAGGCTACATGTTCCAAGATTTTACTCATTAAGGCAGTTTACTTTGGGGGTGACTTATTGAGGGATGTGATAAAATTTCTGCTACTTGAA
This sequence comes from Colius striatus, assembly GCF_028858725.1. Lineage (NCBI taxonomy): Eukaryota > Metazoa > Chordata > Aves > Coliiformes > Coliidae > Colius > Colius striatus. Next base: position 22,394,266 of record NC_084768.1, read on the forward strand.
ATTTTTAGATGAGAATTGAGTATGTGACTAATATATAAATACACATATGAGTTGGAACAGACATTATAGCTACAGAGGGGAAATTGCTGAAAGAAATTGTGTAGTCTTCTAGGTATATAAAATGCCTTTTGAGTTGTAAATATGAGTTCACTCTGGTCTTAAAACTAATAAACCACAATCATGCAGCCAGTAGAGACATGAACTAGCTATTGAATAATTCTTTTTATCATTAATATTATTAATTATTTGATATTGACATGCAGAATATGTATTAGGTAGAACCAGAGAGTGACTTGGAAGAGTTTGTTCTGGAGAAGGCATAGAGTGCAAAACCATTTCAGTAAATTACTCTATTTATTTTTCTGATTTTTTTATTTAAGAAAGGTTTACTGTGTTTCATATCTAGCTAGAAATTTGTTTGGGGACAGATAATGAATATATAGTGTAAAAAAATTTGTGTTAAATGCTGTCACTTACAGTTAATTGAAAAGAAAGGTTTTCCTTAGTTGAAGACTTCCATTCTTTTAGCTAGCAATGTGTAATGCAGTATGTGGATCTGGTTATGCATGATGATTTACCACATTCTAGCATCTAGCTTTATTTGGAATTATGACTGTAGATGTCTTTTAGCCTTTTTAAAGTATTTTGTTAATAAAAAAATGAAGAGTATAAAAATTTAAAAGCAAAAGACAGTTAATGCAAGCACAAAATGTTTACCTAGGTAAAAGTTTTAGTACTGATGTGTTGTACAGCCCAGTCACAGAATCACAGAATTATAGGGGTTAGAAGGGACATCTAAAGGTCATCTAGTCCAAATCCCCTACTCAAACAGGTCCACCTAGATCAGGTCACTCAGGAACGTGTCCAGACAGGTTTTAAAAATCTCTAGAGAAGGAAACTCCACACACTTCCTGGGCAGCCTGGGCCCAGGCTCCCTCATCCTCACAGTAAAGAAGTTTTTCCTTATGTTTAAATGGAACTTTTTGTGTTCCAGCTTTTGTCCATTACCCCTTGTCCTGTCAGTGGACACTACAGGAAGAAGTGTTTCCACAGCCTCTTGACATACACATTCTAACTATTTTTAACTACTAATGAACTCCTCTCTCAGTCTCCTCCAGGCTGAACAGGCCCATATACCACAATTTTTCCTCATAAGAAAGGTGCTGATCATCCTGATGGCCCTGCGCTGGACTCTCTCCAGCAGTTCCTTGACTCTCTTGAGCTGAGGAGCCCAAAAGCGCTTAGTGGTTTCAGTGTTAGACTCCTAATTTGTTAATTTTTTGTTTTAAATCATATTATTAAATAATGCACTTGTCTTTTTATTTTCTAGATGTTACAACACTTTTCTGAAATGGGAAAAGAAGGCTAAATTTTCATGCTATTAATATACGCAAAGTACAAGTTCTGCATCTGACACTATTCACCACATTTCAAATTAATCATCAGGGACAGAACCCAATCTCTCATTTCAAGCAAAGACCAGTATCTCTTGGGGAAATTAAATCATCTTTCAGAAATATTTCATTCTGAAAAGCTAATAATTCAATAGAAATGTTTTTTTTAGAGGAAAAACCTGTGTATGTTATATAATCTTTCTGTATGATTCTCCATCTCAGACATTAACATTTCATACCACATTTTAAATCAGAATTTGTAGAAAAATAGCTTCACTGTTTTGTGAGTGTCATAGTCCTTTAGTACTTCTGAAGTGATAATAACTTAATTTGGAAACTCAAGAGGGCATCACTTACATCTGATTGAGACAAACACAAAGGAAAGGACAAGTACAGAGCAGGAAATTCTCATTTTTGCAATGATTTTTTAATCTCATCTTTTCCCTACCCTATTCTACTTGAGAATAGAATGGACAAACACTTCAACAGAATAATGTACAATCTAATGTTCTGTTACACTTCCCACTTGGTATGAAGATATAATGAAGAATGAAAAATGCACTAAAAGTGTATTTATTTTTAAGTTTTCTACTATAAGTAGTGCATAGCTCATGGCCACACAGAGAGTGAGAAAAGGACTGATATCCTGTACTGAAGATGGGAACAAGGGAGAAGTTGCACTTCAAAGTGGAAAGGCTGGATTTGCCTTTTTGTTTGTTTGTTTGTTTCAGTAAGTGTTTATAATGCCACATTAAAGATATGCTGGTCATTTTAAAACAAAACCCATACAGATTTTTTTTGTTGTTTTTGTTATGAACAGGAACAGGAGTTGAGCTCAGCCACACCACCACCTGTTGAACATTGTTTCACAGTACTTACCGTCTCTGCTGTTACTGATTCTTGCAGCTAAGCCTTTTGCTTGCCAAAGTAGTATTAGAATCGTAATATGCTTTAATAACCAAAAGAGAGGTTGCTTTGTAAGTTTTTAGACTGTTTTGTTTTCCTTCATATTGACTATCTTGTTTCTACATGTATTTATGCTCCTGAAGGTGCAAAAAGTGTGACCATCAGCAGGGATCACACTTAATGGGTTCTCATGTTTACCTGTGCCCTCATACCCTCCCATGTGCTACACAGCCCTATTGCATCTGTCCTTTGAGACCCCTGATCACCCCCATCTACCTCTGAAAGAGCTGCAAAGGTTACCTGAGAAATAGAAGTCTACTGTCGTTAGGGCTGGATTTGATCTGGAGGTATGTTGCCTTCCACTAGGATGTTCTCAGCATTGCCCATTGAATAAAGGATGAAAAGTCCTGCTCTGTTAATGCCAAGTTGTCTACTTTGAGATTAAATTTGCACAACAAACAATGGGCTGAATACTTATAAATCTTTTCAGAATAGTCTTAGCCAAGACATAATTTAATCCGTATGTTTCACTGAAGTGACATATTAATTATTGATTATGCTTAATGAATATGCTAATATGCAGATTTCAGGAGATTTCTGCTGCCCTACTGTGTTCTCTAGGTCCTCATACATTTTTTAAGAGGTGTCTGTAGGAGACAACGTCTGGGCTTGTGCCAAGGCACATAATGAAGACCACATAGAGAGTTCAAGGGCTGCTGCTTGTCCTTCAGGGATAACATCAGAAACTTCTTTTGTCTGACAGTTGTTCTTGAAATTTTAAATTAGATTATTCTCTTTTTCCCTGTGTAAATGGGGTAAGTTATTAGTGTTTTTTCATTCAGCTGAGGATATAAAACGAGGTTTGACCTCATTTTTCATTTCAAATGGAGAGAAGAAAAATAAGTGGAAAGAAGTTCAGGCCAATGGTCTAGTCAATAATATATTAAAACTTAAGCACTCGTCCTATATGCACTTACAATGAGATCACAAAAGCCTTTCTTCTTTCTGCTTTTTGTACTCAGGTGAAAAAAACCAATGTGCACAGTGGAAATAAAAAGTTTCTGCTGATGAGGCCTTGACTGTAGTTTTGAGTACAGCCTCGAGCAAAGGCTGATGTTTGAATTACTTCACTCTAAAAAGACCTGGGGTGCTCTGTAGTGTCTACAGAGACCTTAGCAGGTGCATTTATAAGGCGTTATGGTTGAAGCCCTTTATACAATAACACATATTAAAGTAGTGACAATTAATGTAATAACATAGATGGAAATGGGAATAGTCTAGTGCACCAGACCTGAAAAAAAATGTGCTATTGTAAGTCTTTACAAATGTTAGACAGAAGTGTATCTTGAGATCATGTTACCATGGGCACTCCATGAACCTTGAAATGATTGAGAAGGAAAAAAGCCCTTCTTTTCTTTTGAATACTGAATTATTTAATTTCAACATTTGTTATTTTTCTGTTGTTTTTCAAGTATTAGCAGGCTGTTGCCAGTAAATTGCAAATTAAATGATGCTACAGCTGCAAGTCAAGGCCTCATGAGAAATCAAATAGTACATAAAGAGGAATGCCACTAAAGATTTGACTCCTAATTGTGTATAAGGATGGTCTGTGTGTTAATGAGTAAAAAAATACTGTAAAAAAGAAACATGTCATTTCCACAATATTTTTTCATTATTTATAATTCTACTTAAAAATTTCTTTAAAGAGTTTGAGAAAGTGATGGGAATTAATTCAGGGAAGTGTAAAGACCATTTGTGAGGAATTAGGGTGAATTAAGAGTGTGAATTCAGGGCTAGTAGAATCTTAATGTGTCAATATGTGAAAATTCCAACAGTAATAGGAGTTTCAAGCTGTAGTCCTGATTCAGAGAATGCTGGATCCTTCTTCCTGGTGAATTTGGTGAGAACTGACTGGCTGCAAGACATCTTTCTGATATTCACCCAATTAACCTATCATGGAGGTCCAGAATTCAAGTATATACTCTTCCTATGTCTGTCTCGCTTTATTATTCTCTAATGAAAAGGAATAATTTACAGACAGGTTCTCACTGATCCTCTCTGTACTATGTCTGATCTATATGAGAAGGTTGCACACAACTTATTGATCCTTATAGGAAGATCTTGTGCAGAGCCTAAAGAATAGAATTTTAATACATCTTTATGTAACAGATTTGCATGTTATAAGGTTTAATTTTAGTACAAGCCAAAGCACTAATATGTAGCATAAAATCGAAGAGAGATTTTCCCCCAAAGCCTGGAAATGCAGCTGCTAACTGTTAGAGCTCTCTATAGTCCATAAAGAGTTTATAAATTATACATTATTGTAAAAGAATAGGCTTCACATAATCCAAATATAATCTTTTTGGTTTTTTTTCCATAGCAAAGAAGCATATACGTTTCCTCTTTCAGCCAGGAGAAAATATTTGTTGTTGATCCATCAGTTGTGCAAAAAGAGTGATGAGAAGAATTAGTTTCCACTGACTTTATTTTGTTGTTCCTAAAACAAGTTCTCCTCCTGTCTTTATATATAGTAAAAACAATCTTAATCTTTTATGATCTCTAAGCACAGTCTCAGGGCATATGTATACACTGCTTATAATTATCACTTTTACTGAAATCAGGATACTTTCCTGCAGTACCATGCTATACTGCAGTAGAGTATTCCACAGTGGTGAATCATATCTGATACACCTTACATGGTATCCCACAGTACAGTATGGATATTTTTTAAGGGAAAGTACTTTTTCTTATGGTTTTGTGCAAAGAAAATATACATGAATAGTTTTGAAGAAGATGCAGAAAATTTTCCTCTTTGCTGACTGGATATATTCTTAAAGAACATGCAGATTTGTTCTTAATGATTTTCATTGAAAAAAAAAGGAAATATTGTTCCTATTTCTGATTTTGGATACCTTAAAAAAGGCTGTCCTCAAAGACTGGGGTAAAATGCTGATTGTTATTTATGCTATCTACAAAGGTACTAAGTCAGTCTATGCTAGCTGAGGAAGCATCACTCTCTACCCTCAGGATATTTTATTTTCTTTTGCTTTTTTTTTCTCTGCAAAAATTAAAGTAGGGTACATAAAATGTATTATTAGAAACTGGTAGTCTGAGCAGAGGCAATACAAAAGGTGTTACTTTGAACTTGGCTGAAGTGAAAGGCTTCTGCCTTAAAGGTAAACAAGAGTAAACTCTACATTTCTGTGGTTGCCCTTGGGGGTCAAATCAATAAGTACTCTGTTTTCCTTGCTTGAAGTTTTTACTTTCTGTAGGAATGTGATTTTGCTTTCAGAAGCCTTAATTCTTCCTCCTTGTGAAAACAAATTTCATCACCAACCCATAAATAATCACAGGAAAAAATAATAGCAGCCTAATTTACATCTAACCTTCTTTTTTTTTAATGATTAATGGATACTATTTATGTAAACTGTTTCTACATTCCAGCATGAAATGAAATTTAAATTGCAAATTTTACAGTGGTGTATTTTAACTGGTGACCCTTTCCCCAATCACAAATTAAAAAAACCCAATTACATTTGTAATAAACATGCTAATGCATTTCTTGTTTTTAGGGCATGTAAAGTTCTTGCTGCCAGCACCTTTATTTTTCCCTGTCAATGAGCCAATAGAAATGTATTTTCCAAAGTGTTCCAAGATATGTCTATGTGCACATTTAGGAAGGTAGCCAGAATAATTGTCAGCATATCCACTTTGCAACAGCATTCCTAGTCAAATAAACCTACTGCACAGCAAAGGCTACATTGTCTACAATCCTCCACAGTCAAGACTAGCCCTTTGGAGGAAAGTAGGCTTTCAAAACATTTGAGGCATTGAACCTTCAAACTAGCCAAAGGGCTCTTCATAGATGTGATTTCTCAGTACTTCAAGGCTGGTGCTGAAGATGTTTCTCTCTGTAGAAGTCTAAGTGCTGTGCTTTGCCTTTTATCCAGGACTTTCAGGAGTGCTGAAGAGCAGAGCTCCCTGCTAGAACATGATGCAGCTCTCTGGACACTGGGATTCTCTAACAAACAGCTCTCTTGAAGTTATTTGCATTCCACAGAACTTTTGAATTAGGATCTTAGAGGAAATTCAGTTCCAGCAGAAGCCTACCTATTAAACAATGAACTCTTGCTTCTATTTGCACTCAGGACTCTCTTTGCAGTTTAAAATGAGAAGACATTTTTGTAACTGATTGTCACCTCATTTAAACACTCAAGAAGGATACAGAAGTGGCAGAAAGGAGGGAGATGAATGTGTTCTTTGAGCATCATCATATTTAGGATCTTACTTAGCTGTGACTTTCAAAGAGCAATGCAAATCTACCAGTTCCCTCTTGAAAAGGCTGGTGGCCACCATGAGCTGTACAGATTTACTGAGATGCAATTGCAGCTGAGGCACTGAAAGGTCCAACAGACTTGTCACATCAGTGACTTACTGAGTGTATATGTGGGGAAAAACTACAAAGATGCACTTTGCTTTAGGGCCCCTGGTCTTGTGACGGGAACATGGGCAGAGTTATCAGCTGTATATATTTTCATCCCCAAGACAGCAGACTAGACATAACCACGTAAAAGCTAATGGAGAAGTCTTTTTTTTTTTTTTTTTTGAGAAGACTTTGATTTGTGGAAGGCAAAGGGGGAGGGGGAATTTTTTCTCTTTTTGTAGTAATGCACTGTCAGAAATCTTCAGGATCAAATACTGTCTTTGTTTATGTCTGTACATCTATGGGAGAAAGTATAAAGGTGATAAGGAAAGAAAAAATAGAACAGTATGCATAAAGACACATTTTTAGTGCTGCATAACGCTGCTTGCTGACAGTCACAGGAGGCAGAGTGAAGCACTGTACTGTTTACTGGTCTGTGTGACCAATGGTAAGAAAATATCTTTTTACTCACAGATTGAGCAAACTAATTCTGTGAAATGTTAGATGTAGAACCCCTTGATGTCATTTTAAGAATTCATTTTTGGAACAAAAGAACACTTTAGTAGTATGCATATAAACCCTCTTAGCAATACTTTTGAAAACTGTGACAGAGATGAACCCAAGAACAACCATCAAGCTATAACTATTGCCTTGGCTTCTAGGAGTATTCAGTTATTCCTGACTGTAACAGATTTCTTGGGAGACGGAACACCACTGCATTATGGTGTAGTACATTAGCATTTGCAGTTTCTTAACTCCAAGGAAGCTCAGTGTCGGTGCTTTTGCTGGATCATGGATGGTTATACTACCTGTGTTTACTGCTTTTATAACTTTGCTTAGTTTTTAAAATTAAATTTGAGGTGTCTGAAATCTCAGTGCTTACTGTAATCACTTCTATTTGTGACATAACTGGTTACCCTGCCAGCTTATTAGCCCATAACGTTATCTTTGTTTTGTCATCATCCTTGAGCTCTGCCCTTGTGTAGTTCTTAAAGTTCCCCGTATTAGTCTGGCCAGTGAAAGCCCACCTAATTCCTTTGCTTACTGTCTCTATGAAGACTAACTTAGTCTGATTTCTCTTTTCTCACAATACTATCTTATTACTTATTTTCTCATTTGATTTTTATCTGAAAGTATTGTGTAGTTACAGTTAAGAAGTTGTGTCCCTTCAGTAATTCATTTTTACTGCTTATTGCACAGGCGACCAAAGCACTCAGCTCAAGTGATAAGAATCCATACAAAGAGTGATGCTCTTGCTGCCCTTCAAAGCAGGCTTATGTGTGACATAAGGTTCAGATCTTGACAAAAGAGGCATCAAATTGATTCAACAGACTGTTATAACCACAGACAAGGCTTCAAATTAGAATAAATCCACTATTTTCCACCCACACTTACTTCACTGTGGAGGTTAGTGACTTTAACTGAACGTGAACTTATTTCTGATGATATTAGAAGTAACAAGAATGAGTTTGTAAATGAGCATGGTTAAAGGGAATCTATTCAGGCAAGGTGTTAGTTACATTGCTTAAACAGTTTTAGTATCATATAGCACTGAAGACCCTGAAGTTGTTAGCTTGTTGATTACATGGTTGTCAGTGCTAATCATGACTGACAATTTAAGCAATGTTTCTAACTCTATTAAAGGATATATTCCAACAACCACAAAATCCTCATTTGAAAGGCAAATCTGTGCTGAGAATCTTTCCAAACTGTACACCAAAATATTTGTTGTGTTGCTAAATATGAATATTGACTTTTAATTTATCCTTTAAAATTAAAATCAGGAGAAAATCTCTTCTAAATAGTTTTAGCTTCTTTTTATTTAACTAATTATCAATATATACTTAAGCAAACACCATGCAACATCCTTTTTCCAAGACTTGTAATTTACCTGAATGGGGAAGGGAAAGCCTTGGTGGCAGGTTTATTTTTGGTTTTTAATAAAAGTATTGATCCTGTACAATCTGTTCTGTTGTGAGAGCAGAATTGAAACCATTGCCTATTTCCACTCCGTCCAAGTAAATGCTTGCAAGGCATCATACTCTCCTTTGCTATAACGCAATAAATCTTGCACAGCTTTTAATGCAATAGGGGACCAGCAACTTCCCCATGCTAAGATGCAGCACAGCAGTCAGTCTGATTTAGGGAGGGAGAGGAGTGCATGCACTGACACACCTTGAGACAGACACTGTCTATGGAGACAGACACTCTCTGTGTAAATGATCCATATTACTATTTCATTGCACCTAACAGTTAAAAGTCAGGGAGAGGGGGAAAGAGGAGTTCCAATATTTAGAAAACATTCAGTCCTATCTGAGATCTGTGCTCTAGACAAGTCAAATAGGATGAGTTACCTGAGCTGGGTCATCTACCCAGTTTCTGGGTTAAGATGGGAGGATAGTGCCTACTTCCTTGGATGCAGATTTGATGGCTGCATGGAGGTAGAACTGTGGGTGTCTGGGAAAAATGTCTACCATCAAGGGTGTGTTCAGGAACAGCATTATTCCAGGATATTCCCTTGGGGAAAGTTTAAGTGTTATATTTGGATCCAAGACTGCTTCAACTTTGGACATATCTGACTGCTTTTTTTTTCTGCTTCCATCTACAGCCCAAACATGTCCTGCTCCTCAGCACACTGGTCACTCAGTGTTGCAAAGCATCATGTCTTGTCCAGATAAGACATTTTCTAGCAAGGAAAAAATTATCTTTTGCCATCCTTGAGGTATAGACTTTAAAACCATTTGCAACCTACTGAATTGCTTATTTTTCTCTATCCTTGTAGAGAGCTTTTGCAAAAATACCCCAAACCAGTCTTTTCTTTTTATATTTCTATATGTGATTTTTCATGAAAATATTTGTCTTTTAAAGCCCATTTTAAAGATCTCATGTTATGAAATTGTATGACACACCTTCCATTTAAGTACATATCATGACCAGAGGGAAAATTTTAGGAGATAATGGAGATTTGCCTAAATTTTGCTAAATGTCTTGAAGTAAGTAGCAGATCCAAGACTGCAGTTGGAGAGGTTCTTTAGAGAGTTTGTATTTACATGTGGGCTCATTAGCATGCTGATTACTGATGAGACTATACAGCTGGGTGGAAACGGAATCCTTCACATGATAAAGAATTCCCATAGGAATTACACTAATGATAATAAGGAAGTGTAATTTTAAAAGGTCTTCAATGATTCAGATCCATGGGCTTCATGTCAGTTTAGAACTTCTCTCGCCACTAAAGGAATTGTCACAATAATTTTTTTAAGATAGCAGGGTTGCTAAACACAGATGTTGGGTCCCATTCCTAGTTTGCAATTCATGGAAAACCCTAGCTCACACATCCCTTGGATGTATTAACTCAGAAGCTGAACCCATACGATTTGTTTTTGTTTGTTGACAAGACTTTTTTTCAGACAGAAGTAAAATAATGCTAAAGCAGAAACTGTTCTTATCGATACTGTATTTCAAAAATTTTCAAAGTATCCAAACCAAAAATTAAATCATTAACATGAAAAGCATTAGAACCACAATAATGCAACATATTATATTTAAAAAGCCTAACAATGGTATCTGCATCATTTCAGGCCTCTTAAGAACATCTGCATTTGTGAAACAGCTGGACAGGAATGTTTTGAAATGATAGTACAGAACTTATTTTGATCTTATTAATTAAATCATCAGCAATCTGAGGAGGGCTGCAGGTAGTTGAAAAACTCAATGAGTAGTGGAGTTTGCTGTTTAGTTGTCATTTCTAGGCCTCTCTAGCCTGCCTTATCAGCATGTCAGAGGGAAATCAGATCTCTTGCAGAAGCTGTGTTATTACTGTTTTGTTTTTAAGTAGACATAAAACCTGACAGTGTTCTGACATTTTTGGCAACTAAGAGTGTGGAATTTTTAGACTGCAGTGTTTCTCTTCACAAAGCCTTAATAGACTTTATGTGGTTTTCCATCTCTCCTTTTTTAAAACGGTATATATGAACCACAAAGAAAATTAGAATGTTCTACTTTTTTTTTTTTTTTTTAGTATTTGAAGGTCAGGTCAATTTCTATAAACTGTCTTCAGTTTTGTTGATATAGGGTTGAACCATATTTTGTTCCATTGCTTCCATGCATACCGTTTAGCACAATAAAGTAAGTAGAGTAAAACTGGACTTAAATATTACTTTGGGAAAACAAACTTTGATATATTGAGACTTTGAATAGCCTATTTCCCCCCTTTTTCTGCCCTTAATTTTCCTTTTGTTCTCTTCTTAGTATTTGATAAAGAAAGAGACTCAGCTTACCATGGGTAAAAGATGATATAAGTGTTTGAGTCATGGTAACTTTACTAATAATCTCAGAAAATGAGGAATATTGACTTTGAAAGAGGGAGTGGTTAGCGCCAGTGAGCCTTCTAGGGATCATTTCTCTACTGCCCTCAGTATATTGCAGTTTTCCCTTTTTCTTCTTTTTGTGCATTGGTACACAATAATTCAAAGTGTCTATCTGGTGGTAGAAACCACACTTATTTTGTCTTTTTTTTTTTAAACAGTCTTTTCTTACTAACAGGTCTAATCACATAGGATTTTTCTTTTGCATGTGTCTGTTTTGAATAGACAAATACTGTAAAGCCGTATGTGTATGATTAGGAAGAAAAACCTGGAAACCTTCCAATAAGCATTTAGTTCATTGCACATAGAAGTTTCAAAAGAAATTTTCTTTTTGTGATCAACTAGTCCTAATAAATCTAATACAAGAAGCACTTGTGGGTTGAGATAAAGACAGTTTGATAGGTAAACCAAACGTCTCTCACACAGACAAAGCAAACCAAAGGGTTTATTCCCCAGTCCCCATCCCAGGCAGTGTTCAGCCATCCCCAGGACAGCTGGGCTCCATCACACAAAATGGTATCTTGGGAAGAGAAACACCATCACTCACAATATTTCCTCTTCCCTTTTCTTCCCCAGGTTTACATGTTGAGTGTGATACCATGTGGAATGGAATAACATGGAATCAGTTTGGATCAGCTGTTCCATCTGTATTATTTCCTAACTCGCTGTGTTACCCCAGTCCACTTGTTGTGGAATGGGGTGAGAAGCAGAAGAATCCTTGACTTTGTGCAAACTCTGTTCAGAATAACCAGGTAATCCCTATATCATCAACCCTGTTTTCAGCACAAATCCAAAACATGGCCTCATACTAGCTACTGTGAAGAAAAATTGACACAATCCTAGACAAAACCAACACCAGTAATGAGAAGAGATCTTAGGGATGCTGAGCACTGAAAGGATGTGGTGGCAGGGTAGGGGGAAGTTGGGGCTGGAAAGAAACAAAATAATTAAATGAGAATTTAGGTGAAAGAAAGAATGTTGCTGAGAATGGTGGGACTGCAAAGTAGAAGGAAATGAGGTAATTTCTCTGATTACTGTCCACACAATCATCTAGTTCTACATCTACTTGAGTTCCAGGGCTTGCTGCCTTTTGCCTTCCAGGATGCTGAGAGGGGACCTAGAAGAGATATTTTAGGAAACAAAACAAGGAGCATGTAGAGAGTGAGGAACACAGGGTAAGATTAGTGGGAAAGCCTGAAAAGACATTTTCCACTTATCTCAGGTGGTGGGGCATGACATGGTAGCATCTCCTGGGGAGTTAGTTGTGGTTATATGGGTTGTTCTCTTCACCAGTGGCTGGGCTGGTTAGACAGCTACAAGGCAAAAGGTCTAGGGCTGCAATTCCATGTTTCATCAGCTGAAGGAACTGAACTTGCGAGTTACATGTGTACTCAAAATAGGTTGCTTGGTACAAGAAACAAATTCAATCCATGAAGCAATTATACTTACCTCCCCACCAATGAATTTAGCCAGTTTGGTTTTAGCACATAAAATGTCTGCAAATTCTGTTTTTTTTTTTTAAATAAATTTATATGCTATTTAGTACTTTTTAAATGTTTCCTTTTTAAATGTAGCAAAAAATGCATAGGAATATTCAGTCTAATCCTGTGAGATCATCTGCCTATGTGCTAGTTACTGTTCATATGTAAATGATAAATAACACTCATTGGAAATTCAAAACCTGTACAAATTGTTGTTAGACTCATCACTTGTGTTTTGCTACTGATTTATGAATCCAGGAGAAATGTTCTTATAGCTACTACCCTGAAAACTCCCATAATGAACTCCCATGATACAGTGAAGATTGTTTCCAATAACATACATAAATGTGTTGTACCATTCTGTGAACATGAAATGGAATACAAAATATAACAACTGAAAGGTTGGGAATGATTGTTCTTTGGTAGTTGGTTTATATTTTATAAGTATGGGAACTAAATCAATATCATGATTTTTTATGCACAAACATTTTCAATCTTGTTATGGAATTCTTATAAAATATTAAATAAACCAGAGAAAAGATAGTAACTTGAAGGGTTCGGGTTATTTTCTTAGCTCTAGGTGGAACATTACTTTAGAGGACTGAAAAATATCCCACAGCATTTTTTCTATGAACAGTGTTTCATGCAACTGCGCGTCTCAGAAAGAAGAATAAAATCCAATAGCTTTATGTAAGCATGTTAATCATCTCGGTGAGCAAATATTTGGACACACAGTGACGTTCAGTTAATTGAGGCAATGGGGTTTGGAGGGATGCTATGTGAAAAGTAAGAGGTTTTAAGCTCAATCTAGCAAATGCTATTTGTCCAGTGAGTTGTCTTCCTTACATCTCTTCAGGGTTTTCAGTTTGTACAATGATAGAACTTAGAAGCTCTCATGGGTACAAGTAGTCATGTCCTTCAGGCTGAGACATTAGCCAGCTGTGTTTCACTGCTGCAGAGGTCTTAAAAGACTTTCAGACTATGCCTGGATTATTGCCTCCTTAAGAGCCCTTCCATCTCAGGACTTGTATTTTGATTTCAAAAAAATTCCAAACCCAAACTTCATATTAGGACATATTCTTTTCAAACTTATAGATAAAGTAGATTTAAATATGTGGTTAAAAAAAAAGCACTTTAAAATGAATGTCTATTGCTATATAGAAGAAGGAAAGCAAGTTTTAATGAGTGACAATCTACTTTGCCATCAACCATCTTAGGCACTTAAGAATGTGATTTGTGGCCTACATGAAAAATTGAGTTGTTTTATGAAGTAAAATTCAATTTTTTACTTCAAAGAGCACATAGTTTTGTCATTGTTCTTCTAAATAACAAAATTTAACTTTACTCATTTATTTACATTTTATATTTAAGCTTACCATTTAGTTACCAAATTGTTTTATTTATTACTCTGTTAAACAGAGCTCATTCTATTTCTATTTGTAACACTAGCTCTAGTTCTATTTTTATTTTTATATTTCTATTTCCATGTTATTCATTCCAACTCTTTAGGTTGGAAGGTATTCCTGAGGTCATCAGCTCCTTCTCTCAGTAAGAGCACAGCTAATTTTGAAGTCACTCATGCTCCTCAGACCCTTGCCCAATTACTTTATAAATATTTCCAAGAATGGAGATTTCACAATCTGTCTATAAAAATGTGAGAAACCCACACATGTTCTATATTCATAACTCTTTGTCCAGCTCTTCTCCTGAACTCAGGCAGCTAAATACAATTTGTATTGCAAAATGAATCCTTTCATTGATGAATCAAGTGACCTGTCACATGGAAACTATTTGGTTTTTTGCAAGAGTCTATAAGTGACTTCATGGAGGAATTTATTAAATCCTGCATTCATGAAGGCCAGTAAATTAGTCTGTATCTCCCTCAGCTTTTTCTGAAAGGAAATACTTCCTTCGGAAATGATTCATTGATCTTTTATGATTTCTAAAAAAACCATTGACATTTTAATCCAGAGTGAGATTCTTATTTTGTCTTTTATATGAAAGCACTTAGGATTGTGAACATGAAGCATTAATAAACTATGAGGCAGGCCTGTCTCACATGTCATAAGAAGTTCTGATTATTTTTTAAAGGCTTTTCTATTACTTTTCTTTTTTTTTTGCAGCCTGATCAATGTTTTCATATCTTTCATATCATGTCAATGTTACATATTCAACTGCTAATGTTGGAACCATTTCTCTATAAGAAAAGCAGACAGACTGACACAATCTCAAAGGATTCCAAGAGTGGAGGAATGATAAGTTATACATATATATGTGAAATATAAGCAACAAAATTTAAAGACCATGACTGTAACTTTCTGTGTACAATTTTGACAGTTTACCTTAAAAAAATCACAAAATATATCTTTGCATAGTTGGGTGAATTGTGAATGTTCTGATTTAAAACCAGCCCCACCTGTTGCTGGATGTGTTTCATCAGAATATCTTTTGCTTTCTAAAAACCCTAGATTTTATTAGTTTATGCTGATATTGACACAGGAATGAAGCCATGTACCCTACAATAGCTATTACAACAAAGTGCTTAAAAGGTACTGGTCACTTCTTCCCTCTATCCTGCTTTTCTCCTGAAGGGCTGCTATTTTGTTATTCAATGGTATTTACAGGATTAGATCTGGTTGCTGGAACAATTTCAACTCAGTATGGCTCTGTCAATTGAATTCTTTGGAATTAGATTACAGAATTTTCTGCTGTGGAAGACGCGAAGGCCATAGACTGTACTGTTTTTGAGCTAAGTATAAAACTACAGTAAGTACAGGTTTTCTTCAATGCAGACAAATCAAACAAGACAAACTCCTCCATGCATTCATCCATCCAGGTTTCATTATAAGACTACTTTTTGTACCTTCTGTTTTTAAATACCTGAGAAGTAGGAAGCTACTGTCTTAACAGCAGAGTGGATTTCACATTTCAGCTGAGAAAGTTTCTCAGCTCCCTTGCTGATTCCTTCAACACTTTGCAGGAGTCATATTTTCCAAGATATAAGAAACCTTGCCTAGTGCCTTCTTTCAAGTAATGAAATCTAATTAGAATCTCTATTAAAATTCTGTTAGCCAGATGGTAGAAGTCTCCTAGTGATTTTTTTTTCATTAAGAATTAACACCATTAGCTTTTATAGAGTGTTTCGTTTAGACATTGTTAGACATATTGCAGCAAATAAAAAAAAAGACAAAACAAAACCAAATAACTTGCCATTGCTGTAGTTTGATTGCTTCTCATTTCTCTTTAATTCACAATTGGCTACAACAAGGTCTTTACCCTTCAGCCCCCCCAAAAGGTAGAACAATATTATTAATGTACTTTATTATTTTCCCTTTAAAAAAAATTCCACCTCAATCCAAAGCTCTTCTTCTGAAGTGAAGCAAGACAGTCTGAAATCCTTTCTGTGTGTTCCCATCGTGAAAGCACATTTTGAAGGAATATTTTGGTTCTCATTTTCAGGTATTTTATTGATATTTTTGATGTATTCCTCTTTTTAGCTTTTCTTCAAATGTTTTAGTGTTCCTCAAATACTCCTTAGGTTATGTGATAAAAGAAAACTCTGAGATGCAGTTAGGAGAGTTTTTTAATGTAGACCTAGCTTATCAAATTTTCCCCCTCCCTTTAAATTATGACTTGCCTCATAAACTTTTATTGTGAAACATTTTATTTTAAAACCCAATATGATTCCCTTAAAGAAACTGTTTATCGTGGCTAGTTTTTATCAGGTTATAATTATGCAGATCATCTGGTTTGCCAAGCTGTCTATTTTTTGTTTGTTTTGTAAATGCTCCAGAGATTGTGGCACCTCCTACCATGACTTGAAGATGGGAATGCATAGTGCAAAGAGCCCATTGAACAAGAAGACACCACATGGCTTTACAACCATAGCTATGTTGTGAGAGCAACAGATCAACTGGGCTACCTGTCTGAAAGCCCTGAACAATTTTGATGAGAAATACTTCAATGTCCACTGTAAGATATCTGCAAAGAGAATGCGCAATGGGGGACAGTAAGTTTTCATACTGCTCCATTACTCAGTGAAGGGTTATGTGTTTATATCTGTTGTCACTTCTGAAAATATTTGCCTTATTACATGTATATACATCTTTGTGTATGAGTAGTTTTAAAGATACTTTAAACACCCTAGCAAAGAAAGTGTTTTCACCATGTAAATATTGACAACATTTAGATACTTATTCAGAGCAGCTAGCATATTATTTACTGCAGTGCTAAACTGGCCAAAACTTCATTTTGCCCTAAAAATTTAACTATGTACCGAAAAACCAAGACTCAATAGCATAATGATCAAACTCTAAACGTTTCAAGTTTATTGAGGAAAAAAAAATTAAAAATGGAAAATAGATGTTTTCCATTGTAGCTGAATGCTACTGACCTGAGAAAAACTCTTCATTGGAAAAGGAATAACTGAAAATTTGTCTTTTCTGTGAATGAGATTGTTCGAAGAATAGTATTAAATAGTATGAGAAAGATATCAAATATCTATTCTATATCACTTTATCTTTTGCATATAAAACTCATGTTGGTGATTTCTACTGTAACTGAACATTAAGAGAATACCTTGTTACTTTTTCCAGATGCTAAATAAATGTTGTCCACTCAATAACTTCTGGACACCAGAGATACTGGTAGCTGCTATTTGCTACCCTTCTCTTCTGGAGTAAAGAAGTTGCATTTAATTATTATAATTGAAGTTAATATTAATATTTATTTATCCTATTGTTGTAGTTCAGGCCCATGCACCACACAGGCTTGTGCTTACCCCTCCCATACACCCTCCTCTTCCTTAGGATGATGGAGGCCCCAGTGAGATGGGAGGCAAAAAGATAACCAAGGACTTTGTGAATTGAGATAAAGGCAGGGAGGGCTCCCTGCCAATTTTGGTTCCAGGCAAAACAGATTTGACTACTAGACTTAGTGAGGAAAGTAAGAACAGTTTATTCTTCTACTTACTAGAAACAGGATAGGAAGCAAAAACAGAGCAGGATGATGAGAAAAATACAAACAACACTTTAAGATCTCCTTTCCCCACCTTTCCCTTCTTCTTGGGCTCAAGCTCACTGCTGCTGATATCTCTACCTCCTTCCCCCTCAAGGGTGCAAGGGGTCAGGGAATGGAAGATGTGATTGGTCCCTCATAAATAGTCTCTACTTCTTCTTTCTTCTTAGAGGATGTGGACTCCTTGCCTTCTTTCCCTGCTCTAACATGAGGTTCCTCTCACAGGATACCGTCCCTAATGAACCTCTCTCACGTGAGTCCTTCTGAACAGCTGCAGCTTCCTCTCACAAACTCCTCCATTGTGGGACTCTTCTGTGGCCATCAGCATTCCGTGCACCTTCTGCTGTAACATCGCCCTCCCACTGATTCACAGCCTCCTCCAGACATAGTTACTACCCCGGCATGAAGTCTTCCATTTGCCAACAAATCTCAGCTTCACCACTTCACAGGGTGCAGTGGGACAGCTGCCATCTCACCACAGGATGCAGGGGATTCTCTTCTCCCGCACATTTCCTCCTCTTCCCTCTCTAACTTTGAATTCTTCATGGTCGCTTCTCTCTTCTCTCCTTCCAGTACCACTGAGAAAAGAATCCTCCTCTTTTAGCTTCATCTTCTTAAAAAGTGATCATGGAGGAGCCCAATTGACTGAGCCCCAGAGGGGAGTCTGTCTCAGACACTGGGAAAGTTTTGAGAAGCTTCTTACAGTAGACACTGTTACAGCCCCTTCCCTGTTACCAGAAACAGCTTCACACAAACTTATGACACTAATTTATAATAGTAAACATTGATATTGGTACTAATATTAGTATTTAATTTACATAATTGCCCATTTTCTTGAGCTCTTCGGCGATTCTGTTCTTGAGCCTTGAATTTGATCATAACTCTTGGATGGGTTCGTAAGGTCTGGAACTTGATGAATGGGATTAGATTCCCTCTGTTTTCAAAGTTAAAATGCTTAGCTGTAGTGCTACTGAAACTCATGCTTCTTTCCAATTTATTTCTTTATGTTTATTCCTCAAAATTTGTACTGTGCTGAACCAAACTGTGAGTACTTGACCAATAAAACTAGGGCACTGTGATGATGCATCCAAGCAGGAGACAGATGCTTTTCTTTATCAATGTATGTAACTTGTAAGAAGTATAAAACTACAAAAATATGTTTACTTTGATGTATTGAATTGTTTAAGAGAAATATTATGCCAGAAGTTTCCCTTCACTTGGCCTTGAAAGAAAGTAATGTCTTTTGTGACTCAGGATAGAAAGGAAAGGCTCTGTCAACACTACCTATAGATCCAAAAGGCCGTGTCTAGGTCTGGTGAATGGAAGTGAAACGAATATAGATGCTCCTTATGTAGTGACCTTTTCTGAATGAGGATAATAGATCTTTGCAAACAATTCTTTTTCCTGTCATGTATCAATGTGAACAATTAATTTCTTGAGATTTGTTCAGATTTGAGAATCTGTGGATCATATGCACTTCCGTATCTACAAGGCGGAGTAACTCCACTTTCTGTGAGTTGTCCAGATGGTCCTGATCATTAACTGATGACCTTTTCTCTTTTCTTCATTTTGATTCAGTATGGCTATAGGTGATAAAAGTTTCCCCAGCTTCTACCTGTCACCCCTTCCCATATTTTTTCTCTTGCCCACCTTACTTTTAAGCAATGATTCTGCCACCGTATTGAAGAGGGGAAAATATTGCTGTCTGATGGAAATAAAGGGAATCAAGAACAGTATGAATAATGTAATCAAAGTAAGTAAAACTTTGAAAATTGGTCCTGTGTTCATCTTTGCTGGGCTTTGCCTCTGACAATATGAACGGAAATTATAAATGCTTGTTGAGACAAGTGTTATTCGTGTTCACCATTTGTGCCAATTTGTTGGCTGTACTCCTAATTAATCATTCCTTTAGGCTCCCATTTAGTTTTTGACAATTGCTAGCACATGCTTTCAAAAACTGCACCCTATAGACTGACACTGTTTGTGGGGGTTTTCTGAAGTAGAGGATGTGGCCATGGTAATGCATTCCACAGTGCTTTGAAATGAATTCCCAAGTGCTTCAATCACCATTCGCTCTAGGCCAAAAGCAAACATTGTTCTTGCTGAATGAGATGAGAGTTTCATTTGCCAGCGATTTGATATTAAAATACCAAGATTCCATTACATGGGATGTATTTAAATGAAATATTATGAAAATTGAGATTGTATAATCCTCTGCAAGAAATAAATGTAGTTTGAAATGAAAGCTGTCCATGCTAAATACTGTTATCTTTCTGTGGTGTTGCTGCTAGCCTTTGTGTAAGACACAAGGGTGGTGAACCCATTTTAGTGCAGGCTCAGTAAACATGAATTTGATTATACAAACATGAGAATTCTGCAAGGCTCTACCCTGCCTGCATGCAAGAAAAGCATGGGAAAGAGCTGACATTTCTTTTCTCTAATAGTCTTTCAAATTATAAAACAATTAGCTGGAATACCTCAATAGTCTTTGGAACAAGGACTGGAACCAGGCAGGACTTAGAAGGTGGTGTCAGCCAATACTTTACAAAGTCAAGTTCCAGCTTGCTTGCTTGCTCTCTCTTTGTACCTATTAATCTTCAAGTTTTCTTCTGTTTTGTATTGTACAAGGTGAAGATCATCTTTCCTGGTCCCTTCATAGAATAGACTTGATTTCACTTGGACAGAGTAGGAAACGGAACGTTCCTATCTCTGTGTAAATGACTGCAGTACATAGTTACTTTCTGTGGGGTTTGTTTTTCCTTTCTTTTTTCTTTTCTATTTTCTTTCTTCTTTTTTCTTCACTGACAAAAGTACTTCTCCAGTCATCAGTAAAGGCATGGGAGGAAGATGGGGTTTTACTTCAATTTCAGTTTCTTAGCTACTTCTAAATAATGGACCACTGATGCTCATTGGATTTTGTCTGGACCCTCTGAAGGTCTCATAGTGCTCTTGGTCTCACCCTGGGTCTTGCATCCCACATCAGTGCACAATTCTTAATTCAATATACAATCTCTTTTTCTTTCTTTCTTTCTTTTTTTTTTTTTAAATCTTAATGCACCCTGGGGAGACTTTTGTTGTGGTTTTCTGTGCTGTATCTAGTGGGTCAATCTCATGCTATACGCTGTCACGCTTAGTCAAAACAGTAGGATTGCAAATGTGTTATTAGTAATATCAAGTGAATTGTTTCCCTGATTGATTTACATTGTCACTTAAATGAATGCATTTGCTCATGTAGCAGTACAGAAATAGATGTTACTTTGATATGACAGTTTCTGAAGTGATGTACTTCTCTACCAATCCCTCAGGTGTTAACTCTCGTTTGCAAATACATAGTTAAAGCGTTGCAGAGAAAACCTTCTAATTGTGACTGCAGCATAGTTATGTAATGTGACAAAAGTAACATAAAAGCTATGTCAGCCCAGGTCTGCAGAGACCCTGAGACAGCAAATATCTGTGAGATTTCCTGCTTACTTCAGTGGAGCCTCACCCATACCACAGTAGCAATTTCTTTAACACTGAGCAAACAGCAGTGTGTTCCATGATAAATTTTGTTCTCAGGAGACTTTCCTCCTTATGCTTAGAATTTTCTTCAGAATATTATTGTTAGATAGTATTCTCATAGAAACCAAACTCATCCCAGATTTACATTACATTCAATTACTACTTATAAAGATTTCTAATGAGAATATGATCATTTTGTGTATAAGATCCTGATTTAGGATGTGAGAGGCCTAGATTCTACTGCTGATTTCATCATGGACCTGATATTTACTCACAGACTTTTTACTTAATTGTGTCTATTTCTGTCTATTTCTATTTCTTTCATCTGCCTTGTTCTCAAAGGCTGTAAATATTTTAGGGAATGGCATGCATTGCAACTCTGATCTCATCAAAGGACTTCAGTCGTTATGTAGTATTTGTAATACTCATGATTAATAATATATTCCTGACGAGCATCCTAAAGCCAGTTTCAAAAGTTAAAGCAGTTAATAATTCCTTAGATAATTCAGAGTATCTGAGTGTATTGTTGAGCAGGAGCAGAGTGCTCCTGTTTGCAATGTTAAGTGTGTGTGTGGTTTATTGAATTAGAATAAAATATAAGAAATTATATTCTTTTCATTGTTTTGAAACATTGTTTTGTGATCTTGCATAAAAATCTTCTTTGTCATATATAGAAGATTTCTGATTTCTGACCCTTTAACGAATGAGTCATTACATGTACTAAATTCTTACAACTAATTTATATTAGCCCTCAAAATTGGCCACTCTTGGTGAAAATACTGCCACATTCTTTGAGCTTACTGCCTCACTGTAGGAATACGGTAATCCACACCATTTCAGGCTTTTTAATTGTTTTTTAATTAAGTGCAAACAAAAAATAATGAGCCAGTTCTCTGCATGTGAAAGAAGTCAGCAATTTTGGTCTATTTCTGTACATACACTTCACAGATTCTGACTGAGGCTAGGAAGCTACTGTATCACAAATTAATCTCATTCTGGAGGAGATGTCTAAGAAAATTAGGTGTTTATTCTCTGAGAATGACTCAGAAAGAGTTCTTTATCAGCAGGGCAGGCAACTAGGTCTCTCTCTGAGAGACTGGCCACAGGAGCCATGAGGGAAGTTTGAGGTGCACATGAAAGAATCTGCCTTTATGGCTCTTAGGACAGTTTCTTTCCCTGGGAGCACTCAAAGTCAGAAGTTGTTTTCTTGTATTATAAGGAAATGAGCTACTATTTCAAAAGAAAGAAATTTAAAATATTTCAGAGACTCTGACTTTGTCTCAATGAATGTGGTAGGTTAGGTGAGGTGGGTAAATATATTTAGATGGTTTTTATGTTTACAGTTACCCCTTTTTCTGGTCTAGATGTGGGTAATTTTCTGAAACACTGGAAGAACCCTGGTAAACCCTAAATTGTTGTTTTGACAGTAAATATTACAGAAGGGATAACCCCAATTATAACTCATCTAGAGGGCCGGGGCTTTGGAAAAGTATACAGTTTCTCCTCAAGAACTAGTACTGAATGTAAGACCAGTTCTTTGAGATAAAGATGTAGCAATAGCCAATTGAAAACCTGAGAAACCACAATCACACAAGTCTGAAAAGTCAGCACTAAAAGGTGACTTAGTCTGGGTTCCACTTAGTGTTGTAGTTCATATAATATAGAAAGACCCTTTGGGAAAAATGCAAAACCATATTTCTTATCCCAAGGAAAATTCTTCTTTCATCTTCTATTGGTACAAAAAGTTTAAAGTATTTGTAGAAAGAATAGGCCTTTAAAAGGCCTGCTAGGAATCATTGAAATGTTTTGGTTTTACTTGGTCTAATAGTAACCCATATCTGCCTACAATTGTTTAATGTCTTATGTGATCTGTGATTTGAGTTGCACGAGGATCTGAGGAGCCACTCACCATGTTGCTGTGGGATTAGCATCACTGAGTTACAAGTGCACCATGTCAAGATTTGTTTTCAACTGTATCTTTACCTGCCATTGCCTTTTACACTCTGAATTTTGGGCAGGTGAAGGTGTGAAGGCTCACATCCTTGATGGCCTTCAGGAGGTAAGATCACCTGCAGCTGCTGATTACCAACAGATATTCAATGTAGAGCAAGATACCTCTGAAATGCTTCAGGAGACTCCTGCTGCAAGACAGAGCTGAACTGCTTAATCAACAGGTTATGGAGGAACTATATTATTTTACAGTCATCTGGTAAATGACTAACTACACACACTGAGGTATTTTTAATTTTTAAAATTAAAGGCAGGAATCACATGTGGACATCCCTCCCATGATACTGTAGTCATTGCTCCATATGTGTAACTGATATGAATGTTAGGTCTTCTATCAAACTTGACAGTCAAACTGTAGTTAACATAACCTGAAGTTGAAAGTAACATCCCGAGTATGATGAATAGTGTTTGGCAGGTAACTTGAGCAGACAGGGAGTCAGAAGAGGTTGTACCAGGTGCAAGAGGATCTAGATGAAGTTGGAATGAGAAAATCGAAAATCTCAGAGAGGGTTCCCATAAAACAAAGATAAGGATGAAATGCCTTAATTGAACCAGCTTGTCATGATACAAAAGAAGATAAAGACCTGACAATGAACATGGTGACCTTAACTGAAGCCTTTTGGAGTTTTATGTCATTACATTTTCCCAGACACAAGTGTCTTACCTTTAGAGTTAAAAGTCTAAACCAAAAATGCAACCTTTCTTGAATTCACTAAATCTGTCCAAGTTGTTGTGTCTGAATTGTGTAGTGCTGATTCTTTGGATATGTCAGTGGGCTGTGATCTCCTAACTAAGAGTCTGTTAGCATTACAGTGCTTGGGACCTTGACACTGACGTAACGACAGGACCACAAGAAGAGCAGCAACCTTCATGACTGTCACTGGTGATCACCAATAACCATGGTAAGAGAGGTTAAATGGTTGTGGCACACCCCAGGTGCAATTAATCAAAGAATGAAGGGAATGTTTCAGCTTGGGATAATCTGACTTCAGATGGATTTGCTTTGATTATCTTACTGGATTTTATATGTTTTCAGCAAGAACTATGCTTTGTCACAGGGAAAATACTTAGAGGAATCAATGCAACTTGTGAGAAAGTTTCTTCATTTAATCAAATACTTGTCAAGCATAGTTCACATATCTATCATAGCAATTACAGGAACCATTTTCCTGAAGGAAGCTGGCTGGTTAGACATTATTTTAAATATATAATAGGACGTGTTTTGTCAGGAGTATCTTTAAAATGACAGTCTTGCTTTATGCTCTGATTGGCAAGAACTGAAATCACTTTTAGGGCAATAATTTAGCATGTTTTTAATTAGTTTGCTATTTGCCTTTGATACTTTGCTCAATAAAAATTCTAAAAAATATTTTTTTCCTGCAAAAGGGCTACATATCAAAATTCAGACACCACTACAGAAAGGTGCAGTACATTTATGACCTTGTGTGATTAGTGATCTCTGAATCTAATCTTAAGGTACTTTAATGGACTATAATTATCTACAGTGTATAGTTACTGCCTTTCCTGAGATTGATTTAAAATTGCCTCAGGAGGCAAGTGCTGTGTAATTATCTGATAAGAACTAAACTTGATACTCTGACTGGAAACTTTTGGAAACACAAAAATAAATATAGTTGAGTAGAAAACTTACTGCTGGCCAGGTTCAGAAATGAAATCTATTCTCGCAGGCTGTCTCTGCGGTGACAGATAAAGAAGAAAAGGGGAAAAGTTTACAACCATTTTCAAGATATCAGACTTATTTAACAAACTTAGTGGAAGGTGGGCTTGCCCTCTGCCAGAGATGTTCTTACAGAATCATAAGCAGAAGTGAAGAAGGTGGAGGAGAGAGATGTATGAACTCTTACCAAGATGCTAGACAACAGGTTTTATAGCAAAATAAACAAGGTACTGGAGAGACTGTATTTATGGAAATTAACAACTACAGGAAGGGTGGTAGGTTTTGCAACATTCAGCAACACGTCCCCTGATACTGGTAGTATGTGCTCTGTGACAACACCAGAGTTTCTGGAAGAAACTATCTGCATCTTAATGTGATGTTCTTGCTGATATCAATGATGCTGCTAGGATCAATGACATTTTGGAGCTTCACCAAATTCATCACTTTTTAGTATTTAACATATGGTGCTGGAAGCACACTGAATGTAGTGTGTTCTAGGAAAATAAGAACATTCAATTGATTTCAGAGACTTTTTTTTTTTTTTAAATTCAACTTTCCTTGCATTTTTCCTATTATTTCAAAAGTCTTGATGTTCTTTGGACCTACTCACAAGAGTCTGAGATTCTTTGAGAAGTTTGCCACCAGAAGCAGAATTGTACAGAAGATTCTCTTTATGTTGACTGTAATCAATTTGGGATTTTGTATAAAATTAATGACATGCCATCTTGAGGAAGAATTGATTTGTTTTTCTCTAAGAATATGAAAATACATAGATCTAATCTGCCCTGGAACAGTGGACTTCAAGGTGAACTCCAGGATGCTGAGTTCTTGACTTATGCTTTTCTTTTTGCTTGCTGTTAGGGCTGAAATGCTGTATTTATGAAAATGGGATATGCTGGTGAGCTGCAGAATCCACATCCAACCCCATTTGTGTCTCAGTGTCCAAAATACATCGGCAAGACTTTGTACCAATGGTACAGTGTTGGGAATAGGTGTACTGTGGGTCAAAAAGCTCCAGGAACTGACAGCAGACAAGCTTAGGGCATGAACCCTCAGTATGTCCAAGACAAAGGTTAAAGATGGGAAACACAATGAGAGACCACATGGAGTGTGGAATTACAGAAATTTCTTTTAACCAAATGCCTGTTTCTGTAAGAGCAACTTTAATCCTTTTAGATACTAGTGATTTATCTGCTGGGCTATCTAAAGAGTTGATAATCATGTAATGAATAAAAAACTAATGTATCTGCAAATCATTGACCAGAAGAAATCACAGAATCATAGACTGTTTTGGTTAGAAAAGACCTTTAAGATCAAGGCACTAACCTCACATTGCCAAATCCACCATTAAACCATGTGCCTTAGCACCTCGGCTATACTTCTTTTAAATATCTCCAGGGATATCTCCATCACCTCATAACCCAGCATAACTCAATTTTGGGCCTTTCTATGAGGATTGAAGGTAAATCAATCTGTGAAATGGAAGCTGTTGGTTGCTTAAGGATCACTGACTCTAGCTAGACTGTAGTCAATGTAGGCATGAGACAGTCTATATGTACTAAATACTTCAAAAAGGTGAATTTCTTAAAGTGAAAGAAGATAAAAATAAGTTGAAAGGAAAATTTGAAAGAGGAAAATGTGAATGGAGTTTGGAGCTTGGAGTGCTTTCCCACCAAAAGGCCCCAGATTAGCAATGGAGGCGAGAGAAAGAAAAAGAAAATTACTGCAGTGGAAAAGTGAAGGAAAAAAGTTAGAAATAAAAACAACAACAAAAAACCCCAAAGATAGGGACAAGAAAAGGGGAATTAGCTAACAATATTGTACAGAATCTAAAAACACTGAGGAAGAAACACTCTTTGCAAAAGGATTTTCTTGTGTGGCTTTTGAAGAAGAAACCTTTGCAGTTTTACAGGTCCCCTGGCAGATGAAGATGATAAAATCTCTAATATGGATTCAGAAATGGCAACATGATTAAATATTTAAAAAGAACAACCCTTCTCATCAAAGTCCACATGTCATCTGAATATTTCCAGCTTGGTTAGCACAACATCAGTTGTGGACTTTATATAGTATTCAATTAATACAGAATGAGAGGACAGGAATAGAATGAACACCAGAGAGGACAGTTTATGGAAATAGATTCTTGCCAAGCAAGACTTGTTTAATCATGAGGAGGTAGAAAATTTAGGTCTTAAAGGAAATGGTGAGCCTGATATACTTGGTCCAGTAGACTTTTCTAAAGCATTATATTCTGTAAAAGAATTAGTGATACTGTATCAGGAAAATTCATGTAGTTGCTGTAGTACAGACATCAGATTTTTATTTTCTTTTCTGTCTGTAACTGGGGTCTGCATATAGTATGCATGTAACAGGCAGAAGCTATTCAATATTTTTATCTAGAAACAGTGTAAACTCATTGCAGATAAAGTGGAGAGATGACAGAGGGCTGATGAAATGGTAAATAATGAGGAGCCTTGGGAACAATCTAGATAGCTTGACAAGTCAGCCCACTCAAAATGAGTTTGTTTTAATACCATCAAAGTAAGGTCAACCAAGGTTTATATCTTCTTTTTATAACAATTGCTGCAGCTGGAAAAAACCAGATGGTGTTCAGGTGTGTAAGCTCTTCCTAAGCTCTTACATACAGGACCAAGGAATGAAACGCAAATCTATAAACTATGTTCCATTCAAATCAGTGAATACCATTTAAACCCCCCCATCAAAACCCCTTCAAGCCCTATAAACAGGGCAGTAATTCAAGGTTTCTCATCAGGCCAGGTAAAATTTAAACGTTGCCATAGTGATGAAATAGATCCTTGGCAGAGTATGTGGAGTAGGGATGGGAGAGGTCAAAGGGATTTTGAAGGGACTAGAAGGGTCCACAAGATCCTCGTTGAAGGAACTTGTAGTAGCACGTAAGGTGGGATGCTCAGACATGTTTTGCTGAGGCTTTTGGTGATAAGACAAAGATTTCAAGTTGTGGGGGTTAGTGTCTATCTCCGAGCTGGCTTCTGGGATCACTTCCTTCATCTTCACAGTCTCCCAGAAAACAAGATACCTGAGCATGGCGTGCTGCTCTTCGGGATGCTGGGCATGGTGTCAACGCAGGAGTCACGCTACTGTTTCACAGGCTTTGGCTGCTGGGAAAGTTCAGTAAAGAACAGTCTGACCTCACCTCAAGGTCCAGACCATTTGTTAGTAGAGAAACAAGCATATTTTCTACTAGTGTGCAATGTAGTTCTAGACACCATTTGAAGTTTTCATTCCATTACAAACCCAAGCAGAGTTGCTTGATTTTTGTTCTCAATATATAATTTACTAGCAGTTTTGTAGGGTATGTCTTATTCTTTCTCTATTTACGAACAGCTGGGGATCATGAGGCAGCTGTTTAAGGAACTGCATTTACTTTTTGATGTAAACAAAATATCAAAGTGCCCTCCGGAAATCTCTGTGCTCACACAAACATCTCATATTCAAACTATTTATATGTGAGTCTTTGCAGCTTACTTCTGTCTGATGCATTAGCTCTCCCCATGTGACAGACTCTCTCCAGATGAAGCAATCTGCACAGTGGACACATAGTTGCTGGAAGGCCACTCCAAAAACATTATGGAAAAAGATTTCCTTTTGAAAAAAATCCCCTTAAACATGAACTTTCCTTGTTGACAAAAATGTTGTCAATTTTCTTCAGGAATGAATTATGGAAAATTAAAATAGTAATTTTGTAGAACTCAGAAGGATATGACTGAAAGATGGAATACTGTTAAAATAGATCCTAATTCTGCTTGCTCATACTAAGCACTGGCAAGTGTAAGAAGACATGTTTTCTTTCAATCTTGCTTGCAGTCTTAAAATTCCCTCTGAGTCATGCAGACTTTCCTGACTATCGGGAGGATTGCCATTGACCTGTGTGCTGTTCCCATTTATTTTAAAAATACAGAGAAGGGAAGACTCTCTCCTGTAAGCTTAATTCGAGTATTCAAGGTTTTTAGATTGAGACTCTCATTTTCACTATATTATTTCATGTACAATTGCCTCACAACAGTTTTCTAAGGGCTTCTTTGGAGTTTTCTTTGAGCTTGTCAATGAACTAGATGGGAGACCCACAGACCACAACTTTTGAATATAGAATGACAATTTGTCAATTCAAGTGAAAATTCTCACATACATTTTAAAGTCAGGCAGAGAAGGTAACTGCAATTGATGACTTGACACCTGGTTCCCGAACATTTGTTCATGAAGGGATGGGGAATCACCCATGAGCTACATCTAGGTGTCCCTGAGGCTTTCCTGACTGACACTGCAAGAATTTTGTCCTTTCACCTCTGCAGGAATGAGCACAACAGATCAGTAGGGGTCAATTTTTCCAAAATGTGGTGGGTTTTTCTGATCCTTTCAGCTTCAGCTGAGATCAGAGCATGGTTGTAGGTATACATTTCTATGTAGTGTTCCAGAACTTCTTGTTCTGGTCATACATAGAGACAATGAAGAGGGAAGAGAATAGAGGGGACTTAATTTAATGAGGGGGCTAAATCACTCCTCCTACATTGGCATTGACTTTTTGGCAGGTGGGCTGGAGATAGGGCCCACTCACAGGTGCACATTGCAGATATGGGAAGGCAGGTGGGAGTTACAACACCTCATAGACCACAAACACAGCCAGTGATGGGACTTGTGACAGGCAGAGGCCTTGAGTCTCTCCTGTTCAAGGGCCTTCATTGCACAACTAGCAGAAACCTCACCTTCCTCCCTCCCATGTCAGCCTTTACATTATGGCTGTGTCCATCTTGGATGGCTTACATCTCCGTCTGTGATCAATATGCATTTGGCAGTGATATGTACTCTTCAGCTATGCTAACTGTATAACCTTGGTGTTCTGAGACAGCCTAAGTTTATATTGACTCAAACACATTGTAAATTTGGGCTATATCCATATTATCAGAGGAAAATTTTTATGGTTACATGACAAGATGCCAGAAGAAACCCCGAACAATCTGAGACCTATGAAAATCAGCAGTATGTGCTGAGAAAAATCAATAAGTAATTTGCCCAGAAAATCCCAAAGAGAATGCATGTTTTTTGAGACTTAGAATAACTTTTGCTTATTGATTCCTAAAATCTCCTGAACAGGGAGAAATGTAAATACAAAGTTCCTGCTCTTCTGGAGTTCGGTGGGAGGAGTATCAGGCCCTGAGCTGGCAGCTTTGGGATTTAAAAAGGTATGCTCTGCTGCTTAATGAAACTGTTTAATTAGAAAACTTTGTCACAGACTATATGTGGCTGAAGGCAGTTTTATCAAACAGCCTGAATAATTCTTTCCAACCATTAAAGCTGATTGGTATTCTTAGCTTTGAAGGGAGAGAAATATGGAGAGCAATGATAATGAGAGCCAGGCAGCATTCGAAGAGTTGCCTTTGTGGGGTCTGTTTGAGTCTTTGTCCTTTGAACAGGTACTTGTGGCTTCTTGTGACAAGCTAAAATTAAACCGAAATATTCAGGACTACATGTTTTGACTGATTTTGAGTCAAGCCTGTGCAAAGCCCGTGCAAAGCCTGTGTTATGTCAGAACTAATTTAACTCGGTATGACCGTGCGTGTAACTATACCCACTTTTAACCAGTTCAACTCTATGTTCACATTGTTTTGGTTTTTAATTTTAATTTTAAAAGCTTCTGGTTCTGTCAGAGAATGGAATATCTAGTGCTAACACATTCTATGTTTTAGACTGTCTTTCTTGAGAAAAACAGAGGAAGCATAAATTAAGAACCCAATTTAAAAACTCAGTTTTAGCACAACTTGAAGTTTAATAAAACATTCCTTTTCAATATAATTTGCTTGTAGGTATAAAATGCAAATTTTGCATATTCTTGCTTATTAAGGGCTGTCTACAGGAGTTACAATCCTCTTATTCCTAAAATGCTAAAGGAACAATCTTGTGTTATTTCATGGTTGTTTTGTCTTGGGTTTTTTTTTCTTAATGTGCAAATGTATCAAAATATTGAAAATTCTTGTGAGAAGAATGTGAAAAATTATGACAAACACACACTTGCCTGTTCTTAAAAATGCAATTTTTAAAATTCCAATTATTTTCAATGCTTTCCTGACCATGGGAACATAGTGGAAGATTAGTGAGGAGGTTTACAACTTGGGTTGTAAACACACTCAGGTGACCTGCAGCTGAGGTGTTGAAAAACACATATATCAATGATGTTAATTGTTGTTTAGCCTTGTGTACTGGCAAGTAGAACAGCCCTATTTAGATAACATAGGCCTGTGGTGGACTCAGACACCTACCAGACATTCTTGAGATTCCTACCTTGCTGTAGGAAAGATCAAAGCACAGTGGAAAAAACCCCTGATACACAGGCAAAAGGGGCAGGTTGAAAGTCTTTGCCTTTTCGCTCCACTGCTGGCAGGATTGAGCTCTGCAGTGCCATGCCCCTGGTTGTGTGCCTCTGCCCAGGTGCTGTTTCTGAGATCTCCTATATAGTGGGGGAACAAGAATAAGTTTGCTCTTGGCAGCTTATCTGTCGTTCTGTGGTTGTTCCTGCATCCTGCATGTGTTGGCTCACACACTGATGTACCATGATGTCTGATCTAATTTTACTACTGAGTACCTCATATCATCATTCTCCAACCTATTAGATGTGATATGTCAGATGCTCTAGTCCCTTAATAATACTCATGTCCCTTCACTGGACTCTCTTCAGTATATCCATGTCTCTCCTGTGTCATGGAGCCTAGACTCTTCGTCACCAGTGCTGAGTAGGGGGGAAGGATCACTTCTTTTGACCTGTTGGCAATGCTACTTCAAGTGCAGCCAAAGGCACTGTTGCCCACCTTTGCTGCAAGGACAAGTTGCTGGTTCACATGCAAGTCGGCATCTACCAGGAACCCTGGATTCTCCTCTGCCAAGTGTCTTTCCAACTAGTCGGCCCTCAGCCTATACTGAGATAATTCCATCCCTGGGGCAAGAGTATACACTTTCTTTTATTGACTTTATTGAATTTCAGGAGGCTCATATTGGCCTATTTTTCCACCCTGTTGTGGTCCCTCTGAAAGGTGGCCAGACTTGCCAGCATATCAGTGTCTCACTGCAGTTATGAATCATCAGTGAATTTGATGTGAGTGCACTCTACCCCATCAACCAGGTCATTTAATAAACTTGTTGAGCAATATTGGAACTAGTATTGATCCCTGAGGGACAGAGATTGAATTTACAAGTTGCCTTTCTTAAAGAAAATCCACAGAGTGTTTCAGTGACTGCTGCTCCTGACCCTGGTGGCTCTTTGTGGACAGTCACAGGAGTTTCAAGACATCAGGAGCCTCTCAGGTGTAAATGTGAGTGAATTGTGCTGCATCTTCTTAGCAATAGCAGACAATTTCAGTCTCACAGTGTGTTAAAGCTAGCTAACATCACTAGCACCTTTGATATATTTAAGCATTTTTGGTATTTTTTTTCAGGATATCTGCATTAAGTTTTGAGAATAAACTTGCCAAAGCAATGCTAAGAAATTCAAATGAGAAAAGAACTCAACATCTCCAGAGTCTCAACTCATACTATGAGGTTAGAGGGATGGATTCTGTGCCCCAAACTTTTTCTGCCCCTCCCCCTCCATCACATCTGTGGTCCAATCCCAAGGTCACTCATGGGATTATTAGGAGGGAGTATATTTTCCTTCCACATCTCACAGTCATGTATAGTTCAAGAAAGAATGTAAAATTTTGTGAAATAAACTCAGGTAACTTTCCTCTACTCACTTGTGACTTGAAGATAAGGTTTTGCACTTCAGTAGGATTCCTCTCTTTACAGGGTAGCTGATTTGGGTAGAGTTTGGAATGAACTCATATTAATTTAAAGAAATAATCTTTTCAATTTTTTTTCAGATATTTTCTCTTACAATGGAAACCTCATATTCCTGGGTTTTAGGAAATAGGCCACAAAAGAATGCTTCAGCATTTGTTTGTCACTAAAGTACTTTAAACAAGCAAGAATGTTTATTCTGAACTGGAAAACAGACTTATTTACTACAACTATTATTACTACCACTAAAAATTCTTTTAGCTAAAAATTTGCAGATGAGATACAGTGGGCACTAAACCCCATTTTCTGATGGAAGAAGTTTGTACAGTATAAGCAAAACCTGTCTGGGAAAATAGCTTTATATAAGGCAGGAAGCTTCTCTTGAATGCAATGTAAATGTGTTTCAACAAAGACAGTATTTTTGAGGACTTTGCTTTAGAAGCACAGTGTTGGCTGGGGTGCTCCTCCTGCTTTTGTCAGTACTATTTCTTCAGTAGAAAAAGTGTGATTTTGAGTACAGATAACACTTCAGTCTGCAGACATTTCCTTCTGCTCTTGACTGGGATGGTGCTATCTTTCTGATCCCCTTTCCAAGGTGATGGTAGTGGAAGAAAAACCTTTGCTCGCTGCCTTGGGGCTTGCCCAGGCACAGTAGTTTTCTGATGTTGCTGCACCATCGCCTGAAGCTGTTCCCAGAGCCCAAGTCAAGTTGTGGGCTGAGAGATCTGGTATGGCTGGACATGTGCAAACACTTTGAAACAGAGAGTGGAGCTATTGCTGATAGAGAGCCCTAAGTTGGGCTTTGCTGCTCTACCTTATGCATGCTCTGTTTATTTCTCCTCGATTTCCTCCATTACCCTTGATGCATTATGACATAAGAGCACAGTGAGGGTGTTTATGAGTTTTTTTACAGGCAGCACCATGTGCTCTATGTACTGGAAATCTCTGAATAAGAGTCCATATATCTGCTTTTACATTCATAGACCACAATCACCCTCTGTGTCACCCTCTGAAGCCCCAATTCAGCAAGGCATTAAAGAACATACTGACTTCAGAGCACATGAATAACACTGTTGAAATCATATAGTTACAGTGAGAATATGCTTCATGGATGCAGGCTGTGCAGTGGAGTCTCAGTGCACTGTGATGCCCCACAATTGGTGCAGAGTACAAACATCTCAGGCCAGTGCAACGGGACTTGTCAAAGCACAGGCATTTCTCAGCATTGTTTTTAGCTACTCTCGGGGACTCCCATGGGACTTTACTTTTAATAAATCATTATTTATCAATGATAAAAATGCCCAGTCTTGAAAGTGAAAGCAGCCTGCAAAAGTAAGAGCAACATGGCAGAGAAACTGGATGACAATTTTTCAGACTGCAAACCTCTACCAAAAAAATCTCTGCAGTTTGTCTCCTCCTCTCAGTGAAAAGATTTTGTCATTTTTCTGGGGCTTAGAATATGTCTACAATTGTCATAATTTTCCTGACCGGTTACAGATATTGGACTAAAATATCTTATAAAGATGAAGTAAATGGAAATTTCTCTTGCATGTTGAGGGTGTTGTAAATGAAAATGTCTAGATTATTTATATCTATTATGTTAAAATTGCTGCCATATGGCTCCAAGTACCTTAATAACTGCAAATAACAGAAAAATGGATTTTCTTTTTCCCTGCAGTGCTGGACAATTTCATTCTGTTTTTTTTTTTTTCTTTTTCTGGTTTGTTTTTTTTATGTTTTTATTTGTGCTATTAGATCAGACTCTGGTATTTTACGAAGTAGGAAACTAATTGGTGCTGCTGATTGGTGCAACACCTGTCATTATTTTAAACTAGGTGAAGAGCTTTTTGCAGGGAAAGGAAGAGATGTATTTAATGGGATCGTGTGGGAAAGCAGACGTCTTCATTCCCCTTTGCATTCTGCCTGCTTAGCTGGTGCTGTATCAATAATTGTTGCTCTCATTACCTCCAAAACGTCTCTCAGTGACTATGGATTTAAACAAGTAACTCCCAAAACAGTGCAGCCTCTTCCCCAGTCTTTGCACACTTGTTAGCTTTCTTCTTCCCTTTTTTCTTTTTTTTTTATTGAGTGCTGTATGCAATTCATTGCAATAAATGCTTTGCCACATTACATTTTCTACAATATATTTTGGCAGCTGCATAATAGACAGATAGCTTCTCTCACTAGAAAGAGTATCTTAAATTATTAATACATTTAGCTTCAGATTGGGAGATTTTTGTGGGTTTTTTTTTAGGTGAAGGGACCTTTTTGTACGGGGAAGTGATGCTTGCAGGTCTGAGTTCTTTAGAGAGAAGGGTGGGAACTGCATGAAGTTAATTGTAATTAGGGAGAACATGGAGATCTGCAACAGAAATACATTATGTGCCACAGAAATAAGCAGTTGGAGGAAGGAGACTGTGTCTTATGCTAACCTCTCCATGTATGGAGGCAACAAATGTGTGCAGAAGGTCTACCCTCCTGCAGGTCACCCCTGAACAAATCCT
The DNA here is from genome assembly GCF_028858725.1 of Colius striatus. Lineage (NCBI taxonomy): Eukaryota > Metazoa > Chordata > Aves > Coliiformes > Coliidae > Colius > Colius striatus. Next base: position 22,429,349 of record NC_084768.1, read on the forward strand.
CCCATAACAAAGTGTCAAGGCCACCATTTGCAGCTCTCATCTGAGACTGATAATGAGGAAATTACTTGAAGCCCAAGGCCATAGCAATGCAGGAGAAGGAAAACACTGATTTAAATAAAATTGTGTTGGTAGGAGTTGAAGGTGAAGGAATGTAAGTTAGGGTCTCCTCAGATCCTTCATACAGACAAGCCCTCCTTGCTCATTTTAAATAGTTAAAGAGTGTTGAATGGACTGAAGGATAAAACATTAAATCAAGTTTCCCAGTGTTTCCTTATGACATGCAATAATCACCATGAAGAAAAGTGACTGGTTCACATGCTTTGAGGAAAACAGAGTGCATATTACATTCTTTCTGTCAACAAGAAAAAAAAATCTTAGTTTTCTATAATATGTGGGTGACATTTCACGTGTGTGTACTGACAGACGGACCTAGGAACTAGGGGGCGGTTTTGATTAAATGAAGTTCGGTGCAGAGAAGTGCTGAGTGTTCCTGGTTGCATGGCAAGGTCGAATATTTTAAGGCATTCAGACATTGCACTTTGTTATATTGTAACTCTCTAGTTTATGCTAAACTGTATTGCAAAATCTGCTTTTAAAAAATGACCTTAAGAACTTTAAAAAATATACAATAACAACAATAATGACAACAACAACATTTGGACACATAATTCCCTGTGCTTTCTAGAAAACACTCACGAGCAGATGCAAAGCCAGGCCTGACAAGAGAAAAGGAACAAAAGACATTTTCTAGGTGTTCAGAATGATGTTGCAGGGTTGGTGCAACCTGGCTTTACAGGAACCTGAGCCACAGCGCTCAGGTGATAGTGAGCCTGAAGGGAAGATCTCGCTCTGCAGCATCAGAGAGGACGAAGAGAAGAAGGGACAGACTTTTACCAACCTTTTTAGTTGCTTTCTGTCACATTTGAGTTGTTTTTATTTTAAGAGATGTTGAGTATGATAATTTTTAGCCTAATTTGACTTTTGAGGTTAATATATCTTTCTGGTTCTAAGAGTAGATGTACACAAGGAATGCAGCAGTTCAGAGGTTACACAAGACTAAAGATTTTGTCTCCCTGTGAATGTGAGTGGCAACATGAAGAGATTTTCATTATGACCATTTTTTGTTTACTCTTTTTGCAGATTAGAAAGTGTGGTAATGTCTAAAAACTAAACAGAGGGCAAGGGATACATCTATATTTTCTGTCATATTTCATGTATGGGGTTACTAAGCCATGACTGCAATCTAGGTAGTTGAATAGTATGAATAAATGACTGTTAGTAAGACTGATACAAGTTCATTTTCTGTGTGTCAGTTTATTTATTTTCAGAGACTGCATTGAATTTTGAGCAGGTGTTCAGGCCTCTGCTAAGTGTACTCACGTATACTTTTGTTCATGCTCCCTTGTCTTTCCATTTCAATGGGCCAAAGTCCACTGATGCTGTGGGATTTTGCTGTTGATTGAGGCCATAGTTTTCAGAGGGGCACTAAACCTCTATTACTGTTAGTTTCTTGTATTCTATTGATCCCTAAGACAATGGAGGAAACCAAAGGATCTGTGACTTCCTCCTGCATATCCACAATTCAGAGAAGATGGTAATGGGGCAAAATATCACCTTTTGTTTTTCACTCTTGCAAAGTGCTTTGTAAGCACACAATCACACAAAACAGCAGAAGCATTTTGTACATCACACATTTAAACATCATAAGACCACTGCTGCTTTGGAGATATTATTATTATTACCATGAATGGAATATTTTTTTTCAGTACTCCCTGGGGGTATTTTGTACCACTTTTCAGGTAACCAAGAAAATATTGATTTTATGGGTTTCTATGCTAGTCTATGGAGAGAGGTCTGATATATCTCAGTGTATAGTGTGGCCCATCTACATTTCTTTTAACAGTGCAGTGTGTATCTTGATCCCAGGCTGCAATACACACTGACAGCCTAGACAGTATTCCAGATCTCTGGTAGCCTTTCTCTAGCTATCAACTGCATCTAAAGATACTACTGCATTTTTTATTAGTGCAGTTATGGTGTTGCAGTCTCACCACTCTTTTGTTTCTGGGGTTTTTTGGAGCATCTCCATCTTGGTATTTTCACCTTGGGGTAATGATTCTTGCTCATAGATGTGAATAGATATAGTCTGTAAAAAGAACAACAAAAAAATCAAGTTACATATTTTTGTCTTCTGACATTAAAAAAAAAAAAGATAATCAGGATTAATTTTTACTATATAGTGCTTGTCCTTGTCTTCCACCTAGGCACATACAGGAACAAAGCTGTGGTTTTTGCAGTGCTTGATAAGTGCTGCCAATTTCCCAGTAATGACTCTGGTAACTATACTATGATGGTTATTTTGGAGTGTTTTATGAGCTATTGAAATTGAAAATCTTTGCCTTGGGTTTCCAAACCTTGGTTTCCACACGGAAGAAATCTTGCAGTAACATGATTGTTAATAGGTTTGCAGAAGGAAATAAGCAGTGCACGGGAATGCTAATGAAGCACATTCTGCTCCAGCATTCTGTTATTAGAGGTAGATGGAGCTGTTGATCAAGAAATTGTGCCGCAGAGACTGCTGAGTTCCTGCTTCCTCAGACAGACGCCTACAGACAATTGCAATAATTATGGCTCTCAGAACTCCTTTGAGATCAGTAAGTATTATTCTGGGTGGAGACACTCCCAGAATTTAAAGTAGTGTTTTTATGATTTTTCAACTAGTAATGTGTGAATTGTGTTTTTGGAGGAGCATAATCAACTTCATGTACACCTCTAGGTATCTATGAACAGCTCAAACCTTCAGTGGTACAATCCAGACCAGAAAATCTTCTGGGAACAGTCTATCCCAACACATTGATGTGGAAATTTCAGGTTCCCATACATATCTTGGAGAGCCAGAGATAAAGCAAAATCACAAATTGTTACACAGAGGTAATGTTGTTTCAGAGCAGTGGAGTGGCTCTTTACTTGACATATGTTTTACAAAAACAGAGGTGCATACTCTAAGCTTATTTTCATATGTTAAGGGTGCAAGAAAAAACAGTCCTTGGCTAGTAGGATTACTGTTGAATATAAGTTTATGGATAGCAGGGAGAAGGAGATATAATTTGAAATGTGAAGTCTGATATTCTTAGTGGCAAGTTCCACTTATCAGAAGAAAAATTATGTCTTTACAAAGTGCTTAGAGGAAACCAAAGGTTATATTTCATAAGCTACTTGGGCAATGAAATGTTCCTGATATATGATTCACAAACTTGTGCAAGAGTCTTGAGACTGTCGTAACCATCATGAAAGTCTTTCACGCTAACAGGGATGTGCAGTGGGGCAGAGTGGTTTATGATTTCAGACAACACCCTGCTCTCACTCTGTTCGACTCACATTGACAGAATAGGATCAGGTATCTGGCCAAGAGCACATGTAAGGGGGACAGCCAAGGATGTGCAGGCAACTGAAGTGGAAGCCGAACCTGGAAGGGTCCTTACCTTTTCCTAAAATAATCTACCCTTTTGGTTTTTTTTTTTACATAAGCTTCGTAAGTGCTGTTTTTATGGTTATGATATTGCTGAGCCTGAATGTTGGAGAATGATGAAATCTAATAAACACACTGGGCTCTTTTATTTGTCATTAGATTCTGAACACTTTAGGATTCACATGGGTCACATTTTGAAGCTTTCTCTGCAGCTATCAGGGTTATCAATGCCATTTATAAAAAACCAAGACTGGTCTATTCACACGTTTACAAGATTCCTGAAACTAAAGCTTTAAGAGCCAGCTGTCACAAAAGCGCTTGGCACGGCCAATGCTGCTGAGGAACAGAGTTCACTGAAGATTCATGTGAACTGAATAAGTATCAAGGGCGTGTAGCTAAGGACTGTGATTTTATTCCTCTGTTTTTTTCAGTTGAATAAGTTCTCTGCAAGATAAATCTGAAACCTCTGAGATTTTTTTTTCCTTTATTTAGCTCTCCTTTAGTACATTTCAAATTTTTCAGAACCAGGTTAAACGTGTAACAGAGAAAAACCAAAGATCTTCTTTTGTGTGAAATGTCTCTAAACCAAAAATATTTTTACAATCCTTCCCTCACTTTTCTTCATGTTCCTCATGTCCTTATACTAATTTTTAAGGTGCAGGGGAGAGGAAATCAGGGAAATTCAACTTGGAATTTGTTTCAGGGCTCTGAATTTTCAGTCACCCATCTATGGGCACAATTTTAGTGTTGAAAACTCAACGAGGAAATCTGTAGATTCTAGCTAAATGATTTTCTGGAGTGCACTGCTATTTTTTCCCAAGACAATAGAATTTTACCTGTTAGGGGTTTTTATTTTGTCTTTTTTGTAATGTCTGTGTATGATATCTGACTAAATATGATCTCAGAGGAGTATCTACTGAAAAACAGTTTTATCAGCCAAGAGATTTATGGTCCCTGTAAACCATTTATGATGGGTAAGTAAAATGAAAAGCAAAGACTAGAAAATCTCACTTATATTGACAATGAATGAGCTCATTGTCAATGAGCTGTAAGCCAGATTCATGTACTATGAAACAAATATTTATTCCCTGTTAATGCCATTTTGATTGACTGTAGTAGATCAGTATTTCTGGTTTGGTTTTTACAGTTTGTTTTTCACTTTTCCTTTTTCCATGTGTCTTCAGTTAAGTGGTCTTATTTTTAATCAGTCTATCTTGTGATGACTACTTCACAACTCCTAACTGTTTCATTAGTCTGAACAGTCCTTCAGTTTTGCCACTGTCTAAACCAGAGGGACATCAGCTGTCGTGAGCTGCTGTGGTGCAATTTTCTATCCAGCATTGCCAGAACCAGAAGGTACAACAGTAAAAGTGACCTTGCAGTAGATCAGAGCCCTTAACTAAACTTAAATGTTCAGTTTATATTAAGCTTTGGGATTCCATTTTCCTGATTTGAGGTCTAAGTCAGGAATAGTCCATACTTAGCAGGAAATTTCCTTTCCATGAAATCATTGTTCCCGTTATTCAACTCAGATGTATGTACTCCAGGCCTAAATGACATCTACTTTTTTTTTATAACCATTTTTTTTCCTATAACCATTTTTTTTCTTGTTTTTCCATGCATTTTCAAACTCTGATTAGATATGAAATGTTAGCATTTAAGATTATTTTGAGGGTGATAATAACAACAATCCTTAAATAACCCTTCATTTGTTTTTTTCTTTTCAATATAAAATTAGTAAACCCAGTGATAGTTTATTGGCAAATAGTCTATTCTGTTGAAATCTTGAGGATATTTAAGAATTGTTAGTGTTAAATTTCCTCTCACAAAGGACCAGAACAAAGCTTTTACTATGGCTAGAGATTTTAAGAGTTATACGATCTTTTGGCCTCACTACCCTTTGGGAAGAAGTTGATTTTGCTCTCAAGTTGTTTCAAATCTTTCAAGGCACGACCATGGTCCAGGATTGCACTGTACAAACCCAGGACATAAATCTTCATAGAATTGTCATAGAATCACAGAATTGTTGGGTTGGAAGGTACTTCAAAGACCATTAGGTTCCAACCCCTCCATCATGAGCAGGGACATCTTCCACTAGACCAGGTTGCTCAAAGTCCCATCCAATCTGCTCTTGAATACTTCCAGGGTTGGAGCAGCTGCATCTAAATTTATTCAAAGGGATAAGAGGCCTGTGCTGGGGCCACCTGCCATCACTATAGCCTTAGACCAGCCCTTTGTGATGAGGTTGGTAAGAAAAAGCTGGGGGAATTGATATGGTTTTTCCACCTCTGCAATAGGCTTGATGTTCAGATGGTCCATTCCTGAGCTGTGCTACTGCTATGTCTGAGCACCGCTGTGCACTACCTTGATCCCAAAAGAATCTTAGTTTGCTATCTGGACCTTGGACCTGCTTCATCCCTATGGACTTGCTCAGCAATCTGGGTACTCAGCTGACCCTGTCTACTGTGCTCCCTGATTTGTGTGACCACTAGAGAGTATTTCACTGCTTATTATTTGTATTGCTGAAAAAGTTGTGTTAATCCTTTAAACGGTATCATAAATAATACTTCAATGTTAGTTTGGGCTAGGGATGAAAATCCGCCCCTTTGTGTTCACAGGGAAGCATGTGATCAGCTCAGACACGGGCTAAAGGCAATTGAAGATGCTAATACATGACCTGCTGTTAACAGTGTCAGTCAATTTAGAGCAGATTTTGTATAATATTTCCAGGTAAGGGTATTTATTGTTTAAAAATGCCATGAGTCTCAACAAAGGGGAAGAAAAAATAGTAGTGATTCTGTGTGTACTTTTAAGAATTAACTCTTCAATAGAGAAACATTTTGGGTCTGATGGTGCCACCTCAATCCTGGCATTAAAAAAGAAAATAAAACAAGTTCTTATTTTGAAGGTTAGTGCAAAGAAGCAAGAAAACACAATCCAGTAATCACTTAACAAGCATTTCAGGGAAGATTCAGAAGGACATTACTGATTTATAAGAGCATGTGGTTCTATTTTTCTCAAAATCTGAATGTGGAAAGTGGATTTTTGAAAGGCTTTTCAGAAAAAAAAATCCAACAAACCAGTGTTCTAGTTTCATGTAGGCAGGATAGAGTTAATTTTCTTCCCATTAGCTGCTACATTGCTGTTGTTTGTATTTAGTATAAGAATAATGTTGATAACACACAGAATAAAACATCTGTTTTTGTTAAGTAGTGCTTATCCTAAGCCAAGGGTTCTTCAGTTTCCTGTGTTCTACCAGCAAGCAGGTACATCAGAAGCTGGGAGGGAGCATGGCCAGAAGAGGTGACCTGAACTACACACAGGGCTATTCTATATGTAGGATGTCATAACTGGGAAGAGTTAGTGACGAGGGGCAGATCACTGCTCAGGCATCAGTCAGTGAGTAGTGAGCAACCGCCATTGGGCATCACTTGTCTTTTCTTGGGTTTTGTTTCTCTTTTTGTTATATACTTTTTCTTCATTGTTATTATTTTATACTTCAATTATTAAACAGTTCTTATCTAAACCCATGAGCTTTATTTTTGTTTCTTTTATAACTGCATGTCCCCTCCACCCTGCCCCAAGAACAGGGGCAGGAGTGAGCAAGGAGCTGTGTGGTGCTTAGTTGATGGCTGGAATTAAACCATGGAACCACCTACTTCAGTAGGAAGGCTACAGAGGGGTGGTCCAAAATTGTATTTCTACCTGAGCCTAACAAAGGCTTACAAGTACCCTAGGTTACAAAGTTTCCATTTCACAAGACAATATACAGTTAATACAAACTTAAGGATATATGCTATAAATTCTGATGAATCTTTAGTACAGTGTGAGTGTTACAGAATGGCT